>NC_140412.1:159497153-160747153 GCF_965140295.1 Lepidochelys olivacea | reverse complement strand
ATGATGTAGTAGATAAGACTCAGTGACTCAATAAATCTGTGTTCTATTTTTGGCTCTAACCTCAGACTTCTTGTGTGACCTTGTGCAAGTCACTTAATCTTGCCTTGGCCTCAGTTCCCCATCTGTAAAAGAGGGATAATAGTACTTCCCAAGCTCATAGGGATGTTTTGAGGATAAAATTCCATTCATGCACCTGAGGTGCTCATATTTGACAGTGATGAGGGCTATATGAATACTTTGATAGACTCCCCAGGGGGACAGGAAGGAATAGGCAGGGTGATAGTAAGATGGAGCCATGCTCCTACTTTTCGCTGACCAATGGAAGTGGGCTGGAGGGTTAAAATTGGATGCTGCACACTTTCTAAGGGTAGCAGAGCTGCTTTGCCACAGTCCCAGGAGGAATTCCGGCAGAACCTGCTGCTAGTGGGGACTCTTGCTGATGCCCCATGTTTTCGTCTCACATTCCCTCTCCCCCTCTTCAGTGGAGTCAGTGACTTAGAACCTCACTCTGGTTCCATATCTACATATTTTTGCTTTAATGTTCTCCCTTAGATGCTTTCATTTTAAGAGCTGCATGAGTTTCTTTCCTTTATCTCCATCACAGTTTCCCTAGCAACACAAAGCACACAAGGACACTCAAAAGTGGTGATGCCAGACAGCCTCCTCAGCATAGGATTTGATGGAGCTTTGTAATAGCAACCCTTTCTTACTAGCATTTCAATAGTAGGAGATTTCAAACACACCTGCTAGGATGCTTTTTGCTCCCCACAGAGCTGAACTATTACAAAGAACAATCCCACCTGATCCCTGCCACCCAACTTGCTCAGCAAGTAAGAGACCTGAATTCGCCTGCAAGGATGCTTATTACTACATGTAATCTAATCCCTCTACACAAGCACAGCATATCTCCGGCCTGCATGCTAGGTCATTGAACACAGAGTCCCCTGTTAGGAGAAATGACTTTTGATGTCTAATACCACATAACTAACTTCCATTAAATGTAAGCAAGGACACATATTGTAATGACCCATCTTGTCAGTTTGAGATGATAACACACCATTATAATGACAACTCTGGTTTACTGGACCACAAAAAAGTCTCTCCCAGTAGTATAGGAGATAATGCAAATCACTGCTGTGGCAAGCATGCCTCTTACAAGATGTCTACAGCACAAACTGATGAGAACCAAAGAAATTAGTGGAGTTTTAAAAAGAGTCATCGCAACAATGTTTTTCTCCTTGTAATCCTGTTTGCATTCTACACCACTGGTCTATCAGCTGCCCCTGGTTTCCTGAAGTCTTAATAGCTAAATCAATAACGAAAATCAATAGCAAGCAATCACCCCAGTAATTTTTAGGTAGCTGTTGGGAACATGGCCAAAAATCCCATTAGGCATGTTATTAATATTTTTCTTTCCTTGAGTCATCGCATTTAATGTAATGAGTGGATATGTTCCAAAAAGCATTAGGGTAAGTAATTCAGAGTCTTTTGACCATCTTGTACAGACATATTCTTTGCTGGAATTAAAAAGTGTTTGTTCCCTGCTCCTACACTAATATTTTAGAAGAAAAATATATGGTGCATACTGTCAGCTTATGCATCTACACAATAATAGTTTTACATGATATCTAAAAACACAGGTGGATCAGAAATAAATAGATAAACATGTATGTATATATATACACATATACACACACATATATATATATAAACTGAAAAGATCTCTTGATTAAGTTGCTTTGTCTAAAAAATAAACCTGTGCAGATAAGAATGTAAAAAGGACACCTTTTTTCTGCTTAATATCAACCCACTAGCAGCTCTAAGGACACAGATTATGAATTACAGGATAAGTACGTTACATAGGTAGTTTGACCAAAATCCCTTTAGTGATTTTGACAGATTGATCTGGCAACTCCCTTCCATTTGTGAGAAATGCAGTAGTTTTTTCATAGCTGTAAGCTGCTCTTCTAAGAACACAGACATCTACTAGTCTAGAGTAGGACTGGCACACTACCGAAACACAGGCTACTCTCTGAGAAAGTCACTTTAGGTGTCCTGCAACTACAGTTGTTCCTCAAGAAATCTACTGATCTTAGGTAGTTTCATGGTAGCTATTATCCTGTTGATATATCTGTGCATCTCACAATCTTTAACATACTTATCCTCACTATATCCCTGTGAGGTAGGGAAGTACAACTGTCACTGTTTTACAGATGGGGAAGAGAAGTAAAGAGACACTCATGTTTACGCCTACACTGCAGCTGGGAGCAATTCTCCCAGACTCACGCTAGCCAGACTCAAGCTAGCGTGTTAAAATCAGCAGTGTGGACCTTATGCGTGGTGGCTTCAGCTAGCCACCTGAGCTCAGACCAGTGGACCGGGGGTGCTGGAGAGCCTGAGCTGCCACCCAAGCTACAATGGCCACACTGATATTTTTAGCATGCTAGCTCAAGCTCTGCTAGCACAAGCCTGCATACCTGCGTGGCACTGTGAGCACCCTATCTGATTTGCTCCAGGTCACACAGGATGTCTGTGATACACCAAGGAATTGAAGCAGTTTTCCAAGTCCCAGGCTAGTGCCCTAACCCCAGGACCATTTTTCTTGTCTTATAAACACCTTATTAAAGTAGTGTTAAAGGAAATCAAAATGTACAAAATAGAAAGGACAGAAAATAATGAAGCCAGTGCCAAGGAAGGCTACTGTGTATTAGGGAATGTTTCCCAAGACGGTTCTGAGCATTTGGTTTGATTATACAAACGATGTGGTATTTTTCCCACCTAGACTTACAAAGCTCTGCCAGTGCCCAAGCCTGGATCAAAAAGGAGGAAGGCTGGTCGATGGGGAGGCTTCCCATCACCGTAAAAAAAAGTTCTAGCTACAGAAACTACTCACATAAGCCAAAAATCATGCCGTGAGGAGGATGGAAAGCGTTCAGATGCGCATAGGAAAGTGGATCATCAAACCCATTGGGAAGTCATCCACTTGATGGTCCAAATTCTGATGGCCAAAAAGAGTATATCCATAGCTACCTGGAATGTATGAACTCTAAATAGTGCAGGAAAATTAGCACAGGTAATCAAAGAAATGGATAGATATAAAATTGACATCTTAGGACTTTGTGAGAGTGTAAAGTTAGATGGAAAGATCAAGGTATGATAACATCTGGAGAAAAAACAATGTGCTATTCAGGGAAAACCAAACGTGAGAGAGGTGTAGGAATCATCATGAATAGCACTGCACAGATATCACTAATGAATTGGCAGCCAATACCAGATAAGCTTCTGGCAGCTAGATTCCACTCTCGGCACATTAAATGCCCCATAGTCCAGACAAATGCTCCAACAAATGATGCAGATGAAGAGGACAAAGAGATTCTATACAGAATTGAACAATGTAATGAAAAATAATATCAAAACATGATCTTGTCCTGGTTATGGGAGATTTTAATGCCCAGATTGGAAATGAAAGAAGAGGTTAGGAAACGATGGAACAATGACAGACAATGGCACAAGACTTCTTGAATTTTGTACTGAAAACAATCTTAGCATCCACAATTCTTTCTTCCAACATAAAAACATACACAAAAAGACATGGATTTCACCAGATGGCCGTACACAAAATGAGATAGACTATATCTGTGTTAGTCAGAGGTGGAAAACATCAGTGTTAGACACAAGAGTATTCAGAGGACCAGATATAGGGAGCGATCACTATTTGCTGAAAGCAAACATCAAATCAAAGTTCAAAATGCTTAAAAAGAAAGAACACAGACTAAGATTATTCAATACGCAGAAACAACAAGATTGCAGGATATGAAAAAAGTACCAGATAGATGTCAAGAATAAGTTTGAGGCCCTTAAAGATCTTGAAGAAAACAAAGTGGAAAAATATTGGGATCTTCTGAAAACAGCTATGCTAGAAGCAGCTGAAAAGATAATTGGTAGAAAGAGAGGAAGCAATAATGAACAGTGGAAACATGGAAAATTATAGACAAAAGAAGAAAACAAAAGGCTTGAATACTATAACATGCGACTGAAGAAACAAACCAAACCTACAGAAACCTTAACAAAGCAGTAAAGAAATAATGCAAAAAAGATAAGTAAAATTGGATAGAAAGTAAGGCTAGTGAAGCTGAAGAAGCAGAGGAAAGAAACAATACAAGAACAGTCTACACACGATCCTTAAACAGTTAACAGGGTATGGATCAAAATTCAGAAGTGTCCCAGTGAAAGGGAAACAAGGAGAAATTTTGAAAACATAGGAGGAACAAGAAAATAGGTGGGTGGAACACTTCAAAGACGTGCTAAACCAACCAGAACAAATTACAAGACTGGAATTTAACAATGATAAACCATTAGACCTAGATATAGATGTATCTGAGGTAAAAATCAAAGAAGTAAAAAAAGCATTGCAGAAGCTGAAAAACAACAAGGCACCTGGTCTGGACAGCATTCATCCTGAGATGTTTAAATATGGAGGTGAAGATGTGGAATCAGTCATCTGTTCACTGTGCAACAAAACATGGACGGAGGAGAAAGTGCCGGAAGAATGGAACCTCGGTATCATTATCAAGTTACCAAAGAAAGGTGATCTAAACAGTTGTTCAAATTGGAGGGGAGTAATACATCTATCACCAGAAAAGTATTAGCAGCAGTCCTCCTGAACAGAATGAAAAGAAAGATGGATACCATCCTACGAAAACAACAATCTGGATTTAGACAAGGGAGATCATGCACATGCTGTTTTCACCCTGAGATGGATTATTGAGAACACAACTGAATTCCAAGGCAGTCTTGCCATCAATTTTGTGGACTTTCAAAAGGCATTCAATAGTGTAAACAGAGAAACAATGTGGAAAATTGTGGAACAATATGGAATTCCAACAAAATTAATTAACATTATGAAGGCATTCTACGCCAACTCAAAATGCTGCATTAAAATGAAAAATGGATTGAGTAAGCCATTCAGCATCCAGACAGGTGTAAGGCAGGGGTGCGTCCTGTCTCCATTTTTGTTTGTGCTAGTCATAAACTATGGATTAAAACAATGAGACAGTGATACATATGGCCTAAAATGAGACACTTCAAGACTATTTAATGTAGACTTTGCTGACGATATTGCTCATCAGTGAAGATGCCAACGGACTACAAAAATGCACAAACCAAGTAAAAGAAGTAATGGAGAAGATAGGTTTGAGATACAATGCAAAGAAATGTAAAGTAATGTTAATGGGGACTATAGGGACAGAAATCAAAACTGAAGAAGAGAAACTGGAAGGTGGACAATTTTACGTATCTTGGAAGTACCATCAGCCAAGATGGTACTAGTTCTGAGGAAATAATAAGAAGAATTGGGAAGGCAAATGCTGCATTTGGAAGACTCAAAAACATCTGACAACTCAAAAACATCTCCCTTAAGACAAAACTGAATGTGTACAAAGCAATTGTTATTGCCATCACAACATATAGCAGTGAGACATGGCAACTTACCAAGAAAGATATACAAAAGCTGGATGCATTTAATCACAAATGTCTGAGATGAATATTGGGAATATCATATAGAGATAGGAAGATGAATGAAGAAGTCAGAAAATTTACTGGACAAGGTACCCTCACACAAATTATCTACAAAAGACATCAGTGGTTGGGACATGTGCTGAGAATGGAAAAAGAATGCTTACCAAATACCACCTTTGAATGGAAGCCAGAAAACTCAAGAAGAAAGAGAGGAAGACCTCAAATAACATGGAAATGAACAGTTCAGAATGACATCAGGTACCTCAACATGAAATGGGAAGATTTGGAGAGAAGGGCAGTTGACAGGCAAGGTTGGCAAATGTGGGTAGCCCAATATGCAGCATAGCATGGGATGGACTAAGGTCTAAGGCAAGACTTACAAACCCCATAACATTCTATCCACATTTACTGTCATATCCAAGTAATCTAAAAATGTGAAAAAAATCACAACTTCACATTACTGATAAATCTCTCCTTACCCCACTAACACCTCTCCCCTGCAATAGAGCTTCTTGCTGCTTCCCCATTCCTTCCTTTTACCCTTGTCCCTTAATCTGGGGTTTCCCTTTCGTTCCTTTCTTTCACATACTGGGATCTCTCACCTTGCCCTGTCCTTTCCCCATGGAGAGGAAGGAGCTGCCAGCTGGGGAGCAGAAGAAGAAAGCTGAGTTGTTGATCAACTGAAAGACACTGGGTGCCCTTCTGTTGTGCCATCCTAGGTAACTACATAGCCTAGAGCAGGGCCAGCCCTGATATTTTCATTATATTCTGTAAGGAAAAAAAAAGTAGATAGGAAAATACAATCACATAGCCATCCATCATCCAAAGTCTCATTATTAAAACAAGAAGCAGAGGAGCAGACAAAAGAGAAAATGGCATAGTATGGAAAAAAGAGTTCAACACAAACAGGTGGGAGACTATAGCACCTATCACATAATCACAAAGGGTGGGATTTTCCAAAACACCTAAGTGATTTAGGAGCACAAGTCCCATTGGAAAGGTTCTAACACTTTAGAATTATAGAAATTAGAGATGGAAAAGACCCAGTAGGATAGGGGGTCTATCCTCTACCAGTACAGGTTAAGGGGGGCAAATGCCATGGTATATAAGGTAGGTGCACAACTGGTTGAAAGACCGTACTGAAAGAGTAGTTATGAATGGTTTGCTGTCAAACTGTGACGATGTATCTAGTAGGGTCCTGCAGGGATCAATCCTGGATCTGGTACTATTCAATACTTTCAGTAATGACTTGGATAATGGAGTGGAGAGCATGCTTATAAAATCTGAGGATGACACTAAACTGGGAAGGGTTGCAAGCACTTTGGGGAACAGGATTAGAATTCAAAATGACCCCGATGAATTAGATAATTGGTCTGAAGTAAACAAGATGAAATTTCAATAAAGACAGTGCAAAAGAAGGAAGGAAAAATCAAATGCATGACTACAAAATGGGAATAAGTGGCTAGATGTGATGCTGTTGAAATCATTCTGGGGACTACAATGGATCACAAATTAAATATGAGTCAACATAAGTCATATTGAGGCGTATTAACAGGAATATCATATGTAAGACATGGGAGGTAATTGTCCTGCTCTACTCAGCACTGGTGAGGCCCCAGCTAGAGTACTGTGTCCAGCTCTGGGCACCACACTTTAGGAAAGATGTGGATAAATTGGTGAGAAAGTCCAGCGGAGAGCAAAAAAAATTATAAAATGTTTAGAAAACCTGACTTCTGAGGAAAGGTTAAAAAAAAACTAGGCTTGGTTTAGTCTTGAAAAAAGAAGACTGGGGGTGGGGACGGACCTGATAACAGTTTTCAAATATGTTAAAGGCTGTTATAAAGAGGACGGTGATCAATTATTCTCCATGCTCACTGAAGGTAGGACTAGTAGTAATGGGTTTAATTTGCAGTGAGAGAGATTGAGGTTAGATATTAGGAAAAACTTTTTAACTTGAAGGATAGTTAAGTTCTGGACTAGGCTTCCAAGGGAGATTGTGGAAATCCCATCATGGGAGGTTTTTAAGAACAGACTAACACCTGTCAGCGGTAGTCTAGGTTTACTTAGTTCTGCCTCAGCACGGGGGCTGGACTTGATGACCTCTTGAGGTCCCTTCCAGCCCTACATTTCTATGATTCTATGAAAAGCCATAATGAAAATTGCATTCTAGATCTGGGCTGCATGTACATATCCTGAGAGGTATCTGTTGAGAAGCAGTGTTGGAAAAGTTGGGTTTTCATAAGTTTACAGTGTTGCGCTTCTCTCACTCCTCCTGTGCAGATAGGATCAGCCAGGGAATGTTAACATACACTTAGTCTATACACTTAGTCTACATTTACACTCCCACCACTTTCGGCAGCACGTAGGATATGTGTAGCTACACACCACAGTAAAAAGCAAGCTGTGTTCACACTGTGGTTCTGACGGGGGGAGACAGCAGCAAAAGGCTAGGCCTTTCCCTACAGCCTCACCCTTTCAGGACTTTTCCCTGTTGCCTCCCTCGTTGCAGGGCCTTTCCCTGCTCCAGAGTATTTCCTTGCAGTGAAGAAAGGCTCTAGCAGTAGGGAGCTGATGGAGCCCTTCCCCCACTGCCTCCCTCCTGCCACAGCCTTTCCCAAATGCTGGAGTCTTTTCCTGTGCTAGTAAAAGGCTCCAGCAGCAGGACAGTATATGGCTAAAAGTAACAGCATAGACAGGAAGGCACAGCTTGAGCGAGTACGAGACTTGCCTAAGCTGTGCCTCACTGTCTACACTGCAATTTATACCCATGCTAGGGGAATTACTTAAGTATGTACTCTACAGCCTGGCAGAAAAAGCATGCAGTGTAGATGTAGCCTGATTGTCAAAGCTGACCACAACCTATCTGAGAAGTGTTCTCAGTAATCTTAAGAGAGGTGAGGAGGGCAAAACTCACTGACATGTAAAGCTACAGTCAGGCGCTTTGTGAGGAGAACGGAAATGTTCGCCTTTCCTATTTTTTGCAGCGGCCGCATGTTTTAGCAGTTTGTCTATCAGACTGAATGTGATATGGCCGGGCTATAGGTAGGAAAACTGGAGCTGCTAATGAACTGTTGTTTGCTATCTTCCTGACAGGATCGCTAGCAGGCATGGCAAGAATGCGAGACATTGAAGAAACTTTTGCAGGTGAGGCGATCAAGGAGGACTACTTTCTCTTTTGCTTTAGGCTATAGGCAAAGGAGGTAGAGATGAGAAGTTAAAAGGAACCTGCTAATCCTTTGCTGAACTGATGGTCACTTTTCAAAGGTAGCTATGAGGTAAAAAAAAGGCTTAAGGCACAAACAATTAGAGAGGAAAAAAGTTCTCTCAGGACTCCACAGAATGGAAGCAAGTGAAGTTTCCTAAGAGAAGAGTTATTTTTCTTGAGGACTAGAGCACAGCGAGCTGCATAATGGAACAGAGGTAATTAAACTGGGGAATAGCTAGGCATGGCATAAAATTAAACACCAATTAAAGTTGCCAAAAATTCAGCTGGCCTTCTCTGGCTGTTACCAACTCCTCACTACACTAGCGAGCTGTGACAAGTGCTTAATTTGTAATTAAAAGAGGTGCTGGGCCTCAAGCAATTTTTTTGCATTCATAACCAATACAAGAAGCCCAGAGGTGCCAGGGCTATGAACTGCCAAGCCTAGAGGTGCTGGCAAGCCCTGGCACAAATTAAGCATTGTCTGTGACCAAATACAAGACTAAGTTATGGAAGAGGGGCAGGTATGGGAGCTGTACGCCTTATGAAAATATGTAAAGCAAAAAAAGAGTATTTCTTTAATTGAATATATTGCCACATTAAAGAAGCAAGGAAAGCAAAAGTGTGCAAATAATAACAGCACAACAGGCATCTTACAACAAAGCCTATATATTTTTCTAGATCTTGGAGTGGAAGAGGTAAAACAGATTTGATCTAATTTCACATGAATCGGGGGGGGGGGGGGGGTTGTTAGTTTTTGTTCTGTTTTCTGTCACTTTATTGTCCTTGTTTTTTAAATTTCCAAACACTTTTGCTTTCTTACATCTGTTCCATCTCCTCTTCCTGTTGCAAGAAGAAGATGCTGGAACCTTAAAAGTTGCACACATATGGAGTTATTTACAAGTTTCAAACAACAAATAATTATAATGACAACTAAGAACGCAAACTGTAGTCCACTAATTGTCCAATGGTTATCGTTTGAGAGACTGGAGAACTTGAGTATTTGTAATGAGATATGAATATGATCACATATTTGAATACAATACAAATGATAACTATTCATTATTATTAATGATCCAATGGCTGTTTCATGTGTGGAGGAGTCCAGGCCTAGTGAACGTGTGACCTCACTTTTGTGACATCACAAAAAGCACAACCACATCTCATGTTAAGTGGTACCCTTCCTGGCAGTCTCAGTAGAGAAGCAAAGGATTGCTACAGAGCTACTTTGGTGAAGCAGTGTTAGGAAGCCAGCACTGTTACTTCCCATATTGTACCATCACTCTAGATAAACAGAGGTCTTCGGTCTCCAGCACTGTTACACTGCTACCTTTCACAAGCACCACGTGTGCTAAATATTTATACGTTGCTGCGAATATCAATAGAAAAAACTTGTAATGCCTATGTTTTAGTTAGTAGAGTCCATACAGTATTCCATAAAGAGGCAATCACCATACTGCTTGATATATGCAGCAAAAGCTAGACAATTTGTGAGTCGAATGCAGGTGTCTCTTCAGTTCATTACTATAGTAGGTTACAAATGGTAGTGTACAGACAGCTTTACTGAGAGGAAGCATTTTCAGGGGAAGGAATAGGAGCCCTAAGGGGCTAATAGAAGAAAACTATTATTTAGTATAGTTTAAGAGCAAGAAGATTATTGAGACTTCAAAATCAAAATAGCCAGGCCCTGGCTGAGAAAGCAAATTTACATGGAAAGATTGGGATGTTAGCAAAACCTTGTGAGTGACTACTGTGTTTGGAGTCTCCAAATCACTTTTGTTTAAATCATTTTAACTGGCAGCAGTGTGCTGAATGGATTCCAGTGACTAAGCTGCCCATTAAATTGATAACATACTTTTAATATTCAGGTCAGGTTTCTTCAATGAACAATATCTGAAAATAGTGATAACCTTCAATAAACGAAAAGATATACTTAAATAAAAATGGGATAACAGCACAACTTTTCATAATTATTTCACTTCCAGCTCATAACTTCTAAACCTTCAAGCATTATAAATCACACCTATTGGGACAGTAAGCTGTCAAGAACATTGTCACCCTTCAGAAATGCAATCATGACAAAGTCTAATTTGTGCATTAGGCTTCAAGGGGATTCATTTATTTGATCTTCAACATTTGAATGAAGTGTTTACTCAAGGATCAGTCTGAAGCCTATGGCTATTCCCACACTGAATAAATGACCCTGTGTGTGTAATTCAAGTATGTTTGTGTTTAGTAACACAATCTTGTTAACTGTGGATGATAATACTCTGACAATAGTTAGGAGCGGACTTTAACATTAGTATCAGGCTAAGAATTGGTTCCTTTCAAAATGGTGCACAGACAAAAGACAAGATTTTCCTTGCTTTCATGTTGCAGTAGCAGTGTTAAATGTCACATATTTGATTGCATGCCTTTCAAATCTTAAATATCTTGGACTTATTTCAGAGTTTTGAATATTGAGTAAATTATGTAAATCTCAAGGATTAACTGTAAGCTTGGTATCCTCCAAAGAGACTGTCACTTTTACTTTCAAAGTCTTTCTGACCAGATGCAAATGCTACAAATAAAATTCTCGCAACCCTCACCATAAAATTCTCTGTAGAATGAGTCATTCAGCTCAGATACCATGGCAATGGGCACAGAAGAAATACCAAACAGACAGAAGAAATTATTTGAATGATTGGTTATGAATACATTATTTACAAAAGAGGCATCAACAGTAATGAAATAAGACATTTAGGAATTTGTCTATTTGAATAAATTAACTGGAGCACAATCTGAGTAATTAATTAGTAGTTAGGTGTCTACTAGTAGACAGATACTTCTCGGAAGTATTATTCTTCTCAAATAGAAATGTTGTCCGATTTTCCCTTAATTAAGTGATCCCAAGACCAGTGCCTTAACCAACTGGCCTCTGAATCTGGTGTCTTCCCTACATAAGTGGATGAAGTTTACACGAAGGTTGAGATATGTTGTATACCAAGCAGTGAATCCTAAAATCAAAGACAAACTTTAAGCAGCTTTCAAATTAGCAGGTCACAAACATGACTACACTAAAATAATCATATTTCATTTCCATACTAAAGAAACCAAACTATTGGATTTTGCTCTTATTTGAATAGACCTGCCTGTAGATAGACATATATAAAAACAATGCTGTTCATATAAAGCAGATGAGATTACACTGCTAGTTGGATGTAGTTTTCTCAGCACTGGATATATTCCTTTTGTCAAATCAAACTTTTCTACTCTTCCACCTAGTATACTAGATCTGTGAAGAATGTGACTACATATAAAAGCCAAATGGGGTTCATATATATTCTTTATATGGACTGCACTGTGTTACTTGGATGTGAATTTTAAAATATATGAAAACTATACATTATTTTAACTAAATAATTAGCCTAACATCTAGTGCAGATACAATGTTGCTAGCATGTATTTTTAAAAGAAATGCTTACTTACTGTAACTGTGGTTCTTGAAGATGTGTGCACTCAGCGCATCGGAGCCGGAGAAAATTGCCTAGCAGTACCCATAGAAGGGCGATGCTTGTGCCTCATGGCCTTAGACCTTCCCCCCGGCTACATGAGGTGGAGCTGCCCTGACCCTCCCTCAGTTCTGTCACACCAAATGCCTAGAAATGAAACTCCGATGCAGAGAGGACAGAGGGTGGGTCGTGGAATACACGTTTGCATCATATCTTGAAGAACTACAGTTACAGTAAGTAATAATTTCTTCTTCTTTGAGTAGATGCAGCTGTATATTCCATGTAGGTGACTCACAAACAGTTACCCCCCCTCCCCACCAAAGCTGGAGTCAGAGTCTACCAAAACAAGTACTGTAGGAATGCTCTACCAAAGCCTCCATCCACCTTGGAAGAAGTGGTTAAGGAGTCATGAACGTATGTATCAATGACCATGTAATAGCCCTGAAATGTCCAATATGGAAACATCACTGAGGAGTGCCATGGACATTGCTTGTGCCCTTGTAGAATGAACTAGCACCCCCTGAGGGGGCGAAGCCGAAGCTATTTCACATGCAGTCTTGATGCAGGATGTTATCCATTTGGAGCTTGTCTATGAAGAGACCACTTGACTTTTCATGTGATCAACATATGACACAAACAAATGAGGTGAAGCACAAAACGGTTTAATCATGTCCAGATAAAAGGCTAGACACCTGCTGACATCTAACATCATCCTCCAGAGATCAATAGATTTAGGAAAGAATACAGGTAAATATACCGCTTGTTCAAATGAAACTGAGAAACCACTCTGGACACAAATTTTGGATGGGGTTGTAAAGTCATTTTGTCTTTGGAGAATCATGTATAAGGAGGCTCTGCCAGCAGAGTCTGCAACTCACACACTCTGCTTGAAGATGTTATCACTAACAGGAACACAGTTTTCTGACATAGAAGTGGAAAGAGACAAGATGCCAGGGTTCAAATGGAGGCCCCATTAAGGCCACTAGGACTGAGTTAAGGTCCCACAGAGGAACCAGTTCTTAGATCAGAGGATGTAGACAAAGGAACCCTTTAAAGAATCTTGTTACCATGACACTGGAGAAGACTGACCTTCCCTGAATAGTGGGATGAAATGCCAGTATTGCTGCCAGATGCACTTTCAATTAACTCAATGCTAGCCCCAATGACTGAAGGTGCAGCGGGTACTCCAAAAGGCCAGTGTTGGTTGGATTCCATGTGCTAATGACCACACCAAAAATAACTTCCATTTAGCTGAATAGGCCATCCTGGTGGAGGTTTTTTTTACTGTTAAGGAAGACTTGTAGGTCAGCAACCGAACACAGGTCTTCCTTCTCATTCAGCAATGCCGTGTGACATAAACATACAGCTAAGGGTAGCGTAAAATCCCTCCTTTACCTGTAAAGGGTTAAGAAGCTCAAATAACCTGGTTGGCACCTGACCAAAAGGACCAATAAGGGAAGAAGATACTTTCAAATCTGTGGGGGAAGGTTTTTGTTTGTGCTTTCCTTGTATTCTTTCCGGGACAGAGAGGGAACAGGACAGGAAAAATACATTTCCTAAGGCCATATCTGAAATAAACATCTAAGATTACAAATTGTAAGTAATAGCAAGGAAATACATTTGGTTATCTTTTGTTTTAGCTTGTGAATTTTCCCTATGCTAAGAGGGAGGTTTATTCCTGTTTTTTTGTAACTTTAAAGTTTTGCCTAGAGGGGAATCCTTTGTAATTTAAATCTTATTACCCTGTAAAATTACCTTCCATCCTAGTTTTACAAAGGTGCTTCTTTTACTTTTTTCTTTATCATATAGTTCTGTTTTTAAGAACCTCATTGGGTTTTTAGTGTCCTAAAAACCCAAGAGTCAGGTCTGTGCTCACCTTCGTTTCTCTCAAGCCTCCCCAGGAAAGGGGGTGAAGGAGCTTGGGGGGATATTTTGGGGAAACAGGAACTCCAAGTGGTCCTTTTCCTAAATCTTTGTCTAACTCACCTGGTGGCAGCAGCGATACTGTCCAAGGACAAGGAAAAATTTGTGCCTTGGGGAAGTTTTTAACCTAAGCTGGTAGAAATAAGCTTAGGGGGTCTTTCATGCGGGTCCCCACATTGGTACCCAAGAGTTCAGAGTGGGGAGGGAACCCTGACATCATGTGATGCATGGAACTGAGTGCTGGATGGAAGGTGAGGCTTTGTTTCTGAGTGAATAAGTTCAGGATGGAGAGGGAGCAGTATGGGAGGTTGAAGAGAAATCAAGAAGGATGGAGAACAAGCAATGTATTAGCCACACCGGGGCACTGAGAATGACCTTGGCCCAATCTTCCTAGAGTTTGAGAATGATTTGAGGGATGATCGGGATTTGGGGAAGGCATACAGGAGCGCCGACTGCCAGAAGAACATCTACTCAAAGAAGAATCTTTATTAGCCTTTCATTCAACATACTGATGTCAGCAATGATCAGAGTCTAGTGCAGCGGTTTCCAGCCTGTGGTCTGCAGACACCTGGGGGTCTGCAGACTATGTCTAAGATTTCTAAAGGGATCCACATCTCCATTCTAAAATTCGTAGGGGTCTGCAAATGAAAATAATCTTGAAAACCACTAATCTACTGTATTTCAAAATCCGGAGCATACTGTTCACTAAGTCATCTTTTTATTAGCAGCTCTAACAGCAAGCAGCAACAATGAAATTACATGACTAAAAATATTTTTCTTTAAGTGTTCAGAGCATTTTTTATGTTTAAAAACATTGTTTGGCCCAAGCAGCAGTTGTGTTTAATTTTTGCTAAGAGCTGGTGGCAACTCAAAGGGAATGTTGTATGGTTGTTCCCAACTACTGTACATAATGATGATAATAATTAATAACTTTACTACCTTATTTTTATATATCACCTTTCATCCTGAAAGTCTGCAAAGCACTTTACAGACCATATGTAGAATTCATTCATCCCTGAAATGCAGTGACCTCTGGAATGAAATGTGGCAACTGTTTAACAAAGCACAGTAACACTAAAAAACAGTTTTTAGGTGACTAAGAAAAGAATAATAATGTCTCCAGCTCTATAACTTCATCGGTGTGTTACATGAGCACTTAAATACATAAAAATACAAGTTGATGTTCTACTGTTTCACTTCTCTCTTTACTTCAAAGGTCAGGATGTATTCTTCTCATCATTTAATTATAGAAAAGTTATGGCACAGAGATTGGAGAAGTAATCTGTTCAGATGGTGGTAAAATTTGTGGCCGTTCTCAACTGCTTTAGTAGTGAATGCCACAGGAACCATTTCAGATAAAGTTTTTCTCTAGCTTGCACTGATTTCTCCTTTGTTGTTCAGAGTTTCATCTTCCCACAGGAATGCAGCTGTGTTGAAAGTTCTTGCTTGCAGAGGGAGAGGGGTTTCTGAGGCAGCCTGGGCCCAGATAATTGAAAATCAAGACAAGACTCTTGAACTTGACTTGTTTGATGGGCACTCAGTGAAGAGAATTAAGAAGCTAGTATTAAGCAAAACTAGTTTTATGTGCTCTTATTGGCCTAAGTTGCTCAGCAGGAGGACTGCTGCTTTCTGGACCAACAATTTTCTTCACAGTCTCTGATTACACTCCCAAATACAGTGCATTGTGTTGTAAAATTCGAAGGTCAAGAAGCCATAGATGACCATGGCCAAGTCTCATCTGTTTGAATGGGGCAAAGTCTCCTGGATAGCCATAGGATGGGGAAAGGTGCTATCTGAGTTGTTGCAATTGTAAGGGTACTATACATAAGGCAATCTTTGGTAGTCAAAACTGTGGCATAGGGCCATTAGGTGGATCCTACGAGTATGTAACAGGAAGTAGAGTGAGAGAAACATTGAGACAGACTAAGGACCTGTCTACACATTGTGGCGATGTTTATTATGGGGACATGACTTCTAAAACGTTGCACTTTAATTGATCCTTGTAGACCTGCTGGTGCACTTGAAAGTTTCCCTAGTGCGCTTTAATGTACAGCTGCTAAAGCGCCATCGGGAACCTTTAGTATGTACCAGCAGTGACTACAAAGACTAATTAATGCACAACATATAAAAACATAAGAAAGACCATACTGGGTCAGACCAAAGGTCCATCTAGTCCCGTATCCTGTCTTCCAACAGTGGCAAATGCCAGGTGACCCAGAGGAAATGAACAGAACAGGTAATCATCAAGTGATCCATCCCCTGTCGCCCATTCCCACCTTCTGGCAAACAAAGACTAGGGACACCATCCCGACCCATCCTGGCTAATAGCCATTGATAGACCTATCCTCCATGAATTTACCTACTTCTTTTTTGAACCCTGTTATAGTCTTGGCCTTCACAACATCCTCTGGAAAGGAGTTCCACAGGTTGACTGTGTGCTGTGTGAAAAAATACTTTCTTTTGTTTGTTTTAAACCTGCTGCCTATTAATTTCATTTGGCGGCCCCTAGTTCTTGTGTTAGGAGAAAGAGTAAATAACACTTCCTTATTTACTTTCTCTAAAGTGCACTTTAGAAATCACATCCCCATAGTGAGCAGTACCTCACCATGTAGACAAGCCCAAAGTTTAGGGACTTTCTGAATCAGATAATGAATCTGATTTAAAAACATTACTCTGTTCATGTAATCGTTAAATAAAAACATTTCAATGAAACCTAAAGTCTCCCTGCTTCCTCAAAAATATTACAAAAAAAAAAATACTGCTAGAGCTAAGTAGAGAAAGGTAATTCTGTTTTGTGGAGGTTTTTTTATTCTGAACTTTGGTTTCATTACAATTTGGAAGCCCTGACGTCCCCAACTCCCAGGCAGTTCACTCTGGAGCCAGTGACCTGGAAAGCCTTGAGGTCCCTGATTCCAGGGCAGTCTGGCAAGCAGTCAACCAAGAAGCCAGGCAGACAAGCTGGCAGGAAACCAGGCAGGGTTCTGTTGCAACTTAGTCAAAACTGAAGTCTCCATGGAATGTTTCAATTTTGACAAATAGGCAAATTCTGACAAAAACAGTTGTTCTGCAGAATTTTGCCAACCATCTCCAATAATTATCCATATTGGGAAATGCGGATTAATCCTAGTATCCTGGCCAACTGCTTGCACTTTTGTGGAATCCCTTAGGGACAAAAATGACCAGGACCTCATTTTTCAAACTCACCTAAAATGGCAGCACATGCCGTAGCAAAGTACTCCCTAGCACCATGCTGGAGCATTGGTTGAAAGAAAGAGGAAAGGTGCCTCCTATACTGAATCATCCCCATATTTTGGACTGCTAATGCTAAGTCTAATTCTACGCCAAGAGCTAGAGGTGTGATTCCCCAGCTCGTGTACACCTATTCACATCTGCTCTCATAGAGCACGTAAATAGCAGTATAGCTGTGGTAGCATGGGTAGCAGCTGAGCCGTGCTGTGTACATACCCACCAATTTCAGGCATGTTTGTACACAGCTTGGCTCAGCCAGGCCTCCATTGCCACCACCCGTTCTACTGCAGCTACACTGCCATTTATACTTGTGCTAGTTTGGTGACAGCTAGCGTGAGTATGTGCACACATGCCGGGGAATCACACTCCAAGATCATAGATGTAGTCATGGATAAATAACACAGGATAAACGGAGGACAAGTTTTTAATACTTCATTACAGGTCCAATATTAAAAACTGCAATAGAAGTTGGCATCAGCTACTGTACACATTACATTCGGTAGACATTTTTATTGCCCTATCTTTCAATTACTTTAAAAATAAAAGAAAAGGAGTACTAGTGGCACCTTAGAGACTAACCAATTTATTTGAGCATAAGCTTTTGTGAGCTACAGCTCACTTCATTGGATGGAAATAATGCTCAAATAAATTGGTTAGTCTCTAAGGTGCCACAAGTACTCCTTTTCTTTTTGCGAATACAGACTAACATGGCTGCTACTCTGAAACCTTTAAAAATAAACAAACACTAAATGTGTCATCTAGAGGTATGAAGAAAAAACATACACATAGGGAATATTTTTATGTACAGCATATTTGGTGGGGAGGAAAAGATAATCACAAAGGTGTTTAGTGTATAAACTGAACATTAAGATGAGCAAAATGAAATTGTTCGTGTACCTGAGAATAGCCGATTACATCTCCATTTTCATCCAGTACATTAAAATTAATTATTGGACCCTGGACATCAGGACTGCTGAAGTCTGAATCACTGTAGATATGCACAATGGGTGCTCCATTAGCATATTTTAAGGTAGACAGCACTGTGTAGGTGTAGCGAGATAAAGCAAAGGTATGATGTTTTATGTTCTCCATGCCACCTAAGAGGAAAACAACATATCTGTCAAACACTTTATTCTCTTGAAACTTTTTGTTTAAAAAGATAGCACAGCTAGAAGCCAACCCGTGCAAAGCCTGGAAAGCCGAAATTAGCTCTTTTAAATCATCATACTTCTCAAAATTTTCTTTTCTTACAATGAGCTTTAGTGGTGCTATAATGTCACAAGAGCCACCTACCTCTGAGTTAATCCACGTCACTTTTCAGCTGGGAAAATTTGAGTTTAAATTTGAATGGGTTCACACAATGAATAATTGTGTTGGTTCCAGTCTGTGCACATCACAGAATCATTCTGGCCTACATTTGTTAGAATGGCAGTTTTTGCTCAGGAGTGCCAAGGACTGGAAAAGTAATGCTGCAGATCAGGAAACTACATCAGTACTAACATAGGATGGAAGATTAGTTGTAGTGCATAGTCCTATATGAGGCTACAAAACAAAGGTTTTCATTTGTGATCCCATGACAGATATTTAATATTATACAGAAGGGATACTCTTCTCAGTCTACACTTCTGCAGAACAGGAAAGACAAAGGATGGCCCATATTCTGCATCAGCTCACACTCATGAAAACCATTTGTTTCAGTGGGGTTATACAGGGAGTAAGTCAGCACAGAATTTGGCCTGGACAGTAAATAGGAGTATGCTTTCTTTCCCTTCTTCTTTGCTACACCTAACAATTCGAAAGTGCAGACCTGCAATCGAGTACCAGGATATCTGGAAGTTGCAACATTAAGCTCTGAACTCCTCTGAGCAGCAGTTGTGTCATCTGTTTTTTCTCGTGTGTATTTTTAATACAGAAAAGAGCTGTCAACATCTCTGAGGGTATGTCTATACTACCTGCCATACTAGGGGGCAGTGATTGATCCAGCGGGGGTCGATTTATCGTGTCTATTCTAGATGCGATAAATCTATCCCCGAGCGCTCTCCCATCGACTCCTGTACTCCACCGCCACGAGAGGCGCAGGCAGAGTCAATGGGGGAGTGGCAGCAGTCGACTCACCGTAGTGAATACACCGCAGTGAGTAGGTCTAAGTATGTCGACTTCAGCTACGTTAGTCACATAGCTGAAGTTGTATAACTTAGATTGATCCCCCCACCTAGTGTAGACCAGGGCTGAGTCTAATCAAAATAACAATAATATGCTTTTACTGGCTGAAACAGAAAAATTACATTATTTTTGTAGTATTTATTTCCAGTTTCAAAATGGCATGCTGTCCTTTTTAGCTATGTTAGTTGGGAAAATGAAGTGAGTGTAGTCATAGAAATGGTGGACATATGGTGAAGAACCTCTATGTTCTGCATAGTGAGGAGAAACAAGATACAGGATGAACACCAGAAAGCCCTTCAAGGAGTCTTGTGAGAAGCTATTTAGCATGATTTGCTGATGTTTGTCACGGTAAACTTGGCAAATTTCTCTCTTAACACTTAGTTCCCAAAGGACTTTCATAGTATCACAGACTTTGAGAAGAAAAGGGCTGCCTAGCCTAAGATGTCCTGCACATTTTCTGCTAGAAGGTGGTAGTGTTGTTGAGAAAGCTTATTTCTGTGATACTGCCAGTGCTATTATTAGATCTGACTGCACTGTCAGTTTCTGAGATGTCTTTAATCGCCAGATGCAGAGCTTTTCCAAATTGGCAGGAACTTTCTGATGGAATATTAAGATACTTTCTTTGTGACTTGTTGAAGAAATCTCTCAGTCTATTTTTCAGAGCACATATCCTGCCGTTGTTACAGCATTAGCCTTTAGCCATTCTTGATTTAAAGTTCCTTAATCACATTTCTTTGTGCATTGGTGAGAAACCAATGAGTCTCTTAATTATTTATCCTCACACAAATTCAACAGCCTGCATGTGTCCCTTCCCTACTCCTGCCCCCTGCCGAGGAGGTAGATGGCAAGTAATGTAGCCAAGTGCCTGTATTTTCACATAGCAGAATGAGTCACAATTAGGGCTGATGGATTGTCAAAGAAAATTCTTCAAAACAATTGCCAATGGGTCATGGTTGATACTGACCAAAAAAAAAAAAAAAATTACAAATATATGACTCAGTCATGATTTTTTTTTTTTTTTTAGAGAATGATCTGTGCTGTCCCCTACATAATTTTTGCGATTCCCCAACCTCCTTTCTGCTTGCTGTGACCCAGGGAGTGGAAGGAGGGGGAAGAAGAATTGCAACAGATCTTCAGCCTCCCACTGGGGGCTATGTGCTTGAATCAATGCATGTCTAGCACACGGTCATACATGGTGGTAGAAGGGAATAAAATCAAGGGGGTGACGCTATTTGAGATAAATAAGGTTTGGTTACCATATGTTACAACTGATTACCTGGTATTTGTTAGTGTATTTGTTAGTGTATTCTGCATTTTGTCCCCTGCGTATAAATTTCTGTGACTGTTCTTATGTCAGGTTCCTTGACACTGAACATCTGGATTTATTTTTTTATTAAGTGCCTATTTGGTGTCAGGCGCAGTGACAGATTTTAAGTCTTTTGAAGAGGATATATTTGGGGATTGGCCTGTGATCTTCAGCTCATTGCAAGTGGGGTCTAAGACTCACTCAGTCTCTATAATTTTAGTGAATTTTAGCTGTTTTATTAAGAGACTGCAGTTATTTATTAATCTAAATGATTTTTAAATGGTGAGCAGCATACACGTTATATACTATTATTTTAGAGATGGACACCTATCTAGGGCAGACCAGGTAACAATTACTGATGGAGTTTGATTACTACTGTTGACCAAAACAAGGTGTGCAGGCACATATCTATTGTAAAGGTTATGCATTGATGTGTAATTTGCGTTCACTATTGTATACCTCTGCCTAAGGCACAAATGCATAATGTAGACTTCCTTGTCTGGTCTAAATTTATATATTTCCACTAATACTTTTCTTATTGCTTTATCCCTTGCATGTATATTATATGTGTGTGTGTGTGTGTTTGTTTTATTAACTTAATGTCATTTCAGGCTTCAGCATTTCACATTTTCTGTTTCTAGTGACACAGCATTTTTTACACTATCTGTTGGCACAGTGAATAGCATAACAAGTATTTGCAATGGTTTTTGAACATCAGAGATTGCCGAAAGCAACTCATTACTTTCCCGCACTGACCCCCTTCCAGCAATATGCCATTTACCCTGTGGTGTTGGTGTTAGGTACTGTGCAATCCTTGCTGGCTGTAACATTTCTTTGTTTGTGCCCTGAGGCATCATGACAGTGTCAGCACAGGCATCTACACTGCTGCTTTACCCATGAGCTGTTCATACTGATTACAGAAACTGATGGGGTGATGGTGCTGAAATCTCACTGGGTCCGAGGTGTTCCTTTACTCCATGGCTACTATGGTGCTGCTGCCATCACTCATTGGCTAGCTCATAATGGTATACTGCTCACCAGAGCAGCAGTTGTCTGTGGAGGCATATTGCAGGTACAAGTTCATATCCTGCCTTTTTGAAGTAGACTATATTTCTTCGGTCTGGATTTGTTCTCTTATGGCCTGATCCAAACCCCACTGAAGTCAGTGAAAGTCTTTTCACGGACTTTGATGGGCTTCGCCTCAGCTCCTCTCATTTGTAATTTTCTTGCCCCTCTGCTGTTGTGCAAAAAAGAAAAGCGTTTCCTTTCTACTGTCTACGATTATTCTCAAATGAAAAACAAATACTTCTTTTAAATTTGCTTGGCTGCTGAGTAGCTTTCTAGGTTATATCAAATCTATTTGACGCTGCCTGGAAATAAATCCAATAAACATTATACTTTATTCAGTGATGTACACAAACACAATGTGGGATTTCACTCTATTCTGCTTCCTTTTCAGTGCTCCATATAGATTAACCTAAAATGAATTCCCAGTCCCTAGAGTGTGATGATAAACAAATAACATAGAAAAGGAGTACTTGTGGCACCTTAGAGACTAACCAATTTATTTGAGCATGAGCTTTCGTGAGCTACAGCTCACTTCATCGGATGCATACCGTGGAAACTGCAGCAGACTTTATATACGCACAGAGAATATGAAACAATACCTCCTCCCACCCCACTGTCCTGCTGGTAATAGCTTATCTAAAGTGATCCTCAGGTTGGGCCATTTCCAGCACAAATCCAGGTTTTCTCACCCCCCACCCCCCACACAAATTCACTCTCCTGCTGGTGATAGCCCATCCAAAGTGACAACTCTTTACACAATGTGCATGATAATCAAGTTGGGCCATTTCCTGCACAAATCCAGGTTCTCTCACCCCCTCTCCCCCCTCCCAAAAACCACACACACAAACTCACTATCCTGCTGGTAATAGCTCATCCAAAGTGACCACTCTCCCTACAATGTGCATGATAATCAAGGTGGGCCATTTCCAGCACAAATCCAGGTTTTCTCACACACCCCCATACACACACAAACTCACTCTCCTGCTGGTAATAGCTCATCCAAACTGACCACTCTCCAAGTTTAAATCCAAGTTAAACCAGAACATCCGGGGGGGGGGGTAGGAAAAAACAAGGGGAAATAGGCTACCTTGCATAATGACTTAGCCACTCCCAGTCTCTATTTAAGCCTAAATTAATAGTATCCAATTTGCAAATGAATTCCAATTCAGCAGTTTCTCGCTGGAGTCTGGATTTGAAGTTTTTTTGTTTTAAAATAGCGACCTTCATGTCTGTGATTGCGTGACCAGAGAGATTGAAGTGTTCTCCGACTGGTTTATGAATGTTATAATTCTTGATATCTGATTTGTGTCCATTTATTCTTTTACGTAGAGACTGTCAAGGTCGCTATCTTAAAACAAAAAAACTTCAAATCCAGACTCCAGCGAGAAACTGCTGAATTGGAATTCATTTGCAAATTGGATACTATTAATTTAGGCTTAAATAGAGACTGGGAGTGGCTAAGTCATTATGCAAGGTAGCCTATTTCCCCTTGTTTTTTCCTACACCCCCCCCCCCCCCCGGATGTTCTGGTTTAACTTGGATTTAAACTTGGAGAGTGGTCAGTTTGGATGAGCTATTACCAGCAGGAGAGTGAGTTTGTGTGTGTATGGGGGTGTGTGAGAAAACCTGGATTTGTGCTGGAAATGGCCCACCTTGATTATCATGCACATTGTAGGGAGAGTGGTCACTTTGGATGAGCTATTACCAGCAGGATAGTGAGTTTGTGTGTGTGGTTTTTGGGAGGGGGGTGAGGGGGTGAGAGAACCTGGATTTGTGCAGGAAATGGCCCAACTTGATTATCATGCACATTGTGTAAAGAGTTGTCACTTTGGATGGGCTATCACCAGCAGGAGAGTGAATTTGTGTGGGGGGGTAGAGGGTGAGAAAACCTGGATTTGTGCTGGAAATGGCCCAACCTGATGATCACTTTAGATAAGCTATTACCAGCAGGACAGTGGGGTGGGAGGAGGTATTGTTTCATATTCTCTGTGCGTATATAAAGTCTGCTGCAGTTTCCACGGTATGCATCCGATGAAGTGAGCTGTAGCTCACGAAAGCTCATGCTCAAATAAATTGGTTAGTCTCTAAGGTGCCACAAGTACTCCTTTTCTTTTTGCGAATACAGACTAACACGGCTTTTACTCTGAAAATAACATAGCGTTATTACTGATGTCTTATGCAAGTAGGATACACAAGTCAATACAGACTGAGTCTGTTCCTGCAAAGTGCTGATGCCTCCGACTGAGCTTAGCATCCTGCACGACTAGACCTCTGACAGTGTATTCTGCCTTCCCACACCTATTCACCATGAACAGGAACAACATGGCCCGGCAGGAGTGTAGAAGCAGAAGAGAACATGTAGCTTTTTGGTCTTACTTCTTCTGTAGAACCAGGGAACAGACCTTATGTAGAGTTTCATCTAAACGGAGAAAACATAGAAGGTATAGGCCAGATTTTGAAATCCTTATCCACACTAATCGGTAGTTGCTCGCTAGAACAGTCCCATTTATTTTAATTATAAACTATATGAGTGGAAATTATTTTTTAAGTATAAAAATATCAGTCATGGGAAAGATTGTTACCTCCTTATTCATACCAATCATCCCATCGATGGGTCTATCTGTGTGAACACGGGGAGTCACAATCTGTTTTACTCTTGGGATTTTTATTCCTCCAAATTAATTTCTAGCCATGTATAAATTATGACACACTTTCTCATATGATCTTGGGATACAATAAATAATTCACAGAAGGAAAGAAATTTCACTTTCTGTGACCAACATATGCTACTTTCCCCACAGGACCAAATGTCTGTGCCTAAAGTTGGATAGAGTCTTGCAGCATATTCAAATCTTCAAAATGCACCTACTGTGTATACAATACGGAAGCCCTGTACACCCGCAACACTAATTCCATACTGTGTGCAATATAGGGATCCCTACTCTCTCAGCACTAATCCTGTGCATAACAATTTTAATCCTTTTATTCTCATCTCTCTTCCCCACCACCTCAACAGTTTTAGACAGTGGAAAGCAATTGCTTAATCCTCCATTCAGGACGTTCTCCTGAGACCAAACATGAAACAAATACTCAGTGTTTATCTTAATGAGCAGAAGGCTTTTTTGCGGCCCCATCTCTCAGTTCTTTAGAGCAGCTAGTTTACACTCCTGTCTTTGTATGGTAAGGAAGGTTCAGAGTCTTTACTCTGAGTAAACTAAGCAGAACATTCTGAGAAAAGCAGCTACTCATTTTCAAACATCACAACCTCAAGAATTTCCTTGTTCTCAACTTCTTGGGAGCAGTGTGGAGAGGAGATGCTGCACATATTCTTTGGCTTGATTCTTAACATGTCTATTTTAATTATTAGTGAAACTCAATTTTGTTTAGGTACTTCTTTGATGGAATACCATACAGTGCTACAAATCAATTACAAATTTAAGTCATTTCAATGACTACTTGCAATGAGATCCCCCCCTCCCACTCCCTTTCATGAACACAGGCTTTGATCATATTACTAAAAAGACTATAAAAAGCATAACATTTCAGAATGGCCCTGGCCCACCAGAGAAGTGGTAGGATAAATGAGAACAGAAATAGAGAGGATTTTGTAAAACCCAGGATATTTAGTACACTATATATAATAGCTTATAAACAGACTAGCTCTCCAAAGTACTCAGGTGATATAAGTCCTCAGAGTTTCTTTAACAGAGCAATAAATCCATACCCAAAACACTTACACAAGCAGAACTCCAGAGCTCCCAGGGTCTTTCCCAGTCCAGCAGATACCACATCCTCCCTTGGTAGTCCTCTCAACCATTAAATGGGAGAGGAGCTTGTATTATAAAGGCACCGAAATCTTCCTCTTTTCCAGCATCACTTGCAAAGAGGAGTGTGACAGCCAAGCCTCTCTACTGCCCCCCTGTTATGAGTGGCTCAGACAGCCTCATGTGGCTTTCTCCTTTCCCTGTCTACTGGAGTAAGCTTACCCCTGCACAGTGTCTTGAAATCATCATGTAAGAGCTTTTCCAGAGTTTGCTTCTTGGTTTTTCCAACTCCTGAAACCCAGTCTGCTGGTACTGAGAAAATCATGAAACTGTGACCTCTTCCTCCCTCAATGCTCCAATCTCACACAGACGGGTAATAAATCTAGCTTACTGTTAAGCACTGACTTTTTTTCCCCAAGACCCTTATTTACTTTATTCCCCAGCCACATCTTCTTACTGTGCATTTTATTATGGCCAAGGGGCAAAATGTACTTCATTATGGCTAACCACCAGAGCAACTTTTTACGCTAGTTATTCCTCTACCTTGCTTGGCAAGAGAATCTCTGACACCAGCCGGACCTGAGATAAATGCAATTCCTCTCTCCAAGAACTTTTCTTTGGGGCCTCAATCTGCAGTCCTATTTTGTCCACTTGAAGGCCTCATGACTTCCATACTGGTCCAGTAGTTTGTTCTGAATGGGCCTGGAGATCAATGTAATATACACTTAACCAACAGCTTGTAGCAACAATAATGTTTAAGGAGAAATTGAAGTGCAGTTGTCACAGAATGGGGTTTCCCTTATCAGCAGTGAGAGTAGCTTACAAAATCACACACAAAAAACCAGCAATGTTTTCCTTACTTTTTCAGAGTAAGACAAATCCAAATCAAAGTCATCACTTGGGTATAAACTAGGCCCCAATCAAAGCTCACCTCCCTTCCTGTGCATAATCAGAGTGGGCAATTCCCCTTTCTTCTTCTTATACTTAACAGCTAGGTCCTATAGTTTAATAAGCCACTTAATCCTTGCTGGTCCGGCTCTACCTTGCTGAAGGCAATACCAGACAGCTTGTACTGGGGCCTTTTCAGAGCTGGATTGGTAGTTTAACCCAGCATAGCAATATAAAAGCTAATTACACAAAAGAAAAATGTACAAAGTGTAAATGTAAAAAAAAATAATGGAATAACAAAGTGGACGCCACCATCTTGACAAGTGGATGATGCAAAAGGAAAGCAGATTCTATTGCTGTACCTGAGCAACTTCAAGCAGTGCATTAAGCAACATGACTGAGATCTGTTGTGGTGTTTGTTCATTCACCTTCTCCCTGGAGGGAAAAGTATATGCAATGGAGTGGATGAAGTGGTCTTGCCATTAAAAACCTATGGAAATCTGAAAGTTTAACTTTTTGTAGGTAAGTTCTATTGTTTTCCATTTTTATTTAAATAACAAAACTTCCCTTATCTCGACTTTAAAGCCTCCCGATTTCTATTGCTTTCATAAGACAAAGATGATTCTTTGACTTCTGTACTGCCCCATCATGCTAGGCAGCATCATGAGAATAGCAGCAACCACTGAAGAAACACCAGCCTCATTCACTCCATGGAGATACTGAAACAGTGACAACTATTGCTAAAAACCTGCTTTGAAATTGCCTTTATTTAGACCTATTTTACAAGTATTAAAGATTATTTAGCTAATATCACAAATCACTGGAATTATTGGGCCAAAGCCACAACTGAGCTACAACAATTTACATCAGCAGAGGACTTGGCCCATTGCCTTAACCAGTCAAAATGACACTACACAACACACAGATAACTCAGTGATTCAGAAAAGGAGTACTTGTGGCACCTTAGAGACTAACCAATTTATTTGAGCATAAGCTTTCGTGAGCTACAGCTCATTTCATCGGATGCATACTGTGGAAAATAGAGAAGATGTTTTTCTACACACAAACCATGAAAAAATGGGTGTTTATCACTACAAAAGGTTTTCTCTCCCCCCACCCTACTCTCCTGCTGGTAATAGCTTATCTAAAGTGATCACTCTCCTTACAATGTGTATGATAATCAAGTTGGGCCATTTCCAGCACAAATCCAGGTTTTCTCACTCCCCCCCACACAAACCCACTCTCCTGTTGGTAATAGCTTATCTAAAGTGACCACTCTCCTTACAATGTGTATGATAACCAAGGTGGGCCATTTCCAGCACAAATCCAGGGTTTAACAAGAACGTCTGGGGGGGCGGGGTAGGAAAAAACAAGGGCAAATAGGTTACCTTGCATAATGACTTAGCCACTCCCAGTCTCTATTCAAGCCTAAGTTAATTGTATCCAATTTCCAAATGAATTCCAATTCAACACTTTCTTGCTGGAGTCTGGATTTGAAGTTTTTTTGTTGTAATATAGCAACTTTCATGTCTGTAATCGCGTGACCAGAGAGATTGAAGTGTTCTCCGACTGGTTTATGAATGTTATAATTCTTGACATCTGATTTGTGTCCATTTATTCTTTTACGTAGAGACTGTCCAGTTTGACCAATGTACATGGCAGAGGGGCATTGCTGGCACATGATGGCATATATCACATTGGTGGATGTGCAGGTGAACGAGCCTCTGATAGTTGTGGCTGATGTTATTAGGCCCTGTGATGGTGTCCCCTTAATAGATATGTGGGCACAGTTGGCAACGGGCTTTGTTGCAAGGATAGGTTCCTGGGTTAGTGGTTCTGTTGTGTGGTATGTGGTTGCTGGTGAGTATTTGCTTCAGGTTGGGGGGCTGTCTGTAGGCAAGGACTGGCCTGTCTCCCAAGATTTGTGAGAGTGTTGGGTCATCCTTCAGGATAGGTTGTAGATCCTTGATAATGCGTTGGAGGGGTTTTAGTTGGGGGCTGAAGGTGATGGCTAGTGGCGTTCTGTTATTTTCTTTGTTAGGCCTGCCCGGTAGTAGGTGACTTCTGGGAACTCTTCTGGCTCTATCAATCTGTTTCTTCACTTCTGCAGGTGGGTACTGTAGTTGTAAGAATGCTTGATAGAGATCTTGTAGGTGTTTGTCTCTGTCTGAGGGGTTGAAGCAAATGCGGTTGTATCGCAGAGCTTGGCTGTAGACGATGGATCGTGTGGTGTGGTCAGGGTGAATGCCGGAGGCATGTAGGTAGGAATAACGGTCAGTAGGTTTCCGGTATAGGGTGGTGTTTATGTGACCATTGTTTATTAGCACTGTAGTGTCCAGGAAGTGGATCTCTTGTGTGGACTGGACCAGGCTGAGGTTGATGGTGGGATGGAAATTGTTGAAATCATGGTGGAATTCCTCAAAGGCTTCTTTTCCATGGGTCCAGATGATGAAGATGTCATCAATATAGCGCAAGTAGAGTAGGGGCGTTAGGGGACGAGAGCGGAGGAAGCGTTGTTCTAAGTCAGCCATAAAAATGTTGGCATACTGTGAGGCCATGCAGGTACCCATAGCAGTGCTGCTGATCTGAAGGTATACTTTGTCCCCAAATGTAAAATAGTTATGGGTAAGGACAAAGTCACAAGGATAGCCGTGACATTATCGGGGATAGTGTTCTTGACGGTTTGTAGTCCATCTTTGTGTGGAATGTTGGTGTAGAGGGCTTCTACATCCATAGTGACAAGGATGGTGTTATCAGGAAGATCACCGATGGATTGTAGTTTCCTGAGGAAGTCAGTGGTGTCTCGAAGGTAGCTGGGAGTGCTGGTAGCATAGGGCCTGAGGAGGGAGTCTACATAGCCAGACAATCCCGCTGTCAGAGTGCCAATGCCTGAGATGATGGGGCGCCCAGGATTTCCAGTTTTATGGATCTTGGGTAGTAGATAGAATATCCCAGGTCGGGGTTCCAGGGGTGTGTCTGTGCGGATTTGATCTTGTGCTTTTTCAGGGAGTTTCTTGAGCAAATGCTGTAGTTTCTTTTGGTAACTCTCAGTGGGATCAGAGGGTAATGGCTTGTACAAAGTGGTGCTGGAGAGCTGCCGAGCAGCCTTTTGTTCATATTCCGACCTATTCATGATGACAACAGCACCTCCTTTGTCAGCCTTTTTGATTATGATGTCAGAGTTGTTTCTGAGGCTGTGGATGGCATTGTGTTCCGCACGGCTGAGGTTATGGGGAAGTGATGCTGCTTTTCCACAATTTCAGCCCGTGCACGTCGGCGGAAGCACTCTATGTAGAAGTCCAGTCTCACCTTGGTTATCATACACATTGTAAGGAGAATGGTCACTTTAGATAAGCTATTACCAGCAGGAGAGTGGGTTTGTATGTGGGGGGGAGGGGGAGGAGAAAACCTGGATTTGTGCTGGAAATGGCCCAACTTGATTATCATACACATTGTAAGGAGAGTGATCACTTTAGATAAGCTATTACCAGCAGGAGAGTGGGGTGGGAGGAGATATTTTTTCATGCTTTGTGCATATGTAAAAAGATCTTCTACACTTTCCACAGTATGCATCCGATGAAGTGAGCTGTAGTTCACGAAAGCTTATGCTCAAATAAATTGGTTAGTCTCTAAGGTGCCACAAGTACTCCTTTTCTTTTTGCGAATACAGACTAACACGGCTGTTACTGTGAAATCAGTGATTCAGGAACTTCCAGCTGAATAATTGTGTTTTACCCTTTTATATTCTCTTTTACCCAACAATCGCAAAGTTTCATTAATTAGTTTCACCTCACAACATGCCTGAGGGGAAGGGAAGGAAAACCTATCACCATATTTTTCTTTACACATGAATTTCTTCTGGCAGGGTCTGGAACTACAAAGTCCTTCAGGCGCAGGACTCATGTAGTTTTTCGGCCATGTACTTGTGTGGGCAAAATTTTTGAGTCTTCATAAATTTTCACAAATTAAAGAACAGGAGATTTGAAAAGCAGAACTTGCTATTTTGACACAATGCTACACATTCTTAGGGAACAAATCTGGGTGATCATGGCAATTTCCAGTGCCAGTCTCACTCATCAAGAGGTCCTTCAAGAAGACATGAGAATTCCAGAATTCTTAATCAAAGTACAGCCAATCCTGAAGGATATACTCAATCTCCTCTTCCAATCTCCTGTTCCAGTGGTTCTGTTGCAGCGCTGCACAGTGCTGCTATAGGTTAACCATCAGTAAGTCATCATCACAGTGTTTGGTCCTAATAGCTTCTGAAATTCCTGGCACCTAAAATACTGTGTGCACTCTAAGTACCAGGAACTAAAAGTAATAATAGAGTATGGTGGTTAAAAACTGAATACCCATAATTTTGTAAAAGTATAGGGTAGATGTATTTTGATCAGTTGCAAGTGTTCAAGGCCACTAAAAAGAAAACTAAAAGAGAAAACAGGCATAAAAATATCAGAAACAGTAAACAGGAACAGTAAAAAGGAGAAAAATATTGATAATCTTGATATAGTCACAAAGTATTCCTAGATTATTAAAATAAATTTCAATAAAGCAATAATTAAAATTGCTTATTTTTTTGCTTGCTAGTTAAGGAAAATTACTTCCTAAATAAGTAGTGTCTTGACTAAAAGCTTTTATGCAGCATCCTAAATATACTTACTATAAGGACATAAATAAGCAGCAACTCCCCAAACAGATGGAATCTATGCTTTAGATCCAGTTCAAGAGACCTGAAGTATTTTACAACGTGTGTGACTCGTGCTTGTAAATTAAGGTTTCCAAGTCATAAATTAATATCTGACCATATGCATCAAAGTAGAGAATTGCCTCTACAGATAATTCTCCATCCTGGAGGCAGGAGCAGATAAAGACCTTAGATTCAAATGGAAATTCATAAGGGAAAACACTTCCAATTCCAGCTAGAGTCGTATATGAAAGAAATGAAGGGCCTATTAGTAGTGTGGACAAGAGATACACTAATAACTTCAGACCTTCCTTCCTCAGATGCCACCTCTCTTCCTGTGACATACTGCTACAGATGATGTGAGCAAAAGCACTTGAGCAGGTCCCCTCTCAGTAGAGGGAAATAAGAGAGTATAAAAGAGTGGAGTTTGCTAGCAGGATGTCCCATGTGAGGCTCTCTTTCTTTTCCCCACACCTGGGTCTAAAACTGCTGAACTTCAGGGCATACAATGAGATATTTATATTTTAAAATGTCTGCTGAAGAAGTTAATATTATTAGGGGTGATAGATAAGAGAAATGGAGAATATGGTTTATTTTTTGTACTTCTTGGCTATTTAGTACTGTATGTGATGTGGCTGTTTCTTTTTTGATTTATTGTATTTGTCAAGGTTACCTGGAGTGCAGAGACAGGTGACTCTAGTTTCATAAAATAAATAAGTAATAAACTGGGCTCTTGGTGTTTAAAGAGCTACATGTACAAATAATAATTTCTTTCTTCCCGCCTGAATCATCCTGCCCCTCAAAATGAGAAGGAGACGTGCAGTCCAGCTACTATAAATCAAAAGCATGACTATGAAAAGGGTTTGGTACTTACAGCATTATCAAAGAGCAATCTTTAAAAATGAGTCAGAGTCCATATGACTGCTATACAAAACAGATAGTAAGTATTATTTCTGTCAGCAAAGAAAGTTGACACAAGTTTAGCTGAATGACCTTTAAATACACAGAGATGCTTCAGATTATGAAAGTTTACATATCTCCAGTTTTGTGGCACTGAACAGATTTCATTATGATAGCCTTTATGCAAAAGCATGGGTCCCTTGATTTAAAAAAAATCAATTCATAAAATGCTTTTCTTTTTTATTTTGATTTATCCTTCTGCATATTATTAGGCCCAAATCAGTGTAAATGCTAAATATTTGCAAAAACGAGCCAAGATAATGCTCCTAGGGTTGCCAGTTTTCGTTGGATGTATTCCTGGAGGTTTCATGACAATCTTTAATTAAAGATGAATCTTTAATTCCTGGAGACTCCAGGACAATCCTGGAGGGTTGGCAACCCTAAATGCTCCACACAGACAGAAGTATAACAAAGAGAACTCATTAATCACAATACATGCTTACACACTGATACCATTAATACTACTATTTTGAATTTCTACAGTGCCTTCGTGATCTTAAAGAGCTTTATAATCATTAATGTAACTTGAATATAACATTGCTCTGAGGTAGGTATTTTCTTATCTATTTTAGAGACAGGTAAATTGACTTTCATGAAAGGATAGTTACTGGCCTACTGTAAGACCTTTTAAATCAAAATATAATCATGTGAATGTAAAAATTTTATGTGAGTAATATATGTTCACCTAATGCTCATTGGCTTTCCCATCCTAATGGGTTCTTTACTCAGTCTGTAAGAGGCATTCAACATCTTTCATTGAATATTAAGGGATTACTGTTTATACTGCCTTGTCTGGAGTTAGCCTCACTTGCCAATTAATTTTGAGGCTTATTTAGCAAGATTCAGTCATTTTTTCTCTTTTTGTTTCCTAAGACACTTTATAGAATAGACACCCTCTTCTGAATTAAGTAAAGACAGAGGTCAATGTAACTTGGTTTTTTGATGTTGGAGTTTGTGATACTTCTATAAGCATATACCAAGGCCTCTGGTGGTTTTGGTTGTACTGTGACTGAGAAGAATCCTAAAGTAATAATGCCAACCCACAGTGGCAGATCTTAAGAGCTGCATTGAAATGCTGCAAAAGAACCAATTCAGGAAAAGCTCTTAAACCTTAACCAATTAGGGCTGCAATGATTAATCAAACTGTTCAAATATTTAATTAAAACCCACAAGGAAAAAAAAGCTTTGATAATTAAGAACTGCAGTTTTAAATGCTGCCTGTGTCAGGTGTGAATGTGTGCACATTTAGGAGAAGTTTACTCATTTTACTCAGTGTAACTCTCCTGCATGATGGTGTGTTTCAGGACAGGGGACAATCAATATATCAGGGAACATTATCATTCAGTTTTGTAAGAGAAAAAGCATCTGAGACAAACTGTGTGGTCCTTGGCAAAACATTCATTGAACTCAATGGAAGTATTACAAGGACTTCCTAATTTGGCCATTCATGTTTAAAAACCACTTGGATACCTTCCATTTGTTCATTACTATGAACAGAAGTTACTGCACATAGTTTTAAACATGAAAAGTTACTGAGTCACTGAAGACAAGTGTTTACTTTCATGTAATTCTGTCACTCCTCCACCCCTTCCATCTCAATCTGCTTAAAAGTTGTGTGTGGCTCACATCATCCATAAAAAAACAACTTTCCACACAAACTTCCTCGTGGCTGGACTTTACTAAAACTAGACAAGCCATTTACAAGACACACTTTGCTTCTCTACAAAAGAAAAAGGACACTAAACTTTCTAAATTACTACATGCCACAAGGGGCCACAGCAATGGTTCCCTCAACCCACCCAGCAATATTGTTAACCTATCCAACTATACTCTTAGCCCAGCAGAAGCAGCTGTCCTATCTCGGGGCCTCTCCTTCTGCCCCTCCACCCCCACGAACATGATACAGTTCTGTGGTGACCTAGAATCCTATTTTCGACGTCTCCGACTCAAGGAATATTTCCAACACACCTCTGAACAACATACTAATCCACAGAGACCTCCCTACCAACACTACAAAAAGAAGGATTCTAGGTGGACTCCTCCTGAAGGTCGAGACAGCAGACTGGACTTCTACATAGAGTGCTTCCGCCGACGTGCACGGGCTGAAATTATGGAAAAGCAGCATCACTTGCCCCACAACCTCAGCCGTGCGGAACACAATGCCATCCACAGCCTCAGAAACAACTCTGACATCATAATCAAAAAGGCTGACAAAGGAGGTGCTGTTGTCATCATGAATAGGTCGGAATATGAACAAAAGGCTGCTCGGCAGCTCTCCAGCACCACTTTGTACAAGCCATTACCCTCTGATCCCACTGAGAGTTACCAAAAGAAACTACAGCATTTGCTCAAGAAACTCCCTGAAAAAGCACAAGATCAAATCCGCACAGACACACCCTTGGAACCCCGACCTGGGATATTCTATCTACTACCCAAGATCCATAAACCTGGAAATCCTGGGCGCCCCATCATCTCAGGCATTGGCACCCTGACAGTGGGATTGTCTGGCTATGTAGACTCCCTCCTCAGACCCTATGCTACCAGCACTCCCAGCTACCTTCGAGACACCACTGACTTCCTCAGGAAACTTCAATCCATCGGTGATCTTCCTGATAACACCATCCTTGCCACTATGGATGTAGAAGCCCTCTACACCAACATTTCACACAAAGATGGACTACAAGCCGTCAAGAACACTATCCCCGATAATGTCACGGCTAACCTTGTGACTTTGTCCTTACCCATAACTATTTTACATTTGGGAACAATGTATACCTTCAGATCAGTGGCACTGCTATGGGTACCTGCATGGCCTCACAGTATGCCAACATTTTTATGGCTGACTTAGAACAACGCTTCCTCAGCTCTCGTCCCCTAATGCCCCTACTCTACTTGCGCTATATTGATGACATCTTCATCATCTGGACCCATGGAAAAGAAGCCCTTGAGGAATTCCACCATGATTTCAACAATTTCCATCCCACCATCAACCTCAGCCTGGTCCAGTCCACACAAGAGATCCACTTCCTGGACACTACAGTGCTAATAAACAATGGTCACATAAACACCACCCTATACCGGAAAACTACTGACCGCTGTTCCTACCTACATACCTCCAGCTTTCACCCTGACCACTCCACACAATCCATCGTCTACAGCCAAGCTCTGCGATACAACCGCATTTGCTCCAACCCCTCAGACAGAGACAAACACCTACAAGATCTCTATCAAGCATTCTTACAACTACAGTACCCACCTGCGGAAGTGAAGAAACAGATTGATAGAGCCAGAAGAGTTCCCAGAAGTCACCTACTACCGGGCAGGCCTAACAAAGAAAATAACAGAACGCCACTAGCCATCACCTTCAGCCCCCAACTAAAACCCCTCCAACGCATTATCAAGGATCTACAACCTATCCTGAAGGATGACCCAACACTCTCACAAATCTTGGGAGACAGGCCAGTCCTTGCATACAGACAGCCCCCCAACCTGAAGCAAATACTCACCAGCAACCACATACCACACAACAGAACCACTAACCCAGGAACCTATCCTTGCAACAAAGCTCGTTGCCAACTGTGCCCACATATCTATTAAGGGGACACCATCACAGGGCCTAATAACATCAGCCACACTATCAGAGGCTCGTTCACCTGCACATCCACCAATGTGATATATGCCGTCATGTGCCAGCAATGCCCCTCTGCCATGTACATTGGTCAAACTGGACAGTCTCTATGTAAAAGAATAAATGGACACAAATCAGATGTCAAGAATTATAACATTCATAAACCAGTCGGAGAACACTTCAATCTCTCTGGTCACGTAATTACAGACATGAAAGTTGCTATATTACAACAAAAAAACTTCAAATCCAGACTCCAGCAAGAAAGTGTTGAATTGGAATTCATTTGGAAATTGGATACAATTAACTTAGGCTTGAATAGAGACTGGGAGTGGCTAAGTCATTATGCAAGGTAACCTATTTGCCCTTGTTTTTTCCTACCCCGCCCCCCCAGACGTTCTTGTTAAACCCTGGATTTGTGCTGGAAATGGCCCACCTTGGTTATCATACACATTGTAAGGAGAGTGATCACTTTGGATAAGCTATTACCAGCAGAAGAGTAGGGTGGGGGGAGAGAAAACCTTTTGTAGTGATAAACACCCATTTTTTTCATGGTTTGTGTGTATAAAAACATCTTCTGTATTTTCCACAGTATGCATCCGATGAAGTGAGCTGTAGCTCACGAAAGCTTATGCTCAAATAAATTGGTTAGTCTCTAAGGTGCCACAAGTACTCCTTTTCTTTTTGCGCATACAGACTAACATGGCTGTTACTCTGAAAACTATGAGCTAGGGGTGTGATTCCCCTGCTCGTGTTCACTTACTCTCATCAAACTAGTACTAGTATATATAGCATTGTAGCCATGGCAGCACAGGTATCAGCAACAGAGGCAAGGTTGAGCCTTCATAAATACCATGACAAATACCCACTCATAGCTCCGCTGCCAATAGCAGTGCTGTCACGGCTACACTGCTATTTATATTTGTGCTAGCTGGATGACAGCTAGCATAAGTAGTTGTACACAAGCAGGGGAATCCTAGCCCCATCTAGTAGTGTAGACGTAGACGTGATATCGAGCACTCCCCAAATAAATTTGGCTTACATGTGTGATACATGGCTAGAAAGGGTTAAATATCCTGCAGAATAAATAACCCTCAAAAGACATGTGGGGAGATAATGTTTGTAGTTTTGTGTATTTACATATGTATGAGTAGGGTGGACAATGTAATCAACAATCCCTGTCTATGCTGTATTCTGATCATTCAGGGGTCAAAAGAACATCCTATCATGTAAATGAATTTGTCATAAATACAAAGGGAAGGGTAAACACCTTTAAATCTCTCCTGGCCAGAGGAAAAGACCCTTTCACCTGTAAAGGGTTAAGAAGCTAAGACAACCTCGCTGACACCAGACCAAAATGACCAATGAGGAGACAAGATACTTTCAAAGCTGGAGGGGAGGCGGAAAACAAAGGGTTCTCTCTGTCTGTGCATTGCTTTTGCCGGGGCCAGAGCAGGAATGCAGGTCAGAACTCCTGTAAAAAGTCAGTAAGCAATCTAGTTAGATATGCGTTAGATTCTGTTTTGTTTAAATGGCTGATAAAATAAGTTGTGCTGAATGGAATGTATAGTCCTGTTTTTGTGTCTTTTCGTAACTTAAGGTTTAGCCTAGAGGGATTCTCTATTTTTTTAATCTGATTACCCTGAAAGGCATTTACCATCCTGATTTTACAGAGGTGATTCTTTTACTTTTTCTTTAATTAAAATTCTTCTTTTAAGAACCTGATTGCTTTTTCATTGTTCTTCATATCCAAGGGTTTGGGTCTGTGTTCACCTATGCAAATTGGTGAGGATTTTTATCAAGCCTTCCCCAGAAAAGGGGTTGTAGAGCTTGGGGGGATTTTTTGGGGAAAGACATTTCCAAGTGGGCTTTTCACTGTTATATTTGTTAGATGCTTGGTGGTGGCAGCAATAAAGTCCATGGACAAAAGGTAAAATAGTTTGTACCTTGGGGAAGTTTTAACCTAAGTTGGCAAAAATAAGCTTAGGGGGGTTTTCATTCAGGTCCCCACATCTAAACCCTAGAGTTCAGAGTGGAAGGAACCTTGACAGAATTGTAAACACAGGATAGCTCAGTATTCATCTCTCTTTGAAATGTACTGTGAATGGTGGAGGAACAAGCAAATGGCCTTATGTTAATTTGTATAGCTAAGTACCAGTGATGGACCTCCTTCAAGTCATCCTAACTACCTTTTGTTCCCTGGCGAATTCCAACTTGTCACAAGACATGAAATTGTATAAAAGATCCTTGGTTCCTGATTCTGTCATCTCAGATCTGCTTAGACTTCATCAGGGGAAGTTTGAGTCACAAGACTGAGGTACCAGTTATGCTGGTACACCCTGACCATAATATTTGGACATTGGACTAAAAACTATGAACTATTTCTGAAAGAACTCTTTGCAACCACAAAGCTCATCATCTCTGCTATGAATCTGCCCCTAAATGAATTGAACTCATGTCTGTATGTATCGTGACAGGGTCGGGCCAGATGGCTAGAGGAGAGTAACAGAAGGCAGATATATTAGCCCCAGGCTAAGTAGGTCCCTTTTCCCTGGGTAAGGTAAAAGGGAAGGTTCCAGAACAATCAGGAACCTTCTGGAGACAATTAAGACAGATAGGCTGATTAGAACACCTGCAGCCAATCAAGAAGCTACTAGAATCAATTAAGGCAGGCTAATCGGGGCACCTGGGTTTAAAAAGGAGCTCACTTCAGGTTGTGGTGCGTGTGAGGAGCCGGGAGCAAGAGGCACTAGGAGCTGACAGTGAGACTGTGGACTGTTGGAGGACTGAGGAGTACAAGTATTATCAGACACCAGGAGGAAGGTCCTATGGTAGAATAAAGAAGGTGTTGGGAGGAGGCCATGGGGGAAGTAGCCCAGGGAGCTGTAGCTGATGCACAGCTGTTCCAGGAGGCACTCTAGACAGCTGCATTCCACAGGGCCCTGGGCTGGAACCCGGAGTAGAGGGCGGGCCCGGGTTCCCCCCTAACCTCCCAACTCCTGGTCAGACACAGGAGTCGTCGACCTGGACTGTGGGTTCAGAAAAACGGCCAAGCTGAGGGCTGCCATGAAGCTCCAAGGCGAGCAAATCTGCCAATAAGCGCAAGACCCATCAAGGTAGAGGAGGAACTTTGTCACAGTATATTGACCTTTTAACCATACTCTCTCTCTTATGTTTTTAAATACATTTTAGTTTAGTTAATAAGAATTGGCTGTAGTGTGTATTTGGGTAAGATCTGAAACATTTATTAACCTGAGAGGTACTGTGTCTGATCCTTTGGGATCTTTTATATGATGAAATCAGATTTACAGAAATTTTCATCATATTTGACATGGGCAGTGGTGAGCTGGAGCCGATTCGCACCGGTTTACTGGAACCGGTTGTTAAATTTAGAAGCCCGCTTCTATATTTAACAACTGGCCAAAAGCGGCGCCTTAGGCGCTGACTCGGTGGGTGCTCCGGGGCTGGAGCACCCACGAGGAAAGTTTGGTGGGTGCAGAACACCCACCTGCAGCTCCCCGCACCCAGCCCCAGCTCACCTCTGCTCCTCCTCCTCCCCTGAACGCGCCGCCCTTCTCCGCTGCTCTGCTTCTCCGCTGCTCCCCCCCCCCCCCTCCAGCTTCCCGGGAATCAGCTATTCGCGCGGGAAGCTGGGGAGGGCTGAGAAACAGGCGGCAGCTTCCCGCTCAGGCCCAGGGAGGTGGAGGCAGAGTGGAGGTGAGCTGGGACAGGGAGGCGTGAGGAGGGCCACCCGCGCCACAGTGGGTAACCTGGGGGGCATGCAGGGGAACAGCTCCCTACCCCAGCTCACCTCCGCCACCCTCAGCCTGAGCGGGAAGCCACTGCCTGCTTCTCAGCCCTCCCCAGTTTCCCGTGCAAACAGCTGATTCGCTGGAAGCTGGGGAGGGGTGGAGAAGCAAAGCAGGGCGGCATGTTCAGGGGAGGAGGTGGAGCACAGATGAGGTGATCTGGGGCCAGGCGTGGGGTGGGGAGCTGCTGGTGGGGGCTCTGCATCCACCAAATTTTCCCCGTGGGGGCTCCAGCCCCGGAGCACCCACGGAGTTGGTGCCTAAGATACCACTTTTGATGTGATCAGTGGGGGGAGCGGCCGCTCCCCTTGCTCTCCCCCAGCTATGCTACCCACCCCTAGGAGCCAGAGGGGCCTGCCAGATGCTTCCCAGAAGCTGCCCCAGGTAAGCACCACCGGGACTTCCCACCTCACGCCCTGGCAGGTCCCTCTGGCTCTTAGGGGCGGGGTGGGAACCCACTACGGTGGCCCACGAGACCCTCCTGCCCAGTTCTGGGGGCAGTCAGGGGACAGGGGAGGGAGGGTAGATGGGGCAGGGGTCCTGGGGGGAAAGGATACAAGGAACGTGGGGGGTTGGATGGGGCAGGAGTCCCGGGGGGTGGGGGTGGGCCACGACCCCCTCATGGGGTGAGGAGGGAACCAGTTGTTAAGATTTTGGCAGCTCATCACTGGATGTGGGTACCTAGATGGTGGCCTGAGGCTGGATCACTTTAAGGGAACTGTGTTTTTGGACTTCTGAGTAACCAGTAAGGGAATAAAGAAGAGGTTTTATGCTGGTTTGGTAATCTAAGTACTGGAATATCCAGCACCTTTATGGGGATTGTCTGCCCCATTCTTTGCAATTCGTCCTAACTGAGTGACTGCCGCTGACTCCCCACTAGGACCCCAGTCACACATGGTGAGGTCCCTAGTGGACTTCACTGAATCTTTTGCTCTCGTTCCTTCCCTGCTATAGAAACATTTGGGATATGCCGCTATAATTTTCCCATTGTGCTTATTATTGGTAAGCTTTTTTTTTTTTTTTTTTTTTTTTTTTTTTAAAGAGAAGGGATTGAAATATTCTCTAAAAGTGGAAGTGGGCATCTCTGGCCACAGCAGGCAGTCCACTCCAAGTCCCCTCATTTTCTGAGTAGAGAGTCCTCTCTCAGTAGGCTAGTACAACCTCCATGACCTGGAATTGTAGGTCCAAATCAAGGCAGAGCTGGAAGTTTGTAGAGTGGAACCCTTCACAGATTTTGCTTTCTCCTGTCACTTTGTCCGCTGTCAGGAGAGAGTGCACTGGCTAGAGAGTGAGAAGCTACAGCTCTCTATATTTCTCAGTTCTTTCCAAAAATACACTATGTCCTTCCTTTTCTTCACTCTGTCTCACTCAGCCCACTCCCTGAGCATTGTTTAAAGAGTGAGAACGACTGACTGCAAAAGCAAATATATCCACTTTCAGAAAATGCTTTGTAGTTGTGCGGAGGGCTTGGACAAACACCGAGGGTACAATACCTCTCAAGAGTAAGGTGTATTCCAAGGCTGTAGTATCGACACTAATTTAACCTTAACTAGCAGCTTTCTATAATTCCTGCCTTCTGTAACACTCAGGGAAAAACAGTAAAATTAATCCCCATAAACCATGGTAAGACACAATATTTTTTAAGTGGCCAAAAGTTGAAACGCCTCAGTTGTCTGTTTGATGGTAAAATTGATTAAAAAAATAGAGAATGCAATTGGAAGGTCAAACCCAACAGGACTTTCCTCGGTCAGCCCAAAGAGTTTAAGCCCCAGCTTGCTTCAGCCAAGTCCAAAGACAAACTTCAAAGTGCATTTTATTCAACAGCCAGAGTCAGCTATCACTGCTTCTGTTCTCAGCTGCTGCCCTCTATATCCTGATTCTCACTCAACCCACATCACAACATCCATCTTACATATTGTGGTGCAGGTAAGGGGAATTAATTCCCCACAGCTGACTCAGCCCAGCTATTCTACGCCCCCTACACTAACACTGCCATTTTCCTCCCTCTGGTCGGGTTCCTCCCTGTTAACCTCTGTGTAGGATATATTTATCATTTACTCCAAATACATTCTATAAGCAGGAAGCTAAACACATTATTATAAAGTTCTGATCTTCCTATGGAGAAGCGGCTGTAGCGATTAGTTGCTTTCCACAGATTTTGCCCCTTGATCTTCACACATGGAAGAGACAAACGTGTGTGTCATAGGGATCAGACAGTTTAATGTCAGTTCCGTGTTAGCCAGCTTGCCAGTAATGTATTTAGAGCTCATTAAAATGGACAAGATTCTTAACAGCTGTAAAGCTCTTCTGGACTACTCCATAAGAGCTTCTTTCTGTCCCACATGATATTGAAATGCGAATCCACCTTTTCAAAATGTTATCATGTTAGCTGAACATTCTGAAATTTTATCACGTTAGCTGAACATTCTGTCTGTTTGTTTATATATATTATAAAATTAATTCTGTTTTGCAGTGGGCACAGGAAGTCTTTGACCAAATGACAGAGAGGCCAGGTCTCTATTTCACACAGCTGTTTGTTGAGCAGACATTTACTTAAACCCGTACCTGTCAGAACAGAATGATCTATTAGTGCTACAGAATGGCAAGATGCCCAGAGACAGATTTTGAGAATTTCTGATGTCAGGAACGGGAAGACATTTTTTAGGACCAATTTATGAAACAGAGTGCACAATATATATTACTGATCACTTAACACAGCCATAAAAATGGACTGCTTTTAAACACTTATGATGTTAGTCAATTAATGGATTAGTTTTGTTACTGGGTAAGATTCTGAATTTATAAAATGCTATCTATAAAAAGGCAATAGTTTCAACTTCTAGCACTTTCTATGCCCCTTATTTTATCTTTTCCTTGTTCTCATTTTTCCCGTTACTAACTCATTGCTTTTGTAGTTTATTAAAGAAAATCAGGAATGATCTCTAACAGTTCAATTAAATTCTGTTTTAAACAATGTGCTTGCTTTTGCTTTTAGAATTACATTGCAGATTTTCAGTATTCGGAACAATCAAAGGCCATATCCATTTTTATGATATACTATTATCATGAAATGTGCCCTTAATTAGTCCCAGACAGACTTAATTAGTCCCAGACATATTAACGTATGTTAATAACGGCTACATGAGCCTCCCAGTTTTGGTTAACCATACCCCATTTTTGTTAACTACTTGCCCTGTCATAGGAGTGTAACAATCACTTACAGGCATACCCCTGATATAGGCACCACAATCTTGGGCTTTTGCTGTGTGGTCTAAGCAACTATTCCCCTTATGCAACTTTTGGTGAGTTGCTCCCCTTACTCCAATCTCTCTTGCAGAAAATGGTTTTATGTGCTGGTTTATTGATTTTTTCCCCTTCTAATTTTGTAGCTGCCCATACTTTTTTACTCAACGTAAAATTTATACTATACAACCAATCCCCCCGGGGGTCAGCCTTTCCCTGACCACAGAAAGCAGATAATTTGGCACAAATACGCTAGAAAATTGGGATAGAGCTCTTGCAAAAACAGATTTACTTATACAGTTTCAAATATTTTCTACTTGTAACAGAGTCAGAAATACAACAAAAGTAGCCTTTCATGTGTCTCTCTGGCCAAACGCTGGAAACTGCAGAAGTGCAGGAAAATAAATATACAACACTTTTTTTTTTTAGTTAAAGATTTGGTTTAAGGGATGGACAAACGGCATTGCTAATCCCAAGCATTCAAAAGTCATGATTTAGCTCCTCCAAAATAGAAAGTGGGCTGAAAACCGGAGGGGTGTGTGTGGGGGGGGGTATTGCCTTTTCATTTTTGAGCTTCAGGTTTCACATTCTCAAGTTCTTCTCCACAACCATGAGGGCTAGCAAGTTTGTTTTATTTATATAATGAAAGAGGAAATTCTCATGTAATCACATGACTCTAGGAGTTCGGGATTTCAGAAAAACACCAAATAATATAAGACCCATGACAGAAATCACTGGAGTTTCTTACTATAGAAACTTACAGCTTCAACTTACAGTTTGTACTTAAATTCGAACATTCTATGCTAAATTAAGTCATGTAAACTTTGAACACTATCATAGCAGTCTTTATTTTCTGTAATTTCATTGTAAACTTAAGTTCTGTCAAAGTTCACTTATGCTTTAGCTTAAACAACCTGAATTTCAGTGAATGTGTCAGAAGCTTAGTATGGTTAATCAGTTAGTTAAAATTATTTAGTCAGTGATATCATCTCTGTCCTAATGGTCTCTTAACTGACACACTTAAAACAATTTTTCTCTTTTCCCCTTTTCTTATTGTAACTCTATTTGTTTCAGTCAACCTTATTGTTTCTGTTTAAAAGTCTTAATAGTGAATGAGGTTAGTTCCTTTCCTATTTGAAGGAAGGCTCTAAGAACTGAATGTAATAGTTTTTCTCTGAAACTTGCCTTCCATGTATGGCATGCTGCTGCCTAACATGGTGTGTACAAGACTTGTAAAGAACTAGTGATACTTTTACAACTTACATATTTTCCAGGGTGCAAAATATATGGGAAGACAGAGTAGGTGGCGGAGTGGCACTATATGCGAAAGAAAGCATGGACACAAATATAGTAAAAAAACCATAAACTAATCAAACTGTGCCATAGAAACTCTATGGATAGAAATTCCATGCTTGAATAATAAAAATATAGCAGTAGGAATTCACTTCGGACAATATGACCAAGATTTTGATGGCGACTGTGAAATGCTTTGGTAGATTAGAGAGGCTACAAAAATAGAAAACTCAATAATAATGGGGGATTTCAGTTATCCCCATATTGACTGGGAACATGTCACCTCAGGACAGGATGCAGAGATAAAGTTTCTAGTCACCATAAATGACTGCTTCTTAGAGCAGCCAGTCCTGGAACCCACAAGAGGAGAGGCAATTCTTCATTTAGTCCTCAGAGGGGCACAGGATCTGGTCCAAGAGGTGAACATAGTTGACCCACTTGGTAATAGTGCCCATAATATAATTAAATTTAACATCATTGGGGAGGAGGGGGTTCCAGGCCAACCCTCTGCTCTGGGTTCCAGTCCAGCGACCCTGTATTAAGCAGCTACATCTACTCCTTCAGATGTGCTGCTGTTTCCATGGGCCACATCCTGCCTCTAAGACTTTTGTGCTGCTTCCCTGCAGCCTGCGGTTAACACAACCTCTCCTCTGCTTCCTAGCCCTCTGGCTTCTCCCTAGGTCCTCCTAGCTCTTTCTTTCACTGCTGAAGCACTTCAGGACTGCCTGTCTGTGACTTGCCTCCTTTCCATAGTCCATCCTAGGGATTAATTCCATCCCTGTGGCCTGTCAGTCTGCCTTCCCCCAGACCCTTACCAGAGAGAGGGAACTCCTTATCTCCTCTCTCCTGGGTTTCTCTGGAGCTCACACCACCTCCCCCACAGCTGGGCCTGATAACAAATCCAGTCTGACACATACTCCAGATGCAGCCAGGTGGGCTAACTGAAACCTCTGACACCTGTTAATATGTTGGGGGTAAACACTCCCATCACAGGACCAAAATCTTTCCTACAGGAAAAACAGGCCATAATCTGATCTAATTTAGGGTGCGTCTACACTAGCAACTGTATATGTCTCCATGATCAGGCTTGTGCCAGAATCTCCCAATTGTCCACATTTAACCCTAGAAGCATTTGTCTCAAGGTGAATGGGGAGCAAATAAGCTAGCATGCCTTAGGCTGTGGCACAGCCCTGTTCTTGTTTGCTGTGTGAACAGGGGTAAGGGACACATACTAGGTCTCTAGTTTAATTAATACTCCACGCCCATTCCCACAATGCATTGAACGCAGTGGTTCTTCTGGACCCTTACACAGTCCAGACCCCCCGCCCCCCCTATGCGCCGGTAGTAGCCTGCTGCACTCACTGACTGCAGCAGAACAGCTTTTTTGCTGCACTCTTTCCAGGTGAAAATGGATCCAGCTCTAAGACCAGCAGCTTGGTTTGCACACGTACTGGGAAATTTCATGGAAGCTGGAGCAGGCAGGCACTCAGTGGACCCCGTCCTAGTGCTGGGAATGCATGAAGCACTTGAGACTCCTGTACTGTATTTTCCACTGAATGCATCCGATGAAGTGACCTGTAGCTCACGAAAGCTTATGCTCAAATAAATTGATTAGTCTCTAAGGTGCCACAAGTCCTCCTTTTCTTTTTGCGAAGACAGACTAACATGGCTGCTACTCTGAAACCTGTACAGGAAGGCCATTGATCTGGGAGGGCTCATCATACATCCCCCTTCTAAGAGGAGCTTGACTGGGTGATATCAAGGGCTTCTAGTACAGAGTCTGAAGTTGCCCATGATCCCCTCCTCAACCCTGTTGACCTCTCTGTCCAACAGGACACTGATGAGGCCCAGGGCGAGGAGGCAGCAGTGACCCCAGAGGAACATGTGATTCTGCATCTCTACCTGGAGGAGCAGGTTGAAGGAGCTCACCTGCTGAACCTGAGGATCACCCCACGCCATGGCAGGAACCAGAAACCAGAATACAAAAGGACTGTCTATAAATATAACCACCACCAGCGCTCAAACCCACTGTCTCCTTCATGGACTGAGAAAAGAAATGGGGCTGGCAACATGTGTAGAGGGTTAACAAATAAAGGCTGTGGCAAACCAGCAGGAAGAGCTAAGGTAAAAAAAGCTAAGTTCAAAGCTAAGGACTCCTCTCAGTGAATGCCCATCAGCTTGCCCCATCTTGTTTCATTGATAATGTTTACAGGAGACACAGAAATTGGGTAAATAATGAAGAGGACAGGTCACTGATTCAGAATGATCTGGATCGCTTGGTAGATTGGGCACAAGCAAACAATATCTGTTTTAATATGGCTAAATGTAAATCTATATGTCTAAGAAAAAAGAATGTAGGCCATACTTAAGTGATGGGGGACTCTATCCTGGGAAGCAGTGACTCTGAAAAAGATTTGGGGGTCGTGGTGGATAATCAGCTGAACATGAGCTCCCAGTTTGACACTGTGGCCAAAAGAGCTAATGCAATGCTGGGATACACAAATCGGGGAACCTTGAGTAGAAGTAGAGAGGTTATTTTATCACTATATTTGGCACTGGTGCCACCAGTGCTGGAATACTGTGTCCAGTTCTGGTGCCCACAATTCGTGAAGAATATTGATAAACTAGAGAGGGTTCAGAGAAGAACCATGAGAATGATTAAAGGATTAGAAAACATGCCTCATAGTAATTATAGTCTGAGTCTATCTATTTAGCTTAACAAAGAGAAGGTTAAGGGGTAACTTTCTTTCAGGTTGTACATACTTACATGGGGAACAAGTATTTAATAATGGGCCGTTCAATCTAGGAGAGAAAGGTATAGCACACTCCAATGGCTGGAAGTTGAAGCTATACAAATTCAGACTAGAAATATGGTGTAATTTTTTAATGGAGAGAGTAATTAGCTATTGGAACAATTTACCAAGGGTCATGGTGGATTGTCCATCACTGTCAGTTTGTAAATCAACCCTGAGTGTTTTGCTAGAAGATCTGCTCTAGCAATTATGTTGGGGAAGTTCTATGGCCTGTGTTTTACAGAAGGTTGGACCAGATGATCACAATGGTCCCTTTTGGCCTTGGAATACATCCATCTATACATTTCCTCTTTAGTCCAGCTGAGAATTCCTGTCTGCTGAGAAAATTCTCAGCTTGGTAGCTGTGGCCAGATTTTGGTCCCTCTACATTGCTCAGAAACAGAGATTTTAGCCCAGTAATTGTTAACAGGGATTTTTGGATTTTGCAAACATTCATTCAAATATAAATGTATAAAACTGTTGCTTTAAAAAGAAGATCTTTGGTGTGATTGTTGTTGTTTTGTTTTTTATTTTAAAAAGAGAACATTACAATAATTAAATCCCAAATATTTTTATTAAATGGTTGTAAATGTCCCCTCAAGGATCACGTAACACCTGTAAAACACGGAAATTTTGCAAGGAAATTTTGATTGCACTCATAAAAAGGTACATTTCTTGCAAAGAAAATGTAAAGAGCATTATGCTTAATAGGACAGTCTCATATTTTTGACATACAAGGCAACACCTTCAAGTTTCAGAATATTTTAGTAGAGTCCTACATATACATGTTAAAGCAATTGCAAAGAATTAAATCATAGAGTCAAATTCTTCCTTCAGTCATATGCACACAATTCCCACTGAATGCCATAGAAGTTATATGTGCTTTTATGAATGCCTGAGTCATTTTTTTTAAAATTTTGTCTTGATACAGCTCTACTGGGTAAGAGTGAACCTCTACAGTAGCACAAAGCTTATTTTTTATATTCTCTAATTTCCAGGACTCACTGTAAGTGTGCTTCATTGCATTTGTCCAGAGAGTGCAGAGCACTTCAACTCTCCACTTCTTACCTACCTTTTTAGGTGTGAATGTACTTCTGTTAAAAAGTTTCCAAAACTACCAATAAAAGGCCCTAAATAGTAGAAGTATAAGCACATTTTGTGATGAATAAATATTGGGATGAAGAGATTCAAATAAAAATAATTGTTGTTTTGTGATTAATTTTTGTATCGATTTTTTGTAAAGAAAAGACAATGAAAAATATAAAAAAGGTAAATGACTTACAGCTTGTATATGTTTCTAAATATTGCATGCTTCATGGGGCTCTCAGCACAATTATGAAATTACACAATTTTACAACTTGTCGAAGCTTTTGCAAGACCAGACAATAAGAAAATCCGACAATACTACACAGACATAATCCATTAGGATGCTCTTTTGTGCTCAAAGCAAAGTCATTGAAAGCATGTTGTAAAGTAATGGGTTGAGATAGTGGTGGCATGGTCTCTCTGTAGTTACACACTACAACTATTCTATTCCACAGCAATAGCTTCACTCTTTGCACGTCAAACATTTTTGTTGAAGGAATATATGTTGGCCTGGACAGCAAGGTTATTCCATATTCTTTTTCAAAAAGCCATTTAAATAATCTGAACTGGTATCAGAGCCTTGTAAAAGGGACCTTGGCGCAATCTCTCATTCAAGGATGGCACCTCTGACAAGTGCAGCAAGCCCCCAGGTACTGCACTATGGTATTTATGCTGAGTCATAGGTTGTAATTGCTCAGCATTTTGGTCCAGAGGCAAGAGCACTAATATGGGGATGGTTGTGTGTGCCACACTGATCAGTGTTGAAGGCCTGGCTATTAACATGCTGCCAGTCACTACACAACAATACACAGAAATGGAGAGAGAAAGGGGCAAGTGCTGAAAAAGGGGATTAACAAAGTAAAGAGGAAGATACTAAAGCACACAAAAAAACCATTTACTAGCAGTTATTGAGGAAAGCTGAGGGCATGACAGGTTTTCTGAAGGGTTTTTGTTTTTTTATTTTGTTGGGGCAGGGCATATTTTGCTGAAAGAGTGGCTGATCTTGCTCATTTAATTTTGTTGCTTCTAGGCTGCGTTCTGCTGCTGTGTGGTTTTTCTTGTAATGAATGTGGCCTTTTAAGACTGTTGTAGATGTTTATATTTTTCTGCATTTAGATCAAAATATGTAAAACAAAATGTAAAGAAAGCCTGTTCTGTTTTACATGTTTACCATGACACCACAATGTCTTCTATTTTCCCTTTGATGAATCCAACAAATTTAGCACAATCAGCCTACGCTTCTAATGACAAATAGATTACATTAAATGTAAGTAGGTGACTACATTAAATGAAGTAGAATTTTGAGCTCCCGAGAATAGTTTTGCTATCTCTAAGCAGATAGCTGTGACTGCCAAGTATAACAATGGTATTTCCCTTCCCCCACTCCAGCCCTCAGCCTCCTTTAACTTTTCTAAGCTTTGAAATGAACATGTTCTTAATACCATAAAAAGAGGCTTTGCATATGAGATGAAGGGAACGTTTAAACTCAGATGAGATGCATCCATTTAGGGCAGGAAGAATTGCATGAAAGAAAGATACCTTGTGATCTTTCCCTTCTTGATGCTTATTGTATCATTGTTGTACCATTACTGGAAATGGTTTGTCCAAGGTCACTCAATTGTTTGGCATTTATGAGTTAGCAGCCCATCACATGCAGAAATGGCACATACAATCACTATTGATGCTGGCAGTCTCCACACTTGACGAATGCAACTTGTTCTGTCAGCCAGTCTGCTAGCTTGTCACAGATGAACATAATTATTCTTTGAGCAGTATTTCAGATCTGCATTTGAAGGGGATTGTTTGATGACAGACCACAGCTAAGTACCAAATGGGTCATATCTATTATAGTACATGTAAGTCAACAACTACTGTTTACTTAGGGTTAAATCCTCCTATCCTCAGCAAAACTGGAACATTAAGCTGTGTCCTCGGGTAGCTCAGTGGAAAAAAAATCCCCCCACACTCAGCAGACCGAGGTGGTGGAATTGCTCTGTTAATACTACTGTAGCCCAGATGCTACAGAATCCTCCATGACCATATTGTTCCATTATGCAGAGAGGATACTGGCAACGGACTCTCCCATGGACTCCACCCTGTCTGTCAAGCTGAACTCCTCACATCTTGCCCCTTCCCGTCATAGGAAGGACTATCAGGGGATCTATGGAGGAGGAGTTAGGACTAGATCATCTCATGAAATTTTTTGATCCATGAAATATGTTGATGAACAAACAATATTCATTTTAATAAAAATATTTCTTCTAAAGTTTTCACTGAAAACTCCAAAAGAAACTATTTCAGTGAAATAAAACAAAACCAAAAAAATTTGGTCTTTAGACATAAGTTTTCGGTGTTCACTGCAGAACATGAAAAAAGTCAATTTGTTTAAACTTTACAAATTTTATCAAAGCAGACATTTCCCACAGAAACGTCTGTTTTGACAAAAAAGCCATTTTTGTAAATAAAAAATTCAATGAAAAATTTTACCCAGCATTAATTAGGAGAGTTATTTGCTACTAATACTAATTACTTTAGCAGGGCCATCCATAAATATATCACTCCCCATCTACCTTGCAATAGACCCTGTATCCCAGAGAGCATGTGCTTAGAGACTGGAGCTGTAAAGTACTGGAGAATCAATTCATTTGGTTTACAACTTTAAATAAAATCTGGTTGAAGGGAATCAGAACATGATATTATCTATTATTTTAATATACTCTGTCAAAATATGTACTGATAAATAATCTATTCTACGAGAATGGGAAGAACATGAGTGTTCCACTATTCACAAAACTATGGAAAAGGTGGTACCGATACTTCCAATAATAATTTGTATTTTGAAGGGATTATAATGCAGATGTGAAAGTTCACTCCATTTAAGACTTGACATGAAGACCACCTGAAAGTCTGTTTGGCAATATTTAGGTTTTAAAAGTAGGAAATTCTAGAATGGCAGTTGGTTTTAATATTTTTAAAATAAATGAATATTATTTTTAGTGAATATATTGCTCATGAAAAGTGCCAGATTAATACCACCTGAATATGAAATAATTATTTATACATAGACTAACGGGGGTTATGATATGGCTGTTTGGCCAGGACTTAGACCACAAAGTCATTTTACATAGACCACATGAAAGCCATTGAACACTAATGAATTTGAAGTTTTATGATTCCTTTTTGCAGTGTTATCATGCAAAATTAGCCCTGATTTAAAGCCTCATACATCTGACAAGCGATCAGTCCATAATACATACCCCTTTAATTTTTGGTTTGCTGGAGAAAAAAAATTAAAAACAACCAAAATTAAAAACTTTTTTGTGGAGGTGTGTTGCCTCTCTTTTAGAGCCATATTGTCTATTAAGAACGTGCACAAACGTAGGGCTGCATGTATGTGTGTTTGAAGAAGAGACCTTTGACTGTTACTGATACATACACTTCATCAAAGGTATAGCAGTTTCACTCACTGTGAACACAACCTTAACCACCCATGGACTTTTACTGTTTTTCCCTTTTATTATGATATTGTACATACAGATCCTGTAGTCTGATGTATACATACCTCTAAAGATACTGTCATTTAAGAAGAATACTTAAATGCTTAAACAATGTGCTTTTGAAGGAATACTTTCTGAATACAGAATTACTACATCACGGTGACATTATCACGTAACTTTGACTGGAAGTTTAAACTTTATTAAGGCTTCAGTCCTGCAATCACTTTATCAATTTTAATTAATACTTTATGTTCTTGTAAGAAAACCTTAATGTTAAAGTCCTATAAAATGTAATAAGATGTGATCCATTGGGTTCTCTCGAAATTACTGTGAAAACCCAGAGAGCTTAATAGTTTTATGATATACTTTCTACAGGTTGGGGAGGCGGGGGTTATTTATTTTTTTATTTGTCTTTCAAGCAGTCCTATAGGAGTCTACATCAAGGACACAATTCTCTATTAAATGCTCTCACATGGTTAGAAAAATTATAGAAAAGTTTTTATTTTTTATATAAAATTCTTTAAAAGATTCTTTCCAGAAGGGAAAAAACCTTGAATATTTTAAACTAGTTTCAACTATTTTTTTTATTACTACGCCCACATCATCCTGCAACCCCCACTTTCCTCTGTTACCACCATAAATATGCATACACTATACATTTGTTCTTATCCTAAATGGCACTCCATCCTCATATACACCAGAAATTCACTAAATCTTGCTATTGAAGGACTGACCATATACCCACTGAAATCAATAGGAATATTGTCATTGATTTCAATGACTGCTGGATCACGCCCATATTCATTCTCACCAAAATCCTGGTGCTCTTGCCCAACTTCTCTTTATAGGTAGAAGACATAATAAAATACAATTACTGCTGAGGGCCAAAATCCAGGTATTCATTACACAGCCCAGTGAGTCAGCTGGGTAATAGGTATCTCCAACATGGGGATGGTGGAGGAAACAATCCTTCTCCCCTCAAAATAATAGAGCAGTTACAGAGGCTACTCCAGTGCAGTCGCTGAAGTAGTCTTAGGTGCCCAGCCCATTCTGACTGATATATGATATTATATATGTTAATATTTTGACAGTAATAAATAAGCCAAACTTTAGTCTTTACACTGTCCCTCAGTCTAAAATAAGTATCACACCAGCTACATCCACACCTTCAGTAGGAATTGGATCAGAGACCGTTGGAGAGTGAGGAATGCAACAACCAGCACTGAGAGGGGAAAAAAAAGGCTTCAGTGGATTTATCCTGCACTATAATTTCAGACTCAGCTACCTTACCCTTGCTCTGAAACCTCTGACATTAACAGAAACAGATTCTTCAAAACAATCAACAACAGAGTACCCTGCCGACCCAAACTTATAAATATGTACATGCTTTTATGTACGTGAATTAACAAGTCTATGTGAAAACATTAATTTTATCAGTTGTATTACTTAGTGTGTTTTTAAAATGCATATTCATACCTAAATCATAATCTAGCTTTATTTGCATTTTTCTATTGACTAATATGCTTAATAGTTAAAGACATGATTAAGGTTCTCTCTCACTCACATTTAGAAATATAATTTAAGTTATTGCTTGATACCATGCTTTCAGTTTTTAATCCTTTTTGTTTTGATTACTTGTAGTGCATAATTACGTGGCATATTTTGGAATTAATGGCTCTGCTGCATGATCATTCAAATGCACTAGGTTATATGTGCCGCTGACTGAATTACTCATTATGAATAAATTATCCGGCAAATTTAGCCTTTTATTTTTCTTGTTCAAAATCACTGGGAAACTGAATTTCTACTAATGTATTGGGTATTTGTAAATATTTTCTAAATAATTTGCATGAATAAATTTCAACAGGTTGTTGATCACAACTTGCTCATTTTGAAAATCATAGCTTAATTTAGCTGTATGTAAGGTGTGCAACTGGTCACCTAAGTTATAAAGTATTTTTTCTGCTCCTTCATTAGATGATTGACACTTTTGAAAAATGGAAGAATGATGAGTAATTCACATCTGGTACTAATTTTAAACAAATTATCATTCACCTTTTATTTGGAACATGGATTTGGGCACATTTCCATGATTAAAGTGGTTGGCAATTTGAATTTTCATGAACAATGCATAATATTATCCCATGAATAACAGCAGACCCCGCTCATCATAATTGCAATAACTAAACAAATAATATTTTATATTATTTAATATGCTGTAATAAGGTGATTTCATAATTTGTAGACTGGAATACAATTCCAAAAAAAATGTTAGCTAAGTTGACCTATACCACTATTCAATTATCTATTTTATAAATAATATTTACTTATATAGTGCTTTACATATTCTGATATTAACTAATAATGTTCCTTTAACTAAGCTTCACAACAACCACAAAATAGCATTATCCCTTTTGTAACTAAGAGTCTTCATGAGCCTGATTATTTACTATCTTGCACCTTGTACACTCATTTACATACAGGCAGAGGAAGCGTAAATGCTACCAGATCAGGATGATTTTGTTTTACACTGACTTAGCACTCATTCTGGATAGATGTAAATGACTACATGAAGTGGAAGGCAGGGGACAATCACTTGCTGGGAAATTCAGACAGATTAAGAGCAAGACCCAAAATCCACTGAAGTTAGGAGAAAGATTTCCATTGACTTCAATGGGATTTGGATCAGGCTTGAAGTACAAGAACTTACTGTGGGTTGTTGAGAGACACAGGAAATGAATTTAGGAATTCCATCTCTAAGTCCTATACATGCATCATTAGTCTGTATATAAACTAGCATATTTATTTATAGTTATCAGCCATTTAGGTGTAGTTTATTAAGTAATAACAGTAGATTGGATCTGAATTTCCAGTCTCAAAAGATGGATCATGAATTTAATATATAGCCGTCCACTAGATTTGACCAAATATGAACAATTGTGCTCACAGTTTTTATATTCCATACTGTGATGTCTCCTGTTGCTTTAGTCACAAGCCTGCATTGGGAGCAGTGCAGTATTGCATCTCTTATGCAGGTATATAGAGGCATTACATGTTACCTCCTGGAGTTCCCTGGCAAGAGGAGGGAAAAGCCTGCTCTTACACCCTGTACAGAATTCTGTGTGTGTGTGTGTGTGTGTGTGTGTGTGTGTGTGTGTGTGTGTAGCTAGCCAGCTCCACTGGCTGGTATTAGAGATTGGCTAGCACTCCCTAGGGTGCCATCCCTGTGGTTACGAGGTCTCCTTGCTGCTTCTCCATCTCTTAGTAACACATGTAGGGCACAGTCTGGCCCTATAGCTGTCTCAGGCTCCTTCATATGTACAAACAAGAGGTCATCACATACCTTATTGCAAGAAAGCAAAAAGAGGTATAGTCTGAAAAATCAATTTGGAAGGAACCAACTCTGAAATTGTTTGGACTTTTTGGTGAAGCGAAAAAGTCAAAATTGGGTCTGTACCACAGCAGGGATTCAAAGTGAGTCTCCCACATCTCAGGTGAGTGCCCTCACCACTGGGCTAAAGGGCAGCAGAAGCAGCAGCACCATCAGCTCCTCCTCCAGCCATTTTGTGAATGGCCATAACTCTTTATGTCAATTCACAAATAGTTTCAGGGCACAATGTGGATTAGGTAATATCTTTTACAGAACCAGCTTCTGTTGGTGAGAGAGAAGCTTTCGAGCCACCGAGAGCTCTTCTTCAGGTCTCAGAAAGGCACTCCAAGTATCACAGCTAAATGCAAGCTGAAGCATAGTATCCTGCGACTGACACAGCTACAACTACACTAAACAGACGAACACACCTTGATAGATCATCTAATCCAGTCCTCTGCACTGAAGCAGGAGTAAGTGTTATCTAGATCTTCCTGGACAGGTATTTGTCTATCTGCCCTTCAAAACCTCCAATGACATAGATTCCACAACCTACCGAGGTAATTCATTCCAGTGCTTATCTACCTTATGGTTACGAAGTTTTCCCTAATGTCTAACCTAAATCTCCCTCTCTGTAGTTTAAGCCTATTATTGTCCTCAGTGGATAAGGAGAACAATTTATCACTCTCTTCTTTATAACAACCCTTTACGTATTTGAAGACTGTTATAAGACCATTATCTCCCTCCTCAGTCTTCTCTTCTCCAGACTAAACAAACCCAATTTTTTCAATCTTTCCTCATATGTTGACCTAGACTTTTCAAATTGTTTTAGCAAGAGATCTCAAGCCTTTCTATGGAACGAGTACAGTCTTGACTTGAACGTGAGTCTAAAACTCCACAATACTTTGAAAGGCCTTTTTGGCAGGACACTGTGTTTGACTGCAACATGGCAACGTAACATGAATTTTCTGCTATGAATGCATGACATTAACATTGGTAATACTGTCTGTGCACATGTTAAACTGAATAAATGAAAACAAACATAGCTGCAAGAAACTCTCCATATCATCCACAAGGGTCAGAATGGAAAAAAAAGTGACGGGAATCGCTGAAGCCCCACCAATGAAGATCTGTGCACTCCTGAAAAAACACAGGCCAACTGAGAGTTACCTAGTACCAATTAACTCTATCAGTCCATACAATACAGACTGCTTAATTCTTCCTTCCAACATTAATTCTGCCTCTACAAAGGACACCCACTCAATTCTGCACCCCACACTTGGCACAAACCCTCCATGCACAACACTGATACAGAAACCCCACCCAAAGACTGTTGATGCAGACCTCCACACAATGTAGAGCCTCACCACAGTTCAGAAACACCTCTCTCTCTACATAGAAGCACACACAAACAATTAATGAAGACCTCCCACATTTGGTGAATTCCACACATTTTACAGACCTCTCCTGTCACATACCCACAGAGGCTCCTCACAGTTGATGTGTTCTCTGCAGACCATCCCCTTCACACACAGGTTCTCCCCAACTGATATGCCCTAACACACCCTCTATAACTTATATCACCCTCCACCCGTTCTCCCTTCACCACACACAATTTATACACCCACTCTTCTATGCCCGATGGGTGTAACAGTATTGGGGGACCTTCATCTCCCATACTGAGTGGGAAGCAGAGGAACAAAGCCACTGTTCCTCAACCAGCTCCAGCATTCAGGAGAGAGCGAAACACTCATCAGAAGGTATGGAAGGGGTGGGGACCCTCATCAGTACAGGGAACAGTTTTGATAGGCCAGTGAAGTTGAATGGGTGGGGCACGATGGTGGTGGACTCACAGCAGTGCCAGTACAGCATGTGGGCATGTACCAGCTCTTTCTGAGCCCCGGTTTACTCTTTATATAGCTGTAGACAAGTTATATGTATAAAAACATGATAGAGATTTCATTTATTTTATGAGGTGATTTGCTTAGCACACATTTTCAGTGTAGTTTCCCATATTGCAATTCTGGAAACATGTATGTGCAAATATCAGGCTAGGGAGAAGTTTGTAAGCTCTGGGCCTGATATTCTTCTCTCACAAGTGTAAATCAGGAGTAACTCTGTTGAAGTTACACAGATGTAAAGCTGGTGTGGGAGCAGAATCAGTCCCTAGATGTTTCCCCTACCCCAGAACGTAAAGCGGGCATGGATGTTTTCTCTACATCTGAAGGCCTTAACGCTGCTTTGCAACGGTTCTGCCAGTTTCATTAACTGCACTTCCTTTCCCATCATTTCATAAGAAGACAGTACTTATAATCTGGCTATTTATTCTAATCGTTGATGTTTCTGACTCCTAAATACATTAAGTTGGAATGCAGAAAAGTACTTTGCATGACAAATTTGAGATTTCTGCTGGAAACATTTGACTGAAATTTATTTTTGTTATCCATAGGGAATAAGACATTACATCATTTGATTATTATTCACATTTTGGTAATCGCATTATGAACCTCCACTAAGAAATGAAATGGGAATGTGCCTTTTTTTCCCCATTAAGAACCAAACTTCTCCCTACCTACTCCCCATAAAAACATAGTCATTTAAAGAGCAACAGAAAATTAAAAAGAAAAAACTAATATAAATGCATTGTTTTATTTTCAAGTATTTTGAGATTTCAGCAAATCTTTTTCAGAGTCACTCCCTCCCAGGATAAAGTCCCCCACCATATAAGTATGGCCAACATTCTTTGTTCCTAGTGGTATACATCTACATTTAGCTTTATTAAAGTACATACTGTTTGCCTGTGCCCAGTTTACCAAGTAATCCAGATCGCTCTGAATCTGTCCTCTTCATTATTTACTACTCCCCCAATTTTTGTGCCATCTGCAAACTTTATCAGTGATTATTTTATTTTCTTCCAGTTCATTAATAAAAATGCTAAATAGCAGAGGGCTGAGAACCAAACCCTGCAGGACCCCACTGGAAATGTACCCACTATATGTTGATTCCCTGTCTACAGTTACATTTTCAGACCTATCATTTAGCCAGTTTTTAATCAATTTAATGTGTGGATGTAAACTTTATATCGTTCTTGTTTTTTAATCAAAATATCATATGGTACCAAGTCAAACTGCTTACAGCACTGGTTCTCAAAGCTGGTCCGCCGCTTGTTCAGGGAAAGCCCCTGGCGCACCGGACCAGTTTGTTTACCTGCCGCATCCGCAGATTCAGCTGACCGCGACTCCCAGTGGCCGCGGTTTGCTGCTCCAGGCCAATGGGAGCTGCGGGAAGTGGCGCAGGCCAAGGGACGTGCTGGCCGCCCTTCCCGCAGCCCCCATTGGCCTGGCGTGGGGAACTGCAGCCAGTGGGAGCCACGATTGGCCGAACCTGGGGACGCGGCAGGTAAACAAACCAGTCCGGCGCGCCAGGGGCTTTCCCTGAACAAACGATGGACCGGCTTTGAGAACCACTGCCTTATAGAACTCTAAAGGTATTACACCAACACTATTACTTTTAGCAATCAAACTTGTAATCTCAAAAAAGATTAGGGCCATCAAGAGATTAAAAAAATTAATCACGCTTAATTGCGGGATTAAAAAAATTAATCACAATTAATCACACTGTTAAACAATAATAGAATACCATTTATTTAAATATTTTGGATGTTTTCTACATTTTCAAATATATTGATTTCAATTAGAACACAGAATAAAAAGTGTACAGTGCTCACTTTATTTCTGATTACAAGTATTTGCACTGTAAAAAAACAAAAGAAATAGTATTTTTCAATTCACCTAATACAAGACCTGTAGTGCAATCTCTTTATCATGAAAGTTGAACTTGCAAATGTAGAATTATGTACAAAAAAACCCAAATCAATGTAAAACAAGTCCACTCTGTTCTACTTCTTGTTCAGCCAATCGCTCAGACAAACAAGTTTGTTTTCATTTGCGGGAGATAATGCTGCCCGCTTCTTGTTTACAATGTCACTTGAAAGTAAGAACAGGCATTCTCATGGCACAGCAAGATATTTACATGCCAGTTGCGCTAAAGATTCATATGTCCCTTCATGCTTCAACCACCATTCCAGAGCACATGCGTCCATGCTGATGACAGGTTCTTCTCAATAACAATCCAAAGCAGCATGGACCGATGCATGTTTATTTTCATTATCGGAGTCAAATGCCATCAGCAGAAGGTTGATTTTCATTTTTGGTGGTTCTGGTTCTGTAGTTTACGCATCAGAATGTTGATCTTTTAAGACTTCTGAAAGCATGTTCCATACCTCATCCCTCTCAGATTTTGGAAGGCACTTCAGATTCTTAAATCTTAGGTCAAGTGCTGTACCTATCTTTAGAAATCTCACATTGGTATCTTCTTTGTGTTTTGTCAAAATTGCAGTGAAAGTGTTCTTAAAGTGAACAACATGTGCAGGGTCATCATCCGAAACTGCTATACCATGAAATATATGGCAGAAAGCGGGTAAAACAGAGCAGGGGACATACAATTCTCCCCCAAAGAGTTCAGTCACAAATTTAATTAACCCATTATTTTTTAACGAGCATCATCAGCATGGAAGCATGTCCTCTGGAATGGTGGCCAAAGCATGAAGGGACATATGAATGTTTAGCATATCTGGCAAGTAAATACCTTGCAATGCCAGCTACAAAAGTGCCATACAAATGCTTGTGCTCACTTTCTGGTGACATTGTAAATAAGAAGATGGAAACATCATCTCCTGTAAATGTAAACAAACTTGTCTGTCTTAGTGACTGGCTGAACACGAAGTAGGTCTGAGTGGACTTGTAGGCTCTGAAGTTTTACATTGTTTTGTTTTTGAGTGCAGTTATGTGACAAAAAAATCTACATTTGTATGTTGCATTTTCATGACAAAGAGATTACACTACAGTACTTGTATGAGATGAATTGAAAAATACTATTTACAGTGCAAATATTGTAATAAAAATAATACACACTTTGATTTCAATTACAACACAGAACACAATAGATATGAAAGTGTACCAAAACATCTAAAATATTTAATAAATTTCAACTGGCATTCTATTATTTAACAGTGCGATTAAAACTGCGATTAATCGTGATTAATTTTTTTAATCATGATTAATTTTTTTGTGTTAATCATGTGAGTTAACTGCGATTAATCGACAGCCCTGAAAAAGATATCAAGTTAGTGCAACAGGATCTATTTTTCATAAACCCATGTTGTTTGCATTAATTACGCTACCCTCTTTTAATTCTTTATTTATGGAGTCCAATATCAGCTGCTCCATTATCTTGGCTGGGATTGATGGCAGGCTGACAGATCAATAATTACTCCGGTCATCCCATTGATACTTTTTAAAAATTGGCAAAACATTAGCTTTCTTCCATTTTTGTGGAACTCCAAGACTTATTGAAAATCAACATTAACTGTCCAGCAAACTCCTCAGCCAGCTCTTTTAAAAATCTTGGATGCAAGTTATCTGAATCTGCTGATTTAAAAATGTCTAACTTTAGAAGCTTCTGTATAAAATTCTCCAGAGATGCTAGTGGAACGGAAATCATCACCATATGATAAGACTATATCATATGTTTTTCTCTAAATACAGAACAGAAATATTTATTGAACACTTCTGCCTTTTCTGTGTTATTATTGATAATTCTACCATTACCATCTAGTAATGGGTCAATACCATTCTTATCATTCTTTTTGCTCCAAATATATTTGTAAAACTCCTTCTTATTGTCCTTAGCACTGCTGGCCATAGATTTCTACTTCTGTCCCTTTGCTTCCCTTATCAATTTTCTACAATTCCTAACTTCTGATTTATATTCATTACTAAGGTTAAGATTCGGTCACAGGTATTTTCAGTAGAAGTCAGGGACATGTTGTGGGTCAAATACCCTGGGGGTGGGGGAAACAAACAGAGCAGTGCCGGGGTTTGCACTTGCTCCAGCTCTGCTGCTGCTCCAGTGGCAGGGTTTACAGCTGCTGCTCCCGCCACAGAGGGGCTGACCCAGCCCTGATCACTGCTCTAGTGGACCAGGAACTGCTACCCTGGCAGTAGGCCGCTGGTCAGGTTTCAGCAGTTCCGGGGCTGACCATTGGTCAGTTTTTTCCAGCAGCTGCTGCCGGGGCAGTGGTTCACAGCCCGCTGGAACAGCATCCAGGGCTGGGTCAGCAGTCAGGCCCAGGGCTGCCAGAAGAGCTGACTGGGGCCACAGAGCACTAGCCGCTGTAGTCAGCTGTTTGCGGTATTTAGATGTTGCTTGTAATTATTAGAATTGGGACCACTGGCTGTTGGGTGTCTGAAAGGACGGGAAACAGGAAGGAGGAGGGAGGAGTTGAAGAGGCTGAGGGAGAGCGACTGAGGGTGCAGCAGAAGCTTGGAAAAGAGGTTTCCACTATGAAAAAATAAAGTCCTGTTGAAGTTTGTTAGTACCTTGCCTGGCTACTACAACATTTTGGTGACAAAGATAGATCTTCTGCCTCTGAACTCACCTGCACCGTTTCTGCAAAGCCCAGTTGAGCCTCCAATTGCTTTTACTGCCTGGATCCGTATGTTTGAGACTTATCAATCCTACAGAGACTTCTGAAGTAAGAAAGCGTGCTCTGCAAATTCATTGCCTTGGAGCAGAAGGGCAGCGTATATGTTACACTTTTCCCCTTGCAGATGATAAACATGAGACTGCACTAATTGCATTAAAGAACTTTTTTGTACCAAAAGCGAATCTAGTAGCTAATTGCTACAGATTTTGCCAGCGCAAGCAGAAAACAGGGGAGACTATAATGCAGTATACTGCTTCCCTGAGGAGTCTGATTGTAACTTGTGACTTTGGGAATATGGCAGATGAGATGATTAGAGACCAGTTCATTGAGAAAACAACCATGCTTCATGTAAGAGAACATTTACTTCTAGAACTATAACTTACACTAGAAAAAGCAATAACCATTGCTACCCAGATCGAGTCACCTACAGCTGAAGCCAAAATAATGAGCATGGATACAGGAGGCACAGTCCAGGCTGTGACTCCTTGCAGAAAAGTTCACTATCACTGCAAACAAACAATTACAAGAGGAAAACTAATGAAAAACCATGAAATCAGCAAATTCAAAATACAGCAAAAGCATGCTTTCGCTGTGGATCCCCACAACACCTTGCAAGCTACACAGGATGTCTGGCAAAAGAGGCTCAGTGCAATCATTGCAAAAAGATTGGACATTTTGCTAAAGTATGTCGCAGCAGCCAGTTCAATCAACAGGTGCATGTAGTTACAATACCAGATGTTACCATGCTGAGCATGGACAAAATCACTACTGCACACAGTCCAGAACAAATAAAGTGCACTGTAAATGTTTCCGCCATACCCTCAGGCAAATCACACTCTATTCAGCTAATGTTGGACACTGGCTCAGGTGAAATCAGGTAGTATAGATACCACTATCTGCATTATTTTAAAGATATGCCTCTTACTGAACCCAAGCTTCAGTTGGTGTGCTATTTGAAAAACCATATTCCAGTACATGGCTGCCTGCCAGCAATAGTTACTTTTGGTGATTGCTGTGTAACTGCAGAGTTCTACATTGTCCACAAAGGCACTCCTATCCTTGGCAGAGATTTATTGGCTGCTTTAAATCTCAGGGTAGTTAATGGATGAATTGATCTTCCTCAGCAAAGCACTCTTGAGGTACACACACCAGTTTCAGCTGGGACCCAACAGGTTTTAGGTTGAGGAAAAACTCGGCTGTGCTTATAGGTTTCTCCATAAAGTTAAAATGCAGAATAATGTGATGCCTGTATGACAGAAATCATGGTGCTTACCATTTTCAGTCAGTGAAACTGTTTCAGAGAAACTTAGAAAACTTGTTCAAGAGGACATTATTGAAGAGATCGACCCCTCGGAATGGGTTTCACCTATAGTAGTGATGCAGAAGAAGGGTGGAGGCATTTGCCTTTGTGTGGACTTAAGGGAGCCAAATAAAGCTATTGTGATTGACAGCCATCCTCTTCCTCACATAGAAGAAGTATTTGCAGAACTCCGTGGAGCAAAGATGTTTTCTACTCTTGATTTGCAGAGCACATACCACCAGGTTATGTTGCATGAAGATAGCAGAGACCTCACAGCATTTATTATACACAAGGGACTATTCTGTTTTAAATGTGTTCCATATGGTCTCGCATCTGCCCCAAGTGCCTTCCAAAAAATGATGTAATTGATTTTGAAGAATCAACATGGAGTTCAGTGCTATCTGGATGATATTATTGTGTTTGGAAATACTTCGGAGGAGCACGACAATAACCTGCAGTCTGTACTAAACTGCATCAGCAAAGCAGGCCTCAAGCTCAAAAGGTCCAAATGCAAATTTAGACAAACTGAACTCTCCTTTCTGGGGCATACAATTTCACAGGCTGGCCTAAAACCTGATCCAGATCATATTCTGGCAATTTCAAATGCTCCTCCTCCAACAGATTTGCAAATCTTACGTTCCTTCTTGGGTCTTACCTCCTGGTATGCAAAATTCATTACCAATTATGCTTCTGTCATTGAACCATTACGGGAATTACTACGGAGTAGTTCAACCTTAGTGTGGACAACGGATGCACAAGCTAGTTTTGAAACTGTGAAAGACTTGATTGTACACAGTCCAGTACTTGCACTATCGAGTCCTGCATTGCCCACAATTGTAACTACTGATGCTTCTGATTATGGACTTGGGGCTGTCGTCACACAATTTCATGAGGACAACACAGAGAGGACTGTTGCATTTGCTTCAAGGACACTAAGTAATGCTGAGAGGAAATATTCTACAATCGAAAAAGAAGGACTTGCTTGTGTCTGGGCTACTGAAAAATGGAGAACTTACCTGTGGGGCCACATGTTCAAGTTGCGCACAGACCACAGCCCTTTGACAACATTGCTCTTCACAAAGGGACTGGGAAGAGCAGGCTATCATATTGCTAGATGGTCTGCAAGACTACTCTCTTTCAATTATGAACTGGAATATAAGCCTGGAAACCAAAATGTGGTAGCTGATTGCCTTTCTCACCTGCCTTGGCCTTCACCAGATGGTCCACCGGAGGATGAGGATGTAGTAGTTGTGCTTATTACAAGCACTCTTACTGTAGTTACAAGAAAACAATTTCAAGCTGCTTGCTTAGCGTGTCCAATTCAACAAAAACTACGGGAATTTCTGACAAAGAGATGGCCCAGTAACCATAAAAACTTTGACCCAGTTTTGCTGACTTATTTTAGAGTTCGGGATGAACTTTCTTTGTTTGATGGCTGTGTGCTACGAGGTACACACTGGCTACTTGTGCCAGAAGAATTACAGCCAAAACTCATACACCCGGCACACGATACTCATCAAGGAATTGTCCGAACCAAACGACGACTACGGGATCTGTATTGGTAGCCAGGGATGGACTCTCAAACTGAAGCACTCATAAAATCCTGTGTCACTTGCCAAATGCATGATAAGACAGTAGTGACATGTACCCCTCCATTACAGCCTCTTCCTCTTCCTGAATCTGCATGGGAAAAAGTAGTGATTGACATTGTAGGACCCTTTGATACTGCTCCAAGTGACTGCCATTATGCCATCACTTTAATAGACTATTTCAGTAAATGGCCTGAGGTAGCGTTTACATCGCAAATCTCTTCTGCTACAGTAATTAAGTTCCTCTCTTCACTTTTTAGCAGGGAAGGTAACCCCAAAGAACTGGTTTCAGAGAATGGTAGTCAATTTACTTCTCTGGAGTTTGAAACTTTTCTAGCAGAGAGGAACATTTTACACAGAAGGTCATCCCTATATTACCCTCAAGCCAATGGGGAAATCGAACGGTTTAACAGAAGTTTGAAAGAGAGCTTGCAAACGGCTAAACTGGAAGGCGATTGTGGATACCCTTCACTACTGATTTCTTGCAAGAATATCGGGCTACATGATATGCCACAACGCAAAGATCACCCCCAGAGTTACTGCATGGGAAACAGATGAATACTAAACTGAACATTGCTGGATTGTTAAAGCCATGACCTGATGCCCCAAACGAGGATGATGTGAGAAAAACAGTCAAACAGAACCAAGCAAAGCCTAAGGCTTTCACAGACAAGCGGCGGGGTGCTAAGGAACCAAAGTTTGAGTGTGGTTCCTTTGTTAGACTACGAAAACCTGGAATTTTACACAAAGGGGACCATATATTCACAGCTCCTTTTAAAATCATAGAGAAGAAGGGTCCTTACTCCCATCGACTTTCTGATGGGCGGGTATGGAATGCTTCTTATCTTGCACCTGCCTATGCACCGAGAGGAGATTATGCCAACACCCAGTCTGCATTGGATGACTCCACCGTACTATCAACATAACAAGACATGGCACTGGAACCGGGGCTTGAGAGATGGCCTGTCAGACCCAGATGACCACCTGTCTGGACTAGAGACTATGTTATGTAGTATCTACAGTGTTTTTAGTGTAATATTTCTGTCAATAGTATAGTGCCTTGTTTCCTATTTGTTCCTGTGGTTAGAACAACAATGTTTATTGTTATTGTGAGAGTTTCTGAAGAGAGGAGGGAATGTGGTGTTTAGATGTTGCTTGTAATTATTAGAATTGGGAGCACTGGCTGTTGAGAGTCTGAAAGGACAGGAAACAGGAAGGAGTGGGGGAGGAGTTGAAGAGGCTAAGGGAGAGCTACTGAGGGTGCAGCTGCAGCTTGGAAAAGAGGTTTCCACTTTATTTTTTTAAAGTCCTGTTGAAGTTTGTTAGTACTTTGCCTTGTTGGATCATATTAAAGGAGTTCTGTATTAAAATCACAAATGAGTTTGATTCCCCATAGTTTAAATTCCAGGGTATTACTAATTAAGAGGTTTCTAGGTTTTTGGTACTGTTTCTCTCCCTCTCTGTGTGAAACTTGCAAGCTGCTAATTGTGTTAGTACATTCTAAGACAGAGTCTGTTCTCAAAGCAATACTCTGTAACAACAGAAACAGCACCCAGAGACTCCCCACCCTTTTGTTGTATTAACAATTGTGATTAAAATAGAGATAGAGGATGTATGCGGATGGATGCTTGGTGTGGATAATAACTGAATGATCAGGGAGGTGTCAGCCTAAGAATGCAGTGTCCATCCGCTGAAGAAGGCGTCAAATGGAAATAACCAGAGGACCCCCAGAGGGCAGACTGGAATCCACCCAACAGCTTCAAGAATGGGAGAACCAAAGAACAAGATAACATCTAGCAGCACGGAGCCGTCAGGAATGTGCTATCTGCTGATTGATTCAGTAACAGCATGATGAAGCAATTCCCATAGACTGGCCTAGGAAGAAACTCCTACAAAAATGGACTCTAGAAAGTGAGAACTTTGGGGTCTGATTCTGCAAACCAACTTCCAGGAGCATCAGATGAGCATCTGACAAGGCCCTGCTCCCTCCTCATGTCCAGGCCACCTGGCCAGTGGCTTGGCATGAGCAACTCTAAGGCTGGTAACTATGATAACAACCTTGCAGAACCTGTGTGTCTGTGTGTGTGTGTGTGTGTGTGTGTGTTTGTGTGAGAGAATGAATATGAAATTGAATGGAATGTTATAGCTATAACTAACTGCTTACTATGATTCTTTCTGTATTCACAATAAATGTGGTATTTTGTCTTTTCCTCTTTTATAAGATCCTGCTGGTTTTTATTTTATTGGTATAACAGCCTGGCTACTACAATACTGTTCTGACGGCCCTGGGTTGACTGCTGCCCAGCTGTTATGGGGGCTGCTTCTGCTCTGGGGCTGGCCATTGTCCTGGTAGCCCCTGGGGCTGGTTGCTGGCCAGCTGTTCCAGAAGCCGCTGTTTCAGCAGCCCCAGGGCTGACAGCCACTCCAGCCCTGACACAGAAGTTGTCACAGAGGTCCCAGAAAGCTATGGAATCTGTGACCTCTGTGACAGAATTGTATCCTTATTCATTACTATTAATTTCCCCTTTCTTCCCTTTGCCATCTATTTTTTTAATTTTTTTTTTTTTTTTTTTTACAGCTGCCATCACTTGCCTGCTAAATCAGGTTGGTTTTTTAACCAGCAGAGCCTTCCTCCTCGGTTGTGGGATTGTGGATTTTTGGGCATGTAATAAAGTGTTCTTAAGTGATTCCCAAATATCATTCATATTTTTCTGATTAAATTTTTTCTCCCAGCTGATTTGGCTCACAGAGTTAGATGAGCTGTTTTGAGAAATTTAAGAATTCCTACTGTATTTTACATCACTGTAATGTCTACCACTCATGTAGTAGATGATATATGCTGATAACAGATAGAGGGTTTCACAATGTAAAGTTCTGTGTTTGATAATGGAACTATGGCTACCAATTTAACTTTTATTTTTCCACTAAAGAACTTCCTTGAAAATAGCACAACTCAATGTCTCTGAATTTATCACGTGGAAGACAAGATAGCCTGTAGCTTGAACTTCATTGTTTTGTTAAACAATTAGATGTACACTGAAGCTCAAGTATCCAGGTCAATAGTGCATGTTGACTAGCTCAAGGCCACTTCATTGGTCTTTGCACATATGGCACATTAACCACTATGACAGGAGCATGCAACCCCCAAATCCATTTAAATTTTTTTGCACTTATTGAATCAAGTGGCAGATGAAGAATTGGATTGTCCTCACAGTTTCTTTCCCTACTTTTAAACAGATTTTCCCCTTGTGGTGATTTATAAACTTGCTTCTGAGAATAGTAAAGGCCATTCCAACTAGCAATAGTTGGAATCCAATCAGAGTCTTTTGTGCACTAGAAATAAGTTTTGTGCTTCTCAAAAGATGTTTTAAATCTAAATAACCATTCTACATTTTGATAAATAGAGAACTCTTATAAAGTCCCTCTAGCGAACATAGAAAGATGACAACCTACTGATTGTGCAATACCTTCTTCAGGTTGGTTTTAATAAGCTAGATAACGCAAATTGCCACAACAATAAATTTAAGCTTACGTAACTCTTTTCATCTTTAGGTCTCAAAGCACTTTACAAAGATGTATCAGCATTCTTTTTTCCAATGAGGAAAGTGTGGCATAGAGAAATTCAGTGATTTGCCCAAGGTCACATATGTTAATTGCTGATCCAGGAACATAACCCTGGTCTCCTGACCCCAAATCTAGTGACCTATCCACTGGATAACATTATCCCTATTACATTATCAAATTAGTAAAAGTATGATAACATCAACTCTGGTGCATGAGACTACTGACTCCATATAGTTATTTCTGTATGTTTTGGTAAAGACTGCTTTTAATTATTTTTATTTATGAGCACACCATCAAAGCCCAATGAACTCAACAGAAAAAGTCCTTGAGAAGTCATCTAGTTCAGTCCCCTGCACTCATGGCAGGACTAAAATATTATCTAGACCATTCCTGACAGGTGTTTGTCTAACCTGCTCTTAAAAATCCCCAATGATGGAGATTCCACAACCTCCCTAGGCAATTTATTCCAGTGCTTAGCCACCCTGACACTTAGGAAGTTTTTCCTAATGTCCAACCTAAACCTCCACTGTTGCAATTTAAGCCCATTTCTTCTTGTTAAGAAGAACAATTCTTCTCCCTCCTCCTTGTAACAAGCTTTTATGTACTTGAAAACTGTTATGTCCCCTCTCAGTCGTCTCTTTTCCAGATTAAACAAACCCAATTTTTTCAATCTTCCCTCATAGGTTATGTTTTCTAGACCTTTAATCATTGTTGTTGCTCTTCTCTGGACTTCCCTCAATTTGGCCACATCTTTCCTGAAATGTGGTGCCCAAAACTGGACATAATACTCCATCTGAGGCCTAATCAAGGCCGAGTAGAGCGGAAGAATTACTCCTCATGTCTTGCTTACAATACTCCTGCTAATAGATCCCAGAATGATGTTTGCTTTTTTTGCAACAGTGTTACACTGTTGATTCATATTTAGCTTGTGGTTCACTATGACCCCCAGATCCCTTTCCGCAGTACTCTTTCCTAGGCAGTCATTTCCCATTTTGTATGTGAGCAACTGATTGTTCCTTCCTAAATGAAGTACTTTGCATTTGTCCTTATTGAATTTCATCCTGTTTGTCCAGATCCTTTTGAATTTTAATCCTATCCTCCAAAGCACTTGCAACCCCTCCCAGGTTGGTGTCATCCGCAAACTTTATAAGTGTACTCTCTATGTCATTATCTAAATAATTGATGAAGATATTGAACAGACCCAGACCCAGAACTGATTCCTGTGGGACGCCCCTCATTATGCCCTTCCAGCATGACTGCGAACCACTGATAACTACTCTCTAGGAATGGTTTTCTAACTGGTTTTGCACCCACCTTATTGTAGCTCCATCCAGGTTGCATTTCCCTAGTTTGTTTATGAGATGGTCTGCGACACAATATGAAAAGCTTTACTGAAGTCAAGATATACCACATCTATCACTTCCCCGCATCCACAAGGCTTGTTTCCCTGTTAAAGAAAGCTATCAGGTTGGTTTGACATGATTTGTTCTTCACAAATCCATGCTGATGGTTAGTTATCACCTTATTATCTTCTAGATGTTTGCAAATTGATTGCTTAATTATTTGCTCCATTAACTTTCTGGGTACAGCAGTAAAGCTGAGTGGTCTGAAATTCCCCGGGTTGTCCTTATTTTCTTTTTTATAGATTGACACTATATTTGCCCTTTTCCAATCTTCTGGAATCTCTCCAAAGTTTTCCATGATTTTTCAAAGATAATCAGTAATGGCTCAGCTATCTCCTCAGTCAGATCCTTCAGTATTCTACGGTGCATTTTATCAGTCCCTGGTGATGTGAAGACATCTAATTTGTCTAATTAATTTTTAACTTGTTCTTTTCCTATTTTAGCCTCTGATCCTATCCCATTTTCATTGGCATTCACTGTGTTAGACGTCCAATCACTACCATCCTTCTCGGTGAAAACCAAAACAAAGAAGTCATTAAGCACCTCTGCCATTTCCACATTTTTTGTTATTATTTCTCCCCCTCATTGAGTAATGGGTCTACCCTGTCCCTGGTCTTCCTCTTAGTTCTAATCTATTTGTAGAATGTTTTCTTGTTACCCTTTATGCCTCTAGCTAGTTTGATTTCGTTTTGTGCCTTGGCCTTTCTAATTTTGTCCCTACATACTGGTCTTATTTGTTGATATTCATCCTTTGTAATTTCACTTAGTTTCCACTTTTTGTAGGATTTTTTGATTTTTAGATCATTAAAGATCTCCTGGTTAAGCCAGGGTGGTCTCTTGCCATACTTCCTATCTTTCCCAGGCAGTGAGATAGTTTGTTCTTGTACCCTAAATAATGTCCCACGTACGTTCATGAATTTATTGTCACATCACTCCTGTGAGGTAACCCCATTTTACAGGCAAGAACTGAAGTACAAAGACAGGAAAGGCGAGATTTTACCTCTCCCTGCATGAGAGGGCTGAAGGAAATTGCTCCTCAGTTTGCACACCCTGCATAAGACAGAATTAGTGAGGCATTGTTACAATCTCTCCTTACTCTTCTGGAGACACAGAACACTTCAAAGGGGGCTAAGAGGGCCGAGGAGGAAGGGGTTCATCATGGCTTTAGTACCCTCTCCCACTTCACACCAGCCACTAGAATACTCTGAAGTGTGCAAAACATGGGACTGGTTCCAAAATCAGGATGCCATAACCAGCTCCTCTGCGTTCTCCTCTCAGTTGCACCCACAGGACAAATGATAAATCCAACCCAATATGTTTTGCCCTTGGTTCTTCATTATGCACAGGAACTGAGGAATTGCCATACTGAATCAGATGTGTGGTCCATCTAGCTCTGTATCCTGTCTCTGCCAATGGCCAGTTCCAGATGCTCAGAGGTAGGTTCAAGGAACTCCACAGTAGGCTAATATAGAACGAGTCCTCCAAGTGAGTCTCTTCCTAAATTCTAACAGACATTACCTTTAACCCTGATGCATGAGGATTTACACCCCTTCCAAAAACTACTTTAAAAAAATATTTACTATAAACAACTCTGGTTGTTTTTGTTACTCATATAAACATCCAATCCCTTTTTGAATCATGATATGTTTTTGGTCTCAATGACATCCTGTGGCAATGATTTTCACAGTCTAATTATGTATTATATGCAATACCATTTCCTTTTATCAGTTTAATTGAATGTCCCTTCTTGTGTTATGAGACAGAGAGAATAGCTCCTGATCTACTGTCTCCAGTCATTATTTTGTATACATATATTTATCATGTACTCTCTTATTCATCGCTGTAAACAATCAATGTTTTTCAATCTCTCTTCATGAGAGAGCTTTTTTATGCCTGTAATCTTTCTTGTTGCTCATCTGTAAACTTCCTTTGTTTGTGTGTGTGTGTGTGTGTGTGGGAAAAGGGGGGGGGTGAGAAAACCTGGATTTGTGCTGGAAATGGCCCACCTTGATTATCATACACATTGTAAGGAGAGTGGTCACTTTAGATAAGCTTTTACCAGCAGGAGAGTGGGGTGGGAGGAGGTATTTTTTCATGCTTTTTCTGTGTATATAATAAGATCTTCTACACTTTCCACAGTATGCATCCGATGAAGTGAGCTGTAGCTCACAAAAGCTTATGCTCAAATAAATTGGTTAGTCTCTAAGGTGCCACAAGTACTCCTTTTCTTTTTATTATTATTTTTTTAACTTTTTATTTACGTTGGTCTATATTTTGTATTTCTCGGTGTATTTATTGCTAGTAGAATACGACAGGTTTACATTATGATTCTCAACTGGGGTACATGTATGCTGGAGGAAAATAGAGGTCTTCCAGGGGGTACATCAACTCATCTAGATATTTGCCTAACCTTTACAACAGGCTACATAAAAAGTACTAGCGAAGTCAGTACAAACTAAAATTTGATACAGATGACTTTTTATACCGCTCTATCTACTATACACTGAAATGTAAATACAATATTTACATTCCAGTTGATTTATTTTATAATTATAGGGTAAAAATTCTTCAGTAATAATGTGCTGTGACACTTCTGTATTTTTATGTCTGATTTTGAAAGCAAGTGGTTTTTAAGTGAGGTGAAACTTGGGGTAGGCAAGACAAATCAGACTCCTGAAAGGGGTACAGTAGTCTGGAAAGGTTGAGAGCCTCTCTTAGATCTTTATATTTTTGCTTTTCTTTTTCTCTCCATCACTATATCCCACTTAATTTTACCCCACTTTTCCAGAAATTTGCTGTTTTGAATTTTTGTATTATAATTATCCTTTGGTTTGATCTAATTAATTACAGATACCAATTACACTCTGGTCCTATTCTGTGTCCATATTTTGTGCTAAAAGAATTTTTTTCCATTTCTGGGACACGCCCCCCCCCCTTTTATATTGTTTTATATTGCCCCCCCTACTATAATGAGTATTGAGCCCACTTATGTATTGCTTGAGTTAACCCAGCTGCTTAGTGTCCCAGTTCTTTAGCTTGTTTGAAATCTGTTTCATCATTACACAATATATAGTACAAGCAGGGGAAATAGATACACACAGAGAGAACTTGGGCCTGAGTCTCTTCTCACTGACACTACTGCCGGAAACTTAGGGTACATCTGCACACACTGAAAAAACAAACAAATAATAAAAAAAAAACAACCCATGAGAATGAGTCTCAGAGCCCTGGTCAACGGACTTGGGCTCATGCTACTGGGCTAAAAATTTCATTGTAGATGTTCTTGCTCAGGCTGAACCCCAGACTCTGAAACCCATTTCCTTCTTGGGATTTCACAGCCCGGGCTCCAGCTAAGGTTGACAGGCATCTGGTTTTCGACTGGAACGCCCGGTTGAAAAGGGACCTTGGCAGCTCCTGTCAGCACTGCTGACCAGGCTGTTAAAAGTCCGATTGGTGGCACAAGCAGGCTCCCTATCCAACTCTGAGCAGCTCCCAGGAAGCTGCTGGCATCTCCTTCTGGCTCCTAGGCGGCGAGACAGCCACAGGGACTCTACGAGTTGCCCCCACCCCTGGCAACAGCTCAGCAGCTCCCATTGGCCAGGAACCATAGCCAAAATCCCAAAGCCCTTATCTCTGGCCCCACCCCAGATCCTGCACCCCACGCTGGAACCCTCACCCCTCTCGCACCCCAACCCCAACTCCCTGCCCCAGCTCGCAGCTCCCTCCTGCACTCCAAACCCCTCATCCCTGGTGTCATCGTGCCTCCATGGGTCACAACTGAGAATACCAAATTCAGGACAAACTGCTAAGAAATAGGGCAGACACACCCCAAAAATGATGGTTATTCTCCCATAAGATATACCAAACCAGCAACAAAAGTAAACTTCTGTTTCACCACAAGAAGTCAGAATAGCAGTTTCCTTAGACATTCCAGTCCTTGTATCACCACCAAAACACTAGACTTAAAGATGAGTGGCTATTTAAAACCAATTTAATCAAACAAAAGGTTCTTCTGATCCCAAAGGATGAGCCATACACTCAGGTCAATATCTAATTCAGATCTTACCCAATAATCATGCTGTTGCCAGTCCTTAAGTATCTAATATCTAAAGGTTTATTTATAAAAAGAAAGAAAGAAAGGTGAGAGTTAAAACTGGTTAAAGGAATCACATACATACAATAACTGCAAAGTTCTTGGTTCAGGCTTGAAACAGTGATGGAATAAACTGCTGGCTTAAGTCAAGTCTCTGGTTGCTTCCAAATCATTGGAAGGTCCTCAGTTCCTTGGTTAGAATGCTCCTGTTAGTATAAGTTCATAGTCCAGAGGTTTGAGCAGGAAAGAAGAAAGAGGTTTGAGCAGGGAAGAGGCAAAATGGAGATATTTCCAGGGCCTTTTATAGCTTCTGACATGTGGAGGGAAATCCATTGTTTCAAACAAAGCCCTCAGCACAGCCAGTGGAAAATTACAGGGAACAAGATGGTGTTTGGAGTCACATGAGCAAGTCATATGTCCCTGCCTGATTTTGCTTCCTCACAGTAGAAGCTATTACCTATACTTCAGATGGAACTTTCACAGGAAAGTCCATTCAGTGTAGATGGGCGTCTTCCATTGTAAGTTAAGTGTTCTTTTGATGGGCCACTTAACTTGAATAGTCCCTTCAAGATGTGCAAGCTAAATACCTTGTGGGCATGGCTGCAGGAGCCAACATATTTGAAATACAGGTGTAGAGCCAATGCTTATAACTTGAAATACAAAAATGATACATGCATACAAATAGCATAATCATATTCAGCAAATCATAACCTTTCCATAGATACCTTATTTGACATAATTTGTACAAGATTTGTTACAATTATATAACAGTGCTAGCAACAACGATCTACATGGTCATATTTTAATCAGATAACATCACACTCAGCCCCACCCCAGAGCCCCACACCCCCATCCGGAACCCTCACCTCTTCCTGCACCCCAATTCCCTGCTCCATGCCCTGTGAAAATGAGCAAGTGAGCAAGGGTGGGAGAGAACGAGCAATGGAGGGAGGAGGGATGGGGTGCAGCGAGGGATGGCAAGGGTGTTCAGTTTTCTGCAGAGAGAAAGTTGGCAACCCTTGCTCCAGCCTGAGCGGGAGCATCTATTCTAAACTTTGTGAGCCCCACAAAATTGATTGACTTGACCCAGGCTCGGAGACTCGCTGCTGCAATATGTGTTGTGTTTTTGCAGTGCAGATGCACCTTAAGTGAGATCAGACTCAGGCCCCATGTGTTTAATATGAGACAACATATTTTCTCAACAACAACAAGAAAAAGAACAAATCCTCCTACAACACACACAATGAAGTACCAAGAAGTAAGAAAAAGACTCTAACTGACCCCATGTGTTCTGTGACAGATGATTACATAACCATGTTTTATCTGAAAACAATTAAAAATATTTCTGTAGTGCCTCAACCAGCAAAAATGCTCCCAGTTTAACACAAAATATATTGCAATTAATGGGGAAAATCAAAAGCGGGTTCAAAAAAAAAAATCAAGAGCAGATCTGTGCAAAGTCCTTGATAAAGCAGTACTGGGATTTCTCCTCAGTTCTGGTGTTGTTCATTCCCACAACAGAACATTTTAAAAGACAGAATATTATAACCATTAAATAGAACATTCATAGTTCCTTCTTAATCATATTATCACTCTCTCCCTCATTCAACATATGCTCATTATGCTTATTCATTAAAAAAACAAATGCAATAGCACTTCGTGCTTAACATCTGCTTGCAAGAAGGGAAGCCTACCATTAGTATGACCTTTGAATACATACTGGAAAAAATAATCAAACCCTAACCTCAAAACAAAAAGAACAAAACAAAAGCCACCCCAAACCTAAGTGCAACCTTTAAAAAAAATATAGCTCCATAAGCAACCAACCAGTCAAGTCATCTAAAAACTTCATTCCTTCTGTAGTCTTAGATCTCTTTTTGATTAAACTTCCTAATGAATGGAATATGTGCAAATATCTAACATTTCATCTCTAGCTTCAGTAGAAACATTATTTCTGCTATAGCATGTTGCTAACGTTTGGGTGTCATCAGGAAAAGAAACAGAACAGAAAGCTTGATAATGCAGTCTCCCTGCTGGCATGTTGATGTCCAGGACTAAGTTCTCTGCTGGCACAGTTCTGTTGATGTCCATGAAGTTATGGCACCAGAGAATTTGGTTCTTAATATTTTAAGAATGTTTCACAACTATGCCTATAAATGGCATCTTCTTCCACACCATAATTTACCCGTGAATTTAAGGATGTCAACAAATCCTTCCCCAAACAACTCCTAGAGAAACTTTACAACCTCATCCCCCACAAACCCATACCAGGGACTTTCTACATCCTTCCTAATATACACAAACAACTGAACCCAGGCAGACCCATCATATCTGACCATGGCACTCTTATTGAAGCAATATTGGGACTCTCAGAAATTATCCTCAAACCACTCAGCTTCCTCCAGGACACAACTGACTTCCTCCATAAACTCTGCAACATTAACAACCTCTCTAAAAACACCCTCCTTGCCACCATGAATGTCACCTCCCTATACACGAACATCCTCAAACCAGACCCTACTAGAACAATGATGCAAAGCCTCAGACATATCTCAATCACCATGATGATCAAAAAGAAAAGGAGTACCTGTGGCACCTTAGAGACTAACAAATTTATTTGAGCATAAGCTTTCGAGCTACAGCTCACTTCACCGGATGCATTCAGTGGAAAATACAGTGGGGAGATTTATATACATAGAGAACATGAAACAATGGGTGTTACCATACACACTGTAACCAGAGTGATCACTTCAGGTGAGCTATTACCAGCAGGAGAGTTGGGGGTAGGGGGGAGGAAAGACAGGCCAGTCCTTGCTTACAGACAGCCCCCCAACCTGAAGCAAATACTCACCAGCAACCACACACCACACAACAGAACCACTAACCCAGGAACCTATTCTTGCAACAAAGCCCGTTGCTAACTGTGTCCATGTATCTATTCAGGGGACACCATCATAGGGCCTAATCACATCAGCCACACTGTCAGAGGCTTGTTCACCTGCACATCCACCAATGTGATATATGCCATCATGTGCCAGCAATGCCCCTCTGCCACGTACATTGGTCAAACTGGACAGTCTCTACGTAAAAGAATAAATGGACACAAATCAGACGTCAAGAATTATAACATTCAAAAACCAGTTGGAGAACACTTCAATCTCTCTGGTCACTCGATTACAGACCTAAAAGTGGCAATACTTCAACAAAAAAAACTTCAAAAAACAGACTCCAACGAGAGATTGCTCAATTGGAATTAATTTGCAAACTGGATACAATTAACTTAGGCTTGAATAGAGACTGGGAGTGGATGGGTCATTACACAAAATAAAACTATTTCCCCATGTTTATCCCCATTCCCACCCCCCACTGTTCCTCAGACGTTCTTGTCAACTGCTGGAAATGGCCCACCTTGATTATCACTACAAAAGTCCCCCCCACCCCGCCCCCCGCTCTCCTGCTGGTAATAGCTCACCTGAAGTGATCACTCTGGTTACAGTGTGTATGGTAACACCCACTGTTTCATGTTAGTATCTAGAAAATACTTCATGTTAGTATCTAGAAAAACTTTTCTATGTATATAAATCTCCCCACTGTATTTTCCACTGAATGCATCCGATGAAGTGAGCTGTAGCTCACGAAAGCTTATGCTCAAATAAATTTGTTAGTCTCTAAGGTGCCACAAGTCCTCCTTTTCTTTTTGCGAATACAGACTAACACGGCTGCTACTCTGAAACCTGTCATGATGATCAAGACACTATTTAAGATCCATGGGTCCTACACATGCCTATCATAACTTGTGGTATACCTCATCCAGTGCAGTTAATGCCCCCAATAAAAGCTATGTGGGTGAAACCAGACAACCACTATGCTCTCAATGAACTCACAAAGAAAAATGATGAGACAAAAACACCATATCGCCTGAGGGTGTACATTTTTCACAACAAACACTCTATATCTGACGTCTTAGCCATCATTCTCAAATGAAACCTGTACAACACGTTCAAAAGAAGAACCTGGGAACTTAAATTCTTAACTTTTCTAGATACTAAAAAAACAGGGACCGAACAGAGACACTGGATTTATGGCTTGTTACAAACAATCTGTAAACCACTTTACCAGCCCCTGCTCTTTCCCACCTGTGACTGGAGAGGTGTTAATGGGCCACTTCAACATGAATGGTCCCATGTGTTTACTACTTATGCTAAACTGTTCCACCTTGTATTTAGCAGTGACACTCTGAGTACAATTCCCAGACCTGAAGAAGAGCTCTGTGAAGCTTGAAAGCTTGTCACTGTGACCAACAGAAGCTTGTCCAATAAAAGATATTACCTCACCCACCTTGTCTTCTTTGGTGGCAGCCTTCCGGGGGAAAATCCTCCACTGGTGTCAGTGGAACTGTTGTCACCAGCTGAGATCTAACACCAAGGCTTGATTATCCATTGCCCTGCACCACAGGCATTCATTTACATAAGTGGAAAGTGGGTATAAAATGCTGCCAGATCAGAATGGTAGCATTACACACTCACTTTGTACTGGGGTAAAGAACTGCATATGATGCAAGTCATGAGAAAATTAGGTCCTCACATTTGAATGTCATTTCTCTTCCTCCTCCCAAGCTAAAGCCTTGTCTATATTTAGATGTTTTGCCAATATAGCTATACCATCAAAACTCTCCTACTGTAGACACAACTTATATTGGCAAAAGTGCTTCCGCTGGTACAGAATACTCAGCATGCAAAATAAGCTATAACACAAAAATACTTTTTGCTGGTGTAACTGCACTTACACTAGGGCTTCTGCCAGCATAACCATATTGTTAAAATGTCATCTTTTCACACCAATATAGTATGCCAGCAAAACTTGTAAGTGTAGAAACTGTTGTCCTTAAATCCTCATTGCTTTGGCTATTAGTAATACTCTACATTGTAGCCAGAGATCTGATTATGCTGGACCTTTTATTAAAGTTACTTTGTCCAGTCTGTCCCAAGGACTGAATAATCTAAGAAGTCTCTTACATGTCTACTTCCTCTAATTACATCAAAGTAGCCTTTATTCAATAGTATCTTACTGAAGAATTTTCAAGATTTGTGTTGCTGTACTTTGTCCAAGCTCAGCTCCATTTGATAGTGTTGAGGATATCATTGACATTGGCCTAATGGTTACAAAATATATAGATTTTTATGATTGTCTTAAAATCTTATGAGCCATAGCATGCCTGTAGAAAAGACAGGAAAGGTTCCATCTGCTTCTCAAATTTATGTTTTAAAATACAAACCAAGCAAGAATTTGAGCATCAAGGAATTTCAGTTAATACAGTGAAAAAATACTGAAACTACTAATTGAGTCAAAATAATAGTATTGATTGAAATTTCACTTCCAATTTGAGACAGCACAATGAAACAATCAGTACTAGCAGCAATCCAGTTACACTCAATAAATCATAGGGACTTTGTATTAAAGTTAGTTCAATAGAATATAATCCTTGGTTAGGTCCTCCACAAAACATGTAAAGCTGTTTTAGTTTAATACACCAATGTCACCAAAAATAAATATAGGATGTAATGGAAATGTACAACTGACTAATTGAAGGAAAAAACACAGAGTGAGACAGTAGGCCTATCTAAGTCCCTTTTGTACCATTCTGGGTGGGCAGAGGAGACTTCAAGCTGTCCCCAAAGGGTAACTGAGGATACCCCTGACATGAAGACATTCCCAAATGGAAAAGAACTGTCCTACTGCTTTGTGCTCTAGCAATCCCCACCTGCACAACGGCCCTTAAGGGGCCATTGCAAGATGGCATAATTAAGAGCAGCTCTGAAGCTCCACTTATTTGGGCAAGGGGCTGGAAATTACGCACAGGATTTGGTGGCAAAAAAGTATCACATCATCCTCTTTGGGTCCCCTTCAAGGCACACAGAACAGAGTTCTGGCACACTGGAGAATGTAGCCTATCGTCTGCATCAAAAGTGGTTCAGTGAATATTTATCTCAGAGAACAGTAACATTTTACTTAAATAAATACAATTACTTCAAAAACAAACCACTGCCACCATAGGTTTGTAACAGAAAAAGCTCATGTCTGTTACTATGACTCCATTAGTATTTTAAATCCAGACTTTAAAAGATAGGTATTATTTAATATATTTTACAAATTGAAATCAACAATAAGGAAGATATGCATGGAGAACACAATCAGGAGCCCATTTTCAGTCTCTTGGAACAGTAATCTAATCAAAATTGCAGAGAGTAAACTGAAAAGCAGAGCTATTATACCATTTTTTAAAAAAAGGCTTAAAATTCATAAAAAATACTTAATCTCTTGACTTCCTTTGATGGTTTAAGTAGACCTAATGCTAAATTCAGTCCTGGAATAAGTGGACACCTGTTAAGAGAATGTCAGGGTTTAGCCTACTGCAGGGAGAGACAGGACTATTCTGCTGATCCATGCTGGCTTCCGCAGAAAGCCAGACCAGACTGGGGTCACTAAGATAAAAGAGGGTTGACTATGTTGACATTAGATTTTGTTTAATTTCCTAGCATTGTTATCCTTGCCACAGATCCACAGGTGGGAGTACTGGTGGGAACTACAATGTAGATCAGCTCCAAGCGTTTTAATCTCTGCTGGCAGCAGTACTCCCACCAGTGTTGCAACGGGTGGAGGTGCACTAGTGACAGCAAAACAGTGCAGACAAGACCTCTGAGATATAAGAGGAAACGAAGGGCCTTACTGAGAGAAACAAACAAACCAAGCTAAGGAGAAAGCTTAGGTTGATAGTTATATCTTGTTATTCTATTGAACAAGAAGAAACTCGAAAAATGGGGTAAGTACTGGATATTAAACCAGTTAGTGTGTTTGGTATGCTGTCTCTTCTTATTCACCACATAAAAGACTATGGAGACTTAGTTTGGCTACTGTATCATTTTAGTATCTGTCCTGATCGTTTGAGGTGGGGTATTCCTTTAATCATTTTCTCCCTCTTTTTTTAAATTTTTTTCCCCCACTCATATATACACTTCCAATTATGTTCAGATTCAAGATCAGAAATGCAACAAGAAAATTATTTTACCTTTGGTAATTATTTTATTTGATTATACCTATAATATTTCCTCTGAAGTAATAGTATTAATGCTTTCTGTATTCATGTAAAGACTCAAAACCCTTTTAGTTTTCTTTTTAAAAGGTCTTCCTTGTGGAAGTGAGAGAAATAGAGTCCTAATATTTAAACAGGGGATTGCTGGTTCATTTTTTAAAGACAGCCAGCAGATGTCTCTGCTAAACATGTTGTAGTTAATATGAGTAGTTATAAACTTCAGTAGGAGCCATGGGTCAATTTGCATCTTTTCACCTTAAAGTTAGGAAAAAATAAACTTTACAGATGATTTCTGAAGACTTTTATTTTAAAGTAGCCAACCCAGTAACAATCAGTTGTTATTTATTTAATGTCTAATGACTTCTAGCTCATTAAATATTTCTTTTCCCTCCTAATATCTTGCAAAAGATATCTTATTAATTATTATTATTATTATGCGTGTTATCATAGCACCTAGTCATAGACCCCACTATGCTACCTAATATCAGAAAAGGCTGAAATGATATGTTAGAATTCTTGACAGTAAAATAAATAAAATATTCATTCTTGAAAAAAACTAAACTCTGACTTTTGAGAGACACAACAGTCCCTTCTAGAATATGGCGTATTTGTTAACCATTCCTATTTCCAGAGAATATTATTTACTTAATATTCACCTCCTTACCAAAAATCAGCACGTCAAACAATGAGCTTTTATTTTTATGATATTCTAAAACAGCACAGTACACTATAAAATAATTTTACCCGCAATGGATACCATTCCAGTGATCCTTAGATTTTATTTACATCTATACGGCATTCCTCTTATTTGCAAACACAGCTTCTGAACAGTGAAACTACTATTAGTTTCTTTTAATTGGCACTTGCCTTTCACATATAGAGCGGTTTTCTGATTAATAGTGAAAAAAAAGTCTCATAAGGCACAGATCAGCTGGAAAGGCATCTGTTTAAAATATATACACAGTAATTAGAAGAGGACGTCAAACAGACGATTACGTATTGCATGGGTATATGTCAAAGAGCATAAAGCAGTTGACTTAACCCCAGGGTTACTTCAAGAGGATTTACTATATCTAGTGTTTGTGATTAGCACCATATAATCTGGAGCTGCTGAAGAAGTGGAGTTTTACACAATATGCAAATTTTATTTTGCTTTAATTAAGCCCTTCTGGATTTAGCATAAAATCTCTGCATTTCATCAAGAGCTGGAACAGCTGGATCCAGTTAGTTCAGGAATTAAAAATGTAAGAAATGAAATAAGGTAATCCTTGCTATGGTACCCAATATGCATTGGAATTAGAACATTGACATCTGCTAAAGGATGACTAAAGTGCACATATAAGATTCCACTGAGACGCATACTCTTATGAATGCCAAAAACCGATACATTCTCTAATCAAAGACTGCTCTTCTTTTTCATATATATTAACTCTGTTTCACCAGCCTGTCAAGATTAAGTCCCCAAGTGTGTTAGGTAAGGAAACAGATCATACAGCAGTCAAGGAAAAATATATCCATAAGGTAACATGTTTTTCTTTGTGTTTTTTGTGTTTCTTTTGTTTTTTTCCAGACATCATAATAATTAACTGAAAATGCAGAGCATTGTTTAACATTTTAATGGAATTTAACTTATGCATAATTTTTCATTTACCTTTCAATTAAGATTTATAGTTGTAACTTTGTAAATATCCGATATAAATAGAAAATATTTGAATATCCCTTAACTGAGGTTTTAAGAATATGAGCACAACAGGGAATTAAGTTCCTAGGCTAAAGATCACATGTAAACCAAGCCCTATATTTCAAAAATTAAAAATGAAAATATGTCTAGTCGTCAATTTGATTTTATGGTAATTTCACACATTCTCAATTTAGATGGGGACCTCCAATAGACACTATTATAGGAACTTATCCCACAATCCTTATTCAAGTCCTCCTTTCACATAAGGAATTCCATAGGCTTTCATGACCTGACTGCCCAATGTCAAGCATTTTGCATGACACTTGCATTGGCAACTCTTTCATGCCTACCTGGCACCTGGGGGTGGGTAGGCCAGGAAAGAGATACACAGATACCCTTTGCCCTGGGGGAAGTTGCACCAAGCTAGGAGCCAGGGTTCTGGTAAATACATAGGTTCTGGTATTACCTCCTAACTGTTGTTAATATTTCTACACACTGCACAAGCCTTATTACAGACCAAGGTCTCCAATCTTTACCCCCAAGAGGCAGTAAACTATTATTTCCCTCATTTAATAAATAAGGTAACAGGGATTTCATGATGCCACTTAAGGCAGAACTGGGAACAGAATCCACATCTGTAGTACAACTGAGCCAAGCCATCCATTCACTCACATAGGCTTTTCAGATGGAATATGTGAACTTTGCTATCCAGTCTGTGACTGCTGCTTTAAACTCTGGACCACACTCTGCTCCCAGAGAAAAGAACAGAGCCCTGGAACCTGTTATCTAACATGCCACTACTCTCTTACAAATAATTGTATAACCTACTTGCAAAGGGTTTGTGTCACGTCTCCCGCTAAGGACTGGTCAATAAGAATACAACTTATACATCTGCCAACAGTTACTCCTCAAGCTCAAGTGGCAGGGGTCTTTGCTCTTTAAGTACTGGATTCAAAGACTAAAGATAATCCATACAGGGAAAGGGACAATATGTAAACATGGAAATGTGAAATGAAAGTCTGTAGCACAATCCACATACACAACAGACCTGCTGCATTAAGGCTGGACCGCTCACCTCAATTCTGACATCCCCGGCTGGTGGTGAAATATACTGATATGCTTCACCATTGCAAAGCCACTAAATATTTGTTAAGATGACACTATAATTATATGTAAATTATTTGAAAATATAATAAATGAAAATGAAATAAAAATAAAGTAATTTGCATATATGTCATATAGAGCTGCACAACACATGGTATGTGTGGATCACAGGAACACACCTATATACTCCTATTCTATGGGGGAAAACATGATTTGGCCGAGCTTTTTTTTAAATCATGTCTATGAATTTTTTCATGTAATCAGGCATAATCTTCTGTGTTTATAAACTAGCCTTCTGTTTTATTTTTATACATCAAATTTGGCCAGAATCATCAATATATCATTTTGAACAGTGCATCACATCTTTGCACAAAGTCAAGGGGCAGGGGGGTATAGGGACACAAGCTCAAGTAGGCACATTTTATGTCCTGATTCATGCTTTCAAGTAGGAGCTATCATAATTAAACCCTTTCTTTTCTCCTGATATCACATACCAGGGTCCTGAATTGATAGGTGATACAACTTAATGAAAAACCACAGCTTAAGTTCTAAAACCCTAGATAACCTCCATCTATTAGATCAACAGCACCAGAATATATGTTATTTTATATTAAAAACAAAATAGGAACATAAATAAATATATCTTAACTGACCATCTAGCATTTCTCCAGGTACTATTGAGATAGGGAACTGTATGGCTAGGGAGACTAGCTTTAGGTTAAAGTAACTATCCTCTAGTTTATTAGTTTTGATCCAGCTTAGGTCAAGTGCTGCTGAAATTCAGCATCATTTGATGGGTGTTTGGTAGCCTAAGTAGTTAGTTGTCTCAATCAGATTTCTTGCAGACAAGCATCCACGTCTCAAAAATCAACTTCAGAAATGACATGTTTTAGTAGTCTCAGCAAAAGGACCCTGCACTCCATGGGGATGGAACTACTTGAGCAGTCAGGTGGTCTCTAGAGGTTACATTTAAGGCATATGGGTAAGTAGTACGGTGAAATTAGCTCTATTACTGACCATGATGCATCTGTTCTGAAAATCAACAGAAGACTTTATCTTCTAATTTATGGTAGGAAGGAATGTCTTGGGGCTGGTCACTGGATGACGACGCAGGAGACATAGGTTCAATTCATAGGTTCAATTCCTGGCTCAGACACAAATTTCCAATGAGACCTTGGCTATATAACTTCATCTACCCTATGCCTTGGTTTCCTGTCTTTACAAATAGAGATATTTCCCTACCTAGCATGGATATTAAGAGGATAAAATCTATTAATGTTGTCACATACTCAAATGTTGTTATGGTGAAGGCTAAATAAGTACCTAGGCAGACAGGCCCCCTAGACCTTTTAGTCCAGCACATTTCATAACCACTACATTCATTTGTTTTTCTCTTCATATTTTTTAAATGATTCCATGTTACTTTTCTACAGTTACTGTGAAGAACAAACTTGGATGCCTAGAATTAGGTATGTATTGTAAATAAGTGACCAGACTGGCAGAAGTGCTCAGCCTCCAAAGCTCTCATCTGTGATAAATCAGACCACGTATTTAAGTGCCTAGATTTTGATTGAGGTGCATAACTTTAGGCACTTAAGCTTGTTGACCAAAATGTCTTAGGCATCATACCCAGATAGGGTGACCAGATGTCCCAATTTTATAGAGACAGTCCCGATTTTTGGGTGTTTTTCTTATATAGGCTCCTATTACCCCACACCCCTTGTCCCAATTTTTCACATTTGCTGTCTGGTTACCCTATGCCCAGACCTGATAGAAAAAGTTATCATGGCCTTGGCTACAGTATGCATCAGCTGTTGTTGACTGAACAATGGATTTGACCTACATAATTACAGTAATGGCAACATTTTAATTAAGGAATTGGTCAATAAGATAGTTTGGGACACTAAGTTTACATCAAAATCTATTTTATATTTTCTCACAGTCACACAGGGATGTTTCTTGACTATTTCCTAATAGTCTTTAATTGCGGAAAACTGGTTTTTTTTAAACTAATGGTTATAGATAGAATTATGCGCTGTGCTAAGATAAGCCTGTCTTTCCTAATAAATTAATACTATTCCCAACAAAAGCTTCTTTCTTTTCTTTTTTGGCTTCAAGCGAAGCCCAAATGAACTTGGCCTTCTAATCCTCTTTAGTCAGTATTTTAAAAATCATTACAACAGTTGTCATGCTTCATGCAAGATGTCTTCTTGACTGTTCTTCTCTAGCATGGATGTTCTAGTTTTTGGGATGGGGATTTTTTGCCTTTGTGGGATTGCTTATGTGTTTTCGTATTCTGCATTAAGTGCTCACTGATCTTCTAAAACTCTTAAATTAATAGATTTCAATCCCCTGTAACTGATAATACAATCAACATGGCAATGCCTTGCTGGCTGTAAACCCATCACCCTTGTCACTGTTTGAATCTGCCTTCCCAGAGAGAATGGCATTTATCTGCATGAGCTTGGAACTGCAGCATAAAAGACTTGCTGCAATGGAATAATGACTCCCAGGAAGAGAAAGAAAGAAAGATAAAGGGTTTCACAAACAGAAGGTCCCATGCTGATATTGAGATGAGGGACGTAGAGAATAATCTTACAGGGCATGATGATATTACGCATTTATAACTTCTTAAATGAAAACAGAATGTCTTAGCTAGCACAAGATAGCCTGAAAAATAAAATGAGGATTTAAACTATCAGGCAGTCCACCTAAAATCTCTAATAAGTTCATCCACGCTGATAGGAGGTGTTGGACCCAATCTGGGAACTGACAGTGGATTCCCAGTGTTTCACTGCAACCTGTAGATTTATTAACTTCACCACATTTAGAAGGTATATTGGAGCATTTCCCTGCAGTGCACAGGATTGACCAGTCCTCTGGCAGGAACCCTAAAAACAACCAAACAATGGAGAATTCTGGGGCATACATTTCAGTTATACTATGAAAATTATGTTTAAAAAAAAACAATATTAAAAATATTACAGTTACAAAGTCAAGCACTCAAACGTTGGGAACTGCCAGAATTATGGTTTCCTCGCACATACATTGTCTTGTCCAATATAACATAGGAGGAATGAGGCACAGACAGGAAGAGAACCCAGCTCTTTAACCAAAAAAGAACATACTTACTCTTCTTACAACATTTTGCCTTATTCGCTGTCCATCTTATGCAAGCAATGAAACACGGGTCCAGTAGAACAAGCAGTACATGAAGTTATAATTAAAGACAGCAGGGGAGATTTTCAAAGGCACATATGGGAGTTAGGTGCCTAGCTGGCAGTTAGGTCCCTAGCTGCCACCTCTGCCTTTGAAAATCAACCCGCCATAGGGCATATGAACAAGGGGCCTGAATTAAGTTTGCATGGGCATCCTTAATTTTGGCATTTCCTAATTTTTGAATATTTGATGTTGCAACCTTAATGTTCTTTCAACAAATTAGCACAAGTGAATGGATTTTTATGGATAAACTACATCCAACTCATTTTACTCTTGGTTTGTTTTTTGCCAGCAACAAGAGCACAAGTCTTGTGAACTCTGTCATGCAGATTGTTCCAGATCTTTAGGGTACAGCAACCATACAAGTCATCACTATCCTTAAAACTTCATGGTGAAACATTCAAGGGCACACATGTCGGTTAGGTGTCTAACTCTCCTTGTCCTAGACATTGCAGAAAGATGGACAAGACACTGAGAATGTGGTAGGCTACAAATTTATTATATAATGCACTTGGGAACTATCCATCAATAACTTGTCAAGTTCATATCTCCCTTCCTTATGTAATCTTTACCACATGGTGGTAAAGACTGCCATCAGCCCTGCCTCCCCTCCTCTCCTCCACACCATTAACCTTGTCCCAGCGTTGTTGCTGGACCTTAACACCCTCCCCTCGTATGAGGGTTAAGGTGGTAGGGAAGAAGTGGTTGTCTCCTCTTTGTACCAAACATTAGAAGGCCCAGCCCAATTCCACACCTTCTGTAGGAGATGCCTTCTCCTAATCCACTCCCTGTTCTTGTTTATGGGGGAACAGGACCCCTATGGAATGAGTACCTGCACTGAGCACCTTCCAAGTTGCAACAAAACAAATCTTACACCTTAACCTATCCACTGGGTCACTAGGCTGCTGAGAGGAGGGTGAAAAAAACTTGCCCTGGCCAGACCAAAATGGCAGTGAGGGAAAAATTCCTTCCCAACCCCCAAAAGGTGACTAGCATGATGCCCACAGCAAGGCTCAAAAGGCCCACTTCTACTCTAATTCTATGGGGAGAGGGAGGAGGGGAAAAGCTTTTCTTCTCAGCACAGAATGGCACCCGAGGCAGGGGGGAGGGCTTATAAACCCTCACCTTTGGTGAGCAGCAGCCAGTAGGCTTATACTGTACCTTTCTGTCCAGCCAATCTTCCCTCCCTCCTGAAGCCCACAAGGAGGCTGAGGGCACACAAGGAAGGAAGGAAAAAGGGAAGGGGCACAATCTTGAATGGAGCCACAGGGTTTTATTCCCCCTTGCTGGCCCAGATAAAGGCTCTCCAATTCCGAGGCTGCAGGAGGTTGGGATCATTTGTGCCTTTGAAAATCATCCCCCCAGTCACCATGATATTATTATTACAATGGATGCTTATTTTCTTCTCTATCCCTATATCCCATATTTGCGATGGAACTTGCCTCCTGGTAACTGTTCAATGCTTTTACTGAGATCTAACTGTAAGCCTTTTACATCTGAATTAGTAAGTGACAAAGTCCTATTCTGAATCTATTTAAATTCAAATCCATTTTGAGCTGGTGATTCTGTAATACTTTTCCACGTATAGAAGAGATTTGTATTAATTGTTTCCCTCTTTATGCTATTTTTGCATTTATCTTGCCATTTCAAAAGGAACTGCTGATGAGATCCCACATCTAATAAGGGACTGTCAGGTCGCATGAGTACAAAATTTGTCAAATTACGTTATTTTTCTTTAAACAATTCACCCCAAAGATCTGTAGAAGGGACTGCGCAAGAACAATAAAAGTAGCTTCTTTAACTCGTTCCATCCCATTCGTAGATCTCCAAGTGCATCACAAATACTAGGGTCCAGTTGTGGAACCCGTATTCACATAGACGAGCATTTTACCCTTTTGATAAATCTGTCTTAGGTACTTAGATGGCCCCAACCACCTTAGTATCTGAGCACCTAGAAATCTTTAATGTATTTATCCTCACAACACCTCTGTGAGATAGCCAACTGCTATTATCTCCATTTTACAGATGGGGAACTAAGACACACAGAGACTAAGTGAAATGCCCAAAGTCACACAGGAAGTGCATGAGAAGCAGATCTGAGTCTCAGGCTAGCACTAGTCCATACTTCTCTCATAGTCCCAGTGTCTTCATTGGGATGGCTCAAATAAGTGCTCACAAACATGAATAAGGAATCCCCAATGAGATCTTGTAATAAGTTTAGCATCACAGCATCCCTCTGAGGTAGACAAGACAAAAAGTTCACAGAGCTTAATTAATCTGTGTGAAGCAGGCTATACAGAATTATTAACCAAAAGAACTAGATTGTGCAACCCTTCTCCACTCATGTGAGAAAGTGCACACTAGTGTGAATACAGACTGCACAGTCTAATCCAAAAGAAACAGAATCATACACAACTGTATTCAAAAAAGATTCTTATGCTCAGTGACTTAGTACACCCCAAAAAAGTGTATTTATTTGGTTAAAACCATCACTGATTCTTCTGAATGAAGTACCATCCACTAGCAATTAATCACTGAACTTCATAACGGATTCTCCTGCCCCATTTCTCCAGTTCTACTCTATTGTAACCCCATTGAAATCATTGGGGCTACAAGGGCATAAAATGGCATAAAGAGTGGAGAATCAGACCCAGAGACTTAATTCTGCCTAGAGTGGAGTTACCATCTGACGAACATCTCAAGTCAAAGACAGTCAACAACTTCCTTGAGGGAACAGAACTATCAACATGCAGACAAGACAGATTTAATCTAACTAACTCATATGCAGAAAGATTATGCATCTGTATTCAAATCTCTCCTCCTCATTAGGTGTCGGGGAACTGTACCAGCATCTCCCACTCCCGCATCCTGGGTAAGTTCCTTAACCATGAGCTAAAGGTTAAAAGAGAGGCTGTCCACCTGCTCCTGCCAGCTATTTTGCGAATCTATCCTTCCTTTGCTTTTGTCAAAATACTTGAAATTGAGAGGATAGTTTGACTTTGTCCATACAAAAACACTCAATTTCAACTTAAAATTTAGATGACTTTTCAATTTGCCCAAAAAATTGAAAAATTTTGTTTCTGGTTGAACTTTCTTTTTTCTCTGGAAGTGCCAGCAAACAAAAACATCCATTATTTGCTCATCTCTCAGCTGCAGCTGGAGCCAATGGGAGCTGAGCTTGTATACATTAAGTGTCACATAACACTACGTACACTGAAAAACCAGATCCTAGGCACCTCAAACTGTGCACTTGAATTTAGTGGATACTATTGACCTTAACTTCCTTGTGCCTCAGCTTCCCATCTGTAAAATGGGGATAGTATCACCCCTACCCCTCACAGGGATTTTGTGAAGATAAATATATTACTGTTTGTGAAGTACTCCGATATTATCGTGATGAGTATTATAGAAAAGAATTATTAATTTCCTCAGGGTCTGTCTTTATAGCAGGTTTCAACAGTGTGAAGTAAATTGGCCTAGGGCCAGGCACTGAACAATGATAAAACAATATATTAAGTAGCTCCTCATTAAGTGAGCACCATTCATTCTGTGCATTGAATAAGGTAGGAATGCTGTGGGGATAAAATAGTGTGTGATCCTGCAACTAAACACCGTGTCACAATACATACGCACAAGGTAAAGAAATTAAAGTTACAGAAGCAGCCTTAATTCTGGCATTTCCTAACTTTTGTGGGTTTGACCTTGCAATCTTAATAGTGTTCTTTAAATGTAGTAGGGTTTTTTTTGTGTGTGTAATACAATATATACAGATAAGATGTTCCTTACAGGTCACTCTAGGCTCAATTATTAGCCAAGTGTAAAATGTATATGAGAGAAGACTGTATCAGGCTGGGCCAGCTCGACATGGGCAGGTGGCAGGGGGTCTTGGGCTGGCCCCGCGTGCAAGGGGTAGAGGGTAGAGAGACAGCTCACTGTCTTTTCTCTTATTGCTGCTGTAACTTTAAATGGAATTTCAAACTTCTACCTAAAATTATTTGTTAGTAAGATTAATCAGAAAGATGCTGACCTTTTCATTCATTTTTTTTATTTACTTGAGGTATAACATAATTAAACAGAACAACAAAAAACCAGAAAACAAAACAATTATATATACTGATTTCTCCCACATTAATACATTTGTAATTTCTGTATCTACTTTCCGGGGAAGAACAGAAAGAATGTATCCTAATCATAATGACCAAATAATGAATTTTTAAATTATTGAAAATTATTTACATTGCTTTTTTTTCTAAATGGATAAAATGTAGGAAAAAAATATTTACTAGCTAATACCAAGCATGTGTTAAAATGATAAAAAAAAAAATCTCTGAAAAAGAATTAAGTAAACACGCCCCCACACACTATGCTGCAATTTTAACAGGAAATACTCCTTCTTGCTAAATGTTATCTGAAAGTTGAGATCAGACAGATCAGATTCAAACAGTTTTTTGTTTTAAAACATATTCTTATTATCAATTCTACTGCCGGATTTACATTCCATTGGTTGTTTCCTTCGTAAACGTAAAGCATCACACTGTTACAATTCAAATCCAATCCATACGACATGAACCAGAGGTGCTTTTATTAATATTTGCACAAAAGGGAAAAATTAACAATAACACCACTTTGTTTCTATCCCAATCCATTTGAAGCCCAGAATGAGAATCTGTTTTTGTGTAAGATGAATACAAAGCAAATCATAGAATATCAGGGTTGGAAGGGACCTCAGGAGGTCATCTAGTCCAATCCCCTGCTCAAAGCAGGACCAATCCCCAACTAAATCATCCCAGCCAGGGCTTTGTCAAGCCTGACCTTAAAAACTTCTAAGGAAGGGGATTCCACCACTTCCCTAGGTAACGCATTCCAGTGTTTCAACACCCTCCTAGTGAAAAAGTTTTTCCTAATATCCAACCTAAACCTCCCCAGCTGCAACTTGAGACCATTACTCCTTGTTCTGTCATCTGCTACCACTGAGAACAGTCTAGATCCATCCTCTTTGGAACCCCCTTTCAGGTAGTTGAAAGCAGCTATCAAATCCACCCTCATTCTTCTCTTCCGCAGACTAAACAATCCCAGTTCCCTCAGCCTCTCCTCATAAGTCATGTGTTCCAGTCCCCTAATCATTTTTGTCGCCCTCCGCTGGACGCTTTCCAATTTTTCCACATCCTTCTTGTAGTGTGGGGCCCAAAACTGGACACAGTACTCCAGATGAGGCCTCGCCAATGTCTAATAGAGTGGAACGATCATGTCCCTCGATCTGCTGGCAGTGCCCCTACTTATACATCCCACAATGCCATTGGCCTTCTTGGCAACAACGGCACACTGTTGACTCATATCCAGCTTCTCGTCCACTGTAACCCCTAGGTCCTTTTCTGCAGAACTGCTGCCTAGCCATTCGGTCCCTAGTCTGTAGCGGTGCATGGGATTCTTCCGTCCTAAGTGCAGGATTCTGCACTTGTCCTTGTTGAACCTCATAATATTTCTTTTGGCCCAACCCTCAAATTTGTCTAGGTCCCTCTGTATCCAATCCCTACCCTCCAGCATATCTACCTCTCCTCCCCAAATACTCTGGGGTCAACGGAAAACAGACAATTTATAAGCAATACACGTCTCACTGTACATCTCACCACAGAAAATTTTAGGACAATTCAAGTGTGCAAAATGTGCACCAAGTAGTTTAACACAAATCTGCAACTGTTTTTTTAATTAGGAAGTGTTTCTCAGCTAGCTCACGTTGTATAAGTGCAAATACTGATGACCTATTTTGCATTGATTGTGCAGGCACAAGTATATACAAAGTACAGTATATAGAAAGCAATGTGCCAAAGATTTGCCCACAGATGACCCAGTGCACAGCAGTTCTGCAAAAGCATACAGATTGTTCTGTATTGTACACACCTCTATCCTTTGCAACCTCATCTCAGTAGGGGCCAAAAGGGGCATGTTAGGGATTAGGAATGGGCAGAGTCAAGGCTCAGAAAGTTCACCCTAACACTAACTACTGTAAGCAGGCATGCAGAAGACATTTTTGCACTGAATAATGCACGGCTGCTCCATACTACGGGTCATGCTCTACATATCACCACATCCTCCAATCACCTTTCAGGGCTGTGCATGGTTATAAATACTTGATCTGGTCTCTGCAGGATCAAGCCCTTAATGAAAAATATTCTGTTGCTTAGGCTATGTCTACACTTAGGGCGGTTGTAGAGTACCTATGCTGCACACCCTGTTAGCACAGGTATATATAGCAGTGTTAGGGTGACCATATTTTCACAAAGGGAAAACGGGACACTGCATGGAGTGGCCTGAGGCCCTGCGCGAGCTCCCCCCCATCCTCCCACCTTCCCTGCTTCCTGCCCTCAGGGCTGGCCCAAGGCCCTCCTTTCTCCCCCGCGCGTGAGGTTGGCACAAGCCACCACCCCGCCGCCAACCTGCATGGGGCTGGCTTGAGCCCCCCTTCCACCTGCCCACCCATGGGACTGGCATGAGGCCCCCTGCCACACACCCAGGACTGGTCTGAAGCTTCCCTCTACCCCTTGCACGCGGCGCCAGCCCAAGACCCCCTGCCACCTGCCCATGTCGAGCTGGCCCAGCCTGAGCCACTCTCCTGAGCCCTCCCTCCTGCGCAGGGCTGGTGTTGTTGCTCGCCCTCCCTCCCCGCCACATTCCTTCACACCCCACTAAGGGTTGCACTCCATGTTTTTGGCAAAACTGTGCATTTGTCCAGTTTGCTCTTGCCAGCTGATGATCAAAATTAGAGTAATCTGAGACCACAAATGCTACTACAGGATCACATGAATTGTAGGCAAAGTTTGGAGAAAACAGTGTACGCACTGGTTAAGGTGCTAGCTTGCATTCAACTTCCTCCTTCGCCACAGACTTGTGGGACCTTGAACAAGTCACTTAGTCTCTCTGTGCCTCAGTTCCCAATCGGTAAAATGGGGACATTATTATTAATCATGTTTATTATGATAGCACCTCAGGACCCATCAAGCATGGATCCCATTGTGATAGACATTATGTAAACAAAGAGTAGTAGACAGTTCCTGCCCCATAGAGCTTACAGAGGGCAGGGAAAAGGGTAGAACACACAAGCAGAGTAAACAATGTGATGGCGGAAAACGTCATGTCAGTACCACAATTTCTTTTTTTAATGGGTTTAGTCTGGAGGGAATCCCCTAAATGGGAAGAAGAAGGAGGGGAAAGGGGGTGAGGGGAACACAGCAGGGGAGGAAATTGAAGGAGGGGCAGATGAAACTGAGATGAAGGAGGAGGATTGGAGCAAACAGCCTATCAGCACAGGGCAGAGTAAGTTGCAGAATTTCAACAGGTTTGCCTGAAATATTCAGATCCCAGCTTTGGCTGCTCCTGGTCCTACTGGCTGGAGCTCTGAATGGCTGCTCTCTGCAGTTTTCCCCCAAGGATACCACCTGGATCTTAGTTTCCCAAAGTCAGGGAGTAGGGTCACCCCTGCCCAGGAGGGTACAAGGGATGGGGGTGGCCCCGTCTGGGTCCCATTTTATCCCCTTCTCCTAGTGCAGCTGTATTTCCCTCGATGTGGTCAAGACAAAGACATTAAAATTGGGAGGCACTCAGATACTACTGTTATGGGGGCCACAGAAGAACCTGAGCTAGATTTGTCACACAGAAGAATTACTGCTTAATCTTGTGATGGAACATAATTAGGTACGGCTGGTCAAGAAACTGGGGGAAATTGTTAAGTCACTTTTGTTCCACACAGGTTTCAAAAAGCAATAATTTTTAGTTTATTTTAAAATTTTATGTGAACATTTTTATCACACTGTTTAGGTTTCTTAAATTTTATTTTTGAAATTTTTCCTCTCCTCCTCCACTCTCTCCCCCTTTATTTTTATTTTCCTCCCTTTTCCAAGTTGCCACTGAAAAGTAAGGAGTGGGGAAGGGGGAGGTGGAAAACCAAAACTGAAACATCCAAACAGACAATTCCCCCCTCCCCTAATTCATAGTTTTCCAATTTTTAAAGAATATTTAATATAAAACAAAACACTTCCTCAGTTTCACCTTAAAAAAATCACTAAAATTTCCAATTTCAAAAAAGGGTAAAAATAAAAAAGGTCAGCCCTATAGCAAGAGATATTAGTGAAAAAAATTAAAGTTCATCCTAATATTTAATTTTAAATCACACCATCTACAGTGTATTGCAAGAAAGAATTTAAATTATTCTATGAAGTTATTTCAATATATAGACATTGTTATATATAAAAATTATGGCAAACTTATCGAACCATTTTTAGACTCTTGAGAGTAAGCAATGTATAATTCTTCTGAAGGTGATAATGAACACCATAAGCTCATTAGAAGACCGTTTATTCACCCATATTGGCCAAGAACATGGTCAAAGGGGGTTTGAGCAAATACAATAATTCACCACACTCACCCCAGAGTAGTATAAATACATCTGATTTGCAGTTAAACATGGCTACCGATGAATGATAGGGAAAATAAAATTTGATGTATCCAAAATACCAGAGACAGATCTTTTCACACAGAAAGCTATCATTTCAAGCCTGTCCTTGTGAAGGAATTTATTCTTGCCTTGAAGCCTTAGTTTGTATTCTACAGAAAATTCATGACAAGAACTGACATACAAGCCAGACAAAGAAAATGCTTCCTCAAAAAAAATAAAATAAAATAAAAAAATAAAGTCCACCAGAGACAAATGAATTAGTCCAAAATCAGAAGACAAAAGACACTGCAGAGAATTTAGACAAATCTACACACACACAAAGTCTTTTTTTGTGTGTGTATGGTCTTAGATTTTCATCACTCATACAGACCAGGAAGCAAATCAAAAGTGGGAACAAAAGGCCTCAAACTGTTCATTCATGCCTATATTTATCCTGTCATCACATTATTATCATGCATCTTATCCAGGACCAGGACTGGAGGGGAACAGTTTTTTCCTCAGCCTAGTACCCTCATTAGATTGATAGATTCTTCAGCTGAAATAGGTGCCAGAAGGAAGCGAAGATGAAAAAAGAAATGCATTGGGAGGGATGATGTTTTGCCTCCTTTCCTGTCAGGTCCCTGGTAATGTTTGTGCACTGTCAACCAAAGAAGTTTGCTCCTGAATTCCACAGAACTGCTCCTTTACCACAGAACATGTTTGTCTAGTGAATATACATACTATTAAAGCAGTTTATTCTATGGATAGATCAACAATATACCAAAGGCTCCATTTCTGAACTGTAGTCTGTATACGGAGAGCGTCCAAAATCTCCTTATTCATTTGGGTCTCAATCCTGCTCTCATTAACATCAATGAAAGCTCCGCTATTGATTTCAAGAGGAGCAGGCCCTTGAGGAGCTATAGAAGTTGCGACTCTGAATGGAATGCGGCACACTCAGGAGAGGCGGTGGGGGGAGAAGGAGGCGAGGAGGGGGGAGCTTGGCTGCCAGTGGGTGTGGAGCACCCACTAATTTTTCCCCGTGGGTGCTCCAGCCCTGTATTACAAAATTTGTACTATGCTTCTGGGTGACATCCCCAGAAAGTTTGGTATCAGCACTGCCTAGCCTGCTTGATGGATCATTAAGGACCATCAGCTATACAACTGGCCCATTGAGAGAAGACAAGGAATACACCTTATGACTCAGCAAGGGATGCAGGGGCATGCCTATGGACAGAACTCTAAGGCTTCCAAGCCATGTGCTGGGCAGTTTGTATTTGGGACAAAGGTAGCACAGGCTGTGTGGGAAAAGACTATAAAAGGCAGTTGCATCTTCTCCAAAATTGTCTTCAGTCCTGCTTCTTGTCTTCATTCCTGATTCTTACCTCTGTAGTAACATTTCTACAAATGAACCTCTGAACAAAGGACTGAACGACCCATCCAAGCTGTGGATGTGTTCCAGAGGGACTTTCAAGCCAGCAAACTTACCAATACTGCTAGGAACCTGATACATGGATGCTGAAGTCTTTGTATGTATGTGACTGTTTTACCAATTAACATCTCTCTTCTTGTTCTTTCTTTTTTCTTTATAATAAACGTTTAGTTTTAGACACTAAAGGATTGGCTGGCAGCATGGTATTTCGGGTAAGATCCAAACCTATATTGACCTGGTAATGTGGCTGACCCTTTGGGGTCAGAAGAACATTTTGTATATGTGAGCAGAGTTTTTTAAATAAAACTTCTCACTGTACTGGACTTATGTGCTAACTGGGAGCCAAAGAACTGGAATGCAATAAAGGTGCCTGTGTGATTTCTTTTTTTGCTTTTTGATAACCAGTGTGAGGGATCAGAAGCACAGTTTGTGACTGGTTGGGGAGTTTAACTTCAGTGTTACCCCCAGGCTTGGAAGTATCTTTTCTCCCTTTTGCAGCCTGCCCTGACCTTGGCACTTCTAGTGAGGGCAGCCCCAGGCACTCCGGGTCACAGAAGACTCCTCACAAAATCCTTGGGACATCAGAAAGGAACACAGCCACTTTTCAAACACTGGGCCAAATCCTCAGGCACTGAACATCTGAAATCACTATGACAGCCAGCAGGTATTACAAAAGCCCCACAGATGCTTAGTGCCTCTCTGGATTGGGGCCACTGTTATGTCAGGTATGTGTTTGATGCATCTGTGCTTGAAAATAACAAATTGAAGAGTGAGCTGAAGAAAGTTGAGAGATGTAGGCCTGACACATCACCTATACCTACATTTGCGCCTGAAACTGATATGCCAAGAACACATTTCATAAGCACAATATATTCTATCTGCGTGCAAGTAAACAATGCAGTTAAGCCTCATCCTATATGTTGTCAATAGGGAACTCTCTGGCTTCATGTAATTTTATGTATCTTTCAGAAAAATCTCTGATTTAAATGCAAAATCTGGCATTAATGGTCATCTCGTGGATTTGTGACACTGGGCCAGATAAGCACCAGCTGACGCAAGGAATAATGTGTTACACATCCTGGAGTCAAGAAGACCCTTTGTGACTCTGGGAGACTCACTTTAACATGGAACTGTTGGTTCTAATACCCTTCATTCCAAAGGTTTCCACTAGGGAATGCAGCTTTGATTCCTGCCAAGGGCTTCGCAGGAGCTCATACAGAGAAGGTTCTGAGTGAGGACATCTCCTGGCAGCCTTGTTCATGCCTCTTTTGGGGTATGGTTGGCAGCCCTCCAGGATTGTCCAGGAGTGTCCAGGAATTAAAGATTAAACTTCAGTTGAAGATTATGTTATGTGATGAAACCTCCAGGATTACCAACCAAAATTGGCAACCCTACTTTGGGGGCTGTTTTGTTTCCTTAAAACTCCCAAATCTCCTGCACAAAGGAGGCTATCGCAATGTGGCCATTGTAACCTCCTCTCCAGTGGACCTTCTGCAGAGATTTAGACAAGTTTCTGGAGAACTTTTATTCCATAAACCAATGAGTAGCACTCACCCATATTCATCTTTTTATGTGATCCACCCAATGGGATATGGGGTAATAGTAATAAATATGGGTAAATATATGGATAACGTTTAATAAACCTCAGTAATTTTTCAGTGCCAATTACGAACAGAAGCTGAAAATACTTTTCATTTTATGTAACTGTGTCCTACTACCATGTAGGACAGTGGTTCTCAAAGCCGGTCCGCTGCTTGTTCAGGGAAAGCCCTTGGCACGCCGGACCAGTTTGTTTACCTGCCGCGTCCGCAGGTTCGGCCAATCACGGCTCCCAGTGGCCGCGGTTCGCCGCTCCAGGCCAATGGGGGCTGCGGGAAGCGGCGTGGGCCCAGGGACGTGCTGGACACCCTTCCCGGAGCCCCCATTGGCCTGGAGCAGCAAACCGCAGCCAGTGGGAGCCGCGATCGGCTGAACCTGCGGACGCGGCAGGTAAACAAACTGGTCCGGTGCACCAGGGGCTCTCCCTGAATAAGTAGCGGACCAGCTTTGAGAACCACTGATGTAGGAGACAACACAGCAGAAAGGAAATCACTTACCCAAATGTGAAAGGGGACTGCAAATTTCATGGAACGTGGTCTGCATCTCAATGAATAGGAAGATTTTTTTTTGAGGGAGGGGATTACTATTTTTTCCCCAATGGATGCATGTCACTACTTAGGTGGGCTACTATATCAGATTGTTATACTATACTACTATATCTGATTGTTATAACAATGCCATCTAATTATGCAGAGAGTCACATTTGAATTATAGAATATAAATATTTATGAAAAAAATAAAAATGAGACAACACAGAAATTCATTCATAGGATTAATTTTAAATCATGTCAGCCGAGGATAGGAAGCCTTCCACAGAACTGAATTCATCAATATCTTTCAGATTCTTCTATGAATGATCTAAAAAGTGATTACTCATACTCAAATCCTTAAATTATTTCTACAGTGGCTTCACAGTCATGTATTTTTTTTCCTGAGATGTAGCTGCCCAGAAAAAAAAGGCTGAATAAGGAATGTAAAATGCAATCTATTTCAGAATGGTTTCCATTAAAAGACATCATGATAATGCAATATATACTGTTGTAAAAAGTAAAATTGCCTAGAAAGTTTACTGCCTGAAGGTAGCCAAACAGACAATGGAACACTATTTCTTATTTAACAAGAAGCTTTTGGAAATTCACTAAATTGTTTTCACTGGTTTCCCTATCATAAAATAGCTCTTCAGCACCAAGCCACATCATCAAGTTCGAATATGCAGTAGGAAAAATTACTGCTGCCAACTACAGCTGAATGAAGCCCAGCTAATTAATGCAAATATTTTTCTACTCAATCCTTCCGTATATCTGTGAATGTGATTCAGGTTACAAACGTGTCACCTGCTCAAAACTTTACATGTTTATGTAGAAGAACCCCATTGATGTTTTGTTTTTATTATAGATAGTGACAACATGGCTTGGAAAAATCTGATATTTTAAAATTGAATACACCACTGACACGCACGATTCCAATCTCAAATGAGTAAACAATAGTCATAACTCTATCCAAGTGAATTAAGTTAGTGGTGTCAACAAGATCAGAATCAAGCCCTGTGTATTAATATGGAACTTCCTTCTTTGGTGTTAGAGTTATATGTGCGGCTGACCTGTAAGTCTTTCCAAAGCATCAAATCCATGTTTCAGTGCAATGATATCAAGGAACGAAACAGTGCCATCTTCAAACCTGCAGAAAAGGAGAGGGGAACAAATGAGCCCAGTAAACCAATCACGTAGCTACTCTACATACATGATTTTAAATACATTTCATAACACTTATTAGAAATCTAGTGAAACTAATTCACAGAGAAACGAGTTCTTCCCGTAGGGATTCATCTCCCACTCCTGTACTATCCTGTGCAGTCACAATATACTCTTTGGGCTAGATTTCCACATGGGCTGTACACCTCCACCAGGGGAACAATACTCTCCTGCATGACCTTGAGTCTGAGGGCATAGGGGTACGGAGCACTATGCAACTGCTGACTCCTCACCTTAACTAGCTAGTCAGGAAGGGCTGGGGAAAAGTTGGAGCTGTGCCTCTTCCCCTCCCCCACATACCAATCCAACTAATGCAAGTAATAAATTACTTCCCTTCCCCAAGGCAAGGAGGAAAAACAGTACCATAATTCCCACCCTGCACTGCTCCTGGAAATGGAAAATAAGTCCACTCTAATACCACTGTTCATTAGAAATGGTAAGAAGGTAGACTGGGACGTTCTGTTCACCCAGTCTCATAATGCTAGAACAAGGGGACATGAAATAAAATTGAAAGGTGACAAATACAAAACGGATAAAAGGAAACACTTTTTCAAACAACATGTAATTAGACAGTTGAATTCATTCCCCTAGAATGAAACTGAAGCCAAAATTTAGCAAGATTCAAAGAGTAATTGGATGTTTACATGGATAAAAAGAATATTCAGAATTATAATAATTAATGCTAATGGCAAAAGGATTGGAAGGGAGATAAAACCTTATGCTTCAGGGTTTAAACCGATCTCTGATTATTAGGGATTAGGACGGGTGCAGATTATCCCACATCAACCTGATCTGGGGTTTTTTTGTATCTTTCTCAGAAGCATTTGGTACTGGCCACTGACACAATACTGGACTAGATGGAGCATGAGTCTGACCCAGTATGGCAATTCCTGTATAGCAAAGCATTATGCTGTGTCAGCACACATACACATGCACAAAAAATGCCCTAGAGAACAGATTTTGGCTTTTTAGAAATGACACAATCGTTTTCAAAATATGGAAAAAAGATTTGTCATTGCCACAACTAAAGATAGAGTAAAAAAGGTACAGAAAGGGTAAAAAAAAAAAATCAATCTGATCCAAACTACATGTTTGTAGTTTTAAACAAACAAACAAAAAACCCCACCCTTAATAAAATGGCATAATAGTTCTCACGCTACCTCTTGAAAAATTCAGGGGATTTTTCTCAATTATCTTTTTCACTAATCCACAATTATCAACTAATTCAAACAATATACATTACACCGTTAGCCCATACATATACATTAGATGTACTATACACCACATTAATAGGTATTAGGTGCATGATATTACTGTAACATTACATTACATTTTATATATGGAAGTTGGGAAGTTATGTTCATGTATTATGCTCTTCCCACAATTTTGTTCACCCATGTCAAGTATCTCACAACATTTTACAAAGCTGAAGTCAGACTAGAAAATAGGAAACTTGTCAAAGCAAGCGTTGTGAATACTTTGTACCAAGTACTATTAGGGACTACTTTCAGGGTTCAGCAACACTTTGAATGAACTATTCAAAACACAACATGAGAAAGTAAAGGAAGATACCTTCATGGACAGTACCTGGAATGTTAGTATTCAAACAAAGATAACAAAGGTACAGAACAACTACTTAAGGAACTGGTACACACTTGTGTGTTGGATTTTAGTGATGTGTAAAGAGTTTTGTAACCTATAAAACAAATACTACTGTATAAATACTGCTAGTTGACATGTGTAAGGTGAATACACTGTGAAAATTTGCTTCTCAGAAAGAGGATATGTACGCCTCCTTTTCATATTGTTCTTCTTTGTCTTTAGACAATAAATTTGGCTAAATTTAGTTATTTAGTCTCTTGAACACTTTTAAGAATGAACCATGAGTGCAGTAAAACAATTGGCTGTGTCTTTTAATCAACAACTCTAATAGGAGAATCGAGTGAAGGAGAACATATAATACTTGAATAAGAAGTTTACTTTCACATAAATGACTAATCTAAAGTTAGTAAGTACTGTCTTGATGGTGAAATGCTCAATTGAGTAAAATAATTGTGTGGATAAAAGAGGCCAGAGAATGGGGTAAATAATTACAGATCTAGTAGGAATAGATAAGTGGTGGACTGCCACAAGGGAGAATAGATTAATAGATTTTAAGGCTAGAAAGCTAGACTAATTAGGGCCCAAGCCTGCTTCCAGAGAAGGCAATGGAAAAACCTCTCTTGATTTCAATAGCAGCAGACACAACCCAATGCTATACATTAGTGACTAGTAACTAGAGATCAGTTTATGCACATTTGCAGGTGATATGAAATAAGAGAATGCACCAATGCCTCCGAGGGGCAAGAGTGAATCCAAAGGTGTAACACAGAGGCCAACTGATGCCAAAGCACAAAGTGTTCACTGTTCTTTACAAACAACTTCTGTCCCAGACCGGATAAAATCACTACACCTAATACACTACTCTCATGGTATGTATCCATGAAGGATAGTATGTGAGGTCTATATGGAAAGCTTGTAATTCATCAATACACATAATCATCGTGAGATGTTTACATGGGAAATATTTAAGCGATAATGTATAGTGAAAACAATGCCTTTTGGGTTTTGGAGTAAAAGTGAGTCTCCAGGGAATCGCATGCCTCAGTGATGGCCCATTCAAGTGGGAGGGAATTGTCACCTCCCCCTGGTCAGCCAGTGGTATAAAGCCAGGTTCAGTTGTCTACTCTTGCCCCATCCCACAACAGTCAATGAAAAACCATCAAAGACAACTGCAAGCAATCAAAACCCTTGGAGGTAAAATGGAATTTTATAACAGATCACCCTATCTGTGAATTAAGATGAAAGACTGGTTAAGTATATCACAGGTGGAGAAAGATACTCTGCAGCCATTCACTGAGGAGACTCCTTGTTGAACAGCATGTTTCATGAACATTTGTATTTGGTTTTTGGGATGCCAGCCAGCTCTGCAACAGACTGAACTTTGTGGGGAAAACCTACTTTATTAGATAGGAAAGGTAACTATTAATAAGTGTAGGCCTTAATTCACGTTTTATGGTTTTCTTTTGTATTGTAACCATGTTTCCATCACTTGCTCTTGTTTCTAGTGGAATCTCTATTTTATTTTAAATAAACTTTCTTTGGACTTATTACAAAATGCTCACAAGTGCAGTGTGTTAGCAGTGGCAAAAGGGAAAATTGGTCAACTGGGGTACACTGTTCCTTTGGGAGCAAAGGATCAGGGATTTCTGTGAGTAGCCAGTGTTAGGGGCTGGATATCACACGGAAAATGCTCAAGGGGACTCAAGGTAACCTTTTGTTAATCTGCAAGGCAAAGACAGGTCTGGTGTAGCACAGAGGAGAGTGTTTGAGTGGCTGAAAGGCTGGTGGTGTTAGGGAGCTGACACCCAGGAAGTACAGGGAAGACTTCTCTCATTAGAGGCAGATGTAACAACATGGCTCAGTCCTGGGTGCCTCAAGAACCATCACAAAGGACAATGGCAAAAAGGAGTGGCTTTCAAACTGAATGTAGGAAAGGATTAAAGATGTAGATAAGTTTGGGAAATGGCTTATTGAGTTAGGTCCCACATAGTCCCAGATGACAGGTTATAGAAAAGATCTGAGAGAGAGACTTGACAGAAATATACTATACTCAGCTCATTAGCTAGCCGCAGTTAGGAAAGCAAACAAACCTCTGGAACTGTGTCAATAAAGAAACAGAGCAGAAATGCTGGCACTGTACAGAACATCTGTGAGCAAAAATAACCTGGAGCCCTGCACAATTCAGAGCATGCTGGTACAGGAAGGATAATGAAATATTTCAAAAGGTAACAAAGAGGGCTACAGAAAAGATAAAAGGCCTCAGGAGTCAGAACTACAGTAAGAGAAGAGGTTAAGAAAATTAGGATTACATTCATGAGAAAATAAGCAATTAAGCAAGGAGATGATTGCAGTATATCAAATTCTTTATCAATATGAGATTGTGAAAGCCACAATACTATTTTAGAGAGCAAAAGATCCATTCAGTCAATGGATCTGAACTTAGGAATCTCTTCTTTTTTAAAGCAAACAAGCCATCTTTTTTTTTTTTTTTTTTTAAGAATTACTATAATGGTAGTATGATTAAGAAAATAGCATACACAAACTACATTGTCATGAACTATATTATTACTTATTATTTCCATTTGCATCTATTGTAGCCTCCATAACAAACACAGAAAATAACTAGTTTCAGAGTAGCAGCCTGTTAGTCTGTATTCGCAAAAAGAAAAGGAGTACTTGTGGCACCTTGGAGACTAACAAATTTATTTGAGCATAAGGTTTCGTGAGCTACAGCTCACTGCATCCGATGAAGTGAGCTGTAGCTCATGAAAGCTTATGCTCAAATAAATTTGTTAGTCTCTAAGGTGCGACAACTACTCCTTTTCTTTTTAGAAAATAACTATAAATTTATAAATATCTGTCCATATAGTTGTGTCCCCCACCAGCACAGTCTCTGACCAGAAGAATAAATCTAAGGACCATTACATTTTCAGCTGATTGCAAATGGTTACCTAGTCACTACTGAGATGGACCCATTACAAATATGATATATTAGATTCAATTTCCAAAGAGAGGCAGGCTTCCAGATACATTTGTAGCTATAGCCTACTCTTTGCAAATGCCCATTTTGTATTTTATATGTTTATATCCTCCCCACCCAAAGTCTAGTTATGCTTTACTTTGTTTATCGTTTTATACCCTTTGCTGAAGTCAGAACAATTCTTCCATTATTCCTAGAATTTGTATATTTACCTTTTCTTCAAGTGATTTTCATCCACACCTTCATTGTTTACTCAATCCCAATACATGCTATTTCGGACAATCATGTAATCTCCCCACTATTCAGTTTCTGAACTGAACACTACTTACAAACCCCTGTGCCCCTGGGAAATTTGTGGAATGCATATATAATTCTGTTTTTGTAATGAACGAAGCCTTAAATGCCTTGGCAATTTTAATTAGTATTAAGCTAAAGCATAGGGCTACAAGGGGTAGTTATCTATCTCTTGGGACATAGGGAGCGTTCTAACTGAATATTTAACAGCATTTTAGGTACAAGAGCAAAGAAACTCCTTGGATCACAATACATTTATTTCAATGGCTACTTTTATGTTTGATGTAATTGATGCTTCAAATAACTTGTTTCCCATTCAACCGTAGTTCTGCTAGAATAATGAGGTTAATCTGATCTTCATTTGAATGCTGATCCAACAGTCATTTCCTGAAGTATCAGAGAGTTCTCACAGCAGACAACATAGATGCATTTCAGACTACAAAGAACACCTCTTCAGAATCTCAACAACTCACTACAGACTAGCTCCCTTATCTATTCTTTACTACAACTGAGCCCACATAATTGCAGCCTGGATCAGCAGCTTAATGAGATGTTTAGAAAACCTATATCACCTTATATTAACCAGTTATCTGACTAACTGGTTAAAAATAACAAGGAGTCCGGTGGCACCTTAAAGACTAACAGATATATTTGAGCATAAGCTTTTGTGGGTAAAAACCTCACTTCTTCAGATACATAGAGTGAAAAGTTACAGATGCAGACATAAATGTACTGACACATGAAGAGAAGGGAGTTACCTCACAAGTGGAGAACCAGTGCTGACAGGGACAATTCGGTCAGGGTGGATGTAGTCCACTCCCAACAATAGATGAGGAGGTGTCAATTCCAGGAGAGGCAAAGCTGCTTCCGTAGAACTAAAATTCATTTTCAAATTTAACACCATTAATTTGGGCTTGAATAGGGACTGGGAATGGCTGGCTAATTACAGAAGCAGCTTTGCCTCTCCGGGAATTGACACCTCCTCATCTATTGTCCCAGAAGTCATGAAAGAACTGTCTGTGAAAGCAGTTATAGTAGAGGTTGGGGACTTGCAAATGAATGAGTTGTTTAAGCAGTTTACTTTATTACTCTGTCCCCTGTATATAATATCTTAACTATTTTGCAACCTACTTCTTTGACTTCTAGGACTAACTGAGGACTTTATTCTTCTATCGAAACAGCTTTAGAGTAAATTGTCATGTTAATGTATCTAGAGCCCGGGACAGGTGCAGGAAACAGATCTAAACACACAATTTTCTGTCACATATTTTAGAAGACAAATCGTTTAAGCATTAACCCAAAGGAAATTGAAGACACGTATATGTATATGTAAGCATCCGCACAAGCATTCACTTGGTTGGCAGTCTGGAAAAATCCAGAGATTCAAGAAGCTGCTGGACTGTACTTGGTTTTCATCATCCAGTTTCATACTTTTATCTTCCCTTTGAAGGAAAATCCTGAGCAACTGGCCAGCACTCTCACACTACATTAATAATGCACATGGTCAAAAAATCCGGCTCTTTCTGTATGGTTTTGCAGAATCAATGCAAGAGAATGCAAATAGCAGAAATTTAATTATGGACCAAATTCAGCTCTCATTTATGAAAGTATGTATCTAAAATAACTCCATTTAGGTCAAACAAGCAGAAGTTGTCCCTTGTCTCTAAAGCAAGCAAAAGTGAATCTGAATATACAGAGAAAGCAGATATCTTGAATAAGCTGCTTTTTTTTTTCCTATAGTCCTTTCTCAGAATAGAACTGCACTTTGAAGTGAGATATTACAGAAGTTCCTTTCATCTTTTCAATTCATTTATTTTCATCTAATTAAAAAAGCATAACAATATGGGAAATGACTGACATATATATTTAAAAGTAGCTCATTCATAGCTTATTTTCACCTTTTAGATCTGTTCTGTATTACCTATATTTGAAACAAAATACCTCGATAAATGTTATTTTTTATGTTTTGTAGAAATACAACTCTTTTGTTTACTCTAAACTGCCATGTAGTGGAACTAACGTGGAGCTGAGGTCTTGAAATGCTGAAAGTATGACCTCAGAAACAAACTATTTTCAATCATATACAAGCTTTAATGTTTGTGGCAAATGCAATCTCTAAAATTATCAGGGGAATGGAATGTAATTGATTCACTGCTTATTCACAACAGTAACACCCACCATTGGCAAAATAAGCTATATTTTCTCTCTCTCTTTAATCTAAACATATAACTACTGACCACTTAAATGAATAGGGCCCAATTCTGTCTTTAGACAGGCCTACAAACTCCAGTTGTGCTGGGTTTCTGGACCACCTTATAATTATAGCTGGGGCTCTCCACTGGAGACTGACTTACCATACCACATGCTGCTGATTTAGTGCAGCCTCCAGTTAGTTTGGAGTTGCCCCTCCTGAGCCAATGCCACGCACTTTTGGCGCTGTACCCCTAGCTGCAGTCTCATTGTCATTAGTCACTTCTGAAAACAGTGGCCATGGTCCATGGGAATGTCAATCACTTTTGAAAATCATGTGTGAACTCCTAGGCTCATTAAAGTCAATGGCAAAACTCTGCATTAATTTTAACGTGTCCTGGATTTCAACCCTTGGTTCTGATCCTGCCCCACTGTCTGAGGCCAATGGTAGCTTGCCATTGACTTCACTGGGAGTAGGATCAGATCCACAGATCTCAAAAATTATTTTTACACATACATAACTTCATTATCATTTGAGTATATTTGCCTCATTGTTATTTCCACATTCCCATACAGTAGATGTCACCTGTACAAATAAAAATCAAATTTAGAGGTGGCCCATTGTAAAGGATATGCATGCTATGGTTAATCTATACTTATACAGTAATCTGAGTTTCCTGTAATTGCCTGCACAATGGTGTGCTTCAATGAACCAAGAATTTGAATCATAGCAGGACTGTAATAAATTACAGACTTCTAAACAAGACACCTTTCTAACCATTTCAGCAACTCATTTTTACCTCAGTTAGAGATACATTACATGTTCATGAGTGATGACTGTTTCTAATGCAATGAGATTAATATGCTTCAATGACTACCATTTGTGGGGTAGAAAACAGAATGAATCAATCAATTTTTATTTCTCAGATACTGCTGTGCCACAGGGGCGACTGCCTCATGTATTGGATCTGCTTTGGTGAACTTCTAATTGCTAACCTTATCCACCATTTACAGGTGTAAAAATCATCCCTCTTTCTGCAAAAAAAAGTCTTTGAATTCGTTACTCAAATCAATCTGAATGACACATTCTGATTTTATAGATTATCAGGACCCCTCAATCTGTGAACAAGAGTGATGTTTCCGAGAACTAGATATTACATACTGCATTTCAATTAGTTTCAGCTAGATGCAAATTTTTAATAAAATATTAAAATTCTTGCATGACTTCAATTTTTCAGCTGGTAGTCTACAATATTATTTTTTAAAGAAATGACTTAAACTTCTCTTACCACCACTTAAACCATATAGTGTTACACTGCCATTCAACAAAAGATCATTTGCATCCAGAGGATAAAAAATTCTCCACAATGTGATCTCTACAAGGCCACAGAAGATTAAAAATTAATTGTTTTTTTTCCTAGTGAGAAGTTCCAGAAGTTACAAAAATCTTTATATTACTACAGTCATTGATAAAAGATTCCCTTCCGGATTCATAAATTGCACCAGTAAGACTGTATTTGTTTCAGAGAAGCAGCCGTGTTAGTCTGTATTCACAAAAAGAAAAGGAGTACTTGTGGCACCTTAGAGACTAACCAATTTATTTGAGCATAAGCTTTCATGAGCTACAGCTCACTTCATCAGATGTTGTTTCCTTTAAAGATTCCATACAGCATAGGAATGTTTCTTTATGAAACATAATGCATTTAAAAAAATGCCCAAAGACATCAGACTTGCTGGCTAACAGACGCTTGTGCTATGCTATATTACTCTTTAAGATAAAAGTATAGTTTACCTAATCTTGTTTCAAATCTAGTTTTTTAAAAAGAAATAAAAACATAAGGGCCAATTTCTGCCCTGAGATATGCACTGGCAATAACAGTTGTCCTTGAAGTCAATGGCCTCTTCCTGTGTGCATTTTGAAACAGTATTATCCCATTTAAGTATAACTCACTCTTATACTTTCAATGTTAGTTACATGTAGAAGTTTGCAGACTCTGGTAACTTTCTTTTATTTAATCATTGTTGTATGAATTTGACATTCCAGACAGAATGAGACTACATAGAGTGGGTGGAACTTGACCTTGGGCCAAATGTACCACTGGCTCAATTGGGCACAATGCTGTTGAAGTCAGAGTTGCATTGGCCTATGCCAGTGGTGAATTTGGCCTGTTGTGTGGCCAGGTACTTTGCAAGCTTTCCCACAAAGTTACGCCAATGCACCTCAGTCTGAACCTCCTTCTTGTCCAGTTTGTAGTGGGCCGGCTGCCTCCCACTCTGAAGCCCCCTGCTTCCATTTCCCACTCTTGCGGTCGCCTGACACAGACTCCACACACCGTTTTCTGAGGTCAAAATATCCCTCCTTGAGGTCTGAGTTTATTCACAGAAAATAACTCAAACACAATGCATAGTTGCAAAGTCTAAGTTCAACAAACAAACATTTCTCTTCCTACTCCTAGGCATCTCTGCCTAGAGAGCTTTTGCACTCTTTCTGCTCTTAACTCAGGTCTTCTCCTGCTTCCGAAGGCAACTCCAAGCCCTTTCTGGCTGGAGTCTTAGGTCTAATCTATACTGAAAAGTTACATCGGCATAGCTACATCTCTCAGGAGCATGAAAAATCCACAACCCCGAGAGATGTAGCTAAACTGAGCTAAACTCCAGTGTAAACAGAGCTAGGTCTTCCATCAACCCAGCTACTGTCCTTCAGGCAGGGGATTAACTACAGTGATGGAAGAATCCCTCCTGTCACTGTTGTAAGTATTGTGACAAAGTTCCTGCTCTACCTTGGTGGGTCTTGCGCTTATTGGCAGATTTGCTCGCCTTGGAGCTTCACGGCAGCCGTCAGGTTAGCTGTTTTTCTGAACCCACAGACCAGGTCGACTCCTCCTGTGTCTGACCAGGAGTTGGGAGGATTTGGGGGGAACCCGGGCCAGCCCTCTACTCCAGGTTCCAGCCCAGGGCCCTGTGGAATGCAGCTGTCTAGAGCGCCTCGTGGAACAGCTGTGTGACAGCTACAACTCCCTGGGCTACTTCTCCATGGCCTCCTCCCAACACCTTCTTTATCCTCACCATAGGACCTTCCTCCTGGTGTCTGATAATGCTTCTACACCTCAGTCCTCCAACCGTGTGCGTTCTCACTCTCAGCTCCTAGTGCCTCTTGCTCCCAGCTCCTCACACGCACACCACAAACTGAAGTGAGCTCCTTTTTAAAATTCAGGTGCCCTGATTAGCCTTCCTTAATTGATTCTAGCAGCTTCTTGATTGGTTGCAGGTGTTTTAATCAGCCTGTCTTAATTGTCTCCAGAAGGTTCCTAATTGTTCTGGAACCTTCCCTGTTAGGAAACGGAACGTCTTTTGCTTGCTCCTCAGCTATCTGCTTTCTATTCTTTCCTAAAGCCCCCTGGCCCGGATTTTTCTTACTTTTTGCACCTGCTTTAGTCCCCCCCCCGACCGGGCCAGACGCTTTTTTGTTTTTTCTTTTTATTTTTTGAGTTTTTTTTCCGTCTACGTCCTTCGCCAGCCAACCCCCCCCACGCCTGCTTTCGGGCGCAGCTATTTGCCTCAGCTGAGCCCCCGGAGGAGGGGGGGGGAAGACTGCCGATTTTGCTGTCCGGAGTGGGGAGTGGAAACCCCCAGACCCAGCCGTTTTGCCAGCAGCTCGGACCTTACAACATTCTTAACATGCCGGAGGCCTTGGAACACAGCCAACACAGCCGGAGACGAAGATTTCAGCAGACAGAAGAAATAATATAAATCATCGTGACGAAGGCCGTAAGATTGAGTAACTTTCTGAATTATACTCTCGTGGGGGGGAGTTTGACTGTGATTACTTGCGTTTGTGGCGGCACAGGGGGTGTGGCGTGGAGACCCCCACCACCGATCCATCGGTGCCCCTACCCCCCCATCGTTATTACAACTGTCACGGCCCCCCCGCAGTCTGTCCCTGCTGGCAACTTGCCATCTCCCTTCAGATCCAGCTGTTTGCTTTGAACTTTGCCTTCCGGACCGGACCTAACAACCGACCAACCGAGACTCTTTGGACAAACATGTGTGGGTCTGCACCCCCCCCCCGGATTGCTTATCCCACAACTTGCCCCTATTATTGGACCCCGATTTTGCTCCCCCCCTCCTCCCAGTCCCCCCCCCTCGGCATTTTTCCCCTTCCCATCCGCAGCCAGCGGAAGGAGGGGCTATTCCGCCTTCTCCCCTCCCCCCTCCTCCTTCCGGTGTCTCCCTGTCTCTCCCTGCTCACAATGGCGGGGAACGAGAGGGGCGAGACTGCTTCAATAAAATTAGTTGTCCCTTCCCCACCACCACCCCTGCCCGACCCCCAAGGTCCCCCCCCTACTACTATTGTTAAGGTACTTGCCACCCCCCCTGCTGGGGCACCGGTAGCAGGAGGCACCAGGGTGATTGCTGCTGCTGCTGCACCCCCCACCCCAGATTCTAGGAAACCCCCCCCCGGTTCGCCAGAAGGGCCAGGGCGGGTGGAAGGGAAAGGGCCCCGCTAAAACCAGAGCCCTCCATGGCAGGGGCTGCCCCCACCGCTGCGGCCTCGTCATCAACCGTGGTGCCCCTCCCAGCGTTTCCCTCCACCAGCTCTGCGATTGTCCCTCCCCCGGCCCCCAGGACATATGCCCGGGCGGCAGCGGGCTCCCCGCTGCCTGCCGCCTCGTCATCTCGCCCCCCCCCCCCTGCCTCCGCCACCATCACCAGCGGCCGAGGCCCTTTCCCCGCCTTGACCAGGAAGCACGGCGTCCGTTGCCTCCTGGTGCCCGCCTCGCCCCACGTGGAGACATACGTGCAGGCGTTGGCGAAGGTGGTAGGACCCACGGCTATTGTGGCGGCCTCCAAGATGTATGGGAAGGTTGTTTTCTTCTTAGCCTCGGAGGATGCCGCCCAGGAGGCGGTGGAGAGGGGCCTGACGGTAGGGGGGGTGTTTGTCCCCCTAGAACCGTTAGAAGACCTGGGCGTTCGCCTCGTCCTTACCTCCGTTCCTCCCTTCTTACCCAATGCTGCCCTGTTACCCGCTCTTTCCACCCTGGGGAAACTTGTTTCTGTCATCAGCCCTCTCCCGTTGGGCTGCAAGGACCCCACCCTCCGTCACATTTTTTCGTTCCGCCGGCAAGTGCAGCTTCTACCACCGGCAGGGGCGCGTGACGGAGAGGCGCTTGAGGGGTCCTTTCTAGTCCCCTACGAGGGAGCCCGCTATCGGGTCTTTTATTCTACCGGAGAGGCCTGGTGCTATCTCTGCCGTTCAGCGGGGCATGTCCACAGAGACTGCCCTTTGGCTCGGGGGGGAGGGGCACCCGAAACCCCCGAGACCCGGCAGAACATCAGCCCCGTCGCTGCCGACGCCCCTGGCTGCCCAGTACCTGAAACCAACCCTCCTCCTACTCGACCCATTGCTGCTCCCGTCCGGGCCCAAGAGATACCTTCCCTACAATGCCCAGGCGAGCAAGGGGTCTCCACCCTTGCTAGTACCAACCCAATAAAGCCCATGGAGGAGGGTGTGGCAAGGATATTATCGGGTATAAGAGAGGACCCTCCCCAAGGAGAAGCCCCCACCCCTCATGTTGCCCCACCGCTACCTCCCCGAACCCCTAAACCATCGCCTCCGCCCCCCGACACGACCCCTGCTAACCAGCCCCCAGATGATGCTATGGAGGGCTGGACCCTAGTCCAGGGGAAGCGAGGCAAGCGGAAGGCTCGAGCTCCGCTGCATCCACCCGACGCGGAAGCCCCCCGGAAGACCAGGAAAGGGAGCACTGCTATCGAGCCTCCCGCCACGGCCGCGAGCGAGATCCATCCGCCGGTGTCGGGAGGGGAAGACGGACTGGCATTGGAGGGCAGAATCCCCCCTCCACGGGAGACCCTCCCCTCCGAGACTTCTGAGGACACCCCTTCTGCCTGGACGCTACTCGAACCCCCCGCGGACCCCGAGGCGGACGTTGAGGCGGGCCCTAGAGGAGAGGCCCCCGGGGTGGCGGGAGTTGGCCTCTCCTCCGTGTATGCGGAGATTGAGGCCCTAGATTTGACCCCGGTCACCCAGGGAGGGGATGATTTGCTGCCGGCTGGCCTCGAGCTGGGCAGCCTTACCCCAGCCTCCCTTTCCCCATGCTCCCTCCCCCTATTTGCCTTCCCGGGTGAGCACCCTGCAGAAGGCGGTCCACCACCTGATGCCATGACCGCTAAGACCACCATCGAGCCAGCACCTGGCATTATTGGGAGCCCCTCCCCTTCCCCCTTAACCCTTGACTCTGCTCAGGAGGCACTTTCCTTTAGCTGCTCGCCTCCTGCACCCCAGAGCCTTACCCCTGCCCCTGCCCCCACCCCTGCCCCCGCCCAAGGTCCCTCCTCCTGCAATGTTAATGCCGCCCCTGGGGTTATTTCCTTTCCGCCTTTTGCAGACTCCCCCCAGGGAGCAGTCTTTGCACTTTCTAGTCGCGACCCATTAGGAGTGGCAATTTTTCCCCTGCCATCCCCCTCCACCCCAAGGCGTGAAATGAATTTAATAACCCCAGCCTGTCAGATGCCCCGTCGGTGGTCCGCACCCTGTCTACCTGCCTTAGCGGACCACGAGGCTGTATTAAGAGGCCCATCAGGGAATACCTCGGGAATTGTAACCCCACCCCCCCATGAGCTGCGGCATGCGCTACGGAAGTTCCTAGAGCACTCCCGTGGCGCCCGCGATAGGGCACAGCTGGCTCTTCGGCTATGGGGGGACTTTGATCAACTCCTCCAGGCCACAACGGCCCTTATAAAGGAGGGCAGGGGGCAAGGAAAGCGCGGTGCTGCGGCCTACGAGCGAGCCCGCAGCTTCCGACGCGATCTACTCACCCACGGGATGGGTCATGGGTTGCTGTGCAACCTGCCGGGGGCCCTGAACCCCCCCGCCAATACGAGGCCCCCACCCCCCCCAGCCCTCCGCATGACGCCTCTTATTATTGCGACCCTGAATACCAGGGGCTGTAGGATGGCTCTCCGCAGGTCCCAGGTGCTCTCTTACCTTCGGGAGGGGAGGTACTCTGTAGTTTTCCTGCAGGAGACCCATACGGACCCGGCCGCCGAGGACAGGTGGCGGCTGGAGTGGGGGGACGGGGTATACTTTAGCCACTTTGCGACCTGGCAGGCTGGAGTGGCAACCCTATTCTCCCCCAACCTACGGCCTGAGGTGCTAGGGGTCAATGAGGCCGTGCCGGGCCATGTGCTGCACCTTCGAGTCCGTAGGGAGGGGCTCGTGGTTAATCTTGTTAATATCTATGCCCCGCAAATGAGCTCCAGGCGGCCACAATTTTATCAGCAGGTGTCCAACTTTCTCGGCACCCTGGATTCGCACGAGTGCCTGGTCCTGGGAGGGGACTTTAACACCACCCTCGAGGAACGGGACCGCTCAGGGGCCGAACCGAGTCCGGCCGCTGCGAATATTCTCCAAGGGATAGTCGACCATCACTCCCTAGTGGACGTCTGGCGTGACCATCACCCAGATGACACCTCCACGTTCACCTTTGTCCGGGTGGAGGCCCATCGGTCACACCACTCTCGGTTGGACCGTATTTACTTATCCCGTTTCCATCTTTCACAGGCCCACTCCTCCGCCATTCGGCCGGCCCCATTCTCCGATCATCATTTAGTCACTGTAACGGTCTCCCTCCGTGCAGAGAGACCGGGGCCGGCCTATTGGCACTTTAATAACAGCCTGATGGAGGACGAGAGCTTTGTGATGTCCTTCCGGGAGTTTTGGCTGGCCTGGCGGGAGCAGTGGCGTGCCTTTCCCTCGGTGCAGCGATGGTGGGATCTCGGGAAGGTGCGCGCCAAGCTCTTCTGCCGTGACTACACTCGGGGCACCAGCCGACGGCGAAATGCGGCGATAGAGCAGTTGGAATGGGAGGTCTTAGAGATGGAGAGGCGCCTGGCCGCTGATCCCGAAGACCCGTCCCTCTGCGGAGCGTGCCGGGAGAAGCGGGAGGAGCTCCGGGCCCTCGAGGACCACCGGGCCCGAGGTGCCTTCGTTCGATCCCGCATCCGCCTCCTTCGGGAGATGGACCGCGGCTCCCGCTTCTTCTGTGCCCTGGAGAAAACGAGGGGGGCCAAGAAACACGTCACCTGCCTTCTTGCGGAAGACGGCACCCCCCTCACGGATCCGGAGGAGATGTGTGGGAGGGCCCGTGACTTCTACACAAGCCTTTTCTCCCCGGACCCGACCGATCCTGATGCTTGCGAGGTGCTCTGGGAGGAACTCCCCACGGTCAGTGTGGGCGACCGAGACCGGCTAGAGCTGCCTCTCACCCTGGCTGAGTTCTCGGAAGCCCTCCGTCGCATGCCCACCAATAAATCTCCAGGCATGGACGGGCTGACCGTGGAGTTTTACCGCGCGTTCTGGGACACTCTCGGCCCAGACCTAGTCACCGTCTGGGCTGAGTCCTTGCAGAGCGGGGTCCTCCCTCTGTCATGCAGGCGAGCGGTGCTCGCTTTGCTGCCGAAGAAGGGGGACCTCCGCGATTTACGAAAGTGGCGTCCCGTCTCACTCCTTAGCACGGATTACAAAATCGTAGCGAAAGCAATCTCGCTGCGGCTAGGGTCCGTGATGGCGGACGTGGTCCACCCAGACCAGACCTATACTGTCCCGGGTCGCAGCATTTTCGACAACCTCTTTCTAGTCCGAGACCTTTTGAAACTCGGGCGGAGAGATGGTCTATCGTTCGCCCTCCTGTCTCTTGATCAGGAGAAGGCTTTCGATAGAGTAGACCATGGATACCTTCTGAGCACTCTGCAGGCGTTTGGATTTGGACCTCAGTTTGTGAGTTTTCTCCGGGTGCCGTATGCCTCCGCGGAGTGTTTGGTTAGGCTCAACTGGACCCTGACTGAACCGGTCAGCTTCGGGAGAGGAGTGCTGCAGGGGTGCCCCCTCTCGGGCCAGTTGTATGCTCTGGCGATCGAGCCTTTCCTCTGTCTCCTCCGCAGGAGGATGACAGGGTTGGTGCTGCGGGAGCCGGAGCTGCGGCTGGTCCTGTCGGCGTACGCCGATGACGTACTCCTCGTGGTCCAGGACCCGGGCGACTTGGCGCGAGTGGAGGCATGCCAAGCCATCTATTCGGCAGCCTCCTCCGCCCGAGTCAACTGGGTCAAGAGCTCTGGCTTGGCGGTGGGGGACTGGCGGCAGGTAAGCTCCCTCCCACCCGCACTTCAGACCATCCGGTGGAGTGCGGGTCCACTGCTCTATCTCGGCGTTTACCTTTCCGCCACGCATCCTTCCCCGCCGGAGAACTGGCAAAATTTAGAGGGCGGGGTGATAGAGCGGATCCGAAAATGGATGAGGCTACTCCGATGTCTCTCCCTCCGAGGGAGAGCACTGGTGCTTAACCAACTAGTCCTGTCCACGCTCTGGTACCGGCTCAACACCCTGGCCCCGGCCCCGGGTTTCCTGACCCACCTCCGGAGATTGATTCTAGAGTTCTTCTGGTCAGGAATGCACTGGGCCCCTGTTGGAGTTCTTCATCTACCCCTGAAGGAAGGAGGGCAGGGCCTGAAGTGTCTGTACACTCAGGTCCGCGTTTTCCGCCTCCAGGCCCTGCAGAGGCTCTTTTATAGTGCAAGTAGTTCGGCATGGAGCATACTGGCGCACGCCTTCCTGCGCCGTTTCCAAGGGCTTCGATATGACCGGCAGCTCTTTTATCTTTCTCCGAGGGGTTTTCCGCGAGACCTCTCCGGGCTGCTGGTCTTCTACCAGGACCTCCTCCGGACCTGGAAATTGTTTCTAACAACCAGGTCCGTGGCGGCCACCGTGGGGGCAGATCTCCTCACGGAGCCCCTGCTACACAACCCCCAGCTCTGTGTGCAGGTGGCGGAGTCCCGCTCGGTGCGCCAGAGGTTGGTCCTGGCAGAAGTTACGAGAGTCGGAGACCTCCTGGACTACGACCGGAGAGACTGGCTGGATCCCCTGATGCTCGCTCGGCGCATGGGGCTCTACAGCCTCCGTACCCCGCGGCGCGTACTTCAGGAGGTGAAGGCCGCCTTGACCCCCGCTGCTCAGGCTTATGTTAGCCGAGCCTTGTGCGAGGGCGCACCCCGCCCATCCCTTACCCCAGGCCCGCCGGACCTTTCCATCGGGCCCCCACCCCGTAGATCCCAACAAACCCCTCACCCTTTCACTGCAAGCCGGCTGCACGAATTGCAGCCAGTTAGCTTTCAAATTGCTTCACGGAAATACTTATATACACTTACGCTTCACACCCTTCACGCCCACACCCTGGTGTCCCGCCCCGATACAAAGTGGCGGGATCTCCTGCCACCTTTGGAGGGTGAGCAATCTCGGTGGGCCAGCCTGTATTCCACCCTGGTCCCAAGGCCCGTCGGGGACATCAGTTGGCGGCTCCTTCACGGAGCTGTGAGCACGGGCGTGTTTTTGACACAGTTTACCCCCATTCCGGACACTTGTCCTTTCTGTAATGTGAGGGAAACCCTGGCGCACGTGTATTTAGAGTGTGCCAGATTGCAGCCCCTTTTCCGGCTCCTCACAAATATTCTATTACGCTTCTGGCTTCATTTTTCCCCCCACCTTTTTATCTATACACTTCCCATCCGTGGCCCCACAAAGTCGCGGGATCTTCTGGTCAACCTCCTCCTAGCTTTAGCTAAAACAGCCATTTATAAAACCAGAGAGAGGAGGTTGGCCCATGAAACGTCCTGCGATTGTGGGGCCGTTTTCCGATCCTCAGTACACTCACGTATCCGGGCGGAGTTCCTCTGGGCGGCGTCCACCGACTCCCTTGAAGCATTCGAGGAGCGGTGGGCGCTGTCTGGGGTTCTCTGCTCGGTGACCCCGTCCGGTTCCCTCCGTCTGACCCTTTGATTGAGGGGAAGAGCGAGAGACGCCAGCCCCAGCCGTTGCCGCTGTGGATACCATCATTCCTGTCATCTAGGAGGAGTCCTATAATACATGGGTGTCTACCCCCCCCTCCCTAAACCGCCCACCCCGCAGCCGTGCCCATCTTACCGGGCACTCTCAGGAGAGGGAGGATCGGTGACACTGGGCGCGGCACTGGGTAACTCGAGGGGGTGGAAGACCACGAGTGTCGAGGAAGCCCCCCCGCTCTAGGCCACCAGGTAACTCAGGAGGGTGGAAGACCACGAGTGTCGAGGAAGCCCCCCCGCTCTGGGCCCAGGCTAGCCTGAACACTTTCTCCCTCCTGAAAGCTGCTGTGTTATACCTTCTGATTGCGTTGTTTTGTTGCATAGTTGTTTTGTTTCCTTTGGTAATTCTGTAAGTGTTACCAATAAACTTTCTTTCTGTTTCAAAAAAAAAACAAAAAAAAAAACCCTTCCCTGTTACCTTACCCAGGGAAAAGGGATCTACTTAGCCTGGGGCTAATATATCTGCCTTCTATTACTCTCCTGTAGCCATCTGGCCCAACCCTGTCACAGTATCTACACTGAAGTGTTGCAGCTGTGCCGCTGTAGCATTTTAAGTGGAGACATAGCCTTAGTCCCAAATCTCAGGATTCTGCTGGAGCCTGCTGTGGTGTTCAGATGCTGCTTGTAATTATCAGAAATGGGACCACTGGTTGTTGAGAGTCTGAAAGGACAGGAAATAGGAAGGAGGGGGGAGGAGTTGAGAGGCTGGGAGAAAGCTACAGAGGGTGCAGCAGCAACTTGGTAAAGAGGTTTCCACTTTAAAAATAAAGTCCTGTTGAAGTTTGTTAGGACCTTGCCTGGTTGTTACAACATTCTGGCAATGAGGATGGCATCTTCTGCCTCTGAACCCTCCAATTGCTTTTTCTGCCTGGAGCCGTATGTTTGAGACTCATCTGGTTGCAATCAGTGCTACAGAGATTTCTGAAGTAAGAAAGCGTTCTCTGCTAATCCACTGCCTTGGAGCAGAAGGGCAGCATATATTTTACACTTTTCCCCTTGCAGATGATAAATATGAGACTCCACTCACTGCATTAAAGAACTTTTTTGTGCCAAAAGTGAATCTAGTAGCTAATCACTACAGATTTCGCCAGCACGAGCAGAAAACAGGGGAGACTATAATGCAGTATATTGCTTCCCTGAGGAGTCTGATTGTAACTTGTGACTTTGGGAATATGGCAGATGAGATGATTAGAGACTAGCTCATTGAGAAAATGACCAAGCTTCGTTTAAGAGAATGCTTACTTCTAGAACCACAACTTACACTAGAAAAAGCAATAACCATTGCTACTCAGATTGAGTCAGCTACAGATGAAGCCAAAATAATGAGCATGGATACAGGAGGCACAGTCCAGGCTGTGAAAAGTTCACTATCGCTGCAGACAAATGATTCCAAGAGGAAAACTAATGAAAAACCACCGAATCAGCAAATTCAAAATACAGCAAAAGCATGCTTTCACTGTGGATCCCCACAACACCTTGCAAGCTACACAGGATGTCTGGCAAAAGTAGCTCAGTGCAAACATTACAAAAAATTGGACATTTTGCTAAAGTATGTTGCAGCAGCCAGTTCAATCAACAGGTGCCTGCAGTTACAATACCAGATGTTACCGTGCTGAGCATGGACAAAATCACTACTGCACATAGTCCAGAACAGAGAAAGTGCCCTGTAAACTTTTCCACCATACCCTCAGGCAAACCACACTCTATTCAGCTAATGTTGGACACTGGTTCAGCAGAATCTATATTAACTGATTCCACCTATCTGCATTATTTTAAAGATGTGCCTCTTACTGAACCCAAGCTTCAGCTGGTGTGCTATCTGAAAAACCATATTCTAGTACATGGCTGCCTGCCAGCAATAGTTACTTTTGGTGATTGCTGTGTAACTGCAGAGTTCTACATTGTCCACAAAGGCACTCCTATTCTTGGCAGAGATTTATTGGCTGCTTTAAATCTCAGGGTAGTTAATGGATGAATTGATCTTCCTCAGCAAAGCACTCTTGCGGTACACACACCAGTTTCAACTGGGACCCAACACCAGGTTGAGGAAAAACTCGGCTGTGCTTACGGGTTTCTCCATAAAGTTAAAATGCAGAATAATGTGATGTGTGTATGACAGAAATCATCGCGCTTACCATTTTCAGTCAGCAAAGCTGTTTCAGAGAAACTTAGAAAACTTGTTCAAGAGGACATTATTGAACAGATCGACCCCTCGGAATGGGTTTCACCTATAGTAGTGATGCAGAAGAAGGGTGGAGGCATTCGCCTTTGTGTGGACTTAAGGGAGCCAAATAAAGCTATTGTGATTGACAGCCATCCTCTTCCTCACAAAGAAGAAGTATTTGCAGAACTCCGTGGAGCGAAGATGTTTTCTACTTTTGATTTGCAGAGCGCACAGCACAAGGTTATGTTGCATGAAGATAGCAGAGACCTCACAGCATTTATTACACAAGAGGGACTATTCCGTTTTAAACGTGTTCCATAGGGTCTCACATCTGCCCCAAGTGCCTTTCAAAAATGATGTCATTGATTTTGAAGAATCAACATGGAGTTCAGTGCTATCTGGATGATATTATCGTGTTTGGAAATACTTCGGAGGAGCATGACAATAACCTACAGTCTGTACTAAACTGCATCAGCAAAGCAGGCCTCAAGCTCAATAGGTCCAAATACAAATTTAAACAAACTGAACTCTCCTTTCTGGGGCATACAATTTCACAGGCTGGACTAAAACCTGATCCGGCTCATATCCTGGCAATTTCAAATGCTCCTCGTCCATAATTCATTCCCAATTATGCTTCCGTCATTGAACCGTTACGGGAATTACTACGGAGAAGTTCAACCTTCGTGTGGACAATGGATGCACAAGCTAGTTTTGAAACTGTGAAAGACTTGATTGTACATAGTCCAGTACTTGCAATATTGAGTCCTGCATTGCCCACAATTGTAACCACTGATGCTTCTGATTATGGACTTGGGGCTGTCCTCATGAAGTTGTGTGAGGACAACACAGAGAGGACTGTTGCATTTGCTTCAAGGACACTAAGTAATGCTGAGAGGAAATATTCTACAATCGAAAAAGAAGGACTTGCTTGTGTCTGGGCTAATGAAAAATGGAGAACTTACATGTGGGGCCGCATGTTCAAGTTGCGCACAGACCACAGCCCTTTGACAATGTTGCTCACCACAAAAGGACTGGGAAGAGCAGGCTACCGTATTGCTAGATGGTCTGCAAGACTACTCTCTTTCAATTATGAACTGGAATATAAGCCTGGAAACAAAAATGTGGTAGCTGATTGCCTTTCTCACCTGCCTTTGCCTTCACCAGATGGTCTACCGGAGGATGAGGATGTAGTAGTTGCACTTATTACAAGGACTCTTACCGCAGTTACAAGAGAACAATTTCAAGCTGCTTGTTCAGCGTGTCCAATTCAACAAAAACTACGGGAATTTCTGACAAAGAGATGGCCCAGTAACCATAAAAACTTTGACCCAGTTTTGCTGACTTATTTTAGAGTTCGGGATGAATTTTCTTTGCTTGATGGCTGTGTGCTACAAGGCACACACCGGCTACTTGTGCCAGAAGAATTACAGCCAAAACTCATACACCCGGCACACGATACTCATCAAGGAATTGTCCGAACCAAACGACGACTACGGGATCTGTATTGGTGGCCAGGGATGGACTCTCAAACTGAAGCACTCATAAAATCCTGTGTCACTTGCCAAATGCATGATAAGACAGCAGTGACATGTAACCCTGCATTACATCCTCTTCCTCTTCCTGAATCTGCATGGGAAAAAGTGGCGATTGACATTGTAGGACCCTTTGATACTGCTCCAAGTGACTGCTGTTATGCCATCACTTTAATAGACTATTTCAGTAAATGGCCTGAGGTAGCATTTACATCACAAATCTCTTCTGCTACAGTAATTAAGTTCCTCTCTTCACTTTTTAGCAGGGAAGGTAACCCCAAAGAACTGGTTTCAGAGAATGGTAGTCAATTTACTTCCCTGGAGTTTGAAACTTTTCTAGCAGAGAGGAACATTTTACACAGAAGGTCATCCCTATATTACCCTCAAGCCAATGGGGAAATCGAACGGTTTAACGGAAGTTTGAAAGAGAGTTTGCAAACGGCTAAACTGGAAGGATGATTGTGGATACCCTTCACTACTGATTTCTTGCAAGAATATCGGGCTACACGATATGCCACAACGCAAAGATCACCCCCAGAGTTACTGCATAGGAAACAGATGAATACTAAACTGGACATTGCTGGATTGTTAAAGGCATGACCTGATGCCCCAAACGAGGATGATGTGAGAAGAACAGTCAAACAGAACCAAGCAAAGCCTAAGGCTTTCACAGACAAGCGGCGGGGTGCTAAGGAACCAAAGTTTGAGTGTGGTTCCTTTGTTAGACTACGAAAACCTGGAATTTTACGCAAAGGGGACCATATATTCACAGCTCCTCTTAAAATCATAGAGAAGAAGGGTCCTTACACCTATCGACTTTCTGATGGGCGGGTATGGAATGCTTCTTATCTTGCACCTGCCTATGCACCAAGAGGAGATTATGCCAACACCCAGTCTGCATTGGCTGACTTCACCATAGCATCAACACAACAAGACATGGCACTGGAACCGGGGCTTGAGAGACGGCCTGTCAGACCCAGACGACCACCTCTGGACTAGAGACTATGTTATATAGTATCTACAGTGTTTTAGTGTAATATTTCTGCCAGCAGTATCATGTCTTGTTTCATATTTGTTCCTGTGGTTAAAACAAGAATGTTTATTTTAATTGGCAGAGTTTCTGAAGAGAGGAGGGAATGTGATGTTTAGATGCTGCTTGTAATTATTGGAACTGGGAGCACTGGCTTTTGGGAGTCTGAAAGGAAAGGATGGGGGGAGTTGAGGAGGCAGAGTGAGAGCTACCGAGGGTGCAGCAGCAGCTTGGTAAAGAGGTTTCCACTTTAAAAATAAAGTCCAGTTGAAGTTTGTTATTACCTTGCCTGGTTGTTACAATACTTGCTCACTCCTAACAATCTCTGCTCTCCATGAGCATCCCCCTACCGTCACTGCAACTTCCAGTTGCTTGTTACAGGAGACTCACGTGATCCCTCTTAGATGGGGCTCATTCTGTCATTAGGGTTTGCTTAGCCACAGACTCTCTAGCCCAGTGGGCGATACACGCTGTTACATGAGTTTTGAACTTTTCAGGGAAGAAAATTGTAAACTGTGGTCCTGTGATGTAGACAAAGGGCCACTAAGTACTGAGCTGGGGGAAGACATCATCACCTAGAGGATTGGATGCATAGGGTTGGGAATCAGGAGTGGCTCAGCTCTAGTGCTGGCTCTTATCACTGTGTGTTCTTGGGCAGGTAGCTTCACCTTTGTGCTTTAGTTTCTACGTCTAAAAAAGGGAGTACCAACGTCTGCCTACCTTCTACACAGTGATACTCTGGCGATCAAATAGTTAGTGCTGGGACAATGATTTGAACACGTAAACTGCTAAATAAGTTCTAAATATAAATGCAGTTCTTATACCAAGTTTAATATCACTGTCTCTGTCCCACAAAGACAGAAAACACAAAACCTCTAAGATTTCTTACTATTTTCAACACTTCTAACATGAGCTTTTACTTCTGCAGTATAAGCACACAGTATTCCATACAGGGCTATTCAAAAGTAGAAGTCTTTGTTCTGCTGAAAAATGATGAACACGCTTTTATTAGAACTGAGCAAATACTGCAAGATAGTGCGCACCAACACTTTTCACATTTCAAACAGTGGTTTCTTTTGATCATATGCATGTCCTTGTTAATTGGCTGTTTACAAAGAGATCTGTGAACAAGTTTTTCACATCATATTTGGGAAATGGCTGTTCTACATACAAATGCCTGCTGTGCAGATTATAATTCTCTTTTACTACCTTACACCATGAGTTATCCTATTGAAGTCAGTGGGAATACTTGTTAAGTAAGGTAATACTCAGTATGAGTAAGGGTCTCACAATCTGTTTCTATATTTACCGGTGAACATGGTATGCACACTAACAAGAGTATTTTGATTGCTATTTGTTATTCTATTTAGGTTATAATCTAATCAGGGAGCAGATATGATATCATGTGAATTTGATGTCCAGTCAAGTCCACAAATAATAAATAATAATTATAAATAATGTTATTGGGGGAAAAAATGTAGTGGAAGGGGAGGGGGGAAAAGCTGGAGAGGGAGACCGTGTCCTGCCCCACACTTGGTTACTTTTTGCAGCTGAAAAAGAAAAAGTTGGTCAAAAGTTACTTTCACTCACACTTTAAACATTTTTAAAAGATGCTGATGAGGAAGAACAAACAAGAGACTGAGTATAATCTTGCAGGATCTGAGCATGCCCTGGAAGTTGACTTCCCTAAAAGTTTAGGTTGCTTAGCACCTCAGAGGATCAGGCCGTACATGAATTAATTTGGTGAACATTCAAGGCCAAATCCTTGGCAGCTGTAAACTGATGGAACTCCACTGAAGTCAGTGACTAGATGAAATTCTGACCCTCAATGTTCAGCGTAGCAGTAATAATGATAAATTGTACTTATCACCTTTCATCTCTAGATTGACTTGAGGCAAGGTACAATTAAGAAACTATTTTCTTTCCTAGAAATAGAAATGAGAATTGAGAGTATGTCATATTCAGAAGCCTGCATTTATATGTCAGTTATGTAGCAGTTAGCATCAAGAATACAATGTTATCAACGTTTCCTACCAGTCATTTACTGTTCTTTCCTTCTGATCAGAATATGTACATATGTGGAAGTGTCTACAGTCATTGGTTTATGTTAACTATAAAGAACCATTAAGGGGTAAATGCTGGGCTGATAAATTATGTTTAATGTAGAATATACACAGATGTCAACTTAGGTATCAAAACAGGTTGGCACGTGATGCAACTGGCATTATTAAATTACAGTTATAAAGCTGCTTGGATCCAGAATAAAATCTGATTAGCTAGTTTGCATTTTGAGACCTTTGTGATAATAATAAAATTGTCACGGCAGGTTGAAAAGGGAGACAAATACAAGTAATACTTCTGTGCACAGTTCTCATCTAATGATGACATCCTAAGAAACATGTTGGTTGCCATGTGCACCACACACTTCAGAGACAGGGTGCTTGGATATAACTCACCAAGAGGCGATTGTACGAGAAATCATTTCCTGTTTCTCCTCTTGCTTGATGAAACACTAACAATAAGATGTGGTACATCAGCTCAATAACATTCAGGCAATAAACTGCTTTATTGCAATACTGGGTTTAATTCTAGACAAAGTAATCAGTTTACATCTTAGGACTGAAGAATCAGTATAATAGCTGGAATTTTTATGTTTCAATGTTATTAAGCCTCACAACAGCCCTGTGAAGAAGGGTAGTATTACTATCCCACTTTACAGATTAGAAAGTAAGGCTGAGCTGTTAAGTGACTTTCTCAAGGTCCTAGCCAAACTGATTTGCAGAGTTGAGACTGGAACTCAGGAATACGTGATTCCCAGAGTCCCATATTCAAACAGAAGCAGATTTAACAAGCCCTCCGAAATTTCCCCCTGCAGTGGGGAATTCTTGAGCAGGACAGAGTTTAGGGTGGCCAACTTTCTAATGTCTGAAAATCAGACCCCCTTGCCTTGCCTCTTCCCCTGAGCCCCTACCCCGCCTCTTCCCTCGAGTTCCTGTCCCACACTCACTCCTCCCCCCCCCACTGCTTTCCCCCCAAAACTCCAGTGTGAGCAGCCCCAAGGGACTTGCAAACTCCAGCTTCAGCGGGCCACCTGGGAGTGCAGGTCTAAGGAGTGCTATGGCCACACGGGAGCAGCCAGGCAGTCCTGCTGGCAAGCTGGGACGTGGTCCTCCTGCACAGCAGCCTCCCGCCTCACTCTGTGCTGCCTGCCCAGCAGCCCTCTTCTCCACCTGCTCAACCCCTCCTTGCCCTGGAGATGCCTGTGAGCGCAGCCAGAGGAAGAACTGGCTGCTGGGGCAGCATGCATTCCTTTCCTCCTGGGGAATGTTCGTTCCATGCCAGCTGGGAGCTCCTTATCCTGCTTGCCATGGGCCCCCATACTCTCTCCTCCGCTGCAGCCCTGCAAACTGTGCTCCTCAAAAGGGCTGCCTGCAGCCCAAGCTGGTGCATGCACGCTGCTGTGGGAGCCACCACTTCAGGGCCAGGTAACAGGCTGCCACTCCTCCCACCCAACCCACTGTAACTGGATTTTTAGTGTCCTGTCAGTACATCCAACTGGACACCAGCAGGTTCCCTTTTCGACCAGACTTTTCGGTCAAAAACTGGACACCTGTAACCCTAACAGAGTTACAGTAGCAGCTCCTACACCACGCCACCCTAGTCCTCACAGTAGTTGAGTAGAAGGGAAAGAGAATATGGCCAGGATGTTGCCAGGCACAGGCTGACTGGCCAAACAAACCCCATGGGTGCTGGGGGCTGCTGACTTAAGTCAGAGAGCCCTAGCTACCCTAGCTGGCATGGGGGATCTGAACCAGCACACAGTAGTGCAGAGGATTGGTGGGTCACAAAGGTCACTTGTAGCCACATTTGCATCTCTGCTCTGGTTGGCCTAAGCACAGTTTAACTGAAATGGAGCACTTGGCCCAATAGCTCAAGTGTGACTGTTGTGTAGATTATTTTTCTCCCCATATTATTTGTCTTGCAATTCAGTTAGAAGCTATCCTGGGAAACAGCCTCATAATAGATGTTTCAAACTTTTAAAAATATGCCACTTGTGTAGTTGGATTTTATCCTGTATCTTGTTTTACCAGATAATTTTGCTAAACTTGAATATGGCAGCATACACACTTATACTTTCAATCATGTCACCTTCTGAAATTAGCTCACATCATCAATTTTTACTTCTCCACAGCTGAAAGTACTTGTTATTTCAAACTAAGACAAAGCATGTGGTGGATGAGGGCTGTTTTCTTTGAAGTTGATATCTCATGGCAAAGCACCTCCTTTGCCTCACTGGGCTCAGCGTTTCCCCCTTCCAGAGAATTTTTATTCTCCAGTGGGGTTTTATTTTTCAATATTTACAAGATGGGCCTTAGGGCAGGCCCAGGCAGTACTCTTTGCTAAACAAAAAAACCCCCAAAAGGGAATACCTCTCCCTCTCCTCTCCCTCTCTAACCAGAAGAGGGGGTTTTAAGGGTCACAGGCAGCCCTTAATTGGACTCAGGTGTCCCTAGTTGACCTGAAGTTACCTCTTTTCAGCTCATAGGGAAAAGGGCCTTTAACATTCTAGGGCTGACATACCTGCCTTCCCCTTCAGGTTCCCTTTTTTTGACCCTTTGACTTTTCACACCTGTCCTTGTTATTTCTTCTGTTGTCCCCCATAATTATTTGAGTCCCGGGCTCAGTGGATCCTCCCCATAGACTGGGGGAAGGTCCTTTAGCCGTGGGCCGGCTTGTGCCCGCCCACCTCCCCGGAACTCAGTGGGACCACTCTCTGTCCATCTGACTTTGTCACAATATGTAATCTTTAACTCTTTGTGATTAAGCAGGGTCCACACAAAATATATCACTAAAATCATCTTCAACTTTACATCACTACCCCTTCCTCAAAGCAAAGCAACACATGGGAGTGTTACTTTAAAGGGGAAACATTTACCTTTCTGCAAAGTAAACACTTCATTGCAATACTAGACACTAAGGATCCAATCCTGGAAGCCTATAAATGCATGTAAGCTGTGTGAAGGCCCATTTACCTCCATTGGATTCTGTGCAGGTGTCACACTCTGGCCATGCAGGTCCCCAGTAAGGTCTAATACACATTATTTTACTTATGGTTTGTAGTTTACCTGGAGAGCATAGTAAAAGAATGAAATGCAACTGAAGTTTCCTCCAGGTGAATGGCATGGCTATCTGGCCAGCATGCATTGGAACTGGACTTGAATATTGGTATTTTGTTGGACCTGGTCCTTCCCACCCCCCACCATTCACAGCTGTGCAAAGTCTGCAAGCTCCTCTGTGGTTTCCTGCCTTCAAACAATTTGCAGGTCCAGAGTTCCTTGCATACATCATTCTGCTGTCTCAGCTCCTTCCCTTCATTCCATTACAGGAGCAAAGCCCCCAACCTGCTTCCTCCCAATATCATCCTGTCTTTTGACACCCAAACCCAGCAATCCTTTCACTACATGGAATCAGATACCTATTTGAGGAATACAAAAGTAAAGTACGCGACAGTCAGTGAATCTGAAAACAGTGGGGTCAACCAATTCCTTATGATCCAGTCTGTTGTAATTAGTTCTATGCATAGTAAATTAAAATGTTTCTATCATGCTACCACAAGTACGTGACATTGCTAATTAAATTGCTCATATTAAGAGCAAAAATAACTGCACTTAGTAACACCCATTTTGTTCTGAATTTGCACAACATTTTTATCAACATAATAGTAAGATTTATTGACTAGTTCTGAATATTTCCAGTTGCAAGGATCTCTGGTTAAAAAAGTACAATAATTTTAGTTAGATTGTCTTGAAATTTGATTTTGACAGATGTATGATTTTATAAAATCATGCAAAAAGAAAAGGAGTACTTGTGGCACCTTAGAGACTAACCAATTTATTTGAGCATGAGCTTTCATGAGCTACAGCTCACTTCATCGGATGCCACATGCTCAAATAAATTGGTTAGTCTCTAAGGTGCCACAAGTACTCCTTTTCTTTTTGCAAAGACAGACTAACACGGCTGTTACTCTGAAACCTATAAAATCATGCTAACACAACAAAAATACCACCCCTGTGAATGCCTCTCTCCATCTGAAGGTACAGAAGCTCTGTCTCTCTGTCTCTCTGCCTCAATCATCTCAGATACAATAGAATTGTCAAAAGAGAATTTGTGCAGAGACATTGCAATACAAAATACTCATCTGGCAATCTCAGTTTGTACCATTAAACATGTTATTTATTCACTCTTATCAATAAAAGCACTTGCAGAATCCAGCTCTCAGTGCATGTGTAATCCTATTGCAGGCAATATACTGATTCTTAGAAACATTGCTGGGAGCATGATAGTAAACATAAGATAAAAATGGCAGCATGAAAACCTCATAGAATTATATCCTTCCCCAAACAAAAGAATGTATTCTATTCTTCTTTTTCTTTCATATGGCTTGGGTAGGTAGCAACAACTACAAATTTATATCTAAGTTTGATAGCCAGCACATTGCTGCAGCAGTGAGATGGTGAATGTCCTTCAGGCCCCCGGCAAAAGAATGAAGGGGCCATTCAGATATGATGTGTTCTATTGCTTGTGCCTGGTGACCAGAGTCACATACAGGTGTTTGCCTCAGGTTCCATTTAAAGAGGGTTTGTCCACATTTCCCATGAGATGTCCTGATGCGATTCAATCTGCACCACTCTTTCCGACATAAATCAAAACCTGGTGGTTCCTCAGCTGGATCAACGATGAGCTGTTTGTTTTGAGCGATCGAAGTGCTCCATGTGACTCTCCATTGAGCCTCAGACGATAACGGAAGCACCACGTGAAGGTTAAGTGCTGGTGTTTTTTGTGCTGTGTTTTGTGCAAATCCACCAACATATCAATGTTGTCAATTGGCCACTGGACGTTGTTTTACTGACCTCCCAGTGAACATAGCAATGATGTATTCTATAAGAACTCTCCTAGACAGGATTTTTTAGTTTGTCAATTTCAAGTCAACCACAGCTGAAAATGCATGTACCAGATCTTTTCAATTACAGAATTCACAGATATCAGGAAAATATTTTCAGGTAACAGGACTCAGAATTACCTGACAAAACTGCCACCTAAGTTTGCTCTAAGTACAGTGGCATCACTTTAAGCTTCCCAACAACCTTAGGTTTCAGAGTAACAGCCGTGTTAGTCTGTATTCGCAAAAAGAAAAGGAGTACTTGTGGCACCTTAGAGACTAAGCAATTTATTTGAGCATGAGCTTTCGTGAGCTACAGCTCACTTCATCGGATGCATACCGTGGAAACTGCAGCAGACATTATATACACACAGAGACCATGAAACAATACCTCCTCCCACCCCACTGACCTGCTGGTAATAGCTTATCTAAAGTGATCATCAAGTTGGGCCATTTCCAGCACAAATCCAGGTTTTCTCACCCTCCGCCCCCCCACACACAAACTCACTCTCCTGCTGGTAATAGCCCATCCAAAGTGACCACTCTCTTCACAATGTGTATGATTATCAAGGTGGGCCATTTCCTGCATAAATCCAGGCTTTCTCACCCCCCCCCCCCGACCTCCCCAGGAACACACACACACAAACTCACTCTAGAGTGAGTGTGTTCCCGGGGGGGTCGGGGGGGGGTGAGAAAGCCTGGATTTGTGCTGGAAATGGCCCACCTTGATTACCATGCACATTGTAGGGAGAGTGGTCACTTTGGATGAGCTATTACCAGCAGGAGAGTGAGTTTGGGGGGGGGGGGGCGGAGGGTGAGAAAACCTGGATTTGTGCTGGAAATGGCCCAACTTGATGATCACTTTAGATAAGCTATTACCAGCAGGACAGTGGGGTGGGAGCAGGTATTGTTTCATGGTCTCTGTGTGTATATAATGTCTTCTGCAGTTTCCACGGTATGCATCCAATGAAGTGAGCTGTAGCTCATGAAAGCTCATGCTCAAATAAATTGGTTAGTCTCTAAGGTGCCACAAGTACTCCTTTTCTTTTTCCAACAACCTTAGATAATTAAGCATGTGCCTGCAAGTAGGTAACCGCGGTATCCACAGAATTCAAGGAATTTCAAGCAACAAATATAGGAAAGTACAATGGAACTTAAATAGATGTTTAACATTCTGTGTGTACATAAGTTTTCATAGAATCAGGTCCTTAGGAAGGTAGCAGATAAAACAGAGTGGAAATCCAAGCTTAACTGAATCTACACAGCAAATTCTGTTTCAGCCAACAAGGTGCCATGGCACTGTGTCATCATGCGACTGGGCTTATGTCATGAGGCACATGTAACTCGGTCATAAAATCATCTCAGAACAGCCTGAGCTCCAAGGACCTTTGGGCTTGTTTACACTGTGTATTAGTTTGCACTAGAGAGGGGTAAATTCTAGTATGGCCTAGGGTGCTAACTGGCCCATGTGGACCCTGCTGGTGCACACTAAAAGTTCCCTAGTGTTCATTACTCTCATACTGTTGGAAACAAGACTGCATTAATACACACCAGGGACCTTGTAGTGCACCCCAGAAAGGTCCATTAGGGCCAGTCAGGGTATGTCTACACTGCATTTTAAAACTCGTGGCAGCAAGTCTCACAGCCTAGGTCTACAGACTCAGGCATGCACTACAGCACGAAACACAGCTGTGAAGACGTTCGGGTTTGGGCCAGAGCTCAGGCTGCAGAGCCCGAGGCTTCAGAGCCCGAGCTCCAGCTTGCACCCGAGCATCTACACCACTGTTTTTAACGCCATAGCACGAACTCCGCAAGCCAAAGCCTGTAGACTCAGGCTCTGAGACTCGCAGTTGCAGGTTTTAAAACACAGTCTAGATATGCCCTTAGTGCACAATACCCTCGTACGCCCTCTAGTATGGACTACTGGACAATCCCGTCATTTCCCAATGCAAAATAGAGTAACTCCTGTTGAATTATAGGAGTTACCTGTATGCCGCAGAGGGAGTTCACAGGTGGAAAAGGAGGGCCGGTGAGATTCTCTTAGATGAGAAATGACAACAAAAATATTAAAAAGATGAACCATAAAAATATGGACCAGATGGAAGGTTTTTAGAAAATAAAGGATATACAACTAGTGAGCTCTAAAACTCAGTTCAGCACAGCTCAGTGTAAATAAACAACAGAATTTTTATAATATCTAGTTTTTTGCATCAGAGAGCTGAAATATTTTCAGATCTCAATTTGCTTAATAGGTTTGTACCATTGCACATTTTGGCCCCAATCCAGCAAAACACTTAAGCACATGCTTAATTTTAAGACTCAATAGTCCTCTTGACATGGAAATGGTATTATATTTTGGGGGTTGCATGAGATAGCAGGGGACTAGATTCGATGACTCAGGAGGTTCCTTCCAATCCTATGTCACTAGGACAAAAGATTTACTCATGTGCTTAAATTAAGTATGTGCTTAAGTGGTTTTTTTTCCAGCAGAGCCCCTGATAACTTACAAAAATGGGATGTGATCTGGTGTGGAAGCCTTGCACATCATTATAAAGCAGCATAACCATCTGGCTGCTGCAAACATGTTTTGCTTCCAAAACAATTAATTTTACAAAACAAATTTTGAATAAATTCCAGATATTTTGATGTCTCTTTTTTAACATATAACAAATGTAAGTTAAAAAAAAAGGTCTATTAAGACTTGTCAGGCCATTTGATATTTTGATACATTGCCTGTGTTTATGAAAGACTCCCCCTGTATATGTAAATGTTTGCCTTTACAGGCTATAATTACTGAAAAGATATCCAGTTGAGATTAGATTTCAGTTATAATTAATGATGAATGTGTCAACGTATTATGATGTTGTTTATCATGCTGCCTGCAATGTAATTTGGTGCAATAATACTAAGACTTGCTATGTGACAGTTATTTAGCATTTAAGTCTTCTTAAGATTCTCTGCAGAGTATCTTGAATGTTAACAATGTGAAGATTATTCCATACAAAAGCAGCTTCAGGCAAAATGTAGTGACAAGTTGCCAGAACCCAGCAAAAGCTCTTTAAGTCTTATGTCATCTGTTAGGTGAAATATGATCACTAAATAATTTAGACATGTAGTAAAGTTAATGATAAATCCAAAAGTCAAAAATAAAAATTAGTATTATCAGATGGCATGTGGGGAAAATACTCTTTGTTCTTTATGCTAATGCATTTTAAAAGATGAGACATCTCCCTCTTGAACACACAGACACAGGGTTGAAGATTCTCAGGCTTAACCCCACCCCCCAAATTTTAGGCCTGCTATAGATAAGAAAGGCTTCAAATGTTTATGTTATTTCCCGTCAGTTTTGTAGTCAAAGTACAATCCCATCTGGACACTTTAGACCCAGTTCTGCATTAGAATATTGTACCCATGAGGAGTCCCAATCCAGCCACAGTTGTTCATGCTAGCAGATCCTTGTGAAGGACTGGGGTCTTGCTTCACAGCAAATTCAAAGCTTCCCTTGAAGAGCTACACACCATATTCTTATAGTACAGATGTCAGTGACTCTCTCAGATTTTTGTGGAAGGCAGTTTTACATTTATTAATGCACATTAAAAATAAACAAATTTATAACTGATAGCTCTAACTGGTGTCCCAGAATGTTAGCATCTGTTTCTACTCAAAGGGAAAAGATTTGGCAGAGAAGAAGAAATAGCCACAGAGAATAAATTCATTACTTTCACAGTTGAAAAACAAATGGTACAGGAAGTCAGCAAAGTTTTAAATGAAAATTCTACTCTTAGGAGACTGTGTAACCATATTTGAAGGGAAAAATTTAATTCTCCCTGTGTTCTTTGGGGTTTTATCTTTTATTCTTTTGACTTTGTGACATACTGAATGCTGGCCAGATGGCTTTTGCTAGAATTGGGGAAAAAGAAATACAGCCCTGCAAAAGTGTGCCTCACCACACATCATTTCTGCACTGTTATTCTGTGGGAATATATTCTTGTAGGAGAGTTGATATTCTCTGATTTTGATTTTTCAAACTCCTGCTTAATCACGTTACATTAACAATGATGAATTAATCCTCTATTGTTAGAATTTTGCATGTCTAGTGTGAGATATTCCATTAAACTCTAATTCATCAATACTTTCCTTTAAAGTAAATAACATGTTATTAAATATGCTCTACAGTGATCTCTTTAGAGAAAATCACATGCTTGCTTGGATCAACATTCTCGATGCAAAAATGAACTCTAAAACATAAATATAAATAGTATGGGCCAGATTCACTGAAACTGGCACAGAAAAGTATGAATTACATCTTCCTGTGTGAGCTAAATGTCTTGTGTCCAGGGAGGACTCACTCCTAGGGAGGGAGGACAATGCTGCTATCGCTGACCTCTCGCCAGGTCTGGAGCCAACGCTCCACTGGTGGAAGCTGCAAGGGATATGCAATGAATCAGTATTCCCTTCCACCACCACTTGTAGCTAGCACCACCCTCCTTTTTTTGGACTGTTCTGGGCCCCTACAGATCTCTCAGGAGAAGGAAGGTTGCAGCCACTGTACATCTCCTGCAGCCTCCTCCCTTGGCAGGCTTTCTGGCTGAAACCATAGTATACCCTATGCTGATGCTGGACCCTTGTATTTTTGGTCTTCCACCAAATACATTTATTTTAAAAACATCAACATTAATTTTCTGAGCCTCACATTATTTAAAGGTTGGGTCTTTTCGATTTTTAAAATTTTAAAACAAAAATGTGTAGGGTCAGTAAAGATATAACGGATTCTGTGGCTTGCAGCTCTCCTGGCTGCTTCTGATAAACTTTGTCTCCAACATTACTAGGTTATATGCTTAGACTTTGTGGCTTTTTTGATTAATGTGGCCCTGGAGATTTAACCACACTGTGACCAGTAATCCCTACCAGCCGCCTCTGTAGCTAGATGTGGCTGTTACAGCACCATCCACTGGAGCTCTCCCTAGAGGACCAGACATGATGAACCCCTCAGCAGGGAGCCAACCAGATGGAGAGAGGGGCATGGCCACATAGAGCAGGCATCGTAGTCCTAGAAGGATTTTTGGAGACTCAGGCCCGTCTTTTTTCTTCAGTCTGCTGCATCAGCTGACAAATGTACTGAACTCACCACCTGCTGGAGATCGCAACAACTGAGCTCACTAAGTAGGCAAAACCAATGTATTCAGGAGGTGACACCAATAAAAATGTTTTGGGTACTTGTCTTGATCTGCTGGCCAGTGGGAAGTATGTCCAAGTATCTGGATTGGCTTAGAGGATGGAAGAGAGAATAATAATGTGAGCAATAGGAAGAAAGCAAAATCTAAGTGAGGCTTGTAGAACACCAAATACCAAAACCAAGAATCGATTCCCAGATCTACTACTACTACTACGACTGACCACACTGTAGAATTATCATTTAGAATCTCAAATACTAGAAAAAGAAGACATATACTTTTCTCTGATTGGTTGAGAGAGAACAGAAATGATGCAGTCTCTTGCTGAGGAAACAGTCAAAATAGCTTCTGCTGAACTCCCTGAACACTTGAGGCACACACAGCCAATGAGAGAACAGGACCATTGATAACATGTGACCTCCAGTGACCAGCTCAGTTAAACAATAAGAATACTTGCCCCCTTCATAAAACATTTTGAGATTTACAGATGAAAAGCACTAGGTATTATTAGTATTATAATTTAAAATGTGAAATGCACTATGGCCATCCAAGAGAGGAGAGGAGAGAAACACTGTCCAAATTTGTTGTCATTGTTTGCTGATAACAATTGTGTATGAAACACTGTCTGGCTTGAGAACCATTTGAAACTCAATACTATGTAACTTACAAGTCTTTTTAGTTTTGCTTGTATACTTCATTCTACTCAACACTTGTCCATTAATATGCAGTAAGCCAATCCCAGTATTGTTAAAGTTGACACTAAGGCCTCAGTTCTGCTCTTAGCTGCGTAGCTGCAACTCTGTACTGAAATTGTTCTGAAGGCAGAACTAGCTGCTAAGTATTTAAATTAATATCATTTACAGCTCAACTGAGATATGAACTATGTTTAACCTTTTATCGAGCTCTGCCAATCTTATGAAAACAATACTGAGACACCATTACTTTGGTAAAAAGAAAAGGAGTACTTGTGGCACCTAAGTTAGTCTCTAAGGTGCCACAAATACTCCTTTTCTTTTTGCGGATACAGACTAACACGGCTGTTACTCTGAAACCTGTCATTACTTTGATGTAAACCTGTAAAGACAGCTGAATGACATCATGTTATTGTATTTGATGTGTTTTATGAACTTACCTCTAATCCCCTTTCAGTTATAACCCCTTTAAATAACTGTTGGCTTACCTTTTTGAAATAATCAAATTCTCTAAGGTACCTCCTTAGCAACTCAACATTAACTCCTTTTGATACAGTTGGTGCTTGCTGCTATGTATTTTCTTGGTAAGAAAGATGCAGCTCACACAACACACTACCATGAATATTTATCTAACACAAAACTGCATTTTCTAGAGTTGTTTTAACTAAATTTACTAATGGACTTCAGCTCTGCAGATAACATTTCTAATAGAACTTGGCTAATGTTTGTGTTCAATTAGCTTTTGTGCCATCTATCAGAGCCCTGATGTTTAATTTCACAACAGTCTTTTTCAACTGATCTCTTGAGAAAAACAAAGTGCATTGATAAAGTATTTAAAATCTTCTCCCATACAAGTATTAGGAACCTAATCTTCAAAAAGCTCCCCAAAAGTTTTTGGGATTTTTAAACTATGCAAAATCAACCAGAAAGTATCTATAAAACATGTTTTATTTCACCTAAAAAAATGAATACGAAACAATTGGATTCACTGAGGACTATTGACTGTATGATGAAGAAAAAACAGACTGATGCAACAGAAACATCATGTGATGCAACAACAGAACACTAGATCAAGACTTTTGCTAAAGACATAGCTCTTTGAAGAAGTGACAGTTCAACAAGCACGCAAATAAAGACCTAAAAGCTGTCCAGTATCACCACAAAGATGGGAGTAAATAGTTATGAAAAACAATTCTAATGAGAAACCCAGCAACCCCCAAATCAACCATTATTTTAGACGCCAAAGCAATACAAGAGGTGAGTCAATTCACATACTTTGACAATAACGTGCAAGCCAACAGGGATGTCCAGATGGAAATAATGTCACAAATTTGCAAGACAGTAGTTGAATTTACATTTAAACAAGATTAGATCATTCAAAAATTACAACTCATAGGCCAAACTACCAATCTGCATCTCAGATGTTATTTCCATCTTAACATGGCAATGTGAAAGCTTTAAATCCATCAAAGGTGCTTTCAAAAGCCTTAGAAAAACACTAAGTATTAAAAGGAATTAATTTATAAGAAATGCAGAGATTTGTCAGAGAATTCAATAATCTCTTATCTCTAAAGTTACCCAGAGAAAAGAAGATGGAAATATCTGGGACATGTATTAAGAATGAAGACACAGCATGTACCATGGTAGGCATCCCACTGGGTAGCAGAAGTATCATGCAAAAGGGGCTGTCTGAAAGAACACTACTAACAGAGGAAAACATATGGGGCTTAACACAACAAAGAACATACAAAGAGCAGCCCAGGGTAGATGTGGATGGCAGAGCCTTGTTTGTGCCCTGTCAGGGTTCCTTCCCCACTCTGAACTCTAGGGTACAGATGTGAGGACCTGCATGAAAGACCCCCTAAGCTTATTCTTACCAGCTTAGGTTAAAAACTTCCTCGAGGTACAATCTTTGCCTTGTCCTTGAACCCTATGCTGCCACCACCAAGCATGTTAAACAAAGAACAGGGAAAGAGCCAACTTGCAGACGTCTTCCCCGCAAGCCCTACACCCCCTTTCCTGGGGAAGGCTTGATAAAAATCCTCACCAATTTGCATAGGTGAACACAGATCCAAATCTTTGGATCTTAAGAACAATGAAAAAGCAATCAGGATCTTAAAAGGAGAATTTTAATTAAAGTAAAAGAATCACCTCTGTAAAATCAGGATGGTAAATACCTTACAGGGTAATCGGATTGAAAACACAGAGAATCCCTCTAGGCAAAACCTTAAGTTACAAAAAGACACAAAAACAGGAATATACATTCCATTCAGCACAGCTTATTTACCAGCCATTTAAACAAAAGGAAATCTAACGCATTTCTAGCTAGATTACTTACTAACTTAACAGAAGTTCTGAAGAGCATTCCTGACGCAGTCCCGGCAAAAGCATCACACTTGTCTCCTCATTGGTCATTTTGGTCAGGTGCCAGTGAGGTTATCTTAGCTTCTTAACCCTTTACAGGTGAAGGGGTTTTGCCTTTGGCCAGGAGGGATTTTATAGTTCTGTATACAGAAAGGTGGTTACCCTTCCCTTTATGTTTATGACATGCCCTAAGCAATGTCAGATGCTGCAGAAAGATTCACACTGAGGACACTAATGTTTTATAGAGACGTGGAGAATGTTTGACTCTGAATAAGCATGAGGTCCTATGGCTGGGGACACTGGATCACACAGATACTAACTTAAAAGGTGACTTGAAAAGCTCGATTGATTTTTTCTAATGGCACTCATATGTTAGCAGTGACATCACAAACTCCATAGACTTGTTAATAACTATAATTTGAGTTTGAGAGCATTTTCCCTGAATAATATTTTCCCCTTCCCATACCCTGTGTCCTGGGGAACACTTTAACCCAAACAACATAGCCTCTTTAACACAATGATGTATAAATAAGCAGGGAGAGTGAGAGAAACAGGAATGGTGTTTTCCTCTGCTTGGCCTGCAAATAGCAATGATGTCAGCAGGGGGAAGGACTTTAAAGGTTGATTTATATGGGAAACTGACCTGAAGAACTATTGCAGAATAAACTATTCTGGAATTACTCCCCTCATGTGGATACTTATTCTGGAATAAATGTGTCTATACAGGGAGTTACTCTGGAATAGCCACAGTGTTTAAATTCACACCCTATCTTACTGCAGAATAACTACCCCATGTAGACAAGCTTCTAAATCTGTCACACTTGGATTTTTCCACAAAGAGAGTGGGGCATCAACACTACTGTTTTTAATTTTTAAAAAATATGAAAATGGGGGTTTGACAAAAATAAATAAAGCAGAAGATGCTCTTCAAGGCCCAAGGAAGACGAAAAAGGGAACCCACTCAAAACAAAAACCACACTGCAGGTCACATTTACTCTTTTCCTTGGTCAAGCAAATCCTTGCTCATTTTGGGTTTAGTTTATGAGCAAGGTACATCTCTATGAACTATCTTTCAGTATGGAAAGATATTTTCTAAATTATTTCAAATCTCACTCCCATGTGCCAGTGAGATATACGACTTCAACCTCTGTCTGGCACAGAGCTTTTCTTGACTAGATTAAGAGGTTGGGTTTTTTTAAAAAGAATCAGTTTCAGAGTAGCAGCTGTGTTAGTCTGTATTCGCAAAAAGAAAAGGAGTACTTGTGGCATCTTAGAAACTAACAAATTTATTTGAGCATAAGCTTTCATGAGCTACAGCTCACTTCATCGGATGCAAGTGAGCTGTAGCTCATGAAAGCTTATGCTCAAACAAATCTGTCAGTCTCTAAGGTGCCACAAGTACTCCTTTCCTTTTTAAAAAGAATGTTAGCTAGCACATTCTAAGTAGCACATTCTGCAACAGGGAGAGACTAGTATTCAACTCAGCCAGCTAACATGCTGAAGACAACTTGCCTAGTCTTCACAGGAGCTTTAGAACATGCTAGTTAACACGTCTACAAAACAGCTTTTATCTTAGTAAAGACATAACCATAAGGAACACACAAAGGCCATAAAGACAGCCCTGCAATCCAGGCAAGCTATACTAACTATGCAAGGTAGGGTTGCCAACTCTGACTGAAGCTATTCCAGGAGATTCCCCCCCACCCACCCCCCGCCCATGATGTAAAGTCATTTTCTTAAAATAGCCTATTAAAATCTCCCAGATTGCTTTCAATAGTCATCGGAAGATCAATGCCGATTCCAGGAGACTCCAGGCCAATCCTGGAGGGTTGGCAACCATAGTATAAGGTATTATCTTTAGTTACATTCTTTTCTGTGGTGATCACCACCACAGAATCTGAGACCCTCACATTTGTTAATTAATTTATCTTCACAACACTCTGTGAGGAAGTTTCATTATCACCTCTTTACTAGCACAGGGATTGAGAGAAGTTGGCCAGATTTTCAAAAGTGACTTTGGGTGCCCAATCTGAGACATCATAGAATCATAGAATATCAGGGTTGGAAGGGACCTCAGGAGGTCATCTAGTCCAACCCCCTGCCCAGAGCAGGACCAATCCCCAATTAAATCATCCTAGCCAGGGCTTTGTCAAGCCTGACCTTAAAAACTTCTAAGGAAGGAGATTCCACCACCTCCCTAGGTAACGTATTCCAGTGTTTCAACACCGTCGTAGTGAAAAAGCTTTTCCTAATATCCAACCTAAATCTCCCCCACTGCAACTTGAGACCATTACTCCTTGTTCTGTCATCTGCTACCACTGAGAACAGTCTAGAGCCATCCTCTTTGGAACCCCCTTTCAGGTAGTTGAAAGCAGCTACCAAATCCCCCCTCATTCTTCTCTTCCGTAGACTAAACATCCCCAGTTGCCTCAGCCTCTCCTCATAAGTCATGTGTTCCAGTCCCCTAATCATTTTTGTTGCCCTCCGCTGGACTCTTTCCAATTTTTCCACATCCTTCTTGTAGTGTGGGGCCCAAAACTGGACACAATACTCCAGATGAGGCCTCACCAGTGTCGAATAGAGGGGAACGATCACGTCCCTCGATCTGTTGGCAATTTCCCACTTATACATCCCAAAATCCCATTTGCCTTCTTGGCAACAAGGGCACACTGTTGACTCATATCCAGCTTCTCGTCCACTGTCACCCCTAGGTCCTTTTCCGCAGAACTGCTGCCTAGCCATTCAGTCCCTAGTCTGTAGCAGTGCATTGGATTTTTCCGTCCTAAGTGCAGGACTCTGCACTTGTCCTTGTTGAACCTCATCAGATTTCTTTTGGCCCAATCCTCTAATTTATCTAGGCCCCTCTGTATCCTATCCTTACCCTCCAGCGTATCTACCTCTCCTCCCAGTTTAGTGTCATCTGCAAATTTGCTGAGGGTGCAATCCACACCATCCTCCAGATCATTTATGAAGATATTGAACAAAAACGGCCCCAGGATCGATCCTTGGGGCACTCCACTTGATACCGGCTGCCAACTAGACATGGAGCCATTGATCACTACCTGTTGAGCCTGACAATCTAGCCTGAATCATAGAATCATAGAATCATAGAATATCAGGGTTGGAAGGGACCCCAGAAGGTCATCTAGTCCAACCCCCTGCTCAAAGCAGGACCAATTCCCAGTTAAATCATCCCAGCCAGGGCTTTGTCAAGCCTGACCTTAAAAACCTCTAAGGAAGGAGATTCTACCACCTCCCTAGGTAACGCATTCCAGTGTTTCACCACCCTTTTAGTGAAAAAGTTTTTCCTAATATCCAATCTAAACCTCCCCCACTGCAACTTGAGACCATTACTCCTCGTTCTGTCATCTGCTACCATTGAGAACAGTCTAGAGCCATCCTCTTTGGAACCCCCTTTCAGGTAGTTGAAAGCAGCTATCAAATCCCCCCTCATTCTTCTCTTCTGCAGGCTAAACAATCCCAGCTCCCTCAGCCTCTCCTCATAAGTCATGTGTTCCAGTCCCCTAATCATTTTTGTTGCCCTTCGCTGGACTCTCTCCAGTTTATCCACATCCTTCTTGAAGTGTGGGGCCCAAAACTGGACACAGTACTCCAGATGAGGCCTCACCAATGTCGAATAGAGGGGAACGATCACGTCCCTCGATCTGCTCGCTATGCCCCTACTTATACATCCCAAAATGCCATTGGCCTTCTTGGCAACAAGGGCACACTGCTGACTCATATCCAGCTTCTCGTCCACTGTCACCCCTAGGTCCTTTTCTGCAGAACTGCTGCCTAGCCATTCGGTCCCTAGTCTGTAGCTGTGCATTGGGTTCTTCCGTCCTAAGTGCAGGACCCTGCACTTATCCTTATTGAACCTCATCAGATTCCTTTTGGCCCAATCTTCCAATTGGTCTAGGTCCTTCTGTATCCTATCCCTCCCCTCCAGCGTATCTACCACTCCTCCCAGTTTAGTATCATCCGCAAATTTGCTGAGAGTGCAATCCACACCATCCTCCAGATCATTTATGAAGATATTGAATAAAATCTGCTTTCTATCCACCTTATAGTCCATTCATCCAGCCCATACTTCCTTAACTTGCTGGCAAGAATACTGTGGGAGACCGTGTCAAAAGCTTTGCTAAAGTCAAGGAACAACGCGTCCACTGCTTTCCCTTCATCCACAGAGCCAGTTATCTCGTCATAGAAGGCAAGTAGATTAGTCAGGCATGACTTGCCCTTGGTGAATCCATGCTGACTGTTCTTGATCACTTTCCTCTCCTCTAAGTGCTTCAGAATTGATTCCTTGAGGACCTGCTCCATGATTTTTCCAGGGACTGAGGTGAGGCTGACTGGCCTGTAGTTCTCCGGATCCTCCTCCTTCCCTTTTTTGAAGATGGGCACTACATTAGCCTTTTTCCAGTCGTCTGGGACTTCCCCCGATTGCCATGAGTTTTCAAAGATAATGGCCAATGGCTCTGCAATCACATCCGCCAACTCCTTTAGCACTCTCGGATGCAACTCATCCGGCCCTGTGGACTTGTGCACGTCCAGCTTTTCTAAATAGTCCCAAACCACTTCTTTCTCCACAGAGGGCTGGTCACCTCCTCCCCACGCTGTGCGGCCCGGTGCAGTAGTCTGGGAGCTGACCTTGTTCGTGAAGACAGAGGCAAAAAAAGCATTGAGTACATTAGCTTTTTCCACATCCTCTGTCACTAGGTTGCCTCCCTCATTCAGTAAGGGGCCCACACTTTCCTTGGCTTTCTTCTTGTTGCCAACATACCTGAAGAAACCCTTCTTGTTATTCTTAACATCTCTTGCTAGCTGCAACTCCAGGTGTGATTTGGCCTTCCTGATTTCACTCCTGCATGGGAATCAATATGAAAATTGAGAGGTGGATAAGGAACCGGTTAAAGGGGAGACTACAGTGGGTCACACTAAAAGGTGAACTATCAAGCTAGAAGGAGGTTACTAGTGGAGTTCCTCAGGGATCAGTTTTGGGACCAATCTTATTTAACCTTTTTCTTACTGACCTTGGCACAAAAAGCGGGAATGTGCTAATAAAGTCTGTATTGCAAATACAGAGAAGGACCGGGATATCATACAGGAAGATCTGGATGACCCTGTAAACTGGAGTAATAGTAATAGGATGAAATTTAATCATGAAAAGTGCAAGGTCATGCATTTAGGGATTAACAACAAGAATTTCTGTTATAAAGTGGGGACGTATCACTTGGAAGTAACAGAGGAGGAGAAGGACCTCGGAGTATTAGTTGATCACAGGATGACTATGAGCTGCCAGTGTGATAGGGCCATGAAAAAAGCTAATGCAGTCTTGGGATGCTTCAGGCGAGGTATTTCCAGTAGAGATAAGGAGATGTTAGTACCGTTATACAAGGCACTGGTGAGACTTCATCTAGAATATTGTGTGCAGTTCTGGTCTCCCATCTTGAAGAAGGATGAATTCAAACTGGAACAAGAACAGAGAAGGGCTACTAGGATGATCCGAGGAATGGAAAACCTGTCTTATGAAAGGAGACTCAAAGAGCACGGCTTGTTTAGCCCAAACAAAAGAAGGCTGAGAGGAGATATGATTTCTCTATGTAAATATATCAGAGGGATACATACCATGGAGGGAGAAGAATTATTTAAGCTCAGTACCAATGTGGACACAAGAACAAATGGATATAAACTGGCCATCAGGAAGTGTAGACTTGAAATTAGATGAAGGTTTCTAACCATCAGATGAGTGAAGTTCTGGAACAGCCTTCCAAGGAAATCAGTGAGGGCAAAAAACATACCTGGCTTCACGACTACGCTTGATAAGTTTATGGAGGAGATGATATGATGGGATAGCCTCGTTTTGGCAATTAATTGATCTTCGACTATTAGAGGTAGATATGCCCAATGGCCTGTGATGGGATGTTAGATGGGGTGGGATCTAAGTTACTACAGAGAATTCTTTCCTGTGTGTCTGGCTGGTGAGTCTTGCCCACATGCTCAGGGTTTAGCTGATCGCCATATTTGGGGTCGGGAAGGAATTTTCCCCCAGGACAGATTGGCAGAGGTCCTGGGGGGTTTTCACCTTCCTCTGCAGCATGGGGCACAGGTCACTTGCTGGAGGATTCTCTGCACCTTGAAGTCTTTAAATCACAATTTGAGGACTTCAATAGCTGAGACATAAGTTAGGGGTTTGTTACAGGAGTTGGTGGGTGAGATTCTGTGCCCTGCGTTATGCAGGAGGTCAGAGTAGACAATCATAATGGTCCCTTCTGATCTTAAAGTCTATGATTCTATGATATACTTGGCATCCTCTTCATGCATACAAACTGAGGCAATGGGCAGCAAAATCCATGTTCATTCCTAACAAATAAATTAACTTAAGATCTAATTCTTCTACAGTGAGCAGTGTTGTGAGAGGAGTTTGGTGATAAACTAAACACTGAATATTGTGTAATTACATATAATTGTAATTGTATTGGTAATTATTTTTCTTAATTTGAGGCTTTATCAAAGTACTGAGAAAATATTTGTAATGTAATTGTCATGCTTATTGGCACAATCATAATTCAAGCTGCAAATACAGGGCACACTCTAGCTTTTCTTAAGAGCTGAGTATAATCAGAGGGTTGTAATAAGAAAATAAAAAAGACAATAGGGAGAAAATAGAATAATAAATCAATCCCTCACTGGGATAGTCTTACAAGAAAAATCCTAAAAATATAACTTAAAAAAATGTGTCACTAATTTTGAGTTTGAATATCGACATTTTCCAAGGAAGCAGAGTTTCTGCAAATAGGATTATTATTGATCCACCTATCATATGACACCAACTAAGTCTGATTTCCTTTGGATACTGCTGTAAGGCAATGCTGGAAGGGAAAGGACAAACTTTGAACATCTGCATCATGAAGTAACACTAATTTTAAAAAGTAATCAAATTCCATGGGGCAAACAGATTTAAGTTCTTATCACAACATTTGCTATGTTCCCCAGAATCTAAGAACGTTTCAGAGTAGCAGCTGTGTTAGTCTGTATTCGCAAAAAGAAAAGGAGTACTTGTGGCACCTTAGAGACTAACAAATTTATTTGAGCATAAGCTTTCGTGAGCTACAGCTCACTTCGTCGGATGCTTATGCTCAAATAAATTTGTTAGTCTCTAAGGTGCCACAAGTACTCCTTTTCTTTTTGAGAATCTAAGAAGTAATTGAAATAAACATATTAAGGTAGGATATTGAGAATAGTGTAATGTAATGCTGTCTTGTGAAGTCTGCACAAACTAAAAAGAAAAAACCCAGAGGCCTAACCTTCCAAACCTAATTGTGACTGTCTAGATGGGTACACTACTAAACAAATCGAGAAAACACAATTGTCAGCATGTATCATTGAATTTTAATTGCAAGAGGTTGCAGAGTCAAATTCATTCTGGAGTCTAAGATACCATGAAGAAAATTAGTAAACTAACAAATCTCCCGGCCAAAATCAGTCTCCAAACTAGACACAGCTCATTTATACTGATTTAGGAGTTTAAAGGTTAAAAAAAAATACACTTTTAGAGAAAAGCAAGATTAGAAGACTCACTCTATCTGTTTAGGCTTAAGATTTATCCATAAGTATACTGCCAAATAGATTATCTTTGTTTCCTGTGCAGTTTAGCCTGCTGTTATCCAAGAGTGTTGTCAGAAAAGGCAGAATTCTTTTTTCTGCAGCAAATTGAAACAGATGCCACACAGATATTTTCCCCTATAGAAATCAGACAAATGACATTTTTCAGAGTAACAGCCGTGTTAGTCTGTATTCGCAAAAAGAAAAGGAGTACTCGTGGCACCTTAGAGACTAACCAATTTATTTGAGCATGAGCTTTCGTGAGCTACAGCTCACTTCATCGGATGCATACCGTGGAAACTGCAGCAGACTTTATATACACACAGAGAATATGAAACAATACCTCCTCCCACCCCACTGTCCTGCTGGTAATAGCTTATCTAAAGTGATCATCAGGTTGGGCCATTTCCAGCACAAATCCAGGTTTTCTCACCCTCCACCCCCCCACACAAATTCACTCTCCTGCTGGTGATAGCCCATCCAAAGTGACAACTCTTTACACAATGTGCATGATAATCAAGTTGGGCCATTTCCTGCACAAATCCAGGTTCTGTCACCCCCTCACCCCCCTCCTTCTTCTTCTTCCGCCTTCTACCCTCACAGATTTGTAATGCCTGTAGAAATTATAACCCCATGGGATGTCAAATCACTGCTGTGTAATGAAACCACAAAATTTCTGTTAAAGTTAATAATTATATGTTCCAAAACAAGTAAAAATATGCTGTACTTTTTTAATTAACTATTTTTCATCTTTGTAATAACGTTGAGTTTATGCAAGTTACACATGAATTTGGTTCCCAGTTTAACTAGCAATGAACCTGAAATAAAAGGTCGTGTTTGGAGCTGTATTCAGTTTCAATGGTGAATCAAGGCTAGGTTCTTGATTTAATAGTGCTTAAATCTCACGAGTCACTCTGGCAAGAATTTGGCCAGGACAGGAAAACAGGCCTTTTCTGGTTTTGAATCCAATCAGAACCAAAATCACAGAAGCAGATTCGGAATAAAATCTTTAAGAGCCCCACTTGCAAATTAAGAGAATTAGGCTCAAGGTTCTGGTTTAACTTAACCTTTGAATTGGAGTCACTCTTAAATGTTTATGTTTCTGTGCCAATAGAAATTCACACCACAATAATAGCAGTAATATTCCTAAATTAAATGTTATAATACTTAAGAACAGGAATACGCATTCCAAACATTAAACACTTCTTTTTACATTTTTCAAATTGTTTTTTGTAGTTAGTTCATCACTTTAAATTAAAGGAGGAGATGCTGTTAAACAATGATGGTCCCAGAAACTTATAACATTCAGATTTTCTGAATCCAAAGAAGTTCTGAAATTGACAGAGCATTGTCATGTTTACTAGGCTAAACACGGATATGCGTTGGCATTTGACATACCATCAAGTTCTTACAGTGCTTTCTGGACTGAGATGTTTGTAACCAATCCACATTTCATCCCAAATTTTATCAAAAATACAATTCTGTCAGACTAACAGTATCTAACTCTCTTTTAAGACCAAGTTCTTTAGTGCACCAAGACTTGCTTGATGAATATTAAGGAGCTTGTTACAGCTCCCTGATTCTCAGTCTGCCCTGGCCCCAATGTAAATTAGATCTGCCTAGGGGCTGCTCTAAATTACAACCGGAGGCCATGGTCTCTAAGGAACTGTCCTCCAACATTAAAGTGGCAGAGCAGAGCTACAGCCCCTGCTGTCTCAAACACTTTACACTGGAGGCAGGGAGTTCTTATGACATAGGAGTCAAATTCTCTGGCTTTGCACCTTCGGAGAATTCTTCCCCTCATGGGAAAGGAATTCTGAAATAGGCACCTTAAGCCAGATTTCAGCCTGTTTGCACCACTCAGGAGATTCTGATGCTCAGTATTGTATTCAAGAGAAAACTATTTATCATTTGGAATAAAATATGTGTGTTCCCACAGATTAGAAACCATTTGTCTGATAATCCCATGAAAAACTGCTGATGCACTAATCATATTCCAGTTATTTTTATGGGTACATTTTCATATGGATTTCTTCCCTTTTTTTGGTGCAATTTGCACCTGCAAAATGTGTTGGCAATATCATTTGTAGGCATAGATCTAGTGAAAACTCCCTGCATCATCTCTCCTCTCTAGTACACCCATATAATAATAAGCATTATTTAGCCTTCCCTGACAAATTTGTGAAGCATTGTCTTCTATTTTTTCACATCCTTTCAGTTCTTCACCACAGATTCAGATACATATAAAGGAACAATAAACAGCTGAACAGTTCACTTAGCTACAGTTGTGGTTGTTTTCCCATTTTTTTTTTTACAGTTTATTTGCAAACCTGAAGAAGAAATGTATCAGAAATATTAAATTAATATATAGTTAATCCTTGACCCAGAAAGGTATCTGAGATAAAAAGAAAATGTTTTCTAAAACAAGACATCATGCTGAGAATTTTTAGAAGCATATAAAATTAGAAAATTCTTTCAGCTATTTAATTTGCTTAAGGTAAGTCTCATTTGCTGCTAAAACTGCTTCATTAACTATGAAATGATCTCCCTGAGACTTACCCCTAAAACACAGAATTTAAGTAATCTAAGTTACGATGATAAATCTCATTTTATCTTTGATTCATGATTCTGATTGTGACTCTCACTCTTACTCTCTATCTTACTTAAACGTATCAAAATGTACCACAGAATCTCTATGGCTAGAAATTCCATGCCTGAATAATAAGAGTATAGCACTATGAACTTACTACTGACCATTGACCAGGAATGGTGACAGTGATTGTGAAATGCTCTGAGAAATTACAGAGGCGACAAAAACAGAAAACCCAGTAATAATGGGGGATTTCAACTATCCCTATGTTGACTGGGTCACTGCAGAACAGGATGCAGAGATAAATTTTCTAGACACCATTAATCACAGCTTCTTGGAACTGCTAGTCTTAGAATTCACAAGGAAAGTGGCAATTCTTGATTTTTTCCTAAGTGGAGCACATGATCTGGTCCAAGTGATGACTGTAGCTGAACTGCTCAGTAATAGAAGATTTAATGGAATTAAATTTAAAATCCTTCCAGGTGAAAAAATACAAAAAAAAAAAAAAAAGAAAAGAAAAACCCACCACAGTAGCATTTCACTTTAAAATGGAGAACTATATAAAAATGAGCAATCTAGTTAAGTAGAAATAAAGAGGAACAGTCACAAGAGGGAAATGCCTGCAAACTGCATGGAAACTATTTTAAAACAGTGTAATAGAGGCACAACCTAACTGTATACTCCATTAAAAAAATAACAAGAGAGCCAGAAAAATGTCACCATGGATAAACAAGAGAATAAAAAAGAGATGATTAGAGGACAAAAGAATTTGAAGAGGAACTAACAAAAGACTTAAAAACTGACAGCAAAATTGTTTTTAAGTACATCAAAAGCAGTAAGCCTGCCAAACAATCAGTGGGGCCACTGGATGATTGAGGTACTAAAGAAGCACTCAGGCTGAGACAAGGCTGTTGTGGAGAAGCTAAATGAACTTTTTACATCAGTCTTCACTGCAGAGGATCTGATTCCCATACCTGAGCCATTCTTTTCAGCTGACAAATCAGAGGAACTGTCCCAGATTGAGGCGTCAGTAAAGGAGGCTTTGGAACAAATGGATAAATTAAACAGTAATAAATCACGAGGACCAGATGGTATTCACCCAAGAGTTCTGAAGGAACTCAGATATGAAATTATAGAACTACTAACTGTGGTATGTAAGCTATCACTTAAGTCAGCCTCTGTATCAGATGACTAGAGGATAGCTAACGTAACACCAATTTTTTTAAAAAAAGGCTCCAGAGGCAATCCTGGCAACTACAGGCCAGTAAGCCTAACTTCAGTATTAGGCAAACTGGTTGAAACTATAGTAGAGAATGGAATGCTCAGACACAGATGAACATGATACATTGGGGAAGAGCTAACACATGTTTTGTAAAGAGAAATCATGCTTCGCCAATCTATCAGAATTCTTTGAGGGTGTCAACAAGTATTTGGAGAAGGGTGATCCAATGGATATAGCATGATTGGACTTTCACAAAGCCATTGACAAGGTCCCTCGACAAAGGCTCTTAAGCAAAGTAGGCAGTCATGGGATAAGAGGAAAGATCCATCCAAAGAGGATGGATCTAGACTGTTCTCAGTGGTAGCAGATGACAGAACAAGGAGTAATGGTCTCAAGTTGCAGCTGGGGAGGTTTAGGGTGGATATTAGGAAAAACTTTTTCACTAGAAGGGTGGTGAAGCACTGGAATGCATTATCTAGGGAGGTGGTGGAATCTCCTTCCTTTAAGGTTTTTAAGGTCAGGCTTGACAAAGCCCTGGCTGGGATGATTTAGTTGGGAATTGGTTCTGCTTTGAGCAGGGGGTTAGACTAGATGACCTCCTGAGGTCCCTTCCAACCCTGATGGTCTATGATTCTATGATTCATGGATCGATAACTGATAGGAAGCAAAGGGTAGGTATTAATGGTCAGTGTTCACAGTGGAGAGGGATAAATAGTGAGGTCCCCAAAGGATCTGCAGTTGGACCTATGCTGTTCAATACATTCATAAAAGATCTGGGAAAAGGGATAAACTGTGAAATGGCAAAATTTGCAGACGATACAAAATTACTCAAGATAGTCAAGTCCAAAGCTAACTGTGAAGAGTTACAAAGGGATCTCACAAAACTGGGTGACTGGGCAATAAAATGACAGATAGAAATCAGTATTGACAAGTGCAAATTAATACACATTGGAAAACACTATCCAAATTATACATACAAAATGATGGGTACTATATTAACTGTTTCTACTCAAGAAAGAAAACGTGTATAGTTCTCGGAAAACATTGTGTGGCAGCAGTCAAAAAAAGGAAAGGGCTAGATAACAAGACAGAAAATATCATAATGCCAATATATAAATCTATGGTATGTCCACACCTTGAAGAGTGCATGCAGTTCTGGTTGCTCCATCTCAAAAAAGATATATTAGAACTGGAAAAAGTACAGAGAAGGACAACAAAAATCATTACAGGTATGGAACAGTTTCCATATGAACAGAGATTAAGAAGACTGGGACTGTTCATCTTAGAAAAAAGACAACTGAGTGGGAATATGATAGAGGTCTATAAAATCATAAATGGTGTGGTGAAAGTAAATAAGGTAGTGTTATTTACCCCTTTACATAACAAAAAGAACCACGGGTCACCCAATGAAATTAATAGGCAGAAGGTTTAAAACAAACATAAGGATGTACTTCTTCACACAATGCATAGTCAATCTGTGGAACTCCTTGCCAAGGAATGTAGTGGAGGCCAAAACTACAACTGGATTAAAAAAAGAATGAGAAGTTCAGCAATGGTGATTAGCCAAGATGGTCAGGGATGAAATCCCATGTTCTGGGTACCCCTAAATCTCTGACTGCCAAAGGGGATGGATTATTCGCTAATTGCCCTGTTCTGTTCATTCACTCTGAAGCATTTGACTCTGGTCACTGTCAAAAGACAGAATACTGGGCTAGATGGACTATTGGGCTGACCCACTGTAGCCATTTTTATGTTAGTCTAAGGCGTTTTGGGGCATTACCACAATGCAAAAATTCATAACAAATTGAAAGATTTGAGAGATCTTTTGTACTTTCAGGAAGTTAGCTATGTGCTTCCTATTAAAAATCAATGTGAGCTTTCACATTTAAACAAAACACAAACAAACAACCAAATACCTTACGTGATATTTTCATTTCTATGTATCCACACTTTAATAAGCTTGATCCAAAACTCCTATAGTATTGCTCAGTTAGAGTCTGCAGAATTTGATCTTCCACATAGCATACAGTATCTCAGATTAATATGCATTAATACAACTATGGGCTAATATCTGTTCTTAGATCTATAAAGCAAATCTGCAAAAGAGTGAATATGTTGTATGACATATACATGTGTGACCCTAGGACCTCCTCTAGGCACAGGGCACGCCAGACAATAACTCACATCAAGTCTGACACTCATTGCCCCAACATGCTCTCGTCATAATATATATCTCAAAGGTATCATGTCAGGTGTTGTACATAAACTAGTGACACGTTAGTCCCAACAGTCATTGTGTGATGCATGTACGACTTGGGTATAAAGAATTATAGATATGTGCTGGAAATGTGTTATTAAAATGTGTTTGGGAGGCAGAACATAAAACCGAGCCTGCCCTAGACAAAGAAATGTGTATGTACCTGTCTGACCAGATTGGTTACAGGCAGAGGACAGTGCAAGTACATTTACAAATAAGGTAAACAAAGGCATTAAGCTAAGCAAGCGGGGAAAAGGACTGTTTAACAATTATACCAGGGGACAGAATCTGCAGCCCAGGAAGCCTTCCTGGCTCTTGAGGCAATGGACTTTGAGTAATATAAGGGGAGAAAAAAGACCTTTTAGTTATCCAACACTGATAAGACATAGGGTACAGCATGCTCTGAGCCTGTGAAAGTTGGATCCCACAGTCTGGAGGTCTAGGGACGCTGATAACTTAATGTAAGGAAGAAAACTGCTTCAGCAAAGATTGTAACTTGCTAAGATGAAGTTTTCATCACTAGAAAGCAAGTTTTGTTTTATTTGTAACCTGGTCTGTCTCTTTTACTCTGTCTTAATACACTTAAATCTCTGTTCTCTATTAATGAACATATTCTTGTTCTCTTACAAAGCCCTCTGAGTGCTGTTTATTAAACTGAAGTGTGAGTATTCAGTTAACCTAACAGACTGATGTGTGCTTTGTCCCTTCGGAGCCAGCAAACCTAATAATTTCTGTAAGTGTTCAGTGAGAGGACAGGACACTACATGTGGATGTCTATGGGAAACTTGGGAACTGGGGTTCACTGATTGTTACCTAAAAGGCAAAGTTTAGACTGGCAGAGTCTTGAAGAGTTTGCTGGCAAGGCAGAGAGGCTGGTATGTCTAGGAGCAGACACAGTTTAGCAGCAGCAAAGCTCTCTCTATTGCTAAGGCAGAGGAGTAAGATAGTGGCTCAGTTTTGGGTGTCCTGAGCATGACATCACTACATATCTCTAGCAATACACTAAAAATCAGATGTGCGTTCATTATGATCTGTATGAAACAGGGTGGCTTTCAGAATCTGCATCCAATCCAGGTGTGAGAATGCACATTCAGAAACAAGGAGCATAGCTAAACATGGGATGAGTGTTTCACATCCATATATAAAACATAGGAACATGCAGTATTCAAAATGGACACATATTGTCACACAATGAGTGTATACATTTATGTTGACCCTAGGTGGAACCGTATACAGCATGCTCATTAGCTAACATAGGGTATGTCTACACTGCAATTAAAAACCCATGGCTGGCCCGTGCTAGCTGCCTCGGGTCTGAAGGGCTCAGGTGAAGGGGCTGTTTACTTGAGGTGTAGATGTTTGGGCTAGGGCTGGAGCCCAGGCTCTAGGACTCTGTGAGGGTTCCAAAACTCAGGCTCCAGCCTGAGCCCGAACACCTACACCTCAATTAAACAGCCCCTTAGCCAGAACCCTGTGAGTCCAAGTCAGCTGGCACAGACCAGACATAGGTGTCTAACTGAAGTATAGATACACCCATAGATCAGAGTTCATATGTAGTATACAGACCATCTGAACTAACTAATGTCTGAATATACTGAGATGTGCTCCTAATGATGTACTTTATGAGATCAGAGTGACATATCTTTTGGGGGATATTCTTTGGTCCTAAACCTCTCACATATTGCAAACTCCTTTTTTAAATTAAGAAAATTTCTGCCACATGGAGATGGGATTTGAGCCACATTGGAAAATGACTGTCCATTTACACAGTATCAACAAGATACAACTAGATATAATTTTGTCTTTACACATTATGTGAAGGTTTATGAACTCAAGGAGAAGAAAAATATTTATTTGCATATATGTGTCTTGTTTAATTCAGTCACAGCTAATCCATTTCTACGGTTTTTTTCTCAGCTTTTTAAGTTTTACTTCAGATTTGAAAAATAGGAACAAAAAGTCTGATGCTATTGATGCTTGTAGATTTTGTCTGTTGACAGCACCAGAACTTAAATGAAGTCTGCTTTAGCAAGTAGGGTTAATTTGGGTATCACAATTTGGTTTTATTTCCTTTTATGCCTAAGAAGGCAGGCTAGGCTCTGTGTATTATTGATTGAAAGTGAACAGAAAGGGCCTCATTCCTCTCTACACTTACATTGGTTGTACATTGGTGTAACTCCACTGACACTCGATGAAGTTGCTCCTGATTTACTAGTGTGAATAACAGGAGAATACGGTTCTTAATCATCACCTCGTTGTCAGAATCATCAGGTGGCTGGCTGAGGCAGGAACAGGGGCTGGCTGGTGTTGAAACAAGCACAGGCTAGAACAGGAGCAGGAACAGTTTGTTGAAACAACTGGCAATGGGAGTGTTCTCAGCCAGGCAGTACCACTGAGCAGGCTAGAGAGACTGCTTCCCTTAGGAGCCAATATACCTGCCTTAGGATCACATAGGAGGGTCCTCACCTGTGGATTGGCTGACTCTGGTTGAATGAGCTGGGGCCTATCACAAGACCTTCAGTTAATTGCTTCTGATCACTCATCCCACTCTCTGTCTCAGGAATGACTCATCAGGAAGGCTCAGGCTCAGAGATAACTCAGGCTTAGCTAACTCCTCACACTAGTACAATTCTATGTTATGAAAAAAAAATCTATGCAGATTTTTTTAAAAACTTAGTTTTATAAAGCAAGCTTGACAAAAACTGTGCAAGTTTAGATTGGTTCCCAAAATCAAAACTGCAGAGCGTCTCCTCTGGAGTGCGAAATAGGAGATTTAATCTGTTCGGCTTCAGTACATTCTCTTCCGCAAGTCTGAAATCTTTTTTTTTTTATTATAAATTGTACCAGAAACGAAGCTATTACAATCTCTGGATGTAGTTAAGACATACAGATTTTAAATGATCATACAAATGTGTGCAAAGTGAAAATAAATACGTTCTAATAATGTTAGAGAATCCCTCTGAACTTGTTTTTAATTGAATGTGAATGTGCTGAACCATGATGGCTAAGTGTTTCACCAAATCTTAGTAATTTCTGTTTCAGTAAACTTTGGGTTTTAGTTCAAAAGTCATGGAATGATTCTAAATTTTTTCTCTTAATAGCAGAAATTGTTTCCTTTTTCCTCTGAATTGAGAGCTTCTTGAGAAAGTCTTAGATGTTTCTTTTCCATGTTCCCAACAATAGAGATACAAAATGCATTTTTGCACACAGTATGCATTAAGAAGATAAAATAAATATGGAACTTGTATTTCCACAACTAATCTTCAAGTATTATCCTGAATGATATAATCTAAACATTTGGAGTGCCCACTGTCTCTACAATAATTCTTGTCTTCTACTCAAAGAGTAAATGTCTACTAGCATTTTTAAAATCTAGTCCCTTATAGTTTAGTTTAACATGTAAATAAAATATACAATATTACAGAAACCTTCCCAAAATAATCTTTTCTGAGCATTTTAGTTTGTAAGACTCTTTTGTGATAATTCTGCTATTAACCCACTATTTTCTATATGCACTGTAAACTGCTGTTTCACTGTATTCTTTGTTTAGGCTACTTGTTGGTGGTACTTGGTTATCTCACAAAGATATGCACAAGATTACATGGAACTCACCAAATGGTCAGACCAAAAACCAGACTGACCCCATTACTATCTGTAAAAAGTACAGATGGTCACTGTTGGATGTTAAAATCAGTGGTGGATTAGCCACTGGGTGGGAGCCCCGGCCAATTCTGGGGACTTGGAAAAATGGGTACACCCACACCCCGACCCACTCCTCCCACCCGGCACTCCTGCCAGGGAGCGGGTCAGGGTGCAGGGGCTTGCCCGCTCCTCCCGCCTGCCTGGCACTCCTCCAGCCCCCCAACAGGAGCACTGGGCAAGTGGAGCAGGGCAAGCCCCCGCACCCGAACCCCGATCCCTGGCAGGAGTGCTGGATGGGTGGGGCAAGCCCCCATACGCTGACCCCACTTCCCCAACAGAAGTGCCAGGAATGGGCAGGGGGACTGCACACAGAAGAGGTGGGGAGGAGGGGCCCCCATTTGCTCAGACCCAGGGCCCCACAAAACCCTAATCTGCCCCTGGTTAGAGTATATAGAAGTGCCACGTGTGGCAGTGATCAGGAACTACTAATGGGAATTATTAAGATTAAAGTTCAAGAAAAAGATGGGTCCAGCTAGAGTCAAATTCCACCTTGACAGGTTAAAAGGATAGTTCTGTGAAGGTGGCATGATGCTTGGAGGCTATTAATTTTAGGCTATTAATTTGTGGTGATGAAGAAGATCTCACTATAAACTCGATGGGAAATAGTCAAGGAAGTGAGAAAAAGTACAGTGGAGGACATTATTGGAAGTCAGAAGCAAACAAGGAAAAGCTGGACAAGCAATGGAACAAGAACATTACAGGGAAAGTGTAAACCAGCCAAGACTTCTGGGAAAGCAGTAGAAGTAAAATCATTCTGCAAAGCGGTGAAGAAATCACAAAGAGCGGAAAAGCCAATGTTTTGGAAAGAAGAGGCTCAACAACTAGAGGAGGTTACAACTAAAGGAGGAATCAAGAAAGCAAGGTATGAAAACAATATATAAAAAGATTAAATTGCTGGGAAACACAATCAGGCCAACAATGCAAGTGGTAAAAAACACTACCAGTGACTGGAAACCAATGATGAAGAGTTGCTGTAATATGGAAGGAGCATTTTGATTGCTGAACCCTGCAGACCATCCAGGTTAACATAATGGATCAATATTTGTAAATAAAACTAACAAAGAATATTTGAACGTCTCCTTTAAAAAACTTAATTTCCCACTCATCACAGTAGCAGATTAAAGCAGGTCAATAATTAAGAATTGTTTACATTCTTTTAATTCCTTATTGCTGATGCTGCAAATCAATATCTAAGAGAATAAGAAAGAATGCAAATGCACCAGGAGAAAGTATCTAGGGAAGTTAAAGGAAGCAAAAGACACATCTGGAAATTTATGATGTCATATTGATAGGAAGAGAGAAATCATCAATAGGAGCTACTTTATGCTTGTCTTGGGGAATAAACACTCTGATAGTCTGGACCACTGGCAGTGAGCTAGCGCTATAGGTTACTCCTTTTTATTGGGGTAAAAGGGTCAGTCTCATTCTTGAGGAGGCAAATGCTGCCTTGTCAATAATCCTGCAAAATGCTAATCCAGGGGCAAAACCTTTCTGGATGAAGGCTGTATAATATTAGCTGCTTTCTGCTTGAATCTGAAGGACAGAGTAAAATGGGATTAAATTCTAAATGAAGTTGAACACTGACATTTGCCCTCAAAATAATCTTAATTATGTTATGAACTTCAAAGCTGAGGAAGCTTTGGTCTGAAGACTCACCAGGCTCTGGCGGGTTCCTTGGCAGCATGCATATTTAGGAAATCATTAAACTCAGTCAGTTATTACTGACATTTGGACATGCCTAAGAGGTTCTTACACCACATGTATTTATAAAGATAGATAGATATAAAATACAACTCATATCACAAAGCACAGATATTTACTATCATGCCATTAAGCATACACAAAATGACACCAGCAAGCTACATTGCAGCCCAACCCCACCCTTTATTCACATTGCTGAGATCAGTGAGACTACTTGTGTGAATAACTACCACTAGTGAGAATAATAAAGGTCATGATTTGGCCTGAAGACATTTTAGGAATGGGAAAAATCTACCTGGACTAGTCTGTCTCAGTCCCATTTTCTGTATTTTTTCCATTTCTCTTAATCCCATTTCCATTTCTTTTAGAATATCCTTTAATCCAGTGTTTCTCAACCTTTTTGATACCAAGGACCAGCTTGCTGCCTTTCTAAACTGTGTCAGGGATATCTCAGGAACTGGCACTTGTCCATGGACTGTAGGAAAAAACCCACTACCTAACAAGAACCTTTGCTAGAAAAAAGTTAATGGGGCATCCAGCTATCACCCCAAAACCACATCATTTTTTCTTTACTAAAATCTTACACCCTTACAATGTTAGAACATACAGAAATGAACTAAGGGATCCAGCCAGTTCCCCACTGTAACATAATCTATTCAATACCTACTGTGACCCCATCAGATTAATTCATACTGCCCAGTCAACCTTGAACTTTAGCAAAATGGCAAACTATCCTTCATTTACAAAATCTCTTTTAAGCAGAATAGCAACACAGTGTTTCCTGCTTCTTCCTTTCTACCTTATTTGCCCTTGGGGAGGGAGAACATTTCCTCTTCCCCTTGGGGCTACTCTCACAGCCTTCCTGAGACTGCTTTTATATCCTCTCTCTAATAAGTGTCTAGTTATTATTTATATTACAATAATGTCTAGAGGCCCCAGTAATGATTAGGCCGCATTGCACTTGGCAATGTACAAACACAGTCCCAGCCCTGCGGCATTTATAGTCTAAATAGAAACAACAAATAAGAGCCGAGAAATATGAGGTAGTATCATCATTCCCTTTCACAGATGGAGAATTGAGGCAGTAAAAGATTAAGTGACTTCCCTAGTGAAACACAGGAAGTCTGTGATAAAGCCAGCAAATAAACCCAGATCTCCTGAGTCCCAGTCCAATGCTATAATCGCAAGACCATCCTTCCTCCCACTTTCTTTCCTACTTACACCTTAATGTAGGGTTTATTATATTATAAACTGTTTACTTTATATAACTCCATATTTCCTTAGATTCCCTCACAAAGACATTTCTGTAAGAAGAGTCTTATATATTCCGTGATTCTGTGGCCACTGAATTCACCTGAATGTGCAGAATTTTGCTCCACAATCTGAATTTTCATTTTTTAAAAATTATGTTTAGCCCTTATGGTTTTGGAGAAAAATGAACAGACTGTAAACCAAAGCAGTGGGTCCTGCGCGACCCTGCAGACAATCTGAAACAATAGCTCTGAGAGGTGTGAAAACTGCCTCATTCATCTTTTTCAGGGATCCTGGGATGCTGCAATTCTGCCCCGTGACACCAAACAACTCAATGTTTCTACCATGGAATTTGCAAATTTTTTGGAGCCAGGCACCGTATATTTTATTTTTAGTCTGGAACTGTCTGCCTGCTCTTTAGTTTTGCCCACAAGGGGGAGTTCATTTGGATAACTGTGCAAGCTCCCTGCACTGTCCTATGCAGCCAGACAGCAGGCAAGTGCGGAGCCACAGCTGGAGTTTAGCTTGCAGCCAAGGAGCAGGCGGACCCAGGACGGGAGTTGGGCAGCCTAGAGACCACAACAGAAATCAGAGTACAGGGTGTGAGAGCCAGGTAGTCTGGAGAGCAGAAAGAAAAACTATCCTTTAAAATAATTATATACAAAACCAAGCAATAAGCATTATGTCATTGACTATATTCAAGAGGGAGTCGTAAACTGTGTATGTTTGTGTGGGGATGAGATGGAAATGAAGGATGTTTTACAGCAAAAGAATAAATTAATATTTCTGTGGGTTTGCTGCCACCGACACATTGGTAAAAAAAAGCCCTGAATCCTTGATTATCCCATCGCTTCCACCAATGGGGCTGGGAAATCAAGATCTGAAAAATCCTAATGTAAATAAGGCACATGGGGAGCTACTATTTGTTAGCCAGTACATAGTATACATCACATTAATGGATATTATGGAAATGGTATTAATATGTTATATATATGGGAGCTGGGAAGTTATGTTAATGAAATGTATTATGTTCTCCCCACAATTTTCTTCACCCATGTCAGGTATCTCACAACACTTTGCAAAGCTAAAGTCAGCTTTGGCATTTGAAAATAGGAAGCCCGTCAAAGCCGAGATACGTGAATGGTATGTCCTAGAGGAGATTGGATGTAACTCTAAGCCCAACTGGTTTGGAAACAGAGATAAGTACTAGGGCTGTCAAGCGATTAAAAAAATTAATCGCAATGTTAAACAATAATAGAATACCATTTATTTACATTTTTTGATGTTTTCTACATTTTCAAATATATTGATTTCAATTACAACACAGAATACAAAGTGTACAGTGCTTACTTTATTTTTATTACAAATATTTGCATTGTAAAAAACAAAATAAATAGTATTTTCAATTCACCTAATACAAGTACTGTTGTGCAATCTCTTTATCATGAAAGTTGAACTTACAAATGTAGAATTATGTAAAAAAAACCCTGCATTCAAAAATAAAATAATGTAAAACTTTAGAGCCTACAAGTCCAATCAGTCCTACTTCTTGTTCAGCCAATCGTTCAAACAAACAAGTTTGTTTACATTTTCAGAAGATAAGGCTGCCTGCTTTTTGTTTATATCACCTGAAAGTGAGAACAGACATTCGCATGGCACTGCTGTAGCCAGTGTCACAAGATATTTACATGCCAGATACTCTAAAGATTCATATGTCCCTTCATGCTGCAACCACCATTCCAGAGGATGTGCATCCATGCTGATGGGTTCTGCTCGATAATAATCCGAAGGAGTGCGGACTGACGCATGTTCATTTTCATCATCTGAGTCAGATGCCACCATCAGAAGGTTGATTTTTTTTTTTTGGTGGTTTGGGTTCTGTAGTTTCCGCATCAGAGTGTTGCTCTTTTAAAACTTCTGAAAGCATGCTCCCCACCTCATCCCTCTCAGATTTTGGAAGGGACTTCAGATTCTTAAATCTTGGGTGGAGTGTTGTAGCTATCTTTAGAAATTTCACACTGGTATATTCTTTGTATTTTGTCAAATTTGCAGTGAAAGTGTTCTTAAAATGAACAACATGTGCTGGGTCATCATCTGAGACTGCTATAACATGAAATATATGGCAGAATGCAGGTAAAACACAGAGCAGGGGACATACAATTCTCCTCCCAAGGAGTTCAGTCACTAATTTAATTAACACATTTGTTTAACAAGGGTCATCAGCATGGAATCATGTTCCCTGGAACAATGGCCAAAGCATGAAGGGACATATGAATCTTTAGCACATCTGACATGTAAATATCTTGTGACGCCAGCTACAACAGTGCTATGAGAACACCTGTTCTCACTTTCAGGTGACGTAATTAAGAAGTGGGCAGCATTCTCTTCTGTAAATGTAAACAAACTTGTTTATCTTAGTGATTGGCTGAACAAGAAGTAGGACTGAGTGGACTTGCAGGCTCTAAAGTTTTACATTATTTTGTTCCTGAGTGCAGTTATGCAACAAAAACCCCTACATTTGTAAGTTGCACTTTCATGATAAAGAGATTACATTACAGTACTTGTATGAGGTGAATTGAAAAATAATATTTATTTTATCATTTTTACAGTGCAAATATTTGTAATAAAAATAATATAAAGTGAGCACTGTACACTTTGTATTATGTGTTGTAATTGAAATCAATATATTTTAAAATGTAGAAAAGCATCCAAAAATATTTAATAAATTTCAGTTCGTATTCTATTGTTTAACGGTGCGATTAATCATGATTACTTTTTTTAATCGCAATTAATTTTTTTGAGTTGATTGCATGAGTTAACTGCAATTAATCATAAGAACATAAGAATGGCCCTACCTGGTCAGACCAAAGGTCCATCTAGCCCCGTATCCTGTCTTCCAACAGTGGCCAGTGCCAGGTGCCCCAGAGGGAATGAACAGAACAGGTCATCATCAAGTGATCCATCCTGTCACTCATTCCCAGCTTCTGGCAAACAGAGGCTAGGGACACCATCCCTGCCCATCCTGGCTAATAGCCATGGATGGACCTATCCTCCATGAATTTATCTAGTTCTTTTTTGGTCTTGGTCTTTACAACATCCCCTGGCAAGGAGTTCCACAGGTTGACTGTGCATTGTGTGAAGAAATACTTTCTTTTATTGTTTTAAACCTCTTGCCTATTAATTTCATTTGGTGACCCCTAGTTCTTGTGTTAGGGGAAGTAGTAAACAACACTTCCTTATTGACTTTCTCTGCAATCAACAGCCCTACTAAGTACAAAGCAAAACAACAAATTAAGGAACTGTTGCAAACTGGTGGGTTGGATTTTAGTGACATGTAAATAATTTTGTAGCTTGTACTATAAATACGACCAGCTGAAATGTGTATCTTTGAAGCACACCTTCTGTGAAAGGAAAACATGCTGCACAGTAAGGGCATGGCTACACTTGCAAATGTAGAGTGCTTTGAGTTAAACCAGCCTTCGGAGAGCACAGTAGGGAAAGTGCTGCAGTCTGTCTACACTGACAGCTGACAACGCACTGGCATGTCCACATTTGCAGCAATTGTAGCACCATTGGGAGTGGTGCATTGTGGGCAGCTATCCCACAGAGCACCTCTTTCCATTCTGGCGTTGTGGCTTCTGGGAAGGGGGCGGTGGATGCGGGGCATTCTGGGTCCTGTCCCAACACCTCATGATGCATCGGTTCACATCCCAGCAATCCCTCTGCTTCCGTCCACAATTGGCGCCATCTTTCAATGGTTTTTGTGCTGCGCACGCTGTCTTCCCTTTGGGTCTGCGGGAATGGAGCCCAAACTGCTGAGGAATATGCTGATGAGTCTCACCAGCACATCACGTTTGGCAATCGAGTTACTCTTTAAGATCCAAAGTGACAGTGAGAACTCTGACGATGATATCAACTCAAGTAACGCATACGACACGAGATTGCTTGTGGCATTCACGGATGTGCTCAGCACCGTGGAACACCACTTTTGGCCTCGGGAAACAAGCACTGAGTTCTAGGATCACGCCGTCATGCAAGTCTGGGATGACGAGCCATGGCTGCAGAACGTTCAGATGAGAAAAGCCACTTTCATGGGACTGTGTGAGGAGCTCGCCCCCACCCTGCAGTGCAAGGACACAAGATTGAGAGCTGCCCTGATGGTGGAGATGTTATACCAATAAAATAAAAACCAGCAGGATCTTATTAAAGGGAAAAAGGCAAAATACCACATTTATTGTGAATACAGAAAGAATCATAGTAAGCAGTTAGTTATAGTTATAACATTCCATTCAATCTCATATTTATTCACACATTCATTCATACAAACACACACACACACACAGGTTCTGCAAGGTTGTTATCATAGTTACCAGCCATAGAGTTGCTCATGCCAAGCCACTGGCCAGGTGGCCTGGGCATGAGGAGGGAGCAGGGCCTTGTCAGATGCTCATCTGATGCTCCTGGAAGTTGGTTTGCAGAATCAGACCCCAAAGTTCTCACTTTTTAGAGTCTATTTTTATAGGAATTTCTTCCTATGCCAGTCTATGGGAATTGCTTCATCATGCTGTTGCTGAATCAATCAGCAGATAGCACATTCCTGACGGCTCCGTGCTGCTAGATGTTATCTTGTTCTTTGGTTCTCCCATTCTTGAGGCTGTTGGGTGGATTCCAGTCTGCCCTCCGGGGGGGGGTGTCCTCTGGTTATTTCCACTTGACGCCTTCTTCAGCCGATGGACACTGGATTCTTAGGCTGGCACCTCCCTGATCATTCAGTTATTATCCACACCAAGCATTCGTCCACATACAACCCCTATCTCTATTTTAATCACAATTGTTAATCCAGCAAAAGGGCGGGGAGTCTCTGGGTGCTGTTTCTGTTGTTAGAGTATTGCTTTGAGTCTCTCTCTCTGTGAATTGCTTTGAGAACAGACTCTGTCTTAGAATGTACTAACACAATTAGCAGCTTGCAAGTTTCACACAGAGAGGGAGAGAAGCAGTACCAAAAACCAAGAGACCTCTTAATTAGTAATACCCTGGAATTTAAACTATGGGGAATCAAACTCATTTGTGATTTTAATACAGAACTTCTTTAATATGATCCAACAGAGAAGCGGGTGGCTACTGCCATCTGGAAGCTGGCAACTCCAGACAGCTACAGATCGGTCGCTAAGCGGTTTGGAGTGGGAAAGTCGACCGTTGGAATCATGTTGATGCAAGTTTGTAGGGCCATTAATCGCATCCTGCTCAGAAGAACCGTAACACTGGGTAATGTGCATGACATTGGGGCTAGCTTTGCACAAATGGGTTTCCCTAACTGTGGAGGGGCGATAGATGGGACGTATATTCCAATTCTGGCACCAGCCCACCTAGCCTCCAAGTATGTTAATCGGAAGGGCTATTTCTCTATGGTTCTCCAGGCGCTTGTGGATCACTGTGGGCATTTCATTGACATTAATGCAGGCTGGCCCGGAAAGGTGCATGACGCACGCATCTTTCGGAATACTGGCCTGTTCAGGAAGCTGCAAGCTGGGACTTTTTTCCCAGACCAGAAGATTACCGTAGGGGAAGTCAACATGCCCATTGTGATCCTTAGAGACTCCACTTACCCTTGAATGCCGTGGCTCACGAAACCCTACACAGGGAGCCTTGACAGCAGCAAGGAGCGGTTCAACAACAGGCTGAGCCGGTGCAGAATGACTGTGGAGTGTGCTTTTGGCTGTTTAAAGGGCCGCTGGCACTCTCTATATGGGAAGCTGGACCTGGCCGATAACAGCATCCTGCGGTTATATCTGTGTGCTGTACCCTCCATAACATTTGTGAAGGGAAGGGTGAAAGATTCACTCAGGCATGGAACTTGGAGGTTCAACACCTTGAGGCTGAATTTGAACAGCCAGAGACCAGGGCTATTAGAGGGGCCCAGCATGGGGCTACAAGGATTAGGGATGCCTTGAGGGAGTAATTTGAGGCTGAAAGCCACCAATAATATCTGGTGCCCTGCACAGGAGTGAAGTGCAGTGGTTCCAATGTTAGTAGGAATCTGTATTTGCTACGTATGATACACTGACTTGCAGTGCCTGTTGCTTTCCTGGGATAAGGTATCTTTTTACGTTATACAATAATAAAGAAGGTTTTCAAAAAAAAATCCATTTAATGAAAAGAAAATGCATTTGTTGAAAAGAAACAACTGCTTGGGAAACACAAAGGGCAAGGGGGTGGGGTGGGGAACGGTACAATCACAGGTTTGCGTATGTCCTGTTATTCTACTCAGACTCCCTATTTGGAGTGCTGTGCAATGAGTGCTGCACTTCAGGATGGCTATACCGCATGGTGATGGGGGTTGAGTGCAGTGGGTAAGGGTCGTAGTTTTCAGGGCTGGGTGGTGAAGCTATAGGTGTTGGAGGCAGCTGGTGGCGATAAGAACCCTGACGTTGGGGAAAGTGGGTTGCAGGTGACACGGGGGCACAAGGGAAAGAGTTTTGGGACAAGGGCTGCAGTGGGGGGCGGGCACAGTAGTGCTCCACCTACATGGCTTCGAGTGCCTTGCTTGAGTCCTCTTCGCGCTCCATGATACTTATCAGCCACCCTGTGCTTCGGTGCCATCGATTCACATTCTGCTCGTGGACCCTCCTTTCACTCTCCCGCCACTCCTGCACTTTTTGATTTTCATTAAGGGAGTGCTGCATGACTTCATACAGCATGTCCTCTTTGCTTCTACATGGCCTCTTCCTGATCCTTTGCAGCCTCTCGGACGGTGATAACACGGATGGCTGAGATCTCAAGGTTGCATCTGTAAAGGCAAAATGCAACTTAACAGATGCAACATTGTTCACACCAGACAGAGCAATGATTCCACCGTACTTAAGGAGGGCAAGCACAGTCTACACAATAGCATAATTTGTCCATCCCAAAGCGAGTACACATAACTCCCGGGAGCAAAAAAAGGTGAGTAGGCACAAGATCAAGGGGGACTGATTCTTTCATGGCTGTAGTGTCCTCTGGGCCTTGGGGGGAGTCAACAGCTGCAAGGGGCCCCTATACTGAACACTGACCCCACATTTTCCACTGGAGTTCGTCCTGGAAGATATCTCGCTGCTGAGGGTAACCTGGGATGCAAGGGAGGGTCTTCTACTACAATGCGGCTTCCACCTTGGCCCATATGCATCTTGCCTGTGTGCAGCAATGGTCCCCTCACCCCTCACGGCAGAGTGGTGCAGACATGTTAACCTGATTGAGACAAGGACCACAATGGCTCTCCCACGAAACCTGCACAAGTGCATTGCCCAATTTCTGTATGAGACCTTTGAAGAGATCACTGAGGCTGATTACCGCGATGTGACAGAGCAAATCAACGCCCTATTCCGCATCTAGGCATGCATGCAGCCATAACCCTCCTCGCCCCAGGAGCCCGCACCAAATAACTTCCTTCCCAAAATAAAAGCAGCTTACCGGGAGCCTCCTCTGGTGTTTGTCCTTCCCCAAGCAGTGGCCACCACGACTGGCTAACTTCCTCCTGGCTTGAGAACAGCTCCTGGCTGCATGCATTTAGGGATGCCGGGGTGTCTTCCTCCTCCTCAGCACCCTTGCTCCCGCTTTGCTCCTCCTCCTCCCCCCTTGTTGGACTGTGCTCTGAAGTGTCCATGGTGGTACTCAGAGTGGAGGTGGGGTCGCGCCCAAGTATCGCATCCAGCTCTTTGTAGAAACGGCAGGTCGTGGGGGCAGCACTGGAGCGGCTGTTTGCCTTGCAGGCTTTGTGGTAGGCATTCCGCAACTTCTCACTTTAACCCTCCACTGCAGTGCGTCCAGGTCATGGCCCCTTTCCATCATGTCCCTTGATATCTGCCAGAAGGTATCGTAATCCCTATGGCTGGAGTGCAGCTGGGACTGGAAAGCTTCCTTCCCCCAAACACTGATGAGGTCCAGCACCCCACCATTGCTCCATACTGGGGATTGCCTGGCACGTGGAGGCGTGGTCACTTGGAAAGATTCACTGAGAGCACTCCACGCCTGGCTGAGCAAACAGGAAGGGGATTTTCAAAATTCCCAGAGAATTTAAAGGGCAGGTCTGGCAGTTGGTCACCTGAGGGCAGGGCAGTAGAGCTCGAAGTGCTGACCAGAGTGGCTAGAACAGGCATTGTGGGACACTTCTGGAGGCCAATCACAGCGCACTAACAGACCAGGGCATCCACACTAGTGCTGTGGCACTCCAGCAGGGGCGCATCAAACGTTATGCAACTCACCAAGGTGGAGTACCAGGAATGCTCTAGCCGTGGAGTCAGAGCGCTTTACGTGCCTTGCCAGTGTGGATGCATCATGAGTTAGAGCGCACTGGGATGCTTTAATGCGCTCTAACTCGCAAGTGTAGCCATGCCCTAAGAATTACTTCCCCAAAGGAAGGTAGGTATGTCTCTTTTTTACTGCTTTGTCTTCAGACAATACATTTGGCTAAGTTCGGTTATTTGGTTTCTTGAACATTTTTAAGAATGAACTGCGAGTGTCGTCAAACAATTAGCTACACCTTTGAATCAATGTACTCAGTGTCACTAAAGTTGGCAGAATCTGGTTCTTAAAAAGAGTAAATGAGGCACAAAAATTTTACCTCTATCATCTATAGAGTTAGAGAGACAGGGCTGGTGGGAATGAGAAGGATTGGAAGCTGAGAGACAAATGACAGGTCTGGGACCCAAGAAAATTTAAAATAAATATGTACCCCAAATGACAGCCTTGATATTCATTGTAGAGTGGCAGCTGCATGGAGTCTGTTACAGCTTCCTGATTCAAAACAACACAGCTCACTGCAAGTTAGACACAGGGTCTGCTTTAGCATAGGTCAATGGCAGATTGAATAAAGTGCAACCCTGCTTTGCCATACACACTGCCCCTCATATTGCTGGAGTGTCCCATCCCTTCCACTTTTATAGGGGTTGACTGACATAGCCACCTCTACCGGCATAAGGAGGAGACTCTCCTCTGGCCTTAGAGCAAAGTATCCTTAGCTGACCAGATAATCTGGCCCTATGATTTTTAAAAAGCATATAATTGTATTCTACATATTAGCAGGTTTATAAAATGTATTGTACAACAACAGTACTGACTTTATTTTTTTCCCCATGGCTCTTTTGGAGTCTACCGCTCTGTATATAGCAGTAGGGATATATTACTGACCACTTGACCAGGATAGTGATAATGACTGTGAAATGCTCAGGGAGATTAGAGAGGCTATAAAAATAAAAAACTCAATAATAATGGGGGATTTCAGCTATCCCCATATTGACTGGGTATCAGAATGGGATGCAGAGATAAAGTTTCTTGATACCTTAAATGACTGCTTCTTGGAGCAGCTAGTCCTGAAACCCACAAGAGGAGAGACAATTCTTGATCTAGTCCTAAGTGGAGCACAGAATCAGGTCCCAGAAGTTAATATAGCTAGACCGCCTGGTAATAGGGACCATAATATAATTAAATTTAACATCCCTGTGGCGGAGAAAACAGCACAGCTGCCCAACACTGTAGCATTTAATTTCAGAAAGGAGGACTACACAAAAATGAGGACATTTGTTAAAATAAAATAAAAGGTAAATAAAAGAAAATAAAAGGTACAGTGCCAAAAGCTAAATTCCTGCAGGCTGCATGGAAACTTTTTAAAGACACCATAATAGAGGCTAAACTTAAATGTATACCCCAAATTAAAAAGCATAGTAAGAGAACCAAAAAAATGCCACTGTGGCTAAACAAAGGAAAAGAAGCAGTGAGAGAAAAAGGCATCCTTTAAAAAGTGGAAGTTAAATCCTAGTGAGGAAAATAGAAAGGAGCATAAACTCTCGCAAATGAAGTGTACAAATATAATTAGGAAGGCCAAAAAAGAATTTGAAGAACTGCTAGCCAAAGACTCAAAAAGGAATAGCAATTTTTTTTTAACAAGTATATCAGAAGCAGGAAGCCTGCTCAACAACCAGTGGCACCACTGGACAATCAAGATGCTAATGGAGCACTCAAGGATGATAAGGCCATTGCGGAGAAACTAAATTAATTCTTTGCATCGGTCTTCATGACCGAGGATCTGAGGGAGATTCCCAAAGGTTTTGAAACAAATTGATAAAGAAAACAGTAATAAGTCACCAGGACCAGATAGTATTCACCCAAGAGATCTGAAGGAACTCAAATGTGAAATTGCAAAGCTACTAACTGTAGTTTGTTACCTATTATTTAAATCAGATTCTGTACCAAATGACTGGAGGATAGCTAATGTGACGCCAATTTTTAAAAAGAGGTGATCCCAGCAATTACAGGCCGGTAAGCCTGACTTCAGTACCAGGCAAACTGGCTGAAACTATAGTAAAGAACAAAATTTTCAGACACATAGATGAGCATAAGTTGTTGGGGAAAAGTCAACATGGTTTTTGTAGAAGGAAATCATGCTTCACCAATCTACTAGAATTCTTAGAGGGGGTCAACAAGCATGTGGACCAGGGGGGTCCAGTGGATACAATGTACTTGGATTTTCAGAAAGCCTTTGACAAGGTCCCTTACCAAAGGCTCTTAAGCAAAGTAAGCTATCATGGGATAAGAGGGAAGGTCCTTTGATGGATTGGTAACTGGTTAAAAGATAGGAAACAAAGGGTAGGGATAAATGGTCCGTTTTCAGAATGGAGAGAGGTAAATAGTGGAGTCCCTCAGGAGTCTGTACTGGGACCAGTCCTATTCAACATATTCATAAATGATCTGGAAAAAGGGGTAAACAGTGAGATGCCAAAATCTGCAGATGACACAAAACTACTCAAGATAGTTAAGTCCCAGGCAGACTGCAAAGAGCTACAAAAGGATCTTACAAAACTGGGTAACGGGGCAACAAAATGGCAGATGAAATTCAACGATGATAAATGCAAAGTAATGCACATTGGAAAACATAATCCCAACTCTCTCTCTCTCTCTCTCTATATATATATATATAAAAAAAATGATGGGGTCTAAATTAGCTGTTACCACTCCAGAAAGAGATCTTGGAGTCATTGTGGATAGTTCTCTGAAATCATCCACTCAATCTGCAGCGTCAGTCAAAAAAGCTAACAGAATGTTGAGCATCATTAAGAAAGGGATAGATAATAAGACAGAAAATATCATATTGCCTCTATATAAATCCATGGTATTCCCACATCTTGAATACTACATGTAGATGTGGTCACCCCATTTCAAAAAAGATATATTGGAATTCGGAAAGGTTCAGAAAAGGGCAACAAAAATTATTAAGAGTATGGAACGGCTTCCGTATGAGAAGAGATTAAAAAGACTAGGACTTTTCAGCTTGGAAAAGAGATGACAAAGGGGGGATATGATTGAGGTCTATAAAATCATGACTGGTGCAGAGAGAGTAGATAAGAAAGTGTTAATTACTCCTTCTCGTAACACAAAAACAAGGGGTCACCAAATGAAATTAATGGGCATCAGGTTTAAAACAAAGGAAGTATTTTTTTCACACAATGCAGTCAACCTGTTGAACTCCTTGCCAGAGGATGTTGTGAAGGCCAAGACTATAACAGGGTTCAAAAAAGCACGAGGTAAGTTCATGGAAGAAAGGTCCATCAATGCCTATTATACAGGATGGGCAGGGATGGTGTCCCTAGCCTCTGTTTGCCAGAAGCTAGGAATGGGCGATGGGGATGGATCACTTGATGATGACCTGTTCTGTTCATTCCCTCTGGGGCACTTGGCTCTGGCCACTGTTGGAAGACAGGATACTGGGCTAGATGGACCTTTGGTCTGACCCAGTATGGCTGTTCTTATGTTCACCCTCTGCCCTATAGCTAGACATCATCTTGAGCACTCTGTGTGAACAGCAGTGAAAGATTTGCCCACCGTTGGCCGATATGTGTTTTCAATATTCAGCATGTACCCTAAGCATAGTAGTTTTCCGGGTGATTATTTCTCAGTAATAAAGCTGCATTATTGCCTGAAAATGCAGAGGGACATAACACAATCACAATAAATCCGCAGTACAATTCACCGAAAATGTAAATATATAAATAAAGAAATCCTCAAGGGGTTGAATATTCAAGTAGGAAAGGCACTGTTGATAAATAAAGGAAGGGGTTCTCTGTATTGCATGCATACCTTTTATTTGGTCACTTAGGGCATGTCTACACTGGAATTTTGCTTCTGTTTTAACTAGAGTTACTGTTGTTGACTGCCAGTCAACCTGAGTTAGCTAACCTATTTGTAGGTGCTAGTCTAGATTAGAGGTGGGTGACATTTTTCAACTGAAAATCAATGGGATTTAGGTGCCTCTGAGGATCTGGGAATATGTCTGCACAATTTATTAATTCCATGTGAGATTATGAACCCTGTGTATCTGTGTCGGGGTGAAAATTTCATTTTGAATGTGCAGCCTTTTGTCTTTTCTATTGTCTGTTTGCCTCCATGTTGGGGTAAGATTCCAAAGGCTGGTGGCAAAAGAATAACAATAGGAGGTAGTTGACACTAACTACCCAATTGTTAGAAATCTAGTCACTCTAGACAAAAGACTGGTCCCTTCCCAGGAAGTCACCTTAACCACAAAGTCACCTGGCAGGGGATTGTACTCACGCGGGGATGTGGGAAAGGGTGTCACCTGACACAGGGTGCTATAGGTTTTAAAGGGGCAGAAGTTGGTCTTAGTGGGACAATTTTCTCCAGTCCATGAGGGAGAGACCACTCTCTTCATAGTGCATCCTGCACGAGGCAGGGGACAACCTGCCTGCCTAGCTTCCTGGACCCAGGTTGTCCCCCGAAGACTCCATAGGAAAGGGTGAAATAGCAGGTGACGTGTGTAGAGCTTGTTGTTTTGTATGACTAGTACTCTCCTGTGCTTTACATGATTAAGTATAAAAGTGCATAAAGGTATTAAACTCCTGTGCAAAGTGTGTGACTGTGTATTAACTGCTTCACAACTGCTGCATGCCCCTGAGAGAGTTAAACAGTAAACCAGAAGCTTCACACCTTTTGGGTGGAGTTCTGGGAGAGAAACTAGGGTATCTTGGGGGTCAGTGCTGGTCCTGGGGACCTAGAGCAAGTCAGATGAGGAGCCCCATTTCAGAGAAGGGATAGCAGACTGAGAGCCACTGCCCAGGAAATGTACCAGAGAGGCCCAGATCTGCAGACTGCTGAGGCTCCAGAAGCTTAACACATCCTAGGGAACCCAGAACAGCAAAGGTTTGGATTCTCCTTGCCACAGCAGCCCTAGTGGGTGGAGAGGTGGTGGTGCTCGCTAGGCACTGTCACAGATCCTAACTCAGGTGCTTTTATAAATCAGATTGGGCAGCAATCTGTCTCCTTGGGAACCTACATCTGACCTCTTGCTTTAGTTTTCTGAGTGACAGGGCAGAGTCTCCTTGGGCAATTGGGGCAAATTCTGCCCAGGAGCATGCACAAGGGGGGCCAAGCAGGGGCATGGAGCCCTCCAATAATCATCTCCACCACAGCCCATAGCTTCTGCCATAGCTCCTGCCCCAGGAGTCCCTCCCACGAATCTGCTAGGGTGGGAATCAGGTTAAGTGTGGCTGAAGAGATGTGCTTGGGAAAAGCCCTGCAGCTAGCACTCTCGCTGAGCCCCACTAGATGGCACCAGGAGCAGGGAAGCTGGGCTGGTAGCACAGTCTGCGAGATGGGGTGCGGGAAGCAGGGCCCAGGGCATTGGGTAGGGGCCGGTGTTTAAAGTGCCCCCCCCCCCCGCAAAAGTAGTCACATTTAAATCCCTGCGCACACCCCTGATTCTGCCTCTTTCTCCAACCTGGCCCAAAGTCATCATACCACAAACTCAACCTTAAGATTAACTAGAAAATCAGATTTTTTTTATTATTAGAAAGAAAACAAATGTGGAGTTATACATGGGATTTCAAATGAGGTATTGTTGGGATGAGAGCAAGACTTGAAGGAAAGGAATTCCAATGCACACCTATACTTGATTTTTCTCTTTGATCAAATTTAGATCAGGGAGTTTTGCCTGAGCAAGGATGTGTGTTTGCAATCACAATAGCAAGTTGTCATGATACATGTTTGACCATGTGGTGTTCCTACTCTCAAATTAGAATCAAGTCTTCACCTTCAATCTCTTGGAGAAGCTTTAAAAGAGAAGCTGTAAACCTCTAAAAAGATGACAGACTAAATTGTAAGAGGCTTTCTGGTACATATTTACACTTGAAGCAGAGAAGGAAAAGAGTAATAGGTCAGCTGAATGTATATTAACTCAGCAAGCAAAACGTCCCTGTTCCTTTTTACACCTTTTGTTTTAGAGTGAATTTGGTGGTGTTTGTGAAAGCTGACAGAGTGATACCACTGGAAATTGAAGTGCTTTATTTATCCTTAGAACAGGGACAGCAGCAGCATGAGCTTCCTACACTGCTCAGCTCAGGCGCGACAGTCCTGTCAGCTGTCAGGGGAGGATAGTTCATTTTCTGCAGCCTGGTCAGTCCTTGATGTCTCTGTTGATGCTGCCAAGTGCCAACAAGACTGTCAACAGTAGTGGTCATTTCATAATGGTTTCTAATCAACTAGAAACTGGACTGAGACCACCAGTACATTCTACAAAGGCCTTTAAAAGACCCATCAAATAGTTTTTGCTAACTTCCAACTAGAGATGCATTTGAACTGGTGACCTAGAGACAGGACCGGATTAAGCTTTTGTGGGCCCGACACCAAACATTTTTGTGGGCCCCCATGGGGAACGGATTATAAAAGACAGGAGATTGACACACAAGTTGTCTGACACAGCACACAGGTTTTATTTAAAAATTTAAGTTGCAGATGGAGGTGGCTGCCACTAGGGTACTAGCAATGGCAGCCCTAGGGCAAAAAGAATACACACAAGTGTACATAAAATAAATTATACAGTAAAAGAAAATATACAAAATAAAACACCGTGGGTAAAAACAGCTAACAAAAGCTAAACCTGGCCAAAACAGTAGCCAAGTGCTGCTCCCACTAAAAGGCAACCTTCACACTATTGCACCATTTCTCATAGGAACTACCAAGATTTGAATTAATTTTTTGTATGAAATTGGGGCAGACATAAAACTGTTTTAAAATAAAAAATATGAAAAACTTTAATACATTTTATTTAGTGCCATTATTCATATTAGTCTTGCTTCAGATAAGTAATTTGCATATTACATAAAAAGTATTAACGTGAATAACTTACTCAACAAAACCATTGCATGTAGCTATTGTTCTATTTACAGAGATGAAAAATTTCTTCACATTTTTCAGCATGCCTTTGCTGCAGCAAATGTTTCAATTAAACGGGAGAAGTCTATAGAATAAGACTATCAAGTCTTTCTTGAACCACTGTAGCACTTTTTAGACTTTTTAAATGTGAAAAAGACCTTTCTCCATTGCAGTTTGAGACTGGTAGTGTCACTTAAATGCGTAGTGCAGTAAAGACATTTGGAAAGGCTGCTTGCAAATTATGCATGTTCATTATGGTCAGCATTTGCAGTGATATAGGCAGAGGTTGTGATAATGGCTTGGAGGCAAGTTGCTTTACAAGTGAGCATCACTGTACCCATTTTTCAGAGATCTTTTAATTGAGTTCATCTGAATAGAATTCAATTAAACTTCTGAGAGACTCCTTAACAGCAGTACTCAAAAGGTCAAAGCAAAGCTGGGCGGGTCATGTAGTCCACAAGCAAGACAAGAGATGGACAACCCACATCAGTGACTGGATCCCCAGAGACCACAAGTGATTGCTGGGCAGACTGAAAACGCGCTGGGCTGATCCCATGACAAAACTCTTTGGCCAGAAATGGAAAGAACATGCTCACAACAAAATAGAATGGTGTGGTATCCATTTGCATTCATGGAGGGATGGACGAGGACAAGTCGGACAAAGGAGACTGTCAAGGTCACCTGTTAAAAAACAGAAACTGTTGTTTAGTTCTGAACATGCATGAATTCTTCTGTTGAGATGGCTGACAAGTGAGTCAACTATGGCAGAGAATGATTCAACTTTGAACTTCTCTTCACCAGTCAGCATGACAGCAGGGTCTTCACTATCATCCATAGGTGCTAGAACAATTTTTATAGTGGGGGTGCTGATATACAGGGTTTATAGTTTTGTTCAATGGCTATGATGGAAATCACTTCAAACCAGTGGGTGCTGCCACACCCCCAGCATTCCTAGTTCCAGCACCTATGCTATCATCAGCCATATGCTTTGGATGATGTTACCACTTTAATTGAAAGTTAGTTGTAGAACTTAAAGGGGTCACAAATTCATGGTATTCCTCAAAAATTTTCCGTTGTGCTGCGACAAACTCATAGTCACCCCAGCAGTGCCAAGCTGTGCCTAAATCCATTGTTTGAGACTGCAGAAGTTGACTTGTTTTGTTTATTCTTGTAAGGATACTACTCCAAACTGTTGTCAAAAATGCAGTCTCCAACTGATCCATGGTTTCAGCTAATGGGTTTGCCTCTGCTTGTGTGTCACTCTTCTGCAGAGTGTCCACACCAAGAGCCTGAGGCACAGATCTGTAGCTTTTGTGGTTGCATGATAAACTGCAAAGTGCATCCGCTCAAGCTGACCACCTTGTGTCACTGAGGCACTTGGGGAAAAGTTTTCTCTTACTGGCCTCAGATGTCTCCTCATTCAGAGAATCTCACTAGAGGCTCCAGCGATAAGTTGATCCTCAGAAAAAACACAATGTTTTTGGACAAATCAAAAAAATTTAATTACATCAGTGCATGACTCTGCAGCAAGAACACCACATAGATCAAGTGAGTGGGTCATGCATGGGATGTACACTGCTTTCTTGTTGACCGCAATTACCCGAGCTTGCACAGCAGAATAAGTGTCAGACATGTTACTAGCATTGTTGTATGTGTGACCTCTGCAGTCCTTTAGATTGATATTTAGTGCATCACTTAGGGTTTCATGGATGACATTAAACAGATGAAGACCTGTATGCGGATTTAATTGGAAAAATTCCAGAACTGTTCCACAGGTGTACAGTTATTCAGCACATAGCATACAGTAAATGTCAGCTGATCAGTATGGCTAATATCTGGCATGGAATCAATGCTGGCAGGCCAGCAAAGGGTCGTACTCTGCTAAGAACTCTAAGCAGCCAAGGAAGTTGCTACTATTAAGACAGCCAAAGATTTTATTAGTCCCTCTCAGTGGCAGACCTTGTTTTGTCAGAAATGTTATTGCTGATACGACTTGCTTCAACACTGTCCAGTAATTTCTTTCTTCAATATATGCACCTGCTATATGTTTATCAAGGGTTTGAGTCTTTGATAAACACATTGTATAAGTTTCAGAGTAAAAGCCGTGTTAGTCTGTATTCACAAAAAGAAAAGGAGTACTTGTGGCACCTTAGAGACGAACCAATTTATTTGAGCATGAGCTTTCGTGAGCTACAGCTCACTTCATCGGATGCATACCGTGGAAACTGCAGCAGACATTATATACACACAGAGATCATGAAACAATACCTCCTCCCACCCCACTGTCCTGCTGGTAATAGCTTATCGAAAGTGATCATCAAATGGGCCATTTCCAGCACAAATCCAGGTTTTCTCACCCTCCACGCCCGCCCACACAAACTCACTCTCCTGCTGGTAATAGTCCATCCAAAGTGACAACTCTCTTCACAATGTGTATGATAATCAAGGTGGGCCATTTCCTGCACAAATCCAGGTTCTCTCACCCCCCTCCAAAAACCACACACACAAACTCACTCTCCTGCTGGTAATAGCTTATCCAAAGTGACCACTCTCCCTACAATGTGCATGATAATCAAGGTGGGCCATTTCCAGCACAAATCCAGGTTTTCTCACCCCCCCCACCCCCATACACACACAAACTCACTCTCCTGCTGGTAATAGCACATCCAAAGTGACCACTCTCCCTACAATGTGCATGGTAAACAAGGTGGGCCATTTCCAGCACAAATCCAGGCTCTCTCACCCCCCCCCTTTTTCCCGGGGACACACACACACACACACACAAACTCACTCTCCTGCTGGCAATAGCTCATCCAAACTGACCACTCTCCAAGTTTAACCAGAACGTCTGGGAGCGGGGGTAGGAAAAAACAAGGGGAAATAGGCTACCTTGCATAATGACTTAGCCACTCCAAGTCTCTATTTAAGCCTAAATTAATAGTATCCAATTTGCAAATGAATTCCAATTCAGCAGTTTCTCGCTGGAGTCTGGATTTGAAGTTTTTTTGTTTTAAGATAGCGACCTTCATGTCTGTGATTGCGTGACCAGAGAGATTGAAGTGTTCTCCGACTGGTTTATGAATGTTATAATTCTTGACATCTGATTTGTGTCCATTTATTCTTTTACGTAGAGACTGTCCAGTTTGACCAATGTAAATGGCAGAGGGGCATTGCTGGCACATGATGGCATATATCACATTGGTGGATGTGCAGGTGAACGAGCCTCTGATAGTGTGGCTGATGTTATTAGGCCCTGTGATGGTGTCCCCTGAATAGATATGTGGGCACAGTTGGCAACGGGCTTTGTTGCAAGGATAAGTTCCTGGGTTAGTGGTTCTGTTGTGTGGTATGTGGTTGTTGGTGAGTATTTGCTTCAGGTTGGGGGGCTGTCTGTAGGCAAGGACTGGCCTGTCTCCCAAGATTTGTGAGAGTGTTGGGTCATCCTTCAGGATAGGTTGTAGATCCTTGATAATGCGTTGGAGGGGTTTTAGTTGGGGGCTGAAGGTGACGGCTAGTGGCGTTCTGTTATTTTCTTTGTTAGGCCTGTCCTGTAGTAGGTGACTTCTGGGAACTCTTCTGGCTCTATCAATCTGTTTCTTCACTTCCGCAGGTGGGTATTGTAGTTGTAAGAAAGCTTGACAGAGATCTTGTAGGTGTTTGTCTCTGTCTGAGGGGTTGGAGCAAATGCGGTTGTATCGCAGAGCTTGGCTGTAGACGATGGATCGTGTGGTGTGGTCAGGGTGAAAGCTGGAGGCATGTAGGTAGGAATAGCGGTCAGTAGGTTTCCGGTATAGGGTGGTGTTTATGTGACCATTGTTTATTAGCACTGTAGTGTCCAGGAAGTGGATCTCTTGTGTGGACTGGACCAGGCTGAGGTTGATGGTGGGATGGAAATTGTTGAAATCATGGTGGAATTCCTCAAGGGCTTCTTTTCCATGGGTCCAGATGATGAAGATGTCATCAAAATATAGCGCAAGTAGAGTAGGGACGTTAGGGGACGAGAGCTGAGGAAGCGTTGTTCTAAGTCAGCCATAAAAATGTTGGCATACTGTGGAGCCATGTGGGTACCCATAGCAGTGCCGCTGATCTGAAGGTATACATTGTCCCCAAATGTGAAATAGTTATGGGTAAGCACAAAGTCACAAAGTTCAGCCACCAGGTTAGCCGTGACATTATCGGGGATAGTGTTCTTGACGGTTTGTAGTCCATCTTTGTGTGGAATGTTGGTGTAGAGGGCTTCTACATCCATAATGGCCAGGATGGTGTTATCAGGAAGATCACCGATGGATTGAAGTTTCCTGAGGAAGTCAGTGGTGTCTCGAAGGTAGCTGGGAGTGCTGGTAGCATAGGGCCTGAGGAGGGAGTCTACATAGCCAGACAATCCTGCTGTCAGGGTGCCAATGCCTGAGATGATGGGGCGCCCAGGATTTCCAGGTTTATGGATCTTGGGTAGTAGATAGAATATCCCAGGTCAGAGTTCCAGGGGTGTGTCTGTGCGGATTTGATCTTGTGCTTTTTCAGGAAGTTTCTTGAGCAAATGCTATAGTTGCTTTTGGTAACTCTCAGTGGGATCATAGGGTAATGGCTTGTAGAAAGTGGTGTTGGAGAGCTGCCGAGCAGCCTCTTGTTCATATTCTGACCTATTCATGATGACAACAGCACCTCCTTTGTCAGCCTTTTTGATTATGATGTCAGAGTTGTTTCTGAGGCTGTGGATGGCATTGCGTTCCACATGGCTGAGGTTATGGGGCAAGTGATGCTGCTTTTCCACAATTTCAGCCCGTGCACGTTGGCGGAAGCACTCTATGTAGAAGTATTGTATAAGGGGTGAGAGCTTGTCGGTGCTCAGTAGAACTTTCATGGTCACCAAGTCTGCCAATGTGATCCCATGAACCAAATCCTCTCTTGGCTAGTGAAGATGTGCTGTTCAGAGAAAACAATTTGCACACAAAACAGAAGACATAGCCAGTCAATGGCGAGTATATGAGCCAAGGCCTTTCAATAGTTTCAACATTCGGGGACACTTGTTTGAAGGCTATATCCCAGAATTTCCTAAAATCAAAAACATTTAAATATTAATGCATACTCTCCAACATTTGAGATGAAAAAAGGCACACTAGTGGGACATTAAGAGAGTAAGCTGCTCATAGTATAGTAGTGAGCAACCTAGAATGTACATTTTTACATTTAGATACAACAAAAATCTGTTTATTTCAATTGTCTCACAAAATTAATGGTTAAGTCAACCCCTGCTGGAAAAACTTGATCTCATAAAATGACTCAATATATATAAAAAAAGCATAAAAAGTTATAATTACCTTGTTCTATCCTTATGTGGTCTTGATGACATTGAATATTTTCCATCACAATTTCGGAAGAAATTGGGGCCCATGTCTATGCAGTACTGTTGAGTGAAAACATCAACAGTCCACAGGGCAGCATCAGAGGAAGGTAATCGTGATGGTGTATTTTGCAGCAGCAGGTTATTGCTGTGTTCTTTATTTGGCAAAAGGATTCAATTAGAAGAAACAGCATGTTCTTCAGAGTCATGATCAATGTAGGTGGCACCTGCTGCCATACTAGTATAATCAATTACATGCTCATCATCGTTACAAGTACTGCTAGTATTATTAATATAATCACTGAGAGTCTCTGTACTGTTATTAATGAAGTAACTGCTTAAGCAATGCAGTTTTGCATTCTGATCTTCTGATTCTGCTTTACACTTCCATTTGTGAGTGCCACTTAAATGTTTTTTCATAATTATTTTATTTATCACTTGGACTTGTTCATTCATTCTATGTTTATAGTTTCCTGCTCTGCACCTCATCCGTGCCTGCAGTAGACTGCAGTACGTGCATACGCACATTACACCATTGACAGTGTGACTAAATGCGCCTTACTGTAAATGATTGCAGTGCAGAAATAAAATGTAAACTACAATACCATAACAATATGATTATGTGCACGTAAAATATGCATACACTTTTCAAATAGTTTGTTTTTAAAAATGTAGCACCAAATTCTTAATATATACACACATTCTATATTGAAGGCTATCACGATTCATGATGTGTACCCTTAAATATACATGTAGTTGCTATGGGCCCCTTCCGAGTGTGGGCCCAGTGCAACGGCACCATTGGCACCATAGTAAACCCAGTACTGCCTAGAGGTTAAAGTCTCTGTAGCTCTTTAATGATCCTTTGAGCTTTCCAGTCACCAAAATCACATTTCTTAAAGCAACTGAGGGGAGAGACAGAGTGAGAGAACATACATTAGGGATGGGTAAATTTTTCTTAGAATTTCTGTGAATTTGAAATTTAGAAAATAACAAGGATTTTTTTGGTAGGGACCTTTACCACTTTAAATACTATAGTGCTGTAGAAATAATAGAGTAACAAAAGTCTTTGAACATAAAGGACTAGCTATCAGGAAGAAATTTATCCAGATACAGACCCCTATACAAGCCCTATCTACAATTAAGTAAGTAAGGACAGATTGCCTTTTACTCGGTGGGCATGGACCTAGTGTACTTTTGTAGTATAGGGAAGGCAGGATTCTAGATAGAGCCATTTAGGTATTATGCCCTCACTGTGTGAAACACAGGTGCATAGAAGATTCCCACTTATTGGTATGGAGAGTGTGTTTAAAGTAGAGTCGGGGAGTGGACCAGAGTATCCACCACTACATAGATCCTCTGGTCTTTTCCTCCCGCCGAGAGAAGGGGTGCAGTAGAGCTACAGGGGCTATTTACAACAGCCTGTCAGCAGAAGTAGCCTCCAAAGAGTGGATCTACTGCTGCTCCACACCCCTGAGCAGAGATTTCAGCTCCTGCAGCACTCCGCGGTACCCAGCCAAGGTAATTCGGCTACATACTGTGATCAGAACTTGCCCTTTAAGATGGGTTTGAAGTAGGAGCTAAGTAGTACATTGGTCCTTGTGTAGCCCCTGGAGTGGATGTCAGGGTACTGAATTTCAAGGTAGTTCTTAAAAGATTCATTTCTGAGTGTAACGTGCTCCCCAAACAAGCAGTTAACAGGTTGGGATACTCCAGATTAGTGGATAGACACAACCATCCTATTGACAGGTATAGAAACAGCTTCTGGTGTCTTTTAGTTAAGTGTTCCAGAATGATCAGCATCGGAATAGCAATCCCAAATACAAAGGAAAAATAGGGCAGAGGATGAATATTTTATCACTCCACACTTACTGTACAAATCATATTATGTTATTATCCCCTGCTGTGCAGAAAAAAAAAGACAGAAAATGAGGCTAGATTGCTGAACGACGATAATCTGTCAAGCTGTTTGATACATGGATGAAAATATAAAAAACTAAGTTTTTAAGTGTGTTTAGGGATAGGAAGAGAGATTACTACCATACAATGGGAAAAAATCAGAGGTGAATTTAAGTGAGTCTATGGAATCTAAAAGAGTCCAAGATGATGTCAATTATACCTTATTTTGGTGCTCTCAATATGGAAGTAACATCAGCAAAAGTGTATCCATAAGGCAAAAGTATCAATTGTGTCAGCCTTGAGAAGGAATGACAAGCAAGCCACTACCTTATAAATCTCCACTCAAATCTCACAGAGCCTTGCAAGGAGCCGTTTCCTTAGTAAACTAAGCCCTGATTATGTGTGGACAGGGAATTCCTTCCGCCAGATGGGTTTCCGAGATACATTTTCTAATCTACCTTGTGAATATTTTTTAGTTTAAAACAAGTTTCCTTCTGAAATAAAATATATATCTGAATATGTCTTCTTATATTCCCTCCTAGTGTGAAGCTAGCACTTTAAAAAGAACTTTTTAGCACTTTTAAGAGACTAGCACTTTAAAAATATTCAAATATCAAATGATAAAAGACAGAAGGAGCCCCAAAGAGGTGCATCTGATAATAGAAGCTGGCAGAGTTATAACTTGGCAAATGTTACTGTCTCTATGAGCACAGATGACCCTATTTGCTACAATCATGGGCCCAGAAATATGGTTAGCATATTAGCCTTGTCAATGATGGCCAGGAAGTACATTTTAAACGTAACAGCTGGGTCCCAACAGTTTGATCTGTTCCAATGTTGTGACTAGAAATAACACTTACAACAAAATCTCATAACCTTGTAAAGAAATGTCTTGATAAATAGTTGAGAGATTCAGACTGAGATTTTCAAAGCCACACAGGTTCCCATTAATTTCTAATAGGAATTTAACATGCAAATTCCTGATGTAGTTTTGAAAATTTCAGCCTCAATAGTCAAAACTGTAGACAGGCATAATACCGTTACAATTCTGGCTAGCACTGACTATATGCTAAATGTGAATAACAAGAAAATATTATGAGTTCATATAATCAATAAAGGGTTAGACATCAATATTCAAACACAATGACTAAAATCCAGCATTCGGATACTCATATTGATACTTTGGTATGTGAAATGGTAATTTATGTGCTTGAGTATGCAGAGGTAGGGTCTGGGTATCTAAGGCCCCCCATATTTGAAAATTAGATGAGGAATCAAATTGGAAAATGCCCTTATTTCCAACTATGTAGTGGAAATAAATAAAACTAGCTTCTTTGGATTTAATAGGACACAGCCTCCAAAGCTCACAGTCAGAGTCTTTTAGGCAAAATAGCATGGCTGATAATAGGACTGTCAGCTGAATATTTTTGAAATAAGTGCTGTTAACAGATCTCTGTTCAATGACAGACTGACATTTTTAAAATGGCAAAAAAAATTTCAGAACATTTTATTTTACACACAGTCAGTTTCAAAGAATAACATTCTCATAACAACCAATTCCCAATTACCTCTAGAAATACAGTACTCCCTAGTTGAAATATGCATTGGTCAAATTAATGCTCATTAATACTTGGCTTTCAATGGGAGGCTGGGGTTCCCTGAGATCCTATCATTTTGGTGTCATTTACCCACACCACCACCACTACCTTCAAATACCTCCATCATACTTAGAATAAAAGAATCATAGACTGGAAGGAACCTCGAGAGGTCATCTAGTCCAGTCCCCTGTACCCAAGGCAGGACTAAGTATTATCTAGACTATCCCTGACAAGTGTCTGTCTAACCTGCTCTTAAAAATCTCCAAAGATAGAGATTCCAACTTCTAACCCTTGTTGGCCTGAGAAGCAAGAGACTGAGCTCGCTGTTGGAGATATTTTAAAAAGTAAACACTAAGTGTACCTTCAGTGTCAATCATCATTCAGTGTCGATCATCATTCGGGAGATAACAAACAGCCTGCTACTATAAAATGCAGCCAAAATGAAAGTACCACTGCACACATATGGAACATTCTAAATCTAGTCTAACATACAGTTAGGTGAAGAATGCATGCAGTCGTTTGCACTATATGTAAAGCAGAGACAGGTAAATTATTACGGATACAGGCTTTTGTACAGCTGACATGTGTATGCATTATGATAATCATTTCTATAAATGAATGACGGACATAATTGGTTTTACATACTATTCCCCTCCCCCCCTCCAACTATTGTAGTTTAATATTAAAGGCTAACCTTAAGCCTGCCCTCTGTACATTTGTGCTGGATGTGAGAAACGCTGGAGGGACCCACATCTCTTCAGTGCATCCACGTAGGTGGTTGCTAGCACTGAGGGAGTAGAGGGAAGAACCCAAATATCACTGAGTTCAGCTTTCCAGTTCCCAGAGGGGCGTGTGTCTGGGAAGAGGGGGAACGTGGCCACAGCCCCAACTTTCCTTACACGCCAACCCTCCGTTCCATCCCTGAGAACTGCTCCTCCTCTAGGCACAGCTCCTGCTCAAAGAATCACAACAGACCTTGGAATATTTGCCCAATGTAATATACTGTATTGTAAGCACAAAGACTTTTACTCTGATTAATCTCCTAGTAACAGCAATCCCAAAACCCTTTACTGGGTATACCTATGGACCTTAACTTCAAATTTAATTGTGGCCTATCACCATGTATGTCCTACTGTGGTTTATTTGTTCAGAATTTGGAGATTCCAAAAGACAGCTTTATTTCAGTGAGGTCTTCGGTTCTAAATTAAATAAAGCCATTGACTGGCTTTCATGTCACCAATTGAATGCTTGTATTTTTACCAGTCACAACAAACTATGTCAAGCTAAGGATGGGATATTTTTAATGAGGATTTTTAATAAGAAAGGAATATTCAAATACTAAGGAACCAAGCTAGATATTGAGCTCTTTACAACTGCATACATAAATATGGATTTATTTCATAGTTTAATAAATAAGCACTGCCAGAACACACACACTTTTCTAATGCAAACAACATCCACATAAATCCTGATTTTGCGAAAGAACACATTACCTTTCTGCTACGGATGGTCTTGGGGAGTAAAATTCTTCTCCTGCAAGGTACCCAGCTGCAGTTCCACCTCCAAAATAACTTTTCCTCAAGAAGGGTGCAATTTGGTTGTTTACCAACAATGCTCCTAAACCAGTAGGGAATCCAAAGATTTTATAGAATGAAATGGGGATAAAGTCTGGTTGGTGAACTGTTAAGTCTAATGGAGAGGTACTGACATATGAAGCCGCATCCAGTAGAACAAACCACTTTCCTGGTGTTGTGATGGGGCAGAGCTTTCCTGATTTTATCTCCTGTATCCATGAAAGAGGATATTTGGTACCTGAAAAGTTGCTCTGAGCTGGATAACAGAAAACATGAGGTGTCATGCAGTTCTGTTCTTTAGCTGGTACTCTGTTTTTCTCAGATAATAAAATGTCCTTGGGTTTCACTGGAACAGATAACACATTCATCGCAGCAGTTATCCCCCTCATACCCACCACAGATGTGTGGCTGTCAGTTAGGTAACAAAATCGACTGCTGGGGTGCCCCGAGCCTTCAGGTATCCAAGGGAATGTTTCTGCTACCAACTTAAGTGCAGCTGTACTTCCAGATGTGAAAATGATAGTGTAATTTTCTGCAGTTGTATTGAAGTGTTGTAATATTCTGCAAAGAAAAGAAAAAAAACAGATACCAAAGAAGTTATTTTCTTGTATTTCATATCTGTTGCGCATTGTACCAAACAGTAACATTTGGTTTTTTCTTGCTATGAATTATTTTACCCCAGGACCTAAATAAAATCTAAGTCAACAGGCCTGGCCAAGTACTGTTCACAGTTAGCAGAATGGAGTTGCACAAGTATGACTGAAGTTACTCTATTCACATTTTGCAAAAAAAGGCGCAACAGAGTTATACTGATGTCACTGTGAGCAGTGTATGTCTCAATCCTACAAAATATATACCTAACTCTGCTTGCATTGAAGACAATGGCAACATTTCCCTTTACTTAAATCGCAGTCTATGGTTGGGTGGGGTGAACTCTACATGAATTTTGCTTGAGTTCTGGTTTTGATCACAAACTTTTAATGAAAATCAAAACTGGGTGAAATTAACACGATGCAGCTGCAAGCACAATGTCTATTCACCATTTAAGCCTCACTTAATCCCAGTTTTGATGTTTTATGCATCACTTAAATCACAAAAATGCCTTCTCCTGTCCCTCCATGCAGGGTTGAATTTCACCCAATATACAGTGATGGAACACTCTATTAGGGTCTTGTATTTTTATTAAAATGAGATAAGCATGTTCTGATTTCCCCTAGTAGTTGTTGAAAAGCCAGAAGAGGCAATGTTTATTACCAACTGATAATGATAATATTTTTTTAGTTCAAGTATTGAACCAGTTTCTTTTGGATCTGAGAAATCTTAATTCAGATCCTAGCAAGAACAGACTTATTCCATCTTCTGTACTTTTTAGTGTTAGAAATATCATTGGAGAGAAGTAGACTGCTCTCAGAAATCAACAGGTGCAGACTTAAGTACTTTGGTCACTGTGGGCATAGAGATAGAAATAAGCTTATCATGCAAGGAAGGTTATCATGCAAGGAAAAGTGGTGGGTCACTATGGTAGGGGATGACCAGCGTGGAGATGGATGGAAGAGGTGTGCAGTAGATCCCTATGAGGTCAGCTGTTGAGAGTGTGAAGTTAACGATGGATTGAGAAGGCTTCTGAAAATTCTGCTATGATGTCACCAAAAGTAAATGAACTTACTTTTTAATGATGATGTTTGAACTTTAATAGCTAGATGGAGACCCACCACCCACTCTGTCCAATTCATAACTCTCAAGCTATTTTAGATTGTAAATTCTTTGGGGGCAGATTAAGTGTCTTTCTGGATAAAGTAAATTCTAACCTCTCTTATCCATTGTACACCCCAATGAAAGTCAATGGGATTGTATGGGGAAGTACGTTAGCACAGAAAGTTGCCCTCTGTTTGTAAAATAATTATACAATAATAATACCACCACCAAAGATAAGAAGGGGGAAGCTGGAATACGCAGATGTACATGGATAAGGCTGTTCTCGGTGCTGCCTCATGAGAGACCCTACATCAGAAGCAACCTTGTGACTTCCCGTGATCTCGACTGAGAAAACTGAACATGTTTCAGAAGTGACACTTGGTCTCTTAGGAGGGAGACTAGCAGCTGCAACTCTTACGCAGTTTCCTTGCTAGCCACAGGGGTCTTTACTTACGATGCGCATTTATAAACTTCCATTAACATCTATGAGAGTTACACACAGTTATTTAAGAGAGAATATACCTGGCATGTGAAGCAGAACAAATCACAACTCTAACAGAGAAAATCAGAGCATAGGTGCTGCTGACTCCAGTGAGGGAGTTATTAGAACTGGCCCTATTGCACGGCATTGCTGTGAGTGTTGTAATGTATTAGTCCAGTCTGGTCCGCGGGCTGCCAGCTTTACTCCAAGCACTGGGCTCTACAGCTCTAGCCCTTGATGGGTCCCCATAAACTTTTTAAGTAACAGAAAATTCCTTTACTAAGGCAGCCAGAAACTAAAAGGTGCAATTCTCTAGGCACCATTACTTTAGATCAACACAAGGCTCCCTAACCCATGAGTGGGCAGGAATCCTTTACAGTTTAGGGCCTGCCTCAAAACGCAAAAGCTGGGCCTGGCATGCAACTCTCATAGGCCTTGGACAAACAAATAACCAGTATGAGTGATGGCTGAGAACTGACCACAGAGTTAAAAAATCATGCTGAAATTATTCCAACTCCACCTTCATGACCACCAGGAAATTTTAATTGTGCTGGAAATAAGGTGACCAGACAACAAGTGTGAAAAATCGGGACAGGGGGTGGGGGATAATAAGAGCCTATAAAAAAAAAAGACCCCAAAATTGGGACTGTCCCTGTAAAATTGGGACAACTGGTCACCCTAGCTGGAAAGAAAATAGACTGCAGCAGATTTATCCACACACGTGGGTTCTACTAAGTATTTTCTTGACTGTACCTTTCAGCTGGCTTCTTCAGAATATTAGCTTTTTGAAATGTGATGTAACCAAGGCTCAATTGAGGTCTTCAATGAGTAAAGAAAAACTCTTAGGATTTGCAGTAATATCAGTAGAACCTGAATTTAACCTTTAAATACAACTGTTTGATTAATCTGAAATAAATTAGATAGGTATTTCTGAAACAGATCAGCTGAGTTTGAGTTTCTGCAAATGTTTATAGTCTGAGAGTGTATTTATTTTTTAGGATAATTTATAGAGCAACCAGATAACCACACTCAATTTCCAGCATATTTGTCTTGGAGGGGAAAAGCCTATAGCAAGAAATGCAAATTAGCGTGCTGGATAGGACACTAGATTGGACTCAGGTCACCTGGGTTCTAATCCCAGCTCTACTACTGATTTGTTGTGTGACCTAGGGGAAGGCACCTCTCTGTTTCCTGTCCCATTCTGTGTCTATTGGGATGTATTTTCACTATGTGTTTGTATAATACCTAGTACAAAGGAGCCCTGATCTTAGTTGGAGCCTCTAGGACCTGCCATTATTTTAGTAAGAGGGGATGTTTAGGTGTGCAGTGAGAGAAGCGTTCACAGGATGAGAGTGTGGGCAGGAAAGAGAGTGCAGATTTCTCCTTCTTACATTTTCTGTGCTTCTGTACTCTCTTCCTTTTCCCAGACATTTTCTCTAGTCCTTTCTTCCCCTTTTCTACTGTAGGTCTTGGCCTCATATCCTCACCACCCACCCGCCCATTCATTCTATCACATCCATAGTCCCTGGTCTCCACCCTTTGTACTCTCCTACCTCCAATACTCTGTCCCAATCTGGAGTTCACATGCAGTGCAGAAGAAGTGAACAGAACCCTGGCTGGGACAGTAGCCCTCTACATATGGCAGTAGAAGGGTAGTTGAACTGCCTGTCTTGACATTAATCTGACTCAATTAACCTGATTCTCTTCTCATTCATTCAGATTAATGCAGAGAGATGTGAAGATGGGGGACTAGAATTGTCAGAAATCAGGGCCTGCGGCTGAGCCTGGATCAGCTGACTAACTGCAACTATAACACCTCATTGACCAGAGCACCTGATTGGCTAAGTGACATTGCCAGGTCCACTCTTAAGCCCACCAATGGCTGTTGCTAGCAACTGCTCAGTGCTTAAGACTGCAGCTGTGATAATTTCTATGTGATCATTCCCAGCCTTAGCTCTGACCATTAGGCATGGCTGCCCATGCCCCAGTCCCTGACAAGTCCGTTAGCTTTTTTTTTTCCTTGGGGAAAGGGTGGAACAGGAATAAGTAATTTTTTGGTGGGTGGGTGAATCAGTAGGATTATCTGTGGCAAAAAAATAAATTAAAAAAAATTGCTAAGATCACTTCTGTAGCCATGATGTAGTGCCTGTAACATTAAATTATAGCTAGCACTCTCCCTGTGTGTGTGTGTGTGTATATATATATATAAATAAGAGAGAGACCCTAACTATAATCACAGCGGAAGATTATAGTTAGGGTCTCTTTTTTTTTTAATTGAGTTTTGAAAGCATTTACAAAAAGCAAGACTGTGCGATTACAAGCCAATCTCTATAACACAGTGAGCTCTTTATCTGTTGATGCCTCTCAGCATTGTAGCGAAATATATAACCACTCTCAAAGGATACATTTTGAGCCCACAGTTTTATTCCAGAGACCAGGTAACATGAACAAACCACTCAGATTTAGCATCTTTTCATAAGAGCAAAACAGCCGTAAAGAAAATTTTATACTGAAAGAGCTTATCAGATCTGTCTCAGCTGAGCCCTCATCCATCTTTTAAACATTCAATGCTCTTCTTCCCAGCCAGCCTTTCTGTGCTGCAAAGCTGAGATGGAAGAGAGGCAGACCTAGACAGAGGGACAAATTTAACCCCAGAATATACAGGTGCAACTCCCACTGGGAATTGTACTCACTTACCCCATTACTAAATTTGGCCCAAGACTTAAAATGACAAAAGCTGAGATACAGGAATGGGCGGATTAGAGTTTAATAAAACCATGCTGTTGCCTAACAACGCATAGCAGCGCAGGTGAATACTCTTGTAATAAGACACATGAATGAATATTTTCCATCATTTAAAGGGAACTTGAGCATACACACAGCTTTGCAAATCTACAGCGGAAAATATATTTTGGTTTCTGGTTAAAAAATAAGGATATGTAATTCAACTATGTAGACTTGAAAGAGTCATATATGCTGAATAACTGACCTTGAAGAGAAATCAATATTTTAACTCCACTTACTTTTATACGTTAAATTTAGGAGCTGCGAATAATTCTTAGAATAAAATCTATGGAACATTTTTGCTGTATTTGATTCTAAGTATTTCAATTTAGCCGCTGCAGGTGACAGTTTCAAACAAATGAATCAAGATTTAGGGTAAAAATTAAGTGCCTACATGACTTAGAAGCCTAATGGGCCAGATTTTCAAAGATATGTAGGCACCTAAAATGCAAATAAGTGCCTCATGGAATTTTCAAAAGCACCTAAGCAAGTTAGGGGCCTAGGTCCAATTGGCTTCAATGGGAGTTAGGCGCCTAATGGGACTGACAAAAGTGTCTAAGCAGGTTAGGTGCCTATCTTTAAGTGCCTGAATACCTTGAAAATTTGACCCTAATTGACTTTTGAAAAAAGGGAGTTAAGACCAGATTTTTAAAGTTATATAGGTGTGATTCCACTCATTGTTGCAGTGCCCAATTGACTTAGGAGCCTAAGCCTCATTTTCAAAAGTAACAGGCATTTAGGCACCTAATCTTTAAAATTAATGGGAGTTGGGCACCTAAATTACTTTTGAGATTAAGATAGTCTCCTAAATCAGTTAAACATCGCAACACTGAGTGGAGGAACACACGAATAACTTGAAAAAAATCTAGGCCTTAGTCTGATATTTTGGCTGAAGCATTTTTGACATCATAAAAGTAAAAAATCAAAACAAAAAACCACCTTTAAAGTAATTTTATCCTCCCAAATTCTCCTGTTTGAGAATTTATAGTCTACACTAGAAAACAGTGCTGATGAAAAAAGTTGACCTCGGAGCACCTCAGAATAAGGTTTATAAAAGAAATACCATCAACCCCTGAACCATAGCAGCACTGCCATAACTAAATCAGAGTATTTAACGGTAGTAGCATTCATACTTCTGAATGAACAGTGCAATTCACAGTACTATAGTCTCCTTTTTGACATAAAGATTGGGAAGCACTGGCTATTTATTCTACATAGACTCCCTAATGTTCTGTGTCTCAGTAGAAAACATATCCCATTATAGTGAAATGCAGTTCATGTTCATCACCTTTATTACACTCTTGAAGATTTTATTTATAGCAGTACATAAGGTGGTGTTGTCAGCGGGACTAGAGACTTGCTGTAGGAAGCTCTGATGGCTTGATCTACTGTAGCTCACTGCTGCAAGTTGTAGTCGTATTTTATATTGTTATAAACTTTTACCATCCAAAAAACTTGCAGCAAGAAATGATTACCAGGATAATCGTTTCCTTAAAGATACTGATGCCACTGCCATGTGGGGGATGATGAATGAAAGTCCGAGACCTGACTTGCTACTTTGCTCTGGTGCGAGCAGGGTTTGACAGGGCTGAGGAGGCAGCAGACCCAGGTTTTGTAGTCCAGCAGGGGAAGGTAAGCAGAGCAACTGGTGTTGCTCGGCAATGGTCCCTCTGTAAGCTGATCAAAACAGGAGAAGGAGCTCACAAATTCTGGTGGGAGTCACCACAGGTCTTGAAGTCAACTACAGAGAAAGTGCCAGCAGCCACGGATATTTAAAGCACTATGTCATCTAGATGAAGACTAACCAGGACGAGACAACACTGTGGCAGGACTACCAGTAGCCATCTACACTAGCACCTCCACTGTGGCTACCAATGGCAGAGCTATAGCAGCGCTAGAATAATGGTGGAAGAGTTCTCCATCCCTAACATGGCTAGTGTAGATGCAGCCTTGGACTTTCCATTTTCCTTTGAGAGAATAACTGATGTGAGATGATTTGACTCTTAACAGTCTTTGTTTTGTTTTTAGGCTTTTAGGCTTTAAACACTTTCAAAATGTGCTACCTTGCAAAGTCCTGCCTCTACCCTCCCTACTCTCTGAAAATCAAGGGGAATGAAATTTTTTCCAAAGACTTTTAAAACCCTGATAAAAACTCACATTGCTCGATTTGCTTCCCATGTTACAATATAATTAAAACTGGTTCCCATATATTCATGTTACTGTTAGCATGACCCAAATGTAGCAAAGTAGTTTGTGATTTTTAGTGCTGACATTTACATTCACTTTTGAATTGGATATTTTTTCCGTTGGTGTTAGCTGGCAAAGCCATTTATTCATGGCTAGGGTTTGGGTTAGGGTTTCTGAATTGAAGATATGGCCATCATTGCCTATTGATAGGCATTAATTTAAATCATGCTCAGCAAACAGGGTGTTATCATCAGCTGCCCTTGTGCACATAATTCTTTACTTTTATCATTATCAAATACTTTTGTTACCCTGGTGCTCAAAGGCTCCACTCAGACTCTGGAACTCAACAGTGGTGCACAGTCCTGGCCCCAAAGTCTTCACCATCTCTGTGCTTTTCTGCTCTGGAACCATCTCTCTCTCTTTGAAAGGGTGTAACATTTCTCCTTGATCAACTAAGGGCCTGATCCAGTTCCTGGCAAAGTCAGTTGAAAGACTGACTTCAGTTACAGTCCTGCTCCAAATACCTGACTTCAGTGAGGACTAAAATTACACCCTAAAGCAATGTACACTGTTGTAGTCATTAACAACATCTGCACAGGACCCAGCCGAGAGTCAACAGAGTCATCATACTGCTGAACCTGCGATATGTAGCAATGACCCTTTTAGTGTGTTCTTATTTCCTTCTTTATTTACATGACCCCTAGGCACAGTACCCTCAGTTAGGGTGAAATCCACCCCAGTGCAAAGCCATGTGCACCACTTAAACCAATACCACACTCCAGCATTTTCCCTTCTTTCCCTGCAGGCAGTAATAAAAGTGGCAGCATAGCATAAGTACTTATCATTATAACCCTCATTTGAGCATTGATTATCTGAATTAAATAGAAAGCTCTTCAGGAAATGTCTTGTACTTTGCATTGAAGAGATACAATTTCTTCATTCCCTGTTTTCCACAGCATCCATTGAAAAGGTAGATCTCCTTTCCTTATTACGTACATCTCAATTCCTAACCAAAACCAATTTGAAACCTATACATGTTTTTATACACTAAGCATCTTCAAGCAGGAACCTAATCTATCCATTTTATCTTTCCAAAGCAAAAAATTCTTTGGATGAGAAAATATATAAGTTTTTCTTTTTCTTAAAACTGTTTTCAAAACAAATCTAAGATGCACTATCTCCCCTACATGCACACCAAGTTAGGTGCAGCTCCACTGACTTCAATGAAGTGACGCTCATGTAAATGAGAACAGTATTTAGTCCTGTGTATTTCTCTTTCAGCATCCTTTTAATTGCTTTTTCCAGCTTCAGTTTTCTTCTTTCTGCTGCCAACACCCAAGTTACAATCATGCTCCAAATACCTGATTCCCTACAGTTACACTACTTATACTCACCAGTTACACCCAGTTATACTCATTTTCTGATCAATTTACGCAGTGGGTCAGATTTGGATCTCAGCTACTCCCACTATCTCTGATGTACATGAGAATGGAATCTTACCCACTGCATGTAACTTACATCACTGCTGCTTATGGCATCACTGAATTTGGCCCACTAAATCTATAAAATATCCTGCCAGTGGGGATGTACTTGATAAGCTCCAATTGTCACGGCTGGAGGATGGAAAGATTCCTCTTTTTCTATTTGAAAGCAATACATTATTTAGCCACTTACAAGTCTGAACTGAAGCATTATGTTCCATTAAATTTATCTCCTTGGGAACCAATTGATCCATAAGAGATATATAGTGGAATACCCATTTGTTTGTCCATGGCCATGGTTGGTTTTTACTAGGTGAACCTCCCCCAAATTCTGTGAAGCTACTAACGTAGCCGTCTGTATGAGATTTGCCTCATGTTATGCTCAGAGTAATATTTGGAGTCGAAAGGCTACCTGATGGTCTCCTGCAGGAGATGATGCACAAGCTGGTAAAGTATACAGAAACATTCACTGCAAAGTAAAGATACTGTTCAACCCAAGTTATAGAATTAAAAATAAAAATTAAAAAAAAAATTAAAAATATCTATGAATTCAGTCCCAGAAGGTGTTTGGATCCTGGGGTTTCTCTCAGGCACATCTGAACTACACAGTAGAATTTCAGTTGGTATTATGGTATCATATACAATCTGAATCTTGACACAAGCACGGAGCACTGACAAACACACCAAGCAATATCTCCCAGACTGACTCCACATTGTTGGAACAGCATTGTTGTAAAGCAAAAACATCCCTATCATCTTTGACAGCAGCCCGCGCTAATAAACATGGCAGGCATATGAAAAAACCTCCATGTGGTACTTGTGAATTCTGTGTAATTAAGCCTACATTTTCTCTGATAGACAAGGGGATAAAGAGTCATACAGTTTCAAAAATGATTTGTGAACATTTTAGTGAATAAAAGTTGCAAAATCATTTTCCTATTAACTGGTAGGGATTGGGTATTTGGATAGCTGCGAGGTATTTGTGAAAATGCTTGTGAATCCCAAAAGTTTCATCAGTTGTAGCAAGTTTGCAAATTCCCACCATAAGTCTTTTATTTGTTATTTTGAATTAATTATTCATCGTGTGTATTATTCGAGCCATCCAGCCAGGAAGCACAAAAAATACCCTGTAATTTAGGTGACCAATTATTCACGACTACACATGATTAGTGAATAATCGCTGTGAGCAGTTTATGAACAAACCATAATGAAATTTATTTGCATAATCTATTTGGCAGATACTTACAAATAACAAATGAACTAGAATAACTCAGAACCAGTTTGTGAATGATTTGTGAAGTAAAAACCAAGCTATATTTACAGCAAATATTATTTCCAATAAATAATTAAACCATTTGTAATAGACACCAGGAAGAAGCAAGATCACAGGCAGCTATCAGGAGAGCTTCTTACTAGTATGGACATTTCTACTACATCACAAGCTATTGCTGCCTAGGCCAGCTTTAAATTTTGATGGGTTTATTATATCATTTTACCCTGTAGGACACCCTGGCAAACTACTGTTACTGTATTCCTCCCCCCCCCCAACTCCTCCCATCTTGCTACAGACCATACGTTCCTTTTTTATGCATCTCCACATAGTCTATACATTGTAAAATATTAGGGCTTGAATCTAGTACATCATAGGATACCAAAAACCACTCAACTATTACAAGAACTGCTGGAGGCAGGTTGAGTAACCTGTTTCAGACTTCATGCCCAGCATACTAGTTACAGGCGCATGTAGCAAGTTATTCATTTAAGGTCTTTGTTCCTAGAATAATCCCTATTTCTGATTAGCAAATCTAAGGGCTTGTCTACACTACAAAATTAAGTCGATTTATCTAATTTGACCTCGAGCCTCTGAATTAATTAAGTTGATTGTACGTGGCCACACCATGCTCATTATCTCGGTGGAGTGCGTCCTCACTAGCAGTGCCTGCATCGATGCACAAAGCAGTGCATCGTGGGTAGCTATCCCAAAGTGCAACTTGCTGCAGTGTGTTTTGGGAAGTTTGTGCAATGCCGCAAGGGACCAAAACATTGTCGCAGGGGAAGAATGGGAACATTGCATCGGCATCCCATGATGCACTGTGCTCAATGGCAAACAACGCAGTGGTTTTCGCATCTTAAAACTGCCGTGCATAGGCCATAACCCCAGAAGCATGGAGCCTGCTCAGCTGTGCACTCTTGCTGCAAGCATCTCAAACATCTCGCGCTTTCTCCTGCAGTATTTCCAGAGCCAAAGTAGGGTCCGCCGCGTGGAACATAGCAATTTCCTGCAAACAGCCCTGCTGCAAGCCATTGAAGAAAACAATTCACAGTTGCTGCTGGCAGTCACAGAGCAGCTGCACTCTGTTGAGCGCCGTATCTGGTCCCATGAAACAAGCACTGACTGGTGGGACCGCATCGTTTTGCGGGTACCAGATGACGAGCAGTGGCTGTAGAACTTTCAGATGTGGAATGCCACCTTCCAGGAACTGTGTGCAGAGCTTTCCCTGTCCTGCAGTTCAGCAAGACGAAAATGAGAGCTGCTCTGACAGTGGAGAAGTGAGTGGCAATCGCTATTTGGAAGTTTGCAATGCCAGACAGTTACCAGTCAGTGGGGAATCAAGTTGGAGTAGGTAAATCAGCTGTGGGAGCTGCTCTGCTTCAAGTGTGCCTGGCCGTTAATCGACTTCTGCTACAAAGGGTAGTGAGTCTGGGAAATGTGCAGGACATAGGGGATGGTTCCCTAATTGTGGTGGGGCGATAGATGGCAAGCATATTCCCATCTTGGCACCAGACCACCTTGCCAAAGAGTACATAAACTGAGAGGGATACTTTTCAATTGTGTTGCATGCGCTGGTGGATCACAGGGGGTGTTTCACCAACACCAATGTAGGAGGGTCATGAAAGGTTCATGATGCGCACATCTTTAGAAACTCGGGTCTGTTCAAAAAGGTGCAATCCAGGACTTGCTTTCCAGACCACAAAATGAACATTGGTGATGTTGAGATGCCTATGGTTATCCTGGGGGACCTTGCTCCCATGGCTCATGAAGCCATACACCAGCCATCTGGACAGCAGTAAGGAATAGTTATAGGCTCAGCAAGTGCAGAATGATGATTGAACGTGCCTTTGGTCGTTTGAAAGGGTGCTGGAGAAGTTTACTAATGAGGTCGGATCTCAGTGAAGAGAACATCCCCATGGTTATAGCTACCTGCTGTGTGCTTGTAGCCGGGTGGTCACCAGCTCCTGCCCTGAAGGGCCTGAAACAGCCTAGGAGAGGGCTGTGGCTGGGAGCAAGCAGTTCCCAGGCTGACTGGGCGAAGCAGGCTCAGCTGTGGCCACACCCTAATCAGGGCTCAGCTGGCCCTTATAAGAGGGCAGTGGGCCAGGAGCAGACAGACTCTCTGTCTTTAGAGGGAGAAGGGCCTGGCTGGTGGGGAGTGTAGTTGGGTACCTAAGGTGAAGCAGGGCTGGGGAAGGCCAGAGGAGCTGGGAGGCTCCAGACTGGAAAAGCCCCAGGCTGCAGGCCAGGCAGACAGCCTAAGATAGGTACTGGAGTTGCAGGGGGGCAGCCTACGGGTAGGCAGAGGCAGCAGGTCCAAAACCCCCTTGGCTGTGATGATTGGCTTATATACTGCAGTCTGCCCCAGTGAACGGGGGCTAGATAGTGACTGGGCAGTAGCCATATACTGAGGTGAGGTGGGGATAGTGGGTGGGGGTTCCCCTGGGAGGGAGAGACCCAGATCTGTGGGGGTACTGCAGGGGGCAGCACCCTGGGTAAAGGGGCACCGTGGGTCGGGAGGAACATGGGGGCCAGCAGCAAGTGGGACACCAGCCTGCAGAGGGCACTCCGGAGGCTGGAAGAGCTAATTCCCAAGGACGACCAGCAGGAGGTGCCGCAGGGGTGAGTCTTGCCCTGTTATAGTGCTCCATAATATCTGTGGAAAAGAAAAGGGGGGAAATTTTCTGCAGCAGTAGGCATTTGAGACAGATCATATGGCAGCCATTTTTGAGTAGCCAGACACCAAGGCAATAAGAAGAGCACAGCAAGGGGCACTGCATATCCGCGAGGCTTTGAAAAGCCGTTTCAATAATGAGTCACAGTAATGTGAGCTATTTGTCTACATTGTGCTTTCCCAAACCTTCACCTGCTTTGTATCACTGTTCTTGTAAAGCTCAAGCCCACTACTTTTACTCAATAAACAACATTTATTTCTCGAATCCATTTACTTTATTTAACAAATGTAAGTAAAGAGAGAGAACAGAAAAAAAAAAAGGTAACCTTGGGGAAAAGGAGTTGTAAAGTTGTAATGGGAGAAACATTTTCAGCTGTGTAACATAACACCAATTCCAGACCATCAAAAGTCTGTGAATGGGTGCCTTCTGTTCCTTGTACCCTCCCACTGAGTTAAGTGAAAGGGATAATGGACTTTTCACCCATGCCTCACAGAACGCTTGGGGGAGGGTGATTCTGTGCCAGGTGATGCTGGCTGCCTGTCCATCAGGGTCTGCAGAGGACTCTACCCTTCTGCTTCCATTCCTGCAGTTCAACCAGACGCATCAACATGTCTGCTTGGTCCCTCATAATCCAAAGCATCTCATCCTGCGCCCCAAGCTCTGGCTCATTGGAAGCTTTCCTGTTCTCAATGTCCATGTCTAGCTTCTTGGACAGTGAAATCCTCCATGCTCTCAGCTCTGTCTCAGCTGTCCCAGAGGCATTCATTATCTCGGTGAACATGCTCTCCTGCATTCTCTTTCCCCTCCTTCTAATCAGTGAAAATCTGCTTTCAGGTGTGGATGACACACCGAAGGACGCATTTCCAGCCATCAGTCATGGGGGGAAAAAGAAAGGCACCACTGTACATGAATAAAATGTTTCCATAGCAAGGCTATTTTCATTTAAAAAAAAAACCCTTATTACACGAGGTGAAAGCCATAACAATCAGAATCCGTAACCATTCACTGTGCCATTTTGCTGCTCCAGCCATGGTGAGTAGGCCGAAGTTTATGGCAGGCTCATGTTGGGAGCAGAGGTAGCTAGTCAAACAATGATCCTTCCCCATAGCATCACGGGAAGCTGTTTACGAACAGGGCAGGGAGGAACATTTTCACTCCCAAATTTTGGAATTTCTCATGTGGGGCCCCAGTCCTCTATCAGCCACTTTAAACTACTTGCCAACCCATGCCGAGGACAGCAAAAGTACATTAGCGGCCACATGGTTTGGTGATCCAGAATGTGGCAGGGGAGGGGGGTGTTTACATGCCCTTTTTTTTATGCATATTTTTTTATGCCACCCTCTGTGTAGCTGGAGCAGCCTCTTGTAAGCAGAGATCCACAGCACCTCGCTTTTTCTTCACAGTAAGCATGCAATGCCACCGAATGTGTGTGTCTGCTAAAGTTTAACTGGACTTTGATTGTAACTATTGTGGCAGAGCTCCGACCTTGTCCCTGTGGGTCCTGCACTTCCAGATGGTTTATGCTAGCTTCAGAGGCTCACTGCGACCCTCCACGTAGCCCTTCTCTCTCTAGGGCGGGGGTACAGTCTACTGAGCCCTTTTCACCATAAGCCAGCAAGGAGGTTGGTGAGAGAACTCCCACAATCTCTGTTGTCCCTACAGGGTTATTCAAGAACAGTTAGCCTCCTGTCCTAACAGGGGCCTGTCTTCCCCTCCCAGGAGGTGTTTCTGTAGTGGCGGGTTGAGGGGAACCCAGGCCCACCCTCTACTCCAGGTTCCGGCCCAGGGACCCTAATGGCAGCGGCTGTTGGCAGCCAACCTTTCCCTACCAGAGTTACTACATTTCCCTGGGCTGCTTCCCCACAGCTCCCCCACTTCTCTCTCTTAACGTCTTCTTCACCCTTACCTTAGGGCTCCCTTTCCATTGGTTTGAAGGTGTCTTCCTTACCCAGCCCTTCAGCTGCACTTCCTCTCCTTTGGCTCCCTGGTTCTCTCTGGCCTGACTGGAGTGAGCCCTTTTATAGTATCAGAGTCAGAGTGTTCACATTAGTGTTAATTAGAGTCAGGTGTTCACATTAGCTTAACAGTCTCACCTGACTCTTTGCAGGCTAATTGGAGTCGTGGTGTTTTCATTTGCCTAACAATTTCAACTGACTCTTTGCAGGCTAATTGGAGATGTGTTCCCACCCTAGCCTGGAGCAGCCCCTGCTCTGGTCAGTCAGGGAACAGAAAACTGCTTATCCAGTGAACAAAACTGCCTTCTACTACTCTGCTGTACCCAACTGCCCTGGGTCTATCACACTATATACTCACCAGAGGTGCCTTCCCCAGCATCACGGTCAGCCACCGTGATCTCCTGTGACCTACAGAGCTCCAGGGTTCTCAGGGAGAATGGATCCACCTCTCACCACTTGTCTCCCATTCTCCTCCTCCTCCTCATTCACCATATCATCCTTCTTGTTGTCCCGAGACTCTCACACCTATGAGGTGTCCACATTGCTTGTGGGGGTGCTGGTAGGGTCACCTCTGAGAATCACATGCAGCTCATTGTAGAAATGTGGGGTTCAGCACCAGAACAACTGTTTGCCTCCCTTGCCTTCTGGTACGCTTGGCAAAGTTCTTCTATTTTCACACGGCACTGCTGTGTGTCCCTTGTGTAGCCCTTCTCCCCCATTCCATGAGCGATCTTTGCATAGATGTCAGCGTTTCTTCTGCTGGATTGGCACTCTGCCTGCACAGACTCTTCTCCCCGTGCAGCAATAAGATCCACCACCTTCTGTGCAGACCAGGCTGGAGTGCATTTGGTGCGTGTAGTCTCCATGATCAGCTGTGCTCAAGGAGTTATGCTCCCAATGCTGAACAAACAGGAAATGGGAAATCAAAAATTCCTAGGGCTTTAGGAGGGGAGGGGCTGTTTCCTGCGTGCCTGGCTGCAGTGCAGCAGAGTTGAGAATTATCTCCAGAGCGGTCACAGATGAGCATTGTGGGACACCACCTGGAGCTCAATTAAGTCGAATTACACAATGCTGCATCTGCACTACCTCTCAGACGACCCATGAAAATCGAATTAAGCGCTACACCTCTTGCTGAGGTGGAGTACAGAAGCTGACATTAGAGGTGACTTAGGTCAGCGTAAAGGACCCAGTAGCATAGACACATATATTAACTGGTCAATTTAAGGCGGCTTCCTTCGACTTAACTTTTTAGTATAGACCAGGCCTAAATCTCTAATTACAGCACATTTTCTTAGCTCTTAGCACAGAGCTTCACCCCTTAGCACAGATTCTCCAAGGTTTCAGCATCTCTCAGCAAGCATCATCTGTGTGATGTCTATATATGTGTTGAATACTTGCTTATAACTGGCCAGCAATTAGTTTTATTTGCTTGCTGTTTCTGGTAAATCTAAATGTAAAAGCTGGCTGTTTTATTTCCTCCCACAGTGCAGAATAATGTGATAGGTAAAGATTTAAGGGCTGTTTGAAAAAAATGTTTAAAAAAATAGTCTGCTTGGGTCTTCTCCTGACTCTAGTCTCTTTAGTCTGTTACAATCCTTGACCTACTAAATAAACCTCTCAAGAAATTAAAAATTCTTGACACTTCCACCAGAAATGCAAGGTGTGTATGTTTGTTTATAATTGACATTGCTATCAGATCTTTAAAAATTTTATTCTTTGCTTAATTTGTCTTTAAGGGGGTTGTTTCTATTTGAGATGTGCTTTCTACTATACATTGCGGTGAACTTCTCTTCTCTCTGGCTGTCTGCATCTTTCAAGAAGTGGCTTTGCACCCAATTAAAGTCAGCAGGAAAAACATTCTCAAGACATTGGAAGGAGTACAAAATTGATTGGGATTAAATTTTCTGAAACAATATGGCCAGTACTCTAGACACTATAATCCTAGTCAATTTCATTCCACTACTGGCGCCAGAGAATGGATTTGCAGCAGCCAGTAATTGAATATGGTAAATCACAAAATAGATTTCCAAATGGAAAACTATAGTTTTACACATCTGCATGTCATTTTGTGTTTTCAGTAAGCGCAGAGACCATTGCAAAGCATAGATTCAGACCCCTGACATTTTCACACATTCATGCTATTGAACAAGAATGATGCTCACCCTGATAAGGAGGACCCTCTTCACCACTTTCCCGCCCTGGTGGGATTGCTTGGGACTGAGGATGGAGTTGGAGGTACTGGCAAAGGAGCGTGAACTGGGGGTGGAAGGGGCTGTTGGACCACTGCATGCCGGTTGGGTTCTCTATACTGGCCCCCAAGCAAATCAGTACAGACAGTGCCACAGAGGGAGAAACAGAGGAAGACAAGAGATAGTGACCACAACACCCCACGTTAGTGCACAGAGTGTATTTGGTCACTACCCCAGCCCACAGACGTAAGGTGCCCTGGATTGCTGGGGCTGGATTTCACTTCCCCAGTTCACCTCCTCCAGAACTTCACCCACAAAGCCCCTGGTTTTATACAGGTGCAATGAATTTCACCCCAATGGAATAATCAGAACAGCCATGTGAACAAGGTGCAGGGTGCATCATATCTGAATCCCGTTAACATGACTCACTTCATCTCAACTGAAACCCCATGGGCTCTGTTCTCATATATCATTACTAGGCATTTCACTTGTATCTGTTGCATCTTTCCTTTACAAATTCACAGAGAAAAGGACTCCTTAGTCTGAGTTCACTTGACCAAGGATCCCAAGTGGGGTAGGTTCCAGACACCCTTCCTTCCCTGCCTCTTCTTAAAGGTTGGAGGTTATTTCCCAGCTGTGTGAAATCCCCAAACAAATGAAGGTGTGAAGCATCAGAAGTTCCATTCAATTCATCACCAAGGCTTGTAGCATTAATGAAAAAAAAAATCCTTCTCCATCCATCCTCCCCCACCCCCCAGCAGCTTGCTAGGAAACTGTCCCTTCATTCTGGATGAGAATCTGGTCACAATGATACATGCCTCTGTCACCTCCAGGCTAGCTTACTGTCGTTCAGTATCTGTGGCTGAATATGGAAGCAGTGCACAGGCTACAGCTTGTTCAGAATGCAGCTGCCTGCCTTCTCAAAGGGTTGAGCCACTGTGAACACATCACTCCTGTGCTCTCGTCCCTCCACTGGTTCCCAGTTCAATTCAAAAGCCAGTATAAAGCCTTGGTCCTGATCTTCAAAGCCACTAACAACAGGTCAAGACCCAGCTACAGCATTGATCACATTTTCCATCCTTGACCTACTAATACAGATGTCTTCGTCTGGGACGATTAATTTTATAAAGCCCAGGAAGAAGTGGGTGGGAGCCAGAGCAAAAGCATTCTCAGTCAAGGGGATTGTGCTGTAGAATGAACTTACAAGGAAAATCAAACTATTTCAGAGACTGACAAATACCAGGATGACCTAAAAGATCCTCTTCTTTGACAAAGTATTTTGATCATAACAGGCAACGATGGCCATTAAAAGTATTATCCCAGAAACAGAGCCTTCTTATTCAAGGAGAGGAGAAAATTCCTTGAAACTCACTAAGGATCTCACCATTAAGACCTAATTTACCTGGAAAGTGTACAGATTCTATGATGATGGGGGCTATAGATAAATGAGCACTGATCCACCAAGGGCTGTATATCACAGCTACGAAGCTTTTCCACGTTAATTGTTTTGAATGGAGGGTCAACCTGAAAACTCAATCTGCTTTTAAAAGTACAAAGTTTATATAATTCTATTAATACATTTCAAGATCATTCTCCTTTATATAAAATCTGAATCCTGGACAAACTAAAACTAACCTTCTTCTAAACTAACCTTGGTCTTCTGCAGTTTCCACGGTATGCATCTGATGAAGTGAGCTGTAGCTCACGAAAGCTCATGCTCAAATAAATTGGTTAGTCTCTAAGCCCTGGTCTACACTAGGACTTTAGGTCGAATTTAGCAGCGTTAAATCGATTTAAACCTGCACCCGTCCACACAATGAAGCCCTTTATTTCGACTTAAAGGGCTCTTAAAATTGATTTCCTTACTCCACCCCTGACAAGTGGATTAGCGCTTAAATCGACGTTGCCGGCTCGAATTTGGGGTACTGTGGACACAATTCGATGGTATTGGCCTCCGGGAGCTATCCCAGAGTGCTCCATTCTGACCGCTCTGGACAGCACTCTCAACTCAGATGCACTGGCCAGGTAGACAGGAAAAGAACCGCGAACTTTTGAATCTCATTTCCTGTTTGGCCAGCGTGGCAAGCTGCAGGTGACCATGCAGAGCTCATCAGCACAGGTGACCATGATGGAGTCCCAGAATCGCAAAAGAGCTCCAGCATGGACCGAACGGGAGGTATGGGATCTGATCGCTGTTTGGGGAGAGGAATCCGTGCTATCAGAACTCCGTTCCAGTTTTCGAAATGCCAAAACCTTTGTGAAAATCTCCCAGGGCATGAAGGACAGAGGCCATAACAGGGACCCGAAGCAGTGCCACGTGAAACTGAAGGAGCTGAGGCAAGCCTACCAGAAAACCAGAGAGGCGAACAGCCGCTCTGGGTCAGAGCCCCAAACATGCCGCTTCTATGATGAGCTGCATGCCATTTTAGGGGGTTCAGCCACCACTACCCCAGCTGTGTTGTTTGACTCCTTCAATGGAGATGGAGGCAGGACGGAAGTAGGTTTTGGGGACGAAGAAGATGAGGAGGAGGAGGAGGTTGTAGATAGCTCACAGCAAGCAAGCGGAGAAACCGGTTTTCCCGACAGCCAGGAACTGTTTCTCACCCTAGACCTGGAGCCAGTACCCCCCGAACCCACCCAAGGCTGCCTCCTGGACCCAGCAGGCGGAGAAGGGACCTCTGGTGAGTGTACCTTTTAAAATGCTATACATGGTTTAAAAGCAAGCATGTGAAAGGATTACTTTGCCCTGGCATTTGCGGTTCTCCTAGATGTAGTCCTAAAGCCTTTGCAAAAGATTTCTGGGGAGGGCAGCCTTATTTCGTCCTTCATGGTAGGACACTTTACCACTCCAGGCCAGTAACACGTACTCGGGAATCACTGTAGAACAAAGCATTGCAGTGTATGTTTGCTGGCATTCAACCAAAATCCGTTCTTTATCTCTGTGTTATCCTCAGGAGAGTGAGATATAATTCATGGTCACTTGGTTGAAATAGAGTGCTTTTCTTCAGGGGACACTCAGAGGAGCCCATTCCTGCTGGGCTGTTTGCCTGTGGCTAAACAGAAATGTTCCCCGCTGCTAGCCACAGGGAGGGGGGAAGGTTGAGGGGGTAGTCACGCGGTGGGAGGAGGCAAAATGCGACCTTGTAACGAAAGCACATGTGCTATGTATGTAATGTTAACAGCAAGGTTTACCCTGAAAGAGTGTAGCGACTGTTTTATAAAATGTGTCTTTTTAAATACCGCTGTCCCTTTTTTTTTCTCCACCAGCTGCATGTGTTTCAATGATCACAGGATCTTCTCCTTCCCAGAGGCTAGTGAAGCTTAGAAAGAAAAAAAAACGCACTCGCGATGAAATGTTCTCCGAGCTCATGCTGTCCTCCCACACTGACAGAGCACAGACGAATGCGTGGAGGCAAATAATGTCAGAGTGCAGGAAAGCACAAAATGACCGGGAGGAGAGGTGGAGGGCTGAAGAGAGTAAGTGGCGGGCTGAAGACAGGGCTGAAGCTCAAATGTGGCGGCAGCGTGATGAGAGGAGGCAGGATTCAATGCTGAGGCTGCTGCAGGACCAAACCAGTATGCTCCAGTGTATGGTTGAGCTGCAGCAAAGGCAGCTGGAGCACAGACTGCCACTGCTGCCCCTCTGTAACCAACCGCCCTCCTCCCCAAGTTCCATAGCCTCCACACCCAGACGCCCAAGAACGCGGTGGGGGGGCCTCCGGCCAACCAGCCACTCCACCACAGAGGATTGCCCAAAAAAAAGAAGGCTGTCATTCAATAAATTTTAAAGTTGTCAACTTTTAAAGTGCTGTGCTTAAAGTGCTGTGCGGCATTTTCCTTCCCTCCTCCACCACCCCTCCTGGGATACCTTGGTAGTCATCTCCCTATTTGTGTGATGAATGAATAACAAATGCATGACTGTGAAGCAGCAATGACTTTATTGCCTCTGCAAGCAATGATTAAAGGGAGGAGGGGAGGGTGGTTAGCTTACAGGGAAGTAGAGTGAACCAAGGGGCGGGGGGTTTCATCAAGGAGAAACAAACAGAACTTTCACACCATAGCCTGGCCAGTCATGAAACTGGTTTTCAAAGCTTCTCTGATGCGTACCGCGCCCTCCTGTGCTCTTCTAACCGCCCTGGTGTCTGGCTGCGCGTAACCAGCAGCTAGGCGATTTGCCTCAACCTCCCACCCCGCCATAAATGTCTCCCCCTTACTCTCACAGATATTGTGGAGCACACAGCAAGCAGTAATAACAGTGGGAATATTGGTTTCGCTGAGGTCTAAGCGAGTCAGTAAACTGCGCCAGCGCGCCTTTAAACGTCCAAATGCACATTCTACCACCATTCTGCACTTGCTCAGCCTGTAGTTGAACAGCTCCTGACTACTGTCCAGGCTGCCTGTGTACGGCTTCATGAGCCATGGCATTAAGGGGTAGGCTGGGTCCCCAAGCATACGTATAGGCATTTCAACATCCCCAATAGTTATTTTCTGGTCTGGGAATAAAGTCCCTTCCTGCAGCTTTTGAAACAGACCAGAGTTCCTGAAGATGCGAGCATCATGCACCTTTCCCGGCCATCCCACGTTGATGTTGGTGAAACGTCCCTTGTGATCCACCAGAGCTTGCAGCACTATCGAAAAGTACCCCTTGCGGTTTATGTACTCGGCGGCTTGGTGCTCCGGTGCCAAGATAGGGATATGGGTTCCGTCTATAGCCCCACCGCAGTTAGGGAATCCCATTGCAGCAAAGCCATCCACTATGACCTGCACATTTCCCAGGGTCACTACCCTTGATATCAGCAGATCTTTGATTGTGTGGGCTACTTGCATCACAGCAGCCCCCACAGTAGATTTGCCCACTCCAAATTGATTCCCAACTGACCGGTAGCTGTCTGGCGTTGCAAGCTTCCACAGGGCTATCGCCACTCACTTCTCAACTGTGAGGGCTGCTCTCATCTTGGTATTCATGCGCTTCAGGGCAGGGGAAAGCAAGTCACAAAGTTCCATGAAATTGCCCCTACGCATGCGAAAGTTTCGCAGCCACTGGGAATCGTCCCAGACCTGCAACACTATGCGGTCCCACCAGTCTGTGCTTGTTTCCCGAGCCCAGAATCGGCGTTCCACAGCATGAACCTGCCCCATTAGCACCATGATGCATGCATTGTCAGGGCCCATGCTTTCAGAGAAATCTGTGTCCATGTCCTGATCACTCACGGGACCGCGCTGACGTCGCCTCCTCGCTCGGTATCGCGTTGCCATGTTCTGATGCTGCATATACTGCTGGATAATGCGTGTGGTGGTTAATGTGCTCCTAATTGCCAAAGTGAGCTGAGCGGCCTCCATGCTTGCCTTGGTATGGCATCCGCACAGAAAAAAGGCGCGGAACGATTGTCTGCCGTTGCTCTGACGGAGGGAGGGGCGACTGACGACACGGCTTACAGGGTTGGCTTCAGGGAGCTAAAATCAACAAAGGGGGTGCCTGTACATCAAGGAGTATTTCAGGTAGGACTGCACGGAGGGTTCCAATAAGAAATGGTGCACCTAAGTTATCGTTCTTATTGGAACAAGGAGGTTAGCCTGGCCTCTGATTGATACATGGCTAGATTTACCTCGCTGCACCTTCTCTGTGAGTGACTGCAGTGTGATCTAGAGGAATGAGTACAAAACAAATCTGGTCTATTTCTTGTTTTGACCCACTCCATCTATCTTTTACATCTTTGGCTGGCAGCAGACGGTGCAGAAGGACTGCATGCCATCCACATCTCATGGCTGCTCGGCAGAAGATGGTACAGTACGACTGCTAGCCATCCTCATCTCTTGCCTGCCTGGCAGAAGATGGTACAGTACGACTGCTAGCAGTCCGTATCGCCTGCCCGCTCACCATAAGACGGTTCAATAGGACTGACTGCAGGACTAAAGAGAATGACCTGGTCAGGTCACTCCAAATTTAGTCCCTGCACCCATGTCTGCCCAGGCGCTCCCAGCCGACGTGGCCAGGAGCACCTCGGACACGACGAGGACGACTACCAGTCGTATTGCACCGTCTGCTGCCAGAAGGCAATGGGTTGCTGCTACTGTGCAGAAAAGCCGTACCGCGTCTGCCAGCACCCAGGAGACATAGGGTGACGGTTACCTGAGCGGGCTCCATGCTTGCCGTGGTATGGCGTCTGCACAGGTAACTCAGGAAAAAAGGCGCGAAATGATTGTCTGCCCTTGCTTTCACGGAGGGAGGGAGGGAACGGGGGCCTGACGATATGTACCCAGAACCACCCGCGACAATGTTTTAGCCCCATCAGGCATTGGGATCTCAACCCAGAATTCCAATGGGCAGCGGAGACTGCGGGAACTGTGGGATAGCTACCCACAGTGCAATGCTCCGGAAGTCGACTCTAGCCTCCGTACTGTGGAAGCGCTCCGCTGAGTTAATGCACTTAATGCACTTAGAGCATTTTCTGTGGGGACACACACACTCGAATATATAAAACCGATTTCTAAAAAACCGACTTCTATAAATTCGACCTTATTCCGTAGTGTAGACATACCCTTGGTGCCACAAGTACTCCTTTTCTTAAAACTAACCTGCAACTTTGGCTTCTACCTCCCCTTGCACAAAGGAAGAGCTATAACTTATTTATTTCTATTCATTTTTCATGTTATATGGTTGGCCACCTAAGTGCCCTGATATTGTTTCTGCTAAATAGATGGCTGCAACATTTTAAACAGGAGGATAGACGAGTGAATATTAGTATGAATATTAGAAAAAATAAATTATTTGTACTAGAATCCTTGAAACTTTCAGTCATCTCATATATTTTTTATGAATAATGGCCAGTTGTCTGATCACTTGTGAGTTACAAATAACATAATACCATTAGTAAACCCAACTGAGTGATCTTATTCATGAAAATATTCCCAGATCAGGTTCATTATTTTTTTTAAATTAAGCCAGTTCAAATTATCAGTGTGCTTCCATTTCATTCATGTTCACATTTTGGTTGAAACTCTTAAGAGTTACGACATGCTATTAATGGATGCTAGTTCACATAGGAAACATCATCTCAGCCTGTCAAGTTGAGAACTGCACTTAGTTCATTTTAAATCCTGACAACTTTATGTTTCCATTACTTCTAGCAGTTGAGGGAGAGACTGTTCTACACATGACAGATGCAATAAGGCATAAATGACTGTTTAGGGATATTCCTGACTTCTCTTAAACAGGATCTGCTTGCAGTCTATGACAAACATAAGGAGACACCATAACATTTTAAAAAGTTTGGAAGGGGATGTTTTTACAATCATGAAATGCAACCAGCTTAGGGAGCTCTCATAAAATACAGAATCATGAAACTCATGTAAAAATGTCATTCCTTTACTAATTTCAATAGAAAATGTTATTCTGGTTCAAGAACTAACTATGTGAGAGAGAGAATTTGGAGGATTTCTGTAATCCACTGCCAACTTTCTCATGCTTTCTGAGACCATTCTGTTTCAGAAAAAGACAGACAGAAAAATCATAGTCTAAGATTAGGTAATACTGTTTAAAGTCTCCGATCAGTTAATTCTGATGTAAATTTAAAACCCCTATTAATTAGAAAGTTCACTTTATAGGACACCCATTTTAATTAGGCTTTCCTTTTTGCACCTTAGAGGCACAATTACACTGCTTGACAGTGAATAAAAGTGTCATAAAATCCAAAGATAAGTAGGAAGTGCACCGAAGAGCACAATTTTCTGAAATTCTTCTATATATAGAGTGTTCTCCTTGTAAAGGTTGCTAGTCATGAAATCAGAATAAAAGACTGACAGTTACCTTTGGATTTCCCCTCTCTTTTTCCAGTATTTAGCAGATCGGGAAATCAGGATGCACACAGGACCTAATCCATTTGATGAATGTGTTCCAAGTATTTTGGAACAAAACTTTTTAAAGACACAAATGATGGCCAGAGCCTCAGTTGGTGTAAATCAGTGTAACTCCACTGAAGCTCATTGAATGAGCCAATTTACACTAACTGAGGCTTTGGATTAGTATCAGTGAGCTCTGAAGCAGGTTAGTTCCCTTTTTTGAACACCACCTTGTAAATAAGGAAGTGAAAGATGTTCTGTGAGGTCATATCTCAAAACAAACAAACAAACAAAAAAAAACCCCCCAAAGCCCAAACCAACTCAATCTGTGTAATTCAGAAAGTCACAACCAGGTGAATAAATCTTACCCCTTAACACAGATACCTCCCCTCCCCTATCCACACACACTTAGCATATAAGTGAAATATAATAAAAGAAAGCTAGGCTTCCTTTGACTTTGTCTTTTGAATCCTGTTTTAACTGCATGGCATTCTATGTACTCGAATAAGATCCAATTTTTGAACACATTCTAACTGTGTGTTGAGACAGGCCACACCCAATCAAAGAATCTAAAATTCATGCCATCCAGTTATGCAAAACAAAATAAAAACCTGTGTTTTAATTAGATATGTCATAAGATTGTGCTCTGTGTTGAGGTGTAGAAAAGGAACCATTATAGACAACAGGAGAAAACACCACCCCCGAACTTCTTTTTACAGTGGGGTGGTTATTGGTTTGTATACTATCGACAATTAGTGGCAATGCTGTAACTGTAACATAGTAAAAGCTGAATAGCAGTTTCTGTATCAAACTGATTTTTCCAATTTTTTCTACAAACCATATGTATAGTCATATTGGCCTAAAACAGGGATTGGGAACCTTCGGCATGCAGCCCATCAGGGTAATCTGCTGGCAGGCTGTGAGACATTTTGTTTACGTTGACTGTCCACAGGCACGGCCCCCTGCAGCTCCCAGTGGCTGTGGTTCACCGTTCCTGGCCAATGGGAGCTGTGGGAAGCTGTGGCCAGCATGTTCCTGAGGCCCATGCCACTTCCTGCACCTCCCATTGGCTGGGAATGGTGAACTGTAGCCACTGGAAACTGCAGGCAGCCGTGTCTGTGGACAGTCAACGTAAACAAAATGTTTCGCGGCCTGCCAGCAGATTACCCTGATGGGTTGTGTGCCGAAGGTTGCTGACCCCTGGTCTAAAAACTGCTATGCCGAGAGAGGGGAACTGGGTAGAGTTTGTAATGCAGCTTTGAGGGTCATATAGTGCACAGCTCATATTTATTCTTGCACATCCGCAATAATATTCAATTATGGCTTGATCCTACAGAATGCTGAACATTCTGATCCTGACTCAGCAAAGCACTGAACTTCAACAATTGTAGTAGTCCCATTGGACTTTGTGACACTGTATGGAATCTGGGGGACACTTGAGGATATTATGAATATTAACATTATAAAATTGTAATGAGTTATGCCAGATATGCCATGTAAGGTATCTGCAAAAATGTTATAACTTGCCAGATATGATCATCTCATTTATGAGTTTGTATCACCTTTGTATTAGGAGTTATAGATATGTATGTCTGTATTTCAAACTTGTGCTATGCTTCTGGGTGTCACCCCCAAACAGTTTGAGCATCATCTCTACCAAGCCTGCTTGATGGCCCATTAAGGACCATCAGCTATACAACTGACCCATTGAGAGAAGGCAGATACACCTTATGACTCAGCAAAGCATGCAAGGGTATGCCTATGGACAAAACTCTAAGGCCTCCAAACCATGTGCTCGGCAGCTTTTTGTTTGAAACAAAGGACGCACACACCGCATGGCAAGAGGCTATAAAAGGCAGTTGCATCATCTCCATTTTGTCTTCAATCCTCCTCCTTACCTCTGGAGGAACTTTGCTACAAACTGAAGCTCTGAACAAAGAGCTGAATGACCCATCCAAGTGGTGGATGTATTCCGGAAGGACGTTCAAGCCAGCAAACCCAGCAATACTGCTAGGAACCAGATATATGGACTTTGAAGTCTTTGTATGTATGTGACTGCTTTACTATTTAACATCTTTCTTCTTCTTCCTCCTTTTTTTTTTCTTTATAATAATCCTTTAATTTTAGACACTAAAGGATTGGCTGGCAGCGTAGTATTTTAGGTAAGATCCAAACCTATACTGACCTGGTAATGTGGCTGACCCTTTGGGGTCAGAAGAACATTTTGTATATATGAGCAGAGTTTAAAATAACTTCTCACTGTACTGGACCTATGTGCTGATTGGGAGCCAGAGACTGGAATGCAATAAAGGGGGCTGTGTGATTTCTTTTTTTGCTTCTTGATAACCAGTGTGGGGATCAGGAGCACAGTTTGTGACTGGTTGGGAGGCTTAACTTCAGTGTTACCCCCCAGTCTTGGGAGTATCTGCTCTCCTTTTGCAGCCTGCCCTGACCTTGGCATTACTAGTAGGAGTTGCAGCGGGCACAATGGGTCACAGACTATTCATATGCTTATAGTTAAGCACATGCTGATGTAGTCTGTTGGATTGGGTCCAAGTGCTCGTAACCCATACTCTGACAAATAATAAATACAAAGTTCAAGAATTTGTGCTGAATAGGTTACCTTCCACATTAGTCACAAAAGAAGATTGTGGCTCTTGTTGCAGCATCTGACTGGATCCCTTAACACTTGCCTTGTTTGGAGGGGGTGTTGTACTGGGATGTTCATATATGACCAACCCCTTAGTCAGATTCATGGGACAAAATTTTAGCTACATGAACAAACAGGAGTAGTATGTAGCAACCCACAGGCAAAATCTGGATTATAGCAGCACCTAGGAGCCCCAGTCATGGACCGGGAACCTGTGGTGCCAGGCGCTGTACAAACACAGAACGTAAAGATGGTTCCTGCCCCAAAGAGTTTACAATCCAAGTACAAGACAAGAGACAGCAGCTGGCTATGAGCAGACTGATGGGGTAGTACAAGGAAACAAGGACAGAAGATTGGTCAGCATGACAGGCAATGTTCATAGCTGCAGCCTTTCAGTGCCCTCAACCCACCAACTATCTGAGTCTCTCGCTAGTAAAATCAGGAAAACCATTTTTCTCTCTTAAATCTAGACACTTTCGGACAAATGTAGGCTTTGCTAGGTGGGCACAACTCCATCATTGCACATGCTCACGCCAGGTCTGAATTCAGCCGCACGTCCCCTGCTCGCAGCTGTTCTTCCCCATGCCCACAATCAGTAGTTTGTATTGTTAGATTGGCATGCATTGAGGCAGTGCCACCTATCATAGTCACTGGGCGGGGAGAGGGCTGAGAGGCACATTAGTGATGGTTAGGTAATTGTGGCAACACATACAAGGGAATCCTCTATTGATTATAAATTACAGTTACTTCTAAGAAAAAATAGCCTTCAGAATTTATTGGCATCCCAACTGAGTGACAGCTGCAGGAATCAAAGGTCCTAAAGTCTGTTAAAGCTCAGACTAAGGACTAGCTGCACTAATGCATATGCTATTGGATTGCACAATGATAACACCCTTTTGAGAAAATGTAATTGAATGAATAAATCTTATACCAAACATGGATATAACCTGTAACCCACTTATTTTAGGTAATCTAACCGTACTATAAATTCACCAAAATTGGAAAGTGGGGTGGGGGGAATAGTCGGAGTTTTATTAATGGCCAAAAGAATTATACTCCACAAAACTAAACATGCCAACCATCTCCATCCATTACTGAGCTACACCATTTGCAGTAGATTAGGTGCTCTGGAAATAGTCTCCTTTCAATATGAACCAGATCAGCTGGTCAGAGCTGGTCAGCTTTTACAAACAATTGACAGCTTTAGTGATCTAAGCATCAGGTGTGAGACAATTCAAACCCCAGGAAACCCAAGTTCAGATTCCGGATCTCAGACCTCACATCCATGAGGCAGGGAAATAGAATTCCACACAGGTTACTGTATAAAGGTCTTTCATATTGTATACAAATGGTCCTCTCGGCTCTTTGAGTGCACTGAAGTTGACCATCATGGCTTTGCAGTATTTCTAATGACCTGCCCACACCTCCAATTCTTTGCATATGAATTCCTTAGGGAACAGTTAACCTCTGTGGAAAGAGACAAAAACTGCAAAATATGTTTTGTGAATATTTATTTGATGTTTTACACAAATTCATTATGTCTTTTTCATGCCTTTTGTGCGTTGCTTTCTGGAAACATATCTGCAAATCAGCTGTGAGTTTTAGAATGAATATTACAGAATTTTCAAGAGAAGCAATGTTGATCTTGTAATCTTGCTCTAGAAACCTGATTTTAAGAGTCATGCTCTGCCAATCAGGGAGCAGAAACATAACATGTGACTTGTGTCCTATCAAACAACTATGATTTTGAATAGCAAATGCTCAAAACAAGCTACTCGTGTACAATCTATGGAGCAAGAGTGATGTACAAAAACTACCCAGTTACTAATAAATGCTTTGTGGGCAATGTCCAAAGCAAAAGAAGCAAAACTCATCAGATAAATTATTCATTCTAAATTATATGCCTTGCTCTAATTATCGCTCTTTCATGCCTTGCCAGGAATTTGTCTGAAACTGGACTCCGTGAGGCAAGGTATTCAACCTCTCTTTTCACATAGACCACTTTTTGAAGGAGAGTATCTTCAGTATAATTTCAAACCCTGAGTTCAATATCAGAGGGATAATATGTGTTGTGCTGCAAGACTTGTTTTTAGCCATTATAATTTCAGATTTCCCATGTTTATTTCCCCCCACACACACTATTCCTCACATGTTCTTGTCAACTGCTGAAAATGGCCAACCTTGATTATCACTACAAAAGGTTTTTCCTCCCCGCTCTCCTGCTGGTAATAGCTCATCTTACCTGTTCACTCTTGTTACAGTGTGTATGGTAACACACATTGTTTCATGTTCTCTGTGTATATAAAATCTCCCCACTGTATTTTCCACTGCATGCATCCAATGAAGTGAGCTGTAGCTCACGAAAGCTTATGCTCAAATAAATTGGTTAGTCTCTAAGGTGCCACAAGTACTCCTTTTCTTTTTGCAGATTTCAGGAAGTGTAAGTGGGGCGTGGCTATTCAGTGTTTATACTATGGTCATCAGTTCAGACCATCTGGCTTTGACTCAACTGTGTGAGTAGCTAGAATTAAGGGTGACTGCATGAGTTATCAAGGGAAACTATCGAGGGAAGATACCTATGGCGACTGGGGGAGGTCAGAAACGTTTAGGGGAGAGACACTCATTTTTAACTACAGAAAGCGGAGGAGTTCTTTACAAATCTGCTTTCATACTGGCTTAAGTGATAGCTACGTCCATTACAAAAATCTGATTGGTGCGGGGAAATTTCTTTTTCTCTCTCTTTATTCACATTACATAGTTATCATGCTTTTCCTCATTATGCAGGGATCTTTTAAAAAGTTTCTAAAGGGATGAGTTTATTTTTTAAACTTAATACCCTCCCCCTCCTAAACCTTCAGACCTTTCATAAACTTGCACCTTTGTTGTATATTAAGCTATAAAAACCAAGAGCAAAATGACGGTCCATGCCACAAAGCCCCACTGAAAGGGCTCTATGCAGGTGACATGAAAGGGGAGGCTGTGATGGAGCAAGACATACTTTCCCCTAACACAACACATAGGGTAACATCCTGGCCCCACTGAAGTCAATGAGCATTTTGCCATTAACTTCAGCAGAGCCAGGATTTCATCCATGGGGTCCTACCCAATCAGCCAGTGGTTACTACTATAATTCCTACATAGGATTTGTTGCAAGTAAATCTGTGTAGCTTCCAGAGTCATTGGCCATGTTCTCCCCAACTTCAGTTGGGAGAGAATTGCTATGGTGCTCAGTAGCAGAGCCCCCCTGTGCAGTTTCTCCACTTGGCATCCATTTTACAGAATGTTAGGCCCTCCGTCACTACAGAAAGACTGGCAGGATTTGGGTTTATAGTTTTAAAAGCTGTATTTTAGATTTATTGTAGGGGGAGAGGGCAGTGACTCATATTTTGGTTGCCTAACAGTTTCTATTATAAAAAATTTCTTGTGCCTTTTTCTGAACATCTCTCACACCTCCATCGTTTGAAATTTAAATAATGATCGCTGCAACCAAAATAGCTTTCTTTTAACACAGGTATTTTTGGTATATAAAACTGTCTACACAATCGGTGCACTTGAAACAGTCACTCCAGTTCAGAGATATTACTGGTTCCTGCAGTATGACCTATTTAAAATCTCTCTGAAATATCTCTGAAACCTTTACACACTGAAACCAGAAAGAATGTTCTCAGTGCATGCTTTGGCTAGATATCGACTTCATATCCAAGTTTCATATTCCTCATAAGAATCCAGACACCAGAACCACTCTACTTCTTTGATTTCACTTCAGAACCACGCAGGAGACAATTATTTTATCCCAAAAAATGTAACTTAACTGTACATTTTTGTTTATGCCTACAGCTAATGTATAGTTCAATATCCAAGACCCACCACTGCTAACGATTGACATTTATACCATATAAATCATTTCAGGTGACTGTCTGAATATGCCTCTGAAGGCTAAGTGCCAAAAAATGTTGATTATGAAGACCTTGCTGCAGTATGTTTCCTGAACAGCTTTTCATACAACAGATGCTGGGCAGACTCTTCGATTCTTTTCATACAGCTACTGATTAATTTCTTTTCTTGAAATAAGAATGTGACTGTTCTCTCCCCCTCCCGCACTTGGTAGCTATTATAGACAGCTCTGCAGCATGTGACTTTCACATCACAGCCTTTTTTCATTGGAAGCTGCAGATGTGATGAATAGGGAAGTGTTTTTGCGATGCTTTTGTGTTATAAAATCACAGTAGATTTATTGGGTGCGTGGCCCCTGATTCAGGAAAGAATTTGAGGATGTGCTGAACTTTTAGTGAGTGAATAGTTCCATTGTCCTCAATGGACTACTCATGTGCTCAGAGTTATATACCTGCTTAGGTACCTTCCTGAACTGGGTCCTTAGGTCTGGTCTACACTGCCACTTAAGTCTATGTAAGTTACATCACTCAAGGGTGTGAAAGAATCACCCCTCTGAGCGATGTAGCTTGCATCAACCTAACGCAGTGTCTACACCATGCTATGTTGGTGGGAGATGCTGTCCCACCAACTTACCTTACACACCACATCGTATATCATTTGAAAGCTTATTTTCTGTACATTTAGATGAGGCATGATGTGGAGCTGTTGAGTGGTGTCATAAATCCATAAGTGAGGTGGAATAAAGGTACCCAAAATGAGAAAGTGTCATTTTTAGCACAGTTCCAGAATAACTGAACAGGACTATGATGACAGTTTTTACTGTTTAAGTTAATTTCAGTACCTTAATGTCATGTTTATTGGTCACACCTACCTACCTGACAATGTATGAAAAGACTTATTTGTTTTGAATGGGCAAATAATTCTTTTTTAGAAATGTTGAGGCTGTTTAGCATGTGGCAAAAATGGTGAATATCAACATTTTGAAAAATACTAACATGCAATGTTTTCACATCACATATTCATAATTGTCAAAGGATCTCACAAGTGATTATTACAGTTTTCTATATTTTCAATTGAAATTTGTTGACCAGAACAGTCTCCTACTGACAGTTGTACACCAGTAGCAATTGATTGCATGGCCACAATCTGTACGGCATAGTGAGTAGTTAAATGTATGTGAATTCCTGTTGTAATGCTTCTCCATTTGTAAGCTTTTGTACATACAATGTAGCATCTAGGCTGCCTAGTAGAAGGTTTTAATTTGAATCCATGAACCAAGGGCATGCAACAAAGACACCACAGTGTACACCAGAGATACCCTGGCTATCATACAAATAATGGCTGGAGACAAATTTCACATTTGATAAATTAGGTGTGAGTATTTGAGGTACATCCTAAAAGGATTTGACAAAGCTAATTCTGTAAGCGAAGTCTTTAGAAGACATGACAACAGTAACTCTGTGAAAACTGCAGAAAGACAGCGCCAGAAGGGATCTACGGTTGGATGTAAGAAATACCAGGCAATTGGTGGACGCCCTGCACCTCCATGGAAAAAATTTCTGAATGTGACATCCAACAAGCAGTTACTTGTAAAATTCCTGTATGTACATATGGTTCAAAATGCACCTGAGAGCATAGGAGCACGTTCAGCAAAAACACTCCTCCTTGCTGGAGGCTTTTCCAATGGTGAAGTAGCAAAGTTCATCACCAGCAGAGGTGTTGAAGAAGTCCAAGACTTGTACAGTACTTAGTAGGAAGCAGACACATGAATGCTTCTGCATGCTGTATGTGCCAATACGGCTTTTGGGTCTCTTGGTGTCAAAGAAACCATAGTAACTAGGTCACCTGATACAGATGTTTTGGTCCTTGCTGTTCACTACTTTCCAAAAATGCAGCACATAGATACGATGTAGATTGAAGCATTGACCCATTACCAGCACAACTGACAAGTGTTGCCTCATACCTGTGCATCCAAATTGTGACACACACACACTCCTGACTTCTGCAGCATACTTCCTGCTATTTGTGCAATAACAGGATGTGACTCTGTGTCCTCCCTATTTGATATTGGGAAAAATCTGTGTTTAAAGTTGTCAAATCAACAGGAGTTTACTGCTTCAGAAATCTTGCCAAATTGGTGGGAAGAGTGACGGACAAGCATAATTTCTGCTGCAAGGATGCTGGTAGCAGTGCTGTGTGACCAAAGCGAGAAAGAAAAGGAGACTCACAGGTCCCTGAATTGCTTGTGCCTCAATCTAGCCATCAACAAGGAAAAGTCATTGGCCAAACTCCCACCATGTGATGACAGTTTTGAACAGCATGTCAAAAGAGCATCTTGAGAAACAAAGATTTGGATGTCTTTGCACATGGGTAAACCAGATATTGGACCATCATTGCCACATGGATAGAAACATGTGGATGATAAACTACTTCCTGTATCCTTCAAGGGCCCAATGGCACCTGAACTTCTACAAGTTCTTATCTGTGCCTGTACCAGTAAGGGTCAGTGCAGAATCAACTGGATCTGTAGTCAGAGCAATCTTCCCTGCACAGAACTGTACACATGCCAAGGCAATGAAGACTGTGATAACCCTCGCACTCTCAATAGAGATCATAATGATGAACAAACATGACAATAATGACGTTGACTAAAAATGTTAGAAGTGCTATTACATTTCAGTGATATTTATACAAATTAGTAGATTTTGTTTTATGCTTTAGATTGTTGTTTCAATACTTCGATGTCACAGAGAAATCCAATTTTGTGTCTTAAAATAAAACATGGAGTCATTAAAGTAACAGGAGCAAATGCAAGTATTCAAAAGTGATCATTTTCACATGTTGGTGTTGTCATATTTTATCCCCATTCATAGATTCATAGATATTAGGGTCAGAAGGGATCATTATGATCATCTAGTCTGACCTCCTGTGCAATGCAGGCCACAGAATCTCACCCACCCACCCCTGCGAAAAACCTCTCACCTATGTCTGAGCTATTGAAGTCCTCAAATCATAGTTTAAAGACTTCAAGGTGCAGAGAATCCTCCAGCAAGTGACCCGTGACCCATGCTACAGAGGAAGGCAAAAAACCCCAGGGCCTCTTCCAATCTGCCCTGGAGGAAAATTCCTTCCCAACCCCAAATATGGCGATCAGCTGAACCCTGAGCTTATGGGCAAGATTTACCAGACAGATACCCAGGAAAGAATTCTCTGTAGTAACTCAGATCCCATTCCATCATAGGCCATTGGGCCTATTTACCATGAATAGTTAAAGATCAATTAATTGCCAAAATCATATTATCCCATCATACCATCTCCTCCATAAACTTATCGAGTTTAATCTTAAAGCCAGATAGGTCTTTTGCCCCCACTGCTTCCCTTGGAAGGCTATTCCAAAACTTCACTCCTCTGATGGTTAGAAACCTTCATCTAATTTCAAGTCTAAACTTCCCGATGACCAGTTTATATCCATTAGTTTTTGTGGCCACATTGGTACTGAGCTTAAATAATTCCTCTCCCTCTCCGGTATTTATCCCTCTGATATATTTATAGAGAGCAATCATATCTCCCCTCAGCCTTCTTTTGGTTAGGCTAAACAAGCCAAGGTCCTTGAGTCTCCTTTCATAAGACAGGTTTTCCATTCCTCGGATCATCCTAGTAGCTCTTCTCTGTACCTGTTCCAGTTTGAATTCATCCTTCTTAAACATGGGAGACCAGAACTGCACACAGTATTCCAGGTGAGGTCTCACCAGTGCCTTGTATAACAGTACTAACACCTCCTTATCTCTACTGGAAATACCTTGCCTGATGCATGCTAAGACTTCATTAGTGTTTTTTACGGCCATATCACATTGGCAGCTCATAGTCATCCTGTGATCAAGGTCCTTCTCCTCCTTCGTTACTTCTAATTGATGCGTCCCCAGCTTATAACTAAAATTCTTGGTATTAATCCCTAAATGCATGACCAGTTTACAAGGTCATCCAGATTTTCCTGTATGATATTGCCTCTCTCTAAATTGGCAATACCTCACAGCTTTGTATCATCCGCAGACTTTATTAGCGCACTCCCACTTTTTGTGCCAAGGTCAGTAATAAAAAGATTAAATAAGATTGTTCCCAAACTGATCCCTGAGGAACTCCACTGGTGACCTCCCTCCAGCCTGACAGTTCACCCTTCAGTATGACCCGCTGTAGTCTCCCCTTTAACCAGTTCCTTATCCACCTCTCAATTTTCATATTGATCCCCACCTTTTCCAATTTAACTAATAATTCCCCTGTGGAACCATATCAAATGCCTTACTGAAATCAAGGTAAATTAGATCCCCTGTGTTACCTTTTTCTAAAAAATCTGTTACTTTCTCAAAGAAGGAGATCAGGTTGGTTTGGCACCTTTTGTAAAACCATGTTGTATTTTGTCCCAATTACCATTGATCTCAGTGTCCTTAACTACTTTTTCCTTCAAATTTTTTTCCAAGCCCTTGCATACTACTGATGTCAAACCAACAGGCCTGTAGTTACCCGGATAGCTTCTTTTTAACTTTCTTAAAAATAGGAACTACGTTAGCAATTCTGCAATCAGTACAACCCCTGAGTTTACAGATTCATTAAAAATTCTTGCTAATGGGCTTGCAATTTCATGTGCCAATTCCTTTAATATTCTTGGATGAAGATTATCTGGGCCCCCCGATTTAGTCCCATTAAGCTATTCGAGTTTCGCTTCTACCTCAGATATGGTAATATCTGCCTCCATATCCTCATTCCCATTTGTCATGCTACCATTATCCCTAAAATCCTCTTTAGTCTTATTAAAGACTGAGGCAAAGTATTTGTTTAGATATTGGGCCATGCCTAGTTTATCCTTAACCTCCACTCCATCCTCAGTGTTTCGCGGTCCCACTTCTTTTTTCTTTGTTTTCTTATTTATATGGCTATAGAACCTTTTACTATTGCTTTTAATTCCCTCTGCAAGGTCCAACTCTACTTGACTTTTAGCCTGTCTCACTTTATCCCTACATGTTCTGACCTTAATAGGGTAGCTTTCATTGCTGATCCCTCCCACCTTCCACTCCCTGTATGCTTTCTGCTTTTTCTTAATCACCTCTCCGAGATGCTTGCTCATCCAGCTTGGTCTATAACTCCTGCCTATGAATTTTTTCCCTTTTCTTGGGATGCAGGCTTCCAATAGTTTCTGCAGCTTTGACTTAAAGTAATCCCAGGCCTCCTCTGCCTTTAGATCCATAACTTCTTCAGTCCACTCCACTTCCCTAACTAATTTCCTTAATTTTTGAAAGTCAGCTCTTTTGAAATAAAAAACCCTAGTTGCAGATTTATTTTTGTTTGTCCCTCCATTCAGTTTGAACTGAATTAGCTCATGATCACTTGAATCAAGATTGTCCCCTACAACCATTTCTTCTATGAGGTCCTCACTACTCACCAAAACCAAATCTAAAATGACATCCCCTCTAGTTGGTTAAGCAGCTACTTGATGAAGGAATCCATCATCTATCGCATCTAGAAAAATCTGAGCCCTATTTTTATTACTAGCATTCCTCCTCCACTCTATATCTGGGAAGTTAAAGTCTCCCATGATCATGCAGATTCCATTAGAATTTACTTCATTAAAAACATTAAAGAGGGCTCTATCCGTATCCAAATTAGATCCTAGCAGTCTATAGCACACCCCAAGCACTATCCCAGGGGAGGCTCTAATAGTTTTCTTCCCCAATGTGATTTTTGCCCAGACGGACTCTGTCTTATCCATTCCATCGCTTCTTATTTCTTTACATTCTACCTCATCACTGATATACAATGCTACTCCACCACCTTTACCTTTATTTCTGTCTTTCCTAAACAGCACATACCCTTCAATACCTGTATACCACTATGTCTCTGTTATCCCTGTAATATCTGGTTTCACTTCCTGCACCAATAGCTCTAGTTCCTCCATTTTGTTACCTAGGCTCCTCGCATTAGTGTACAAACATCTTAATTTTTGCTGTTTGGCCTCGCTCACATTCTGTACCCGATTAGGCACGGTCATTCTACAGCCAGTATAACCTATTAGACTGGTATCCACACTGCCCTTCCTCCATATGTCCATTCTCCTACCCACGGCTGTATCCTTTCTTACTTTGTTTTCTTCCCTCTCAATGCTAAAATCAGGCGTGGAGATTACCTGGACTTCTCTCAACCATTTCCCCCAAATTCTAGTTTAAAGCTCTCTTAATCAGTTGTGCCATCCTCCATCCTAGAAGTCTATTTCCTTCACTACTCAGAGGAAGTCCATCCCGAGAGAACTGTCCTCTGTCCATGAATGCCTCCCACTGGCCATACATCCCAAAGTCCTCCTTATAGCACCACTGCCTAAGCCATCTATTGATAGTCATAATCGTGTCACACCTTTGTTGCCCTTCTCTAGGAACAGGCAGAATCCCACTAAAGATCACAAAAAGAAAAGGAGTACTTGTGGCACCTTAGAGACTAACCAATTTATTTGAGCATAAGCTTTCGTGAGCTACAGCTCACTTCATCGGATGCATCCGATGCACCTGCATCCAATGAAGTGAGCTGTAGCTCACGAAAGCTTATGCTCAAATAAATTGGTTAGTCTCTAAGGAGCCACAAGTACTCCTTTTCTTTTTGCGAATACAGACTAACATGGCTGTTACTCTGAAACTAAAGATCACCTGAGCCTCGATTTCCTTAAGCGTCTTCCCCAGCCCAGCATAGTCTCCCTTGATACGTTCCAGCGAGAATCTACCGGTATCATTTGTTCCCACATGAAGGATAATTAGGGGATTCTTTCCCACTCCCTTTAGGATCCTTTTCAACCTCAGGTCTACATCCCATATCTTAGCACCTGGAAGACAGTACACCCTTCTATTCTCTGGATCAGCTCTGGTTACAGGCCTGTCTATTCTTCTCGGTAAAGAGTACCCAATCACATAGACCTGCCTTTTCCTGGTGACTGTGCTATTCTCCAGTCTATCTCCTGGTCCCTCTGGCTGCAAGTTCTTTCTATTCCTATTCTCCCTTGTAATCCTCTTCAACCCATCCTGTATCCTCCTGGGACTCATATTTGGTGTAGTCTCCATCGACTCTTCCCCTTTTCCTATAGGACTAGCTGCTCTTCTCTTCTTCCTCACCCTTACACCTTCAGTGACCACCTGCTGAGCCCCTTCTTCATTTTCCAACTCTGCAAACCTAGTCTTAAGCTCTGTTTCTCCCTCACTAGCCCGTCTTTTCTTCTGCCTTGTTCTCTTTGTCACATGCTTCCACTGTCCACTTTCCTCACCCAGCAGTCCCCCTCAGAATTCTTCAGTCCTGCTTCTATCTGCAAGTCTGAGCTTTTCCCTTCAGCTGCCTCATGTCTTTGCTCCATAATCTGCTCAAACCCCCTTCTAAACTCAACCAGACTTTCCACCTGCATCTCCAATCCTCGGATCTTTTCCTCCAACAGCTCTATAGACAGCATTTCATGCAGACAAAACTCTTACCATTGCTATGGTAATGGCACAACTTGACAGCTCAGTGTCATACCTCATCTTAAAGAAGACATATTAGGCTTTCAAATGATGTATGATGTGCATGCGTGTAGAGAGGGTACATTTAGTCATCCAAATAGTTTGTGTCTATTAGTATTAATTATTTGTATCCCTTGAGTGAATAGGAGCCCCTAGTCATGGACCGGGACCCCATTGTGCCAGGTGCACAATGCGGAACAAAGAGATGGTATCCCTGCCCCAAAGAGCTTATGGATACACCTGACCTCCCATTGATCCCCCAGGATCCATGAGGTTTGTGGCAGGACCTTGTGAACCACTTCACTGCCAGGTAGAATGACTGGGAAGAATTCTGAGGAAAACCCTGTAGTTTTCACCTCTTGCTGATTTTGCTGCAGGAGAGGTCAATCAGGAACAAAGAAAGGATTTTTATTGTATGCTTTTTTATTTAATATATATAATTTAATGTGTAAATTTCCTTTTTATATTGTAAATATCCATTGTGCGCATAGAAAAAAAACTTGTAAACAAAGCAAACATTATTTCAGAATATTTGGAAGTCTTTAGGATATTTGTGAAGCTGCCTACTGGGTATCAGTGTGGATACTGTGCATTAGAGCCTTCTTCCGGTTCCCACAGGACAAAGCTAATTGATCGGCGTGCATGAGAAATAGCAACTGTGAAAACAACAAAAGCTTCTGTGAGGTCTTCAGAAAGAATTCTGTATACAGTATTTGGAACTTAATGCGTACACATGGAGATCATTTTCTAGCCTTGTAGTTCCCATGAGTTTTAAACCTGTTGTTTTTAAATATTGCTCAGCAACATTACAGAGCAGGAAAAAAAAAAACACTCCAGGACAGATTGGCCACAAAACTGCATTGCTTTATAATCAACAGAGGTGCCATTAGCACAGTCTGAATGAGAAACCTGGCAGAGGTTTGCCTTTCAACCATGATGTGGAGCTGGTAAAAATGGCTGTTATTTATTTTCTGCATTACAACTACTGCTCAGAAATCAATGAACATTTCATCCTAACAGAGCAGGTGAACAATCAGAAAATTTTATAATAACTTACAAAGTGAATGCAGTATTTGCTCAGATATCAGCTTAGAGTTCACTTGTAAAATTAAGGTGCAGCTCTGCACTGTCCTTTTGAATGCCTCCAGCCAGCTATGGCACTTCTCCCATTCCCAGTGCCCTGCTCCTTGCCAATTTCTTTCTGAGTAATTTGCACATTTGTGTCAAATAGGTGGGGCTTAGGCAGGAATTGCAATGTGCTTGGCCCTTGAGTGCTTCTTGTACCCTCACCTCTGTGCACCGGCATAAGGGCGAGCTACATTTTAACTAGAGCTGAGGCAATAATTGATTTTTCAGCCTGGTGGTCAAACCAAACATGTTGGCTCATATCATTTTGAATCAGACCTGATTTTCGTTTGGTTGTTTGTTTTTGTTATTCTGAATGAAATAGTCCCTCCCAGTCCCAAATAGCTCGGTTTGAACAAAACATTTTGAAAATGTTATTTCAAAATGGATTGTTTCAAAAATGCTGAAACAAAACATTTCAATATTTTTGAGGAAAAAAAAAGAAAACCAACAATTTTTTTTCAGCCAAGACTATTCACCAAATTTGACTCAGAACAGGTGAAGAGAGGTTTGGTGCCCTGAAAATGCATATTTTGGCAAATTTGTTCACTAGAGGAGTTTCACCCAGCTCTAAGTCTGACCCCTTAATGTTCATTTGAAGCCAGATCTTGCAGTCCCTCTTCAGCGCTTAGTCAGGCTAAACTCTCTTTGAACTTCCTCAATAAGGATTGTAAGATCTGAGCCATAGAACTTTTAAGTTTTAAAGTATGTAGGCCAGATCCTGCAAATCCTCACTTAAGCAAGTAGACCCAGTAATGGGATTACATGCATGAATAAGGACTGTAACACATAATTAAAAAGTAACTGTGTCTCAGGGTTTTTTTCTTGACCAAAATTATTAGCATTGATTGTTTCTTTATTTCATTTGAGTTGTTTCCTTCTATTTCTTGAAAAATTATTGGCTTTTGAATTTCTCTGAATCTTTCCAAAGAACTGAGGATATCTCATATGTCACGGCATAACATCTCAAAGATACAGCCTTTCCTATCTATCCACACACCTAAAACTGGTGTCCAGTCACTCCTCATATTGCATCTCAACTACCACAACACCCTCTTCTCTGGCCTTCACAAATGCAATTGTACCCCACTAATATCCATTCAAAATGCTGTCCCAAAGATAATTCTCCTAGCTGGTCACTTTGATCATGTCTTTGCATCCCTCCACTAGCTCCCCTGTCTCTATCACATCAAACATAAATTGCTTCACTTTCAACCCTTTATTGCCTTTCCCTTGCTATCTATCATCTCTCATACGTGATCAAGAAGTTGACTCTTGCCTCTGACTGGTCAGTGATGCCAACTTTCATCATCCACTTATTAAATTTTAAAACAGTCACCTTCATACTTTCTCCCACACTTGCCCCTCTAGCTTGGGAGTTGCTCCATGTAAACATCCACAAAGTTACCTCATTATCCTCCTTCAGATCATTATTTAAAACTCTCATGAGTTGTGAGACCTACAAAAATCTTGACAATGGTTAGGCAGATGGTGTGCTGAGACCTCAGCCTACCACCATGCTGACCACAATTGTCTCATTTTCTCCCCGTGCTCCCCCATCTGTCTGTATCCGTCTGCTACCTTGTTTCTTACACTTTAGATTGTAAGCTCTTGGAGCCAGGGACCATTTTTTTGTTCTGTGGTAATTCAGCACCCAGCACAATGGAGTTACTAGTTCCCAAATATTATTTCGTTGTATTACAATAATATTCATATGATAACTTATCTGCTAAATTTTGGATAAGGAATTCATACAGTGTGAAATTACTGGGAAAGGATGCAAGTAGTAAATACAAATTAACGTAATGATACTTTGCAGTTTTACAGCACCTTTTCAACTTTGGATCTCATTGCATTTTGTAAAGGTGGGTAAATATTATTACCCCCCTTAAACAGATGGAATAATGGAGGAACAGAGAGGTTAAGGCCAATGTTTTCAAAAGTGACCTTTGATTTTGATTACCTAATTTGACACTACCTCTGAAAATCAGGCTCAGGACAAGTACCTACAATACCAACTGATGTCAGCAAGATCTGCACTCACTCAGTACCTTTGAAAATAAGGCATAAAGTGTCTCCAGTTGGGCACTCAAACTGAGCCACACAGAATCAGAGTCCACTTTTAAAAATTTTGGCCTAAGGGTAACATTTTCAAAAGCACCTGAGTGACATAGGAGCCAAAGTCCCACTGAAAGTCAATTTAGGCACTTTCTGATCATTTTACCCTAGATGCCCAAGGTCTCTCCTTTGAACAGTAAAACCTAGAATGTTTCATGATAAGTGCATTTCTGGGCAGGTACCTATTAGTACCAGTGAGAGAGAAACAAACAAACAAAACATTGTTATGCAAAGGTTATCCAGAAGCCATAAAATATTCTGAAAACATGAAATTTTGTGGCATCAGAGCTCTATCTCAATGCCAGAAACGCAGAGTAAACATACTACTGGGACCAGCAGACCCTATTAAGATACATCCTTATAAAAGTGTCCATCATCAATAAAATAATAAAAACATGGAAAATGATAGATGGACTATTCTTTTGATCCCAAGATGATTAAAATTATAGTGTATCAGTTTGAAGTTGCTCATAAGTAATAACTGATATGTAATAATTTCCCAATAATCAATAACCAATTAATTGATAAGTAATTGACAGATAGAGTTTACTGTGATTACGTGTCTAGCAAGAGGAGTTCTCTCTAATACCAACAACAAACTTCAGGTAAGTCAGCTTGGCTGGATTTATTGATTAACAGTTAGTAAAAACAGCTCAGGCACAGAGAGGCATGCAATTTCCTGCAGCTGTGGAAGACCTGCCCTACAATTTTCTGAGCATCTGAAGCCAGTTTGTAGATAGCCTTACTTCCTCCTGATGTTCTAAGGTGTTTATACCCTTTGTTGTTCTAGCCCTTTTCTGTTTCCTTCCTTTTTGCACATAGGAAATAATCCAAGGTGATAAGAAGTAACACATTTTGCACTTAATATTGTTAATATGTTTGCAACAGCAGTTTTCACACTTTGCAGGTAAGATTGCCAAAATCTCTATAACAGTTTTGCAAAATATGCTATGGGTTACTGTGTGGTAACATTCCACTGTTTAAAGTCATCCTTATCTTAATTGCAGAGCATCATGGGAATCTTGCTTCCAGGCAAGCCTTAGAAACTTTCTTGGTCAATCTTAGGTGTCAATAAAGTGCATAAATCACGTTTCCTTTAAGAGATAATCGGTCGTATTTCTCCTTATTCTTCGTAACCTACACCTTGTCCCATCAACTTGGAAGATGCACTTGACAAGAACACTTGGAGATGAAGAATAAGTTGACATCAGCCTTCTTCATGTCTTCCTTCACTATCTTGAACCACATTTTTCAAGGTCTTCCTCATGGTCTTCATCCCAGGACTACTAGATCTTGTACTCTCTGGCCAACATATCCCACATCTCATTGTCTCATATGACCTGGCCATCTCAGTCAACACTCCCTCAAGCTTTTTGTGATGGGGACTACCCACACCATCATTCAGACCATTTCATTACATAGCCTGTGAGCTCCCTTTTACTCAGTATCCACTGGAGCATTCTCATTTCAGCAGTGTGAATTAGTTGTTCTCTCTTCCTAAATGAATCATAGAATATCAGGGTTGGAAGGGACCTCAGGAGGTCATCTAGTCCAACCCCCTGCTCAAAGCAGCACCAAGCCCCAATTTTTGTCCCAGCTCCCTAAATGGCCCCCTCAAGGATTGAACTCACAACCCTGGGTTTAGCAGGCCAATGCTCAAACCACTGAGCTATTCCTCCCCCCCTCCCAATGACTAGCATTCGAATCCATGTTATGGCCGCCCTAATCATGACTGAGCAGGACTTTTTAGGAACCACTCTGCTCACCCCATACAGGGAAGGGGCTAGAAAAGGTGCCCCAAAAATAGGCTATCCCACCATACCTGACTGGATAATCATTTCCAGAGGGATCACTCCCAATGCAGTCGAAAACCAAAAATGTTTCTTGCAACAGGGAATGTCTGTACCCTACTAGATGAATCAAAAAGTGAAAGACCCAAACGCAGAACATCAATTGTTGCCCAAGAACTCTCGAGGTACAACATTAACATCTCTGCTCTCAGCGAAACAAGACATGCAGATGAAGGCCACTTGAGGGAAGAGGGCAGCGGTTACACTTTCTTCTGGAAATGAAAAACAGCAAGCAACAGGTGAATACACAGTGCTGGCTTTGCAATCAAGAACCTTCTAGTCAATCGCCTGACTGAGCTCCCCATCAGCATTAAGGAGCACCTTATGACCCTCCGTATCCAATTTGCATATGCACCAACACTTGACGCTGAAGAAGAACAGAAAGAATCCTTCTACACTGACCTTGACAAAATTTTGTCATGCATTCCAAAAACAGATAAGATAATCTTCTTAGGGGACTTTAGAATCTTGGCCAACTCTTACGTTAATGTATGGAGTAGCACCATTGGGAAGGAGTGAGCAAGACCAGTTCCAATGGCATCCTTCTACTCAGCAAATGTGCAGAGCACGACCTTTTGATCACAAACACAATCTTCAGACAAAGGAACAAGTACAAAACAACTTGGCAACAACACTGCTTGAAACAGTGGCAGCTCCTAGACTATGTCATTGTAAGAACACAAGATCTAAGAGATGTCCAAATCACTTGTGTCATGAGAGGAGCCAATGACTGCTGGATGGACCACCACCTGGTTAGGTCAGTCATGTCCATCAGGATTGCACCGAAACATAGAAAGCAATCCATATCACAGACAGCAATACAACATCCAAAGACTTCAAACCTCAGTGCACGAAGAGAACTTCCAAACACTCCCCAGTGAAAAAGTGACCATATGAACATCTGGAAATGACAACAAGTGTCGAAGAAGACTGGGAAGCCCTGAAACAGACCATCCAGGAGGCTTGTGAGGAATTCATCAGCCTTCCTACCCACCGCCATCAGGAATGGGCAACAACACTAAGATTACATCCCTTTTGGACCAGAAAAGAAAAGCCTTCTGTGACTGGCAAAACCAATCACTATCTAGTCAGAAGCAGAGTTCTTTCCATCAGCTCAAAGCTGAAGTCCAAAGGAGGATCCAAGAAATCAAAAACAAATGGTGGGAGGACAAAGCAAAAGAAATCCAAACATTCGCTTACATTCAATTATTAGTTAAATTGGAAAAGATGGGGATCAATATGAAAATTGAAAGGTGGATAAGGAATTGGTTAAAAGGGAGACTACAGCGGGTCATACTGAAAGGTGAACTGTCAGGCTGGAGGGAGGTTACCAGTAGAGTTCCTCAGGGATCAGTTTTGGGACCAATCTTATTATTACTGACCTCGGCACAAAAAGTGGGAGTGCGCTAATAAAGTTTGCAGATAATACAAAGCTGGGAGGTATTGCCAATTTAGAGAAGGACCGGGATATCACACAGGAGGATCTGGATGACCTTGTAAACTGGAGTAATAGTAATAGGATGAAATGTAATAGTGAGAAGTGTAAGGTCATGCATTTAGGGATTAATACCAAGAATTTTAGTTATAAGCTGGGGACGCATCAATTAGAAGTAACGAAGAAGGAGAAGGACCTTGGAGTATTGGTTGACCACAGGATGACTATGAGCTGCCAATGTGATATGGCTGTAAAAAACACTAATGAAGTCTTAGCATGCATCAGGCAAGGTATTTTCAGTAGAGATAAGGAGGTGTTAGAACTGTTATACAAGGCACTGGTGAGACCTCACCTGGAATACTGTGTGCAGTTCTGGTCTCCCATGTTTAAGAAGGATGAATTCAAACTGGAACAGGTACAGAGAAGAGCTACTAGGATGATCCGAGGAATGGAAAACCTGTCTTATGAAAGGAGACTCAAGGACCTTGGCTTGTTTAGCCTAACCAAAAGAAGGCTGAGGGGAGATATGATTGCTCTATAAATATATCAGAGGGATAAATACCGGAGAGGGAGAGGAATTATTTAAGCTCAGTACCAATGTGGCCACAAAAACTAATGGATATAAACTGGTCATCGGGAAGTTTAGACTTGAAATTAGATGGAGGTTTCTAACCATCAGAGGAGTGAAGTTTTGGAATAGCCTTCCAAGGGAAGCAGTGGGGGCAAAAGACCTATCTGGTTTCAAGATTAAACTCGATAAATTTATGGAGGAGATAGTACGATGGGATAACATGATTTTGGCAATTAATTGATCTTTAACTATTCGTGGTAAATAGGCCCAGCGGCCTGTGATGGGATGTTAGATGGGGTGGGATCTGAGTTACTACAGAGAATTCTTTCCTGGGTATCTGTCTGGTGAATCTTGCCCATAAGCTCAGGGTTCTGCTGATCGCCATATTTGGGGTCGGGAAGGAATTTTCCTCCAGGGCAGATTGGAAGAGGCCCTGGGGTTTTTTCGCCTTCCTCTGTAGCATGGGGCATGGGTCACTTGCTGGAGGATTCTCTGCACCTTGAAGTCTTTAAACCATGATTTGAGGACTTCAATAGCTCAGACATAGGTGAGAGGTTTATTGCAGGAGTGGGTGGGTGAGATTCTGTGGCCTGCATTGTTCAGGAGGTCAGACTAGATGATCATAATGGTCTGTTCTGACCTTAGTATCTATGATATGTGGAGCTTTTTTTTTTCTTTTTGAAACAAAGACCCTGTATGAACCAAGCTCATGTGGCCTCATACCTCTGAGATCCAAAGATGTAGTACCTTTCTTAAAGATAATGAATCCATCAAAGAGCACTGGAAGGAACACTACCAAAAGCTTTTCAGTTGAGAATTGACTGAGACCGACGACACCATTGACTTCATTCCTCATCACCCAATTTGGGAAACTCTTGCCAACCCACCTACACCTGAGGAGGTCTGCAAAGCAGTTAAACAAATGAGGAACTATAAATCACCAGGTCTTGATTGCATGCCAGCTGAAGTACTGAAAGTGGGGGGAGAAACACGGACTAACAAGTTTCATTTGCTGCTCCTCAAAATCTGGTGCACCGAAGAAATCCCTGCTGATTTATGCAATGCTAACATCATCACCATTTTCTAAAAGGGAAACAGGGCTAACTGTAGCAACTATCGAGGCATTGTCCTCCTCTCCATCACTGGGAAGATTCTTGCTAGAATCTTACTGTATCGCCTGCTCTGTCTTGCAGAGGAAGTACTTCTAGAGTCCCAGTGTGGCTTTAGACCATCACAAGGCACCACCGACATGATTGTCACAGCCAGACAGATCCAGGAAAAATGTCAAGAACACCAGGAGCTGTATATGGCCTTTATCCATCTGTCCAAAGCCTCTGACTCTGTCAATCATGAGGCTCTGTGGAAAATCATGTCAAAGTTTGGCTGACCAAGCAAAGTTATCATCATTGTAAGACTCCTCCATGACCAGATGACTGCCTCCATCCTGTGCAGTGACACTACCTCTGAGCCATTTGTCATCCAAACTGGCATAAAACAAGGCTATGTACTGGCACCCACCCTTTTCTCCATTTTCTTAGAAGCTATGAAAACACTAACCCAAGACTGTCTACCACGGGGCATTGGCATCCAATATCGGACTGACGGCAACCTCTTCAACCTTTCTTGTCTCCATGCCAGAACTAAGTAATATCAGCAACAGTAACTGAACTCCAGTACACAGATGATTGTGCTATAGTTGCACACTCAAAGGAGCTCTTAATTCCTTCTCTGAAGCTTACAAAAGCCTAGGGCTAACTCTGAACATCAGCAAAACCTCCACCAGCCAGTCCCTGGTCAATCATCAGACCCAGCAAGGAAAATTCACACTGACAAAGAATAACTGGAAAATGTAGAATACTTTGCCTGTCTTGGCAGCCATCTCTCACAGAGGGCAGACATAAATGTTGAGATTCAGCACAGAATCCGCTGTTCCAGCCTTGCCTTTGGCACACTGTTTCGCCAGCTGTTCAACAATCACAACATCAAAACACATCCTAGACTTTTAATTTATACAGTGGTGGCAACCCCAACTCTCCTCTATGGCTGTGAGACTTGGGTGACCTATAGAAAACACCAGAGAAACCTGGAACGCCATCACAGCACTTTCCTCAATATAAAGTGGGAGGATTGTCACACTAATGTCAGTATCCTCACAGAGGCTGACATCTTCAGCTTTGAGGCTCTGATTATCCAGCACCAGCTGAGGTGGAGCAGGCACCGTGTGCTCATGCCTGATATACTCTTACCAAAACAACTGCTGTACACCCAACTCATGAAAGGAAACTCGCCTTGCCCAGGTCACAGAAAACCGCCAGAAAAGAAAGGAAAGACAACTGTCACGCAGCTATCGCAGCCCAACCCACCCGAAATGTCTGCCAATGAGCCTGTGGCTCAAAAATTAGACTCCTCAGTCACCAAAGGACCCATGAAAAATAAAACCTGTGAAAAAGTCATCCTCAACCTCAAGGGATTGCCTATGAATCATGATCTTATATACTTTGCTATTTAGTTTACTTGACATATTCTTATAGAAGAGAATTCCTGTCAGCTTCACCCATCTAAATTATTCATGCTTCATGAGGCTCCTAACATAGAATCATAGGGTTAGAAGGGACCCCACAAGGGTCATCTAGTCTAACCCCCTGCCAAGATGCAGATTTGTTGTGTCTAAACTATCCAGGATGGATGGCCATCCAGCCTCCTTTTGACAACCTCCAATGCAGGAGCTTCCACAACCTCCGTAGGCAGTCTATTCCATTTTCCTACTGTTCTTACAGTTGGGAAGTTTTTCCTGAGATTTAATTTGCATCCATATTCCCATCATGGCTCAAAACTAAACAGAGATATTTAAATTGTTGCACAGACTATCTCCACAGCACCTAGTTTGACTGGCTTCTTGTTGCCCCTCTCAATGAAGCATTGCATGTATTCTGTCTTTTGTCAGCTGATTTATAAAACATTTTCTTCTAATGCAGTCTCTTTCCAGTTCATATTTATTTTCATGGAACAACATAATGCCAGCTAAACTACTATGCTATTCAAACAAAACATCCACAGAGTAAAAGACTAATGACAAATTATTGTAATGTAAAAGTAACTAAATTGAAAGAATATCTACTATCTCATTAAAATAATTTTTTTCTTTTAAAAAAAACTCGAAAGAAACATTGTGCAGTACACAGAAAACCCATCTATCCCCAAAAGATTCTGAAATGCTAAGCTATTATTTCTGGATACCATATGTAAGTAAAGTGCAACCACTCTAAGTGCAGTCTATGTTAGGCTGATCAATAATGTATTACCTCTGTGCTCAAAATAGCAGGTCATTGTCACTGGGGATTAGCAGGTACTGAAAAAAAAAAAGAAGTAAGCAAAGAACATCTAAAATTAATTCAATATACGAAGGGCCAAATGCTGCAGCTTTTACTCTGTCCACAGACAGGCTAATCTTATACTGAAGTAGTGGAAGCTTTGCCTAAAAATAAGGACTGAAGGATTTAGTTAAATATAAATAGTTGACCAACTCTTCTCATTCTTGGTGAGTTCAGCCTCTGGGGAAGTAGTTAATCCCCACATGGATGTCACCTGGGGACTGGCTAGTTTTCAGCGTTTTCCCTGTTAACGGATATTCCCTTTTCAACTCGAAGATGTAAATTTACAAAAATCTGGCATATAGTTTCTTCATGCCCTGTGTCTCTTATTACTTTGTTGCCCCCATTAGGAGTGTGTCTGATCCCTCTCTTCCCTACCACTCTCTTTATGCCCGTTATGTTTTTCCATACACCCAGAGAAACTTCTAGGCTGATTCTTTTTAACATTAAGAGAAAGCAACAAAACAAAAAAGAACAAAAGTGAAATGAGATTACAGAGTGTGTGGCTCTTCACAAAATGGCTGCTGCCCCAGGAGACTCAGAAATGTAACAATAAAGTACACAGAAAAAAAAGGCCTACATTTTTAAATACAGGAGCCTAAACTCAGGCTCCAAAGTTCATACAGATGGGATTTTCAAAACTACTTGTGTGACCTAAGATCACAAGGCCCACTGGTTTCCATATTTTTGAAAATGTTGGCCAAAATTATAGTTACCATTCTGCCTTCTTGCAGATACGAGTGTCTATGTCATTATGTGATGAAAGCCTTTAACAATGGACAACAGGAGATGCAAGAGGGCTTTACCCATAATGCATACTTGCAAGGCTGCAGAAATGAAAGTGGTTGGGAAAGGGGCATCTCATACCATTGATATTAAAGCATTTCATTTTCATCAGACAAACAAGATGGTTTTGTTTAGTTTTCAAAGAGAGTGATCTATCCCCATTAAGGACTCAGTGCTTTTCAGATCCTATTTAGCAACATTTGAGGTATCTGAACACAAAAAAGAATAAAAACCTACAAAATGTATTTTCTTTTATATGTTTCTGTATTACAAAATTGAGTCCTGATTCAGAAGCACATCCCTATTCAGGACAGCACTTAAGTACATGCTTAATGTTAGGTGTATGCTTAAATCCCATTGAAACAGATGCTAAGTTAGGATTTAAACTCATGCTTCAATGCTGTCCTGAATAGCAATGGACTTAAGGATGTGCTTAAGTTCTTTCCTGAACTGAGGCCTGAGAGAACAACATTTTCCAAACAATTGGAGGGAAGTTCATTCTAGTGATAAAACCACCTATATCAAACTCTAGCTACATCTGTTTAGGTTCTTATGGTGCCCATCACCACAGTATATGAGTGCTTTACAGAAGAGAACAGTAGTATTAAATGCCAAAAGGCCAGTGGTCTAATTTTCCATCTTATTTCACCTAAAATAGTCAGTGATTTAAGATAATAAAATAAGAACGGCCCTAGTGGGTCAGACCAAAGGTCCATCTAGCCCAGTATCCAGTGCCAGGTGCCCCAGAGGGAATGAACAGAACAGGTAATCATCAAGTGATCCATCCCCTGTCGCCCATTCCCACCTTCTGGCAAACAAAGACTAGGAACACCATCCCTGTCCATCCTGGCTAATAGCCATTGATGGACCTATCCTCCATGAATTTATCTAGTTCTTTTTTTAACCCTGTTATGGTCTTGGCCTTCACAACATGCTCTGGCAAGGAGTTCCACAGGTTGACTGTGCATTGTGTGAAGAAATGCTTCCTTTTATTTGTTTCAAACCTGCTGCCTATTAATTTCATTTGGTGACCCCTATAGACAGGGGTCTCTTTCTCCTCCTTCCTTTTGGTTTATTATTTTTATTTGTGTCTGCACGAATGAGTTGGAGACCTCAATTCTTCAATGGCATGAGGTCCAGGAACATAAGCATGAACCTCTTCCATCTTTCTTTCAGCTCAGAAGGAATGCTTGCCCTAAAATAAGCAACTATGGGTGTATCTACACTGGAAGTGGAAAATGTAATTTCCAGCAAGAGCAGACATACCCGCACTAGCTCTGACTAAGACAGTGTGCTAAAAATAGAAATGTAGCTAGCTGCCTCAAGTACAGCCCCCCAAAACCACATGTACATACTCAGGAGGCTGGCCCCTCCGTCTGTGGAAGCTATACTTCTATTCTTAGTGAATTAGCCTGATCAAAGCTAGCAGAGTCATGTTTATTTGAGCTGGAAATTAGATCTTCCAGTGCAAACATTGCATTGTAACACCCACTTGCTTATTCAGATCATCATTTCTTTTCTTTTTTTTAATTTCTTCTCTCTATTTCTAAGCTCCTGTTGTACCTGAGCTGTATTGCATGTTTGGAGCAGGAGGTTTGTTTTAATCTAACCCACTAAACAAATAGAACTACCTGCACAAACCAGAATGGACGGTCACCCTGATTCTGATCTGTTTCTCTTACAAACTTTTACAAAGGAGCAAGAGGGCCTTTTTCAGCATCATTTTGGAGGGTTTATTTGATGAAGCAGCCTTCCAATCGATGTGGTTGATTCAGTCAGCTTGCTGCTGTCCAAGTAGCACAGGGAAATAATGTTAACTGATTGTAGCTTCTAGTACCACTGGGGAACCTGCTGGCTAATAGTGCATTTGCAAAAGCAGAAAATGTGCTTGCAGAGTTCTAAAGACATAAAATTGGAACCTTAGCATGCTGACTTATTGATTGGGGAAAATTACCTTGATATTTTATATAACTCCACATTTTCATTCTCCCTGTCCTCTTTTGCGATGTTAATAACAAACACAACAAAAAAGTTCTTGTTGCTTCTGTGAAGGATCTGTTAAGCAGGGGACTATAACCCCTCCCCGTGACACATCCCCTTTCCCTGATCAGGCAGGGAACCCAGGAAGTGGTCAGGTTCTGTTTGGAAGCAGCAGCTGCATGATGAGATAGGAGCTGCAGAGAAGATGGATGGAAAGAGAAATCCCCAACGCTGTGACTGCCAGATATCACAACTGGGTGCAGGTCTCTGTGGGACCTATGGGGGAGCAGCAGCTGGGCAGGGAGTCAGTGCAGAAGGGCCCCAATGAGAAAGACAAACTGAGCCTGGCTGGAATCCAGTAAGCACCTCTCTCATTGTTCTTCAATTGGTGGCCAAGAGCCACTTCCAGCCCACCCACTGCTAGGTGTCAGCTATTCCTTCATGCCTCCTGGGAAGCAGCAGCGCTTTCTCCTCCTCCCCTCAGGATCCTAGCCAGTTCTCATGGGAAGGGGGAGGAGCAGTTTGTGCTCCCAGAAAGGGAGTGGTGAACAGAAAGAGCCCTGCACTTGGCATGGCTCCTCTCCTTCTTCACCCTTTCCTTTTTGAGAGCAGGGATGGTTCCTCTGCTCTTTCCCCCCTCTAACACCTGGACTGGGAAAGACGAAGTGGGGGCAGGGGGGGGAAGAACCCTAGAGCTGCTCCTGTCTGCAGCCCTCCTCCCAGTCTGGGATGGTGGGGTAAAGAACCCTAGTAGGAGCAGAGGCTGGAGAGCTGAGAGCTGTAAGGGCTGAGCAGACAGGTGCATTAGCAGGCAGATCCAATGGGGGCCTGAACTGCGGGGGACTGGGTAGATGCACTTCAGTTTATTTTCCCTCTGTTTACCATCATGCCTTGTATTTAATTTAGAAACTTTTCATTTGCATGTAAACATATTCAAGCTAGACTGTGTTGATCTATTTCAACCTACAGTGGTATACTTTTAATCAGGCACTTAATGAGGTGCTTATACAACATAAAGTGATCAGTAATTGACATGCTTTTATTAGTTAACTTGATAGCTGCTCAATTTTATTTCATTTTTTTTTAAAGACAAGTGTCAAAATTTCAGGCAATAGGAAAGGGAAATTAGATGGCCATTCTTTTCTTGCGAGTTTAACTTCTAATTTTAATTTCATAGGTTTAATAGAATTAATAGCATGCTGTTTAAATAGTATTACAGGGTATCTGTATAACTATTTGTTTGCAGGATTTCATTGGTATTTGGACTACTGGCATGTTTAACCTGTTATTTTGAGGTTATAAATACAGTCCAGCACACCGTCCTGAAATGGTCACTGTGATCCACGGCGGGCTCAGTATAGAACAAACACTTGAAGAGCCCTTTGGCCTGCCAAGATTTCGATATTGCCTTAGCCAGGCTGCCGTAAAATGTAATTGAATACAACTCTCCTATCTGCTTGAGTAGAGACCTGACTGAAGAGGGCACCCCAGGCAATAGGCCTGAAAAGTCCTAGCTCTCAACTGCTCCAGGGACCCAAAACAATTAAGTCTATTGCTAACTTGAACTGTAATATTAAGCCTCTGTACCCAAGCTATCTGCAACCTACCCATTTCCTGACAGCCCCAGGTAGCCATGTGTCTGAATGGTTATTGATACCTACAAGGGTTAGCTCCTATAAGGCCTAGCTACTGAAGCACCTTGTGTGCTTGCCTTGAAGTCATGGGATACCCAGTACGCTACTGGTACCTTAAGGGTTTGCAGTACTCGAACTCTGAGCAGCTTCAATAATTACACTTCTTTAACATACCCAGTTCTGAGTAAAGAAACCAACACCACAGCAAACAATAAGAGAAGCTTAACAAAAGAGACTGCCTATAAAAAGATGGTATGCAGACAACTTTAGAAGCAAACAATACACTTGTGATTCAATTCTTAGCCACCCAACTTAGACCTCACTTTTCTGCTTGTTTATAATTTAGAGAATCCAGGGCCTCTAGCTAAAGTGTTGAGTCCCCACCAGCATACAATTTTCCTTAGATGTCACTGATGGGAAGAGAGATGCAATAGCCTCTTGAGATGCCAACCCTAGAGCTGAGCAGTATTAAAACAACTTCACATTAAATACCAAGGAAAGCAGAACAATGATTGTTTTCTTAGGTGTAGAATTAAATTTAATTTTGATCAAGAAAGTTACTCTGTTTATGGGGCTCAATCCTGCAGGGTGCTGAGTGTCCTGGCCCAATCCACCAAAGCCCTTACCCACTGCGTTTAACTTTAAATACATGAGCAGTCCCATTTAAATCAATGGCCTTTAGACTCATGAACTTTACTAAAGTGTAGGATCCCTACAGAGGATTCTCAGCTGTTGTAAATCATCATAGCTGAACTAAAGTTATCTCTATTCAAACTAGGCCAATTTATATCAGCTGAGGATCTGGCCTATCAATTTATATGGAAGAACAGTAGTTAGAGTGCTCTTAAAGCATACTGGTTATTTGATTTATGATGTGGTCTCATTAGGAGAAAGTATCCTATGGCTTGCTCACCATCAACAAAATCATAACAGGCCTTAAGTCTGAACTAAGGAAATGGGGAGTTATTTTAAAACCAGTTTATCAATTAACTGTTATATTTTGGTTGGGTAATTTTACTTAAATGTTTTCATTAAACCAAGGAAAATTAAAATTTTACACCAAAATTTTCAAGATAAATATTGACTCTAATATAGAGGGTGATAAGGAAGAACAATGAAGTAATACCATGTATTTTATAATGTCAGTGTATAATGGATCTAAGAATGTTGACATCATCTTATTAAGGGCCTGATCCAAAGTCCAGTAAAGTCAGAGTAAAGACTCCATTGACTTCAGCTGGAACTAGACAGAAAAAGATGCTGAGCATTCCTCCAAGGGCTGAGCACCCTCAACTTCCAGTGGTAACATTAGGTGTTGAGAGTTCATGGCATATCCCAAGAGTGCTCAGCATGCTCCAACAACTCTACTCCTAGCAACTTCTTCTGTCTAGAGAAGAACAGAGATCCAAAGATGCATGTTTGTTTTAAATGGCAATAGTAATCAAAAGACTATACACCTGAGGGATGTTAATAGGTTCAGATTTTAAAACAAAGAAGCCTCATTCTCTTTTGACTTAGTTGTAACTTAGCTATAATCAGCACCTACACCTTTACATTTTTAACTAATTGGTAGGCCTGTTTAATAATGAGAGCAAGAAATATGATTATTTTACTGGAAACACATTTATGTAGCAGTAATCAACAGCTAATTAATGCAGCAAATAATGGTTGTACATTCATTAAAATCAGGTGGTAATTATTTATCAAAATACGAATATTTGGATGTCTGTTTCTCACATTAGAATATTCAGTAGCCTATTGTGCTTTTCCACTTGATTAGTTCATGATATTCACTGGATTTCTCTTTAAGATGTATCTTGGGAATTATCAAGAACACTAGCCTATGAAAAAAAACAGAACAGAACACACTGATAGAATATGTTGCAAATGTACCACCTCAGCACACTCAGTCAATTATTTTCCCCACAGAGTCTCTACAAAGAAATCAATCTTTGTTACCATGCATATAATGCCAATCGTAGGTCCTGTTTATGTAGTAGTAAAGATCATGTTAGCCCCGGCCCTGGCAATAAATGGCCAACCCACTATGTGCACAATATTGGAGATGACCAGCTAAACATGTAGCCAAAAAATTAGTGGATCGGTGTCACTTTTGAGTGTTTTTCCAAGTGGTTAGGCTTTTTATGTGCTTTTTATGTTATCAAAACTGGAGTGCACTGGGTTTTTAGATGTGCATTAGCATGGACAAAATGCAAAAATGAAGTCCCAACCACTTGTGGTTATTACAGATTCCCATGGCACATTTCACAACAATAGAAATTTGTTAAATTAACTCTTGTGCTTTGGCCTAATTTTGACTTGGATAATTACAATATATTTTTCCTTTTCCTCACTTGAATATACTATTCTTTTTCACTTCCTCTAACATACTCTTGTATAGTGTTGCTGTTAAAACAGCTGCTGTACTTAACCTCAGTGGCAGGTGAAGTGATCATTGGGTATGGGGGATGAATTGTGCATAGTTCTTTTTGTTTTTGATTTTGCTGTTTATGACTGTATGTTGGGGAACAGATCATCTGTTAGACAGTACAAGAACAAAGTAGCTATTGATTTTGGTGACAGGCCACAGTTAAATTTTTCTAAAGATTAAAGTTTCATTTTTAAAGATTTAAAATCTTTTTCTTTTTTTGAGGACTGCCAAATAGTGTTGGGTTTTTACAGCCCATTATTACTATTAACTATTTGTAATACCATAGTGTGACACTACGCCCCATATTCTTCATAGAGATATTCTTATGATATGAATATGGCATAACTAAAATTGTTTTATGCAAGATGGGTCATGTGAGGTATCATTGGAAAGGTTATGATTTACTGAATGTGATTATCCTATCTGTATGCATGTATCATTTCTGCATCTGAAGTTAGAAATATTGACTATGTATCAATTACAAAAGTGTGGGCATTGCCCAGGTGCAAACACTTTTGTAATTGATACATAGTCAATATTTCTAACTTCAGATGCAGAAATGATACATGCATACATGAATGATACATGCATACAGAAATGATACATGCATCAGTCTGGCTGGTTAGTCAATAAACCATTAAGGGGAACAATAGGTCTTTGAAGATGCTAATCTCCCACCTTCCTGGGATGCTGCTTTGACACTGCAGGGTCATATGATCATGTCACCTGGTACTGGACCCCATCTTGGCCTGCTAGTATTTTTCCACAAAAGGGTGGAGACCAAACTGGGGAACAAAGGATTCCCACCATATGTAAATCCCATTTAAGGCAGGGAAGTGAGTTAATCAGGGCTTATTCTTCACTGAATCCCTGCCCAGGATGACTGCTGAGAAGATCTAAGAAACAAGGACTGAGGGGGAGAGAAGAGCTGAGCCCAGGCCGGAAAAGGTGTCTGGGCCGTGAAAGAAATGCCTAAAACAGCATTCAGGGTGAGAAATTAATACTTGTGACCAGTTTCTTTAGGGTATTGAGTTTAGTTTGCATGTTTGTTTTATTTGCTCAGTAATCTGCTTTGATGTGTTTACTAACGCTTAAAATCTATCCTTTATAGTTAATAAACTATTTTTGTTTTCTAAAACCCAGTTTGTGTAATTCATAACTGTGGTTGGGGGGGACAAAAGCTGTGCATATCTTTCTCCACATTGAGGGAGCGAGTGAATTTCACGACCTTACTCTGTAGAGTTTTCTGTGCAGTGCAAGACAATACAATTTTGGGTTTACACTCTAGATGGGGTATGCACTTGAGTGCTGGGCAAGTCCTGAGCTGAGTCTTCCCATGCAGTGCTGATTTCAGTGTCTGTATTTTTCTGCAGCTGGGTGTGTCCCTACCTATGTGTGTGTGTGCTGGAGGAGGCTTGAAGGCCTGGGTCAGCAAGACAGGGTGAGGGAGCCCAGGCTGGTGGAACAGGCTGGCTCAGTGGTACCCCAATATATCAGGTGGCACCCTGGAGTGGGGGGTAGTAGCCTGTCACATATAGCACCTAGGACCCCTAGTCATGGGCGAGGATCCCATTGTGCTAACCACTGTACAGATAGACAGATGATACAACGGCACTGAATGTGCAACCCCCGCCCCCCTCCAACAATATAAGAACTTTTCACACGTTTTGAAATAACATAATAGAAATAAATATTTAAGCAGAAAAAATGCATCATTTTGACCTGGCAAATAATTTTTATGTTGGAAAGTGTCATCTTTCCTATAAATATCTGTAATCATACAGGCAGAGTATATTTCTAACATTCACTATGGTCCAGATAGCAAAGCTTCACTGTCAGTTGCTGACATAAATAAAAATCAATCATGGAAGATGCAAGCATTATCTAGCTCTGTGCAAAGCATGGGACCTTCTGAGCTACCTAATTTTACCTCATCTGACTTCCTTTCTCCTTTGCAGAGACTAGAAGCAGACGCCAGTAGCATTAATTATTGCAACCAGGCATCCATTTTTCTGGTGCACGTTTCAGTTACTTGAACAACAAGTTTCACCATAAAGCCACATGCATAGGAGGAACAAAACACACAGGGTAGAATTCTCACCACTGCTCTGGCCCTTTCACACTGGGTAAAAAGGCAGGAACGGCAAAAATGGGCCATATACTGCCTTCCGTGGACCCCATCACCAACTTTGGTGTGTGCAGTGTGCTCAGTGCAGGTGGGGTGTGTCAGGGTGGGAATGCGGTGCACAGCATACAGAAAATTGAGGGAGTGCAGCAAGCCACAGGGACACCCAAAGAGTATCTCATAACTTAGATGTGGATACAAAGGCTGTCTGAGGTATGCATGGGGCCTCTCCATCCCTTGAAGCAGCTCAGAATCAGGGGACACAACAATGGCTTAATACCACCTTTGCTTGGGGGCTGTAAGTTCAGTGCTACCCCTCTCATATGCATAGCACAGAATTTCACCCACATGCCTTAATAAGGAAGAAGGTGAAAGATAGAGCAAGTTTATCTGGTCTCCACAACCTATGCAAATGTGCTAGTAGATGCTTCTCATGCAAATAAAGGTACCTGCCATCACCATGCTTTTACTACAGTTTTGGTACTACCTGGAACCAGGGTTCAGCGCAAAGCTGAGAAGTAAATAACCAAGGGACCCTGAACTAACTTCTTAACCCAAGAAGTGACCCTTCTAAAACAAGGTTGTAATGAGAAATGGTCAAGATATTCACTGGGAATAAATTATCTGACCAGCAGAGCTCTCTTTTTTTGCTTGTAAATTGTTCATGAAGTAGTCCTGATTTCCCTTATTGTAGGCTTTTAGCCAGTAGTTGCTGAATAGTTTAAATGAACAAACTTTAGATCAACGGTGTGTTCATGAATTGTTACTTTGGCTATTCACAATTCATTAATCTTGGTGAATGATTGGTCATCTGGTACATGGTAATCTTTCTGCCTCCTGAGTGGATGGCAAATAGGAAAAGCAACAAACAATTAGATTACAATGGGTGGGATCTGTGCTTGTTTGCATACATATACCCTTATTTACTTGTGGATGCAGGTATCTGAACAAAAAACATCATTCTGAAATCAGTCATGGAACCAAATACATATTCAAGGAAGATTCAGAAATAGTGAATTAAAAGAGGTGTAAACATGGTTCAACGGGACAGCCATTTGGAAGTCAAGCAAATACTCACTCTGATGTCTACTTAATGTAAATAAGAGACATCCAAAATACGAGAGCTGGGCTGGTAGCATGAATTGTTATGTCATGTCCTTTATGGTGCATGATCATGAACAAGCACAAGGAGGCAACAACGGTGAAAGCACTACCCTACTTTCATCAATACTAGTTCTGTCACATTCAGTCACTGCTAGTTGAAATATATTGCCAAGGTAGTGTGTAGTAGTTCTCCCTGCTACTGACTAGGTGCTACCCGCTACTCTGTGGAGGAAATTTCATTCAGCAACTTTCACTCTCACTAACTTCATTCTAAAACAGTGGTCCTTAACCTATTTATCACTGTGGGCTGCATTTGCAGCCCACAATGTGTTACTAGAGCCGCAGGTTGAGAACCACAGAGTGCACACACCTGCCTGAATCTGCCCCCACAGACCCCTATGCCCAGCGCCTCCCACCCAGAGACCCCACCACAGATTGTGGCTAGAAGTGGAGCCCTGGGCACCATGCTGGGTGGCAGGGCAGCCCAGACCCTGACTCCGGGGGGCTGGCCAGCAGCCCGAACACCGACCCCAGACCCTAACCCCATGGGGCAGCCCCTGGACCCCAGGCTCTGTAGGGCCAGTCAGCAGCCCCTGATTCTGGATGCCGCAGAGCCGCCCGGCAGCCCCGGGCCACGCTGGACAGCCAGGCACCTGGGAACCCAGACCTTGCTGCATGGCCAGGTGGCCTTTAGCACACAGCTGGGCTGCAGCTGTGTGGTAACTGAGCTGCATGCCGGGCTGTGGGTTGAGAACCGCTGCTCTCAAAACAAACAAACAAAAACACTTAAAAGCATGAAAACTGTTGTCAGGTCACATGACAATACATCTATTAGGTCTACATTGGGCTCAGCAGAGCCAGGACATATGGCATAAACAGAAAAGCCAAAATCTGTATGTTTCCATCCTGAGAGCAGAAGAGGAATCATTTGCTTAGCATGATTAAACAGCATGGTAGATGATTTTACCACATGGAGCTTGCAATCACACTGAAAGGATAAGCTGTACAGCCTCCAAGTAGCAAGAGAAACTGACCAAATATGCCACTCCAAAATGTGTGTGGTGTGTTGGATGCCAGTTGACTGTATTGCTCCCTACAACAGAAGCAGCACCGTTGTAAAGCATATTGTTGTGAACTGCTTCTTGTGAACAATGGGAGCTACAGGTGCTCAGTACCTATGAAATCCATCCACTTGTTATATATAACAAGTGGATATATATATATGAATGGTCTTGTGGTCAAAACACTGGACTGGGATCTGATGACCTGGGTACAGTTCATAGCTATTCCATGCACCTCCTGTGAGTCCTTGGGCAAGTCGCTCAAACTCTGTGTCTCAGTTCCCCATCTGGAATTGTGAGGGGAGACTATTGTCTTTCTCCCACCATCTGTCCCTCTTGTCTGTTTAGACTGCAAGATCTTCAGGATAGGGAATGCACAGTGTTTCCAACAATGAGGTCCCACTCTCAGCTAGGTGCGGTACAGGTGCTACTGTAATACAGATTATTATTATCTCAGTGCCTAACTCTGGGCACCAACTTAGTGGCCTATATAAATATAAAATGTTAGAGCAAGACGGACCCAAGTGGGAAAACTCAGACCCAGTTTTGAACTCTCCTTGAGATGGGATATTCAGATCTGAAGCTTTGGGTTGGGTGAATCTAGAAATAGGGACCAGTTGTGAAATTTAGGTTTGGATTCAAATGTCCTCATGCTTTCAGAGGCAGGGCTAGCATGTTGCACAGGGGAAGTAAGTTGAAGAGAAGCAAGAGAGTTCTTTCCACTCTTCTGCCTTAGTATGAATGAGCGGCAAGGGTCAGAATCTGGCCCTGTGTGGTCTGTCTCTAAGCTTATGGCACACATCTATCCATGCGTTTTAAATTAAAATGTTGATATTGACATTGAAATGACAAAGACTTACAGCAGGAAGTTAAATGCATAAAAATGTGTAACCATAAAGTATCAATTAAACTACACTGATGTCTATGTGAATTCTCTTTCCATTTTAAAACAAGCATTATTGTAAATCAATAAACCATAGTTGCCATGTCCGTACTTTTGCCAGGATTAATATTCCCTTCCCTTTGTTTGACTGTTCAGTTTTTAAATGTCCAGGCCCTTTTGGCTTGATAATAATTTCCTCCATTTTAATATGTAGTTTTACTACCATACAAATGCTGATGTTCTAGGAAAGATTGCTTGCCTCTTAAAGTATCAAAGGGCATGTCCTCTTAATGTTCATCTTCAAGCAGAAATCTGCCTTCTGAAATCACTGACCTTTGGCTTCTGCTGTGTCTATTTTTAATACCCTCGATTTATAATTTAAATGAATTTTATCTAGTGAAAGTGGTTTAACATCTGCAAATAGACCTAAACCCGAGATAGGAAGTCGCTCTAGTCACAAAACTAATGTATGTTCTTTACTAAAATAAATCTATTGTACAACATGTACATTTCAGAGACACAAAATAAGAAACATGCTCACTTATATGGTGGCATTATTCACTAAAGCCTTGATCATCTAAGGTGCTAATAGCTTCATGGGAAATGTGAAGTGCCCTCAACTTCCCTTGACCTGGAAGTTGAAGAGGCTCAAGACTTCCAGGAAACTCAATAACTCATAAAAGCAGGCCCTAAGAAACATGTTTTCCTTTCCTGAGTTGTAGGAATATAGACCCATATTAGGCCTGAGTGATCTGTGGTTTTAAACTGAGTTTGAATACTAGCATGAGCAATACGCCCAAAGCACATTGTGACAGTGCCCCACATAAGGCTTTATGGAAATATGCTTGTGAATATATGACATAACTGGAATATGTTCTACGCTATATATGCCAAGTAACATCATATCTATGTAAAGGTTATGATCTACTGAATCTATTAATCCTATTTGTATGCATGTATCATTTTTGTGTTTGAAATTATGAATATTGGCCGTGTACTGGCTTGATTTCTAAATAACCTTAGTAGAGCATTTGGTCAGTTCCTGGAGAAATGAATTCGCAAAGTTAAGTGTCCAATCACTTAAGGAACAATGCATCTTGGAATGCTCCAATCCAAATAAGAAGTCTTCCTAGAGACATTCAAGATACCATGTGGGCAATGGCTTCTGCCTGTAAAAACTGAGAGTCATGCATGGACATGTGACTTGCCCAGGTGACTCCAGAACTCCATCTTGGAGCTGGAATTTGCATAGGAGAGAGGAGGGGGTCTCCACCCACAAGAGAAAGTCTATTTAAGCCCATGGGAGACCCCTCCATTTGGTCTTCAGCTGGCTAAAGAGAGCCTCTCCACCCCAAGAAAGAAACTGGAACAAAGGACAATAACTACAGGGCGTGTGAGTGATTGCTGGACCTGGACTAGAAGAAGATTAGTCTGTAAAAGGAAGCTTACTGGAACTGGTGAGGTTTTGTCTATATTCAGTTTTATTAGACAGACTTGCGGGTTTTATTTTATTTTGCTTGGTAATTGACTTTGTTCTGTCTCTTACTACTTGGAAACACTTAAATCCTACTTTCTGTATTTAATAAAATCACTTTTTACTTACTAACGCAGAGTATGTATTAATACTTTGAGGGGGGAGCAAACAGCTGTGCATATCCCTCTATCAGTGTTACAGAGGGCGACCAATTTGAGTTTACCCTGTATAAGCTTTATACAGGGTAAAATGGATTTATTCAGGGTTTGGATCCCATTGGGAGTTGGGCACTTGAGTGTTAAGGACAGGAACACTTCTGTAAGCTCCTTTCAGTAAAGCCTACAGCTGCTAGGGGACATGGTTCAGACCTGGCTCTGGGTTTGCAGCAGGCTAGCGGGTCTGGCTCAAACCAGGCAAGGCACTGAAGTCCTAAGCTGACAGGGCAGGAAAGCAGGGGCAGAAGTAGTCTTGGCACATCAGTTGGCAACCCCAAGGGGGTTTCTGTGATCCAACCCATCACACACATGCAAAAAGGATGAACTCATGAGAAAGAAAGATCATGTGTGTTAAGAGTAGTGACTCTTTCGAATACCAGAGTTATTGTATGTAAGGTTTGGGAAATAAAGAAAACAGTTAATTGGGCACCAGGAGTAGTAAATAATTGGTGCTTAGTCCAGTAGTAGGGGGAAAATATGGCAAAGTCAGACAAAGAAAAAACCCTTGAAAAGAGCAGAGTGCAGCCCTAAACTGCTTCAGCTGACTTTCACCAAGATTCAATAAGTTAGTTAGCAATGCCATCACTTGTTTGTTACAGTGTATAAAAAAAAGCAAGGTTTTCTAGGGGTTCTTTGTCAGACTTTTCCTTACCCCTCTAAAGTCATGCCGTGATGGGAAGGGGTCTCCTGGGGCTGATCAGGTTGTGCGTATTCAGCAAATGCTTATAACTGTATTGTTGCAAGGATACAGAATATGAATATAGAATATGAGGGTGTCTATACTTAGATTGATACCAAGTAGCCTTTGGACTAATCAAGGATTAATCAAGGAATGCTTGTTGGGCAACTGAGTCATGGTGAACCTTAATAAACATATTAGGAAAATTATTTTCAACACAAATAAATAATTTACTAATGTTTCAAGGAGATATAAAGTAGAGTGGGTCAGATTCTGTCCAGATTTACACCCTACACATCTCCACTGAAGTAAAAAGGATTGCAAAGGGTGTATGTCAGCAAAGAATTTGGACAAGCAAATGAACAGGCCATTATTCAAGATGCATCAGGATAGGGGGAATGTCCCTTAAGAAGTATAAATGCACCTCCTAGTAAGTGTGTGGAATGTGGCTGACAGAACAACCACAAACTCTCATTTCCAAAGATTAAACTGGAAACCAGTCACAACAGAATGTAGGACACTGCTTAGCATACACATGGCATTTGAGTTTGATCCAAAGCCAGGCAAGTTGTAGTGGCAGGATTTGATGTTTGTATTTTGTATAATTTAGAATGGAGGATAAGACTAACAACATAGCATGCATTAAATGTATTGGTGTATGATTTGACCATATCCTGCCACCACACTTTCTGAAAGCAGAAAGGAATGGCCTAATGGGCCATTGGGTAAAGATGCATCAGCCAGAATCTGTGTCTGAAGCTGATTTCAAGGCAGACACTGACCTTTAGGGTCACCAGTTTGTTGTGGGTTTAGCATTTTAAAATAAGTAAAAGACTGCAATGGTTTTTTTCTCCTGAATTGCAATTTGATATTTCTGTTCAAATGCTCTGTGTAAATCAATCCCGTTTTGTGTGTGAATGAGGGATGTGTGTGTTAGAAGATAAGTGTGAAGGCCATCACCAGACCAGATGTTCTAGGGAGGAACCGAGGACAAACGTAAGGGCACTAGGAGATTGCAACACCCCCCCCCCTATTGAAATGTCAGAGGAAGGCAGATTGACAACTCTAAAGATGAGACAGGAACCTATCAATGGGGACAAGATCGCTGTGATCAAAACCAGCGTGGGATAACTCCCTGAGAGACTTGACGAAAGAACAAGATAAAGGACAAGAACAGTTTAAGAAAACAAGCACTCGTCAAACAACAATTGATTAAAGCATAACAGTGCAAAACTCATTGGTCCCAATGAAGGAAAATCACTATATAAAACAGGTTTATTTGGGCATAAGCTTTTCTGAGTAAAAAACCCACTTCAGATGCATGGAGTGAAAATTGCAGATACATGCATAAATATACATTGGCACATGAAGAGAAGGGAGTTACCTTACAAGTGGAGAACCAATGTTGAAGGCCAATTCAGTCAGGGTGGATGCGGTCCACTCCCAATAACTGATGAGGAGGTGTCAATACCAAGAGAGGGAAAACTGCTTTTGTAGTGAGCCAGCCACTCCCAGTCCCTATTCAAGCCCAAATTGACGGTGTTAAGTTTGCAAATTAATTGTAGCTCTGCAGTTTCTCTTTGAAGTTTGTTTTTGAAGGGTTTTTTTGGTTGAAGAATGGCTACTTTTAAATCTGTTATTGAATGTCCAGGGAGATCGAAATGTTCTCCTACTGGCTTTTGTATGTAACCATTCCTGATGGCTGATTTGTGTCCATTTATCCTTTTACGTAGAGACTGTCTGGTTTGACCAATGTACATGGCAGAGGGGCATTGCTGGCACATATCACATTAGTAGATGTGCAGGTGAATGAGCCCCTATTGGTGTGGTTCGGTCCTATGATGGTGTCGCTAGAGTAGATATGGGGACAGAGAAGGCAATGGGGTTTGTTACAGGGATTGGTTCCTGGATTAGTGTTTCTGTGGTGTGGTGTGTAGTTGCTGGTGAGTATAAGCTTCACCTACAAGATCTCTATCAAGTATTCTTAAAACTACAATACCCACCGAAAGTGAGGAAACAGATGACAGAGCAAGATGGGTACCCAGAAGTCACCTACTACAGGATAGGCCCCAACAAGGAAAACAACAGAACACCACTGGTCGTCACGTACAGCCCCCAGCTAAAACCTCTCCAACACATCACCAATGATCTACAGCCTATCCTGGAAAATGATCCCCCACTCTCACAGGCCAATCCTTGCTGCGAGGCAGGCCCCCAACCTGAAGCAGTGCTGTCTGTGAAAGTATTTCCTGTGCACCTATTGCTATGGCACATAGGCATCAATATTAACGCTGACTATGTCGGATGTTGAGATCACAAAACTATCATTCGTGATACTGTAACTAATAAAACTGTTTTTCCCCTGCATAGGCACTTGAGGCCCCGAGCAAACATTCACACAACACACAGTCAACCTGTGGAATTCCTTGCCAGAGGATGTTGTGAAGGCCAAGGCTATAACAGGCTTCAAAAAGCAATTAGACAAGTTCATAGAGGATAGGTTCATCAATGGCTATTAGCCAGGATGGGCAGGGATGGTGTTCCTAGCCTCTGTTTGCCAGAAGCTGGGAATGGGTGACATGGGATAGATCACTTGATGATTACCTGTTCCGTTCATTCCCTGTGGGGTGCCTGGCCTTGGCCACTGTTGGAAGACAGGATACTAGGCTAGATGGACCTTTTGTCTGATCCAGTATGGCCGTTCTTATGTTATTTCAAAAGAAAAACACAAACAATATAGAAAATGGATGAAGTATTAAAAATATGGGGAGAGGCAGGGATTTCCTCCATGTTAGATGAGTGATTGAAACTGAAAACACCTCTAGAAAAAGTTGCTTTCTCCTTCACTTTTGAAAAGGGTGGGGGGGGGGGCATAGGGGGAAGGGTAGGAGGGGAGAATGAACACGTCTCATTTTTTTTCCTGAGGAGCAAGTTCCAAACTCTAAGGGCCTCTGCAGCAAATTTCAAACATCTGACAACCTACAGCGTGATAATGGGACCCCTATAGTTAGTTGATATCAGAGCAGAGGGGATTGTCTGTGTGAGGTTCATGGAAGACGGCTTAAATAGAGCCAGACTTTAAATTCAACAGGGGCACCTTAAAACAGTCCATCACTTTATAGACTGTCAGTGTAAAGAATACTGGTAGAATGTAATGTGATCACAGCCGCTTAGTCTCAGGAGCGGCATGATGCCACATTTTGCAATAGCTGAAAGCCTACAATGGGAAAATTACAGGGGTTGATCCTCAAACTGCTGTTGAAGTTGCTAGGGGTTCTCACTGTATAAATAATGGCAGGACCAGGCTCTACATTAAAATTGCATAATCCCAAAGGAACAAACTCTGTTCTCAGATGCAGAAGGTCCCCAGTGACTTGCAACCAACAGGAGCTGTTTATCAAATAGCAAAACTTGGCTCTCAGATTATTATTGTACTATCAAGATGCATTCCAATAGGCAAAAACAGAGGGGGAAAATAATATATTTTCTCTTGGATAGGTATAGGTAGCTGCACACTTGTTTTGCTAAATTTCAACTATTTGAAAAATCAAATTTATCACAACAAAATAGTCAAATATTTGCTACCAGCTAACCTTAGTAGTCTTCTACTCAGCACTCAAAAAGTCTGATCCAAAACTCCTGAAAGGCAATGGAAAGACTTCCACAGGCTTTGAAGCATGACCTTAATGAAGATTTTGTACATTACAGGTACTAGAACAGTGGGTCTACTATTTCCAGTTTTGGGGAGAAAAATAGCAACTGTGCCATCCAGTCCCAGGCAACACTTTCTTTGAAACGTGTTAAGATAAGAGTTGCAATTTTTTGTTATGTAGGAGCTGCCTTCTCCTCCTCTTTTTGACCTTATGTACTGTGCTGTTTTCCCTCTGCTGACTTCCTACATGGAGATTTGTAATTATCAATTTTCTTATCTCATGTTTTCAATATCAAAGATGATGATGGCTGTCATAAATAGAAAGGGAAGGGTAATCACCTTTAAAATCCCTCCTGGCCAGAGGAAAAATCCTCTCACCTGTAAAGGGTTAAGAAGCTAGGATAACCTCGCTGGCACCTGACCAAAATGACCAATGAGGAGACAAGATACTTTCAAAAGCTGGGAGGAAGGAGAAAAACAAAAGGGTCTGTGTCTGTCTGTGGGATGCTTTTGCCGGGGACAGAACAGGAATGGAGTCTTAGAACTTAGTAAGTAATCTAGCTAGATATGTGTTAGATTATGATTTCTTTAAATGGCTGAGAAAATAGCTGTGCTGAATAGAATGAATATTCTTGTCTGTGTCTCTTTTTTGTAACTTAAGGTTTTGCCGAGAGGGATTCTCTATGTTTTGAATCTAATTACCCTGTAAGGTATTTACCATCCTGATTTTACAGAGGTGATTCTTTTTTACTTCTATTAAAAGTCTTCTTGTAAGAAAACGGAATGCTTTTTCATTGTTCTTAAGATCCATGGGTTTGGGTCTGTGGTCACCTATGCATATTGGTGAGGATTTTTACCAAACCTTCCCCAGGAAGTGAGGTGCAATGGTTGGGAGGATTTGGGGGGAAAGACGTGTCCAAACAACGTTTTCTCAGGAACCCAGATAAAGTTTGGTGGTGGCAGTGGAAGTCCAAGGGCAAAGGGTAAAATAGTTTGTACCTTGGGGAAGTTTTAACCGAAGCTGGTAAAAGTAAGCTTAGGTGGTTTTCATGCAGGTCCCCACATCTGTACCCTAGAGTTCAGAGTGGGGAAGGAACCTTGACAATGGCTCGTCACATTTCTCTAGACACATCCCTCTGACGTTGCAGGTGAAAAAACAATTCTGCTGTCCTCTGGATTATTTTCCATAGTGTCTGCTCCATCATTATCCTTGAGGGAGAACATCTGTTACTTGGCCAGGAGTTCTCCTTCCTTCTTTAGATCCTGTTTCCCTCTGGGATAGTCTAAATCTTGCTACATTCGCACTTTTAGATGTCCTTTGTTCTCTCTCCTTGGAGAAAGTTCATTTGTTACCTTAATATTTTAAGTGCTTCCTTTTTCAAATTAAGTCTGAAGAAATTCAGTAAGGACTAGAAAGGGGTGATCCAAGGGAGAACAGCTGTTCTTTCAACTGACAAAAAATTACTTCTTTTGACATCAATGGATCAAGTCTGTCACTGTATAGATGCAAACCCACCCACTTCTAGATTTAATTTCTACAAGAGGGGATTCTCCTGGGCTTTGACCAAGATGAACACATGCTTAAGTGCTTTGCTGCACTGAGACCCTAGCAGGGGCACTATTTCAGAAAATTTCTGGGACAGGGGTGAAGTTGTGTCAGCATCCTTAATTCCACCTCCCCGCTGAGGCCATGGCTGCTCGTCAGGCTGATCCCATCCTGGAAGGGGGTGGGGAGTGTCATGCCGGTCCTATTCCGGGGAATGGGGCAGGGAGAGCAGGCCAGGGGCTGCACTAACAATGCAACAATTAGGAGCCCTGGCCAAGTCTGGGCCCCATGCCTGGGAGGCCAGAGTTAGACACTATAGTACCAGCAGGTGAGGAGCTATGGAAAGTGGATGAGGGATACAAACCAAGAGCTGGGGAGGCAATGGCCCCCTTTCCCATAGCAAATGAGACCCCTGACCCTAGCTAAAAAATAAAAAAAAAAAAAAAGACAAAATAAATTAAAATGAGGGAGTTGAACTATAAAAAAGTTTATTTCCTCCTGCAACACACCCAAAATACAAGGACAAGTACTCTTTAATAACTGAGAACTCAGGAGAGAAGATCAAAATAAATGAAGTTATTTTCATTCTTATGAAAATATATTTCAATGCATCATATGTATAAAACGGTCAGTCCAAGTGGTATTTTCCAATTAAGAACATGGATAGATAGCAGTTATATTAGCTTTTAGCCACCAGCACATAATTAAGCTAGTCAAATATAAAGATGCAACCATTTCTTTTCAAAGCAGTAAGTTGCTTGAATTGTGTACAGTGCCAGCTCTAGGCACCAGCAAACCAAGCACGTGCTTGGGGTGGCACTTTTCAAGGGGCGGCACTCTGGCCCTTCTTTTGTGCGCGCGTGCGCGCACGCACGCGAGCCTGGGGGGGCAAAAAAACCTAGAGCTGGCCCTGATCGTGTAATGAATTTGACTTGCTTGCATATAAGTAAATTACAGTTAGTAAAAAACCCAAGACAAGATGTATTGATTTCAAATGGATTTAAAAAACAACAACAAAACACACACACACAGATGCACATGCTGTGTAAATGGCCAATATGAAAAACCTCTTAGAATATCAACGTCTTGCAGCTTGAAAATTACAGTAAGTATTATGTTCTCTTCTTGATGAGAAGGAATGCATAAATACTGCTCTTTTTTAGAAGTGACTCCTAATTATAGGCCCACCCTAAATTCTACTTAAATCAACAGGACTTGTGCAATTGGCTTCAGAGGGAGCATGGTCAGTCTCCAAGGGCCTAATTCAACATCCACTGGAGTCAACGGAGAGAATCTCATTGACTTCAATAAGCTATGGATCAAGGCCTAAGTTAGCAAACAGTCTAGATCTTCATTTGGATCACTTCTGAAAGTAAGCAATATGCAAAATTTCTTGGTAACTGCTACACTTGTGGAAGGACTTAAACTGAGAATTTTACTCACTCCTTATATCTAAAAAAAATTAATGGAAAAATAGCACATTTATTACCCTCCTTGAGCTCCTTTCCACTCAAACACACACTTCCTTTAGGCCTGGAAATCTACAGAGAAACAATCATCTAACATTTTACACAGCAACAAAGAAAGACTATATGAGGTTTTTCAAAATAAAATAAAATAAAATAGAAAGATGGTGCCAGTGGAGTTTTAGAGCAGATTTTGTGTTTTTGTTTTTTGGTAGGGGTGGGCTAGAGGAAGAGGGCTGATGATTTGTTTTACTTCATTGGAAATCTAATACTTCACAGACTTTGTTAATACAGAGGCCCCCCTCCAAAATCTGAGGCCAGATCAATGGTAAAAATCAAAGAAAATTCTCAATAACTAATATTCAAACAATTGACACTTAGGAACAAATATTCAGCTGAGCTCCTTAACTGCTGCAGGCAAATATATGGGGCAGGGGGAATTTTTGTGCTCAACAAAACTCCATTTAAAAAAAAACACACAGAAAAAAGAGCATTTGCACATATGAATAAAGCAAAGGATGGTTCCTGCAGTGTCGCTGAGGGAGGACAGCTGAAAAGTTGGCCCTTGATATACCTGAAAAGCTTCAATCTTATTTTTTAAAATAGTGCTTCTCTTATGTGGACAGTGATTTTCATTTCTATTTGGGATGGATGAACACATTTTACTGATTTTCAAATCTATTATAGCCCCATGAGTATGAAATAGAACTGAAAATTCTCATTTATTTATTCCTTCCTTCCAAGGCTGGAGTTCAGTGTCACCTTGACAAAACAAGTTTACATCCTGGTTGAAAAATGGCTTTCCTATTTTGAATGAGGAAGTAGTCACTGTCTGGTGTCAAGAGATACTTCTTGTGTCCTACCCTTGATACAAAAGGAGAAGAATTACAGTCATATGGGATTCTTATCCCATAGAAGCTGGCAGCTCGGTGACTAACAGACCTGGTATTCCTCTAACCCATAAGCAGCACAGGTCAGAAAATGGGAACCTTTTCTGTGAAAGATTTTGTGAAAAGGATTCCCCCCCTCCAAAAAACTTTGAAATGTTTCAGCCACCTCTATGCAGGAATTCCTCCACTGAAGTCAACGTAGCTCAAATTGGAGTAGAACCAAATTTAAATGAAAGGGGAAACAGGCCCTTTGTACTGAAGTCATCTGAAGGGAGATGTGAGCAAGAGGGAACAGGAAAAGGGGAAAAATTGTCTTACAAAAACAGTTCTCTGTAAAAGGTGCAGCAGTAGGTGCCCTTTATTAGGATAGGTCTATACTGCAAACGCCATTAAAAAGGCATTTGCGAGTCTCAGAGTCTGGGTCTACATGCTCAAGCTCGTGCCATGGTGCTAAAGATAGCAGTGTAGATATTCCCACTTGGGCTGGATTTTAGGCTCAGACACTGACTCCCCCATTCCTGGATTTCAGAGCCCTGACTTCAGCCTGAGTGGGAATGCCTACACTGCAGTTTTTAGCACCACAGCATGAGCCCAAGTCTGGAGACTCAGGCTCTGAGACTCGCTGCCGAGAGGTTTTGTTTGTTTTGCAGTGCAGACATACCCTTAAATCTCTATTTAGATACCTAAAACACTTCCAGATTTTCAGTGGCGTTGAGCACCCCTAGTTCTCATTTCAGTCACTTCTGAAAGTCAACCTTGTTTTTTTTATACTATCCAGCCATTCTCATAACTGATGTGATGTATTGTGGCCGCCACGATGTTACAGATTTCCTTAAAATTACCAGAGCTGTGGTAGATTAGAAAAATTAATGTTTTTTCTGTTGCTGGAAGTGGATATTGTGGAAATGAGGAACTTGGAGATAACATACTATCGTACAGCAGAGCAGTGAGGTGATAATCATAATGATGTTTTTTCCAAGGATCCCATCAGAGCATTAATACTGGGTCAATTTCTCTATATCAGTTTAGTTAAAGCCAAATGAGAGAAGTGATACCTGCTACTGCTAAAGACAAAATTGGCTATCACTGACAAATCCTTGGTGCTTACAAGATATGGTACTACTACCACCGTTACTATAATTTCATGCCCCTATTCTTCTAAAGTTTGGCATCCATAAATAAAGGACCCACAAACCCTTCTCTCCTACTTGTGGAATGTAAGATTTAGAACAAAGTGGATAAAAAGCAGAGCAAGTGGCTACATTATTTCCTTGTTCAATACACCTATTATTTAAGCCTATTGATCAGGTCACAGAGGAGAACAAAACACAGGGATGGATTTTAAAATGGAAGGCTGCAGCTTGATTAATTTTTAACTTTGGATGGGGTGGGGCCTAATACCTCCCTAAAACATTGTATTTACTTGGGTCCAGTGTGGTGTTCAATTGCCTCCATGCCAAACCATCAATATTCAGAGTTGGCCCTCTTCAGCCTAACCCCTAGGTTCAGCCCACCTCTGAACCCTCCTGCCCACCCCCTGCGAGAGGAAATGAATGTACACATGTAAGATACCTCATTCTGGAAAAAAAAAAATTAAGGTTTCCCTTACTTCATCCAGGCTTCACCAGTAATCTCTCAGCTCTCATGTTTACCTCTGGGAGCTGGCCCCTTTTGTCCTCTTACCACACTGGGCACCCGCCACAAATTGCAATAAAAATACAAAAACTTACAACTTTTAAATCCTGTCCTTACTGCTCATTAGCCTACACGGGGCCTCTGGCTGCTGCTGTTGGATCATATTAAAGAAGTTCTGTATTAAAATCACAAATGAGTTTGATTCCCCATAGTTTAAATTCCAGGGTATTACTAATTAAGAGGTCTCTTGGTTTTTGGTACTGCTTCTCTCCCTCTATGTGTGAAACTTGCAAGCTGCTAATTGTGTTAGTACATTCTAAGACAGAGTCTGTTCTCAAAGCTATTCACACAGAGACACTCAAAGCAATACTCTAACAACAGAAACAGCACCCAGAGACTCCCCGCCCTTTTGTTGGATTAACAATTGTGATTAAAATAGAGATAGAGGATGTATGTAGATGGATGCTTGGTGTGGATAATAACTGAATGATCAGGGAGGTGCCAGCCTAAGAATGCAGTGTCCATCGGCTGAAGAAGGCATCAAGTGGAAATAACCAGAGGACCCCCGGAGGGCAGACTGGAATCCACCCAACAGCCTCAAGAATGGGAGAACCAAAGAACAAGAAAACATCTAGCAGCACAGAGCCGTCACGAATGTGCTATCTGCTGATTCATCATGCTGTTGCTGAATCAAGCAATTCCCATAGACTGGCATAGGAGGAAACTCCTATAAAAATGGACTCTAGAAAGTGAGAGCTTTGGGGTCTGATTCTGCAAACCAACTTCCAGGAGCATCAGATGAGCATCTGACAAGGCCCTGCTCCCTCCTCATGTCCAGGCCACCTGGCCAGTGGCTTGGCATGAGGAAACTCTAAGGCTGGTAACTATGATAACAACCTTGCAGAACCTGTGTGTCTGTATGAATGTGTGAATAAATATGAAATTGAATGGAATATTATAGCTATAACTAACTGCTTACTATGATTCTTTCTGTATTCACAATAAATGTGGTATTTTGCCTTTTTCTAGAAAACCCACCAGACACCTTGTCAATCCTACCAGGATCAATTCCTTCCTGGTGATCAGTCAGACCCACCCTGTGCTTCCAGGATAGGGCAGGGAGGGTAGGGCAGCAACCAGAGTAGAAATGCTGCTGTATGCCCTCGGGGTGGGGGTGGGAGATGCAAGAGACAATCAAGTCTCCCCTCCACCTTCCTGACCTAGCCAGTAGCAGCAAGGAGAGACTGAGAAATTGGTTTCCCCTAACCCCTTCCCCCAGACCCAACCTTCATAAACATTCTGGACAGGAAAGGAGGGGGAAGACACACGTCTCATTATCCCTAACTTTCTCAGGACCCCAAGTATTGCCTTTACCCCCCACCCCCACTAATCCAATCACACATCCTCTTAGTTAGATTGGGGGCAGCCTTTGTGATGAACACCTTAGTTGTAATGAATCTGGACCAGTTATTTCTACCACAATGAAAGGACAGCATGTCATCTGCAAGTTGCGCTTCTGTGGTCAGTAAACTGGATACCGGCCATACCCTCTATATGACACCAGAACATAAGAAGAGATTGATACTGTTTATGACCATACCTCTGTCAAACTAAAAAACATTTGTGTAACCAGGCCCTTGGGGATGACCATGATTGTTGGTGAAATTTTCTTTGTTTCTTTTCTCTTTTTTTCCCCTCCCCAAAAAGGGTGACAATTTCTGAAGCCAGAGATACTACAGTTATCATCCCTGTTTTTATCTCCACTCCTTTTCCTACCTTGACTAACTCCATGAGTCCACCCCTGCCCCACCTCCCAAAAAAAGTGCAGCTTTCAATGAGATTGTCACAAGTGCCCAAATATAAGAAGTTTACATGTCACATATTTAAGAACAGAAACAATACTTCCTGAGGACTCATCATCATGACAAATCTATTGCTCTCACTCCAAGATCTGAGGGGGGAAATTATGGATTTTATGTCCTTTCCAGTGGTTGTGAATAACGGTTGGTGGATACTCATTTAATGCAGCACAGCATTACTCTGTGATTTCACTTCCTCTCTGTACAAAATCAAAACACACTGAGCCTTGTGGGTCCCATGCAGGTACCTGGAGGGTCATGGTCATAGACTCTCTCTTTCTTTGTTTACTGTAAATACTTGCAAGGCCACCTGCAAATGGCACTGCTGAGTCTGAAAGCCTTTGCCAGGCCTCTTATTGTATGAATCGTGTCAACAACAAATGAGAGAATGTCCTTCTTGACAAGGATGCATTTTAGTGTCAATGTGCAACCACTGTCAAAGCACTTAAGAAGGGTGGCTTTACACATTCTGGCATGTTTTACACACTCCATCTTGTAATTAGGAGTTTTTGGGAAATGAATGAAAAACAGCAAGTACAGAATATGGTTTCAATTACCAGAAAATATAAAGGTGGATCATTTAGTCAGTCTCCCGAGGCTTTGATTGTTGTGATTAGCCTACAAACAAGCTGACAATATATCCTCTCTTGCACCTGACAAGTACTCCTATCGGTCCAAATTCTGAGGCCTATTGGGAACTACGAGTGGAATAAGGTAATAGACAACACCAATAAGGGTACCAGAATCTGGCCCATTATTTTTCTCTTATTTAGGAGCTGACATCTCACAATACTGTATCACAAAAATTGTGTGCACACATTTATATCTTCTAACATTTTAGCAGGTTTCTTACTCAAGCCTGTGCCCACAATTCCTTTGCATTTCAGTCTCTAGTATTCCCATTGTTATTTAGCTGCCTGGATTATACAAAAAGCATGGGGATACACATTGTGCCTCCAGGCTTTGCCCTTTCATCTTGGTGTCTGCTAGTTTTCCCAAATTGGATGAGTGACTATCTTTAGGCACGTGTGATGCTGTGTCCTGGCTTGCTTTGAAGCTTATAAACACTTTTCTGTGGCCAATCTTTTTGCTGTACTGATGTTTCACACAGGGCCGTCTCCAGGCACCAGTTTTCCAAGCAGGTGCTTGGGCGGCAGCTCCGCCGCTCTTCCAGCCACAGCAGCAATTCAGCAGCAACTGCTTGGGGCGGCAAAATTGGTAGAGCCGCCCCTGGTTTCATAGGATTTTAATCCAGAAGGGACCACTATGCTCATCTAATCTGATCTTCTGCATAACACAGGCCATAGATTCCACCCAATAATTCCTGCATCAAGACCTTAACTTCTGGCTAGGCTAGAATATATCTTTTAGAAATGTGTCCAATCTCGATTCAAAGACTTCATGTAATGGAGAATGCACCACCTCCCTTAGTAAATTGTTCCAATGGTTAATTACCCTCACAGTTTAAAATGTACACTTTATTTCTAATCAGAATTTGTCAACCTTCAGCTTTTAGCCACTGGATTTTTAGGTTTATCTTCTGCTGAATTAAAGAATTCTCTACTACCAAAAATCCTTTTGTAAATACTTATAGGCCATGATCAAGTCACCCCTTCATCTTCTCCCTCACAGGCTAAATAGATTGATTTGAGAAAAACAATCTTGTAATTCTTTTCTGAACCCTTTCCAATGCTTCAGCATTATTTTTCAAGTGTGGACACCAGAACTGGACAAGAACTATTCCAGTAAAGATCTGATGAATACTTCATAAAGTGGTAAAAACACTTCCATTCTTCTACTCACTGTTCCCCAGTTTATACAGACAAGGATCACAAGTGCTCTCTTAGCCACTGGTCATACTGGCTATCCACCATGTCCCCTAAACCTTTTTCTGAGTCGTTGTTTTCCAAAATACAATCTTCCATCATGTAAGTGTAATGTATCTTCTTTCTTTCTAGATATATGATCTTTTCTTTAGATGTATTTAAACACATATTGGTTAGGTGAACCCAGTTTACCAGGTAATCCAGATTGCTCTATAGACCTGCCTTTATTTATCACCATTTTTGTGTCATCTGAAAATTTGACCAGCAATAATGTTAATTTTTTTCCAGATCATTGATAAAGATATTGAATAGCATTGGGCCAGAAACAGATCCCTGCAGGATCATCCTAGAAATGCTCCCACTAGATGATGATTTCCCATTTACAGTTACCTTGAGATCACTTAGCCATTTTTTAAAATCAATTTAACATATGCTACATTGATTTTGCATAGTGCCTTTTTTTTTTTTTTTTTTAATCAGGATGTCATGAAGTACTAAGCCAGATGCTTTTCAGGCGTCTAAGTATATTACGTCAATAGTTACCTTTGTCAATTAAACTTGTAAACTTGAAAAATTGTATATAGATTTACCATAAAATCATGTTGACTGGCATTAATTATGCTGCCATCCTTTAATTCTTTTACTGTTTGCAGCTTATATTAGCCTTACTATGATTTTACCCATGATCAATGTCATGTCAGCTGGCCTAAAGTTACTCAAGGTATCCCTTCATAGGAGATCAAATATCCTTTGCTTCTATAAGCCATAACCATTTCAAGAGACACATTTGAACCACCCCACTAAGCTACATAAATATCAAAATGATACTATACATATTTTCCTCTGAAATCAGTTATTAGGTTCTGTGACAAAGTTCCTCTTCTACCTTCGTGGGTCTTCTGCTTATTGGCAGATTTGCTTGCCTCGAAGATTCATGGCAGCCCTCAGTTTGGCTGTTTTCATGAACCCACAGTCCAGGTCAACTCCCCCTGTGTCTGACCAGGAGTTGGGAGGTTTGGGGGGAACCCGGGCCAGCCCTCTACTCCGGGTTCCAGCCCAGGGCCCTGTGGAATGCAGCTGTCTAGAGTGCCTCCTGGGACAGCTGTGCGACAGCTACAATTCCCTGGGCTACTTCCCCATGGCCTCCTCCCAACACCTTCTTTATCCTCACCATAGGACCTTCCTCCTGGTGTATGATAATGCTTGTACTCCTCAGTTCTCCAGAAGTACTCCTTCTCACTCTCAGCTCCTAGTGCCTCTTAGTCCCAGCTCCTCAAATGCACACCACAAACTGAAGTGAACTCCTTTTTAAAATCCAGGGGCCCTGATTAGCCTGCCTTAATTGATTCTAGCAGCTTCTTGATTAGAACACTTGCAGCCAATCAGCCTGTCTGCCTTAATTGTTTCCAGAAAGTTCCTGGTTGTTCTGGAACCTTCCATGTTACCTTATCCAGGGAAAAGGGACCTACTTAACCTGGGGCTAATATATCTGCCTTCTATCACTCTCCTGTAGCCATCTGGCCTGACCCTGTCACAGTTCATACTTCCTTTTGACTTTCAAAGCCATCTGTGTGTTGTAGAAATTTGCTTTAAAAAGTATGCAATTTGAAACCCATCATTTTACACAATATGTACAATCAATTTGAAATTATTTAGAAACAGCCAAGTAAACTGCCTCATTTAACCCTTATACAAGAAAGGCTGGTGAACATAATAAAAACACATACATGCGGTGGATTACAACTGATTGAAGTAGTGATGAATGAGATTATTGAGCTAGTTATTCATAAAGCAAGATAACAAAACCTCACTTTATTTCATTGCCAAGACCAAAGTGCACAGCTCAAGGAGATTATGCAAATTATCTCAGAAAGAAGCCATTGTACTTTGCAACTTGGCTACGAATTATTCATCTTTATTACATATCACAATCCAGGGTTTTCACAAAGACAAATTCCCACACAACTCTGCACCTTTCCCTCCCCCCACCAATACATAAAAAAGAAAGACATTCTGGATTTTCTTTTGTGACTGGTTCTCGGGGTACCACCAAACATTTATCTGGGTTTATTTATTAGGAAAGCATTATTTGCAAACGTCTTTCCCCCCAAAATCCTCCCAACCCTTGCACCCCACTTCCTGGGGGAAGTTTGGTAAAAATCCTCACCAATTTGCATAGGTGACCACAGACCCAAACCCATGGATCTTAAGAACAATGAAAAAGCATTCAGTTTCCTTACTAGAAGGCTTTTAATAGAAGTAAAAAAGAATCACCTCTGTAAAATCAGGATGGTAAATACCTTAGAAGGTAATTAGATTCAAAACATAGAGAATCCCTCTCAGCAAAACCTTAAGTTACAAAAAGACACACAGACAGGAATATCCACTCTATTCAGCACAGCTTAATTTCTCAGCCATTTAAAGAAATCATAATCTAACGCATATCTAGCTAGGTTACTTACTAAATTTTAAGACTCCATTCCTGTTCTGTCCCTGGCAAAAGCATCACACAGACAGACACAGACCCTTTGTTTTTCCTCCCTCCCTGCAGCTTTTGAAAGTATCTTGTCTCCTCATTGGTCATTTTGGTCAGGTGCCAGCAAGGTTATCCTAGCTTCTTAACCCTTTACAGGTGAGAGGATTTTTCCTCTGGCCAGGAGGGATTTTAAAGGTGATTACCCTTCCCTTTCTATTTATGACACCTAGTCAGTTAGATTTGCTGTGAGGACAGAACATAGGGAACAATCAGAACGGTCCCTCAAGGCAACCAGTTCTCTCCTCTCGGCTTAATCGTGGAATTCTAGCTCTGAGCACCAGGCCAGGTTCTCTTCTTCTCTGGCTCAATGCCATGATGAAAAGATGCATCTTACAGTGTGACCTAAAACTGGTAGATTTCCTGGCACAAGTCCTCCAGCCTGGAGGTTGAATTACTATGGAAGAAAGGAGTTGAGGGTGCTCAGCACCTTGCAGTATTATGGCCACAAATGTCTCTAAAGTAGAAGATGTTATATCCAGCTATATGACAATCTCCAAACCATTAGCCCTGAACCCCAGCATGGAATATCATTAAGCAGATTTGCGGATAATATTCTATCCATCACTCGAACAATGATTCTGCAAATCAGAAAAGCCCTTAAATTGTATTGATCTGTGTATTAAAATTTAATACGTCACCTTACAGTTGAAACTGAACAAAGAACACAACACTCTACTGATTTTCATGTCAGTAAGTGGTCTTATTTCTCACATCCTGTTGGGTCAGGATAAATTCAAAATTAAATGCACAGCAAAATGCAAATATACATTAAATAAAGATATAGTGTCTCTTTCATTTTTAATAGTAATGTATCAATGTATCTTCTATTTCAATTGACATTTACTATGATTTATATGTAAATTTTTATTGGCAATGTGGGTAATTTTTTTGTGAATTGCTCCATTAATTGTGTAAACTTGAAAGATGATAAAAATAACATGCTAGTGAAAACACACCAATCCATGACCATCATTCAGTGTCCTTAAGTGCACAACCGTAGAGAGATTGTATAGAATTCTGCTGTTAAGAGCACTTCATATTTTCAGCCTATTCAGCAGAAATTTGAAATCAGACCATGTTTTCTAGCTGGCTGCTTAAAGCCCCAATATTTTGCTGTGAATTATATTGTCTCTTGCTACTCCATGAAACATTATTCCCAAAGAGCTATGAGAAAGTGTTCACATCCTCTGCAAAACTAGACATGATTAATATGTTTTAGCTAGGTTTGCAAAATGGCAAAGATTTGTGGCTTTATACTTCAACATTTTGGTCTATTTCTTGGTGGCAATTTTTTTTATTGAATTTGCAATCTGTTTATTTAAACGTGTGATGGAACGGTAATTAACAAAAATATATTCCTCTTAGTGCATTTTGTTTCCAGTCTCAAATCACACATTCAGTGAAACTTACCTAGCAATCACAAGGAAAATATATTGTCCTAAGACTGGCAATGGCTGAGAACATTACCACTGTGTCACTTTTTTTTAAAAAAAAATATTTCAGTCCAAAGAAAGGACTGCAATAAAACACATTGAAAATCAGAGTTTTTTCAGTGGCTTCAATGGGCTTTGGATCAGGTCCCTTTGATCCCTGCCCACTCGGAACTAGACTAAGGGTGCTGTTACTGTTCAACCCAGGCAGGATTCACAATAATGATACAGAAATAAAGGCTTCTCCATCACATATTACCATTCCTCTCAGCAATTGACTTTCCCCAAAAGTTTGTGCATGACCTCCTTCTACTCAGGTTTCTGTATTATGCTAATATCACCGTATCTCTGCTGGCTTCAGAATTATAGTAACAACAACTGCCAATAGCGTCTCTAGTTTCAATATTTTCTGCTTCTGTCATTTCAAAAATTGTTTTTTCCTTACCACATTATTGGTGACCTGCTGATGTTTCTCAGAGCAACTGAAAATATTTCTATTCATTTTTATGCTTCATATCACCTTTTTGCCTCTTACAAACTGTCAGACTGATATCACTAAAACGCAACAGAAGAGAGGATCTGCTCACCAAATATTGTACTGTCCATTACATATACAGTACATTTTTGCCATAATGTAATGTAGTATCAGAATTCCTCTCAACTGAGCAGTCTCTTGGACCTGAAACAGGCACGTGATACAGTCTAAGACATTTGCTAACCAATCTATTCTTCTAAAATGATTGATCAGGTCTAGTTGACATGAGTTCTGTCCTAGCTGATCAAGAAATTATTTTTTTCCTGTATAAAATTTAGATGAAAACATTTTCCTTTCAACATATTTCTGAAATGAAAACAAACTGAAAACTGAAAACCAGAACACGTTCCCCCCCGTCCCCCTCCAAAAAAAATATCCACAAAATGGGTTGTGTTTTTTAAACTAAAATTTTCATCAAAAATATTTTTATGGAAAAATTTTAACCAGCTTTTAGCATCCACCTATTTCAAGTTTTGAACAAGTGGATATGGCTTCACTTTCTCAGTTTATTGAAATCATTTAGTGCTTAGCATGAATTCTTAGCGACAGCAACAGCTAAAAGGATGATTACCAAGTGTTAAATATATAAGATCAGTGTATGAACTTCCCCAGAAATTTAAATGGATTTCATTTACTATATTTCATTGTATGGATTTTTTTTTCAGTCAACATCACAAAGTAACCGAAATCTGACATGGTAAAGTATTCTAGACACTGTTTGTGAAGGAATTAACATTTTACGTGTACATACCCTTTGTACAAGATGAAGTGTAGATTTGTTCAGGCATTAACTAGGACTCAGGACATCTGGGCTCATTTCCCAGCTCTGCCCTAGATTTCTTGTACGATCCTGGACAAGTCACTTATTCTTTCCATTCTGTAAAATGGGGATCATATGTCCTTTCTTCCATCCTGTTGGTCCTGTACATTAAGATTTTAAGGTCTTCAGAGGAGATGCTGCCTCTTCCAATACAGACGCTCCCCGTGTTACACAAGACCTGACTTACGCAAATTCACACTTACAGAAAAAGCTCCATAAGCCAGAAACAGGATTTTCGAGTTGCGGAAATTTTTGCTTAACGTACTGGTGTACATTTCTGACTTACGCAAAATTCGAGTTACTCAAGGCTTTCCGGAATGGAACGATTGCATAAGTTGGGGAGCATCTGTATGTATGTCCCATAACTAGCACAATGGGGCACTGATTTTTCTTGGGTCCTCTGAAACAGCTTCAGCTACTGAAACGCAAACAATAATAGTACCAGCATTCAGCTAGATTCAGAAATGTACTCCTGAGGCATCAATGGGATTCCCTTATTAAAGCTCTGCCACCAAACTGAAGAGAAATTTGGACCAATTTCCTTGCCTCCAATAGAATCACTTCTTTTTGGAATATGCAAACTCATCCTAAAAAGGGTGGACTTTTCCCCAAGAATCACAGAAATGCTTCTGAAGAGCAATTGTTTAACTTTGGAATGCACCACACATGGAACCAAGTTTCAAGTATTTAAAAGGTTAAATCAGATACTCTTGGACTCCTCTGCAAGGCTAAAAGTTCCTTGTCCCCATTCTCTGCTTCCCTTCCTCCCATTTCAAATTATACAAGTCTAACACTGTGTATGAAAGAAAAGGAAATATTTCCAGGTAATGCATGTAATATGCGTTTGCTTGCCATGCACTGCTACCTCCTTTCTTGGCTATAATAGCAAGAAAACATTTTCATTTAAACGGGAATATATATTAATATTTCCAATACCTCTTCCACCCACTACTTGTTTTATGGAGTTCATAAGAGGTACAGAATAAAAATCATAGAAACCCCTTGTTAAAATATTGGCAGCACATTCCTGACTAGGTTGGAAGAATACATTGCATAACATCTACATAGATTTAATCAAGGGAGCTGAACTAAACCAGCCTGCATTTACCCTGCAGCATGCCCAAACTACAGTGGGTGCATAAACAAACATGTATCCTTTGATAACTGAACACTCAAGATGGAAGGTCAAAACAAATTAGCAGCCATTTGCATTTTTGTGACAGAATATATTTCCCAGTTTCATGCATATCAAAAATGTAGACCGCAGTACAAAAATGTGGCATTTTCTAATTAAGAACACTGGTACTTGGTATCATCTAGAAATTGATATATTTAAAGTACAACCAGTCATTTGCTACAATTCACTCATTTGTCTTCGAAGCTGTACGACACTTATATTGTGTAATCAGTTTGACTTGCTGGTAAATTAAATTAAAAACCAGTGACAAAAAGCAGGCACGTTTTATTGATTCTTAATAGATAAAAACCCAGACCCCATCTCAATTGAAGCATCCAATATTAAAGACATTTTGCAACATCAACCATGTCCCGTTGCTTGGATACTTCCTTTACTGGCAATACACTGCCTTGTCACATCTTCACATGTCTGGCAGTGAAACAGTTCTAACAGCTTGGCTAGAAAAGAAGACCAATGCTCCAGACATGGCAACAACTGTGGAGGGACACGGCTTCCAAATAGCTCACCAGGACTTTGCAGCTACCGAAGTAAAGAAGAGCATTCCCAGATCATTCTTCCCAGGTTTTACACTGAGCTCAGTGCTCACTGATATTGGACTTTGGCCACATGGGGATTAAGCCACTGGCCAGCTTGGGTATGACGACGACTTGTACTGCCATGGGGGAAGTTTAGAGGGGCCTTGGGCTTCAGAGAGGCTCAACATTTCCCTGAGCAGCCTGGTGTTTTAGGGGGCCTGTGCAGCCTACTCTCCTCAGTGCCCTGACCCCCCCGTCCCCCATGCATTCTTTCTCTCTCTCTCATTTTTTTTGGAAAGGCCAGCAAACTGAAACGCAAGTCATTTGCGTAGCTCTTTTAACATAGTCACACAGGGAAGATCTTACCAATATAACTTGGTTATGTCTCTTGCTGTCAATTTCAGTGCCTTGGTTAATGGTGCTCCCACTAAACAGGAGATATAAGACCCACACCTTCTAGGTTGTACTTTTTATCTAAACATTAGAAGAGGATTACCAACATTCTTGAGTGCCTGGCTATGTTAGTTTTCCAGTGCAACTATGAGCCAGGATCTACCCAAACCTGACTAGGAGCCTGTGACAGGGTGCAGCCCCCTGCTTCTGTCTTCACATACATGTTAGTATATAGGCTTGCTTGTCAGCCTGAGATAGAATTTTGGGTTTGACTTTCTGATCCCCTTATATCTTATACTAATAAGTGTGAAGAGCAATGCACAAAGACACTGCGCATTGAATTTCCCACAACCAGATGGGGCAGGTATATTTGGGCCTGCTAAGGAGGAGATGGGAATAGAGAAGACGGAAGGGGGACAGAAGCAAGGCTCTGTGGCATCAGAGCTGGAAACAGAACAATGGGAAACAGACTCTGCTGGCATGTAGAGCTATGGATATGCTCGCTTGGAACTAACCCCAGTAAACATTACATTGCCTGCACTTCAGATTTCTGATCTTCTGCTTTCTGTCTGCATGACAAGAACCAAGGGAAGGGAAAGCCTTCTAACACAAATGGCTCTAAACACCTCTGGTTTGTAAACACCAATGTATACTTTATTTACAGTATCTCAACCACCACTTACAGTGACATATCATCCCCTTTTGTCAGAGGAGAGATCTCTATGAAAAGCTCTCTCCTTACCTGGCCCCGCTAGCCTCTCCCACACACACACTTTCATCTCTCCTCCCCACCCACTTGTACTTCCTTCCTGTCTGCCTTTCTATTCCTCCAGTTAAGGGTTAATTAGCTCCTTAGCTCGCCCCACCTCAGATCCATCTAGTAATTAGCCCCAGCCAGGGCCAGCTCTAAGGTTTTTTGCCGTTCCGAGTGTGCAACTGCCCAAGCAAAAAAAAAAAACAAAAAAACAAAAAACAAAAAACCAGGTGGCTGGAATACCGCCCCCGGAATTGTGCTGCCCCAGGCACGTGCTTGCTTTGCTGGTGCCTAGAGCTCGTCCTGGCCCCAGCTTCCCTCAATCAAACCCTTCTCCAGGGAAACTAATTGGACTTACAGTGACCAAAATGCTGGTTCAGCTGTTGGTTCTCAGCACTCTGTCACACACCCAAACATGGCCCTTAGTGCAGAATTCTTCATTAAGCAGAGAAGAGATTGGCTGGAATGTCCAAAGTGAAAACACAAGGAGATGGAGATTGGCTGCCACCTAGGAAAAGGCAGCATCTCTGCCAGACACGTTATTGGAGGGAAGGATCTGGGGTAACCTGGTAGCTGACAGAAGCTACCTTCCTAAGTTTTCTTTAGCAACTTAGTTGTGAGGATGGCTACAATGTCAGGGAAGGGCTACTCAGGACCACAGCCAGGCAGAGGCTCAAAAGAAAGCCCTGCTGTAGGATCCTAGATGATGTGCATTTTCTCCCCTTTCATCATCCAACCCTGCCCCTTCCAGCATCACTACTCTGCTGGTGTCTATACCTGTTCACATGGACAGAAAACGGGCACTTGATTCAGCTTTCCCTAACAAACAGGCACAGCGTACAATGAAAAGGCACCAGGAATACATTACTGGAAAAACAGATAGAAGGGAGATGTTTCACTCAGAGCACTGTATTAACTAACTGGCACATTAAACAAGAACACCACTACCAAAGTTAGAAATGTCACAATAATCTCAAAACACCCGAATTGCCAATCCCAAGCAATCAAAAATCATGAGATCTTAAAAATCATGATTCTTGTTTTTTGAACAAGAAGAACATTCAGATTCTTTTTCTATGCTTTCTGGGCCTTCAGAGTGCATTTGGGTCATGTTCTCAAACTTCTCTGCAACCACAAGAGCTAGAAACTTACTTTATAATAAATGATAGCAGAGATTCTCCTCTAATAACTTCTATCCAGAAGCTGGGGCTAAGGAAAGCACCACTTATTGCAAGACTTGGGATAAAATTAAAGAAGTTGGCCGCACGGACTAGAGCAAAAATGCTTCTGTTCCCAGGTCAGTTCAGCTTTTGGGAGCAGAAACTCCAGATTGCAGCTTCAGTGCTACAGCTGGATCCATGTAGGTGGGCCTCTGCTACTCACCTAAAGTGTCAAAGGGACTTTGCATGGGCACCAGATGCACCTGCACAGCTCCAATTGCAGGATGGAAGCTTTAAGAGGCAGAGGTGTAGAAATACACATCCAGTATTTTACCTGACTTTGTGCAGGACACTTCCAATAGCTAAAAGAGCTAAAAGATGCTAAAAAGAGCTAAAAGAGCACCGTGTGGCAGAGTACAAGATCCCTTTTGAGTGCTGTAGAGACAGACACCTTAACAATCCTCCCCAGAGGCTGGCAGCTGATGCTTTTCCAGAAGCAGCAAGGGCTGATTTCAAGATTTGTTTCACTGAGGGCATATCAAGAGCAGAGTGAGCTCCCAATGTAGCTTTTTTTAAAAAACAGAAAATAAATCTCAAAAGCAGCTCAGCTGTCAGTGAGACACCACTGAACAGGTGGCACAGAGACTACAGCAGGCAAAAGCAAGCCAGTCTGCGAAGAGGAGAGAAGAAAAATCCCATTTTAAAGACATGAAACATGTATTTGGGGAAACATCTTAAAGCTGTGGAAAACAAAGTGACAAATAGCCATGTTTCTCTTATTCTACTACTCAAGTACAAGTCTTCCCTGTCAAATTGGAGATCCTCACCCCCCCACTCCAGCTCTTTTATATTGGGTAAGAACAGGATAAGAGACCCTAAAAGCCCTGATTTCCCTAATGCAGGTACTGTGAAAATAGCTATAACCATGCTCGTCAAGGGCCCCTTGCAAACCCTGGCTCGGGTGCAGTGCATGGGGGACAGAAGAGGCATGATAGGGGCAAGGCCCACAGTGCTGTGGAGAGGCTGCTGTGACAGCCCCACCCAAGAGCTGTCTAAATTACAGTTGGGTCTCTCCAGTTCCTAGAGCAGCTCAGGATCAGAGGGCATAAGAGTGGTTTCATGTCACCTTAGCCCCCATCTCTTCCCCTGCATTGCAAGGGATGTGCTATTAGAGGTGCAGCACACAATCTCCTCCCTCATCTCTCAGTGACTTCCATATCAATTTGCTTAGGTCACAAAAGAGATTTTCTTTTCAGCTGGCCAGCACCAGAAACTCAAGCCGGGTTTGCTTTCTTTCCTTTACATCACCAGCTGTAATCAAGATTCTGCAGGCCAAATCCTGGGAATTGCACAGCTGTAATGGAGGGGGAAATTAGATTCTGTTCTCCCTTGTGCAAGTTCTACTCTTCCCTCTTTCCTGTAGCTGTGTCAGTTCTTCAGGGCTAACAGGAGTCAAAAGCCATAAAAGCTTATTTGCATTACTGAAGTCAGCAGTTAAGCCTATGGACACACAAGGAGCAGACTGGCAGAGAGAAATGATGCTATCTTTACATTGTCACCTTTCAAAGAAGTTGAGTTATTTTTCATAATGGATTTATCTAAAATAGAGAAAATATATTTTAATGCAATTACAATTCACTTGTCCATATATAGAGCTCATATTTGTTGGCTTACAACAAACTGAGTACGGTGGTCTTCAAGGAGGACACAAGACTTTCATTTTCAGAGTGCTTTTCCCTTCACTTTGTTTCATTCCAGGCAACTAGGCTATCTAGGTTTTTTCTGGCAACAGAAATGGTTGTTTTATCAATAGCCCTGGTTTTCTCTGCCTATTGGTAGTAGTTTAGTTATTTATGTTTTTAATTTTTCCTATGAAGCAGCTAGTTATTATATAAAATTAACAAATAAAATAAGTAAATATGTTCATACTGTGGAGACATATCAGCGGCTGTGTTTATTGGTCTATAGATGTCCTACGTTCCTGAAGGCCACCAACCAGCGGCATTTGACTCTCAATGCATCAAAGGAATATGCATTCATTGACTAATAAAACAAACCCCATCGTGTCTTAATGTGATAACACTCTCACAGGTTGCCTTAAAGTTCCCCATCTCCTTCCCCCCCACCTCCCAGTTTTCTAGTGGCTTTGCTTCTCCTGTACAAAGCCATGTCTTCCTTAGTCCTGGATCTGTGGTTAGAGCCAGTGACAAAGCCAAATCAGATGTAATGCCCACTGATGGGAATATTGTGAGTCTGGTGAGCAGTAAAGGCCCAAAATAAGGTCCCCTACCTGTAATGTGTGACCATGCAGTGAACTGCAGGGTTGGAGCCTTAGTCTTGTTTCTGCTTTCACTTTCATGGTGTAAATCAGACATAACTTCAGTGGAATTACACAGATGTTCAGCAGTTTGAGAGGAAAATCTCACCCTAATTAATAAGGATTGCTCTTCCCCCACTATATACTATAAAAAGATAGAACAATGACAAGTTTAAAAAAGAGTCCCACACAAACTTCTAAAAGAAAATCTAGAAGGAAAAGATGCAAGAGGAGAATTCTTGTTGTGGGGATTCAATACATATTTTGCAGGTAGGGCACCAAGTTAAAATCTATGGACCCAGTTCCACAAGTCACTTAGGCACATGCTTAACACACACAAGTCTTTCCATTGCTCGTCAACAGAGCACTTACGCACATTGCAGGCACTTAAATGTAAGCATGCGCTTAAATGCTTTGAATCAGGACCAAATGCTTTGAATTGGTGCAGATCTATGCTAACGCTGGCTCTCTCAAAGTATATTTTATGGTTAACAATATTTGGGAAAAAAAGACTCCAATCTGTGTACCATGGAGAATTTCTCCTCAAAGGAATGTCTTTCAATATGGTTATAAGAAAAGTACAACAATATTTACACTTTGAACCTTCCCACAGAGCTACTGTTCACAAATTTTAAAATATGCTATATGCTCTCCTCCTCAGTAATTATATTCTAAGTTATCAGGTTCACCCATATTCTTTTTCTAGCCAACCATGTGTGCTTGAAAGAAATTGCTTTTGAACATGCCTATTTTAAAGCCTTTATTTTACAGATTGTATATATTCAGACTGTATTAAACATTGCCAAAGCAATCAGTCTCATTTAAAGTGAACTACCAGAAAAGGTTCCTCGTGGACCATTATAGTATTACACAATATAATTCTGTCTTCTTCAAAAGTAATGTTAGATAACATTTTCACACTAAGCGACTCTGGAAATTAAGCCCATTGAAAGTCATAGTTTTAATGGGACTTAAATGCTAAGCCACTTAGGGCTAGTGTCACAAATGACTGTAGGTACCTAACTGCCATCTTAGGCACCAAATCCAAAATTTAGATCCTAAATTTCCACTGGTAAAATCCCTGAGGCACCTGCATTTCTACTTGTGGGTTGTCACAAAGCTGCTTAAATTCTGAAGCCGCCTAAGCCTTTGTGAGATCTTCAGACTAGGCATTTCCCCCACCTCTCTTGCCTATGGGTCCAATTGCTGGGCATGCTGAAAGGCTGCTTACCAATTTGGGACCCACACAAAAATGGAAGAGGTAGTGGTGCCCTCTTATGCCCAATTAACAATAGTTAGATAACTCACCCGGGGGGGGGGGGAGGGTTTGAAGCTTGGTCACCCATATGCCTGATTCAGAGCAGAGACTTTAACCCAGGTCCCCCACCTCCCAGGTGGGTCCCCTAACCACCAGGCTATAACTTCTTCTGGGTTGGCAGTCTCCGTGTCTCCTGTTGAAGCCTGGTTCAATTTTTTGCACGAAAGGGATGACCTGGCACACATGCCAAATTCCCAGAGGGAGTTCGCATTTGAATCCCAAGTGGAGGGAGATGCCTACCTTTGGTCCAGAATTAGGCATCTAACTCCCTTTGAGGGACAGGGCTTAGCCCCCTCTCCTCAGCATTTCTTATTAACTAATTTAGGTGACTCAGCATTCTGACTTTTGAGAGTCCCATTCTTAGGTGCCTAATTCTCCTCATGCATTGTATAGGGAGCCTGGAAGCCTAACTTGAATCTGAGGATTCCACTGGGTGACAGGGCATCTAAACATTAAGCATTGCAATCCACATGTTCCATACAATCTCTATGGATAGTAATTCCGTGCTCTAATAAGAATATAACAGTAGAGATTATTATCGACCACCTGACCAGGACAGTGATAGTGACGATGAAATGCTAAGGGAGATTAGAGAGGCTACCAAAATAAACTCAATAATAGTGTGTGGGGGGGTTCAATTATCCCCAGATTGACTGGGTACATGTCACCTCAGGATGAAATGCAGAGACCAAATTTCTTGATACTTTAAATGACTGCTTCTTGGAGCAGCTGGTACAGGAAGCCACAAGGGGAGATCTAGTTCTGAGTGGAGTGCAGGATCTGGTCCAAGAGGAAACTATAACAGGACCACTTAGAAATAGTGACCATAATATAACATTTAACATTCCGGTGGTGGGAAGAACACCTCAACAGCCCAACACTGTGGTATTTAGTTTCAGAAAGGGGAACTATAAAAAAAAAAAAAAAAAAAAAAAAAAAAAAAAAGAGGAGGTTAGTTAAACAGAAATTAAAAAGGTACAGTGATTAGAGTGAAATCCCTGCAAGCTGCATGGACACTTTTCAAAGACACCATAATAGAGGCCCAACTTAAATGTATACCCCAAATTAAAAAACACAGTAAAAGAACTAAAAAAGAGCCACCATGGCTTAACCATGTAAAAGAAGCAGTGAGATAAAAAGGCATCTTTTAAAAAGTGGAAACCAAATCCTAGTGAGGTAAATAGAAAGGGGCATAAACACCACCAAATTAAATGTAAAAATGTAATAAGAAAAGCCAAAAAGGAGTTTGAAGAACAGCTAGCCAAAAACTCAAAAAGGTAATAAAATGTTTAAGTACATCAGAAGCAGAAAGCCTGCTAAACAACCAGTGGGGTCCCTGGATGATCGAGATACAAAAGGAGCACTTAAAAAGACGATAAAGTCATTGCGGAGAAACTAAATGAATACTTTGCTTCAGTCTTCACGGCTGAGGATGTTAGGGAGATTCCCAAACCTGAGCCATCCTTTGTAGGTGACAAATCTGAGGAATTGTCACAGATTGCAGTGTCACTAGAGGAGGTTTTGGAATTAATTGAGAAACTTAACAGTAACAAGTCAACGGGACCAGATGGCATTCACCCAGGAGGTTCTGAAAGAACTCAAATGTGAAATTGCGGAACTATTAACTATGGTTTGCAACCTGTCCTTTAAATCAGCTACTGTACCCAATGACTGGAAGATAGCTAATGTAAAGCCAATATTTAAGGGCTCTAGAGGTGATCCTGACAATTACAGACTGGTAAGTCTAACGTCAGTACTGGGCAAATTAGTTTAAACAATAGTAAAGAATAAAATTCAGATACATAGAACAAATTGTTTGCCAAAAGTCAACATGGTTTCTGTAAAGGGAGATCAAGTCTTACTAATCTATCTAATCTATTAGAGTTCTTTGAGGAGGGGTCAACAAACATGTGGACGGGAGGATCCACTGGACATAGTGTACTTAGATTTCCAGAAAGCCTGTGACAAGGTCCCTCACCAAAGGCTCCAATGTAAATTAAGTTATCATGGGATAAGAGGGAAGATCCTTTCATGGATTGAGAACTGGTTAAAAGACGGGGAACAAAGGGTAGGAATAAATGGTAAACTGTCAGAATGGAGAGGGGTAACTAGTGGTGTTCCCCCAGGGTCAGTCCTAGGACCAATCCTATTCAACTTATTCATAAATTATCTGGAGAAAGGGGTAAACAGTGAGGTGGCAAAGTTTGCAGACTATACTAAACTGCTCAAGATAGTTAAGATCAAAGCAGCCTGAAGAACTTCAAAAAGATCTCACAAAACTAAGTGATTGGGCAACAAAATGGCAAATGAAATTTAATGTGGATAAATGTAAAGTAATACACATTGGAAAAAATAAACCCAACTATACATGCAATATGATGGGGGCTAATTTAGCTACAACTAATCAGGAGAAAGATCTTGGAGTCATCGCGGACAGTCCTCTGAAGACGTCCACGCAATGTGCAGTGGCAGTCAAAAAAGCAAACGGGATGTTAAGAATCACTAAAAAAGGGATAGAGAATAAGACGGAGAATATCTTATTGCCCTTATATAAATCCATGGTATGCCCACATTTTGAATACTGCGTACAGATGTCCCCTCATCTCCAAAAGATGCACTGGCATTAGAAAAGGTTCAGAAAAGGGCAACTAAAATGATTAGGGGTTTGGAACAGGTCCCATATGAGGAGAGATTAAAGAGGAGACTAAGGGGGGATAGGATAGAGGTATATAAAATCATGAGTGGTGTGGAGAAAGTGAATAAGGAAAAAGTTATTTACTTGTTCCCATAATATAAGAACTAGGGGCCACCAAATGAAATTAATGGGTGGCAGGTTTAAAACAAATAAAAGAAGTTCTTCACTCAGTGCACAGTCAACTTGTGGAACTCCTTGCTTGAGGAGATTGTGAAGGCTAGGACTATAACAGCATTTAAAAGAGAACTGGATAATTTCATAGAGGTTAAGTCCATTAATGGTTATTAGCCAGGATGGGCAAGGAATGGTGTCCCTAGCCTGTCTGTCAGAGGGTGGAGATGGATGGCAGGAGAGAGATCACTAGATTACCTGTTAGGTTCACTCCCTCTGGAGCACCTAGTATTGGCCATTGTCAGTTGACAGGATACTGGGCTAGATGAACCTTTGGTCTGACCCAGTATGGTCATTCTTATGTTCAGTGCTGAGCCAAAGTTCCCTTTGTGGATCTAGCCTGTAGGTACTTTTGAAAAAGTGTCCTTTTGTTATTTTTAATACTCATTGAGAAAAACAAAATACTTCAGATTATGAAAATATTTGTCTAAAGTGACTCCAATGCATTCATAGCCATAGTGTGTTACCTACCCTTTCAAAAATTTGCCATCCCATATATCATGGAATCATAGGACTGGAAGGGACTTTGAGAGGTCATCTAATCCAGTCTCCTGCACTCAAGGCAGGATTAAGTATTATCTAGACCATCCCTGGCAGGTGTTTCTCTAACCTGCTGTTAAAAGTCTCCAATGACAGAGATTCCACAAATCCCTAAGCAATTTATTCCAGTGCTTAACCACCCTGAAAGTTAGGAATTTTTTCCTAATGTCCAACCTGAACCACCCCTGCTCCAATATAAGCCCATTGCGTCTTGTCCTTTCTGTGTACCAACCTTTTACATATTTGAAAACTGTTATGTCCCTTCTCATTCTTCTCTCCAGACTACACAAACGCAATTTTTCCAGTCTTCCCTCATAGGTCATTTTTTCTAGACCTTTAATCATTTTTATTGCTTTTCTCTGGATTTTCTCCGATTTGTCTACATCCTTCCTGAGATGTGGTGCCCAAAACTGGAGTTTACTCCAGTTGAGGCCTAATCAGTGTGGAGTAGAGCAGAAGAATTACTTCTTGTGTCTTGCTGCCTTTTTTTTTTTTTTGCAATAGTGTTACAAGCCATTGCTGGGGTAACATTCAAAAACCATATATGAGTCAATAGTGTAAGTACATTGCTAATTTATTTGAGTAGCTGAAGTAAATAAACATGGAAGCTATATATAATTGCATACAAAAAACCAACACTGAGAAAATTAATGCTATTTGCAGCATTGGAGCACTGTTGGTCCCAGGATATTAGAGAGACAAGGTGGATAAGGTAATATTTACTGGATCAACTTCTGTTGGTGCAGGAGACAAGCTTTCGAGCTACACAGAGGTCTTCTTCAGGTCATTAATGCTATGAAGTTAAGCACTCAAGTCAGGAAATATTAACTCTGCTTCTTGCATATTTATTCACTACGGTCTTCACTTACATGATTACATAGTTTTTTAAAATAAGTGTTCTCATTAACAACACCTTACATACATTTGTGTAGCATTTTGTAACATGTTTATTCTTTTCTACTCCCACTAATTTCATTGTCCTAATGATGCAATCCATCCTCTTCTCTCTAAGAAATATATTTTAATAATTCCATCAGAACCTACTTTTGTACTATTTTTTTTTTCAAATCAGCAGCACAGTTTGTTACTTGCAGTGCAGGGAATGAAGCAGTTAGCATTGGCACTAGTATGTAATTTCATAATCTAGGGCTATTGGGCTAGACACTACTAGAATGTCTCTGCCCTCACACCTTACGATTGCAGCAAGGAGTCACTCTCCTACAAAGTTTTGAGTGCCACAAAGTGCCTTCCCTAGCTGTCCTGTGGAGATGACAGACCCAGGAGACTGTGAAAACAGTCTGGCATTCATCCCAATCATTGTGTGTTTACAAAGACTCTCACCTTCTTCTAGTGGTCACTACAAATAGCTGCTCTAAACATTCACCACCACTAGTGCCACAAAACCATGCCCATTCAAATGGTATCGGAGCTGCGGAGCTCCTAGCATACATTCTGGCCTCATTGAAATCATTGGCAAAACTCCCCTTAACTTCAATGGGGCCAGGAGGTCACCTCTAAAGTTTACCACAGCAGGATTCCTTCCAATGCATTTTACAAAGTGACCAGGAATCTTCATTCAAACCCTTCCCACTTTACAAGATCCACAGGAGCACTTAATCACTGGTTATCCCTACTGCTTCACAGCAGTGTATTGTATCGCACTTCTCACTGTGCAGCTACACTAGACATGCACAAGACAGATATACTAACATTCTAACACCTTCAGCCCTCACACTAATTGCGGTTACATCTGTGAACTTCTTGGGCTACATTTAATGGAGGTTAACGGGTTTCATTTGCACTCAATAGTAAAGTGCCTAAAACTAAAATGGCCACAATTAACATACAACAGTCAGGATATTTCAGTAAGTATAAACAGCTTTTGAAACATATCAAAATATCTTTCAATTTACAGAGCCTGAGATGTGAGTAACAGAATTAAATTTCAAAATCTCAGTGAAGTGTAAGCTTGTTTAATTAAAGCTGGCAGAATTTCATTTGCACTGCATTGTTAAAAATACTACCTATATCATATCACATTTTTGCTCTGTGGCTTATCTCTGATTGTATACTAAAAATACACTTCAAACTCATTTTTGCAGTTCATTACAAATGCTAAATTCCCAGCACTATATACTGGAATAATTTCCTTCCATTGAGATGTTTATACTCATGAACCTGTTCAGACAAGCTTGGAGATGCAACTGAATGCTCTGCTTTTTCAAATCAAACCTTTTGTGGCTGACCTGTCATTGTCAGACAGATTATATCCACCCATATTCAAAAGTCACAGGAGGGAATCAAGGAGGAGGAAAACTGAACAAGATTACCCTTTATGTACCTGCTCCCAAACCTTGTCAGAGCAGTGGAGTTTTTCTTCGTATGGATGAAACGGGTCAAAACCTCATTTGAGGATAACAAGGGACTTCCCACTGATTGCTGGAAGGAAAGATGCATGTTCCCCCCAGTCTATCCTGCCAACACCAGGCCTCTCCTGGCACACCCTCCCACACTATGCATGACCTTGGTTCCCTAGAAGGTTCTCTATAGGCTTTGGGCATGCTAAAATTCCCCCACACGGGGGATTAAATCTGTGCCCAGAGGATTTACAGGAAACTATACATAGATATCTGCTCATTGTGATGGGGCTGTGGCTGGATCAGGCAGGGAAATGAACATCCTTAGGAAACCTAGAAGGATCAGAAGTGCCTCCTCTCTCCCTTGGCCAGGTTTGTCAGCCATATGGGAGTGGTAAGAAGCAAGGGCATTGACCACACTCCTTTTAGGACAGGTTAGGGGAATATAGGTGGTACAGGAAGGCTTGGCTTCCTGGTCCTGATTGGGGATGTTTAAGTTTTATCCCTGACTGGGGTAAGCAATATTTGCCTTCCCCCCATGCCCCTTCTACTTACTGCCCCTCAGAAGGCTTGGTTCATTTAATAAAACTGCAGCCTCAGCTTACATGAGCATGCCCAAGTCTCATTCCCCTCTGGTGTTTCAGATCATTCTGTCTGAGTGTCACCCTGTCATATTGTACCCTATTATTTAGCTCACCAAGTATCACAAGCATCGGGTACACGCTAAGTTCCATATGGACAGAAAAGCATGTTATGGTAATAGGAGGAGGTAGCAATAAGCAACAACTTTCATTCCTTAGGATGATCTTCAATTCCTAAAAGTTAAGGAGATGTAAAAATATAATGTAGCCTACAGGAAGAATCTATATTCAAGCAATATGACGTGACAGACGTGGCTCATTAATACACAACTCAAGTGCATAGTGTGAGGGATCAGGCAAATTCTACCTACATACAGCCTGCCAAAAAGAGTTGGGCAAGCAAACAGGTTACTAACAGTGAGCAGAGAGTGGACATATCAGGATGGGTTGCATAATCTCCTTCCATCACTAAAAGCTATAACAGGTACAACCTTGTTCATTGGCACTTTGCTAATGTATGTACCTTATAAACACACATGCAAATTGCTGTCCCTCTATCTCAGCAAATGCAGCATCAAAATGAGGTCTCATTTTAGTAGGTCTTCTTTTTATAAACCACTAGAACTCATTCACTGATGTTCTGTAAAAATGCCTGTCCTGTAACACATTACCGCAAAGTAACAGTGAGTGACAATTGTCAAATAAATTATATAAGTTTTGTAATTGAGTTTTCTTGCTCTGTTTTTAACCTGTTTGTCCACGTACTTGCTAATTAGCTAAGTGACAATAGGTTTTCCATGTGAGTTTAAAAGATTTTATTGTGTATAATCTAAACTAGGGGTGGCCAACCTGTGGCTCTGGAGCCACGTGCGGCTCTTCAGAAGTTAATGTGCGGCTTCTTGTCTACGCACCGACTCCAGGGCTGGAGCTACAGGCGCTGACTTTCCAATGGGCCGGGGGTGCTCACTGCTCAACCCCTGGCTCTGCCACAGGCCCCGCCCCCACTCCACCCCTTCCCGCCCCCTCCCTTGAGCCTGCCAGGCCCTCGCTCCTTCCCTGCACACCCCAAAACAGCTGGTCAGGAGGTACAGGGAAGGAGGGGGGGCGCTGATCGGCACGGCTGCTGACGTATTACTGTGGCTCTTTGGCAATGTACACTGGTAAATTCTGGCTCCTTCTCAGGCTCAGGTTGGCCACCGCAATCTAAACAATTGAAAGGACAAATTCATTTCTGGTATAACTCCACTCAAGAAAACTTGTTATTTGTGAAGCCACTGGTAAGACCTCATCTGGAATACTGTGTGCAATTCTGGTATTCCTTGTTTAAGATGAATTCAAACTGGAAAGGTGCAGAGAAGAGCTCACTAGGATGATCAGAGGAATGGAAAACCTGCCTTATGAGAAGAGACTCAAAGAGCTTGGCTTGTTTAGCTTAACCAAACAAAGGCTGAGAGGAGATATGTTTGTTCTCTGTAAGTGTCAGAGGGATAAATACCCTCAGAAGAGGAGTTATTTAATTTAAGCATAAAATATGAACACAAGAACAAATGGATATAAGCTGTCCATCAAGTTTAGGCTTGAAATTAGAGGAAGGTGTCTAACCATCAGAGGAGTGTAATTCTGGAACAGCCATCCAAGCGGAGCAGTGGGAGCAAAAAATTAACTGGCTTCAAGACTGAACTTGATAAATTTATGGAGGGGATAGTAGGTTGAGACTGCCTACAATAGCATGCAAGTGATCTGTGACTGCTAGTAGCAAATATCTCCAATGCCCAGTGATGGGATATTAGATGGGGAGGGCTCCGAGTTACTACAGAGAATTCTTTCCTGGGTGTCTGGCTGGTGGGTCTTGCCCACATGCCCAGGGTGTAACTGATCACCATATTTGTGGTCAGGAAGGAATCTTCTCCCAGGTCATATTGGCAGAGACCCGTGGGGGGGGGGTCATCTTCCTCTGCAGCATGGAGATTTAAACTAGCATAAATGGAGGAGTCTTTAACTTGAAGTCTTTAAATCATTATTTGAGGTCTTCAGTAACTCAGGTAGAGGTTAGGGGTGTCTATTAAAGGAGTGGGTGGGTGAGGTTCTGTGGCCTGCAAATGTGCAGGTGACCAGAATAAATGATCATGATGGTCCTTTCTGGCCTTAAAAAGTCTGAGTCTAGGCTGTTGCTAAATATGGCTTAATTAAAAAGATTTTGTAGTCCATTGGCTTCTAACCTGTGGCCTGCCAAAGGCACTGAGTTGTAGCCCTCAAGGGCAACTGGGTTAAAATGAAAATACAAGTTTGATTATGAACTGAAAATGTTGCACACTGAGATTTTAAAAAATAGAAATGTTTGAATCAGCCCTTTGACAACAGGGAAGAGTTACTGGGCACCACTACCAGAATTGGCATGGGTGAAGGGCTCACAGTTCTCAGCCAGATTTTTGCCTCCCGCTGCACACCCAGGGCATCAAAGTGTGCTGCTCCCCACCCCCGGTTGTGGAATCCCCATTATGTGACAGTGCTCTCCAGAGCATGAAGGTTCAGGGAGGCAGTTGGGAATCAATGTTTCTGTGCTGATACTCACTGATCTCTGAGAGTCCAGGGGACAGAATCCTCCTCCTGGTCTCTACCCTGAGGGAGTAGGGGAACTCACAGACCTATTCTGACAAAAGTGATCAGACACTTTGTGAACTAAGAGTCACAGTGTTTCCACTTCTTTAAGCAAGAATATCCTCATTTCAAGACAAAAGCTTTCCAATGGCTGGGGCTGAAGGCTTATGCTGAAAAATAAATGCTGAGCTTCTTCAGTAATTTTACCTAACCTTTAAAGATAGTACTGAGACCATTTTTCTCTGAGCCTTTTGAAAAGCTCTTTCGGAGATCCCTCACATCTGTAGTACCCCTACATGTAGCATACAATATGTATGGGAGGAATAGCCCAGCAGTGGAATTCTTGAGTTGTACTGATGTACTTTATGGCCTTAGACAAGCCACTTAACTACACTGTACCTCAGTTTTCCCATCTGAATATTGGGGATAATACTTTGAGCTCACTGGCATGCTTCAATGATTACTCAATATCCGTACAATAGTTTGAACATGTAAGCACTAAGTAAAGGCTAAAAAGACATCACTTTTCTAATTACTTAAATATAATAAAGCACATAAGTTACAGTGTGTGTCTATATACATACATATATATATACACACACACACACACAGTGTTAATTGCATCAGGTTTTTTGCATTAAATATTTTGGTACAATTGCGCAAAATAAAAAAGCCAGCTATTGAGTCCTTAGAACACTAGGCATGCTCCATGAGAGACTGCCAGAGGAACGACATCTGACACTTGGAGGCGTGTTGAGTCAGGTCTTGCATTGAGAAAAATTCTGGCAACTGATAGATTTTTACAACAAAAAATGTAACAAGGAATTTTGATGAAAGACTGCTTTTCATCAAAAACAATTTCACAAAAATCTGTTTCAATCAAATTTTCGTTTTTAAACCAAAAATGATTAAGTAAAAATGTCCAAATTTTGAAAACTCAAAATGCTTTCTAAACCATTTTTTCAAAAGGTACAGTAAATAAAAACATTTCAGATTTTGGTTTCAGTGAAAAAAAAAAAACAGAAAATGTGGTGTGAAATTTCAACCAAAATGACCCCCCCCCAAAAAACAAAACATTTAGAAATTTCCCACAAAACTAATTGTTTTAATTTGACCAGCTCTATTTAATTGACCAGGCAGATTTAATTCAATATTGGTTAAAAGTTAGAAGGGATGAATGTGAAGAGTAGGTTGAACTGGAGTTTTAATACAGTGTAGTGGCAGAGGAGCATTTGAAAGGTGGGAGAGATGAATCAGCAGCTGGAAAGGGATAGCTGGAGGCTCTTTTGGAGGATATGGTATTTTACAAGGGTCAGAGAGTGGAAGGTGACTGGGTCACACTTCTCAGTGGTACTTGGAGGGGATGGCAGATTGGAGGACGGTTGAGGTGCTACTCACTCACTGTTCAGGAGGAGAGGCATACTCGTCCCTTCAGTACAATTTACTGAGTATGAGTATTGCTTGTTCATAGTGTTCTACGAAGCCAAGTATTTCACTAGCAATAGCCAGACACTTGATTCAAACAGGACAAAGATAGGTCAGCACAAATATCTCCCACATTAATGGGTCTGGGGTCCAGCATGCAAAGCCTCGGCATTGCATTCCGGATCTTGAGTTTAGCGCTTTTGAGCATCTTTGGTTCTGTCACTGTTGTGCATTGCTAAACAATGCTGTCATAAATCTTTATAGTCCGAAACCATAAACAAATAGACTGCCAGGTTTTTTAAGCAAGTAGAACATGGGTGTTTGGTGGCTTTAGAATCTCTCCTACCACAATATGGGCACTGATTTATGTGCCTTCAGGAAAAAACTCAATGTAAATCCACAGAGATCACTTTATAAACTTCAAAATGAATGATCAGAGAAAGCTAAAATTACCTTTAAAAAAGGCAAAGGAAATTAAATACAGAGAGAATAGCAGGATGGCTGAGAAATGGCAGTGTTAAACTAGACACTGTTGGATGAACTGTGAACAGATTACAAGCAGGAGTTTTCATAAAGATTTCATGATGGGCACATCTTACTCTGAAATGGGCTTACCTTTTAAAAAAGGAATTCTAAATATTAGAAACATATTACTCAGCTGAAGAATCTCCCATAAGACCAGTCATAACACATTTTTCCTCCTGCTCCGAAACACAAACAAAAAATCTAGATACATTCAAAAATTAGACCCCGAAACACTAAATTCTTAACTGGTTATTAACCCTCACAAAAAAAAAGCAGCAATTATGGGCACAGATGTTGCCCAACTCTATACACATCTTTCATGCTCCTACATCCTATCATGGCTCAGATTGCTTCTTGAAGGAATTCTTCCTTTTCATTACTTGCAGCAATCATAACACAAGAAACAGTATCCTTAAAGCAGCTCAGAAACTTGAATCACTGAACTGTGTAGCAGGATAAAAGTCAGGATTTCTTCCAGATTGATTGGGCATAATAAAAAGGAGAGGTTTTTCTTAAGTCAAAAGAAAATTCTATATGACTGGCAACAATCTGCAAAGTTCCATGAAGTTTTTACTGACATTTGCGGTGCATTTTCAAGCCACACATGAAAGCCAATGCATTTTACTCTAAAGAACTAGTTGCTCTGTACAACAGAGCATCAGATCAATCAAATGATTTTTCCTTTCAAGAAGATGTAGGAGTTACCTCTGTAGAAGTGCTCTTTTTGCTCAGTTTGGCGCTCAAATCAATCTCATCCACTTTACAGATCATCTCTTCAACATTATTCTGGTATGACACTAAAACAAAAGCATTCTGCAGAGAAAAGCAAATGCTTTGGCTTCCAGCAATTTCTAACGATTCTGCCCCATGCCCTCCCGCCAAAAGCATAACACCAATTCAGTAAACTATGTGCGGCAATCCATTCTGGACTATACAAATGTATCTAATCTTTGAACCGAAGATCTAACCTATATTGTTCCTCTGCTTTCCTCCAGTTATCTGAGATGTCCCTGTGTCATTCCCCTTTGCTTTTATAAACACATGCTGCCTTTTCTGGAATCCAGAGCAAGTCAATCAAGTTAGATGTTCAATCAAACCTGGTTTTTAATGCAGTCAATAGCACCCCTTCTGTTACTGTATCTTCAACAGCATCACCCAGACTTGCATGATTCTTCTGATCTGGCTTTGCTGAAAATTGGCAGACCATGATCCCTGCACATCATTGGGCTCTCCGTTTCTCACCTCATCCCCAATTAGTTTACCACTCCCAATTTTGTCTTATCTTTATCCATCATCAACACTCATCCATTCTTCTGAGCCTACGAAATGTATTTGTTTCTCTCTTGCAGAATTTTAATCACCTCAACCTGTAACTTCTGTGTTTCTCAATTCAATAGGTCTTCTCTGGTCTGTACATTTTTTAAACTCTGTTGCTACTTTGGCCCAGCAATATTATAGCAGATTTGTGGCTTTTCTTCAAATGCAAGAGAAGAACTGAAGGTCATAGGCCCATCTCTCTCATTCAGAACTTGAGTTAAAAACATTTACTTTGTTCTAGGGAACAATTTAGAAATCCATCCAGGTAAAGCTTGACTTCACTGCCACAGAGGCAGTTCCTTCATCAGAGGGGGTGTCAATCTGGCTTGACTGTTGCAGTCTGGATTCTAGAAAAGGCAGAATAGGTTATAACTGCACCTGTGTCCCCTTTCTGGTCTCTTAGAGCACATCCCTTTAGGTGTAAGGCCTCATGGTTTTATCAATCCCATGATTCTCCCACTCTTAAACCTGGCACTAGGGTATAGTACCTTATGTATCAACCATGCTTACCAAACAGGGCTGGCCAGGTTTGAGCACCCGCAATTCTTCCCTGTGGCAATCTGTGACCAGTGGTGTATACAGGAACCCCAAACCACCTTCTTAAGCTATTGTTTATTGTGCAGTAGGAACAAAGCTTTTAGAGAAAAAAAGATTTTAAACACAACAGCCTACACAAGTCTCTCTTCCCTAAAGGATTACCATCCTGTGTGGTAATGTAGGCAGGCCTAACTTCTTCATATACTTCCCAGCAGGAACCCTGGGTCTCACTATATTTCCCCTGAACAACTGCCCCACTCTTTAAAGAGACTCACTCTTTAAAGTACTGATGTTCTCTTCTTCATTCCCTGGCCTTGGCCTTTCTGGTCAAAACCAGTTTTTAGTTTGGCTGGAGCAAGAGGTAAAAATCAAAGCTAATCATGGTCTCTTAAGTGATTGCGGAGGCATCTTGAAGCATTTTTTTCCTTCTTGCTCATTGTCCCCCAACAGCACACATTAAACTAAATTATATTCACACAGTAAACCTCCCACTACCCAGGTCAACATACAGAATTCATAAATCATGAAAGTACCTCCAAGTCCATCACAGAGGTAATCAGACTCAAAATTCCAAATTGAGATTTCCCTCCCCCTCCCCCCCCCCCAATACTGAATTACATGTTTCACCTAGTCTTCTTACCTATAAGCCTCAGAGGAAGTAGAAGGGTGGTCACAATTACTTCCTGGTTGGTCCTTACATTCATATTCATGGGCACATTAAATACACACACACACAAAAATGTAGAGCACAATCCTGTACACCTTATGTAAATAAATCTCTGGTTATAATCAATGGGAGATTTGTCTGAATAAAGCCATTAAAAAGAAACAACCCTGTGTGTTGCAGAATGTTATCAGGTGCAGCCTCCAGATTTTATAATATTTTACATATTTAACTGATTTTTTAACACATTTAGCATTTCAGATTATGTAACTGGGATTTCTTAGCATGCCAACACAGAAACATTATGAATGTTTAGATGTTATTTATTGCAGTCTCTTTATAGGGAGTGCAGATGCCATAAAGCTTGCTAGCAGTGAGAAAACAGATAAGTAGGAGCTTTAGAACATAACGTTAACAGTTAATGAATTTATCACCAGAGATGAGAGTCCAGAAGCTGACCTAACAAAGTGGAATAAAAAGGTGTTTCAATGGCTCTTACGTTGCAAGTGAATGTAATTCCAAGCATAATGGGTTGGTCTGCCAATTTATTCCTGTAGAATGGTACCTATAGGCCTGCCTGCAAATTTTTACTAGCCAGTTCAGTATTTGCCACAATGAGCAGTCCCTAAAGGAATGAACCACAAAGACAAGTGTTGGCAAAACTGAGGCCCAAATCTTCAAAAGTTATTTAGGCACTTAACTCCCATGGGAATTCCTCTTTTGTATTTAGAAAAAAAAGTGTTTCAGCAAATAGGTGAAAGGCTGTATGCTGGAGGGAAAATTGAAAGTGGTGCTTTGTTGAACAGAATGGTTTACATCACCATTTTGTTGTCATTCAATGCGTTATGGAACATTAATTCAGGTCATGGGTTCAGTCTATATGGGCACAATGGCTTTTTCCCCCGCTCTCCTACGTGCATGCTACATTTCCCAGACCTGAAGAAGAGCTCTGTGTAAGCTCAAAAGCTGGTCTCAGCAAAAGAAGTTGGTTGTCCAATGAAAGATATTACCTCACCTACCTTGTCCCTCTACTATCCTGGGACCAACACAGCTATGACAACAGTGCATAAGACATCTCCATGCACACTTGAGATTGTGCCTTCTGTGCATGACTGATATTGGATATATGAACCCTGCAGAAAAATGAGCACCTCCCTCACCCACAAAATTATCAGGCCCTTCCCCAAAACTGTTTTTTCCTCTAATTATCCTGTATTGCTAAGGACATCAAAATGTACCCTAGTGACAGTCATCATACTGACTTCAGCTTCTATTGGTTTGACTTTTGACATTAGTGTTGAGTTGAATATGCACAGCCTTAAATGTGCAAAGCTTGCAAGTGGCTAATTCAGCAGGGCTGGGATAAAGAAGAAAACCCCTCCAGATGGAAGAATTTCAGGTGTTTCTGCTCTCTTAAGTGGAAACAACTCACTGAGGAGCATGGAACCTTTAGCTCTTTAAACGTGTAGCATTTCTCCTTACTGAAAAATAGAAGTGCTGTTACTTCAGTATGGCCAGCTGGACCGAAGGCAGCAGCATTAGCTAAAGAAAGACTTTTATAAACCCAGTATTGTAAAAGAATTGAGTCACCCTGATTTCTAAACAGGGTTTCCATGCAGCTGTGCACCATTAGGAAGGGCAGAATGTAGTGCTCAGATTTCACTCATCCATACAGTCTCCAGTTAGTGACATTTAGAAAGGACAAATCAATACTAAGAAGATACTGGGTCTGTTTCTTACTGCGTATGAAAGGTCAAGCAATTTCCATGTATGTAACCATTCCAACATTGCTGTTTTTTGACACAGAAATTGCTTAGCCCTGGAGAACTATGGTAGAGAAAGATTTCTGATCTTGTGTATCATATTCCAGAAACCACAATAACTATTCTTAAAAATAAGTCTGGCACTGAAACTCACCATTTATTTGATTAAATAATGTATGCTATCCATACAGGGTAGCAAACTAAAGCTCTGCATGTTACTAAGTGGTTTATTGAAATACATGAGAAGAAATTATCCAAAAAATGTAAGACTATTTTCTGGGCAAAACCCAATAATACTTAACTGTATATATTGCTACAGAGGCACAACCATTTTCATAATAATGAATTTTACTCCTATTTCACATTTTCAATTAATATTCCCAGGCAAGAGAAATTATTCATCTCCTGTAGTTTCTTTAGACCTATAAAAAGGTTACTGAGTTCTTTTCAGCATATCTGGAGAGAAAGCGGTCATGAAAAGTACATTGGTCTAGTTCTGGACCCAAAACTTGTTCCCCTTTAACTCAATTGCAAAAACCCCATTGACTTCAATCAGAGCAGGATCAGGACCATTCTCTGGATCACACCCCATTCTGTACTATTTATTGTCTTGGAGATAAATAGGAGATCCAAGTTTGGTGTTGAAACCTTTGCTGGGGAAATTTCTTGATTTCCCCCCCCACTATATTTAAATTCCTGACCTCTACTTGTGTTTTTTTAATCTTCCAGTCAGGCCTTTGATTGCACAAACTGTCATAGTCCCATTGAATTCAATGATATGTCAACTTACATCAGCTGATGATTTGACCCTATATTTTAATACATTATATAGATATAGAAAAATTAACATCCTCTCATGCAGTTGTCTGATTTAATGACTAGAGAACAGTGATGCAATGTCTGAGATCGCAAGTTCAAGATTTGAAAGAGCAACTGTTTTAAAATATTCAGAAAGCAAACATTTTCATATGCCTGCGTGAGAAACAAATACTCTAACAACTAACTAAAAACAATGTAACAACTGTTAAACTTGTAACCTCAGGTATTTATACAGCACCAGAGGTGTGAATTACAGTCACACTCTTTAGCCTTCACGAAAGAAACTGGAGCGATGGTATTTCCATATCATGGATGAACAGAAAGGCGCATGCTTCCAATGCACAAGATATCAGCTAAGTACAGTAAGGAACTTTTAGCATTTATTTAAGGCTGTTGTGAGATAAATATTGTAGCATCATTAGCTAGGTGTCTGTTTGCAATATTGTCACTTAGTATATCGAGCAATGTTTCCCAAACTTGGGGCACTGCTTGTCCAGGGAAAGCCCCTGGCAGGCCGGGCCAGTTTGTTTACCTGCCGCGTCCGCAGGTTTGGCCGATCACAGCTCCCACTGGCTGCGGTTTACCGCTGCAGGCCAATGGGGCTGCGGAAAGCAGTACGGGGGTGTGTGTCCTGTTAATGTAAAACATAAAAGCTTAATTTCTGTTTTAATATAGTTGCTTGGATCCTCTGTCAGAGAGAAAAAACCCATCTAAAATGGCTGCCCCATTGTGGTTATGTCAGAATATTGTGACCTTTTCTAAAAGCCATTTTCTAAGTAGAGTTTCTGCTCAAATAGATTTAAAAGCAAACAGAAAAGGAGTACTTGTGGCACCTTAGAGGCTAACCAATTTATTTGAGCATGAGCTTTTGTGAGCTACAGCTCACTTCATCGGATGCATACCGTGGAAACTGCAGAAGACATTATATATACACACTGAGACCATGAAACAAGCAAACAAGCATTTTAAAAAAAAAAATCTAAATCTGCCAGCTGGACCTTTTCCTCTATTGAGGAAATAGAAGATGGCGGTGGTGATGTAGAATACAGATGCCTGCCTCATCATCTTGTCACATTGCAACAAATCAAAATCAAGCAATGTCATGAAAGTAGAGATTTTTTTAAAAAAATATATTTTATTGCTTTTTTGATAGCTGATTTACAGAGGGTTTTTTTTTTTTTTGGACTCTTTTCCTGAACCTTTATGAATAAGCTGTTTTGATGATTGTGCTTTTCAAACTTTTATTGGAAAATAGACTGTTAGAAAGTTGACCATTAACTGGCTGACAAAGCCTATTAGATATAGTCTAGTACATGTCTGCATGGGGGCAGAAGAGCACAGGCTGTTTTTACTCAGATGCTTCCATGACCCAAATCCTGCTTTCCTTAATTTCTGAAAATTTAGCTTTTGCTTATACCTGCAACAGCCTCTGTCCAATGGGGTTCAGGATTACAATCTCTTCAGGACAGATTGTATCATTTTATACTTTTGTAAATCTCCATTATGAGATCAAAGAGCAAAAGGATAAGTTACAGATTTTGTTGATTCAGAATTAGAACACTTTCAAAAATCACAATGGTATGGCTTTATGGATTTGAATTCTGTAAAGTGCTTTGGGATATACTGTGGTTTATAAGAGGTTATACAAAATAAGGGCCAAGACCACTATGCTTTGGGCAAACAGTGCATTAAAGACAAAGGCCCAGAGCATACTGTTATACTATGAAAGTGTTTTTATACTTAGCTACCTACATAAATTTAATTTTATAGTTGCCAGTGCCACCAATTAAAACCAATGGCTGACTAAACTAATCCCAGCTTCCTTCTATTTTGGTAAATTAATGGCTAAGAGAAAATTCTTAGCCTATCTATTTCAGAATTATTTGGAGATGGGGATGGTCTTATATTTGAGCTCCCGCTCTAAACCAGAACAAAAAGCACTTAGTATCTCAGTCTCCATTTAATATTCTTTGTTCTCCCTAAAACTAAGGCTATTTTAAGTAATTTAGTAATTTCTGTAAAGTAATGTACAAATTCCTGTAGTCCATTAGGTCATTTTTAGAATGCCTCCGGCATTTGAACCCTCACACCATCTTGTTAATCACTACCTCCAGAACAGGGTTAACGTTTCATCCCTAACATCCTAATGCAACTGCAGGCTCGGGCTCCATTATCATGTAATTACATAAATACAGGTGTGATACTGAGAGGTGGGGGGGGAAGCATTGGTGATCCCCTAATCCCTCCAACATGAGCCTGACCAATGCTTCATGGAACTTTGGAACTAGATGTACTATCACATGCAACAAACGATACACCAAAATGACTAACTCCAAGGAATAATCCAAACAGTACATTGGAAATCAAAATGCTAAATAAAATAGATTATTCTACCTGTATCGGACATGCTCAATAGTGTCATACGTCAGCTTGCTGCTGATGCTCTGACTATGAGGGTTGCCTAGGAGACAGACATAGAAGTCAATCATTAATCAGTTTTGTTAATATTTTTCTCTTTATCAAAGTACTAGACCAAGCCAGTGAAAAGATGACAAAAAGTTAATATTTCAGTGTTGCCCTGAAGCTCCTGAGAGTAGTTAGTCAAGAGGAGAGAAATAACAGAAGAAAGCAATTATGACAGACCTTGAAACTTCAGCTGGCAGATATTAGTAATTGATCTAATTGTAAGAGTTCCATTAGAAGGAAGTTACAGCTGTACTATTCTGCTAGGAGGAAGCTATAGAGAATGCATGTGTAATACACACACGTAAGTTAAGAAGCAAATAACAGAGGGTTAAAAGGTATGGTATGTTGAAGTGACAGCCAATTAATTTTTGGAAGGGTTTAAAAAAAAAAAATCTATCCTATGTTTTAAATGGGAAAGATTTTTGTGGTTTGACTGCAGGTCCTAGTGTATATCCACTCCATCACAAAATTATCAGCCAGCTTCACACTATTCAAAACAAACTTGCAAGGTCTGTTCAGAAGTTAAAACATGGGCAATAAGCTTTCACTGAAGTTAGTGTGGTAGATTGAGAAAGTATGTGGACCTGAAGGCAAGCACATCACTCTTTCATGTTAATAAGCACTTACATTCACCTAATGACTAAACATTTGAGAAATAAAATTAAAAAACAAAGTTAAATTGTTAGATCCATATAATTTTTGCAGTAAAAGGGCATGGCCTTAGCTATTTTACATAGTTTCTAAAAAAATATCACTGAGTTTTAGTGTTGCAGGGATTAGAGTATAGAGACTTTAAACAGAATACAATTCTAGCTTAGAGTGAAGTTTCATTGTGAAAATGGACTATAAAATAGGTTCCTTGGGCTCTCGTAGTTGTATCTAATTTAGAAGTAACTATTCTCCCCCCCAGCTTTCAGCAACTTGTGGTCCTTTAGACCTGTGAATAATCACCAAAAAATAAGATCTGCAACCAAGGTCTACCCTTACTTACGTGGGTGTCTTAATACTGTCCTTTACACCTGTGTCACCCAGCAGCACTAAATGAGGTTGCATGAGTAACAGGGGAGAGAAACTGGCCCTGTAATTGAAATTTAATCAATTTTGATTAAAGGGGGAAAATATTAGGATTTAGTTCATTCTTCCATAACAACTGCAGATCCGATAAACTTCTGGTTTAAGCAGTTAGTCTAATGCTCATGCATGTGAAGTAACTCACTAATTTAACAGACTTTTTAAAATTTATATATCAAATTTCAGCTCAAGGTTATTTGAAATAGTTGAGATTAGACAAATATTAGGCTTTATAATGGGTATGGTGACTGAGCATTAATTTTTATCACTAATATGCACTTGAATAAAAAAAATTCTGAAATAAAAGCACATTGCTAAGATCAAATCAACTTATACTATTGTAATACTCATTCATAGGTCTACATTTCAAGCTAAAGCCTCTACACAAAGAACTATTTCTAAGTCTTGGTGTAACTTAGCTGCATTCTAAATTCTGTTCTCTGCTTCCCTGTCACGGCAATGGAGAGGGAGAAGAAGCAGTTGTGTACAAAATGAGCACCAGCCAGAATCCATCTGTGGCACACAGGCAAGTCCAGCCCTAGACCAAATGGCACCCCAGGCAAGGAATGTCTTCAGTGCCCCCACTGCATTTGTTAAACTTTTGACTATCTTTCTTACATTTGTAGCCCATTCCATGATTTTGATGCTCGATTTGCATGCATGATTTATCCCGGTCATAGAAAATGATAAATTTGCACACTGGGATCTGTAAATCATGCCATATGTAAGCAAATCAAATTCAATTTCCTCTAAACTTACAAAAAAATTTTAATTTTAAGAACGGAAGTATACTAACATCAAGAAATTGGTGTGCACCAACATTGGGTGGACCAGTATTAAAGTAGGTGACAGTCTTAGAATGTTAACCCTAGTCCTTTTGTTCAAAGGGTCGCTTTTCTCCCCTTTGCCCTCACAAACTGAAGCTCAGTGTCAGAGATCCCAAGACTGGCCAATTGCACTTTCAAGTGATGTCTGTCTCTCATTGGCCATTGTCAATTGATATGTTTTAATGAGCCTGAGCTTCTAAAAGGTGCTCTCACCATTCACGACTGACCTGCAACATGAGAAGAATTCACAAAGCTATCCACACATTAGGAAGTGTCCTTCAGCTCATGAATGAATTTGAGAACTTGGACTAGAGAGTGCTTCCCATATTATAAAATGTGATTAATGTTGTTCAGTTCAACATACAGGTCTTTAGCATTGACGTCTGAACATCCCCCATGTGTCAGCGCCCAGTGGAGTTCTGTACAATTGTTAAAGAATGTTTTCCTGTCCACCAGCAGCTTACTAAGGTCATCGTACCAAAAAAAAAAAAAAAAAAAAAAGACAGGTCTTTTCATGGTGCTTCAATTCTTCAGATCTTTGATGGACACTTGAGTAGTGTCAATAAGAGCAAAAAGACCTCCCTCTTGAATTTTTCTTCTAAGCTTTCCATCACCTCATCTCTGCTCTCGTAACCAAATCTCAGGAATACGAGTTTCCTTGAAGATAAGCTCAACTCCTAAGTTTTCCGCCATTTCTTTGTCAGCAGTAATGACATCTTCAAATTTGTTGTCTCTATGGGCCACAACGAAATCAAGGTAGCTTCTCATCAAAGTAGTAGCAGTTGCGATGTCCATTGACTGAGTTTGTAATGCTTTGCTTACAATATTTACTTGGGAAAAAAGAGGTTGTGCCAAACCACAATTGAGACCAGAAACATGAAGTTAATGATCTGGTTTGCCAGGCTTTGCACCACACGTCAAATTCTGGCCTCAGCTTTACTCGACTGCACCAGTTCCATTAGGGCATCATAAACCTCAGTCACTTGGTGCCTTACACTGTCCATGTATCTCTCCCAGAGTGTGTCACTTAGTGGCTTCACAGTCAGATTTGTAACATTATTGATGAGGATCTTACTCCTGAGAGTTGATGCTGAAAATAGGACGTATATCCTTTGCAGTACTCCTAAGAGACAGAATGAATCTAAAGAAGATGATGCCGCCATGTTGAGGGAATGGCAGCCACAAGGCAGAAAGAAAGCTCTTGGATTCAGTGCAAGGATCCTTGCCTGGATGCCACTGTTTCTTCCCTTCACGTTTATGCCATTGTCGTAACCTTGGCTACAGCAGTCTAGAGATTTTATTTTATTCTCATTCAAAACATGAATATATCTGAAACGTACTTAGAATATTCGATTTTTCCTTTTGTTGCTAACAAAAACAGCACCCTGAGCCGGATGCCCCCCAAGCCTAGCACCCCAGGCAGTCACCTGGGTCGCCTGTCCCTAAATCCAACCCTGCACACAGGTGACCTCAGTATTACACCCCACAAATATGTTGATGTGTCCCTTGCCTTAAAGGCTATGGCTTTCTGGTTAAATGATAATGGCTAGTTCCCAAGCCAGCAATCATGTGCTCAGAGCTGCAGGGAGCACATACCAGAAACAAAGCGTCCACCCAAGATGAGGCCACTCACTTTCTGGCAGCCCAGTTCCTGCCCATGCAAGTCCTTAAACTGCTGAGATACCCACAAAGAGGACTGACTTGCCTCCCTCTGCACATGAAACAGGACAAAAAAACCTGTGTCTAGAGGACCCCTCTGCATGTCTGGACAAAATGGCATGGAGAGTTTATGTGCCTTTCTCAGGGTTACTCAGTGAGTTAGTGACAGAGCTGGGACCAAAGTCAAGGTAAGACTAACTGATGTAGCAATTTCCTACAATATCCTTGGAAGACCTCACTGAATTAAGTGTAAGTATCTTTGGGGTCCATTATATTAAATGAATGGTTTATGTATTATTGTGAGCCTGGATTGTATGTCACCTCTCAAGGAGGGAGATAAATGTGAGATCTGGGGGTTCAAAGGATGATATAGAAGAAAGTGCCAGACAAGAATGGACTTTTTAGAACAAAAAGTATAAAGTGGTTTGTCTGAGGAACATGTAGGGGGAGGTCAATGGAAATTCCATGTGTGTGTGTGGGGGTGTAAACCGTATGCCAAAACCCAGCCTTTTGAAGCTGGATCAGCAGGCCACTGTCTGCTGATCACCTGTTACATGAGGCCAAGATCAAAGGCCCAAGCCATATAAAGGAAAGAGTGAACTATTCATTGTTGTTTTAGTTCTGAATCTGAGACAGTTATGAACTCCTAACCACAGGGAAAACCCAGTTGTGGGTTTTGAAGGGATGACACCTACCAAAACCTGAAGTTGGAATGGGGGTGATGTTGGGCAAGCTTTTAGCATGCATGTTCTTTTATTGTTTTTAAGGTTCTCTGTAATGCTTTCACCTTGAGGTGTGTGGTAATTTATAATTGTGGCAATTCCACTGTTCATAGCCTCTTGAGAGAAAGCAAAACAGATGCTGGCATGTTTAGGTGATCTGGCTTGCTGGGAATACCATAATGTAGAGAGGGAACTGTGCAGTATGGGAAAAAACCCTGCCAGGAAGGAGTGAGACGTATGTCTCTGACCAATAGAGGTGATGGTTGAGGAGGTGCAGTTGTCCCAAACTATGACAAAGACCATCATATTTGTCACTTGATCACTGCAGTATATAGAATGTAAATACTCTTGCAGTAACAGGAAACACTGTAAATGATGTTAGCCTATGAGAAAGTTGCTTGGTACTTACCATAAATATTTTTACTGAGATCATCAGTAAACTCCTTAAGAAGACTGTGTGGAAAAAGTGCTGTACCTGCATGGTCAAGGTAGGTCATTCCTAAGATAAAAAAGTACAATATATTAGCTTCTTAATATTAAATCCTAACCTCCCATACAGACTAGATTTACCAATGTGAAGCACAAAAGTCACTTGAGCAAATTTAAAAGCTACAGTATATACCATGGCAAGTCCATTTTGTCCATAAGCTCATGGGAATGGCTTTATTTCTCTAAGGAGTTTGTGTCGCAGCCATCACTAAGTGCTTTCCCAGTAAGTTTTTAGCTCATAATCAGCAAAATACAGGAGGGCTTGTCTACACTTACAGCACTGCAGAAGTGATGTAGCTGTGCCGCTTAGTGAAGATGGGAGAGCTTCAGCGTAAGTACCCCACCTCCCTGAGAGGCATTAGTTATGTCGACGGGAGAAGCCGTCCTGTCGACATAGCGCTGTCTACACTGCGAGTTCGGTTGTTATAACTGCATCACTCAGGAATGTGGATTTTCCACACCCCTGAGTGACGTAGTTATACCAACATAAGTTTGTAGTGTAGACGAGGAAGGCAGGTACTCCACATGTAAAGAGATGATCAAAACTTTGTATATTTTGAAATTAAAGTAACCTATTTTAACACCATTTCTTTTCTTTTAAAGATACTTCAATCATAAACTCTTTGGGGGCAGGGATTATTTTTTTGTTTTGTGTTTATATGGCGCACACACACACTAATGTTGCCCCAAGTCTTACTGACTAATCAGTCTCAAGAATTAGTAAGGCCTGAGCAGTGTGCATGGGAAAGTTTGAAGCTTCCTTAACCTCAAATACAAGAACTTAAGTTTCAACGTATTTAAATATTTCTTTCCATTTTGTTGCACTTAAGTCTCAGTTCATTTTTAAATTTTTGAAAGAAAAGCTTATTCTAATGAAAAAGAAAAATCTAACTGGACACTAAGGTCTTTTCTTGTTTAGCCATTTCTGCTTTCTTAATCTTTGGCAATTATTCTCCCATTTTTTTAGAGTGTCTCAGGACCATTGCTAGTCTTTCATTTCACGTCATGTAAATATTTCAACCTATTTCAAGTTTTAATAATGGTGAATATGATTAAGATTAGCATTTAGTAAGTATTTTAAAAGCTCTTTCCTTTCCACAAGGATTTAAGGCTCAGTTAAGCTCTTAACTAGAATCCTTGACACTCGAAAAAAATATATATTACTATGGTGCTAAAACAGTAACTTGGTAGGTGAGGATGTGAGATACTTTCAATTATAAAACTAATCTGGACACCCTTTATCCCTCTAACTTTCTGCTTCAAATTTCTCATGCTTAATCCCTAGCCAAAAAGTTTTTTTTTTAAATTTGAATTTAATCAGGAAAAGGGGTTTGAAGAGCTCCAGAAAAAAAAAAAAAAAAAAAAAAAAAACACACACCACACACACACACCCTTCTTGTTTTTTTACTTCTGAAAAGCCTTCTAGCTTCCCGCCTCCCTTCTTTGCCCCCAAAAAGCATCTCAGTTATTTTCTGGACTAAAATCAAAAGATAGTTACTAACTGACACAGAGATATAGAAAAAGTGGCATATGAATTTGGAAGCCAGGATATTTTAATACCTCCTCATCTTTTGATGAGGTTTCTACTTTTCCCCCCCAAGATGATGTATAAAAATATCCATTCTTTCTACCTAAAAATCACTTAAAACAGGAAAGATGTTCATCACTTCCAAGCCTGTTGCAATAGTATACAATAGATTTTAGGATGTCAAATGGCTGCTGTCCCAGGCGCTTTTTCCTTTTTCCCCGGGGGGCTCAAACTGTGCTTCACCCTAAGGCCCTGCCCACACTCCTCCCCCTCCCCGAAGGCCCCACTCTAGCTCCACCTCTTCCTGCGCCCACTCCACCCCTCCCTGAGGCTCCTGTCCACCCTCCCCTCAGCTCCTTTCTGAGCCGCTAAACAGCTGTTTGGCAGTGGCACCACTTCTCATCAGCTGTCAGGTGAGAACAGCAGTGCTCCCACATCAGCTGATGAGTGGGGGTGGGGGAACTGCTGTGGCTGGTGGGTGCTGAGCACCCACTATTTTTTCCCCATTGGATGTTCCAGCCCCAGAAAAACCGAAGGTGTCGGGGCCTATGGCTGCTGTTTTGTCCCAAAATATGGCTGTATTTCAGTGGCAGATAGAATGAAAGATAATACATGAAGTCAAGGTCTGCCCCTAGATACCTACACCCAACCCTTGGGTTATTTTGATGTTAACTGGAATAGGATATACATATTTGTTAGGAAAAATGACCCACAGTTTGCAAAACACTGAGAATGCTCACATTGACAGAAGTATTTATGAATATACAAATATTACCATAACTATATATTATGCAGAGAACAACAAGAGGTCTATTGAAATCAGCCTCTTAGGACACTAGTAAACAAGGGATGCTGCTGACAAGAGGAAGAACCTACCCTGTGCAGAACAGAAATAACACTCAAAATTACATTACAAGAGGTTCCTTGGATAAAGTGCCCAGAAACGAGTATTTAAGCTTGTTTCATTCTGTGTCTAAATATGGCAGCTGAAATCCTCTCTCCATTAAAATCAATGGCAAAATGCCTTTGACTTCAAAGGAGCCCAGGGTTTCACCCCAGAATGCATTCTGGGAAAAGTTTACAGGAAGTTCACTTGAGATCAACAAATTACTAACTGTTAAACATTCTCCCTTTTTATCTTTAATGTTTGCTGATTAATTGAAGACAGTAAACAGCGTCTAATATTCAATCTTAACTGACTGAAAGGAGGAGTTTATGTAAATGGAGATTGCATTCAACAAGTGACTAGTATCTTTAGAGGAAAATAAAATCGTATCTTTTCATTTCAATAGACTTGTTTATTTCTAAACCGAAACATTAGTCCCACATGCATAAGATATTTTATTTGCACTTTTCCCCTTTAACAACATTTTCTATTTTAACTTTATTTAATAAACTCGTTAACCAAACCGATGTGTTAGTACAAACTGGATAATTTAGATCCCTTTAATTCTCTGTGGTACACAGCATACCATCTGTCAGTGTAGATTTGTATTATTTATGAAAAGCATCAGTTGAAAGAAAATTAATATATGTATTGAGGCCCTCTGTTTTACTTGGGTGGATGGGAATTTAATACCATATTGAATATAACTGACATGAAAACTACCGTCTCTTGAAGGTGAGTGAGGTAATTTCTTTTATTGGACCAACATTTGTTCATGAGGGAGACAAGCTTTTGAGCTTATGCAGAGTTCTTCAGGTCTGAGAAAACACTGCATATTTTAAAGTGTAATTTATGTCTGTTTCAGAAATGATTTGATCTTTTGATGAAATCTACATCCCAGATCAGTGGTTCTCAAAGCCGGTCCGCTTACTCAGGGAAAGCCCCAGCAGGCCGGACGGGTTTGTTTACCTGCCATGTCCGCAGGTTCGGCTGATTGCGGCTCCTGCTGGCCGCAGTTTGATGCTCCAGACCAATGGAGGTTGCAAGAAGGGCGGCCAGCATGTCCCTTTGCTTGCGCTGCTTCCCGCAGCCCCAATTGGCCTGGAGCAGTGAACTGCAGCCAGTGGGAGCCACGATCAGCTGAACCTGCGGACGCGGCAGTAAACAAACTAGTCTGGCCTGCCAGGGGCTTTCCCTGAACAAGCGGCGGACTGGCTTTGAGAACCACTGTCCTAGGTGTCTGTCCAAAAGGATTAATTTTTAGCTACCAGTTCTGGGAAGGTGGTTAAGAAATGTTTATTTAGATAGTAAAATGCCTACATTTAAATATACCTGCAAAATAATTCTGTATATGGAGTTCTTTGAAACAGTTTCTATTGCTTATCTACTCTCTTCATGTAGTGGAGTTAATCTCTCTCAATAAAGCATGGGTTATTTTCCTGTTGTCCCTCCCAACTCTTCATATTGTTTAAAATACAACCACCACACACATAGCCTTCATCGGGGTCAGCTCCAGCCTCTTCCTGGTTGGGGGGTGGGGGGGGAGAGGAGTTGGGCTAGACAGAAAATTAGGGGGCTGTGCTATACATCTTGTGGGCACACATACTTATTGTTAAAAAATATACACACACCCTTAAACACTGGTTTTATCTATATTAACCTCAAATGGAGAATAAAAATTATATACAGACAGATCGGTTTTCAACTTTATCTATGACAGCTCAGTGCTGCAACATTTATTTACAGAAAATCAACAGGGAAAAAGGCCAATAACTAATAAACAAATGCAAGCTACTGGGGAAAAAAATGGGTTAAATAGCTAATTACTTTAAATTGGATAATATATTGTATTATATTTTAAAATTAACCATTTACACATGGCAGAGATAGATATTTGGAAGATTTGGCGACTCAGCCATAATATAACAACTCACACTGTGGTCAATATGGAGCAAGGGCCCAGTGCTAGACAGGGTTAACTGATCCCAGATGCAGTTGGAGGTGTTACAGTGCTCTGTCCTTCATCCTTAGCAGCAGCTGGAGGAGGCAGGGGGGAGGGAAGGGGGATGGATGCTAGGTCTTTGCGGCTCCTGAGCCCCAGCCAGTTTGCTAATTTAAGCGCCCTCAGCCTGGGCTGGAGCATGTGCAGCTGCAGTATGCCCGTGGCAGGGAGCCGCATGCTGGGGATGTGAACCAGGCGGGGAGGAAGCAGAGGTGTCATTTCAGATTCTGTTGGGATGAAGAACTTTAACTGTGATTTAGGCACCTGAAAACTAGATTTGTTTTGGCAGGTAACTTAGAAGTTAGCTGACAGGAGCACCATATCTAATTCTTATATAAAGGACAAAATTATATAAAAACACCAATTAAAGTCATATTTTAAGTTTATATACAAGTTTAGAACAATCAGGAGACAATACAGCAAGATATGACCAATCCCAAGCCATGAGGTATCAGTTCTGGAGCCTTAATACAGACATCAGAAACAAAATTTGATTTGTGCTTGAAAAAGCAGGACTTCAAATCAAGCCAGGATGCCTTTCAGGAAGACATTACCTGATGTATTATCTCTGGTGAGAACATTTTAGAATGACAGTCTGCAGGTACTCTTGCTTTACAAAGCTTTTGTTCTTGCTGTTTATTAAGATTAACATATGATTACTTAGTTAATAGTGCACACCTAATTATTGCTGCTTTGGTAATATCAAGCCTTTTTTCCACCTCATCCCTGCCCTTTTCCTTGGCAACCATAAATTCCTGGCCTGTGACTACTGCTTTCAGAAATCCTCCTCTATTTGTCCACTAAACATGGCTGCCCCAAGTTCTACCCATAATAATAGCCAAAGTGGATTTCCATAAAGTCTACATGGTTATTACCATAGAACTGTCCAGCCATTATGCAAATTCTTGCAGTCCAATTGTTGAATCATTGTCTGCCAATTAGATTATTGGGAAATGTGCAATGGAGAAAGAGCATAGTTATAGGCAGTACCAGCATCCTGAATTTTGATTGGCTGATACAATTTTTACTCATTACACACATGCACACACACCCTGGATCAGAGAGTATTTAAAAGACAAACATTAACCAAAAACAGCATGAAGCAGACAATATAAAAATACTAAACTGAATGTAAAACAAAGCAGCATCAATAGAAACAGGTAGGTAGGGGAAGGACTCTTCTACAGGGACTGAAAATTAGAAGAGGAAACAGTGACACAGAAGCATATTTAATATATTAAAGTGGGGAAGGAGGGCTGAGGCAGATTTCACTCTATGTGGCTAAGCAGGCTGGACATAAGGTACCAGCAGAGCAGCGGGGAACAGCAGAGCAGCGGGGAACAGCAGGAGTTTGCCTGGGATTGGTGAGTATCCGAGTGTGTGTGTTTGTTAAGTGAGTATCCGAGTGTGTGTGTGTGTGTGTGTGTTTGTGTTTGCTGGGAGGGCAGTTTGAAAGCCTGAGCGAGTGCCTGATTGGGTGGTAGCCTGCAGGGGGTGGGTATTGGGGGCGTCTGTTTCAAGGAAGCCTGGCTGTTTAAAAATAGCCAGAGCTCCGCGGACCAGCAGAGCGGCGGGGGACCAGCAGGAGTTTGCCTGGGGTGAGCCCAGTGAGGCTTACATCTTGCCAGCTTCTCTGAGGAAGCTCATATTAGGAAGGCGATATGGGGGGGGGGGGGGTGTTCAGCTATTGTGACCTGCACTGGATGTGCCATGTTTGTTTTTCTTCCACTGTACAGACAAAGTCACTTCTGTCCTAAGTGCAAGCTAATATCCATACTGGAAGGAAGACTGAAGGTCTGAAGCAACAGATATCAACCCTGTGTTGCATATGAGAATCTGAGGATTTCCTGGACAAAAGTCAGGATATGCTTTTACGGGCACAAAGCTCTAAAGATTTAGAGCAGGTTGCACAGTGGATTCAAGAGGCCAGTGAAGAAGCTTGGCAACATGTGACCTCCAGAAGAAGGGGGACTGTCCGGGTACCAGCAACACAGACACAGGTAAGTAACCGTTTTCATGTTCTCTCCACAGGTACCACTGCGGAGTGTGGACCAGATGATACGTCTGGGGGGAGAAAGCAGAAGGAGACTCTGCTGGTTGGAAGGCATGAGATGCACTGTCCTAAGGTTGGGGGTTCCACGACCACCACTCCCAAGAGAAGGAGGTGGGTGGTGGTGGTGGTCGGGGACTCTCTCCTCAGGGGCACTGAGTCATCTATCTACCACCCTGACCGGGAAAACAGAGAAGTTGGCTGCTTTCCAGGGGCTAAGATTCGCGATGTGATGGAGAGACTGCAGAGACTCATCAAGACCTCGGATTGCTACCCCTTCCTGCTTCTCCACATGGGCACCAATGATACTGCCAAGAATGACCTTGAGCAGATCACTGTGGACTATGTGGCTCTGAGAAGGATAAAAGGAGTTTGAGGCGCAAGTGGTGTTCTCGTCCATCCTCCCCAGAGAAGGAAACCGGGGTAGGGACTGTCGAATTGTGGAAGTCAACGAATGGCTATGCAGGTGGTGTCAGAGAGAAGGCTTTGGATTCTTTGACCATGGGATGGTGTTTCATGAAGGAGGAGTGCTGGGCAGAGACTGGCTCCACCTAACGAAGAGAGGGAAGAGCATCTTTGCGAGCAGGCTGGCTAACCTAGTGAGGAGGGCTTTAAACTAGGTTCACCGGGGGAAGGAGGAGACCAAAGCCCCGAGGTAAGTGGGCAAGCAGGATACCGGGAGGAAGCACAGGCAGGAATGTCTGTGGGGGGAGGGCTCCTACCTCATACTGAGAATGAGGGGTGATCAGCAGGTTCTCTCAAGTGCCTATATACAAATGCACAAAACCTTGGAAACAAGCAGGGAGAACTGGAGGTCCTGGTGAAGGCAAGGAATTATGACGTGATTGGAATAACAGACTTGGTGGGATAACTCACATGACTGGAGTACTGTCATGGATGAATAAGCTGTTCAGGAAAGACAGGCAGGGCAGAAAAGGTGGGGGAGTAGCACTGTATGTAAGGGAGTAGTATGACTGCTCAGAGCTCCGGTATGAAACTGCAGAAAAACCTGAGTGTCTCTGGATTAAGTTTAGAAGTGTGAGCAACAAGAGTTATGTAGTCGTGGGAGTCTGCTATAGACCACTGGACCAGGGGGATGAGACTTTCTTCTGGCAACTCGCAGAAGCTACTAGATTGCACACCCTGGTTCTCATGGGTGACTTTAATTTTCCTGATATCTGCTGGGATATCACTACAGCGGTGCACAGACAATCCAGGAAGTTTTTGGAAAGCGTAGGGGACAATTTCCTGGTGCAAGTGCTAGAGGAGCCAACTGGGGGAGAGCTTTTCTTGACCTGCTGCTCACAAACCAGGAACAATTAGTAGGGGAAGCAAAAGTGGATGGGAATCTAGGAGGCAGTGACCATGAGTTGGTCGAGTTCAGGATCCTGACACAGGGAAGAAAGGTGAGCAGCAGAATATGGACCCTGGACTTCAGGAAAGCAGACTTCAACTCCCTCAGGGAACTGATTGGTAGGATCCCCTGGGGGAATAACATTAGGGGGAAAGGAGTCCAGGAGAGCTGGCTGTATTTCAAAAAAATCCCTATTGAGGTTACAGGGACAAACAATCCCAATGTGTCGAAAGAATAGTAAATACTGCAGGCGACCAGCTTGTCTTAACAATGAAACCTTGCAGATCTTAAGCATAAAAAAGAAGCTTGCAAGATGTAGAAGATTGGACATATGACCAGGGAAGAGCATAAAAATGTTGCTCGGGCATGTAGGAATGAAATCAGGAGGGCCAAATTGCACCTGGAACTGCAGCTAGCAAGAGATGTCAAGAGTAACAAGAAGGGTTTCTTCAGGTATGTTGGCAACAAGAAGAAAGTCAAGGGAAGTGTGGGCCCCTTACTGAATGAGGGAGGCAACCTAGTGACAGAGGATGTGGAAAAAGCTAATGTACTCAATGCTTTTTTGCCTCTGTCTTCACGAACAAGGTCAGCTCCCAGACTGCTGTGCTGGGCAACACAGCGTGGGGAGTAGGTGGCCAGCCCTCTGTGGAGAAAGAAGTGGTTAGGGACTATTTAGAAAAGCTGGACATGCACAAGTCCCTGGGGCCGGATGCGTTGCATCTGAGAGTGCTAAAGGAGTTGGCGGATGTGATTGCAGAGCCATTGGCCATTATCTTTGAAAACTCATGGCGAACGGGGGAAGTCCCGGACTACTGGAAAAAGGCTAATGTAGTGCCAATCTTTAAAAAAGGGAAGGAGGAGAATCCGGGGAACTACAGGCCAGTCAGCCTCACCTCAGTCCCTGGAAAAATCATGGAACAGGTCCTCAAAGAATCAATCCTGAAGCACTTAGAGGAGAGGAAAGTGATCAGGAACAGTCAGCATGGATTCACCAAGAGAAGGTCATGCCTGACTAATCTAATCGCCTTCTATGATGAGATTACTGGTTCTGTGGATGAAGGGAAAGCAGTGGATGTATTGTTTCTTGACTTTAGCAAAGCTTTTGACATGGTCTCCCACAGTATTCTTGTCAGCAAGTTAAAGAAGTATGGGCTGGATGAATGCACTATAAGGTGGGTAGAAAGTTGGCTAGATTGTGGGGCTCAATGGGTAGTGGTCAATGGCTCCATGTCTGGATGGCAGCTGGTATCAAGTGGAGTGCCCCAAGGGTCAGTCCTGGGGCCGGTTTTGTTCAATATCTTCATAAGTGATCTGGAGGATGGCGTGGATTGCACTCTCAGCAAATTTGCTGATGATACTAAACTAGGAGGAGTGGTAGATACGGTGGCAGGTACGGATAGGATACAGAGGGACCTAGACAAATTGGAGGATTGGGCCAAAAGAAATCTTATGAGGTTCAACAAGGATAAGTGCAGGGTCCTGCATTTAGGACGGAAGAATCCAATGCACCGCTACAGACTAGGGACCAAATGGCTAGGCAGCAGTTCTGTGGAAAAAGGACCTAGGGGTGACAGTGGACGAGAAGCTGGATATGAGTCAACAGTGTGCCCTCGTTGCCAAGAAGGCCAATGGCATTTTGGGATGTATAGGTAGGGGAATAGCCAGCAGATCGAGGGATGTGATCGTTCCCCTCTATTTGACATTGGTGAGGCCTCATCTGGAGTACTGTTTCCAGTTTTGAGCCCCACACTACAAGAAGGATGTGGATAAATTGGAGAGAGTCCAGCGAAGGGCAACAAAAATTATTAGGGGTCTGGAACACATGACTTATGAGGAGAGGCTGAGGGAACTGGATTGTTTAGTCTGCAGAAGAGAAGAATGAGGGGGGATTTGATAGCTGCTTTCAACTACCTGAGAGGTGGTTCCAGAGAGGATGGTTCTAGACTATTCTCAGTGGTAGAAGAGGACAGGACAAGGAGTAATGGTCTCAAGTTGCCGTGGGGGAGGTTTAGGTTGGATATTAGGAAAAACTTTTTCACTAGGAGGGTGGTGAAACACTGGAATGTGTTACCTAGGGAGGTGGTAGAATCTCCTTCCTTAGAAGTTTAAAGTCAGGCTTGACAAAGCCCTGGCTGGGATGATTTAATTGGGGATTGGTCCTGCTTTGAGCAGGGGGTTGGACTAGATGACCTCCTGAGGTCCCTTCCAACTCTGAAGTTCTATGATTCTACTCTTAGCACAGGCAGCAGTGGGTAAGCTAGTAGACTGGGGCTCCTAGATAGCTAGGAAGGGGGAGGAGAGGAGGGAGAGTGGTAAGCATGACAGCCTTTGGGTGCAACCCGTGAAAGGACTTAGGCATTGAAATTCTGAGCATCATGGCCCCTAGCAAAACACAGGATCCACAAAGCTGAGGTAGGTGCCTGAACTCCCTATACAATGCATGAGGAGAGAGATGCACCTTAGAGCGTGTGACCCAACATGCTAGGCAGCTTCCCACCTCAGCAAGTCAACAGGAAATAGTGATGTGGTAAAGCCCTGCCCTTTTCTCAAAAATGGGCAACTAAGGCCAGGCTGCAAGGAGGTGTTGAGCTCTGCTAGCGCTACATGAACAGGAACCCTGCTCCTGGCTTTGGTGGTTCTGTAGTTTCTTCTCACAGCGAATTAGGTGTTTGCCTTTCTCCACAGAAAATGGCAGGAGAAAGAGGTAGGGGTGCTTACCTGATAGCATCTATCCTAATGGTGAGAGCACTTGCCTATGGTCTGAGAGATGTTTGATTCCCCCCCCCCCCACCCTTTCTTTAAAAAGGAAGGGCCAAAGAGAAGGAATGACTCTGTAGTCCTGTGGGTCGGGCACCCATCTGAGGTGAGGAAGACCCTGGGCCAAGTCCCCCTGCTCCAATCACTCTTTCATTTGTCCACAGTAGAACAGCTTCAACAGGAGGGATTGGGGGAGCCCCAAATTAGAATATCCCTAGATAGTTAGAGCACTCTGATAGGTGGGAGACCTCTTCCAATCCTCCCCCACTAGGAGGGAGAGTGAATCGAAGCTGTCTCTCACATCCCAAGTGAGTGGTCTAACCGCTAGGCTAAAAGTTATAGGGTGGGCAGCACCATCCCCACTGCCTCCTCCTGACAGCTTTTCAATGGAGCCTGATCTGGAAGCCATGCTCTGGATCAGGTGTCTCCCATGACTTAGGTGGCCTAACATCTATCTTCCCTGCTTCATGAATCACTTGCACTTAGGTGAGTAATAGACGCCTGGATGTCTAGAGCAGGGGTGGGCAAACTTTTTGGCCCAAGGGTCACATCGGGGTGTGAAATTGTATGTAGGGAAGGCTGTGCCTCCCCAAGCAGCCTGGGCCCTGCCCCCTGACTGCCCCCCTCAGAACCTCCCCACCCATCCAACCCACCCTGCTCTTTGTCCCCTGACTGCACCATCCTGGGACCTCACCCCCTACCCCTAACTGCTCCCTGGGACCCCACCCTGTTTACTCCCCCACGCCCCTGACTGCCTCCCCCAAACCTCTGCCCCATCCAACTGCCCCCAGGGACCTCCTACCCCTTTTCAACCTCCCAGCCACCTTACCATGCTGCTCTGAGCAGCATATCTGGCTGCTGCACTGCCCAGCCGGAGCCAGACATGCTGCTGTGCTGCCCTGCATGAGTGGGCAGCCCTGCCGCCCAGAGCACTAGCTACGCAGGATGGGGGGGGGAGGAGAAGGGCTGGGGGTTAGTCTCCCCAGCCAGGAACTTAAGGGCCGGGCAGGACAGTCCCACAGGCCGCATGTGGCCTGCTGGCTGTAGTTTGCCCACCTCTGATTTAGAGTGAGGCAGCAGTGCATATGCCCGGGGCAAAAACATAGGTGCCAAGGGACTTTTCACTTTGAAAGTGAGTTATGTGGTCTGCAGGGTTTGTCTGTAGTTTTGTGGATTGCAGTGGGGGATTTTGGTGCCTAAAGCTGGGTTTAGATGCCTAAGTAGCTTCATGAATTCCACCTCTAATAAGTGCATCTGCACACATGATGCAGTGCATATTACACACAATGGGAGTGCATATACCCAGATAGCTAAAGATTAGGTGTGATAAGCCATTCATGAAATTGTTTTAATGAGAGGAAAAAACCACACACTACAGCATAAGGCTTGGGATTCACTTTATCTAGATGTACTCTGGGCAAAAGATCTAGCACATACTGTAAACCAATCCTTATCTGTACCTTCAATTCCTTTTAGGCATTGATTTGAACAAAAATATCAAAACCAGAATCTGTTCTCTCAATGTCAACGTGTCTTTTACCTAAAGTCCCACTTGCCCTGCTAGGCAAGGTGCTCCCTCCCCGCCCCGCATTGCCTATGGCAGGGAACTTTTGAAAAGACCACAAAAAACAAGATATTACCTCACCCACCTTGTCTCAAAAAAGAGAGATTGACAAGCCATAGATTCTGAAAGCTTGAACAGTTTTTAGGCAGATAAAGGAGACTGTTCCTCAGCATGAGCTTTAATTGCTACAGACTCTGTTAAGTAACTGAGTAGTCCATCTGCTGCCATGGGGCAATTTCTAGGTTCCATTATAAGTGAATCTACAGAGTTTGTCAATTTTACTGATCAAAACTCTACTTGATTGCCAAATGCTAATCTGGGTTGCCCGCATATAACCCTGGTATCAATATTTAAAAGACTGTTTCAAGTTACTAGACATGATGGAAAAGCAGTATTTAATTAATGCATTTGGGGTTCAATTTTTCAGATTTGTTATAAAAGGCCCAACAACTAAATGCATAATTACATTTAGGTATGCCAACTTCAGGTTTTTTTTCTCCGTTTCCTGTTGGGTTATTTTATTTCCTCTCATGGTGGTGTTGTCAGTAGTGAAGACTACAGATTAAAATTGGTTTAACAGTAAACATTATATACTTGTGCAAACTCTTCTACTATATGTTACTTCTCTGTAGAAATCAGACAGATTCCATGAAAGTTCTTTATATATCTGGATCCTACTCCAAAGTACTCAAGCACATGCTTTACTTTAAGGACATGAGTAGTCAGGAGAATTCAACTGCTTAAAATTAAGCATGTGTTTATGTACTTTGCTGGACTGGGCTCTAGATGAGCAGCGAAAGAGTCAATGACTTCACCTTCCGAGCCTTTGCCTCATTCACTTCCCCATCATACAAGAAACATCTTAAATAGTTATTATAAAAGTATTGTAAGATATCATTGAATTATTTGTTAGCTCCTGCACAAGGTGTATGCTGAATGGGGCAAGGGCAGATGACTCATTCAATGACCACGTTACCAGGTCTCTCTTCATCATCTAGGATATTTTGCTTTATTCAAAATGTACTTCACTGCTCATGGAATGACCTTTTCTTCACAGTTGGCCCCTAATTCAATGCCAGTTGAAGTCAATGAGATTATTCCCATAAACTTCAATGCCTTCTTGTTGAGGCACTTACCTTTTGTACATGACACAGGTAAGCTAGCCATACAAGGAATGCACATGCGGTGCAACTTCATAATGTTGGTTTGAAATAAATATATAAAAAGCTAAAATACTAACCTCAAACACTGCAAATTTGCCAAGATCTTCAAACCCCCATAGCTCAGCGATATCAAATCCAATTTGCAGGGGAAAACTTAAAGACACTACTGCTCCCTTCACAATGAGGACTATTACCCTGGCAAATTTCCATTTTCTAGCCCCAGTCCCTTTGTCACTAGAGCAATTGTTCAAATGAAAGAATTTTCTTTTTTAACAGAAAAGTGTTATGTTCTCCTCATTGAAAAATGCCTGAATTGTTTTTGTGCAAACTTTCATAAAATAGTCACCTTTGGGTAGACTTCAATTTTATAAAATTATCAGTAACTGACAGCGTAATTGTGAAGGCAGGGCTTAGGGAATCTTAGTTATACTTGTTTACAATAAGGATCATTAGTTAAAACTATTCCATTATTTTCTCCGACTTTTGAGTTTGTTAGTCACATAAAGAATCCAAAGGCTCACTGTAATATGTCAAGATAATACCTGATATTGACCAGAAATGTGCTATGACCTGGATTAATCGGATTCATATGAAACCTTGGTACAAATTAACTACTCCAAGCTTTCACTAGCAAAATACATCAAATTAAATGTGCACTGACATATGGAAGCCCTTTTAAAAATTTTATTAGTCTCCAGAACATTCAGAAAAAACAAGTTCAAGATAAAAGGAAAATGCTTCCTTACATACAAATATCAAAACAAACATTGTAGGTTTTGCAGATGACAGCATCAACCGATTCAACAAATAACCTTGGTACAGAACAAAAACTCTTGCATAACAATTAGTGAGGGCAAGAAACTAAGTGACATGCAGATGAAATCAGTATAATAGATCTAGCTCTTTTACAGAACTTTTTATTAGTGATCTCAAAGCACTTCACTGTCTAATGTATTTATCCTCAGCCATATTGATAAAATAATTTCTAAAACTATTTCTTGTTAGTGATGAGATGCTTGTCATACACTGGTTTAGAGTGCATGACAATATCTCACTCCAGTGGCAAGCTCCAGCAAAGGTAAGTGCCTGCTACTTATGAGAGAACAAAGTTATTCTTTAACTGAATTAGTAGCATCTCTTATTTTGTTGGTGGAGTTACTGAGTTCAGTCCATTCTCACAACCATATCATCTGTATATAGGGAAATCATTTGCTTATACTGATTAATGACATTCTTGTGTTAGGATCAGATTGTAATTGATTTATTGTCTAGTATGTGAATATCAAGAAAAGAAATAGTAAGTAGTAGTCTAAGAAGGCATAAACTAAGAACAAAGAAACTGAGTAATGAGTGATCTGTTGGAGTGGAGTAGCTTCCACTGAGAAATGGTGGAAGCCCTATCACTGGAGATTTAAACTCAGCTGAATATTGGAGAATATATTGTAGGGAATACTTGTCAGACACCATGTGATCAATTAGTTGAACTAACTGGTTTTGATATATCCCATTTCTATCACGCTTTGAAATTGGGAAGCTGAAAAAAGTCAGCCAAAGCCCTAAACCCTTTCTTTCCACTCCAGCACAATTCTGAGGGTCAGGAGAAACTAACTATAGCAGGAACTAGCTGTCCTTGAAAAGGGGGTAATCTGAAACAGCCTATCACATTCTCCCAGGTCAGCTTTTCACCTGAACCTAGTCACCAATTTATACTGGGACCACAAGTAAAACACAGCAGCTGCTTTTGACAGCAGAGTCTTCTACAGTGAGACTCTGGCTGCAAGTTCAAATAAAAAAACAATACAACACACCTATATTTACCTTTGATTAGTCATACTGGGAACCTCTTTAAATAAACTACAGAACTACTGATGTAGTGTTTATATCTCTCTATACAGTGAAAGCTCCAATCTTGGATCAGTGGGTCCCACACTTCCTGGCAGACTACATGAGCCTCAGAGGCTCACTGTGACCCTCCACATAGCCCTTCTCTCTCTAGGGAGAAGGGTCACAGCCTAGTGAGCCATTTTCATCATAAGCCAGCAAGGGAGGAGAGGAGAAGTTATCCTCCCTCACACAGTCTCTGTTGTCTCCCAGTCTCAGTGATTAGTCAGGGAGGGGGAGCCCAGGCCCACCCTCTACTCCAGACTCCAGCCCAGGGACCCTGATAGTAGCAGCTTATGGTAGCTGACTTTTTGGAAGCAGGACAAAGTATGATTCCCTGGGCCACTTCCCCACAGCAGCCCCCCTCTTCCTCAATATCTACATCACCCTTACCTCAGGGCCAGCCTCCTTCCTTGTACTGGATAAGGTTTATACTGCTGTATTTCTCTAGCAGCATGGCTCCTTTCTACAGCTACACACACACACACCTGCCCTACTAAGTGGGAGGCTTTTAACTAGTTTCAGTCAGCCCCTGATTGGCTTCAGGTGTCCCAATCAACCGAGCTGTCTCCACCCCTTTCTGGAAGGATTTTAATTGGCCCCAGGTGTCTTGATTAACCTGGAGCAACTGCCCTTTGGTTACCATGGTAACAGGGATTTGTTTAGGCTGGGGCTAACATACCTGTTTCTCACTACTTTCCTATAGCCATCTGGCCTTGCCCCATCACTATATATATATAGTTACATGGTTACACATTGCAGAGATCAGGGAAGCTACATTAAAAATATGTCTCCCAAGTGTAGGTGTATATGGTGAGCAGCTATTTCCCCAGATAGTGAGCCCGTTTAATGTTTATTCTTCATTAGTTTGATCTTAGCTGCTGCTTGAATGGAGACTTCTTTACTTATGTAACTGTTGAACGCACTGATCTAATCAAAAGACTCAACTAAATTAATTACTTTTACTTCACTCAAGTTCACAGACTATATATTATATATGTATATGCTTCAATAACACTAACTCATTATTCTTTGAATCTACTTTACTGGGAGGGGAGCTGTTTTTTCAAATATTAATGCAGAACCATGTGTGACTGGACCTAATATTCTAAGATCTCCATATATAGTGTAGTATTTTGGTAAGGAAAATGTCTTCAGACTTTAAAACTACATTTTCCCACTCACAAAAAAAGTCTGACAGAAGCAAATTCTGTGCTTATTGTCAATAATTTAATAGGAATGCAATTATAAATCTGTGTCACTATTTCATTAATACTTTATTATATCTGGCCTAAATTAATTACTACAGCTTGTTTTCCACTAATTAGGTACCTTTCTCAGCACAGATTCAAACAGTCTCCAATGACCATTTCCAGGGGTGTGTTAGGAACGAGAAAAGTAAGTTTACCGGAAAAATTATATGCTGCCACAAACCACATTTCCTTAGAGTGAAATAACATGACAGCTGTAGAGATTCACTAACTATTCATGACAAGTGTGTGTGTGTGTGTGTGGTGGCCAGGGGGAGGGAGAGAAATCAACTTGCTAATGAACTTGGCTGAACAGCATTATATATTGAAAACCCAACCTACCAAGGGCCTTTTTTGAATAAAAATAGCAGTGTATGGCTCTTACACATTTTGGAAGTTAAATGCAGTACAATATATTTTAGTAAGTGTTGAATAAAATGATCTAATTAAAGGGACACTGTCAAATACTTAAGGACCCAAGTTAAAATTACTATCACCTGGAGCACAGGATACACCACATATAATTTTTTTTGAAAGACCACAAGTCATTACCATAGTATAGCGGTTTGGTGGACTGAACCTGTGGCTCTCTCAGATCTGGTTCTCCATTTCCCCCAAATGCAGACACTATGGACTCCTTCCTCCTCCAGTGGCTAAAAGAGGCAGGGCTTTGAGTGGAAGTCAGATGATTTAGACTCAATACTGAGGTGATGCTGACCGTCAGAACGAGTGGGCTGTATGCATGAGGGTGCTTTTTGTTGGGGTTATTTACCAGACTATTGCCAGTGCAGTTTGTAGTGATATTATCAGATCCATTGTTGCTCCTGGATCTCCAACTGACAGCAATGGCACATAGGGTCTGATCTAAGGTCCATGAGTAAAGAGGATCCAAGGTCCATTCTACTGAAGCTTTCAGTTTCTTTTATGATAGCCCAAAGTAAAGGCTAGCTTTGCAGTCACAGAGGTGAGGATTAGTCAGAGTCCCTATCTCTGAGGAATAGTCACAGACTCCAAGCAAACTGCCCAAGAAAACATACTTCAAAGAACTTTGGATCAGACCCATAATGTAATGGGAATCATTCTGTTGGAGCTAGTGCAGAATGCAGCAATTTGCCTTCGTCTGTGACATAAGCCATTAATGGGCATAAAAAAAAAATCATTGCCACTCTCAACACCCTTTTTGGTTCCTGTGGGTTCTGATCTACCAAAGATCCTAAATGATCTTGGACCCTGAGAGATAACCTTGCTTCTTATAGAAAACTTGCTGTGTTGCTTCTGCTAGTCATTCTTGGGGTAAACTCCACTGGACATTCTCAGTCTCTGGAACCTTTGCTCTCTGGAAGCCCAGAGCCCAAGTCTGGGGAACTTCAAGGCTTAGTGCAAGGTGTACCTATTTGGTCATGGTTTTCACTAACCCACCTATACTTTTAGGTGCAACACTCACAGATAACATACAGAGGGCCAGATCCTCAGATGGCCTAAATCAGCATAGCTCCATTGACAATGAAGCGCTATGATTTATACTAAATGAGGATCTGGCCCAGCATCTTTTTTTGTTACTTTTGTATTTAATTTTAATTAGGTAAGACATCCAGAAGATGAGTGGTGGTCTCCATAGATATTAATATACATGCATAGATAAAGATATATAAAAATCAAAAAATAAAATCCTTAAGATCCTAACTATGTTTATTCAGTTGCTTCACTTAGGAAAATTTAGGGAAACAACATGTAAGAGGATGGGGATCGTATACATACACAACCCTCTCTCCTTGCCTGAGTTGTCTCGCTCCCCTTTTTTCATCCATTATAGGTGCCTATCAGGGGATTTTCTGAGTAGGTAACAATCATGCAGTTGTCCTACTTTCCTATGAAGAAGCTTCAAATATAAGGTCTGATTCCCATCTCACTTACACTGGTGTAAATTAAGAGTAGCTCCATTGAAGTCAGTGGAGTTACAATAGTGTATAACTGGTGTGAGATTCAAATCGGTCCCACGACGGTTGCTTACATCATAGTCTGCTCAGGGACATGGGGACTCTTGTTAAAACTAACACTAAGTGCTTGTTAATTCTAATGCACCATTAAACTTTGAAGAACTTATCAGACTAGAAAAGCCTGAAATACTATTCAACATTACAGTGCAGTACACAATGGTTGTGGTGTTTTTATACCCTATTATACTTTACCCTTAAGAATGTCTTGTCCTAGTGAGAGAGAGAGAGAGAGAGAGAGCTCTCCTTTGTCAATTTATCATGTTTATATCAGTGGGAAACAGACAGGGGGCCTGACAAAAAGCTAACTGAAATCAATGGGATTCTTTCAAATCAATTCAATGAGCAACGAAAAAGAACTAAAATCATTTACTAGCTAATAGTTATAAGGTTCTACAAGACACTGTCAACAACACTTTCAATAAATTAGTCAAACTGATCCTATCCTGCAAACAATTTCAGTTTTCACAAATCTCCATTTTGCAACAAAAAAAATTCACTGAAAAATTCCCAACCTGTTCTAATGCTTACACAACAAAAGTAGTCTTTTTTTAATGCTGCACAAAAATTAACATTTGCTTTTTAAATTTCTTAAATGAACTAGTGGTGATTTTTTACTTTGTTTTTTGTTTGTTTGTTTTGTTGTTTTGTTTTTAAATAAAGATGCTTAAAAAACACGTGGTTATGCCTTATCAGAAGACAACTTTAAAGTCAGTTAAATTATGTGTGTAAACCACTTGATAAAGTTGTTTTGAATAAGGAAACCTATGTATATAATTTAGGTCAAGATTAGTCCATTCAGCCCAATTCTCATTTCACCTACATCCAAGCAACCCAATTCAGATTAGTGAAGTCATGTGGGTTTAAATGAAAGCAAAATTTGGAATTCTGTCTTTGGTGGAGTTCATCTTGGTTTATGTTCGTATAATTGAGAAAACATGATATCTTCATGTCATGAGCACAGTGATACAGAGGGACTCACTAATGATACAAACAGAATTTTATTTCTGGAAATGACCTTCTGGATAAGCTCATTCTGCTAACGGGAAGATGCACTGCAGATCCTTTTACTCATTTTTAGGTCTTACATTAAAGCAGCTAAAAAGAAATTGTTGAATGTATAAATGTACCTGTACAGAAACAGTGTGCTGCACATGACCAACTCACGCTTCCAGTTTGATTCTTCTCGGTTAAAGAATTCCTTTGAACACTAATGACATTAGAAGTCTGGGAGAATTACTTCCAAAATAAATAGCTTGCGATGAGCAATTATCCTCACTGGAGTACATGAGAAGGGCCTTATTCATGTTATGCTATACTTATTTTTGGAGCAAACAGTCATGCTTGACAAATTCACAAAAACGTCACGATTTCCCTAATCACAAAACTCTCAGCTGAATATCACAATTCACTATCACAAAATCAGCTATTGCATTTTGTTTCTAGGTATGGTGGCAGAAAAAGGTAGGAGTTATGGCTTGATTTTGATCCTCCTAAAGTCAGTAGGAGTTTTGTCATTAACTTCAATGTGACAAGTTCAGACCCTTCATTTGTAATAATTATACCTTATTTTGTTAATGGAGGAGAAATCCTTGAAAAAACAAAGCAGATTGAAACCCAGAAAACATGCCATATATCCTGAACAGATTCAGAGCCTGATCCTGAAGTTAATGGATCAAATTCATACCTGGAGTAAGTGGCAGTTACAACTGAATTTGAGTTGCAGACAATAACACCAGGTCTGATGTTTTGAAGCACACAAACATTTTAATATTATATTTGTGTGTGTGTTTATTTATGCACTTCAGATGACTGACTTTTTCTCCACTGAGTTTCAGACTTCTGTCATCCCAATATAGTTTGAAATTACACACACACACCCCTGCACTGGAAAGCTTAACTATTATAAATAAAGAAACAGCTGGCATATGTGTAGAGAAGAATGTAACCAACCAATGCGATTATTCCTCAACCTACCACACAGGGAGAAGGCAAGGACATCAACCAGAAAGTACAAACAGCGAGGGCACGCATGCAATGGCTGAATACTGGAATCAGAAGAGAGTGAATAACAAGCAAATGAAAGTGCATGACATCAGAGAAGCATCAAGGAAAAGGGCATGTATTCTGGATGTAGGACATTCACGGGCATAATAAATATTTGGTATTTGTATAGCATTTTTCATCTGCAAATCACAAACCAATATGAAAGAATAGGAAGGTAACATTTTCCCTGTTAAACAGATGTGGAAACTGCAGCACAAGGAAGTTGTTAACTAGCCCAAAATCCTATAGAAGCCCAGTTGGCAAAAAAAAATGGAACCCAAGTCTCCTGACTCACAGGCCTGTGCCCTGTTCACTAGAGCATGTTGCCTCCCTGAAAAGATGTCTCTTCTGAAGGTATAGTACTAGACGAAATAGGTTGATAAGCAAATGGATTCCTTATATGGAGAAGGCACGTTGGCTGGCAAACGAAACACTGGAAGGAGTTTAAAAAAATGCAAGAATTAACTTGGTTACATGAAACAATGATATCAGAATGGAAAGGACTTTCCACTGAGCTGAACATTGTTAACGACAATGAATGTTTAAATTAATAATGAGAAACGTTATCACAAGCAGAAAAGTGGTAGTAATTTCCTAATATTTCGAAGCTAATTTCTATTTGGCTAATTTTTAAATGCATCCTCAAAGTAACTAGCCTAACAGCTATAGCTAAAAGTGATATCATGGAATAATATTTAGGTCTATGTTTTTGAGTAAACCCTAATATTACTGTGCAAATGTGTGAATTTGTTTTTCAGTTCAATAATAATAGTACAAGATCTAAAACATGAGTATATATACTGCTCAAGAGAACATTTTTATGTGTTCAGTTGCTTATCATTTGCCTTTTAAAGCTGCTTATTTGTCATTTAGATTAATATTAATTTGTAATTTCTGCTTATTTTTAGCAATACTTGAAAAATTCTTTACCTAAATAATCTAAAATCTACCCTAAAAGTTTCGTTATATGCAAAGATGCTCTAAAAAAGTAATTTTACAAACTATTCTAAAAAAGGCAGTTGGGGGGGAAATCAGACTAAGAGTTTTGGAAAATAATAAAGAGCAGATAAGAATTATGAACAGAGGAAGCGTAAAATCATTAAATAATTCTAGCCACAATGGATAGATTTTCGTATTAAAAATAATAGCTAAAGGCCAAGATTTTCAGAAGTGACTAGTGATTTGGGGTGTCTGATTTTGGGGGACCCAAATGAAGACACCTTAAATGGGACATGATGTTCAGAAAGTGCTGAGCACCAACTCTTTGCAAATCAGGTCCAACTAAGGCATCTCAAATTGCTCCTCTCCTCCTCCAAAAATATTTAAAACTCCAAAAATTAGTAATCATTTAAAAAATATTTTGGTCTAATGCATATTTTAACAGAGTTCTCATGTATAATAAACCTACCAAAGTGATAAACATGAAGGAGAGTATCTAATGCAATGTGATCAGTTATCCATTGTTCCTTTTCCTTCTTCTAGGTGTACAGTCAAACAACATATGTAGTCATGAAAGATTTAGATTTTTATTGAAAAATGTCAGTAAACATCGATTTCACTGTACCCAAATCAACAAAAAAAAATTCTGTCAATAATCAAATTTACAGATAGGCAAAGTAAGAAAAATGCTGCTTGGCAACTTATTAGAATTTGATTCAAGGATATTTACTTTGTATATTTTGACATGTGATAGTGACAATTTGTGTTTTAATGGTTAATGGTTATAAAGTTTTAACCAGGGCTGTCAATTAATCGCAGTTAACTCACGCAATTAGCTCAAAAAAATTAATTGCGATTAAAAAATTAATCACGATTAATCACAGTTGTAATTGCATTGTTAAACAATAGAATACCAATTTAAATTTATTAAATATTTTGCACGTTTTTCTACATTTTCAAATATTTGATTTCAATTTACAACACAGGATACAAAGTGTATAGTGCTCACTTTATATTATGTTTTATTACAAATATGTGCACTGTGAAAATGATAAACAAAAGAAATAATATTTTTCAATTTACCTCCTACAAGTACTGCACTCAAAAACAAAATGTAAAACTTCAGAGCCTACAAGTCCACTCAGTCCTACTTCTTGTTCAGCCAACCACTAAGACAAACAAGTTTGTTTTCATTTATGGGAGATAATGGTGCCCGCTTCTTATTTACAATGTCACCTGAAAAGGAGAAAAGGTGTTCACATGGCACCATGGCATTGTTAGGTATTTACATGCCAGGTATGCTAAACATTCATATGCCCCTTCATGCTTTGGCCAGCATTCCAGACGACATGCTTCCATGCCGATGATGCTCATTAAAAAAATAATGCATTAACGGAATCTGTGACTGAACTGCTTGGGGGGAGAATTGTATGTCTCCTGCTTTGTTTTATATGCATTCTGCCATATATTTCATGTTATGGCAATCTCGGATGATGACCCAGAACATGTTCGTTTTAAGAACACTTTCACTGCAGAGGTGACAACGCAAAGAAGGTACCAATGTAAGATTTCTAAAAATAGCTACAGCACTCAAACCAAGGTTTAAGAATCTGAAGTGCCTTCCAAAATCTGAGAGGGACGAGGTGTAGAGCATGTTTTCAGAAGTCTTAAAAGAGCAACAGTCCAATGTGCAAACTACAGAATCCAAACCATCAAAAAAGAAAATCAACATTCTTGATGGCATCTGACTCACATGATGAAAATGAACGTGGGTTAGTCCACACTGCTCTGGATCATTATTGAGCAGAACCCATCATCAGTATGGACGCACGTCCTCTGGAATAGCGGGTGAAGCATGAAGAGACATAGGAATCTTTAGCGCATCTGGCAAGTAAATATCTTGCGACACCGGCTACAAAAGTGCCATGCAAACGCCTGTTCTCACTTTCAGGTGATATTGTAAATAAGAAGCGGGCAGCATTATCTCCTGCAAATGTAAATAAATGTGTTTGTCTGAGCGATTGGCTGAACAAGAAGTAGGACTGAGTGAACTTGTAGGCTCTAAAGTTTTACATTGTTTTATTTTTGAGTGCAGTTATCTTTTGTACATAAGTCTATGTTTGTAAGTTCAATTTTCATGACAAAGAGATTGCACTACAGTACTTGTATGAGATGAATTGAAAAATATTTCTTTTGTTTCTTTTTTACAGTGCAAATATTTGTAATAAAAATAAATATAAAGTGAGCACTGTACACTTTGTATTCTGTGTTCTAATTGAAATCAATATATTTTAAAATGTAGAAAACATTCAAAAATATTTAAATAAATGGTATTCTATTATTGCTTAACATAGCGATTAATAGCGCGATTAATCACGATTAATTTTTTTAATTGCTTGACAGCCCTAGTTTTAACTTTAAGTCTACTGTCATTAAATAATTGTCTGACCCACTAATCATCTGAGCCTTCCATAATTTCCTGCCACTGTAAAAATTTAAATAGAAAAAAAAAGTTGAAAAGTAAATATTGATATTATCCATCAAAAATTTATAAAAAACAAAAATAAAATTCTGCCAAATTTACATATGTTTATGCCATGCCTAACAAAATGGGAACCAACCAGGCTGTGATATTAGGGACAAAAGAAATGTAAAATAATAATAATAATAATTAATAAAAATGTCCTCATGTTTACCATTCTGAAGAAGAAGCAACCCATTTAACTGACTATACCGACTGCCATACAGTTCTAAAAATATAGTTACAATTTTTAGTTTGAAGTTTCAAGGAACATAGTTTTCAGACGCATAGAGAGACTCCCCCAGTGTTTTTAAAAAGTATAGTATATCTGAAAACTGTTTTATTTTTTAAGCTTAATCTAATATCTATTTTGTTAACTCAAGTTAAAAAAACCTTAGAAGCTTCAGTTATTGCTCAGTGTATTTAGTCTTCTCCCCTGAGAACTGACTTTGGATTAACTTTCTCAAACTTCTGCTGAACTTTTACTAAGAAAGACAAGTCTGATATTAAATGCAAACTTGGTGTTTCCATGAGAAACAATTTGCAAGCCATTTTTAATCCGTTGCCTCTCTAAGGAAGATAAATTGGCTTATAGTTATGTTCTCTTTCTTGTAAAGCAATCACAATCTGTTCGTGCCTTATAATTGATCTATTAACTATGCTTACAACATTCTCATCCTCCACTATAACTGGCAAAGCAATTTAAAAATAATCTAAAACTGAAAACTTGGAAACAAAGATTTTTCACTGAAGGATAAGCAATGCAAAGTTATGAATGGGTGAAACAGCCCACGATATTAGCGATATGCTGGAGGATGCCTTCCAGGGGTTTCCGAGGGTCCATGTTAAAATTCTGGCACCAATCAAAAGAAGGGTTAGGAAGATTTCTCTGCCTCTGATGTAGACATCCCCTCTCTGGAGACTGCTAAATCTAACTTGTCAGAGATGACTTGTGCCTTAGGCTCAAAAAAGTACTACTAAAAAGCAAATATTTTGGATTTGGAATAAACTAGATTGCAATAGGTGTCAAGTACTTTCCAAAAAATGTCCCTGGGAAAGGGCCCTTCTTCTCCGCACTAAAAAATCCACCAGATGAACACTGCTCTACCATCTATACATTCAGTGCATTCTTTGGGAACAGAGTATAACCATTTCCAGTAAAGTGGAACTTATATCACTGCAAGTTTGTTTGCTCAGTTACCACTGCTTCCTTCTTTGGTTCACTGTATTTTCCACTAAATGCATCCGATGAAGTGAGCTGTAGCTCACTTCAAGCTTATGCTCAAATAAATTGGTTAGTCTCTAAGGTGCCACAAGTACTCCTTTTCTTTTTGCAAATACAGACTAACACGGCTGCTACTCTGAAACCTTCTTTGGTTCTATTTATGAGAAAGTGCTTTCAGTTAAATAGTAAAAGAACTGATTTTGCAGTCTCTCACTCCCCTTCTCTGAAAGCTCATGCATTGTTACACAGACTTTAGCATAGGTTCAGGTGAAACATTTTATTACAATACTGGCAGTGCGTCACTGGTACAGTTTGAGAGCCATTAACCACAAGTAACTGTGACATAGTTTCTTACTGACTAGGTCCTGTCTTGCAGTTGTTCAACATACACAACTCCCATTGAAGTCAATGCAAGTTGTGCATACATATTGTGTAAATGTAGATATCAATATTACAATTACTCCAGACAAATATTCTGTTTAGCTGACACCGCTGGATGGTGAGTTAAATCAAAAAATTTAGCTCATCAACAGTGAAATCCAGCTGAGGCCAGATTTTAAAGGAACATTGGCTTCTATTTTGGCAGCAGTGGGTTGCTGTCTCCTGAGGAAGAATGGAGGGGGCCTGCTGAGGACTGCTTCTTAAGAACCACCTAAGGAGCCACGGCCAAGAGCTACCTCCTTTTCCTAGCATCAGCACACCCTAGTCCTCTTCCTCAGCAGCACCATGCAGCCCTCACCAACTCTCCTTCTGGCGTCTCTGGTGAGCAGGACATGGCTGCAGTTGTACAACTTTTGGGGAGGGTCAGGTACTTCCCCTCTTCTCAGGAGTCTCTAAAGCATATAGGTCTTGTGTTATTCTGATGAGCATTGTCTCCACCACCAGGCATAAGCAGAGCAGCACCAGAAGCTCCTTCAATAACAAGAGGCAAACAGGGAAAGAAAATGTATTTTTAAAAGACTCTCTGTCTCTCTCTCTCTCTCACACACACACACAATGGGCTTTGTTATAGAGAATGTTTAAGAATTTAAAGTCTATTTGAAGCAAACATCACACTTCAATTCTGGGCTGTCCTTTTTCTCATGCAAATTATATTTTCCCCAGCCCAGTGCTTCAGCAGCAACCACTTTTTCAGAAAAAAACAAAACAACAACAACACACAACACAACCTTTATAAAGGAACTGCTAAACCACACTGGATAATAGACATCTCTAACTAAGACTACTCCCTGAGGATTTACAAGAAGGCAAATATCTCCACTCCACATAGAATCTGTTTGGCCCACACAAGGTTGTGTTTAGGATTAGTTGGCCCTCCTGTGTAATAAGTTTGGTCACCACTATTTGTGATGACCACATTCCCTAGCAGCTACATTCCTTGTGAGAACAGGAGACTGGGCTTTCTCTTAGAATCATAGAAACATAGGGCTGAAAGGGACCTCGAGAGGTCATCTTTAGTCCAACCCCCTGCGCTGAGGCAGGACAAGTATACTTAGACAATCCCTGACAGGTGTTTGTCTAACCTGTTCCTCAAAACCTCTAATGACGAGGATCCCACAATGTCCCTTGGAGGCCTATACCGGTGCTTAACTACCCTTATAGTTAGAAAGGTTTTCCTAATATCCATCTGAAATCTCCCTTGATGCAGATTAAGCCCATTACTTCTTGTCCTACTTTCAGTGCATTTGGAGAACAGCAGCCTTTAACCTATTGGAAGACTGTTATCAGATCACCCCTCAGTCTTCTTTTCTCAAGACTAAACATGCCCAGTTTTTTTTAAGATTTCTTCATAGGTCAGGTTTTCTAAACTTTTTATAATTTTTGTTAATCTCCTCTGGACTCTCTCGAATTTGTCCACATCTTTCCTAAAGTGTGGTGCCCAGAACTGGACACGGCACTTCAACTGAGACTTCACCAGTGCCCAGTAGAGCAGGACAATACAACATTCCTGTTAATACACCCCAAATTGATCATAGCCTTTTTAGATACAGCATCACATTGTTGACTCATTTTCAGTTTGTGATCTACTATAAACCCCAAATCCTTTTCAGTAGCACCTAGCTATTTACTCCCCATTCAATAGTCATGTGTTGCATTTTTTCCACCGTAAGTGAAGTATTTTGTACTTGTCTTTATTGAATTTCATTTTGTTGATTTCAATTCTCCGATTTGTTGAAGTTGTTTTAAATTCTAATCCTGTTCTCCAAAGTTCTTGTAACCCCTCCCCAGTTGGTGTCATCTGAAAATGTTATAAGCATACCCTTCACTCCATTATCCAAATAATTAATGAAAATATTGAATAGTACCAAACTCATGACAGACCTCTGCAGGACCCCATTAGATACATCCTCCCAGTTTGACAGCAAACCATCTTTGAGTACAATCTTTAAAGCAGTTATGCACCCACCTTATTGTAACTTCATCTAAACCACATTTCCCTTGATTGCTTGTGAGAATGTCATGTGGAACTATGACAAAAGTCTTACTAAAATCTAGCTATATCATTTCTACTGCATCCCTCTATCCAGTAGGCCAGTAATCACGTCAAACAAGGAAATCAGTTTGGTTTGGAATGATTTATTCTTGACAAATCTATACTAGCTATTACTTATTACCCTATTATCTTCTAGGTGCTTAGAAAGTGATTGTTTAAACATGTTCCAGTATTTTTCCAGGTGTCGAAGTTAGGCTGACTGGGGTATAATTTCCCAGGTCCTCTTTTTTCCCTTATTTAAAAATAGATTCTATGTTTGCTTGTCTCCAATTTTCTGGGACATCACCTGTCCTTCATGAGTTCACAAAGATTATTGCTAATGTTTCCTAGATTGCTTCAGCTAGTTCCTTAAGTACTCTGGATAATTTCATCAGGCCCTGCTGACTTGAATATATCTAAATATTCTTCAACCTGTTTTTCCTTATTTTGGCTTGTGTTTCTTCCTGCCTTCCCCCCATCATAAAATAGTGAAGCTTTACAAGGCAGAGGCAATTAGGCGGTCAGAAGGTGTGCCATCAGGATAAGGGCCTAGGGGTTACAACTCTTAATGACAGGAGACTAGAATGACCACAAATCTCACTGCCTTCAGAAGGAAGTGTAAAACTCACTTTTGATTTAGCTTATCAACAGCCACAATAAAACCACAAACAGAGAAGAAGGGGAATGGAGAGGAGAAAGGAAAAATAAATTATTGAAAAGAAAACCTGTCATGGTTGCCTTAGGAAATGATGAGAGGAAATAATTTCACTCTCTGATTATTTTCTCTTTTTAATATACTTGGCTTCTAAGGAAAACGAAGCAGTGCTAGACCATACACCCTCAGAAGTCTGATACTGCTGTAAAAGGACTGCTTCTTCGGGAGCCTGGGAGACATTTTCCTGTCACACAATTAAAAAATGCTGCCAAACTAGGTGTATTTTTTAAGTTTTACACGAATCCTCACAAACGGCACTCACTTTTGATTTGCAGTACATATTCTGAGCTTAATTACTCCAGTCATACAAAGTCTCTCTTGCTCTTTCTACGGGGCCATAGACGGGGGCTGAGTTCTATTCCCAGCTCTGCCACTACCCTGCTGAGTGACCTCCACCGCTCCATGCCTCAGTTTCCTCCTCTGTAAAATGGGGATAATGTACAGACCTCCTCTGTAATGCACATTGCTATCTACTGATGAAAAGTGCTATATAAGAGTTATGTATTATTATTTTGTGCCCACTGTTAGCATACATATCTGCCTGTAACTTTCACTGGAGCCTGCCATAGGTTGAAAGTTTCTTGTTTTTCTCCTGATGCCTCATGTCATCTTCTGGGTTACTTTAATATTATGTGATTGAATTATATTTTCCTGAGCTTATTATGACTGACAAAAATGTATATTAGAGTGGCTCTTGGAGGTACTAGTCAAGATAGTGGGTCCCACTGTGCTTTACAATCACATAAGATGACATGTTCCCTGCGCTGAATGAAGGGAACAGTGCTTTATGGTTGGGGGCGGGGGGGAAAGAGGAAAACTGCTGCAAAAGTGGAGGAGAAGTCAGCATGGTCTCTGACTCATCCCCTGGAAATGAAGGGCTTAAAAGGGGCAGCTCTGTGTCTGAAGCCCCCTTTTACACAGAGCAGGCTGAGGCAGTATCCACTCTCCCTTCCCTTGAGGTGGTGAAATACCAGGTTTGGTCAAGACCTGCTGTGGGCATTATGCTAGCTGCCCCTTTTTTAGGGGGCCTGGGAAGGAATTTTCCCTTACCACCATTTTGGCCTAGGTGCAGTTGGGTTTTTTTCCGCCTTCCCCTGCAGCGGGTTCAGAAAGGGCTCCGTTCATGCATGGCATGAAGTGGGGTAGGCCATACGTTGCAACTCATTATGTGTGTGGCAGATGTCCAGTGCAGGTACTCCATAGGAAAGGCATACAGTGACCGGATAAATGGCTTGAAAAGGATATATAAAGGAAGGGTTTGTTAAAGGAATGAACGGGAGGGGACTGGGGACTCCTATGATTGGTATGGCAAGTGATGCCCTGGATTTGAGGGGTATGTATACCCCAGAATGTGATCAAGCTAACTGCAACCATATTATGTGCATTCAGCCACCCTGAATTAATGAAATAGAACACCGCCTAGTTAAGGATTGATGTGGAGACAGGCTTTCAGAAACAAGGTCAAAACTAGCTATAGTTTCTGCTCATCCAAATGGGAGGAGGGGACAGACAAGTAAACAACTGAGACTGAAAACCTTGGTAGTTGGAAAACCTTGAGTCTAGACGCCTCTGATATTAACAGTTTATTGAAAGTTAGAAAAGTGATGATCCAGTAGGGGTCATTATGACCTATGTGTTTTGTAGAAGTTAGTTACAAAAGATTAGCTAATAGAGTGTACTTTGGAGCAGTCCTCTGTTGCCATCTTGAGAGACATTTTTTCTGACACCCTTTCTCCCCTGTGGGTGAACAAGTGGCCACTGCAAACCTGCTGTTAATGCCTTAATACCATTCTAGATGGGAGGTAAATATCTGGGATGTGCTAAGGAGGTTCTCAAACTGGGGATCATGAGGTTATTACATGGGGGGCTGCGAGCAGTCAGCCTCTACCCCAAACCCCGCTTTGCCTCCAGCATTTGTAATGGTGTTAAATATAAAAAAAAGTGTTTTTCATTTATAAGGGGGGTCGCACTCAGAGGCTTGCTGTGTGAAAGGGGTCACCAGTACAAAAGTTTGAGAACCACTGTCTAAACCTATTGCTTATGTTTGTGTGTGCTTAAATCTAATAAACTGCAATTTTAGATATAGCACACTTACTGGCATGAATCTTATCAGATGGAAGTGCCTGCTTCCTTACACCGCCTGGAGTAAAATAGTTAAGTTGTCCCTGTTGAGGGTTCTGAAAATCCCAGATAACACAGGGAGCCAACCCACTTTCTTATAGCCCACCTTAACCCTCCTACGGGGGAGGTTGGATGGTAAGGTCCCAGCAATGGATTGGCTGGGGGCACCTGAATGGAAAAAGAGGGGGTTCTGGGGGAAGCTTCCTAGGTTATTACAGAATAAACATGGGGTTACCTGTACTGTACACTTTTATCTGCCAGGTAGTACCCGACATGTATTAATAAAGTTACAGCCTGATTAACCCCATATCAAATGTCTCCTGTCCTTCTTTCAGTATAGCCAGACAACTGTGTAACTCTATGTGCCTTATGAAAAGCTCTCAATATTCCAAGACTTGCAATAAAATCAGAACTGGCAACATGGCATATCTAGAGAAACAAACCAAGTGCTTTACTTAAAACACATACATACTGTCAAGATAGACACCTACAGCCAAGATAATCTAAAAAGAAGTGGCTTTTCAAATCCAGACCTGTGAAAGCATAAGCCATTCTGTTCTATGGGAACCCAGTCCCGTTCTCCGTAAAGTCAATGGCAAAACTCCCGATGATGTCAACCAAAGTAGGATTGAGCCCTCAAGTAAGCAATATAGAAATAGTTTCCTTACTGTCCCCTTCTTTTCTCCCACCCCCTTCTACCCAGACCAAAGTTTCACACCACCTGTTGTTTCCCGATGGGTTGTTATTAGGGCTGGTCAAAAATTGGCTTTCAATGGAAAATTGTGTTTTCAACTTAACAAAATTTTTCATTAGAAGTGTCTGATTTTTGTAGAAAATTTTGATTTTTCATTCAAAAAAAAAAAGCTTGAAAACCAAAATATTCCTAGCTGGAAATATTCCCAGGATGTCTTTTGGGAATAATGGTTCAGTTGCCTAATGTCTCTATTCTCTTTTATGGGCAAAGCTGTCCAGGCAGACTACATCCCCCATGATTCAGCATGGCTAGAAACTTCCCTGATAGACTGCTTCTCCTCTTCAAGAGGACAGACCATGGTGCATCATGGGAAATATTGTCCAACCAAGGAGCCCAGTGTATAGAGGAGACTGGGAGCATGAAACACCTGGACTATAACTCCCTTGAAGCACCACAGCTGCATTTCCAATTAGAAATATTTAGATTTTTGGCTGAAATAGTTTGGTTTCTGAATTTCCATTCCCCGCCCTTCTCCCAACCCAGCCCCTCCAATTTTTTTTTTTTTTTTAATATTCTGGGGCGTTTTTCAATTGGCACTCGAGACCTGAAACAAAACTAGCTGACATGAATACATTTCCTAAGAGACTAAAAAGAATATTGGAGCTCTCTCCATTTTTCTCTATACTCAGGAAGGTTATGTTACTGATTGTTAACAATTCTATTCAGCTGAAGTACTCAGATACAGAGCTGATGGAGTCCTTATAAAAACTGAGATTGTTCTTAAAGACATTATGGGCACTTTGATTAATAAAATTAAAGGGCTTTTTTGTGAAGAGATTCTAATTACCCATTTCTGCATTTGTTCTCTCTGCCTCCTTAGTCCCAGTTCTTTAAAGGAGCTCTGAGAGTAGAACATTAAAATCTGAAGTCAATTTTCATTATTATAACACATGTAACTGCCATCTGGTCACTCAATGTGTAATCATATTTACATGCCACTGCCACAGTGGAAAGTAACAAAAACAATGACAATTAACGTTAAATGTTGATATACCAGTATATATTGACTCTAAGATAGGAAAATTTACTTCTTAACTTTTGCACTCCCTGTTTATGAAAGAACTGTTACATTTGCAAGAGATTAGTTGCATTAATGTTCTCCCTAATGCAACGGTACTCTTTTTAGCTTGAATGAACTCCAGGGTAATCACTGTGACACCTTACAGACACACCCTGTCCTTTTCTGTACTTGCAGAAATGGATAAGAAAAAGCTGACTGTGGTTCTGATAGAAACAGCATTTTAATCTTGCGGAAGTCCTGATATGCTTAGGGTGTTTTCTGACTACCTTCATACACTGAGAAGTATGTCACGCTATTACAGCTGTGCAGAACTCACCTGTTTCAAAGCGCTGGAGTTTTGGCACACCGTACTGATGGATTATGGTTCACATGGGACCAGGACCCCAGAGTTTACCCTGGTATTTCAGTTGAGCAAATCAGAAATTTTGTTGAAAACAATGGTCCAATGAGAAATGAGGGGTAAAAATTAACTAAAATGCTCAGGAAAAAGTTCCCATTTCCTATCAACTCTCCGGTTTATTTAAGCACCTACATCCCGGGTGAAACCATGAAAGATGACTGAAAATGAAACTGGCATAACGCACCTGGAGTCAAACTTTTCATAGGTCATGGAACACCCACCCCAATGCCCTTATCTGGTGCTCTCTTCTGCAGAAACAACCAAGTGGCCAGCTAAACCCAATTCTTATGAGGGGGATTCAGGCTAGCCTCTCTCAGGGCATCAGGGTGGATTTAGCTCGCCTGTTTCCCCATCTGTGAGCAGGGCTGTGAGGGAATGCTCATTCCCCACACCACCACACGTTCCCAGGATATTTTCTGAGGAGTAGGCAGCTTTGCCACCTCCCCGTTTTTACATCAGGGAGACCTAGATGGCTCTGCTAGCTTCTGCAGCTGTCTATACAGTGACATTTAGTGTATTCTGGGGACTATTAGCCCTTTTCTCACTCCGCCTGGCCACCACAAGTCTGTCTTTGCTTCAAGCCTAGAGGACACTCCAAACTCATTTTCGAACTGAAAAACCAAAATGAGATTTTAAACACCTCCCAAATTATGTGGAGGCTGTTTTTTTACTTACAATGAGCTATCAAAATGGTCATAGGGTCAGAAGTGGCTGCTAAAAGGGCAGCATGTGCCATAGAAGAGAATATAAAAATATTATGCTCTTTCCCTTGCGCTCCCATCCTGCCAACTCATCCCTCCAGCTCAGCTGCTGCATTTTGCAGGCACATCGGGAACTTCAAACTTTTGCTGAATTGGGGATCAGTGTTCATCATCGTTACCTACAAGTTTATTTCACAGTATAAAATAATGATTGAAAAAGTGCCTATGTAAAATTGGCCATTTCTTAGTCAACAGATCTGCTCCCTCGTATTATGAGTTATAGCTAGTGTACTTATTTTGAACACAGAAGAAATGCTTTAATACTTGTTAGTCATAAGAGCATTGTAGAGCCAATAAAGCTAAGAGTATATGAACTGGCTGCTATTCCACTGACAGAATTATTAACTGCATTCGAAATACAGACTTATTACTGGTGATGACGCACAAGTCAGAGAACACACTTGACTTTCAGATCCAAGTAGCTAGAAAAAAATATTTGACTGTTAAAACACTGAGCAAATTTGATATGGAAATCATTGAAAAACACAGAATCCCACAAAACAGTTTTTTCCAGAGTGACTTTCTGAGTATAACTACATTTAACTGGAAGCCTAGTCTGCATAGAAACATGGCTGTGACACTCTGTACCTCAAAATAGCACCTGTTTGGTTGAAATGCTTGGGGAAGCTCAGCTCAGATTACAAAGGCTGGTGCATGTCCACTTTCCTTTGACAAAGTGGCAAACTAATGAGCTTGCATGGTCCAAAGGAGTCTTGAGCAGTGTAAAACAGAATATTCCTCAAGTGCAAGGTGAGGGGCTGGTTTGATTGGCTAATGCCTCTCTCTGTATGATTCATGAGTGGCTTTGAGCGCGTTCATGCAATTTCACTGAGTGTGAGTCTCCACACGCTGATGGCTGAGTGATCGCAGCACCTGGAAGGGTTTGCCAATGGCACAGCAGTGTGAGAGACAGCCCAGGCTGGAGAATTAAGGGGGCACAAAAGTCCCACAGTTCCAGGTTGTACCACTTAGCATAACTTTGATAAAGTTAGTGATAAATCTGGCCTACTAATGGATAAATTAGAAATAATGTTTTCAATAATATCTAGATAGAGACATGAAATCCACCAAAAACAGACAATCATATGACCAGTGGCTTTCCACTGAAAGTATGGCTCTTGCAGTTAGTTAACCCACGTTGGAAAAAAAATTGCCAAGATGTTTTCATAGGTTTTTTCCCCTTTCCTCCATATTCCCTCCCTGACAAGTTTAAAGCACATTAGATGGACAAAAGCACATTAATACTTGGTGTTCTTAAAGCATTATACAAACTAACTGGCTAATCCTCACAATCTGAGGTAGTCAACTTTTACCGTCCTCATTTTATAGGTGGGGAAATTGAGACAAAGAGACCTAGTCAAGACACGAACTGCTGTCAGCAGCAGAATGGAGAACAAACCAATCCAGTCTAACTGGATGGCACTGTCCCAGGAACCATGCAAAGTCAGCTGTGTCACAGCTTCTCATGAACTTTTGTGAAGTGGTTTCTACATGGATATTTTTGCTTGGTTTAATATCATATGTCCCATTCTGTTTTGTGTCATGCCTACTGTGCTTTTACATGATTTTTTGGCATTGTATATCCCACGGAACATTTTTGGACCTCCAAAAATCCAATTCGCCTGTTGTGTTAACAAGTATTTGCAGTTTGCTTTTATTTACTTGATTGAATGCTAAATGGTCTCCTTTAGTACAGCTTGATGTATAACCATCAATCAGTTTCCATTTCTATTATTATGCAGTTTCTGCAGCGCTTTGTATCTGTCACTACCTTTCTGCAGTTAAGGTGTGCCAATAATTGTCCTCTTCTTATTATCTCTAATGATCCCCATGACATTCTAGCAAGAAACGCCACCTCTAAGATGTTCGCATTGTTTATGGACAGCATTTAAAGTCCTTTGCTAGCTAATCAAATGTTTCATCTGTTTGGTTGCAAGCACTGAATACATGATGCTCCAGTAATATAGTTTTCCTCAGAGTACAATAATCCCCATACATTCTCATATGAATGTCAATTTGGTTCACTTCCCAGTTTTCAAAACACAAGTACCTTTATATCTCCTGTTCTCCTGAATAGCAGTATTAAGTACTGTAGCTTTTCCAACATTATCTCTTTGCAGCATTCAGATAGCTTCAACTATTTTTGGTCTTTTCTAGTTTTTTTAAATATAAATATTGTTCCAGTCAACATTTATATGAAGAAGCAAAGAGCAATTCCTGAAGAAGTAGAAGATAATTTCTGGTAAAATCCTTAGTTTCACTCCAGTCAGCACCATAAGCACAGAGCTTTCCTGTTTTTATTTATCTGCTTCTGATCCAACCTCAGTGTGAGAAGGAATGTCACCACCAACCAAGAGGTAAATGCAGCAACTGCTGGCCACTACTGATTGGCAGCCTCATAACAGCTGGGAGAATAAAAGAGCAGAGAAGCAGTGGGGTGGAATGGCTGCTAGAGGAACAAGCAGGCCAGAGAAAGAAGGTTCTGCCTAGCAAGCTGGTGAGAAGCTGCCCCAGAGTGACAATCAACCCAAAGAAGGGATGCCCAGAGCCACAGGCTGGAGATGCCTACAGAACCAAAGGCAGTAGGAGAGAACTCAGGGTATAGCAGGAGAATTGTGGAGGACTGATTCTGCCTGCCTGGCTTAAGAGGCCTGAGCTGGAACCCAGTGGCGTGGGTGGGCCTGGGTTCCCCTACCTGCCTCTAAAAGGCCTTAAGAGCAAAAGGGGTTCCAGGCCCCTTGAGGGCAAGGGGGATATAATCCCCAGCAACATAAGGGAAAACCTGTACACCCCAGTGAGACAGATATTAATGTCCTTGGCTCCAGAACAGGACTATAACACACAAGAAAGGGGACTGACATCCCCTCTGATCTGCGCAGACACTGCAGTGCCCTATCTGACCAAAGGAGGATGCTGACACACTGGGGTACCAGACTACAAGGCAAGTTATTCACCATTCTATATAGCTTGGGCAGGGGGAAACGAAAGGGCCATGTTCTGCTCTCTTACATTACACATTTTTTCATTTTGGTCATTTGTTGGTTTTACCCACAGATGTGTGGTAAAAGTGCAGGGGGCGGGGAGGAAATGACTCCATACTCTTCTCTGTTTCAAAAGATAGATCTTACATTTTATTTTGTAAAATGCATTCATGATTTCACAAAGAGATTATTGGCAAGTACAAATAAAAGGAAAAAATGTTGTTCCCAATCACAGGCCTCTGCTTAATATGCTGTTGGAGACATTAATGGCACTAGTGGATGGGACCATTACCCATCATCAGGTCTATCCTGTTTTAATGAAAGGGCATTGGTACGCATACACAAAGGCTTACATATCATGGCATCCTTGAAACTATTAGTAACTACCCAACATAAGCAGTAATTATGACAACTTCTTATACATAGTGTTATAAGAGCACAAGCATCTTAAAAATCTGAAAGTTTTGCACCTTCGATTTCTCTCTCAGATAGGAGGTAGGATGTTTGGGCTGCATCCTTACTTCAGGTGATTTATGTGACCTTTAACCTTCAGCTGCACTCTTAACAAGTATGCATAGGGATATGCACAGTGGTATTCAGTATCCTAAGGTCGTATGTTAATAAAATTCTCACAAAATTACATTAATGAATACTTGTTAAAATAAGGTTGTCATCTTTCCAAACGTTAAACAAGCACATGATTCCATCTCCAGAGACTCAAGTTCAAGTACTAGTTATTTTACTAGTAAAAGTGAGTTTGTTGTTGTCATCCTACTCCTTCATTTATGCATGTCACAAAATTGGATAAGTCTCTACTCAGGGGAATCCAGAACTGAGAAAAATGTTGTCTGATTAACATTGTTCCTAAGGTGCTCTGAAAATGTTTTAGACCATGTTGCTTCAGAACCTGGTCTGAACGAACACTGAAACCCCATCTTCTTCCTCCTCTTGCAAATATAATATTCCCTTGAATTCTCCTACACAGGGGAGAGAGGAAGATAGTAAGAAATAGGACAATAAGAGAATTATAAATCTTGTTTGGGGAAATTTCTCTATCTGGTTTCATACCCAGATTTCATATACCAGATAGAAAACTAACATGGTTGTGTAGGGTAGCAGCCCCATGACAAGTATATTATACAACTTATTTTGCAATCAAGGATAAATTTGAGAGCACAAAAACACAAAACGGGCACAAAACTGACTCACTGTTCATAAACACTTTCAGTTTCCTTTTCGAACTGCTGTGTTCTGAATCAGTGACCTCAGTGAAGTACAGAAAGATTCCTAACAAAATATTTTAAAATGCCATTTTAAATAAAATATGCCTAGTATACATTTATACCTGGTGCTTAGAAACCATTGTTATAGATGCCTTAGAGACATCTTAAAAAGCTCTACATGCCCCCTTTTCCCCCACCCCAAATATCTTCCCCGGACAAGATTCAGGTTTCCTTCACCATCCTCTCTGCTCTGCCCATGTTCCTGGTCTTGTCTGCCCATTTGTCAGCTTCTCTCATTGGTGATTTCTACTAGGCAGCCCCCTGTGCATGGTATGATCTTCCCGAGCTTAACCATAAAGGTTCTTTTCACATTTAAGACCCTCTTAAAGATCCACTTCTGCTATGATGTATACAGAGAATCAAGCTGATTGGCATATAAACTGCCCCTCCCCTCTCTGTTTATTTGTATCTGTCTGGAGACTGGGAGTTCCTTGGATCAAGTAGCCGTCCCTTCTTGAATGTCTGGAAAGCACCTAGCACATGGTAAGTGATACCACAAACAAATCACTAATAATACATGGACATAGCAGAAGCTTCTGTGGGCCAGATTCCAATCTCACTTACAGCAGTGTAAATCTAGAGTAGCAATTCCACTGATATCAACTTGACCATGTCTCTGTCTTAAAATGTATGAAATTTCTTTAGATTAATAATCTTCTCTTTTTTTAAAAAAAGAAATAGCTCTATATCTAATAGAATGGTATGTGATCTGTACATAGGTGTTTTCTTACCAGTGTATTTCTATCTTACACATGGCACTATCACATGGCAACATTACAACGAAAAAAAACCTTAATTGGAAGTAGTCATTGCTGAATATAAAAATTCAACAGCAGGAATGTTTCTGAGCAACAAAAGTTTCAAATATGCTCAATTTGCTCAGTGAATGATCAGAAAGCAGCTTCTCCTTTTACAATACAATCTCTTCCCTGTACTGACATTTTCATATACTATACAACAAAGTGGACACTACTATGCCTTATATAGATATCCCTTATAGGGATTCCACACTAACATATCTGAACATTAAAACGAAAATGTTCAAACTTGGGTGCTGAAAATTACTCATTAGTGCCTCAATATGTGCAACACCCGTTGACTTCCCAGAGGCGCCTCTTTAAATCAAGACATTGATTTGGAAACAGGAGTCTAAATGTGGCTATAAGTGCCTAAGGGACCCAAATCTGAACCTTTTTCGCCAAAGGATCCAGTCACAACTGATCCTGTCTGTACTTGCAAAGTACAAATGAAAAGTCTGAACTTGCACCCTTACTTACAGCAGCAGCAGACCTTACTGCTTACAGACTTGTTTCCTAAACTCATCAGCTGAGCTTACAGTTCTAAAAGCCTCCTACTATAACCCATGTATTTAAATGAACCAGTACAATGGTTCCTCAAACACTTTTGAGAAATGTATTGCAATGACAAAGCTGAGGTTAGAAACTACATTCCATATATCAGCCTGAGTAATGCAACTGCCAGAAACAGAAGACAACCCCTGAATCTTTGGGGAAATCTTTTTCCTCTTACAAAACTAAAAATTCCTTCAATTTTGAAATATTATGGCAGTTTCATGATGGGAACTACTATTTATTTGGAGCTCAGTCCACCAACACCAGAGTAAAAGATCAAGCATCACTGCAAGAATGAACCATCATTCCTACACCAAGTGTACTAGTGATAACCTTTTGAATCATGATGTGCCAGATGGCTGTTTCCTAATGACATGTTGCTGCTATGAAAATTTGTGAAGGAAAAAAAAAATTGAAATATCTATGCATTGTTGACTTTATGCTTATATTCGGTATTAAATCCTTTTTACACTCAAACAGCTCCTACTCTACTTCTTAATGTGAGCTCATTAGATAACACAGACAAACATATTAAGAAATGGTCATATTCAGCTAACCATTTATACAATCAGAAACTACAGGAACTGTTAGTAAGATTGTGTCGTATCACATTGTTGTGGTGATAGCCATGCAATCAATTGAACAGCCATATAATAAGCTGCATGTAACATGGCCCTCTCACCACCAGCACTCCACCCATTAATCCATCTTCCATGGGGTATGGATTCATTTGCTACAAATCTTCAAACAGCAGCTTCTTTCCCCTAGCAAACCAAAATTTACCCCTTTACAATGCAGTGCACCATGGGGAAATATTCAGTACTGGCCCATGACAGGTTTACTGTCCCATAATTCATGCCTAATGGGAGCTAGAAACACAAGCTCTGTGTGGTTGGGGCAAATCCCAGTTTCCTCTACTCACTCTCCCTAACCAGTAGGTTCTGAGATACTGGGGTTTTAAGTCATGACCTTTTTTATGTCTAGAAAAGATACTTAAGATCATTTTTAGAGGTTTTTAAAATGTATTTGTTATAATTTTCCTCTCCCTTCAAGTCCAGTACTTCTGGATCACCTAGCTTCACAGGAGACATGCCAAAACAGTCCCACAAGAATTTTTGTATATTCTCTGAAACAGCTTTTTCCTGCGTGGCTTACGCAGAACACACGACAGTGTGATGTGGTATAAAGGTGATACTAGCATGTTATTGAGATGACTACCATTATTGACGTGTGTAATGTGACACTCCCAAACTCATGCTGGTACACCTTTATAGCACGCCACCAGCTATGCTATCCTTACCTGGGGGTAAACCATTTATGTGTGATCTAGCCTAGCCTATAGTGTTGTACAGCCAGTGGAGCAGCCCAAGGGAGAGCTTCTTATTTAGACCTGGCTCTGGGCGGTAGTAATTGTTGTTAGGCTCCCAACCACTCCATGCCCTCTCCTGACCTTCCCACCTACCTGTACAATGGGGGGTACATAGCAGCTCTGTAAAGTCTGCTTCACTCTCATGCACAGAAAGTGGTGGTAGGGTGCATCAGTCCAAGAAAGTAAGGTCACCTACTGCCCCCTCTCCTGCCTTGCATTAGCACATAGGACAGGCCATGTTCTGGCCCTTAGATTGTAAGCTCTTTGGGGCAGGGACTATCTTTTTGTCATTTGTGAATAGCACCTAACACAATGAAGCCCTGATCATTTATTTGGGCATCTGGCGCAGCCATAATACAAATAGTAGTAAATCTCCCAGATAAGTTTAGGTAGCATTGTATTCAGTGCTCTGTTGTGCTTTAGGTCGCTTGTTTGTATCTATGTTTCTCACATACTTGTTTGGCTTTTTTGTTTCTCTTTTTAAAAGGATTGAGGATTCATGAGTGTGAATTAGAGCTGGTCAAAGTTTAAACTAACATTTCTTTTGGTTGGCGGGGGGAAAAAAGGCCCAGTGAATATGTTCATGAAAGATTTTTAGGAGATTTTAAATATTCTTTTTTTCTTTTTTTACTAAAACTCAAAAATGAAAAATTGGGGTGAGTTTGCTTTCCCCCTTCTTCCAATTCTCCCTTCCCCCTTTTTCAGCAGCAAAATGGAAAAAGAGTCACAAAGAGGAGGCCGCAGTTCCTGGAGCGAGAGGGACTGCAGGATGAGAGGGTGGTGGGAGAGACTGCGGAGGAGGGTGCAGCGCCTGCCCAGAGCTAAACCCCAGGACAGCCAGGAGGAGGCATCACTCGTTGTGAGTGACCCCTGTGACACCTGGGCCTGGCCCCATCCATCCCCCTGCACCCCAGGTTTGCTCCACTGTGACAGGAAGGGGGAGCACTGGTTTCCACCTGCATGCTCACCTGCTCACACCAGTGAAGACATTTTACTTTTTCAAAAGGTGTAATACCTTCAGCCACTGTGAGGGGCACGGGTGGCTCAGCTTTTGACAAGGCATAATTAAGCTCTTTCTGCCTGATTATAACATGCCTGCACTTTTTTTTTTAACCTGGTTGGGGATAATTAAATTAGTGACATAAATATAATCCTAATTATCAAATTTAATCTTTAAAAGCATATTGAGACTAGACCATTCTCACTTCCAACCCTAAATAACAGAAGTTTCTGCTGAAGGGGAAAGCAGGTCTCTACAAAACAAAGATTAAAAGGGCAGACGTGCCAGTGTACATTACTGTTCTGCAAATCAGCAGGGATTCATATACATATGAGACAGCTCTCAGATCAAATACCAAAATGATTTAATCTTTACAATTGCGGAGGAAATAATAAAAGTGAGTGGTGCTAGATTATGAAAAGATTTAAGGCTAAACATTAATTCATACCGTGAGAAGAAAAAAAAATCTTTCCAACCTTCATTCACTAGTTCTTGATTTCAACCAGGACAGAAATAATAGGAGATGAACCCATGCCTGTGATTATTCTCCTCCCAGAGGACAGAACTGACACTGCTTGTCTAATAACCCTTACCAACAAAATAATGCTGTCTTGAGAAGAACTATTTGCCCCACTATCCTATTTAGAGACAAAGTCCTAGAATAACTGTTAACAGAAATATGAGAAAGTAATTATTTGGAGAAGACAAAGGTCAAATACCTAAATGTTATTTGTTTTGTTACTGAAAGACAGAATGAGAACAGGTGACAACTTTGAGTGACCACCGCATTTCAAGGAAATAAGGGACAATTTTATAAATAATTCAAGACTAAATTTATTATTAAGAGACCAACACCCATGATATTTTATTAGTTGTACAAAATTATGCACAACAACAAAGTCTACACAGCACCTTAGTATTGTATGATTTTTTGCATGATTATCACTGAAATATGGGATGATGAGCACCATCTATTAATTTGATATGGGATTTGGGACATTAGGCAACAAGTGAGGATTATTTATTTCTTAAAAGACAGGTGCTCACTCTAGTGCCCTTGATTCTTCTCTCTGGGTGCATCTGTATATACGGCTGTGCTCATTATTCTTGCAACAACTCCCACCGAAGTCAATGAGAGCGTTCTCTAGGAAAGGAGTACAGGAACAGACCCATAACTGGAAAAGTACTTTGGGATTAAATGTAACATACTATATTAGATACAGTACGCCCACTTCTTCTCAAAAACATGATACAGCTTGAATGTGATTTTTTTCTTTAGTGCTGTGATTTCATTATAGCAAATCATTCAACATAAAGTATATTAGATCCTATTGCTTAAGAAGAGACTCTGAAACATTGTTGATTTTTTAACTGTTTCTAAATTAAAGGTTAATATTCTGACCCTATTTTATAAGTAAGTGTTTAAGGCCACGGTCACACGTTGCGTGTACTCTCTTGCCTATAAGATAGGAATCAGTTTAATAGCCTCCATGCATATGTTTAGAAAGTATTGCACAATCTGTCAGTTAATCGTCCTCCAAGGAGAAACTTACAGATAAACTTTTGCTTAAAAGGAAAGTCTTAAGGCTTATGTGTTAAGCATAACAGACCCCTGATGATTTAAGGAACTGCACTAGTTCTTTTTATCTTTTCACAGAGCTTTTATAAGAGGGATTTTTTTTTCCCTCCTGGAATCAGTGGTATAATTCCCATTGATTTCAATGGGAGTAGGGTTAGGTCAATGCTGAGCACTTTGGCAAATCTCACCTTTTATTTTAGGCTGAGCAGATCTGTGTTTTATACCCACCATTAATTTATTTCCAAAGCATGAGAACCATTATGCATTTAGGGCTACAATCACTCAACCAAGCATCCAGGACGAGTAGTGGGGCTGTGAAATGGATGTCTGTATAGAGACTGGGAGAGGGACCCTACTCATCCCAGGTCACGGTGTGACAGCAGAGCTTCTCAGTGCAAACCACCAAACAACTGCAACAGGCAGCAGAAACTGAACTGAAAATTATAGTGGGGGCTTTGCTTGATTTGAAATATGTAAAGAAGTAAGATACTCCCCAAAAAGACATCAGCCCTAATTCACATATAGTCTGTAGAAGGATTCCAAAAAAGCATAGGCTTAAAAATTGCACAAAGTGACAAACTTAGATATACATAAAGAAATGACATCTCTAGGTGCAAGAAAGTTTGGGCTTCCCTACTTTAGAGAGAGGTTCTGCGGAACTGAGAGATCAAAACAGGATTCCTCTTGCATCTACCTTGTAGATGTCTTTGTTGGGAAGATCCTGAGGCTAGCCGTAGAAGCCACCCTGCCTCAGATCAAGCGAGCCTTGATATGGCCTTCTAACTTTTAGGCCAGTCACACCATAGCAATGCAAGCTACAATCAGAGAGCATTTCAGCATGGTCCACTTAGTGACAGCATCATCTAAGGAACTGATGTCAATTGAAAACAAAAAGTTGGAAGGACTTTGAATGCTTTAGTTCACTCCAAGTAGAACTCCAGGGCATTTATCCTCTTGCATTACGAGAAAGGCTTTCGGATGGGTATACTGGGGGTGGGGGGGTATGTTGTCAAGACAAGCTCATTAAGGTGAGATAAGGACACTGTCCACCTTGGAGAGGAATCTTGGATAACTCCAAAGGACCACTTTGTAAAATCTGGTATAACACAGATCAATCCCTAACGCTTGAAGCTCACTCATTTTGTAAACGGATATGTCATTCTGGGATGTATTCACAGGAGTTTCATAACACACTGGAGGTAATTGTTTGGGGTTACACAGCACTGGTGAGGCTTCGGCTGGAGTACCATCCAGCTTGGGCACCACACTTAAAGAAAGATGTGAACAAATTGGAAAGAGTCCAGAGGAGAGCAATAAAAATGATGAGGTATAGAAAACATTACCTATGAGGAAAGATTGAAAAAAATGGGCATGTTTAATCTAAAGAAGAGAAGGTTCGGGAAGCCCTCATAACAGTCTTCATATACGTTAATGGCAGTTATAAAGAACGGTGATGAACTGTTTTCCGTGCCCACTGAGGGTAGGTCAGGAAGCAACAGGCTAGTTTGCAGCAAGGGAGAATTAGGTTAGATATTAGGAAAAACTTTCAAACTCTAAGGATATTTAAGCACCGATACCTGTCAAGTGAAGAGTCTGTGGAATCCCCATCATTTAAAGACAGGTTAGACAAATACCAGTCAGGGATGGTCTAGGTCTACTTGATTCCTGCCTGGCATGGGGAGAAGGACTAGGTCATCCAAGGAAAACACAAGCAATACTATCCTGTGCAGATAGCCATGACTAAGCATTTCACAAAAGCTTGTGGCACCAGTGCCAACCCAAAAGGCAAAACACTGAATTGGCAGTGCTGTTCCTCTACAACAAATAAGGTATTTCTAGTACTTGGGGAGTATTCCTATGTGCATGTAAGCTTCTACAAGGTCCAAAGTTCATAGTCCTTTGCCATCCTCTAGAAATGGCATGATGATTCCCCCGGTGACTATCTTGAATTCTTTTATTGACCACATATGCATTGCACCCAACTGTCTTATTCATCATCAGGAACGACTAGAAATAATTTTTCCCACTCTTTCACCTCTTGCTCAATTACTTTCTTTACCAGAAGGGATGAGTTTTCCTGCAGCAGACATGGAGAAGCCCAACAACATTCATTCAGCTAAGGGAGGGACAATCTGAAGGTTAGTTTGAAAAACTTTGCATGCTCCGGACCCATGTTTACAGATGAGATGGAGCCCTCCATGACACAAAGCTTCTAGTTGTGGCCCCAGTAGGGAGATCCTGACAGGTTACTGAAAACTGCTGGTTGGCTAAATGCTCTGGAGCCTTTTAAACACTCAAAAAAATTACATCCTGAAAGGTGGGGAGGGAGGGACAAGCAAAGTAGAGATATCTGAATGCCAGCTAGATTGGGCAATTCAGGTCACCCTGCCACAGACTAACATACAATTTAGGGTTATCATACATTCTATTTTATGCTCAATATTTATTTTTCCCTGGAAACATTATAAAATATCTAACACCCATAGTCTACTGTAACAAAATCTATTAAGGCTTGATTTTGTGGCGTGTGTGTGTGTGTGTGTGTGTATATATATATATATATATATATATATATATACACACACACACACACCACAAAGTTTTCCAAAATGGATACCTAAAGTAGAATCCTAATTCCCTTGTTAGACCCTGATTCTGCAATGTGGGTGCAGAGATTTATTCACAGAGAGCTCATTGAAAGACCCGATCTATAGACACTTAAAAGACTTGATTTTCAAAAGTACTGAAGTTATTAGGAGCTACTGGGTTCTCAGCACTTTTGACAATCAGGTCACATGTTTCAGTGTCAATAGGGATTTAGAATCCTAACTTTAAGTACCTATTTTTAAAATTTTGGCCCAAGTTTATTTGTCACACACAAACCTCTTTTCAAACTTTCACAAATATGAATAACTGATGTCAGAAATGCTACGTCTTCAAATTAAAATTCTATAAATCTTTGTTTCTTTAAAGAAAAAATCCTCAAACATCTCAAACTATACCTTGCTCTCTTTCACTCTTTTCCTCGTTTTTGCCTTTTGATGTAAATTTTAAAGGCCAGTGTTACACATTAAACCATTAGTGGGTTGAACACAGATCCTATAATCTATTGCAAGAAACATTTTCACAGAAGTAATAAAAGAGTGACAGGATAAAAATATTCTTAGTAAAACAAGCATATTGACTTGATCACAAATCTAGGATTGGATCTGTGGGTATTTTGCTCCCTGTTTCAGAGTAGCAGCCGTGTTAGTCTGTATCCACAAAAAGAAAAAGAGTACTTGTGGCACCTTAGCGACTACTCCTTTACTTTTTGCTCCCTGTGTTATTTTAACTTTTCCAAAAGTCTTGTAGCCACAGCAGCCATGGGCATGGATCTTAAACATATAACAATACATCATTATTCTTATTGCCAATATAATATCGGCTTGGGTATGGGAAAGCAAAGTTTGACTTTGAAAAATAAAAATCTATACAAAGAGAAATGTCACTCAGAGAAGTGTTGAGATTAAAATCCTTACCCGCCTAAATGTTGTGAATTGTACTGTTCTTTTTAAAGCTATTTTGTCATTATTTCCCTGTGAAGATGCGTCATTTTACACCAACACAAGTACAATTTTAAAATGTTATAAATATATAAAAAGGAATGTCCTTTACTTATGTCACTATTGAGACCAATGGAGATAATTTAAACCCTGTTTAAAGGTGACCTGAAAAGGTGGGAAAACAAGCAGGGCTTGGGTCCTTTTTTTTGCTGCTTTTAGCCATATAGAACATTGCTTTTTATTTTTAAATGGGCTTTCCCCCTGGCTTTTTACATTCGAAATTCAAGTCCTGCCTAGGATGGTGAACCAGTTTGGTGACATCCAAAGGGCGAAGAGAGGGAAAGGTGAGCAAGGGACAAGGGAGAGAATATTTTTTGCCAGACTAATTAGAGCGCTTGTCTCAAACGCTAGGGTCCGGGCCTGACCCTTTCAGCCGGAAACACCCAACCTTTGCGGGGGTAAACTCTGTGCTGTCTAGCTCTGGGGCGTGCTGAAAGGATGTTCCGAGTGTTTGGGGTCCTCTCCTGCAAGGAGCCTGCACTTACACTCCAACCACTCCACTTGCCAGCGCTTCTTCAAACTTCTGCGAAGGAGGGAAACTCGGTGTGTTACTTTCGGTTTAGCTGCGGCGCGTCAAGCCCGAGGGACTGTGCCGAGTGGGGGGAGGCCAGGGCAGAAGTTGAATAAGCAGCTGCCTGTCCCAGGCCCGCTCAGTGAGCGAGCCGCGCCCACAGCCCCTTCCCTGGCCGCAGGGGGCCACCCCCCAGGCACCTTCACTCCAGATCGGGTTACCTCCGAGCCTGCGGAACTCGCTTTCCCGCATCCCCTGCATGCTGCCCCCGCCGTAGCCGTAGCCGTAGCCGGCCCCGGGGGGACACATGCGCTGGAAGGACTGGAAGGACAGCAGCTCTCCCCAGGACGGCGGCGCCGCCTGCTGCTGCTGCAGCTCGGCCCTGCTCCGCGGCTTCCCTGCCATGATGCAAGCCCTGAGCTGGCGCAGACTTTCCTGGGCGAATCCCTCCCAGCACAGCACGGACGCTCAGCTGGGGCAGGCGGAGATCCGGCGAGCTCCTCCCGCCGCCCTCCCCCAGCAAAGGGCGCGCCACCCAGCGCCCGCCTCCGCCCTCAAGCCCTGTTCCTACCGCTGGCTTCATCCCTGCGCCGCGCACTCACAGCCCTCGTCCCGCTGCCGGAAGAGGGGAAGCACCTGTTCGGGGTTATTGAGCGAAGCCCCGGGGTGAACGAACCCAATGGTGTCATCATTAGTAATAATCATTCATGATTGTACTGTATTTCCCAGATTCAGGATTGGCTTGGATCTGAGGTTGGATGTTCCCTGTGTCATTGTGACATTCCTCTAGGGCCTGTGGCCGAGGTATTCTGGAAAGAAAAGAAAAGACAATCCTCTTCCAGGTGCCTGTTCATTGCACTACCAGACCCACATGAACGGGGGTGAGAGGAAGCGAGTTAAAGGCTGACCTTGCAAACCCACCAGCAGCCAGCAATTGCCCCCCGCCCCGGCCCTGGGCAATAACTGTAAAGGGACCTCAGAGAAATTGGTGGTGGTGACGTTGGATTAAGGGGGGCAGGTGGGGAAGAAGACAGATGAGGAGGGAGTTTCTTTGGCAGGAAGGAAGTAGAGAGAGCAGGGGGAGGGTAGGAGGTTCTTCCAGAGGAGAAACAGAATGTAACCACCAAAATAAAGTGGTGATGGGGGAAGTAATGGAGTAGTTTTCGATCCCAAAGTTGGGAAACAAAGAGTTGGCTCCACAGATGAGCTCACTTACCCGCCTCATGAAAGCTCCTAGGTAGCACCATGTCCACTGTGTAAGCTCAAAACTTGTGTCTTTCACCACCAGAAATTGGTCCCATCAAAGATATTACCTCACCCACCTTGTCTCTTTAATATACAAAAGCAGGTTGTGTTGCTACACACAACATGCCTGACACCCGCGTCTCCCCACCCTTACTAAACAAGGTAGTGAAAAGCAAAGCCACCTTACATAGTATTGGCATAACAAAATATAAAGGTGTAGGGGAACGACAGACCCCTGAGGTGTTGCGCAGGTGAGTATAACCCACCAAGGGTTCAGTTACACCCCTGGGCTTGATCTGCTGTGTCCATTTATCATTACTGTCCATTCTTGATCTTGTGCTGTGTAGTGTCATACCATCTCTGCTACTTCTCTCCTTTGTCCCAGGCTGAGGCACAGATTTTCCTCATCACTTTTTGTTGAGACATCTTGTACGATTCCTGGTAGCTCAAGGAAATCTTTGTCGCGCTCATACTTCCTGGTATTTGGGGTGTTGGAGACTATGCACCACAAGCTTAACTCTGCCCATTCAGCCCAACCTTCTGTATACACTCCTTTACCAAAGTATCTAATCCTGTTAGTTGAGGATGTTAGGTGTAGTAGGGTGTGGTATTGGGAGGGGACAGTTTGGTAAAGGGGTGATGTCTGGCGTCCCTCGGGGGCAGAGTTAATGCTGTGGTGTATGGTAGTATCATAATGTGCCTAGGCAACTTTAGGTGGCTTAACATCCCAGAACACAACCCTGGCTATGGTGTTTCTACGAGCTGCCACCATTATCTGGGTGTGCCATCCGTTTGAGTGTGAGCATGATAGTTACTATGTATGTGTATAGCACTCTGTGTCCCATCCCAGGACTTAATTCGCCCCCGAACCAGGGTTTAGATCCCTCTGTGTCCACCCCAGTACGGTATATCTGTGTTCCACAGAAGTCTGTCCCCCTCCTCCATTTTTCTATATCTTACTGTCACCTACAAAATTGGTCTCCAAAAAAACCTTACACCCTCTAAAAACTCTGCAGCAAGTGAGCCCTACAGGTCAACCTGGTAATCATATTTCAGGAAAAATATCAAACCCAAACAGACATTATTACAGAAACATGGAAGTTTTACATATTCTAAATCAGGGGCTCCTAAACTGAAGTATGTGTACCACTGGTGATACATAAGCTTATTAGAAGTGGTACCACAAAAATTCCAAACAAAACCTTTCAGTATCAAATGAACAGTCGCATGCACTGCAGTACATCCGAAAATACCCAGGAAACAAAATGCGTGAATAACACTTGGCAATCATGCCAGCATAGTAGTTTTATTTAGCAGTATGTTGTACACTGTTGCTGTGCAGATGGGCATTGTACTCTCATTTGCTGCACAGCTGGCTGGCTTTCTGCTAGGCCTAGCTGTCAGTTTGTGCTGGGCCACACAGCTTGAGCTACAGAGATAAGCTTGTAAAGTTCCATATCATGCCACCAGAACTTCTCATGCCCAAACAGACACAGGTATACAGGCATGAGTCAGAGCAGCTGCATAACCCATAGTCTCATGAAGCCCCAAGATCAAAGGGCCTTCACACAGGAAGGCACTGCAGAGCAGGGGCTCCCTTTGCACTGACTGATTGCTCTGCAGGGCTGAGAGGCAGGTGCTGCATGGGAAATTCCCTTCTGGCTCTGCAGGGAAGTTTGGAGGCATGGGGGTCAGTCTGGTGGATAAAACCTTGGCTACAGAACAAAAAGTCGTCTGGCTCTTCAGCAGCAGAGCAGATGGCTGGCTGCAATATGAGTTTCCTAGCAGGGCAGAGGCACTGTGCAGTTTGTCCAGCATTTGCAGACATCCAGAGACCTTGCTTGGGATGAGGGTGGAGCTTCTGTGGACCAAGACACACACACACTCACAGCAGAGCCCCTCTGCCCTTTTACACACAGAACCCCCTTTTCATAAATGGCACTTTTTTCCGTTTTCTCTGAGAGCGACTCAAAATGTATATCTTTCTTGATTTGCGTTTTGTCAAAGGGAAGCAAAGTGAACTCTGGTTTGTGTTCAACAACAATCCAGATAAGAATTGGCAGGAGCTTTGAACTTATATTAGACAAGTTAAAAAGTCAAGCCACTGAATATAGTTGAGCAGCATACCAAAACACATCATTGTCACTGAAGACATATTCCATTGTTTCTTGTAACTTGAATAGCACTAGAGACAAATAATAATCATAAGGGCTGCTTCATTGTGTATCTTTCTGATGTCTAAAAACCTGAGATGTTTAAAAAGACTATTATAATCAAACATTTTAGGCTTGCTTAGGCATTTATTTTATTAGAGTCTAGAAATACTTAAGCCTACCAAGGCCTAAAATAAATGCACACAAAAAAAGAGACATTTGAATGTGGTACTTCAAAAATCTATTTTTTAAAATGTGGTATGGGAATCAATAAATTCTGAGAATCACTTTTCTAAGTTATATATATCTGGGCCTTATCAGCATATCCAGCATGGGGGCTTACCATTAGAAAATGTCAGCAAAATTTAACATGAGCAAAACGACATATTTTCTCTAGCTTCATTTTCAGTTGTTTTAAATACATTCAAAATAACAAGAGCTGGTAAAAAATCTTTTTGTGAAAACCTTTTCAATGTAATGAAAATTTTAGCCAAAAAAAAAAATCCATTTTAATTGAAAAACATTCATGTTTTCATGACCTTCCCCCTTAAAAAAGTTCAGTTTGCAGCAACAAAAAACCAAAATATATTCAGTTTTCATAGTTTCAGATTTTCAATGAAAACTCAACAAATTTCCAAGAACATTTTAATGAAACAAAAAACATATTTATTAAAAATTTTCACACAAAAAAATTCTAAGCAGTTTTATTAAAATATTAAAAATATTTTCTGACACTAACACAGTAACATTAGTTTTTTTTTTCTATGTAACTATTTTTATTTCTCATTGCTACCTTCACTTTCCCATTGAACCAGGATGGGCTTTTACTCAAATTTGTCCTATTTCTTTATTGTGAATGTGGCATTTTGCCCATCTAATAAACTCTTTTTACAGAACTCCCAATTTTCATTCACATTTTCTGTCTATATTTGTTCTTGCAATCAATATCACTCATAATTTTCTTCAGCTTTGGAAAATTAGACTTTTTGAAGCAACAAGTATATTCTAATGAGTGACTGTCCTCTGTTTGCCCAGATTGAATGTAATCAGGTCATGATCACTGGTTCCTAGGCAACCACTAACTTCCAGTCCAGTGATTAATTCATCTTGATTGGTCATAATGATGTCCAAAAATGAGTTACCTCATGCTGGGTTTAATACCTCTTGTGTTAGAAAATTACCATCTATAATTTTTAGAAACTCTAATGATGTTTAAGTAGTGGCTGTGGGAGACTTTTGGCATGTCTCTCCCAACCTGAAGTCCCCCATAACAACACAATTTTTCTTTTCATACATTACAGATAGGTAGCTAAGGAGTTCATCCTGTTCTCTTGATATCTCCAGGTACAAATGATATCAGATGCTTGTTAATATGTGATTAGGCCACATAAGTATGTAGGTAGATTAGATTAGACAGATAAGAATGAAGGTGCTGTATAGAGATTCTACTTCACAAGAATAAAATTCTGAAATGTGTGGCATTCCTTTCCATAACACTCAGTTATGGAACACACACACACACACAAAGTTTAGTGACTGAGAGTTCTTTACTTTTCTTTGGAGGCCTGAAACCACAGGTAAGAGAGAGCAGTTTCACTCTCCTTGTTTCTTTGCAGTGTAGTAATGTTTAGAGGTGGTGAAATAGCAAGCACATTGATTTGTGAGTGTTCATGAAAACATCTGTGAATCCTGAAAGTTTCATGACTCTTACAACCAATGACTTTTCATCTAAAAATTCATACCAGAAATCTGTTATGTAATATTTACTTTTTTTTTATTCTCCTGTTTTAAAGGATGAATCAGGGAGCTGAGACAATATCATGTGACTTTTGTAACTAATCACATACCACAAAAACGTCAATAGAGAATAATATCGGCAAACAGTTTGCAAACAACGCATAAGCTGAAAATTATTAGCTCATCAGAGCAGGGACTATGTCTTCTTTTACATTAGTACAGTGTCAAAACAATGGGGTCACAAAATTGATTGGCTTCTTGAGATGGTACTGCAATGCAGATAACAACTATTAATTAGAACAATATTTCCCAGTTATTCAGAGGGCACTTATAAATAGTGGATACTTTTGAAAAGCAGGATCCGTTGACAAAGAACGTGATAACCAAGAAAGAGGCTAAATTTTAATAAATAGTTCTGGTAACAAATATATTGACCAGATGTATTAATGTTAACTGCAGAGAAATCAAGGTTCCCATTGTCAGCCTGACATATTTCCTGATGGTCATACTAGACAATATTAGACATAAAATGTTGCATATTGCATAAAGACCAGGTATCGTAAACCTCCAGTGGTGAAGCCTTTGTCAAATCATGCTCACTATCATTAAACCATGTGTTGGGATGCCCTCCAGAAATTTTTTACATGGTACATACAATGCATGGTGCCTCTGCAGGTTCTGACCCAAAGTTTCTTCTCCAAAAACACTCCAACCCATAGCATGGAAACAAAATGGAGTCATCTATCGAAACCCATCACTGCTCCTGATGCAAAACTCGCTTGTGTCCACCACCCTCTAGGGCTCCCCACCGTCCTTCTCCTGCGTGGCTCTCATTGCAGCTTGCTCTACTTATAGCAGGCCTCGATTCTGTCACTGAGTGAATCATACAGGCAGAGCAGAGGGGACACGGGCTGTTGGAAGTGGGGTGAGGCCAGGAAGGGGAATTCTGGTACAGGAGCTGGCCCTACAGTAGCGGCGAGGAGGAGCAGTGCTGGCCGGCACACAGCCCTCTCAGGTTGGCCCAAGAGCCTCTCCATCATGACTGGGAGCAGCATGGCCAAAACTGAATGAGTGGCATTGCGACCTGAAGCATGGTAATTGCAGCACCACTCAGGTTTCGCCCTGCAGCTCTCTGCCATGACCTGAATGGTGCTGAGACCCACATGCGGCAAATCAGAATGCCATTTATTCAAGTTTGGTTCTGCTGGCTCCCATCAGGATGAAGAGCCATGGAGCCAAACCTGTGTGGGCAGTGAGGTGGCCAGAGCTGTTTCTCCTCACCACTGCTGGCTCTGCCCCTGCCAATGTCACGTACCTTCCATAACGCGTGCACAGCTGCAGGCACCGCTGGCTGTGTCTACACTGAGCTATGTCTCAAAATCTCCAACCACTGCTGTAGCACAGGTATAGCTCCATGGATGCTAGAAAAGGTGAAAAGACTAATGTAAACTAGCCTCCAGCATGTTTAATACCATAGCATTTAAACTAGCTCTGGAGCTAGACAAAACAGTAAAAATGCCAGCAACTGGTCCGCATTAGGACTCAGAATGTTGCTAGCGTCAGTGGAGCTGCCTGCACTGGAGCTACACCAATAATGCAAAATGGAAACAGTCACAAAATCCTCAGTGTAGACAGAGCACACAAAATCAAATTCCAAAAATAGCATTGAATGCATTTTATGGCGTGAAGCATGCTTGCCACTCCAGTTAAGTGTTGGACAAAAAGCATGCCACAGCCAAAAGGTATTTTGTGACATGCCTTTCAGTTCACTGTCAAGCGAGCCCCATCCCAACAAATGGCACAATCCTCTCTCACAATATCTATAAACAATCTTCCTCCTGTTATAGCCTTTCTGACATGGTATCCTGAAACAATCAAACCGAACAAAAAATGTTTGGCACAACGTACAAAAGTTCAGATCTGGATATGAACTTTCCCAAAGTTTATTGATATGAGGATCCAGGGTTTTTTTTCAAGTCCATCCCCGATTTTTAATTTATTTTGATTGCAGTTTACTTAATAAATTAAGATTATCCACAAATAACTACCACTCAAGAAAGACTACCTATATAGTGTAATATAATTAATTCAATAGTTTTTGGACCTCAGGATTTCCCAGTTAGCATTACAGATCCATATGATGCCACTGAATACTGGTCTTTGCCTTTGGGTCTGATTTAACTGAATAATTTGTATACTTTGGGTACTGTAGGAAGCTGATTGCCTATTGACTGCTATCTGAGGAGGTTCGGGTGTGTTGTTCATTTCACCATGCATATAAAATTAATTACTAGAAACGGTGTTTCTCATACATCTGGTTGAGACTGTAGGATATGAATAATTGATACAATATGTAGATCTAAGAGTTAAGACTTGCCACTTTTGGGTAAATCATGTGCCCTACCAGTGATATTCCAGTATAGGTTTAAAAGATGTAGCTGTCTTAACATGTAATTTTTGGACATCAGAATAACAACAAAGCTATTGTTTCATGAGTAGGATGATGTACAGCCCTCCCAGATTATTGTCTTTAGTGATATACATGTGCACGTTTCTCCTGAGATTAAGCTTTAAGACTGCAAAACATTTAGACTGTCAGCCTGTTGCACTCCCCTATTTATAATTTTTTAAAAACCACTTTAATACTCCCCAACAAGCTGAATATCATGCAGCAGTTATAACAAAGGAAAGCATAGACATTGAATTTTGGTGGCACTAATGGAAGAATGTTATGTGATCAAATCATAGAAAATTTATCAGCAGTTAAGGGTCAAATGCTGGCCTGAATTAAGTCAATAGGGTTATTGCCACTGACTTTAATTATTAGAAAAAGAATCCCTGTGGTACTCCGTTCTCCCTGCCCGGCAGGTGGCAAACAGAACATAACTATAGAGCATGGGTGATGATATGTGCTGCTGATGTAAACTGAACTGATTAATGCATTGACTCTGCAAGGTGCTCAGTGTCCTCCTGACTTCAGTGGCAGAGAAATTCCAGGGAGGGGCCAGAGAAACTCTCAAGCCAGCATGAGCAGAGATAGACACAGCCCTCAGCGAAAGGGGGAAAATTGGGATCCAGCCAGTCCTGGTCTTCTCCACCGTAGCACCTCTAACACCCAAAATGGTGAACCCCTCCCCTGCAAGGGAGCTAGGAATTCTGCAGCACTCAGCCTCCCCCAAGTCACATGGCCTTTACCAAAAAAAGAAATTCCAGGCAAGAGCCAGCTTGGAGAACCACAGGAACTCTTAAGTCAGCAGAGCAGACACAGAATTCGCCTCAGGAGCTACTCAGACACTGAAGATGTCATCAGACGGCTTTCTACAGTTCTCACACTCGACATTCTCTTCCCTGTGCTGTCTGTCTGCTACAACCCTCTTCTGCCCTTTTGCTTAATCTCTTCTCCTCTGCCTCACTGCACCTGTCCTCCATCCTCCCCTCCTTCCTGTCTTCTCCCCTGCTCAATCCCTTCAATGTCCTCTCTCCCTTTTCCTTTCTGTTTAGCTAATCCATTCCCACATAACCCACACCTAAAGAATTAGCCCCATCCTCCACCCCTCCAAAAAAAAATTGTACACCTAACATGTCGTGTGCAAGCCAGCACTCTGTTCACTCAGCTTGTTCTGTCCCTTTCCCCTACCTTGCATAAACTCTGGGGCAGAGACTGTCTGTTAATACTGTCTACTATTACTAAGTATGATTGTACCGTGCCTAGGCACGGTACAAACATACTTAGTAATAGAATAGAAATAAATAGTAATATATAGATATAGATATATAAAACATACTTAGTAATAGTAATATATCCGTAATAATGGCTGGTTGGGTGACTGGACCCTTATAGTGCCTAGCAAGATTAGGCCATAAGTACAATGATTTGATAAAAATATTTAATTTCTGAAAACGTTGTTATAGAACTTTATCAGGAGTTGAACATTTATTAAAATGCAATTGAAAGCAACAGCACAACAAAGTTTTGTGCCACTAAATAGAATTCAGGCATTCAAAGGAAGACCTGAACACACAAGTTTGTGCCTTCAAAAGGATGGGTGCTAGGCTGACCAGATAGCAAGTGTCAAAAATCGGGACAGGAGGTGGGGGGTAATAGGTGCCTATGTCAGAAAAAGGCCCAAAAATCAGGACATCTGGTCACCCTAGTGGATGTATTTATTGCCAAAATAACACAGAGGTTTGGCAAACCATGATTAGTACATTTCTTGTTAAGTCATCCCAGACTGGTCACCTAATGGCCCAAGCAAATTTAAGTGGAGAGATATTCATTTGCCTGCCTTCTTATCACTGTGAGAGGTATTAAGAGGCAACATGAGGCAGATGTTAGGTAAGTGCTGAAGTAAACACAAAAATAAACAAATTCTGCTAATCAGAGATGAATCAAACCAAAACTTTGGATCTAAACACCCCAACACTTTGGAGAGATCCAGATCTGTGTCCAGTCCGGATGCAAATTTTACAACTTGCCTTAGGGTTGCCAGGCATTCAGTTTTCGACTGGAATGCCCGGTCGAAAAGGGACCCTGGTGGCTCCGGTCAGCACTGCTGACCGGGCTGTTAAAAGTCTGGTTGGCGGCGCAGCAGGGCTAAGGCAGGCAGGCTCCCTGCCTGCCATGGCTCCACACAGCTCCCAGAAGCAGCGGCATGACCCCTCTCCATCTCCTAGGCATAGGGGCAGCCAGAGGGCTCTACGCACTGCTCCCACGCGAAGTGCCAGCTCCGCAGCTCCCATTTTCTGGGAATTGCAGCCAATGGGAGCTGCGGGGTCAGCACCTGAAGATGGGGCAATGCACAGAGCCACCTGGCTGTGCCTCCACATGGTAGGAGCCAGAGGGGGGATATGCTGCTGCTTCTGGGAGTCACCTGAGATAAGCACCACATGGAGTCTGCACCCCTCACCCCCTCCCATGCCCCAACTCTCTGCCCCAGCCCTGATCCCCCTCCTGCCCTCTGAACCCCTCAGTCCCATCCCAGAGCACTCCAAACCCCTCATCCCCAGCTCCACCACAGAGCCCGCACCCCCAGCCAGAGCCCTTACCCCCCCACACCCCAACACTCTGCCCCAGCCTGGGGGCCCCTCCCACACCCTGAACCCCTCATTTCTGGCCCCACCCTGGAACCTGCACCCCCAGCTCAGAGCCCATAACCCCTCCCAAACCCCAAACCCCTGCCTCAGCCCAGAGCCCCCTCCCATACTCCAAACCCCTCGGCTCCACCCCCCAGCCTGGACCCCCTTCCTGCACCCCAAATCCCTCATCCCCAGCCCCACCCCAGAGCCTGCAACCCCAGCTGGAGTCTTCACCTCCTCCAGCATCCCAACCCACTCTCTCAGCCCAGAGCCCCTTCCTGCACTTTGAATTCCTCATATCTGGCCCCATCCCAGAGCCTGTCCCCCCTGCTGGAGCCCTCACCCCCTCCCTCACCCCAACCCCCTGAGCCAGCCCAGTGAAAATGAGCAAGTGAGTGAGGGTGGGGGAGAGCGAGCAACAGAGGGAGGGGGGATGGAGTGAGTGGGGGTGGGGCCTCGGAGAAGGGGAGCAGGGCCTCAGGAGAGGGGTGGGGGAGAGGGCGGGGCCAGGGTGTTCGGTTTTGTGTGAGTAGAAAGTTGGCAACTCTAAGTTGCCTCCATCCGTACATCCATGGCTTTGTGTGTTGTACTAATTTGTAACTAAAGAGAAAGTAAAGTTAATGATAATACCACTTTGCTTTTAGAATTCTAGATTTCACATAAAAGCACATCCACCGTGACTATAATTTTGCATACTAGCACTTTTTATTTTATAGTATACTGTACCCAGAAAATGTAAACTCTTTAAATCTCTGACAGCACGTTAGGCCTACAAGAGGCCCAAAGATATTTCACATAATGTAGATAGCAGAATCATAATGGTGCTGGTTGAGGCTTAGTGATACTGACTTTAAATGATAAACTGCTTTCTGCAGTGTTTGGATTCTGTGACGTTTCATATATATCAGCATACAGAGCTGGGCTGGAGACTTTTGATGATAGCTACAACAGATTCATGTATATGTTGTTTACATCTATGATGGAGGCTTATGATTTACCCCTATAGTAGCACGTAGTACAAAGTAAAAAAATACCAGAATTCAAGTTATAACGTATTGGCATCTTTACATGAAACTATATTCCTTTATATTTCTTTGAGATACTCTGGCTTATTTTTAAGAGATCTCTTTGGATATGCAAACATATTTTTCTCTTTCTTAGAGGTTTGCTATCCCCAGCTTGATTATTTTTGCCTGAATAATTCAAATGTCTTTTGTACAGACTTTAAACAATACCAATTATATGATGACTTACTGTTACCCAGTTGAGTCTCATTATTTTTTGAATATATTGTTCTGAATTATTTTTTAACTACTGACTGTGTCTATGTCGATGCCATATTTGACATATCTCTCCAAACATAAAGTTAAAGTCCATTTGCTGCTGATATTTATTTATTTTATTTTATTTTGCCAGTTCTGGAAGCACTATGAGATGGTCTGAATAATGATACTTTTTTATTAGAAATTTGCTTTATATAGAATCCTTCCCTTAGAGATGTGGATTTCTGTACAAATATTAAAGGCTTTACCTAGAAGATGCCTTGACCCTTAATCTCTGTGAAAGACAAATGAAAATAAGCTCAGTGTTCTCATTAATTTTAAGTATCCTGTTTTCACTGAGTTTTGACATTAATTTCTCCATTTTCAAAAAGATGTCAATTCACTACAAGAAAAATACTCTTATTCTGTTTACTCAGCACATTAAATATCAGATCTACCGATTATCGTTTCCAGAAAACATAGCAGTGAAAGGCATACTGTAGGCAATAGATTCTACTTGTAAGCAACAACGTGGTGCCAGCTGTAGCCAATTACTTCATTTTATCATTCATTTATTGCAGTAGTTCTCAACCTTTCCAGACCACTGTACCCTTTTAGGAGTCTGATTTGCCTCAACTGCCCCCAAGTTTCACCTCACTTAAAAACTACTTGTTTACAAAATCAGACATAAAAATACTAAAGTGTCACAGCACCCTGGTACTGAAAAATTGCTGACGTTCTCATTTTTACCATAGAATAAATCAATTGGAATATAAATGTTACTTACATTTCATTATATATAGAGCAGTATAACCAAGTCATTGACTGTATGCAAGTGCTCTTATGTAGCCTGTTGTAAAACTAGGCAAATATCTAAGCGACTTGATGTGCCCTCTGATTGAGAACCTCTGAGTACCCCCAGGGGTACATGTACCCCTGGTGGAGAACTACTGATTTATTGTGTGTTGTGTGATGTTATGATTAACTAACATGCTATATTATATATAATCATTGTATGCTATATAGATTTAAATTGTAGAATTGTAGAAGTATAAGTTTGATCAGTAGTCAGAAGGGATAAGTATGCGTTAGGCTGTAACACAAGACCTACAGGCTGAGGCCTGTAAGGTTTTAGCTGAGCCATACTAGGCCTTAGAGTTAAGAAATGCTTGACATAAATGACCAAAGAATTACCCTATGCTACAAGATTACGGGAAAAGATGTGCAAAAATTAACCCTAATTTTTTATTACAACGTACCCCATAATCACATTTTTCTAACACATGCACATGTACAGAGTGTTAGCTAGAGTCAGAAACACAAGCTAAAAGAGAGTTCCCAGATTGGGCAAAATGAGTTCCCTATGGAACAACTCCACAGGAACCGTCCCTCCACTGATGATCAGTTGGCAAGACATGCATCAAACCTTAAGAATATCATAAAGGATGTGAATATGACTATATTTGTAATTTGTGCATAGGTCTTTATAGGATTTCTGTATGCTTGGGTAATCGTAACCTTAATTGTAACTTTAATAAAATTGATAAAACAAACTAAACCTTGCACTTGGAAATATATATGTGGTCACTACTCTTGATCTTTATGTGTTCCTAGAGACTCTACATCTGAAGCAAGCAGCAAAGGTGACTTTCACTCTGTTAAGCTTGAAACTGTAGCCACCAGAGCTGAACCCACAGTAGCGAAATACAATGCTACTAGACTCACTTTAAATATAATAAAAGGCTACACAGCAAAAAGTTGCCATTATCTGGCAGTTGCCAGTAAGTAGAAGGCAGATTTGCAGGGCTGCAGCACTGGGACGTGCCTTCCCTAGCCATAGTCCTGCAAGCGGGGAGAGGGGCTGCAGCCTGGATGCTAGAGTTTTCTGTGGAGTATGGGGGTCCTGGGATCCCACAAAGCTGCATGATACATCTCCCTGCACTCTCCAGGGGTTGGGGGCTTAGCACATCCCAGCGCTTCCTTTCCTAATTGCAGCTTCAGCAGGCTGCAGCCTGGAGAACTCAGGAGAGGTACCTTGCAGCTTATTGCCCTGGCACCAGCCTCCCCTCCCAGCCTGCAGCCCTTAATGCAGGTTTGGGTGGCTGCAGCCAGAAAAGACAAATTCCAGCAACTCCTTCTCTGGCTGCAGCCTTGCAAACCTACCTGCAGCGGGGCCTTTTTTCCAAAAGATGTTCTCAATAAGCAGCATATTGCTACCAGTATCTGAATCCCATTAACATTCAAGTCAATGGTACGCAACTGGTTCCCAGGAAAATGTTGCTATTAACCTGAAGTTGTTAATATCTGGGTTGCTATTAAGTGGGATCTGCCATAGTTGATAGTTGTTGTTGTTTTGAATTTGGACTTTTCCCATAGTGATTTCTGCTCAGCTGCTGTCTCATAAATAAACCTCTTAACTAAAGTTCCTTTCGTGATATTTTCTCAGCGACTTGAAATTCTGTCATACACATCCTTGGATGTGTAAACTGGGGAATTGAATAGGAGAAGGGAGGTTATATTACCTCTGTATTTGATGCAACTGCTGCTGGAATTCTGTATCCAGTTCTGGTGTTCATATTTCAAGAAGGATGTGACTAGAAATAGTTGGTAAAATCCATGATTTGCAGATAAAAATTGATGACTTTGATTGATAAAATTACTTACCAAGGGTGAAATCCCGGCCTCATTGAAGTCAATAGCAAAATTCCCATTGACTTCAATGGGATCAGGATTTCACAAGCTTGGAAATAATTTACTGTCCTATGGAAGAGATATGAAAGATAAATCAGGAAAAAAGAAAGAGAAAAATATAATTGCATTAACAGCCCTGTGGCTCCAGCCCCAGCTCTCAGCCCTGCTCCCGCTCCCTGCCATGGCTGCACTCCCAGCCACAGCCACAGCTCCACTCCTGGCTCCCAAATGTGGGCCCGCTCCCAGCCGTGGCTCTGTTCCCCGCCCCAGCTCCCAATTGCAGCTCCTGGGGGGGCGCAGACAAATTCTATTACGGGGAAAGGAGGGTGTGACAGAGAATCTCCGTGAGTGTTTTAGAAAGGCTTTGCTGATTGGTCACTCTCATTGGATTAATTTAATTTGAAGGTTTCCTGAAGAGGGACAGTGTAAATGCTGATTTCAGAATCTCTATTGACCATGGTAATTAATCTCAAAGGATTAGCTCAGTACATTGATTTATGAAGTGTCATGAGAAAGGAGGAGTATGATTGACTGGTGGAAGTTCAAACTATACATCTACAATGGGCACAGAGTTCCTCCTGTTTCTGGAGATGGTAAAGGTTTCACAGATATATCCTTATACTTCAACTGGGGAATAACTCTAGAAACAGAAGAAAATTTTTTAAATGGACCCGTTTTCTCTAGTGAAACTTCACAGGCTGGATCTTTTCATCATGGAGTTTGCAGTCAGAATGGAATACAGCACTCCAGCTCATTTAAGGAGCCTTTGCGAGCCAAGTTCTCTCTGCAGTAACACCATTGATTTCAATGGATGCTGTGGATGCTTACCCCCACTGACAATTTGGCATTTATTTAGGTGCTGTAGTAGGGTCCACAAATCCAATACGGAGCAGAGATGGAGCGGGGGTGGGGAGGAAGAGTCTCTCCTGTTTACAGGCAAGCAGCTTGATCACAACCCCTCACAGCTGCCAGAGCTGCCACTCATGGAGGCAGACACCCACAGCTGCAACCAAGCCCTGGTCTACACTAGGACTTTAGGTCGAATTTAGCAGCATTAAATCAATGTAAACCTGCACCCGTCCACACGATTAAGTCCTTTATTTCGAATTAAAGGGCTTTTAAAATCGATTTCCTTACTCCACCCCTGACAAGTGGATTAGCGCTTAAATCGGCCTTGCCGGGTCGAATTTGGGGTACTGTGGACACAATTCGAGGGGATTGGCCTCCGGGAGCTATCCCAGAGTGCTCCATTGTGACCGCTCTGGATACCACTCTCAACTCAGATGCACTGGCCAGGTAGACAGGAAAAGAACCACGAACTTTTGAATCTCATTTCCTGTTTGGCCAGCGTGGCAAGCTGCAGGTGACCATGCAGAGCTCATCAGCAAAGGTGACCATGATGGAGTCCCAGAATCGCAAAAGAGCTCCAGCATGGACTGAACGGGAGGTACGGGATCTGATCACTGTATGGGGAGAGGAATCCGTGCTATCAGAACTCCGTTCCAGTTTTCAAAATGCCAAAACCTTTGTCAAAATCTCCCAGGGCATGAAGGACAGAGGCCATAACAGGGACCCGAAGCAGTGCCGCATGAAACTTAAGGAGCTGAGGCAAGCCTACCAGAAAACCAGAGAGGTGAACGGCCGCTCCGAGTCAGAGCCCCAAACATGCCGCTTCTATGATGAGCTGCATGCCATTTTAGGGGGTTCAGCCACCACTACCCCAACCGTGTTGTTTGACTCCTTCAATGGAGATGGAGGCAACACGGAAGCAGGTTTTGGGGACGAAGAAGATGATGATGAAGAGGTTGTAGACAGCAAGCAAGTGGAGAAACCGGTTTTCCCGACAGCCAGGAACTGTTTCTCACCCTGGACCTGGAGCCAGTACCCCCTGAACCCACCCAAGGCTGCCTCCTGGACCCGGCAGGTGGAGAAGGGACCTCCGGTGAGTGTACCTTTTAAAATACTATACATGGTATAAAAGCAAGCATGTGAAAGGATTAATTTGTCCTGGCATTCGTGGTTCTCCTGGATGTACTCCCAAAGCCTTTGCAAAAGGTTTCTGGGGAGGGCAGCCTTCTTGCATCCTCCATGATAGGACACTTTACCACTCCAGGCTAGTAACACGTACTCGGGAATCATTGTACAACAAAGCATTGCAGTGTATGTTTGCTGGTGTTCAAACAACATCCGTTCTTTATCTCTCTGTGTTATCCTCAGGAGAGTGAGATATCATTCATGGTCACCTGGTTGAAACAGGGTGCTTTACTTCAGGGGACACTCAGAGGTGCCCGTTCCTGCTGGGCTGTTTGCCTGTGGCTGAACAGAAATGTTCCCCGCTGTTAGCCACGGGGAGGGTGAGGGTTGAGGGGGTAGCCACGCAGTTGGGGGAGGCAAAATGCGACCTTGTAACGAAAGCACGTGCTATGTTTGTAATGTTAACAGCAAAGTTTACCCTGAAAGAGTGTAGCCACTGTTTTATAAAATGTGTGTTTTTAAATACTGCTGTCCCTTTTTTTCTCTCCACCAGCTGCATGTGTTTCAATGATCCCAGGATCTTCTCCTTCCCAGAGGCTAGTGAAGATTAGAAAGAAAAAAAAATGCACTCGTGATTAAATGTTCTCTGAGCTCATGCTGTCCTCCCACACTGACAGAGCACAGACGAATGTGTGGAGGCAAATAATGTCAGAGTGCAGGAAAGGACAAAATGACCAGCAGGAGAGATGGCGGGCTGAAGAGAGTAAGTGGCGGGCTGAAGACAGGGCTGAAGCTCAAATGTGGCGGCAGCGTGATGAGAGGAGGCGGGATTCAATGCTGAGGCTGCTGGAGGATCAAACCAGTATGCTCCAGTGTATGGTTGAGCTGCAGCAAAGGCACCTGGAGCACAGACTGCCACTATAGCCCCTGTGTAACCAACCACCCTCCTCCCCAAGTTCCATAGCCTCCAAACCCAGATGCGCAAGAACGCGGTGGGGGGGCCTCCGGCCAACCAGCCAGTCCACCACAGAGGATTGCCCAAAAAACAGAAGGCTGGCATTCAATAAATTTTAAAGTTGTAAACTTTTAAAGTGCTGTGTGGCATTTTCCTTCCCTCCTCCACCACCCCTCCTGGGCTACCTTGGTAGTCATCCCCCTATTTGTGTGATGAATGAATAAAGAATGCATGAATGTGAAGCAACAATGACTTTATTGCCTCTGCAAGCGGTGATCGAAGGGAGGAGGAGAGGGTGGTTAGCTTACAGGGAAGTAGAGTGAACCAAGGGATGGGGGGTTTCATCAAGGAGAAACAAAGAGAACTTTCACACCGTAGCCTGGCCAGTCATGGAACTAGTTTTCAAAGCTTCTCTGATGCGTACCGCACGCTCCTGTGCTCTTCTAACCGCCCTGGTGTCTGGCTGCGCGTAACCAGCAGCCAGACGATTTGCCTCAACCTCCCACCCCACCATAAACGTCTCCCTCTTACTCTCACAGATATTGTGGAGCGCACAGCAAGCAGTAATAACAGTGGGAATATTGGTTTCGCTGAGGTCTAAGCGAGTCAGTAAACTGCGCCAGCGCGCCTTTAAATGTCCAAATGCACATTCTACCACCATTCTGCACTTGCTCAGCCTGTAGTTGAACAGCTCCTGACTACTGTCCAGGCTGCCTGTGTACGGCTTCATGAGCCATGGCATTAAGGGGTAGGCTGGGTCCCCAAGGATAACTATAGGCATTTCAACATCCCCAACAGTTATTTTCTGGTCTGGGAATAAAGTCCCTTCTTGCAGCTTTTGAAACAGACCAGAGTTCCTGAAGATGCGAGCGTCATGCACCTTTCCCGGCCATCCCACGTTGATGTTGGTGAAACGTCCCTTGTGATCCACCAGAGTTTGCAGAACTATTGAAAAGTACCCCTTGCGGTTTATGTACTCGCCGGCTTGGTTCTCCGGTGCCAAGATAGGGATATGGGTTCTGTCTATGGCCCCACCACAGTTAGGGAATCCCATTGCAGCAAAGCCATCCACTATGACCTACACATTTCCCAGGGTCACTACCCTTGATATCAGCAGAACTTTGATTGCGTGGGCAACTTGCATGACAGCAGCCCCCACAGTAGATTTGCCCACTCCAAATTGATTCCCAACTGACCGGTAGCTGTCTGGCATTGCAAGCTTCCACAGGGCTATCACCACTCGCTTCTCAACTGTGAGGGCTGCTCTCATCTTGGTATTCATGTGCTTCAGGGCAGGGGAAAGCAAGTCACAAAGTTCCATGAAAGTGCCCTTACGCTTGCGAAAGTTTCGCAGCCACTGGGAATCGTCCCAGACCTGCAACACTATGCGGTCCCACCAGTCTGTGCTTGTTTCCCGAGCCCAGAATTGGCGTTCCACAGCATGAACCTGCCGCATTAGCACCATGATGCATGCATTGCCAGGGCCCATGCTTTCAGAGAAATCTGTGTCCATGTCCTGATCACTCACGCGACCGCGCTGATGTCGCCTACTCACCCGGTATCGCTCTGCCAGGTTCTGGTGCTGCATATACTGCTGGATAATGTGTGTGGTGTTTATTGTGCTCCTAATTGCCAAAGTGAGCTGAGCGGCCTCCATGCTTGCCTTGGTCTGGCATCCACACAGAAAAAAGGCGCGGAATGATTGTCTGCCGTTGCTCTGACGGAGGGAGGGGCGACTGACGACATGGCTTACAGGGTTGGCTTACAGGGAATTAAAATCAACAAAGGGGGTGGCTTTACATCAATGAGTATTTCAGCCAGGACTTCACGGAGAGTTCCAATAAGAAATGGTGCACCTAAGTAATTGTTCTTATTGGAACAAGCAGGTTGGTCTGGCCTCTGATTGATACATGGCTAGATTTACCTTGCTGCACCTTCTCTGTGAATGACTGCAGTGTGACCTAGGGGAATGAGTCCCCTAGATGGGGGAGGGGAGGAAGCAAATGAGTACAAAACAAATCTGGTCTATTTCTTGTTTTGATCCACTCCATCTATCTTTTACATCTTTGGCTGGCAGCAGATGGTGCAGAAGGACTGCAAGCCATCCACGTCTCATGGCTGCTCGGCAGAAGATGGTGTAATAGTACTGCTAGCCATCCTCATCTCTTGCCTGCCTGGCAGAAGATGGTACAGTAGGACTGCTAGCAATCCGTATCACCTGCCTGCTCACCATAAGATGGTTCAATAGGACTGACTGCAGGACTAAAGAGAATGACCTGCTCAAGTCACTCCAAATTTAGTCCCTGCGCCCATGTCTGCCCAGGCATTCCCCGGCCGACGTGGCCAGGAGCACCTCGGACATGACGATGACGGCTACCAGACGTACTGTACCGTCTGCTGCCACAAGGCAATGGGTTGATGCTGCTGTGTAGCAATGCAGTACCACGTCTACCAGCACCCAGGAGACGTAGGGTGACGGTTACCTGAGCAGGCTCCATGCTTGCCATGGTATGGCGTCTGCACAGGTAACTCAAGAAAAAAGGTGCGAAACGATTGTCTGCTGCTGCTTTCACGGAGGGAGGGAGGGAGGGAGGGAACGGGGGCCTGACGATATGTACCCAGAACCACCCGCGACAATGTTTTAGCCCCATCAGGCATTGGGATCTCAACCCAGAATTCCAATAGGTAGCGGAGACTGCGGGAACTGTGGGATAGCTACCCACAGTGCAACACTCCGGAAGTCAACGCTTGCCTCGGTACTGTGGAAGCGCTCCGCCGAGTTAATGCACTTAATGTACTTAGAGCATTTTCTGTGGAGACACACACACTCGAATATATAAAACCAATTTCTAAAAAACCGACTTCTATAAATTCGACCTAATTTCGTAGTGTAGAATACCCCAATAGAGGAAACAAGGCTCGCTATAAAGGGGATAGTACAGTGCTGGAAAGGGAAGTAAAAAGGCCTGGGAGAGCAAAGGAGCAACAGTCCCATATGAGGCTGTCTCCTAGAAAACAGCTGGGAGACTGAAGGCGACTGCAAGCCAGAAAAGTGAAGGGCTGACAGATTAATTGGAGGTGAGGGTACAGGAACTGATCTGACCGATGGGCAAACTAAGGAGGGTCAGCCAGGAGAAGCCTGGACCCTTCAAGAGAACCCACTAAGAGATGGTGACAGGTGTGTATGCATGCATTCAGGGATTAAGCACCCACATGTGAAAATTTTGACCTGTATATATGGTGACCTGGAGGAGTGGCAATCAGAGTACAAGTGCAAGATAGCTGTCAGCCTGCTAGCCTTCGTCTGCCTGTGTGGTGTGATGATTTCTGTTTATTTGATCTGGAGATGGTGGTGAATGAGGACAAACACAGGGATGGCTTTAATTAAACTCAACACAGGGGAAGGCCACCACCTGTCCTGTCATCCATACACACAGACCACGCATTTGAAGTGGCTCCAGTGCAGGGATTACAGGGCTCCTACCATATGGTTAGGGCCCTACCAAATTCACGGTCCATTTTGGTCAATTCCACGGTCACAGGATTTTAAAAATCGTAAATTTCACGATTTCCGCTATTTCAATCTGAAATCTCACAGTGCTATGATTGTAGGGGTCCTGACCCAAAAAGGAGTTGTGGAGGGATCGCAAGGCTGTTGTCGGGGGGATTGCAGTACTGCTACCCTTCCTTCTGCACTGCCGGTGGTGGAGCGCTGCCTTCAGAGCTGGGCGCCTGGCCAACAGCCGCTGCTGCCCAGCTCTGAAGGCAGCGCAAAAGTAAGGCTGGCAATACCGTGACACCCCCCTCCCTCCTAAAATAACCTTGTGACCTCCCTGCAACTCTCTTTTTTGGGACAGGACCCCCAATTTGAGAAACACTGGTCACCCCTATGAAATCTGTATAGTATAGGGTAAAAGTATGCAAAAGATCAGATTTCAGTCTGATGTATTTTTCATAGCTGTGAATTTGGTATGGCCCTACATATAACACATTACTCAGCATAGACTCTCCTCAGCCTACTCCTATGACTCAGCTAGCTCATTTGAGTCCTAGAACCTCACAGACGGTACTGAAAGGGCGACCCTCAGGTTCTCCCCCCTATCCCAGGAGCACAAGGCCCACGAGCATTGGAAACCATTCGCAGGTTGTAAGAAACTAACATCCTTACCGCTAATTACTAAATCCTATTAGTATTTAACTTAACTGTGCCTCCAGGATGGTGTGAGGAAGGACAACCCCCCGCCCCCAACCAGCCTACGCTAGTTTGGTCCCTACAGGAAGAAGAAAAAATCCTTCCTGGCCCTCTGACCTTAAAAGAGGTGATTGGTCAAACCTGCAGCAACCACAAAACACAGCTCCAAAGCTATCAGTACAGGATGGGGCTACTGAAACGGAGCAAATAGAGGCCCAGGCTAGCATTTAATTTAATGAAAGGGGAGGACGAGGAACCAATCAGCTCCCATCCTCCCTGCACTGGCTAATGAGTGGCTAGAGACTCTGGAGCGGGAAGCGTCACCTCTGCATTCCCCAGTATGTTTTCCTCCTCCTTTAGTCTTCCACCCATTGAGGCAAGTGGGTGGCACTCTCTAATTTCATAATTTTGTTTGCTCTAGTTTTTGATTCACTTCTTTACTTTATATTAGGGCTGTCGATTAATCATGTGAGTTAACTGTGACTAACTCAAAAAAATTAATTGTGATTAAAAAAAAATCATGATTTAATCACACTGTTAAACAATAGAATACCAACTGAAATTTATTTTTGGATGTTTTTCTACATTTTTTTCAAATTGATTTCTATCACAACACAGAATACAAAGTGTAAAGTACTCACTTTATATGTTTGATTACAAATATTTGCACTGTAAAAATGATAAGAAATAGTATTTTTCAGTTCACCTCATACAAGTACTGTAGTTCAATCTCTTTATCGTGAAAGTTGAACTTACAAATGTAGATTGTTTTTTATTACATAACTGCATTCAAAAACAAAACAGTGTAAAACTTTAGAGCCTACAAGTCCACTCAGTCCTACTTCTTGTTTGTCTTAGTGATTGGCTGAACAAGTTTTACATTTATGGGAGATAATGCTGCCCGCTTCTTGTTTACAATCTCACCTGAAAGTGAAAACAGGCATTCACATGGCACTTTTGTAGTCGGTGTTGCAAGTTATTTATGTGCCAGATATGCTAAACATTCGTACACTCCTTCATGGTTCAGCCACCATTCCAGAGGACATGCTTCCATGCTGACAATGCTCATTTATTTTTTAAAAAAGTGGTAATTAAATTTGTGACTGACCTCCTTGGGGAAAAATTGTATGCCTCCTGCTCTGTATTCTGCCATATATTTCATGTTATAGCAGTCTTGATGATGACCCAGTACATGTTTGTTTTTAAGAACACTTTCACAGCAGATTTGACAAAATGCAAAGAAGGTACCAATGTGAGATTTCTAAGGATAGCTACAGCACTTGACCAAAGGTTTAAGAATCTGAAGTGCTGTCCAAATTCTGAGAGAGTTGAGGTGTGGAGCATCTTTTCAGAAATCTTAAAAGAGCAACAGTCAGATGTGGAATCTACAGAAGCCAAATGCACATCCTCTGGAATCGTGGTTGAAGCATGAAGGGACATACAAATCTTTAGCGCGTCTGGCATGTAACTATCTTGCGACACTGGCTACAACACTGCCATGTTAACGCCTGGTCTCCCTTTCAGGTGATGTAAACAAGAAGCAGGCAGCATTATCTCCTGAAAATTGTCACCAAACTTGTTTGAGTGATTGGCTGAAGTAGGACTGAGTGGACTTGTAGGCTCTAAAGTTTTACATTGTTTTATTTTTGAATGCAGTTTTTTTTACATAATTCTACATTTGTAAGTTCAACTTTCATGATAAAGAGATTGCACTACAGTTCTTCAATTAGGTGAATTGAAAAATACTATTTTTACTGTACAAATATTAGTAGTAAAAATAAATATAAAGTGAGCACTTGTATTCTGTGTTGTATTTGAAAATGTATAAAACATCCAAAATATTTAAATAAATTATATTCTATTGTTTAATCATGCAATTAAACACAATTTGTGTTTTTAATCATAACAAAGGCCATACTGGATCAGACCAAAGGTCCATCAAGTCCAGTATCCTGTCTTCCAACAGTGGCCAATGCCAGGTGGTCCAGAGGGAATGAACAGAACAGATAATCATCAAGTGATCCATCCCCTGTCTCCCATTCCTAGCTTCTGGTGAACCAAGACTAGGAACACCATCCCTGCCCATCCTAACAGGTTCATCAATGGCTATCTTCCATGAGTTACTCATTCCTTTTTTGAACCCTGTTATAGTCTTGGCCTTCACAACATCCTTTGGCAAGGAATTCCACAGGTTGACTGTGCGTTGTGTGTGTGGGGGAAATACTTTTGTTTGTTTTTAAATCTGCTCCCTAATAATTTCATGTGGTAGACCTTAGTTCTTGTGTTATGAGAAGGAGTAAATAACATTTCTCCACACCAGTCATGATTTTATAGACCTCGATTATATCCCTCCTTAGTCGTCTCTTTTCCAAGCTGGAAAGTCCCAAACTTTTTAATCTTTCCTCATACTGCAGCCATTCCATACAGCTAATAATTTTTGTTGCCATTTTCTGAACCTTTTCCAAGTCCAATGTATCTTTTTTGAGATGGGATGGCCACATCTGCATGCAGTATTCCACCACCTCCCTAAGTAACCCATTCCAGTGCTTCACCACCCTCTTAGTGAAATAGTTTTTCCTAATATCCAACCTAGACTGCCCCCACTGCAACTTGAGGAGACTGTTCCTTGCTCTGTCATCTGCCACCACTGAGAACAGCCTAGCTCCATCCTCTTTGGAACCCCCCTTTGGGTAGTTGAAGGCTGAAATCAATTCCCCACCTCATAACTTCTCTTCTGTAGTTCCCTCAGCCTCTCCTCATAAGTAATGTTCCCCAGCCCCCTAATCATTTTCGTTGCCCTCCTCTGGACACTCTCTCCAATTTGTCCACATCTTTTCTATAGGGGGGGGCCCAAAACTGGATGCAGTACTCCAGATCGGCCTCACCAGTGCCAAATAGAGGGGAATAATCACTTCCCTCAATCTGCTGGCAATGCTCCTACTAATGCAGCCCAATATGCTATTAGCCTTCTTGGCAACAAGGGGACACTGTTGACTCATATCTAGCTTCTTGTCCACTGTAATCCCAGGTCCTTTTCTGCAGAACTGCCGCTTGGCCAGTCGATCCGCAGAATGTAGCAGTGCATGGGATTCTTCCTTCCTAGTGGAGGACTCTGCATTTGTCCTTGTTGAACCTCATCAGATTTCTTTTGGCTGAATCCTCCAATTTGTCTAGGTCACTCTGGACCCTATCCCTACCTTCCAGCATATCTACCTCTTCCCCCACTGTTCTCCGAAAACTTGCTGAGGGTGCAATCCATCCCATCATCAAGATCATTAATGAAGATGTTGAATGAAACCAGCCCCAGGACCGACCTCAGGGGCACTCTGCTTGATCCGGCTGCCAACTAGGCATCAAGTTCACTACCCGTTGAGCCCAACGATCTAGCCAGCTTTCTATCCACCTTATAGTCCATTCATCCAATTCATACCTCTTTAACTTGCCACCAAGAATACTGTGGGAGACTGTATCAAAAGCTTTTGATACAAAGTCAACGTATATCACGTCCACCGCTTTCTCCATATCCGCAGAACCAGTTATCTCATCATAGAAGGCAATCAGGCTGGTCAGGCATGACTTGAGCTTGGTGAATCCATGTTGACTGTTCTTGATCACCTTCCTCTCTTCCAAATGCTTCAAAATGGAGTCCTTGAGGACCTGCTCCATGATTTTTCTGGGGACTGAGGTGAGGCTGACTGGTCTGTAATCCAGGAATTTCTCTGTTTGTTGTGCCTTGAAGGTACCTTCTGAGGCAGCACTACAAGATCGCACAAGCCTTTTTGCTGTGGTGGCTCGTAACTTTGGCCACACCATTGCCCAAACAAAAACAGATTACATACCAGCGAGTTTCCTAACAACCTTACCAAGAGTCATCAATAAGCCTAGAAAGCATCGCACTCCAAGCTGTCAAATGGTTTACTTATCTGAGCAGCACGCTGAACAATGAAGCAAGAATTCACCACAAAGTGAGTGCGTGAATTAAGAAAGCTAGTGCCGCATGTCGTGGCTTTTATCACTGAATCTGGAAGCAACATGAAATTTATCTAGAGAACAAAATCAAAGTCTAGAACACTGGTGTCCTCACAACATTCCTCAATGGGTGTGAAACATTGAAAAGCTTGGCAGCTTCCATTTGCAACATCTAGAACTATTGTTGGGCATCAGAAGTTAGGATCGGGTTTTCAGCATGGAAGTCCTGGACACAGCTGATTTGGTTGGTATAAAGGCTTATTTGATGTGTGCCCAGTTGAGATGGACTGGCCACGTAATTCAAATGCCCTGAGACCCATCTATCAAAACAAGTCTTCTATTCTGAATTAAGCTCCTGCAGTCATAAGCACGGAGGGCAGACGAAACACTTCAAAAACACTCTGAAACAATCTGCACAAAACAAACATTTTTGACTCTACCTTTGAGCAACTGGCAATTGATTGCATCGCATGGCGCCACACCATAAGGGTGGGTGTCCCCAACTTTGAGAAGAATCACATGGAGCAGCTGGAAGCCAGCACCAGGCATGGAAATAACATGCAGCTCAATCACCACAACTAGACAAATGGCTCTGTGGCCAATGCAGTAAATGTTGTTCTTCCCACACTGGTCTATGGAGTCACACAAAGACCATTAGAACAAACTATGATTGCCAATGTCATCCTTGATATTGAGGTGGTCAGCATCAGACCAGCCTCGTAGTAGCCCAGTTCCAAAGATATCTAGAGCAATCTTTGGTAAAAATCTGTGTGACAGTTTGTCTGCTGAAGCTCTTTTTCTCTTGTCTTATGGCTGAAAATAATTCAGCTGGATGGTAGTAAATCTGTTGCTGGATAGTAGATTAGGAAAGTCATGAAACTGTAAGTAGCAGGAGTGCCGTTATACTGTAGTTTATATTTTTAATAGACTGCTTATAGACCATACCAACAAGACTTAAACTCGGTGGGCCAAATTCATGCCTGGGGTTACACCAGTGAAGGATTTGGCACATACTGATTCTCTTCTTCAGGTTGTACTCATTTTGAAGCATAGCTGTTTTAACTTTGTCTTTTACCTATTCATGGGTCTGAAAAGGTTTGTAGGATTTACACCAGAATTACCTAAAAAAAAGGCTGATCCAAAATCTAGTGAATTCAATGGGACTCGTTCCACCGATTTCAACAGACTTTGAATCAGGCCTGTCATGTATAATCAAAAGAAGCTACATTTCCTAGCCACAAAAACAACCACCTGACATTAAATATAAACAAGTATTATTAAATAGCCATGAAATATTTTACCAGAAAAATTGTTAAGCCAATTTATGGGATAATGCATTAATGATAATGCTTATCAGACATGCTAGAGCAATAGTACAAATACACTTTATTTATCAAGCTATTGCTCCTAAAATATTTCATTTAATTTTTTGATGTTTTACTTCATAAAAAATTAAAAGAAATAGAATTTACCTGCAATTAAGAAGTACTTTGGGTACTTCTATAAGGGACCAGATTTTTATAACAATTTGGAGGTAGTGTTCTGTACTATGAGTTGACACTTGGCAATCTGTACATGTATACTTGCCGTTGCCAGTATGTCTGTCTCTCATCTTGCCTGTGTGCAAAAGGAAGCATCACTCAACAGCAGCTGATTGCCAGACAGGAGCCCTCAGTCAGGTATTCAGTTTGCCAGAATATCCCCTCAGAGTGCTGGAAACAATCTGGTATTATTTATAGTAAACAACAAAGCCTTAGATGATTTGTGAAAAGGAAATTGAAAAGGGAAACAATTTTTGGTGTCCCTCAGATTTGTAGAAAATATTATCTGCTAAGGGGAAAGGACTGCAGTAATATTTTGTAAATAAGTGAAATGCCAATGGCAATATAATGTAGGAACCCCCTTAACAAAAATGAGACTCCCACCTACCTGCTGTCATTTAAGCAAAAGAAGTTCATGTTAGATGTTGGCCGGGCAGTCAGTGGTGTTTGTTACACAGAAATTGCTCAGAGAAGTTATCTTGTGATGACAAGCTTCTTTTTGCTAGCAGTAGGTGAACAAACAGAACATTTTTAAGGGGTCCAGCCCTCAAAGAACCACATTATAGATTCATAGATATTAAGGTCAGAAGGGACCATTATGATCATCTAGTCTGACCTCCTGCACAATGCAGGGCCACAGAATCTCACCCACCCACTCCTGCGATAAACCTCTTACATATGTCTCAGCTACTGAAGTTCTCAAATCATGGTTTAAAGACTTCTAGTAGCAGAGAATCCTCCAGCAAGTGACCTGTGCCCATGCTACAGAGGAAGGCGATAAACCTCCAGGGCCTCTTCCAATCTGCCCTGGAGGAAAATTCTTTCCGACCCCAAATATGGCGATCAGCTGAACCCTGAGCATATGGGCAAGATTCACCAGCCAGATACCCAGGAAAGAATTCTCTGTAGTAACTCAGATCCCACCCCATCTAACATCCCATCACAGGCCATTGGGCCTATTTACCATGAATATTTTAAAAGATCAATTAATTGCCAAAATCATATTATCCCATCATAATTATGAGCCCTTTATTCAGAATGGTGATCAGTTACTCCTGGAATTACTCCTGTCACTGCACACTAGTTTGAATAAAGGATTCACGGTCCTTAGTATGACACATCTCAGACTGTTGGTCCCAGGATATTAGAGACATATCTCAGACTCCCATCTCTATGTGGTTTGAACAATATCCGGGAAAAATGGAATAATGGTAAATTCTTTCTGTTCTGGCAGTCTCCCCGTGTTTCTCCCGGGCGTTTAGCGGTATGAGCCATGCTTATAAAGTCTTACGCTGAGAACAAGATGTGCCTGCTACTAGAGAAACTGAGGTTCTGGAATTAGTAATCTCCTATCTGAAGAGATTTTCACTCCAAGGAAATAGGGTGATGTAGTTTCAATTTAAATTTTCTGCATCCAAGTAGTCAGAATTCACTCTGTAGACACCAGATGGGCACTTGAGTAGGGTGACCAGATATCCCATTTTTATAGGGACAGTCCTGATATTTGGGGTTTTTTTTATGTGGGTTCCTATTACCCCCCATTCCTGTCCCGATTTTTCACACTTGCTATCTGATCACCCTACTCTTGAGTGAGGCTGGTCAGGAGGCTAAAGCCTGGGACTGACATAAAAATTAGCTACTTCTCTTAGCTAGAAAGGATGTGGCCAAAACATAGTGTTTCCTCACAGAAAGATTTTGTATTCCACAGCTACTCCTAACAGGATCTGTGTTCTAGGAGTTAACCTCAGAGAAATCGTGCATGTGTCTCTTGCTCCTGATCAAAACTAACACTGTATTCTTATTGTAAATTATGAAAAGCTAAATCTGACACTGAAAGAATAAATTTTTTAAGTGTGATTTGTCCATCCTCCAATTTTTGCTTCTCTGACTGAGCTTAGCTTGCAGTGAAATAGAGCGTGTAACACAGAGATAAAGCAAAGGATGCACTGACAAAGTAAACCACTGTACTGTAAACAGGTGGTCCTGGTCACCAGCCTAGGGCAACACAACAATCAGCCATGCCTGGCTCCGCTGGTAGCCCTTTTCCCCTGGTCTCTGTTTATTCTCCAAGACCAAAACGAATGAAATGGAGAATAACAACAAAAGCAATAGTCCTGTTTTTGCCTGCAGTTCTGGAGGCCCTCAGTCTCTGGTAACCAAAGGGTCCGGACTTTCCCAGCCCAGGGGAGGTACACAGGACTGGCTTTCCCTCTTATGGCCTTCTGCTGCAGCCACAGGGGTGTGCACTCAGCTCTTTCCTGGTCCCAGGCTCCCTTATGGTCCTCATTTTTATCCTCCAGCTAGGAATCAGACCTAATCATTAGCTGCTGTCTAGTTGCGTTGGCAGATTCCCAGCATCTGCCTGCTGTACTTTCCTCCAGAACAGGGCCAGTTGCTTCCTGGCCCTTAAAGGGAGACCACCCTATCACATGTTTCTTGAGATAACAACTTTCCTTTCTCTCCAGTAATGTGTTTCCTACCTTTGCAGCTGCCGAGACATATGTCCATACCTAAGCAACAGCCAAATCAAGAAAAGAATGTTGTGTGTCCAAAGTTATTTCATTTTATTCATGAAGTTTGTGTAATATTTGACTGGAATCTTATTTCTAATATGTCATGTGATGGAGAAAAATATCAATTTGGAGTGGAGAGCTTGCTTTGGACAGCAACAGAAAACCTTCTCTGTGTTCAGCCCTAGAAACATTTGAACAATGGCCATCCACCTTTAGACCTTTCTTGTCAAGCATCAGCCTAATTCTGCTCTGACTTGCACTCTTCACTGAAGTTGCACAGCGTGTAACTCAGGGAAAGACTTGACTCAGGATGCCTACCTCTCAAGCCAGCCTCATGGCTTTTTGGGTAGTCCTGTGCACTGACCATGCAAATGATTCATGAACCCAGTTCCTACTGTCTGGGTTAGGAGGGTCTGGGAGTGCTGCAGAAGCAGGGTGCTCAAGCTCTAGGGAGAAAAGGAGAGGATCACCCCATGTCACCTTCAATGACAGTCAGGTCATCTAAAAGGGGCTTTTTAAAGGGAATCTATCCTAACTGGAAAGAAGGTTGTTTTGGGGATTCAAGGAAACACAGGGGGATTATCTCTCCTAGAAACCTGAAAATATACCTGGTTCCCTGAAAAATAAACCTTGGGCCCAGTCCTGCTTCCACTGAAACCATTGGCAAAGCTCTCATTGAGGGGAGCAGAAGCAGGCTCCTTGTTGCAGGAGGAGACGTGTAAATGTATTTTTTTCAGGCTCTTGCTCATAAAATATAGAGGGCTTAGCAGCTGCATGTCTTGTGTGGCTGCTTATACTGCTGCATATAGTCAAAGTAAGAAAGGAGGGGAAAAAAAACTTTATACAAAATGCCAAGCTGAGTCCTGTGAGATTCAGAATCAGATGCCATCTAAAGATTTTAAATCTCATATGCCAGTTCACCAGTCAGGAAGGTCAGGTGGGACAGGGGACAGCACAGCAAAGTCACAGCATAGGTAGAGTCCTACTTGTACAATACACCAACAAAATATATATATCTGCTTCAAGGTTCAGAGACAGTTTCACATTAGCAACAGATGATACGAGCCTCTCTTTCACCTCACATAGTTTACTTCCTTTCCCGGGCAGTGAAAGAGCTACTTGCACTTATCATAGGCAAACAGAAGGAGAATCTTCATGCTGGAAGAACCTGAAAAGTGTAAGTCCTGAAACCACTCTTGCTGCAAGTGACGTGAGGCAATTCAGTGTCTCCATGACTACTCTTCTGGGTTGTACAACTTGCTCACTTCTACCACTAGCTCCAAAGGAAATGTGGTTTTCAGATTTCATCTAGCGCTGTATAATAGGGTTAGCATCAGTAATAGTTGGCACTCATGCAATGTCTTTCACCCAAGGCGATCAGAATACTTGACAAAGATTAAAGTCTGGAACGGATGAAAAGGTTCATGCTTAAAGGCATATAAGTCAACCGCTAATTCCGGGTTGGGAAGAAAGTTTGCCTAGAGGCAAGTTATTCCATAAATTCCCAGTTTGGAGTTTCTTGAACCTTGTCATCAGCCTTTGTTATAGACAGGTTACTGGACTAGATGTATCACTGGTCTGATCCAGTATGATAAAGTTAAGAGTCCTATTGTCCCCATTTTATAGATGGGAAAGCTAAGGCATAGAAAAATTAGTCTAGGAAACCATTGTAATAGGTGCCTTAAATTCGATAAAATAAGAAAAAGTGACTGGCCAACAGCATGGAGGGAGTTTGTGATAGAAAGCTGATTTTAAACACTAGATCATATGCCCTCCCTTACGTCTAATACCATTCAGTCACCTCACAGCTGTTCATAGAATACATTTTTATTGTATTCAGAAATATTTGTAGTCCAGTAGGAAATGAAATATACATTTATTTCAGCTTCAAAGATAAAATATTACAGTGGCAAACAACTTATATGTATGATACTCTCCCCTGAAATAAATGACTTTGGCTTTTCCACTTTATGGTGTGTTGGAACATGGCTCCTTTTAACAGGTGAAAAAAGATAGCAAAGTAAAAGGAACTAACTGGGTGTGTATTTTGTTTGGTACCATCTCTGATCCAGGAAGAATTTGTTTAGTTACTAAAAAACTGAAACTTATTCTTGTTACAAAATAAGTAAGATTAAACATGCTGTGTTCTCTACCTTTTGTTTTAAAAAAGCACTAAAATAATCATAATTGGAATAATAAAGGATAACTATTGTCAACCTAACAGTATCTGTCATGCTGCATATTGAGTAACAGAATAATGTAAAAAAAATATAGTCTATGGCTTACACACACTGTAATTAAATATATGAAAAAGTACAGCTATACTATGGTTATCCTAAAAACCCTTTACGAAGCATGGGGTGGATTCACTCCCACTGATGCAGGTGGAGCCAGTAAGGAGATGCCTTATCACACAGCCTGTTTGTGCTAAACTCTGCTGGAGACTCCATAGGAACTCCCCTGTTGGAGGCTGTTAGGGGATATTTTGAATGTCCCTGGCCCCACTCCTACCTTGGCCAGATCGGCCTATTTGTGCATTGTGGCTTAACTGAAGCCATTAGCTCAGTAAATATTGTATGAATCTTGCACAGTGTGACCAAATCCTCCCAGACAGACTTGCAACCTTGAAGACTTGCAATTTATTATTATTGAATTAATGTTGCAATGATATTTATGGTATTCCTTTAATAAGTATAGGAAATACTAGGAGGGGATAACTAAACTATAAGTAGTAATAAGGAATATTGTGAATACCTCAGTAAAGCAAACTAGACAAAATTTTAAATTTTTTAATGATGCCCACAGTTGGGAAAACTATCTAATGTACTCTTAACCAGCTTCAGGAAAGTAACTTTCTTCCACAAAAGCAGTTTTGCTATTTTTCTTTTTCTTTTTCTTTTTCTTTTCTTTCTTTCTTTTTTTTTTTTTTTTTTGCTGCTTTGTTTGAAATGGACTTCAAGAAGGCAGACATTAGCAAACACAGAACTGGTAGGTAAGATCCCTTGGGAAGCAAATGTAAAAGAAAAAAAAAGTTCAGGAGCATTGGTAGTTTTTTTTAATAGAAATTAAGGGCACAAGAGCAAACTATCCCAATGAGTAGGAAAGATAGGAAGTATGGCAAGAGACCCGCCTGTCTTAACCAGATCTTCAACAACCTGGATCTCTCTCTCTCTCTCTCATATATAGATATAAAAACTGAAAGTAGGTCAAATTAAGAAGGATGAATATAAAAAAGAAGAAGAAAACAAGTAGGTAGGGGCAAAATTTGAAAGACCAAGGCACAAAACAAGATTAAACTAGTAGAGACATAACATTTTACATTTACATTAGAAGCAAGAGGAAGAGAGAGGACAAGTTAAGCCCATTACTGAATGAGGAGAGAGAGAGAGAGACACACACACACACACAATAGCAGAAAATGCAGCAATGACCAAAGTGTTAAATGCGTTTGTTTCAGTTTTCACCAAAAAGATGAGCAGTGATCAGACACCGAACATAGCAAACATAATTGAAAATGGGGTAGGACCTGAGGCTAAAATAGGGAAAGAACAAGTTAAGAATTACTTAGACAAGTTAGATGTCTTCAAGTTGCTAGGGCCTGAAGAAATACATCCTAGAATACTTAAGAAACTGACTGAAGAGATCTCTGAGCCATTAGCGATTATCTGTGAGAACTCATGCAGGACAGGAGAGATCCCAGAGGCATGGAAATGGGCCTATATAGTACCTATCTATAAAAAAGGGGAATAAAGACAACTCGGGGAATTATAGACCAGTCAGATTAACTTCAGTACCCATAAAAATAATGGTGCAATAATCAAAATCAATTTGTAAGCCGAAGAAATTAGTTGATAAGTAACAGTCAACATGGATTTGTTGAGAGTAAATCATGTCAAACCAACCTAATATCCTTCTTTGACAGGGTAACAAGCCTTGAGGATGGGGGCAAGCAGTAGATGTGATATAGCTCAACTTTAGTCAGGCTTTTGATACTGTCTCACATGAACTTCTCATAAACAAACTAGAGAAATGCAGCCTAGACAAACCTACTATAAGGCAGGGGCACAACTTGTTGGAAAACTGTACTCAAAGTATTTATCAGTGGTTCACAATCGAGCTGGAAGGGGTCCACAAGGATCTGGTCTGGGTCTAGTCGATATCTTCATAAATGATTTGGATAATGGTATAGAAAGCATACTGACAAAGTTTATGGACAATATCAAGCTGGGAGGGGTTGCAAGTGCTTTGGAGGACATGATTAGAATTCAAAATTATATTGACTAACTGGAGAAATGGTCTGAAGTAAACAGGATGAAATTCAATAAGGAAAAATGCAGAGTACTACATTTAGGAAGGAATAATCATTTGCACACATACACAATGGGAAATGACTGCCTTAGCAAGAAGCATGGCAGAAAAGGATCTGAGGGTCACAGTGGATCACAAACTAAATAAGAGTCAACAATATAATACTGTTGCATAAAAAGGAAACATCATTCTGGGATGTGTTAGTGGGAGTTCTGTAAGCAAGACATGAGAAGTAATTCTTCCACCTTACTCAGCACTGATACGACCTCAGCTAGAGTACTGTGTCCAATTCTGGGTACCACTCTTTGGGAAAGCTGTGGGCAAAGAGGAGAAAGTCCAGAGAAGAGCATCAGAAATAACTGACAGTCTAGAAAACATGACCTATGAGGAAAGATTGAAAAAAATGGATTTGTTTAGTCTGGAGAAGAGAAGACTCGGGGGCGGGGGAGGGTGCATGGTAAGTCTTCAAATATGTAAAAGTTTGTTATAAAGAGGACGGTGATAAATTGTTCTCCTTATCCACTGAGGACAGGCCCAGAAGTAATGGGCTTGGATTGCAGCAAGGGAGACTTAGGTTAGATGTTCGGAAAAACTTTCAGTCAGGGTATTTAAGCACTGGTACAATTTACCTAGGAGAGTTGTGAAATCTCTGTTATTGGAGGTTTTAAAGAACAGGTTAGACAAACACCTTAGTCCTGTCTCAGTGAAGGGGACTGGACTTGATGACCTGTCGAGGTCCTTTCCAGTTCTACATTTCTGTGATTTTAGGATTCAATTTGAAGTGTGACTTTAAAACATATTTAAAAGTGAGCAGCTAATAGCAGGGGTTGTTGCCAGATGGTGTAGGAGGGAGTTGTGCAGCTTTCACCACACAGTTGTAACAATACATCTCATTCCTGATCTACAGTTCCCATGATAGCTCAAGAAAGCCCTAGGGCTGAGCTGAGAATGACAGCTGTGATAAATATTGTGTAGTAGTTTTGTGGTTCTTTTGATGTGCATAATGGACTAGGATGAGAATGACAAAATCAGTTGCACTTGGGACCCCCCGTAAAACAGGAAGACTAATCCTGCCTCAGTGGGAGTTTGACCTGAGGATGAGGAAGGCAAAATCAGGCCCAGGACTGCAACAGAGAAGTTCAAGAGCTGAAAAGCTGTACAAAATGCATCTCATCATGTTGTACCAATAAAATAAAAACCAGCAGGATCTTATTAAAGGGAAAAAGGCAAAATACCACATTTATTGTGAATACAGAAATAATCATAGTAAGCAGTTAGTTATAGCTATAACATTCCATTCAATCTCATATTTATTCACACATTCATTCATACAAACACACACACACCCACACACAGGTTCTGCAAGGTTGTTATCATAGTTACCAGCCTTAGAGTTGCTCATGCCAAGCCACTGGCCAGGTGGCCTGGGCATGAGGAGGGAGCAGGGCCTTGTCAGATGCTCATCTGATGCTCCTGGAAGTTGGTTTGCAGAATCAGACCCCAAAGTTCTCACTTTTTAGAGTCTATTTTTATAGGAATTTCTTCCTATGCCAGTCTATGGGAATTGCTTCATCATGCTGTTGCTGAATCGATCAGCAGATAGCACATTCCTGAGGGCTCCAAGATGTTATCTTGTTCTTTGGTTCTCCCATCCTTGAGGCTGTTGGGTGGATTCCAGTCTGCCCTCCGGGGGGGTCGTCTGGTTATTTCCACTTGACGCCTTCTTCAGCCGATGGACACTGGATTCTTAGGCTGGCACCTCCCTGATCATTCAGTTATTATCCACACCAAGCATCCACCACATACATCCTCTATCTCTATTTTAATCACAATTGTTAATCCAACAAAAGGGCGGGGAGTCTCTGGGTGCTGTTTCTGTTGTTAGAGTATTGCTTTGAGTGTCTCTGTGTGAATAGCTTTGAGAACAGACTCTGTCTTAGAATGTACTAATGCAATTAGCAGCTTGCAAGTTTCACACATAGAGGGAGAGAAGCAGTACCAAAAACCAAGAGACCTCTTAATTAGTAATACCCTGGAATTTAAACTATGGGGAATCAAACTCATTTGTTATTTTAATACAGAACTTCTTTAATATGATCCAACAATCACACACACTAAATTCAGACAAAAATAGGTTTTCTACAGTAAAACTGTTTCGTACCCAGTGGAAATGAACAAAATGAAGAGCAGTTAGTGTAGACGTGACCTTAGTACAACCTTTTGCCAACACAAGTTATGTAGGCCTAAAGCTGCTACAATTAGCATATCACTTACATGTGTATATACTTAGCTTCTTGCATCCGTGCTGCCAGTACTCACCGGCAGTGCACAGAGTGGCACACCATGGGTACATATCTCTGTGTGCAACCCTCCCACCATCTAGCGCATGGTCTTATGGGAAGTTTTGACAATGCATGGTGGGGCAGAAGCAAGTTGCTCAGTGGTGCAACTGGGAGCATGGGGTCAACAGTATGCAGCGGTCTCCAACCTATAATGTCATCTATATCCCATAATTTTCACATCTTTGTTAAAAAAAAATCCCACAAAACTGCATGGCCCTCCTCACAGTTCACCATCTCTGACAGAAGCATGGAGCCTGCACAGCGCTGGACTATTGTCGTAAGCATTGCAAGCACAGGATGCACAGTCCTCCAGTATTTGCAGAGCCACAGGAAGAACTGAATCAGTGGGGAACATGATGATTTCATGGAGGACAGATTGTTGTGGGACATAGCAAGAACTAGTTCAAGGTTGGTGACATTCATGGAGCAGCTGCAGATGGTGGAGCACCGCTTCTGGGCCTGAGCACTGATCAGTGGGATCACATCATAATGCAGGCTTGGGGTGATGAGCAGTGGCTGCAATACTTCAGATGTGCAAGGTCACATTCTGTGTGCTAAGCTCACCCAATCCTCCAGCACAGGGACACCAGAATGAGAGCATTCATGTCTGTTTTACCTACACATACAGCAATGGTGGCTCTCATAGGTCAGTGTATCTGAAACTCTGGCTGTCCTTAACGTCCTCCAGTGTGGAGGAGTAGGGGCAGGGATGTGGCCCCTGATGCCACATGGAATGTTTGGGTGTGTGCTTAGGGAGGTGCTGTAATGGAGTTCTCCATGGACAGCAGAGAGAGGCAAGCCTGGGACTGCTGAATCTGTAGGTCCACAAGAGTCTGCAACATCTGTGTTTGCTGTTGGAGAAGACCCATTATGTCCTGGTACATCTCCCTCCCCTTTTCCTGCTGGGACTCCCCTGGGACTTTCTCCTGGCTGCTCTTTCCTTCTCCAGGCTGTCTGCAATGTTCACCCTCCAGGCCATTTGCTCACGGTCTGAAGCAGCACGGGCTGGCAGGATCTCAGCGAACATGTCATTGGGTCCTCTTTTTCCTCCTCCTTATCTGGCTCAGGCATTTTGCTGATGTGGAAGAGGAACTCCCCAATGCCACAGTGACAGCAGCTACAGATAAAACACACACAGTTACTGTGACATACTGGGGCAGAATCCAGACCAGTGAGGGGGCTGTGTCACCCCTGCCCTGAAACCCTTGAGTGCCCTTACAATACCTTGCTGAAGTAGCTCCCACCTGGACTGCTCACAGTCTCCAGCATGCAAGCCACACCCTGAGTGTCTGTGTGTAATTGCAGCCTGCCAGCTACACCCTGATTCTCACCAGCCTTGGTTATACTGCAGGGTGTCCACAACTTTCCCTCAGTCCTAGATCTTCCCCCAGAAATGTATGTTTTGTACTGCCCAGCCCTCTCCTGGACAGTACAAACATATTAAGTCTGTTATTCCTGTAAAGGAGTGATATGCCAGATTATTAATTTAAATAGTTATCCATACACTTCAGTTTAAACATACTGGATTAGATTAAAAAAAAACAGTAAAACAAGTTTAGTAACTACAAAGAGAGAGATTTTTAAGTGAGTATAAGTAATGAGGCATAAAAATCAGAAACGGTTACAAGAAAAATAAAGATAAAACATATACTAATATCTACTTAAGAAACCATCTTAATTGCAAAACAAACTTTCTTACCACATGCTCCAGCAAATTACTGATCAAACTTTTTAGGTCAGGACCCCTCCCTTAAGTCCAACAGCTGTTTCCTTTTGTCTTCTGAGATGCAGAGAGTGTGATGGGCAGGAAAAGAGAGGGGTCCTTTGGAATATTTGTCCCTCCTTTTTATAGTTTCAGTCCCCCTCTTGAAAAAAAATTTCCAGTTGAGACCCAGGAGAGAAAAAGTCTATGTGGAAGGATATTTCCTGAAAGTTTTTTCACCTGTTTGAACTTCCTTTATTTTCCCTTCTGCTTGATGACTGTTTACAGCTTCAAGGCAAATTAAGGCAGACACACATTCCTTTGTTTAGGACAGACCCATTTGCTGACATCTGCTTGGGCAGGGCTGTGGGGTTTGGAAGGTGTATTAACAACATCATACAGGGGATTCTTATCACTTCACATACAATGTTACCACACTTATTTTATCAGGACAATACTGACCACCAAATTTGAGTTTTCAAATGATACCTTACCAGGCATACCTTGTACAAAGGTTACAATAGTGTTTAGAGTGTGGACACAGGGGTGTAATCCATCACAGGTACACTTGTCAATGTCGTCACAAAGGAAAGCAAGAGTTAAGAGTTAAATCTCGCTTCCCTTGCTGCCTTAAAATTTTAAACAAGACCTGTTTATTAACAGTTCTGTTGGGAATGCTTGTGCACAGCACCACTCACAGCCCCAGCCATGGTGAGTGTGGCCTGCCAGGGGTGGGGGAAATGAGGAGGGAATTGTTTGGTTGCATGAAACTATGAAGGCAGTGGCACTGAATCTTGGCACCCTTTTCTACAGGTGGTGATGATTTTAGCTGATATCTCACACCTGAGGGTGACAAAGGCACAGAGAGCACAGCTGCTGGTGTCTCAAAGCCACCTAGGCCTTATGTTGCCAGCTTGTTTACTGCAATGATGCTTACTGAAGTCACTGCTAAATTGCATGGGGAAATGTCCCACTGCAGAGGAAGAAATAAGGCTGCCATCTATAGACACGTTCATGAGAGGACTGCAGAACACCTCCATGAAAGTTTCATCGAGATCTCTCAAGAAGATTCAAGGGGCATCCCTATGTCCATAAACAAACTGCTTTGCATGTCCCTCCTGCCTAACTCTACAGGGGAATGAAACTCAGATAACAACACTACCTCAATTTGTTGTACCACTGCCTCTTGTAGTATGAGTAAATGAATGAAAAGTCTATTGCTGTGTCCTGCCAAGTTGGGTGGCACAATCAGTGTAATGAGAAATAGATTTGCATGCTTACCTGAAGTTCCTTGCCCTGCATCAGACTCGCCTGTGCTCAACTGCCGTCACTGACTGGACTGTAGTGGAGTCTCAAAACAGATCCTGGTTCGTGGCATAGCTGTACCCCCTTGGTCACATGTCCCCCATGCTCCTCCTCTTCCATCCTCATCCTCACTGTTCATGCCAGGGGCCTGTGACTCAGGCTCCCTGGAGGTATCCAGGATGGTCTGCAGGGTGCTGGTGGGGGTCTCTGTGAAGTATGGCATGCAGCACTTTGTAAAAGTGACAGGTTTCAGAATAGCAGTCGTGTTAGTCTGTATCCGCAAAAAGAAAAGGAGTACTTGTGGCACCTCAGAGACTAACAAATTTATTTGAGCATAAGCTTTCGTGAGCTACAGCTCACTTCATCAGATGCATGCAGTGGAAAATAAAGTGGGGAGATTTTATATACACAGAGAACATGAAACAATGGGTGTTACCATACAGAATGTAACAAGAGTGATCAGGTAAGGTGAGCTATTACCAGCAGGAGAGCGGGGCATGGGGGGGAAATCTTTTGTAGTGATAATCAAGGTGGGCCATTTCCAGCAATTGACAAGAACATGTGAGGAACAGTGGGGGGGGGGGAGGGCAGGGAATAGACGTGGGGAAATAGTTTACTTTGTGTAATGACCCATCCACTCCCAGTCTTTATTCAAGCCTAAGTTAATTGTACCCAGTTTGCAAATTAATTCCAATTCAGCAGTCTCTTGTTGAAGTCTGTTTTTGAAGTTTTTTTGTTGAAGAATTGCCACTTTTAGGTCTGTAATCGAGTGACCAAAGAGATTGAAGTGTTCTCCAACTGGTTTTTGAATGTTATAATTCTTGACATCTGATTTGTGTCCATTTATCCTTTTATGTAGAGACTGTCCAGTTTGGCCAATTGTACATAGCAGAGGGGCATTGCTGGCACATATCACATTGGTAGATGTGCAGGTGAATGAGTCTCTGATAGTGTGACTGATGTGATTAGGCCCTATGATGGTGTCCCCTGAATAGATATGTGGACACAGTTGGCAACGAGCTTTGTTGCAAGGATAGGTTCCCGAGTTAGTGTTTTTGTTGTGTGGTTGCTGGTGAGTATTTGCTTCAGGTTGGGGGCTGTCTGTAAGCAAGGACTGGCCTGTTTCCCAAGATCTATGAGAGTGATGGGTCATCCTTCAGGATAGGTTGTAGATCCTTGATGATGCGTTGGACAAAAGTGGTATGTCTGTGGGTGGCTCAACACCAGATCAATTCTTGGCCTCCTGATAAACAGTTCCTTTGCTTTCATGCAGCACTGCTGCAGGTCCCTGGTTTCTCCTGAATGCCCCATACTATCTGCTGGTAGATGTTCATGTTTCTACAGCTGGTCTGTACCTGTGCTTGTACAGTCTCTTCTCCCCATAGGCTCAGGAGATCCAACATCTTCTGTGTACTCCAAGCTGGAGCATGTCACCAGCATGGTAAGCTGGGTATTTTCATACAACAATGGCGAGCTGCTAAACCTGCTTCCCAAACTGAACAATCAGGAGAAAAAGTTATTTCAAAAATCCGTGGGCCTTTGAGGGGGAGGGGGTATGGGGCCTTCCACTCTCCATGACCCCCAGGCAGTGGCGTTCACAATTGTGACCAGAATGGCCAGTGTCAGGCACTGTGGGACAGGTGCTGGAGGACTGTTGGGATCAACATAGGTAATGTAGTGCCTACACGCATGCTGCACCAACAATAATTCCTTGACCATGGCTCAGTGCCACTCAGGGCCTTTACAGTGGTGGGAGACAAATTTAAGTGTAGACACATGCACAACTAGTTTGATGCAAGGTGGCTTTAGTTAATCTAACTTTATAGCATAGACCAGGCCTCAGAGTCAAAGGCTATGGCTATGGCTACACTGAAACCTACAGCAGCACAGTTGCAGCTCTGTAGCTAGGTTGACAGAATAATTCTTCCCTCCACCTAGGGCTGTCTATACCAGGGGTTAGGTCGGCTTAACAATGTTGCTCCAGGGTATGAAAAATCCACGCCCGTGAGCAACGTAGCTGGGTCAACCTAAATTTTCAGCTGCAGACCAGCCCTATGTCTATAGTGAGGTTGCTGTGAAAGTCTCCCGAGTGAGAGAGGCCATACTGTGAAACAGTACTGGAGCTGCAGAATGATTTGATTAGCACAGACAGAGAGAACTATTGGATCAGCAACTGATGAGTTGTATGTAACCTGAGCTGCTGCTGCCTATCCATTGTGTGTCTGCCTTCAATCCACAGCCCCTGATGGGCCAGTGAGCTCAAGCTTAAAGCAATTTTGGTGCCTGGATGGGAGTTGGGTTAGGTGCAAAACTTGTTATTCTTTGAATGAACAATACAGTGAAGACAAGCCCTTATTAGATGACATGGTCATAAAAACACTGATTGCTGTTCACCACTAGCCCCACCCAGTGTAGAAAAAATTCATAGGAAATTAAAGAAAAAGGAGTATTTGTGGCACTTTAGAGACTAACCAATTTATCTGAGCATAAGCTGTAGCTCACGAAAGCTTATGCTCAAATAAATTGGCTAGTCTCTAAGGTGCCACAAGTACTCTTTTTCTTTTTGCGAATACAGACTAACAAGGCTGTTACTCTGAAACCTAGGAAATTAAAGAGTGAGATATGTATGTTAAGAAATAGTTAGGGGATTAAAATGTTTAACAGCGGTCTTCCTTTGAATTTTTTTTTTTTTGTGATTTAGATTAGTCATATCTGATTCCCCACATACTCTCACATGACTAATTCTAAACAAGTATTTATCTGTTTGGGGCTTTTATGTCAAGATTTCTCAGATTACTTACATCATCCCATTTAAAGTTCTAAATTTCTTCTACAGGAGATTGGGAAAGTTGTGATTTTTCCCTCTGGTCAGACTGTTTTTAACAGGGAAATGCATTGGTTGGGTTCCCTGAGTTTCCGTTGTATATCCTGAAGATGTCATTACCAACTCTCCTAAGCTCATTTGTGTAGAGCTGTTGAAAATGGCTTGACATTGACTGCATTTCCTTCTGTCATTAGGTGGGGTTAAACTGATGATAATGGTAAGGGTAATTAATTTTAAACAGGTAGTAAGCTCTACACCCTCATGTCTCTTGGGACTTCTCTACATGAAAAAGTGAATCGGAACAATGATAGAAATATGGAATGAAAGTATCATGGCAATATCATGTAGTTCTCTCCTAATACCAGGACTGTTTTTTTTAAATGTAACTTTAAGAATGGCAGGTGCTTCTAATGGCTTGTACCTGAATTTATCCAATCTATTGCTTTTTTTGTTACAGATGCTGACAATTATGTGGCAAGCCGGGGTTTGGCACAAGAGAATCCACTATCAAGCAGCAAAGTTGTACCTGTTCGCCCAGGGTAAAATGCTGTTGTCTTTTAGAAACTTTGACTGTCATTTAGGGTGGGATCCACAAAGGTACTTAGACACCTGCATTGCAGTTTTACACTCCACTGCCATCCACAAAGCTCCTACCAAACCCTGTAGGTGCCTAAACTCACTTGGCCCCTAACTTTTCAGGGGAAAAGTTACCATAGTGCCTATATTTCTACATGTGCACCTGCATTGCTGCTCCCTCGAGGCATGTGGATGCCTATCTCGTGCCTAAGCCCCAGAGTGACTCACAGACCAGGGAAAGACAGGTGTTTGACCATTTAAGTCTCATGCAGGGCCTAATCCTGTAGGTGTGCTCAGTAGGTGCCTGCTAGATTGGATCCCATTAAAAATCTAGGCAGATGAGGAGGTGGTGGCTCTGTGGTGCCAACCTTACAACTTGTAACCCAATGGTTAAAGCACTCACCTGGGCTGATTAGTTTCTGTTTGAACCAGAGCATATGTTTTAGAAAAAGCATCCCATCTTGATTAAAAGATTGCCAGGGATGGAGAATCAACCACAACCTGTGGTAAGTTACTCCAATGGTTAATTACCCTCACTGTTAAAAAATTGTGACTTATTATGCTTTGCAGACTAGCACAATCAAATAAAGACCAGACCAGCATAATCAAATAGAATATATACTACTTTTCTCCCTAAATGCAAATGATTATATATAGGGGTTTATTTCAGAGAGAGTTTTTCTTTCTGCATTTGAAAATATACTAGGCACTCCAAGACATCATGAACTTACTTAATTTTATAATAATTTATAATAGAGGTGTAGTTTTAAAGAATAACAGAATAAATTTCAGGTAAACTCTCGGCATAGGTTAGTGTCATTTGAACAAAATAAATCTAGACCTTTATCCAAATTGTTTGTGAAAGCAGCCACCTGAAAGAATCCATAAAGACTTCATCTTCATTATTGTTCCAAATACCATCCCATCCAGTTCTATATTCCTCTTTTGACTTTCTGTAGGAGCTGCTTCATAAAAAGTATATTCTGGAGTATATATTTTTACCTCTGCAGTTTTATTAACAGAAGATGGTACACAATTTGGGGGACATTTCTTGCATTTTCCAGATTTTACAAAAAAGCAAGAATTCATCCCTGATTTTACACTAAGCCCAATGCATGCTGGGACAGGGTTTGGGAATTTTAAATTTACACTGTGTGAATACTCATGCAGTGCAGGTATTATCAATAAAGCCCAGTTGTGTACCTCAGAATTGAATCTCTGTGCCTTGACTGAAAAGAGTCATGGTAATGAGGAACACAGAGGACAGCTGCTGAGGTGTTTAAAATCCTTTTTTCATGGGACTAAAGTCTTTTCTGATGCTAACCACTTCTAGTCTTGAATCCAGGGAAAATGGGACTTCGCAGCCTCCAAGTTCAATGTTTTTCTGAGCCTTTGGTGCTTGGAGGATTCTGGTTTTTTTTTTTTCCACAAACGTCTAACAATGTAATGAGTGCAAGCTGGTGGAATGCTCAAATCAACATGGTCAACAGCAAAAGAAAAATAAGCACAGTCTCTGTCAGAAGGAACTCTTCCTTGGGGTTTTATTTTTGAGGGCTGGAGGGTTTTAACACGAACCAGAAAACAAAATTGTGTAATATAGCCAGAATCATAGAAATGTAGGATGTGAAGGGACTTTGTGAGGACATCAAGTCCAGCTCCCTGCACTGAGGCAGGATAAAATAAACTAGACCATCCCTTACAGGGGTTTGTCCAACCTGTTCTTAAAAACCTCCAATGACGGGGATTCCACAACCTCCCTTGGAAGACTATGCTAGAGTTTATCTACCCTTAGAGTTAGAAAGGTTTTCCTAATATCTAACCTATATCTCCCTTGCTGCAGATTAAGCCCATTGCTTCTAGTCCTACCTTCTGTGATCAGTTTTTCTCCATGTCCACTGTCTTCTTTATAATAACCCTTAACATATTTGAAGACTGTTAACACGCCTCTCTTCAGTTTTCTTTTCTCAAGACTAAACATGCCCAGGGTTTTTTTTAAACCTTTTCTCATAGGGCAGGCTTCCAAACCTTTTATCATTTTTGTTGCTCCTCTGGATTCTCTCACCAATTTATCCACAGCCTTCCTAAAGTGTGGTACCCAGAAATGGACACGGTACTCCAGCTGAGGCCTCACCAGTGTCAAATAGACTGGGACAATTACCTCCTGTGTCTTACATATGACACTCCTATTAAGAGACCCCAGAATTATATTAGTCTTTTTTCTCAGCTGCATCATGCTGTTGATTCATATTCAGTTTCTGGTTCACAATAATCCCCAGATCCTCTTTAGCAGTACTACCACCTTGCCAGTTATTCCCCATTTTGTAGTTGTGCATTTGATTTTTCTTTTCTAAATGAAGTACTTTGCACTTATCCTTATTGAAGTTCATTTTGTTGAATTCATACCAGTTCTCCAATTTCTCAAGATTGTTTTGAATTCTAATCCTCCAAAATACTTGCAACCCCTCCCAGATTGGTATCATCTGTAAAAGTTATAAGCACACTCTCCACTCCATTATCCAAGTCATTAATGAAAATATTGACTAGTACTGGATCCAGGACTGATCCCTTTATGACCCCCCAAGATACACACTCCCAGTTGTGCACCCACTTTATATTAATTTCATCTAGATCACATTTCCTGAGTTTTCTTATAAGAATATCATGTGGTAGAGTGTCAAAAGCCTTACTGAAATAAATCTACTGCTTCCCTTCCTATCCACTAGGCCAGTAAACCTGTCAGAGAAGGAAATCAAGTTGGTTTGGCATGATTTGTTCTTGAAAATTCCATGGCTAGCTATTCCTTGTAACTTTATTATCCTCTAGGTGTTTAAAAACTGATAGTTTAATAACTTGTTCCAGTATCTTTCCAGGTATCAAAGTGAGGCTGACTGGTCTAAAAGTCCCCAGGTCATCTTTGTTCCCCCTTTTAAAGATAAGAACCATGTTTGCCCTTCTCCAGTCCTCTAGGATCTCTCCCATGAGTTGTCAAAGATAATTGCTAACAGTTCCAAGATTGCTTCAGTTAGTTCCTTAGGTACCCTAGAATGAATTTCATCACGTGTGGTCACATGAATACATCGAAATTATCTCAATATTCCATAACCTCTTCTTTCCCCATTTTTGGCTTACTTTCCTTCCCCCTTGTTATTAAATAAGATTTGTATTGAATATCTGGTCACCATTAACCTTTTCAGAGAAGAATGAAGCAAAATACCCCAACTCTCTTGATATCACCCATTTTTAGCTCTCCTTCCCCACTTTTTAAAATGACCTACACTTTCCTTCATTTTTCTCTTTCTCCTAATATATCTAAAGAACATTTTCTTACTCCCTTTTATGTCCTTTGCTAGGTGTAACTCATTTTGTGTCTCTGTTCCTACATGCTCATGCTATTCTTTTGTACTCCCCCTTAGCAATTTGTCCACATTTCCACTTTTTGCAAGATTCCTTTTTTATTTTCAGGTCATTAAAGAGCTTCTAATGTAGACATATTGACCTTTTATTATTCTTCCTATTTTTCTTTCACATTGGGATAGTTTGCAGTTGTGCCTTTAATATCATCTTCTTGAGACACTGCCAGCTTTCCTGAACTCCTTTTTTCCATAGATTTTCTTACCTACCAGTTCTCCGAGTTTGTTAAAGTCTGCCTTTTGAAGTCCATTGTGCGTATTCTGCTTCTCTCACTACTTCCTTTCCTTAGAATCATGAAATGATAGATTTCATGATCACTTTCATACAAATTGCCTTCCACTTTAGATCCGCTACCAATTCCTCCCTGTTAGTCAGAATCAAGTCTAAAATGGATGTCCACCAGGGTTACTTCCTCTGCAAACAAAAATTTGTACCCAATGCATTCCCAGAACTTACTAGAAATTGTGAGTTTTGCCATATTATTTTTCCAGCAGACATCCGGGTCATTAAATTCCCCCGTTTGTACTAGGTCTTGTGTTTTGGATAGGTCTGTTATTTTTTCAAGAAATGCCTCATCCATCTCGTCTTCCTTAATTGGTTGTCTATAGTACACCCCTGCCATGACATCACCCCTATTTTTATCCCTTTTATCTTAATTCATAGACTGTCAACTTGTCTGCCCCCCATTCCCTTCTGGACCTCAGAAGAAATGTATATATTCTTGATGTATAATGCAACAACTCCTCCTTTTCCCCCCCTGCCTGTACTTCTTGTACCCTTCTATACCAAAATTCCAGTTACGAGATTTATCCTACCAAGTCTTCATGATGCCAATTAAGACATAATATAGCTTATGTACTGATACAAAAGCTAAAGCAGAAAAACTATGGGCACAATAAACCTGTAATTGCCTTTTGAAAGGCTTTCAACTTCTTACCAAGTGGCTTTTCTTACAAAGTGTCCTCTACTCCCTCTGAGGGCCTGATTGGGCCTTCAGTCCCCAGGCCTGCTTCATTACTCATCCTTTTTAACATCTTTTGAGGGTTAACCAAGTAAATTCTTCCTGGGAGTGGGGGAAGTAGGGCCTCAGGATTCTGTTTTATGCAATGGCAAATGTTCCATGTGTTCTTTGTTTGTTTTTGGTAGGTTAGACACTTCCACGTAAGGTATCTAAAGAAGTTGCTTAATTTTCCGAATTGACTGTGAAAATGGTTTTGTAGGATTCCAGGTTTATTATTAAAGCTGATCAAAATTTTTCCAATGGAACATTTTTCTGTTGGAAAATGCTGAATTGATGATATTTAAATGTTTCATAGAAACATTGATTTTGTCCCAATTTTCAATAGTTAGTTATCAAAATGCTTCAATAAGGTTCGAATGTTTCCATTTGGCTTATTATACAACTCATAAAAGTCAAAATGATAGTCAAAAGAAAACATTTGAATTTTATTCAAATAAAATGTTTCAACCTTAGACACATTTCATTTCAATAAGGTTGAAACAAAATATTTCAGAATATTTTGTTTTGCAAAAAATTCTAAGATTTTGTCTTTTTGTCCCAATTCAGGATTAAATACAATTTCATAATCTCAGAATTTCCTGCAGGATGGAAATTCTGTTTTTTGACTAGCTCTATTTATTATGTTTCAATGACCCAGTTTCAGATTTATTCAATTTATAAGTAATTCTGTCCATCAGCCCTCCTGAAAATTTCCTGTGGTATCAGAAATTCAAACTGGATTCTTTCCTTTTCATCCATCTTCATTAGTCTTAAAAGGTATTCTGCAAAACCAGATTCGAGCTTCAATTATATCTGCACAGCCCTATTGCCTTTAAATTGTGTTCTCAGTGACAGTTATGCAATCCATTGCCATCAATGCATTGGCACTGATGGACCTGTTTGGCTTTTAGTGAAAAAGTCTATTGATGGCACACAAGAAAAACCCTCTTAGATGTGAGGGCTCTGCAGGGCAAACAGGGATAAAAAGCAGTACAGTTGTATATTAGTGGCTAAAGTTAGCAGATAGGACTCTGAATACACATGGTCACTAAGCAGATCACTAAGTAAGATGGTGCTCTTTTATGGGGACACTTTTCAGACAAGGACTACAGTTTAAGAGAAACAACTGAATACTGTCAGATGGTTTCCTCAAAATCTGACAAAGATAATGTCACTATACTCATGAAAGTAATTTACATGTTAATAGATCAGATTTTTTAAAAGGGAAAATAAAATAAGAAGTAAAAAAGATTATTGGGAGCATGATATTTGAAAAAAAAAACAGTGTTGTGTTGATGCTGGATAATACAAACGTAAGAGGTACATAATCATTAACTCAAGGCTTTTGAATTGTACAGATAAAACAGATACTGTCATTCGGCTTGGGACATTTGGTTTTGATAGGGTGTCTTGTGCCAGGTTGACAAAGAATAATATTAAACATGGAACATGCATCATATTTCACATACAAATGAATTCAATTGAATTTGAGTGTGTCTCAACAACTGAATGGAAACATGTCAAAACAGGCAGAAGCAGCTGTATCACCATCCTTGGTGGAGTTTAGGACAACAAAACAAGTTGAGGTTCCGAGGAGTCTATGGGATTCTCTTTCCCCTCCTGCAAAATTGTCCCACGCTTCTCTGGTTGGTTAAAACCAGTGAGGAATACTTCATTCTGAAATGCTGACATCATCATTACCTCACTCATGGAAAGCACCCTGACAACCACCTAGAATCAAATTAAAGTTTTACCAGTGTTAAAGAAGCCATGTCTCAAATCTCGTGAATCTGATCCATCTAAAACCTCTCTTTTCTGGGCCAAATCACTGAAAAATACTGGCATCATTAGATATCCACCAATACCCAAGGCCATTTTCAACTAGGCTTCAAATCTGGATATGATATGGTGACAATTCTGGTGGCTTTGAAATAGGACTTCCTTCTGGCCCTAGAACCACAGACAATGGTTCTGATACCAATTACCATGAGTTGCTACTGTCTATTTTACAACACTTCAAAGGAATATAGAGTTGCTTTAATCTAGGTCTGCTCACTCCTCTCTAACAGACCCCAGAGAGACATGAGGAGCAACTGCTTCTTGTCCTTCAGGGCTGGTCCATACTTCTAAAAATCTACATAAGCCCATTTGGGGAGTTCATAAGATGCCTGTAGTAGAGCTACAGAATGACTAGTTTCAGTCTCCCTCAAAGCAATCACTGAAATGATCCCAATCAGGAGCACTACAATGGGTCCAATTCTGCAAACCTTTCTTACGTTGTACAGGATTGTACCTTATTCAGTGAGTTGTCTCACTGATTTTAATTGGACTACTCACTGAGCAAGGTACTAGATATAAATGTGGGAAAATAGACTCTTAAAGAGGGAATATCTACACTATTTTTAGCCAAAATATATGGTGCCATTTATGTATATATGATCTCAGTACTATGGTGATGGCATTAGAAATTTATTGACAAAGTGTATAATTCTTAGGAGCATCTTCATGCACTGGAACAGATTCTGTGCAGCTATAATTCATGACAGGCTGCTTATGGACTATCACATCCCAGAATTATTATAATTTTTGAGATTAATTTTTCATTCCCGTTTGGGATGGGAATTTTTTTTTTGAAATATTGAAAATTGTCATGGGACAAGACAATTGTTTCCTGTCCATCTCCAGTTGTAAAATTACAATATAATCCCTATCTAATCCATTGGACAATGGAAATGTGAGCCTTCTCATTCACTTAAATTATATGACATGAAAAATAATTACTAGGAAATAAAAATATAATCAGTTTGTCACATCCATTTGATTTTTCCCGACCCACTTGTTTTCTGGCGAAGCAAAATTTATTGTGCTCTATTTTGGGATTTAGCTGATTAGGGCATAGAATATACCATAATATGAGGATTCAGAATACAATCAGTGCTGTCTTCCTATTTCTGGATACTGCCTCACTCCTTTTAAATCTGAGAAATTGATAGCCCTGTATCTTGTTAACTATAAGTGTGGTGTGAAATAGCCTGTCACCTGCCTTTTGCAAGTTATTTTTACAGTACTGAATGACAGGAGTAAAACTCACTAGCCACCATGATCAAACCAAAAAATGGGTTTTGATAAGTAAATATTAAATGTGTATGTGATGGAGTCGCCTATCAAGTTTGATGAGCTATAGCCACTTATTGTGAGTGCTGAGAGGAGACCAAAGACCAATTTCAGACCTGCAGCCCCATCTGCAAGTGCCCTAGGAGAAGACAATTGTAGTTTAATGTGTGCTGCTTTTAGCTATATGCCTCACACATCTCTCCTTGAGGGCATCAATCTGCGAGCTCTTGAAATGTCTCAGTCCAAGGAGGCAGAGCTGCTGCCATCGGATCTTGTCATGGACGAAGAGCTCCCAGGTGCTGAGGTCAACTCTGAAAGATTGGCTTTCAGAGTGTCTTTGTAGCACTTTCTTGGTCTGCCCCTAAAACAAATTCCAGTCTGTGTGAATTCGTGTGTGTGTGTGTGTGTGTGTGTGTGTGTATTCACAATTAAGAACAATGGCAGGTAAACCTTAATTTTATGAAGAACTTAGGTTTCAAAAAACATGAACTTCAGTATCTCTGCAGATATTGAACATGCAACCTGTTGTGAATTTCAAACATCACAGACATTTGATTATTGAAAGTTTGAAAACTCAAGACTTTCCTATTCACTAGCTGGCCAAGATCATAATTTATGATTAAAGAACCCCTTGCCTTACCGACGGAATAACCCAAATGGGGGATTAGAACAGGGGAGTTTGTCATCATGGAGTTTCCTCTTAATTCTTTCATTGTATGGGTGTGGTTTGTAATTTTAGCCACTTCCAAGAAAGCACAAGTGGAATGGCCTCTAAGACAGCAGATCTCCTGGGATTCTAGAGTTCTCAGGGGATTCAACAAAGGCAGAAGAGCTGCCATATAGAATCCTAGTGATCTGGAATGCCTCTGCCGCTCCGCTGAAAGGGAGCCATGCTGTCTGGAATTCCACAATTTCCATTGTTGATTTAGGATAGGGGACTTTAGAAGACAGTGAGGAAGCCATGCAAGTTATTGGTGTCTTGTGGAAACAGGGCGGGAATATTTGGTCCAAAGTTATTAACTTTGTGACCATATTTTATAAATGCGGATACGTGTCTGATAGATTAAAATAACTTTGTGTATTCCTTTGTTTATTGTTTTATTTTTAGCTAGATACAAGAAAAATGCTTGAAGTAGTAAAGGCCAGCTGATATGGTATTACTTTTTTGTTAGTACAATATTTCAAACGCCTGTTATATTGCTTTATTTGTTATTACAGTACCCTGTACCTATTCTGTTGCTGAAGAACTTACTTATAATTAGGACTTCTTCAGATCAATAAAATAGATTTTTTTAAATAAGCACCTTTTTCACTTCCCCATATAGTCAGAGTAATATACATTTTATATACACAGACATGCTCTTGGTGGTTGCTTTTTCTTTTAAAACATTGCAGCAAGTCAGTTTCTGTTTTGTCAATTTATGAGTCACTCTGATTTGGGAGAACGAATTTTTAAAGACTAAAACCAATGCTTTACAAAAAGAAAATGTGGGCATTTGCCTATAGATAATGAAATGTTTGACTTTGTTGGTCTGGTATGAGGAGAACTACTAGTGTTATCTCTCTTTCATTCTTCTTTAATTGAATGACATCCAAGCTCTATATGTTTATAGTAAACTAAATGTACGGCATGCGTGTGCAATGGACAGTATGATTTATTTACTCTGCCCTAGAGACAGAAAAGCTGAATAAACTGGGACTTCTATCTTTCTGTATCTTTCCAAACCCATGTCTCTTTCCATCTGCCTTCTCCACTGCTCTTCCCATCACCTAAAATTCCAGGGCCTCCATTTTGTTTTTCTATTGCTTGCTCTTGGTCCAGACCTTTCTTTCTTTCTTTCTGCAAAGACCATTTCTGTATTCCAGAGGCCTGATCACTCCCTACTGCACAGAAGAGTGTGCAAATGCTAGAAACTGTGCCCAAAATTGCACAGGTACAACAAGATGTTGTCTGCAGGCAGCTGTGCAGCACGAGTTTTAAAAAAAAGTGCAAGGAAGCAGTTGGAAGAGATAAAAGGAGTGTTGAGATTCCAAATTTGAGTAAGGGGAGGATGGTTAGAGCTTCACCCAAAATGGCCTGAAAAAAGTCTCTTCAGAGGAGACCAGTCAAAGCTCAGTCCTCTGCAATGCCACTGCTGTGGTCCAGGATCCAGTAGAAAACAGCCTAATAGAAGATAAGCCTGGGTGAGAGCATTCCATGCATTCCTAACCATGTCAGACTGTAAGGAACACCATAACCCCACACTGAAAAGGAAACAAGTCCCCATGTGATGGATCTTGCATAGTCCAGGGTGGGAGTTTCTAGAGCACATCTTGATTGGAGGTGGACTTACTTGGTAAAACCCACATCACATGAAGAAAAATTAGTTGCAACAGAGAGGCAGAAGCATAGCAAAGTATGGCTTTGAGCAATATTGTAGTCACACTGATACGAAGGGGCCAGAGCCTCTAATAGCCCATAGCTGTGATATCAAAAGTCTTGCAAAACATACCTGTGTGTCCAAGGCTTTGCGGCGTTGAAGGGTAAAACTGCCCATAGTTATACACCTTCCACTTCTGCACCTGGTACGAAAGCTTTGCTTTAGAGATGATGTTATATGCTCCTACCACTGTGTGCGCATTGGACTGTGCCTCACTCCGTTTAACACTGTGCATCCCACTGACATAAAGAAGCAGCACATGGCATATCACCTCTGCACTGCACATGGGGACAGGACTTCTGCTTTAAATCTTTTAAATTCACATTACACAGTTACCTTACATGACTGGCTAATACTGCTCCCCTCAGCACTGCTGCATACTGGGTAGTAAAGGGGAAGATTGGGCCCCAGGACTGTATCCAAACCTCTTTGTTTGACCATCCCATCTTCAGGGGCTTAACTTTGCTACTTACAGCTAAGGATGGAAGAGCTTTGACGAGCATAAACAGCTATCATTGTAACCTGGGAGGGAAAACCCACTGATGCAAATGCTCCCTCAGATTACCTAGTGCCACTGAAGGTAAAAAAAAAAAAAAGAAAAAAAAAAGGACAGATTCTTGGGTAGTCACAAATGGAGAAAGTCTCCATTCTTCCTAGGGTTTGCCATCTTCCCTCTTGGACACTGGGGTAGGCCAAGATATGGCTGTGGCTCCAACCCATTCACTCTGCTGGGCTGGTGGCATGCCACTGCTATCATCCAGAACTAGCTAGGTTGATTAGAGGAGTGACAGTGAATGCCCTCTGTGGTAATCACTCTGTATTTAAAAAAAAAAAAAAAAGAGATCCACATTTTTCTATTAACACTCACAGATAGTCCCAGGTTTTGGTTTTCAGAGTATTTATACAATTCTCTATGGTTGGCAACCCAGCTAGGAAGATTGAGGTTCTGTGTGTGGCCGAGTGCTTAACTGAAAGCAGATTCTTCCCGACTTCAGCTATCCTTCGCCAAAGTGGGTTTGAGAAAAAGATTCTCTGCCATAACAACCGATTATTATTTAATCAGATTAATATTAATCAAAGCAGAAAGGGTCAAGTAGCGGCCTTGTCTCTGCACGGAGAAACCTTTGTTCTTCTCTAGCCGGTTTGTAGCGCAGAGGCAATTTGGATTTGTGACAGATGTTGTCAACAGAATACATTACTCTGCAGTGATATAAATGAGTCAGTATTGCAAACTGTATTTCTACAAATGCTTATTAGATAAGAATGCATGAGGGTTGTGCTTGTTCTTTATCACCATTGCTGACCTGTTTGTTCATAGAATCCATAAAGGAAGAATCGTAATAGCAGCTGGAAATCAAGAATATACTTTATTCCCTGGATACACCCAGTTGTTTATCACTGAGCCGCAGATGATTATTTCTGAAATAGTGAAACTAATGGGGGAAGTTTGTATAATTTCAAATTATAAAGTTAACTGGGATAAATCTGAGCCATCACCCTTATCCAAAGGGTGATATAGGGCACATTACAGAAATTGCAATTTCACAAGGGAACTGAAGGGATAAAATATTTAGGGATTAGAATAAAAAGAAGGCTGAATGAGAGAGCCAAATTTAATTTAAGAAACAGGGATAAGTATGATAAAAATGGATGTAGGCAGATGGAACAAGCTGAAACATCTCTCTGGGGAAAGGTTAATGTTGTTAAGATGAATATCCTAAGCTGCTGTATATTTTTAGCTTCTAGCCCATATATACATCAAAATAGTTTCCAGAGGGGTGCTGTCACATTTAGTTTAGACTCAAAGCTAAGTTGTTTTAAAAACTTTTTTACAAAAATCCAAAATTACTAAAATGTTTCCATTACATTAAAAAAAATCTTTTTTTTTTCAAAATAGAAATATTGCCTTACAGCATTTGCAAACTAGATATTGCAGCATAATATTACAGCATGAGAGCTAGAAGGTAAAAGGGACAAGAAAATGATTAATAGCAACATAGCTGGAAGGTTTTCCATTGTCCATCCCGAATAAAGCATTTAACTCTGAATTAGAAATAAGAAGTGCAAAAAACAGACAACATTAATGGAAAGTAGTATTAGATTTTACTTTTTTATTTAAATAACCTCAAGTGTTAGGAAGACAAGTAAGGAAATTTTGTGTTTATATCTTTTCAGTTAGATAGAGTCTTCCTAGCGTTGCTGCAAGTGCTTTTAAATGAACTGTCTAAGAAGTCCAAAATATTTTGCGGGATGGGGGGGCAGCAGGATGTGTCTTCCAAGCCAGGGTGGAGGGATGAGTTAAAAGGACCAGAATGTTTAAAACCTAGGTCCTCTTTTGAAAATGGTTCCTTAGTGGGAAACAACTTCATCAATATACTAAAAGCATGAAGGGAGGCAGTGTGATCTAGGAGTCAGGAAGAGGACAAAGGGTCAGGACTCAGGGTTCTAGTCCCATTTTTCCTATATGCTTGGTGTTCTCCTATAGGGTGTTTCACTCAGTACCTCTGTTTCCCAATCTGTGAAATGGGGATAATAATGCTTACATTCTACAACTAATATAGCGAATATCAATAGGGTAGAATATCAATATCAATAGGGTAGAAGTTGAGGCTAAACTAGGAAAACAGCAAGTTAAGAATTACTTAGATGAGTTAGATGTCTTCAAGTCACCAGGACCTGATGAAATACATACTAGCATACTTAAGGAACTTGCAGAAGAGGAAGAGATCTCTGAGCCATTAGCAATTGTCTTTGAGAACTCAAGGAGGATGGGAGAGATCCCAGAGGACTGGAAAAGGGAAAATCCAGTACCGATCTATTAAACAAAGGGAATAAGGACAACCCAGAGAATTATAGACCAGACAGCTTAATTTTGGTATCCAGGAAAAGAATGGAGCAAATAATCAAACAAACAATCAATTTTTAAGCACTGAGAAGAAAATAAGTTAATAAGTAACAGTCAGCATGTTTTTGTCAAGAACAAATCATGCCAAACCAGCCGAATATCCTTCTTTGATGGGCTAACAAGTCCTCTGGATAGGAGGAAGCAGTAGATGTGACATATCTCAACTTTAGTAAGGCTTTTGATACTGTTTCACATTTACCATCTCATAAGCAAACTAGAGAAATATATCGTAGATGAACCTGCTATAAGGTGGGTACACAACTGGTTGGAAACCCATAGATAAGTTACAGTGATTCACAACTGAGCTGAAAGGGCATATAGAGTGAAGTCTCACAAGGATCTGTCCTGGATCCATGTCTATTCAGTATCTTCATAAATAGTTTGGATAATGGCATAGACAGTACACTTCTAAAATTTGTGGACAGTACCAAGCTGGGAGAAATTGCAAGCACTTTGGAGGAAAGGATTAGGCTTCAAAATGATCTTGACAAACATGATGAAATTCAATAAGGACAAATGCAAAGTACTACATTTAGGAAGGAATAATTAATTGCACATATACAAAATGGGAAATGACTGGCTAGCAAAGGGTACTGCATACAAGGATTTGGAGTTTACAACAGATCACAAACTAAATATGGAGTCAACAATATAATACTGTAGCAAAGAAAGGGAACATCATTCCGGGATGTATCAGTAGGAATGTTGTAAGCATGACAGGAGAAGTAAGTCTTCCACCCTACTCAGCACTGATCAGGCCACAACTGGGCACCACACTCTGGGAAAGATGTGGAGAAATTGGAGTAAGTCCAGAGGAGAGCAAAAAGAACGACTGATGGTCAAGAAAAGATTGAAAAAACTGGGTTTGTTAAGTCTGGAGAAGAGAAGACTGGGGGACTAAGTTCCCTCTAAGCTTCACGGCTACTCAGCAGCCTATGTAGCACCACGCTGGCACTGAGGGCTACAGCAGGGCGAAATTCCTCTCCCGCAGCCCTGGACCCAACCAACCATGGACCTGCCGCAGACATGGGAGAGGCACCCCTCCCCCCCGGCCTCAACCCAGCTTGGCCCAGACCTACCATGGCCGTGGGAGAGGTGCCCCTCCCTGCCAGCCCAGGTGCTGCTGCAGGGAGAGAGGGCTGAGGGAAGTTCTCTCTCCCCATCACAGCCCCGCAGCAGTCTGCACCCAAACCCCTCATCCCTGGCCCCACCCCAGAGCCTGCACCCCCAGCTGGAGCCCTCATCCCCCCACACCACAAGACCCTGCTGAGCCCCTCATCCCTGGCTCCACTCCAGAGCCCACAGTCCCATCAGGAGCCTCTGCCCCAGCCCTGAGCCCCCTCCCTCACTCCGAACTGCTCAGCCCCATCCCTGCCACACATCACCTCCATATTGGTGCACATAACAAATTCATTCTGCACATGGATGGGAAAAATTAGAGGGAACACTACTGTGGGGTGGAGGGGAGGGAACATGATAAGTTTAAGTATGTAAAAGTTTGTTTTGAAGAGGAAGGCGATAAATTGTTCGTCTTATCCACTGAGGGTAGGACAAGTAGTAATAGGCTTAAATTGCAGCAATTACCTAACTGTCACTGTAGTTAAACACTGGAACAATTACCTAGCGAGATAGTGTAATCTCCATCATTAAAGGTTTTAAAGAACAGGTTAGAGAAACACCCGTCAGGGATGGTCTAGATAATCCTTCGTCCTGCCTTAGTGCAGGGAACTGGACTAGATGACCTATGGAGGTCCCTTCCAGTCCTACATTGCTATATTACTTTATAAAGTGCTTTGAGATCCTTGGGTGTAGAGCCCCCTGCATGAATTCTTCTCAACGTACTCCCACATGGCACCAGTCCACCTGCCTTTTGGAGTTGTAGGTACTCACCACAGGATGGATGAAAGGGGCAGAGGATTTGTTCCTTTGAAATTTGAAAACAGATGCCTATAAGCATCTCATTTTTTCAAGTGGGCTCTTTGGGTCCCATTCAGCAATGACTTCAACCCTTGACTTTTACTACTCTACTTGTTGGGGGCCTCAGTTCAGCAGAGCATTAAGCATGTACTCTGAAGTCCCATTGACATCAATAGGTGTTAAGTACATGCCTATAGTTAAGTCTGTGCTTAAGCATAACACTGGACTAGGTGTGGACTGTTTGAATTGGGGCCATGGAAACTCAGAAAGCTCAGTTGGATTAATCCAAAACAAACAGCAAGGGCCTGATTCTGATTTCTAACACCAGTTTCACAGAGTGTAACTCCACTGATTTATGTGGAGTTATTCCTGATTTATACCTATATGTAACATAGATAAGAATTTAGCCTCAAAGTATGGATTTTTGGGCATTTCACCACTGGACTACCCCACTTTGACTCCACAGTAAATCTACTGAAATCAATGGATTTACACTGGCATGAAATTGGAAAAAGCAAGTATATGTAGCCTTTTGGGCTATATTTTGCCATCCCTAGTCAGCTGGATTCTCTTTTGTAAAACCAAAGCTGATTAAGGTTCAGATCCAGATCACATTTTACCCCAATCACCAGCCTCTGCCAAAGTTTGAGGTGGTCCAAAGAAATCACTTCTGTTTGTAAGGTATAAACACAAGTTCTTTGAACATGTGAATACAGAGATGTTTCTCTCTGTATTAGAAGTGTTGCACATATCCCCTTTTGCTAAACAAAGTCACAACACACCATGCCTTATCTGCTCTTAATTTAAAATGACACGAATTACAGCCTGATTTTATATAATGTTACTCTTTTCTCTTAAGTAATGAATTTCTTTCTTCTCTTCAGTAACTTTAGAGTTGAGTGAACCAGACAGCAAGTGTCATCATGGTTACTGCTTCACTGGAGGATAGTTTAACTTGAGTTCCCGCAAAAACAAAACAAAACACCATGTTACTCTGAACAAGTGTAACACATTTAGGTGACTATGCAGAAACTGGCATGCATCAATGGTGAAAGACTGCTACAGATTTAAACAAACAGTCCACATATCCCCACAGAAACCACCAAACTATTGGCATATACTCTTTCAACATGAATAAAGTAATAACTACAGATTATTTCTAACAATAGTTTGTGAAACAACAGCAAATATATAGTACTATGCACAGCCCCAAAGCCTTCATTCTCCTCTCACTCACACCACTTTACTGTAGCGTAACTCACTGACATGGATTACACCAGAGTGAGATCAGAATTGAATCCACTGATTTCAGTTTGTCCATTGCTCTTGATTTATACCAGTGCAAAAGAAAAGCAAATCAGACTTGCCAGGTTGTTGTGAAGAAGATAAATACATTAAAGACTATGAGGTACTCAGATACTATGGTGATAGAGGCCATAAAAATACATAAGATAGATCCAAAAAGCTTGTCCTGTGCATGAGGCACTGTGCAAAGCCACTCAGCTCTTTCCAAGCCTATATTATTTTCCTCTTACAGTAAAACACTAGATTTATTGAAGGCTGTCATAAATATAAAGGGAAGGGTATATTTTCTGTATACAGTGCTATAAAATCCCTCCTGGCCAGAGGCAACATCCTGTTACCTGTAAAGGCTTAAGAAGCTCAGCTAACCTGACTGGCACCTGACCCAAAGGACGAATAAGGGAACAAGATACTTTCAAATCTTGGGGGGAGAAAGGCTTTTGTTTGTACTCTTTGTTTATGTGGTTGTTCTCTCTTGGGACTGAGAGAGGCCAGACAGAAATCCATCTTCTCCAACCCATCCTAATCCAAGTCTCCAATATTGCAACCAGTATAGGTAAGCCAGGCAAGGTGGATTAGTTTATCTTTTGTTTTATGTGAATTTTCCGTGTGTTAAGAGGGAGGTTTATTCCTGTTTTCTGTAACTTTATTGTTTTGCCCAGAGGAGGATCCTCTGTGTTTTGAATCTGAATACCCTATAAAGTATTTTCCATCCTGATTTTACAGAGGTGATTCTTTTACCTTTTCTTTAATTAAAATTCTTCTTTTAAGAACCTGATTGTTTTTTCATTGGTCTTAAGATCCAAGGGTTTGGGTCTATGTTCACCTGTACAAATTGGTGAGGATTATTATCAAGCCTTCCCCACGAAAGGGGGTGTAAGGCTTGGGCGGATATTTTGGGGGAAGATGTCTCCAAGTGGTCTCTTTCCCTGTTCTTTGTTTAACATGCTTGGTGATGGCAGCATACGGTTCAAGGACAAGGCAAAGTTTGTACCTTGAGGAAGTTTTTAACCTAAGCTGGTAAGAATAAGTTTAGGGGGTCTTTCATGTGGGTCGCCACATCTGTACCCTAGAGTTCAGAGAAGGGAAGGAACCCTAACAAAGGCTAAGAAAATTCAAAATGTATCTGTTGATTTTCTCCTCAATAATGTTAATTACTAAATTCAATATATAAATCTTACAATTGTTTGGTTTGCTTGTGAAGAGTAGCCTGTTGTAAGTAAATTTATTTTACTAGTATTTGTACCAGTTAAATAGGCATGCCTTTTGAAAAAGTACATTTCATTTTAGTTCCTCTTATTTATACCAATATATGCAGATTTAAACAGTTTATATTAAGTGTAAAGACAAATTGCACCATGTTCTCCAGTTACTAGAAATGGTTCACTCTGCCTGTCCACTAGGAGCACTGTTTGTTTATCATTGCAAAGTTCACCAGGTAATTTCCTCATTATCTGTTCATCTGATTTCACAGGGATATGATAATCCTTAGGTACTGAGGTCATGGCCCATCAGAAGTTATAGTGTCTCTAATTTTATATCTGATTTTGGGTATTCTCATATATTGACTAAATTGCTAGATTCTATTAAAATCTCAACCAGCTGTCAGAGATTTAAAACTGAATTATTGAATTGACACTTACTGAATTATTAAAATATTATTGCCAGTGTGAGTCAGTAAAATGATAATTAAAATACATGACATTAATAGGACTTTTTAGTGCCTTTTATGTAATTTGAATTTAAACTGAATGTATTGTACATGCAGAATATAAAATATCCGATCACCCTACCTACTGTAACAAAAATATATCCTGGTAGCATTTTTCCCCCTTCTGAACAATTACACTAATCTCAAAAGGTAAAAAGTGTTTTCATACTTAAAGGTTATAACACTAAAAATAATCATGTGAAGTTTGTTCAGTGACATAAATGTAATTATTTTATAATAAATGTGCATTATCTTTCATTCTGCTTTAAATTGTACCCTCTGTATGCAGTTTCATTTTACCATATATACTGAAAGTAATTTCCCTTTCAGGAATATTTTACATCGTGTAAGGATATTTTTTAAACTTGCCACTCCAATCTCCTAATTCTGTGTCAAATCTCCCTGGCTGTGGGAAATGCCAGCTATTTGAAGATGGTCACCATTAAACCCAGTATCTCAGCTTTCGGAATTGCTGCCATGTAATTCCATTACTGGAGGTATTTGCCCCACCCCTCACCCGATAGATACCCACTAAATCCCTGGGTGTCTGAAGATCGAAGGCACAATTGGAAAATGTGGTAGATGGCTGAAAGCCATCCAACGAAAGTGTAAATCCTGTCTATGGCGCAGTCGGTTGCTATAGTTTCTTCAAGCCATGGGGTGCTGCTGCACACACAGCACCTCTATTGCCAGCACCCCAGCGAGGACACCCACAGAGGGCATGGGAAGTTACAAGGAGGCGCAGTGTCTTCACACGTCCTTCCGGCCTCCTGAAGTACTTAAAGCCTTACAGAGAGGGACTGCTAGCACAGTCCTATGACATGCCCTTCTGGTGAGCTGCTGGGCCTCTGGGGAGCTGGGACTTGCCAAGCTCTCAGGGTCTGAGGCTCCATGATCTCCCAGGCTCAGTGGCAAACCACCAGGTGAACTGCCGCATAAACTGTGCTCCCAGGGATTTCAGCCTCCCTTGCTGGCTGGCTCCCCGGCTTCCCTCCTTCCCATGAAAAACTTCACAGTTTTCACTTTTCATCCCAATTAGGGGATCAAAAAAATCAACAAACCAACCCAAAAACACAGATGACATTTTTCCACAGGAAGGGATTTCCATTTTCCAGCTCGCTCTAAGGCCAGTTCTGTCTGCATACCTAACCCCCAAATTGTATTGGCTCATTTTGCTGACATCTCACATCACGTAACACTGCTGTTTTCTCACCTCTGTTTCCAGTCTCTCTGTCTCTGACTGCCAACTCATCTGTCGCCCTCTACCAGGCCACTTATGCGCTGAAAGGGAACAGCATAAGATCGCATGAATTGCTCCATCCATCTTGCCAGTCCCAAAGGGCCCCTGAATTTTGAGTGGTGGATGACCTGCATCTGGATCTGTGGCTTCATGAACCCACCCTCAAACAGGATCTGCTGTTTCTCCACTTAATCATAACAACACTAAATCTAGTGTTTGCTTCTAGTAAGGCCAATGAGACTTTCATTAATGAGTCCCACCCTGGGATCCACCCGCCCCCCCTTCTGAAAATGCAGAGAAAGACTCTGCATGAAAAATACATTTTAAATACCAGATTTGTAAACATGGCATGCGTTCTAAATCTCAGTGATTGCTTGATGGTATCTTTTTTTTTTTTTTTGAAAGACCCTAGTTTGTCCCTCTAGGAGTGTCAAAGTTGTGGTTTAATTTATTTGTCAATCTCACACAGCGTAAGTGATCAGAAATTTATTATTAAGCTTGAATGTTGGGTTGTATGAGGAAAATCCATATTACTTTTTGGCTCGAAGAGCCTGAGCACCTGGAAATCACATTGAGTTCAGTGGAAGTTGCAAGCACTTGGTACCTCTGAGAATGAGGCCTAAAGTGACTGGAATTGATGACCTAATTCAGCGTTTCCTGGACTGTCTGTTGTGACTACTATGGTATCAGGAGAAGGTGGGTGTCAGAAGATGTTGAGAAAATGGGGCTGGGGATGCGGGGGGGAAGGGAACCCTGCCTTGGTGGAAGCAACTCCTGTCCCACGGGACTGGCTGGGCTTGGCTCCCTGCTTTGTAACCTGACCTCCTGATGCATGGAGTCACAAATACCACTCCGTCAAATCTGGCCTGGCCAAACCTGAGCGGCACTGCAATGTGACCCCATGCTGCAGAGTGAGAGTGAGGTGGGCTTGCTCTGCAACTTCCCCCCTTCTCAGGCCACCCACCCTCCAGAGGCAGCAATCAACCTTCCCCCCGTGGGTCTCTCAACCCCCAGGAGTAGCACCTGACACCCACCCACCATCTCCCTCCACACACACACACACACTTTTAAATTTTCAACTACCCCACCTCTGAGACCCTTGCATGTCCCATTAACAGAGGTGAGCCCAAAGGGGGTTGCAGCATGTCATAAATATAAAGGGAAGGTTAAACCCCTTTAAAATCCCTCCTGGCCAGAGGAAAAATCCTCTCACCTGTAAAGGGTTAAGAAGCTAAAGGTAACCTCGCTGGCACCTGACCAAAATGACCAATGGGGAGACAAGATACTTTCAAAAGCTGGGAGGAGGGAGAAAAACAAAGGGTCTGTGTCTGAAGGTATGCTGCTTTTGCTAGGGATAGAACAGGAATGGAGTCTTAGAACTTTTAGTAAGTAATCTAGCTAGGTATGTGTTAGATTATGATTTCTTTAAATAGCTGAGAAAAGAACTGTGCTGAATAGAATGACTATTTCTGTCTGTGTGTCTTTTTTGTAACTTAAGGTTTTGCCTAGAGGGATTCTCTATGTTTTAAATCTAATTACCCTGTAAGGTATCTACCATCCTGATTTTACAGAGGTGATTCCTTTACTTCTATTTCTATTAAAAGTCTTCTTGTAAGAAAACTGAATGCTTTTTCATTGTTCTCAGATCCAAGGGTTTGGGTCTGTGGTCAACTATGTAAATTGGTGAGGATTTTTATCAAACCTTTCCCAAGAAGTGGGGTGCAAGGGTTGGGAGGATTTTGGGGGGGGAAAGACGTGTCCAAACTACGTTTCCCAGTAAACCCAGTTAGAGTTTGGTGGTGGCAGTGGATATTCCAAGGACAAAGGATAAAATTAATTTGTACCTTGAGGGAAGTTTTAATCTAAGCTGGTAAAAGTAAGCTTAGGAGGTTTTCATGCAGGTCCCCACATCTGTACCCTAGAGTTCAGGGTGGGGGAGGAACCTTGACACAGCATGAAAAAGTTTGGGAACCACTAATCTAATTAGATAGACCTAGGAATAGGAAAAGTATAGAAACTGCTCCGTTTTCTTCTTACTGTCTTCTAGTTTTCTTTTTCTACTTTCCACATTGCTCTTGCATGCAAAGTCTAACTTATCTGAAGATAAGACTAAATCAGGAATTCTGTTTGACGTGTAACAACATTGCAGCCTAGAAACGTTTTAATTCTGCATTTGGAGATCTCACCTAGAAATCATCTTGTAATTCAAACAATGGATCTGAGAAGAAATGTGTAATGATGTATAAGTCTACATAATTAAAAGCAACAAAACAAACGCCTGCCAGGCAGCTTGCTTTTATCCATGAAAAAAGAATAATTGATCCTTGCAAATACTAAGTTTCATTATTTTATGTTGAAAGAAATAGGTAGCCCAACATGGTTGTTTTCTTCCAACCCTGTGAGTAGCTTTTGTATGCAAACTTGTATTTCTTTTAAGCTACCTCTAGTATGAACAGTGTCTTCCATTAAGGCAAACAAGATACATGTTGCATAAAAGTATTGACTAGAACTGGATGGATTTATATTCACTAGGAATTTAGCCCTGTTTGTGAATTGTTTATAAACAAGTACTGATTTCTATGTATTACATATGTATTGAAAGTAGATATTCACCAAATAATTTGGACAAACTCTTTTCAGTGTTTGAAACCCTTCCCTTTGACTACTTGCTATTTATAATTGGTCCCAAGTTACATGACAATATATATATGCTTCCTGATTGGATGCTGGAAACTTTTTAAACAGGAGACTAACAAATGATAAATAGCAAACACCGATTCAATGAATAACAAATAATGCACTTCAGGTCTGAATTGTTTGATGAATAATCTCCCAGCCAAGGAATCATGAATCAGTCAGGATTCATGAACATTTTCAGGAGCTAATGGCAGTTGTCACAAACAACGAATAACAGGGCCCCAAGAATAGCAGCAGAGTAAAGCTGGCTCATTTATTTACAAGTGTATTCAAGCACATGTTTCCTTCATCCTGAGTATTCTGAAGCGATCAGTTTTTCTTTGTGGCTATTCCTGCTTGACCAGCTGCATTACTCTGAATAGTGGGAATCTGGCATCCTGCATCATGAACCACTGAAGATTTTTTAAAATTATTGGGAACAAAAATATGAAGGCAGGTATGAAAGTGTGATGCTTTTTGTTTCCTCTTCATTGCACCTTTAAATTCCTAAACACACGCACTGTGGGTGGAGTTTGGCAGCCAGCTTGTTCTCCAAGCTCAGTGCGCTGTCGAAGGAGACACAGGGTGTGCACTCACATGGAGACCTTACTTCAGTTCTTCCCAGATTTTTTGTTCGCTTAACCTAAAATAGAAGGTCATTCAGACTGAACGTTTCTGTTTGCTTATTGTGTGTCAATGAACACATCAAGGGCATCTTTTAGCTCTTTAATAATAAAACTTGCAAGTTTCAGCCATAGACCTCAAAGCACTTTACAGAGGAGGTCAGTGTTATCCTCCCTATGCTACATGGGGGGGAACTGAAACACTACATGAAGTTGTAACCCAGGCCTGCTCGGTGTGGCACTCGGTCCCCTTCTAGTGGTGGTTAGGCCAGGCAGAAATTGACTGGTCTGCTACAGCTTTGGCTAAGAAAGAGGTGTCTTAACTCATGCGGTAAAGGTTCATGCACTAAGCTCAAGAGACCCCAGCTGCCACTGACCAGAGGCAGTCAGTGTTACAAAGTGACTTGGCCAAGGTTACTCAGCAGGCCAGTAGCAGAGCTAGGAATAGGGCTCAACTCCCCTCAAGTGCCCTATCTTCCTGGCCATGGCCTTTGAATCTTTTTATACCTCACAGTTGTCTTTGCTTTTGTAAATACTCTGCACTTAGGGCTCAATACTATCTCCCTGTCATTGCCATTCCCCCACAGGCATGCCAATCCCAAAATGCAGAGAAATAGGAACATTTATTTGCTTGGGAAGGGGCTATGTTATAGTGAGACCATACTGAAGGATTCATGCAGACTGCCAAACACTGCATTGCAATGGTGTCCTCCTTGGAGAGGAGCTAAGAGACAAGGCTAGAGAGGCTTAGAAGTATATGCAATGACACCAAAAACCGTATGGATCTACCAGCCAAAAACCCTGTGTGAGAGGGGACAATGACCACAGCTGTGAAGTAGTTCCAGTCCTGCAAAGACTTGCATTTGCATGATTTTATGCATGTGAGCTATCCCACTGACTTCAATAGAACTGCTCATGTGTACAGTTAAACGTGTAAATCTTTGCTGGATCAGATCTTGGATAGTACAATCTGCAGGGCACAGTCTGTATTTTCCTCTGGTTTTGAAAGTATCTGGGCACATTTCGGGTTCTGCTCTAACATTAATAGTAATTAAGGGTGCTCAGTACTAGAGCTGGCCAAACAATTTTCAACAAATCATTTTTCCAACAAAAAATGTTTCATGGGGATGTATCAGTTTAGAAAATTTCATCAGGAACATTTCACAGGATCAGAATGGAATTTAGAGCAAGACCTGCCCCAGTAGAGCCAATAGCCCAGGCCACTCACCTGAGAAGCGGTAGACCAAATGGCTGCTCCGCTTGATTTAGCCCTGGGACTTGAACCTGGTCTCCCACTTCCAAGATGTATACCCTAACCATTGAGCCATTGGCCATTCTACCGGTGGGTAGGTCTTGCTCTCTGTTTTTCCCACCACAAAAATTCTCATATTCATTCCACATCAGAACAAAAATGAATTTTGAAACCTCAAAATTATCTGCAAAATGGAATGATTATTTTCTGGCCAGCCCTACACTTCTCAGGAGGTTCTCACATGGGCGGCAGGTATGGCAGGCAGGGGGAGGCAATGCCTCTCCAAACAGCCTAGCGTTGCCCCGCTCACCAGGCCCCCCTTCTGCCTGCTGCTCCATTCTGTGGCAGAGAGGCTGGGGGGGCGGTCTGCGAGACCACGCCACCACCCATCCTCCCAGAGCTGAGACCACGCTGGGGCTGGAGGTGCTTCGGCAGCACTGCCTGCCCAGCACTTGGTCGCGTGGGGTGGGGAGGGTGTGCTTCGGGCTCTCGAGGGGGCGCAGAAGAGGCGAGACCTCAGGCAGAGGGGGAGGGGCTGGGAGCTAGCCTCCCCCAAGGGCACCTTCACCGCCGCCCATGGGTTCTCAGCGGATCTGGTTCAAAATTAAGCTGAGCAGGACCAATTGAAAATGGAGTCTGACCCTCTGGATTTGTCCCATTATTGTTAAGTGACTGAAGCTCAGAGGAATAGTTCCTTTTATGATTTTTTAAACTTTTCATTTTAATCTTGAACCTATATATAGTAAATTATATTTTCCAGTAAAACATTTAAAGAGAACATTTCTTTATAAATATGAGTTTTGCATTCAGACTAGTGCTATGACAACATTTTATTAAATCAACCAGTCTCTACCATTTGCATGTTTATAATATTGCTGATAGACATCTCCCAAGGCTTTATCCCACTGAGCATCATTACATCTCTGACGATCCATCTATTCTTAATTCCGCTAGCACTCCAACTGCTGGAAATGATACTGCTCTGATTAGGCCTATTTACATGTTAGACATTTTCAGCAGAACAAAAAAGGATAATTTCTCGGAAATCTATGATTAAAGCAGTTTTCCTTTTCTTAGATGTTGACATTACTTCTGATATAATGCCTCCTATAATACTACAGAATTCCCAGTAGAATGAGATCTAGAGAAAATAGTTATTTTATCCAGAGTTTACCGTGGAAAATTACAAATACATAGAAAACCTGATTTGGTGCTTTTTAAAGACAAAACTTTATAAACATTACTACATTCTTATTGAAAACAGTTGCATGAGATTTTTTCAAATCTAAATTGTATTGCATCTAGTTAACTACGTTCATATAAGCACCATCTCTAGACTTCTGAAATATTGTTGTAATAAAGCAAGCATATAGTATTTCATTGCTATCATGTCAGCCTTGAATTGAGTGCCGCTATTTATGCTGCATTACTATTTGTGGGGCTGCTTCCGTAGCCTTACCTAGGCAAAAAGTGCCATTGATTTGGGCATTGATACAAAAAGGATCTATTTTGTACTGTGCAATTATAATTAGATGATGTCCAAAGTTAAGATCCTTGATTTTATTTTGCTGTGAGAATTAGCTTGTTGTGATGTCTGGCACAAAAATTTGCTTTTCACCTGAGTCAAGTATTTGCTGTGCTTCGAGAAGTTTTGGAGTCCCTGGTATAACTCCACTGATATCTGTGACACAACTAACGCAAGTATGGAGTATCCCAGTAAGTATGAGCTTGAGGATCCGGCTCGGTTTCCATAAACATACTGCAAACCAATTCGTTCTATTTTATTTTTCATTTCAAGTCTCATAAATGCAGTTTTACCATGTTTATAAACTTGCCGACCTCTCAATTTGTACCCTAATTATGTTTTGTTATTGTTATTAGTTTATTCCTGCTATGGATATTTTCATCCAGTTTGAAGTTGACGCTAATGTTCCCTGACATACAGTCTGACATATATTAAGAAAGCAGAAAACTAAGTGACAGAACTAATTAAAAATCCATCTGTTCAGCTGATTTAGAGGTGTGCCAAAGAGTTCAAATGAAATTTGGTCCTCAGCAAATCACATCCACCTGTATTGCTGGTTCAGCAGTTACAGCCTTCGGTTCTGTTAATTGCTTCAAAAATACCCCTACTAATAAATTCAGGGACTGCGCTGTATGTGGTGGGTATGCTAACCACAGCTATTACTCTTTGAATGGAATTACTCCATGTAAATATGTCCAGTATAGTAACATAAGTGTGAACTTACAGAAACCTGCCATATATCACATCCATGCATTGTATTAGTTGTAATGACTATGTTCTACAAGACAAACAACAACCATGGCTTGTATCATCTCTAAAGGTATCGTAGTTCCCTTTTCATGGCAAATATTTCCTGTTAATGTTGACAGGCAGACTCATCCCTAGCGCAAACTGATCAAAGTCAAGGGAGTTGTCCCAGGAATAAATTTGACCGATGTGATTATACCATATTTAACATGTCTTAATAACAGGGTGCAGCCTGTTATTGTTTTGCATGCAAAAAACACAATCAGAAAGCATTTATTGGGCAGGCACAATTTTTACAAAGGAAAATTAAAAGGAAGCATGTTTCAGTCTGCTGAATTTGGGTCTATCACAGGACAGTGGTAAAGACTCACAATATGAGTCACTTTCTCCTAAGACTAAACAAGGAACTTTATTAGAATACAAACAATAGTGTTATCCTGAAAGCTACTCTGACTCTTCCTCTTGCTCTGCTTATCTTTAAGGATTCTGCCTAGAATCTTCCTGCTACAGATTCAAAGAAACACTATAGATATGGGATGATCTAGGTATACTTAATCCTGCCTCAGCGGGGGGGGGGGGGGAGGGACGAGATGACCTCTTGAGGTCACAGGGCACATCACTGGACTGGTGCCTCCTCCTGGTCACTCTGGGGATTAGCTTGAGGCTGACACCTCCTGCCCATGGCTTGCACACCGTGAGTGCATCTGCCTTCAGCCACTCTCAGAGCCTCAGGAACCATGGCACCCTCCTCATGACTCAGTCCTCCACCTGTGTCACCATCTGTGTTCCCCCCCTTCTGGGGGTTAGTATCTCAATCTGGCCACCACCCCAGTGGCAAGTGGAGGAATGACCCAGGCTTTCCCAGGGACCCCGTGGACAGCAGCCACATGCTGCATCCCCTCCAACTGCCCAGTACATTTCCCTGGGTCACTTCTCTGCAGCCCCAGCATCTTCTTCACTCTTACCTCAAGGCCTCAGCACATCAGTACTAGTAGCCAGCCAGGAGCTCCTTCTCACCTCCCCAGTCCCTGACAATAACTGTTCTGTCCACAGTGTTATCAGCCTACTAGAGACATAGTCCTGACTCCTGGAGCTTCAGGAGCAACTGACCACTTCTGTCCCGGCAGCTTCTTTTATGTGAGCCCACTGGGCCCTGATTGGTTGCTTCCTGCAGCCCTTTCCTGATTGGGTGTACTCACACCCAGGATTAACCCCTTTTACACCTGTGTGGGATAGGCATCCTATCACAGTCCCTTCCAGCCCTTCATTTCTGTGATTCTATATCTACCCCCACCAGGTCTGTCTCATACAAATGGTACGTTGACTAGTAAATATAATAGCCCTGATGGTATAGATTCATCCAGATGTTGGGACAAGGGGGATATACTTCTGATGCCTAACAGATTCCCTGTTTGAGAAGAGAAGTGAGCCAGTGCGCTTAAGGGCAAAATTCTTCAGTGGAAAAAATGGTACCCAATATACGCCACAATGACAAATAAGAAAATGTGTCCCTAGCCATATAAATCCTATACAGTGTCCTATACAGACATGGGATTGTGTAAACATTGAAAACTGAATCAGAAAACTTTTAAGGAGGAAAAAAAACAATACAAAAATCCCCCAAACAAAACCAAAACGCATGCCAGATGTCACTGGAAGTTCTAATTTATTTAATGCTGCTTATTACACAATCAAGGGACATATGGAATAACAAGAAATTGTCTGTCCCCAGATGTATATAAGACAGGTGAGCTAGAAATGCTGTATTGACCTGACTTGATGGAATCTGATCATCAGTTTAGTTATCTTTCTTTGTCCAGTGGAAGTAATCACTCATCAGCCGATTAGTGACAGTGACACATTGTGAAGCAAGGAGAGCCACACAACATAGATGTACACCTCTGGAGGAAACCCAAACTCAAATCATCAGCTAGGGACATCGTTTTACTGACTGGCAGAGGACTGATTAATATCAGAAGTGAAAGGTGGATAAGGAACTGGTTAAAGGAAGACTACAATGGGTTGTACTGAAAGAAGAACGGTCAGGCAAGAGGGAGGTTACTGGTAGAGACCCATCTAGTCCCTTATCCCACGATTATGTCATTCTGGATATCATGTAAATGCACTCTACAAGCACAGATTTGAGGCAACTGCTTCCTATAGGGAAGAGGACAGATAACATTTGCCCTTTACCTGTCTTAAGGGGTTGCCCCAGAGTAGCCCTTCTAGTGGAAGTTGCCTTCATCAGCACATCTCGGAGCACCCTAGTCAGCTCCTTCCTAGCCACTGTCACCAACTTCTGGAGCTGTGAGAACATTATGCAGCTGTGGTGCTCTCTATAGGGGGATTTTCTGCCATTGAAGGTCCTGCACCCCGGGCTACCTCACCGGAAGCTGGCATAGCCCAAGGCAGAATCTGACCCATGCTGTAGATTTTTTTTTAAAAAAAAGAAGATGGTGTAGAGAGGAAAAAATAGCATTTTGAGACCATCTGGCCAGATCCACAGCTGGTGGAAATGGCCATAGCTCCATTAACTTCAATTGAGCTCCAGTTATTTACACAAGCTGAGGATCTGGCCCCTAGAGTTTAAATGTAGTCCATTTAAGGCAATGTGGACTGTTGGACAGACTTTCTCAATGTTCTGCAAAATGCAAAAGAAATCCCTTGTCTGAGCCTGACCAAATTGGGCATGTGATCTGCCCTACTAACAAGACAGAAATCCAGCTCTCCAGGCAGTGTTGCAATTCTTTTCATTCTTGGTATGACCCTTAACAAATGTGCACAAACATAGTTCATGACTATTTTAGAGCTTGGTACTCTGGATTGTCACCTGGAAGGCAATGTGGTTAAATGAGGAGAAGGGCAGAGCTCCTACATTTTGGTTCCACCCCTGGCACTGACTTGCTGTGCAAACTCGGGCAAAACACTCAGTGAAATTTTCAAACTTGGGTGCCTAGGGTAACCACCTAAATAAGTAGCCCGATTGTCAGAGCTGATGAGCATCTGCAAGTCAAGGGGACATGCAGAACTGGGCTCACAGCAACACTGTTAATTTATCTTACAGGGATGTTATAAGGGTTAAATAATTTGTGGGTCAGATCATCAGCTGGTGTTTGTAAAGTTCTTTGAGATCTTCAATAAAAGGCACTATGGAAGTGTAATGAATCACTCTCTTAGCTCAGAAACATGCACCAGGGTTGCATTTTAATAATATTTAAGGTTATATTTACATTACATAGTGTGTAGAAATGGATCCTGGATGTCCTTATTATTACGTTAGATCAAATTTAACATTTTTTCTTTGAAGTAACAATGGATCATTTTAGTGAGATACTGTACTTCTCAGTAGTATATTCAGTTAGGAACATCAGAATTGATGGCCATACATTGTGATTTATAGAAGTGAATTCTCTGCAGCATTCAGACTCTGTCAGGGGCCTGATCATTGGATTGCTCACGCTCCTTTTTCTGCAATGCGGCCTTTGCATTGAAGTGGAAGTGTGAGGTACTAAACCTTTTTGAAAAACAAGATCTTTAAAAATAATCCACTTACTATGATTGACTCCATTAGCATAGTCAAAAGCCTGAGATACTTGCTCTTCAGAGAGAGGGTGAAAGCAGGTTTTTTGTAACCAGTGCAGTCTTTCCCTTCCCCAGTTTTGGTGTAAAATGGCGGAACTCCTAACCGCATCCCATGTTATTTGTGCTCCTATACTTGCCCTTCACTATTCTTTATGTTTATTTTCCCAAGTGGAAATCCTTATTCTGTCAAAATAGCCATCAGCAATGGTTTCCAACCAGTAGTGGGTTCATGTAGCGAAATTCCATATTCCTCTTCAAACACCCTGCACGCACATATTGCTCCTGCTATAGCTGTTTGCTGATTATGACATACTTGAAATTAAAGTGATAGTTTTCTGCTTTGAAGAGAAGATGAATGTATTTTCCCACTTTACTAATTATAATAGACATAAAGACAAAGCCTGGCAAGAGGTAACCTAGCAGGCAAGTACAGATGAATAAGAATTAGACTCCACATGTTTTAGAAATTCAGGTTTTTATTAGATTTTTTTTTAAGATTTTAGTGCTGTGTTTAAATGCAGCTAATATACATGGGCTTTTCTGTTCCCACTAACCAATTCCTGCTTACAGCACAGAGATCCACACCAACTCCCAGCAAATCCAAAGATCTCCATTGTCCTCAAAGAGAGTTGGTTTGAGCCCTTGAAGAGGGATTTTAAAAAAAATTATTATTGTCTGCCTTTTTTTTTTTTTTAGAAATACCAAAAATGGTGGCGGGGATTTTATTGTAAAGGTTTAATCAGGGACTAAGACTCTCTCACTCAATCATACTTACTTCATGATCTTGTGATCAGATCCACACTGGCAGATGTTTTTATTAAAAAATGAACACAGCACACATTAAATGGATGAGAAACTGGCTAACTGATAGGTCTCAAAATGTAACTAAATGGGGAATCATCATTGAGCGGGTGTGTTTTCAGTGGGGTCCCAGAAGTATCAGTTCTGAATCCTGCAGTATTTAAACATTATCAGTAACCTGGAAGAAAACATAAAATAATCACTGACAAAGTTTGCTGATAACAAATTGGATAAGGTATCATTTGGGGGGGAAGTGGGAGGATACTGATGTATGTTGGAATATTTATCAGTTCGTTATTGATTTGAACTGTTTACAGTTAAACAGAATTTTTCTAAATTTCATATGGGTGTATTAAATGTAGTCATTAGTTTTAGGAGTTTGTTTAAAAACATATTGGCGGAGTGCCCCAGTCAATAACTATATACCATTTTCAATTAACTCATGAAGGGAAAAAAATCTATGGAACATATAGTTGGATATCTATTTTATTAGTCAATGTCATGACTGGTTATGCAACTAACCAAATCAGATTTTAAAACAGTGTAACCCAGACTCAAAGATGCAATTGGTATTCAGAAGGAGTACTCCAGTATTAACTTCTGATGAATGTGCCAAATGCATTAAACAATGTGAATACCAGGGTTCATTTTCTAGATAGACCATGAACTAGCAAGATCTAGGAGTATACACATTTATGTTTACAGTGCATTGTGGAATGTCTCCTTCATAAAACAGTATTGATGTTGTGTTACTGAGAGCAATTAAATGGTTTGTTTGTTATGCACTGCCACACCTCTGCCAGTGATAGGAATGTAAAGATTTGCTCATTCTGAGCTTATGCTCAATACATGATTAAATTAGCCATGCAACACACAGTAAGGGAATCTCAATTTAAAAAGTGGATTCAGTTGCAAAGTGATGTTTTGATTTTATTTTCCCCCTTTGGAACAGGATATTATATTTCTCTGATGGTTTTCATGGAGATTACTCCTCTTTTGTTAAAAAACCCTCAATTTCTCTTTCCCCATTCAGGACCACACTAGTTTTTTCAAAGATATTTCTTACAGTTTATTCCCACCAATGAAAGTGTGGCCTGCCAGTTTCACATCAAGCTTATCAAAGTTGGCACAAATCATTCCTGTCCATCACAGCTGCAATAAACCCTGAGTCATCTCCTGAAGTCTAGAGAGAACACTTTAATCATTTTACTGACTTTTGCTGGTATTTTTGCATTGTACAACTCTTAAAAATGAAAATCCCTACCAACTAGGTCAGTCGCATAGTGGAATATAAAAGTAAAAGCATAACCCTACAGTTTTGCAAATAATTGTATCTAAGTATAAGTGCAAAAAGAGCTCCTCTTTAGTTATTTGTGCTGGATCATATATATCTAGAGTTCTATATACACCAGTTTAATCCCCTTGGACAATCTTTTGGTGAGATTCCATACAGGAATTTAAGGATTTGTTAATGACATACAATAGGTTATCAACATCTCTAGAAAAGTTATCTGGATGACCCTACATTGGATCTGGAACGTATGCACAAATTCTAGTCTTAACCTAACCTTAAATAATTTTCAGAGATGTACAGAGAAAGTTTTCAGAAGAATTCTCTTTTTTGAGGACACAATTTGCATGTGCATTTCATTCAATTTGCATATTTTGCATTCAATTTGGAATTTTGCAAGCCAATCTGAATAATAGGATCTCAAACTATCCAGTTTGCACTACTCGTGTTTTCTGTCAAAAAGCCAGTTTGCAGGCGGAAAAAGATAGAGGCATGTTGTGGCTACAAACAAAGGCCAGGTGTTATCCTGGTTAAAAATACACTTCTCAAATGTATTTGTGGTGCGTCAGTGCAGCTGTGACACAGAAAAGTTTGTAATACCAATGTGGAAAGATCATCATATGAAATGCTAATCTCCTTGCTTAAGTATAGTGAGTAGAGAAGGAAATGAAAAACTACAGACCTGGAATCCATCACTTTCTCCTTTCTATACCTCTCCTTAAACAAAGTCAAAGGGACTCTAAATCATAATACAGTGGTTTAGCAAGGGAAAATAGGATCCCAAAGTATTGAGAGGTGGAAGGAACAGGATTCTTGGCAATATATAAATCAGGAAACTACCCTAATAAACCAAATCTGTCTTTTAAAATTTTCATATAGCTATATGTAGTAAAATAGACAAATCAAGGTCTCCTACATCCCACAGAAGTTGATAATAAAGCTCCCTTTGAATTCAGTGAGGATATGATTGGGCACAAGAATGGTTCTGGGCACAAGAATGGTTCTGTAGTTTTTTCTTGGGGTTATGAACATTTTAAAATATGTTTGGTAGACGTCTTTCATGTTCTTTGTCCTACAGTATTTTTTGTTCTTTTCATCAAGAACTAATACAAACTAAATTATTACGATTCTGTTCCCGTGTGTTTAGCTAAAGGGAAATTGTGACCACAGTACTCAGACTGGCATACTGAAATTACAAAAGCTGAGATGCACCACCCTCATCCAAAGCTTATCAAAGTCAGCAAGTCTGTCCATTGAGTTAATTGGGCTTCAGCTTGGACCCGGAATGAATCAACTCGGAAATATTTCTGAGCATTTGTCATAAATATAAAGGGAAGGGTACCCAGCCTTCTGTATATAGTGCTATAAAATCCCTCCTGGCCAGAGGCAAAACCCTTTCACCTGTAAAGGGTTAAGAAGCTAAGATAACCTCGCTGGCACCTCACCAAAATGACCAATGAGGAGACAAGATACTTTCAAAGCTGGAAGGCGGGGGGGAAACAAAGGGTCTGTCTGTCTCTGTGATGCTTTTGCCAGGAACAGATCAGGAATGCAGCTCAGAACTCCTGTAAAAAGTTAGAAAGTAATCTAGCTAGAAATGCATTAGATTTCCTTTTGTTAATGGCTGGTAAAATAGGCTGTGCTGAATGGAATGTATATTCCTGTTTGTGTCTTTTTGTAACTTAAGGTTTTGCCTAGAGGGATTCTTTATGTTTTGAATCCGATTAGCCTGTAAGGTATTTACCATCCTGAATTTACAGAGGTGATTCTTTTACCTTTTCTTTAATTAAATTTCTTCTTTTAAGAACCTGATTGTTTTTTCATTGGTCTTAAGATCCAAGGGTTTGGGTCTGTGTTCACCTGTACAAATTGGTGAGATTATTATCAAGCCTTCCCCAGGAAAGGGGGTGTAGGGCTTGGGGGGATATTTTGGGGGAGGACGTCTCCAAGTGGGCTCTTTCCCTGTTCTTTGTTTAATATGCTTGGTGGTGACAGCATGGGGTTCAAGGACAAGGCAAAGTTTGTACCTTGAGGAAGTTTTTAACCTAAGTTGGTAAGAATAAGATTAGGGGTCTTTCATGCAGGTCCCCACATCTGTACCCTAGAGTTCAGAGTGGGGAAGGAACCTTGACAGCATTCATTTACCACCTTCTTATATTGGACTTCCAAGATGATCAAAATGTGCAAGGATTTCTCTGGATTCTTTTTGAACAGAATGGAAAATGTTTATCCAAATTGTTAGAAGGGGTTTCAGCATGTTGTATTAAGTGCAAAAGTAAGGCCACATTACTTGATGTTTGGCTTTTCTTGGATACCAGTGTAAGGGGAGACATTTGCAGTACAGCAGAATGCCTAGGCCACTGGCAGTACTGGAATATCGATTATTTTGCTTATTGATAAGAATAGCTATTTAGTAGGCCTTTGCAGAAACTTAGCATAACTAAGGCAAAGCTGGGAGGGAAGGGGCAGCAATCACAAGGCGTGAGCCTGACTGTGTCCTCCCCGATACGCTAGGGTAAGCATCTGTGAAAAAACAGGAAGTCTAGCTCTATCTTTGGACTATTGTTGTGTGGAAATACAGCTGCAGGACTAACAGCTTAAAAAGTCCTTGCTTAGTGGTTTTTCTTTGATTGACATGTCGATAAAACTGTAGTAGTTACTAACATAAAAGGGGTAGACAGGCCTGAGGAATTTGGATTTGATGTTCCGGACACCTCCTGGAATCCCCAGTTTCAGATGGGTAGCTGAGCACTTGAACCTTGTCATTTGGCCACTCAAGACCCCTCCAGACCATGGGTAACTACTGTTTGACGATGTTCTAAAGCCTATTGTCTTTGTATGTGCTTGAGATGAAATAAAGGAGAAGCTTTGAGTGAAGGCATTCCTGTGAGAGTGCTGGAGATAAATAAAGTGAAGGCTTTAAGTAAAAGCACTTGACTTTCTGTGATTTATGCCAAACACCTAGCAGACGGGCATGCTGCGTTGCCATTGATTTATTTCCTCCCACTGCCACACAGAGAGTAAAATTACTGAGAGCTTTGGGTTTAAGGAACCCCAGGTAACACCAGCTGCAGGCTGTGTCATGTCCCCACTGCTGTGGCACAACCTAGGCGTAACACAATAAAGCTTTCTTTTGGAATTGTTCCTATTTTCAATCACAATTTAAATATTAAATCTAGCTGAGCATGCGTGCTGGGAAGGAAGAATTGTAATTTACTTCTTCCAGAAGGAAAACAAGAGGGAAATAAGAGATTTGTGTGCTCCTCTAGTTACCCAGAGGAAGGGGAGATCTGATGGAAGTGGTCAAGGTGCAAATGTGGGGCAAACTCCCGTAGATGAGAGAGTCCTACCACAGAGGCACAGAGAGTCTTACCACAGAGTCCTACCACATAGGGACTGGGAGTGCTGGCTCACTACAAAAGCAACTTTCCCTCTCCTGGTATTGACACCTCCTCATCAGTTATTGGGAGTGGACTACATCCACCCTAATTGAATTGGCCCGGTCAATACTGGTTCTCCACTTGTAAGGTAACTCCCTTCTTTTCATGTGTCAGTATAATAATGCCTGCATGTGTAATTTTCACTCAATGCATCTGAAGAAGTGGTTTTTTACCCACGAAAGCTTATGCCCAAATAAACCTGTTAGTCTTTAAGGTGCCACCGGACTCCTCGTTGGTTTTGTGGATACAGACTAACACAGCTACCCCGATACCTACCACAGAGGAGGCAGATTATATCTAAACCTAGGAGATCGCTGCAGGAGATAGATTTACAGTCATGAGATGTAGACTAAGAGTGGAAGAAAATTTGATTATTAGACATACGACTGGCTGGGTATGCTATGACAGCACGACCCCTTCAGTGACATGCCTGCCAGATGTGAAAGTGGCAAAGCTCATGACACTTAGGATGAGCCTGTGGTTATGGTGCCTACTGGTACCCATGACACAGCGACAGATTGCTATGAAGTCTTAGAAGCTATATTTAGGAATCAGAGCCTCCATGAAAGCGCAGTTCCAGGCATAAAGCCATCTAGACAAGGATGACTTCAGAGTTGCAGTGAGTGAATACGAAGATGGGGTAAAGAGGAGGTTTATACATTCACTAGGCATGGGGAAATTTGGGATGAGGCTACATTTTTTTTTAAAGGGGTACCAGACTGCAGACAGAGGAAACTGACAACTAGGAATACAGTAGAGCTGATTGAATTACATAGTTGACAAATGTTGTGATATCTTTCAAATCAATTACTCACGTCACCATTTTCACATTTTGCTCAGCGTCCAGTCATCAGATATGAACTTCTTGAATGTATTGGAATAAAACGTTTGAGAATACTTTTCTTAAAATAATCATTTTTGCCCAGATCAACCTTGTGTCTGTGATTATCACCTGAATTCTCCAACAACCCCTTCCAACAATCCAAGCCCGGCTTGACTGCTCATAAGCAAGGACAACATTAAGCATATTTTCTTTTGGAAACTAAGTTCTAAATGGTTTTAAATGAGCCAGATGAAGGTTCAACATATATGATGATCTTTGACATCTTTTGGAAAAGAGTGGCTCAGATAATCACATAGCAATTTTTTAAATGATGTCTTGCGACCCTGGTCTTCCAACAAAAACATAAAGGTGCTTCAAATAATAGTCTCAACTAGGAAGTTATTTAAATCTGGGGTGAAAATTCTTCCCTGTGTTTAGCAACTACATTCATGCACTGCGAAACAAAAATACATTCTTAAATCTAGCCCCAGGGAGGGAAGCTATGGTACTAGATATTTGGTTTTAACAATTAACACTGGCCATTCTGGTTCCCTCTTAAAACCTCATTTCTGCCATGCTGCTTACAGTGAATTGAGCTGACTGTGTATGAACAGCTTATTGTGGTCCCCCTTCCTATATTCTGTCTCCTGGTGTGTCTGACTTAGAGCATGAGCTCCTCAGAGCTGTTTTTCCTGAGGAAAGTGCCTAGCACATAATTGTTGTAAATATTGTAAACAAACAAAGGGCCCATGCCACAAGTTAAGCAGCAGTTAAAAATAAACTCAAAATGTGCTTGTCTGTACCTTTAAACTCTCTCTTTCACACACACACACATTATACAGGCATAGTCACAGTGTTTAAGCAGAGGATTTGATTGGACCCTGGAGTTCTGGACTAGTACTGAGGAACTCCTCCCCTGTTCCAGGATTACTCAGCACTGCCTTTCAGAGTAGGCAGGCGAGCTTTAACTGCCCTGCTGGCTCCCGATTGGTCAGTGTCATCTCTTGCCCTTCTATGCCTCTGCAGAACTAAATTTCATCAGTACCCCAGCCTGAGCATGTTTTCCTTGACTAGGGGGGTATCAGGGTGCAAGCAGGGGGCAGAGAAGACCTAACAGACCCCATCACACCTTCCCACAACAGTCTCATCCGCCCACCAAGCCAGAGGGGGATTTCAGAATAATTTCTCTGCACCGGTAATCTGCAGAAAAGCAGATCTACCTGTGGATCAGTGATGTGCTGGAAGCAGCTCTCAGAGACTGTTAGGAGCTCTGTGTTAAATGCCAACACCCAAATGAAGCTGGGTTGCTCTCTGGACACTGCTGCCTCATCCCAGCTTATGTGATTTATCCATGGAGTTCATAGAAATGCTTCAGAGGAGGAAAGCTTTTACAGGGTGCATTCAAGTCAGCCGAAAGTTTCCCATTGACTTCAGTGGGAATTTGAGCAGGCCCATAATCCACTAGATTGCACTAAGGTGTTTGTTTTAGTTTTTAATTCCATAGAGAGCGCCCCACACCTCCCTCCTCTCCACCCCACAGTTCAAAGTACATTGTGGCCAATGTATGGGAGTCGCTTGTTAGAATATTTTTGGAATGTCGCCACTATGGATCACCCTATATTTGTATGTGCACATGGGGTATATAGTGTATGTTTTACCAATACAAAAGTGTTGATGTTCTAAGTTCCTGCAGCACTGAAGTCAATGGGGCAGGAGCAGTGCCTAGTTTTGTTTTGATTTTTGGTTTGTTTGCTTGCTTGCTTGTGGCACAGATATGTCATCGCACACATTGTGTGTGATGACAAGGAAATAAGTTTTGAAGAGTTCATTTTTAATGTAAAAATATTTTCTTTCATTGAAAGATGTCAAAACTCTTGAAAGTGCACATTCAGTACCTATTGCTTTGCTAATTCCAAAACAGATTGTACGCTAAGTCTCCCATGTAAATACAAAATCTGGACAGATGCATTTGCTAGAAAGAATAATTCCACAGTCACTATCGTGCAAGTGGTAGTAATACTGTTCTTATGTAGGATCGCCAAATATTTAATCAAATACTGGGGGCTACTATAAATTTGATACAAGCTATACTTCAAGTAATAAAGTTAGTGATTAAAAAAAAAATCTATAAAATGATCATGAACTAATGAAAGTATATGAAGAAGAGCACTTCCTTAAACTGACACAGGAATATAATGATCTGTATATAATACCTTAAGGAAAACGTTTAGCAAGTATGCCATACTTAAAAAAACACCCACAACTAATTCCACAACAGTACAAAATCTGTGCCTAGAGACAAGTAATATAAAGGTTTATTCTGTAAATAGACTCATTCTGAACAAGAGTAAGGTAAAATTGGCCTCAAATGAACCTGGAATCCAAGGATAGACATGTTCATCTTAATTGTTCCATTGGCAATTGTTTATTTAAGGCCTTTTGATAACTTGGCACTCTTGGTAGATATTGAAATTTGCTCTCTCTTCACTGTGGTAGGTTTTCTAATAGGAGGCCTCTTTAATACCAAACTGAGCTATGAAGCTAGAATTATTTTGTATTTCTCTTTATCTATTCCAATTCCTTGGCAGAAATATAGAAACATAACTAAACAGATTAATAGTCATCTCTCCCATCCAACCCCTTCTTGCTTTTATCATTATCCTGGATAGATGCACAGCCCTAGGAAAAAACTTCAGCAAGGTCCAGAAAAAATGGAGGCCGGGGGTGGGAAAGAGATCTAAAACCTCTAAAGCAGCATACCCCAGTTCCACTATTTCCATTCTCGCTACCTGCTGAGGCAGCAGTGGCAACTCCCACACATTCCCTGCCTCAACAATTTTTCAATCTAAATAAAGTAAAAACAAACACAAAACTAGGTAAGATACAGAACAAAAACGCTGAGGAGATTGTGGGGATCGCAGATTATGAGAAGGGGCTGCATGAAGATGTTGGTTTATGGTCTTATGGAGCAGATATGATTTAATTCTTCTAACCCATTCCCAGTAGATAGTACCCATTCTGCCCCTAAGTCTCCATGGTGATCATAATTTCATAGTTTCCTACAGCTTGCTCACTGCCTTACTGTGCTTTATGTTAGAAAGTTTTCCCTAACATTCAAATTACATTTTCCTTTTTGCACCTGAAGCTACCACTTCTTGTTCTGTTCCAGTACAATAACTGTCTGCAACAGGATGTTATAAAGGCTAGTAGCTAACTATGGCTCTCTCCAAGCATGTTTTTCTCTAGCCCCAAAATGTGGAAGACTGTTCCCGTTACAAGGAGACAGGAGCCTGGTTTGCCCTAGCATAGCTTTAGAAAGTTCATACACAATACCAAGCAGTCTGCACTAATTACTCACTTAATTCACATAGCTAATCTTTTCCAGTAATGGATAAAGAACAAAGTCATTATGGTTTGCAATGTCTCTCTCCACCACCTAGCCCCTTTGTATTCTAGCCACAAAAGGTGAACATGAAAGGGCTCCAGAGGTGATCCCAGAAATAACAGGCTAGTAAACCTGACTTCAGTATAGGGCAAACTGTGTGAAACTATAGTAAAGAACAAAATTGTCAAACACATAGATGAACATAATTTGTTGGGGAAGAGTCAACATGGTTTTTGTAAAGGGAAATCATGCCTCACCAATCTACTAGAATTCTTTGAGGGGGTCAACAAGTATGGGACAAGGGGGATCCAGTGGATATAGTGTACTTAGATTTTCAGAAAGCCTTTGACAAAGTTCCTCAAAAAAGGCTCTTAAGCAAAGTAAGCTGTCATGGGATAAAAGGGAAGGTCCTCTCATGGCTTGGTAACTGGTTAAAAGATAGGAAACAAAGGGCAGGAATAAATGGTCAGTTTCAGAATGGAGAGAGGTAAATAGTGGTGTCCCTCAGGGGTCTGTACTGGGACCAGGCCTATTCAACATATTCATAAATGATCTGGAAAAAGGGGAAAACAGTAAGATGGCAAAATTTGCAGATGATACAAAACTACTCAAGATAGTTAAGTCCCAAGCAGACTGCGAAGAGCTACAAAAGGATCTCTCAAAACTGGGTGACTGGGCAACAAAATGGCAGATGAAATTCAATGCTGATAAATGCAAAGTAATGCACATTGGAAAACATAATCCCAACTCTCTCTCTCTAAAAATGATGGGGTCTAAATTAGCTGTTACCACTCAAGAAAGAGATCATGGTGTCATTGTGGATAGTTCTCTGAAAACATCCTCTCGATGTGCAGCAGCAGTCAAAAAAGCTAACAGAATGTTGGGCATCATTAAGAAAGGGATAGATAATAAGACAGAAAATATCTTATTTCTTCTGTATAAATCCATGGTACGCCCACATCTTGAATACTGTTTGCAGATGTGGTTGCCCCATCTCAAAAAAGATACATTGGAATTGGAAAAGGTTCAGAATAGGGCGACAAAAATGATTAAGGATATGGAACAGCTTTTGTACGAGGAGAGAATAATAAGATTAGAACTTTTCAGCATGGAAAAGAGATGACTAAGGAGGTATATGATACAGCAAAGGTTCTCAAACCTTTTCATTTCTGAGCTCCCCACCCCCCAACATGCTATAAAAACTCCACGGCCCACCTGTGCCACAATAACTGGTTTTCTGCTTATAAAAGCCAGGGCTGGCATTAGAGGGTAGCAAGCCGGGCAATTGCCTGGGACCCAATACCACAGGGACCCCCACAAAGCTACATTGCTCAAGCTTCAACACGAGTCCTGGGTGGTGGGGCTCAGAGCCCCAGGCTTCAACCCCATGCAGTGTGGCTTTGGCTTTCTGCCCTGGGCCCCAGCGTATCTAATGCTGGCCCTGCTTGGGGCCCCCAGATACCTGGTTGAGAACCTTTGCGATAGAGGTCTATAAAATCATGACTGATGTAGAGACAGTAAATAAGGAAGTGTTATTTACTTCTTCTCATAACACAAGAAATAGGGGGTCACCCAACAAAATTAATAGGCAGCAGATTTAGAACAAACAAAAGGAAGTATTTCTTCGCACAATGGACAGTCAACCTGTGGAACGCCTTGCCAGAGGATGTTGTGAAGGTCAAGACTATGACAGGGTTAAAAAAAACTGGATAAGTTCATGGAGGATAGGCCCATCAATGGCCATTAGCCAGGATGGGCAGGGATGGTGTCCCCAGCCTGTATTTGCCCGAAGCTGGGAATGGGCAACAGGGGATGGGTCACTTGATGATTACCTGTTCTGTTCATTCCCTCTGGGCCACCTGGCATTGGCCACTGTCAGAGGACAGGATACTGGGCTAGATGGAACTTTGGTCTGACCCAGTATGGCCATTTTCCTGTTCTTAAGTAAAATGTCTAGCTCTGAATTTTTTCTCATCAGTTCTTATTTTCCAGATCATTTACCTTTACTTTGCTCTCCTCCGAACTTTCTCCAGTTTGGGCTGCCACATTTTTCAAAAGGCAGACAAATTGAATGAGGAACATTTTGTGAAGGTGAGCAATGCTTAGTTTTAAAATGATATTGTTCTGAACACACAATAAAGAATTTGTCTTTTATGTAACAGTGACACAACGTTTATGATCCACTAGAACGGTCAACGTTTCTCCATATTATACCTCAGTGGTGGCTGGACCTTTAAATGTGCAAATATATGCTTTGAAATATGAGCAGAGGGAGTGAGAGAGTGTCAGGTACTGGATCCAGGAGAACAGAATCATGATCTTATGGATGGGAAATAGCAATAGGAGTGTGGTGGAAGAGCAGGAGACTTGATCAAGATGGTGTGGAAAGAGGGATTATTTGGGAAGCAGTAGAAGTGGAAGTAGACAGGGAATTATTTTACTCAGTCTGAATGTATAAAGAGTTCAGATTTGGTTTGGGGGATGACTGGGTGATTTGAGCTAGTTATTAGCTTGACTATATCAATTCTCCCTAGTGTGGTAGTATACCTCCATTCTACTCTTGTATGCTTGATAGTTCCTTTACTGTTCAGGTCTGCTTGGAAAATGGACCTTAAAATGGTATGATAGGGCTTCATATTTATTGCCCCTCAATTTTGAGATCATATGTTCTTATTCTATGGGTATTAACTGCCAGCCTGGCAAACTTGGCCAGGTTCCAAGAGGCATCATCAGCAAAATTAAACCTCTGCAAACCAAATTATGGTCTCAGTTATTCCTACACATAACCCTCAGCGTCTTCAAACAATGACAATTCCATTTGTAGCTTGGTAAATAATTCTGTTGACGGTGCACAAGTTGGAACAGAATGCAGCTCTACGAAGCTAATAGGAGAGTAAAGCAGCAAACACTTCTTTTTTGTCACTGAAGTCCCATATAGGATTCCTAATACAGAGATCTATATTCAGATAGTCACTTTTCAGAGTAAAAGTTCTGTGAATCTAATGAAAGTGACTTTTAAGATCAAACAAAATTTTAAGTCTTTCCTCCAAAATATTGCTAATCCCACTGATTTGTGTCATTTCTGAATTTAACCCTCCATTTCATCCTCCACCTTGGTAGATAAACAGGGTTTTGCTAAAGGTCAGACATTTTATAATTTGTTTCTTAATGTGTTTCTATCCCTCTCTAGGCCTGCAGGGACATCCAGCCAACTAGACACCATACAGCCACTGTTTTCCTATAGACCCTGTATCTGATTTTTGGTGTTTGCAGTTGCTTAGATGTCCCTTAACACATGCAAAATTTTTAGATCTCTGAACTAGAGATGCATTAACATGGAAACTGTTGTGCTTACCAGGCATTTCTTCAGGAGTTTTACACCGTCAGCTTGAAATGAGTCAGTTGCTGGAGAAGTTAGTTATAAAGGAAAAGGAAGCTGCATCACAGGGCTTTAGTCAGTTGCTGGGTGGCAAAGTTTGTGTCTATGTGGTGGAGGGAGGAAGTCTTTCTTTAGCCAAATCCAAACATAAAGAGGGCCGGATCCTCCAGTGTCCTGCTCCTTGAGTGCTGTAAAATAGCTGTAAAGCCATTCACATTTGGGAGTATTGTATACCCCCTTTGCACAGGTGTAAAAAGGCAACAAATGATACCTAGGATCTCCTGTCAGCTCAGTGTCTAAACATAAAAGATAGAGCTTCTTGTAGCTGAGGTGAAAACTAAAGAGACACTTTGGGTTTTATTATCCACTGCCTGATACATCATCCAGTCATTTGGACTAGTGCAAAGTGGGCATAAAGCTCTACCAGATTAGAACAATCACCTTTTACACCCACTCAGCACAGGTGTAGATGACTACATTAGATTCAAGGCAGTGGAGAATCAGGCCTTATAAGAACACTGCTGATTTATATTCCCCATGCTCTAGGAAATCAGGTGTCTGCAACCAGTTAGGCTTTTCCATTCCCCCAAGGAACTCCTACTGTTTCATTAAGCTTGATAGGTGGATTGATGATATCTAGTTCAGGGCTTTGGGCTGCCCAAGACAGTGTTAACTCCTTCCTTGGCAAGTTTTGTGCCTGTCTTATCAGCCCCTTGATACTAGTATCCACAGATGTGCTTTTTTCAATATCAATAGCTTTGATCCATCCACTCCCCTCAAATAAATACAGATCCCATAATGAACGGAGAAAATATGCCTTCTGCCTTTACCGCTCTGTGAGTGCTCCCTACACCAAGGGAGCATGGGATCTACTGTCACATTAATAGGGTGTTTCTCCCCTTTATAACTCCAGTGCTGCAAAGCAAACACTCAAAAAAAAGAGAAGAATCCTTTATTTTGTCTTAATGTAAGATTACATATTGTGGGGACCTATTTCTTTTGGTATTTAAATATCTGAATAAGTTTGAGAGTTTTATCACATTTATGCTGCGCTTCTATGACCACTTTGTGGAATGCTACAAGAATTTTCATATTCCAGACCAGTGTATTGAAAACTGTGTTAAAATTGTAGGCTATCACTTTAAATTTCAGGGGATTTCCTGGCTCTGCTTGCAGGCTAGGGAGACCCAAAAGTAGCCTGCAATATGGGCCTAACAGTGCAGCAGTCCCTCTACAGACCGTCTCCAGCAAGATGAAGTGAGTTATGTCTCTCTGTTTCAGGGAGCAGCCTGCTTTGTCTCTCTGTTTCAGGTTCTTGGGTGTTATTGTTCTGAATTCCAATCAATAAATTAGGTTATATTGCAACCTTCCAGCAAGAGTATTTTGTGTTCTTATCTAATTTCTCTGTGTGTATGCTGAGAACATAACATAGGTGGAACATAACACTCTGTAGGGAATGAATGTCTTTTCTGTATTACTTTTAAATGGGACACATTGTTTGGAATTGGGTTTTTTATGCAGTTTTGGCTCAACCACTTTCTCATTTTTCAGACAGTTATGCTTTGGATAAACTCTTATCAGGATGCAGACTCTCCATGTTTTTATAATCTAAACTGTGTTTTGTATCATGTGGCTTTTCCAAGCTGTTTTATTTATGCAATTACTTTTGGGTGCCAAGTAGGAAGTTATCTAGTATAAACTATCACTTTGAATTATTAGGAGTTGGCTCTTTTCTGAATTAAACTTTATGGGGCAAATTCATCCCATAAAATTCATAACAGTTTCAATACACCAGGGAAAGATTTAGCCCTGTATTTTTTATTTCAGTTTCTTGTTATGAATCACTTGTCATGGCCTGCTGATGTGCAAAGGGGAACTCTTGTCTCGTATAGTGCCTTTATGACGGATAAAGACTTCACTTTAACTGACTGAGGCTTCTCTTCTCAATTTTGCAAATAACACCAGTGTTTCACTGTTCCTTAGCAGAATTGCCCAAAGAGAATACAAGTGTTTAAAGGTACCATACTTGCATCTGGGTTAGACCTTTTTAGTAATCCATCTGAACATCATAGGATGTGCTGTTATGATTGAGATAATTATTCTTGAGAGATTTGCCTTTCTAGTATATCTTTTTCTCCTATATAATACTCAGATGAGGCATTTAATCCCCATTGTTTCAGCAGACAGCATTACAGAGAGGTGGCCATGCGAGAGTTTTCAAAGCTAACACAAGCCCATTAGAGAGTTGGAAGCTCTGTGCTGAAAGTCTCAGGCCCAGGCCCAATCTGATTGGAGCTTTTTGCTGCCTATCTAGAGTGTGTCCAAATTTTTGTTGTTGTTGTTTTATGCAGGAAACACTGATATTTGGTGTGTATTTTACAAAATTGTACTTTTTTTTTTAGATTTAGGAAAACTGTTTCAATAAAAGTGTTTGTCCTGGTGGACTGTTCGAACATAAACAGGGGCTGCTTCAACCCTTGCAGCAGAACTTGGGAGATGCAAAGGCATAACTGAGTTTGCCAGGGTAGCTGAAAACATACAACTTTGGGCTGACTTTTTAAAGCTTGGTTGTTTTTTAACCCAGTTGTGGCCTATGGAATTTTGTGCTGAAGTTTATGGGCCACATTTTCTCTCTTTTTTTTTTCTCTTAATGTGACTGTGACAAACTACGCCTGCCCCCATACTCTGCCCTGTGCTCTAACCCTGCCCCCTATGAGTTTTGGGCTGCTTTAAAGACCAATTTCAGGCATGTGGACTTTGAAAATTATGGCAACCCACCACTGAGCCATCCACTTTAGAGAGTTGTAGCACAGAATCTGGTTTATGGGCTGATTGACTTCAGTGGGCTTTGGATCAGGCCAAAAATAGAAATAAAGCTGAAATATAGAAATTGTTTAGAGTAAGTGATTTAGATGCACTTGATAAAGTGATAGCTGGGGCTTCCATGTGAACTTTCAAAAGATGTTTATGTATTTGTCAGTTGCTGGATTATGCTCAAAGGAAGCCTAAACACTGTACAGATTAGCTGGGCAGATTCATTGTAACTGAAAGGAAAATACTGTGTGAGTCCTAAAAGTAGTTGGTAATAGGGGCAATTCATTGATTAGGAGTTCCCCTCCCCATAGAGATATGAAAATAAATATTCAGTGTTTGATCACATGGCAACACTTTGCATGCACATGTGCGCTATTTATTAAAGAGTGAGCCGTCTTGCCGTTGAGATTCTCAGTCAGTGTTCTCCTGGTGGTTTCCTCCCTACTCCTGTCTTTCCTTTAGAACTGTTTGTCTTCAGACTTCCTTTGAGGGCACTCATCGTCTCCCAGGAGACAGTATGACTAGGATTGTCAAAGGAGTTTGAGGGAATTAGATGCCCCACTTGCTGAATTTCAAGAAAATAAGTGACAATTAGCCAAGGGGGTCGGGCTTGAGACCCCATGTTCTGGCTGTCCCTAAACCTCTGACTGCCAGAAGCTGGGACTGGATTATAGGGGATGGATCACTCTATAATTGCCATTTTGTTCATTCCCCCGAATCATCTGGCACCAGCCACGGTCAGAAGGCAGGATACTGGGATAGATGGACCATTGGTGTGATCCATTGTGGCCGTTCTTAGAATCAAACAATTAATTCTCTCTTTCTTAGGCTCCTTTGAAAATCCTGCTCTCTGATCCATGCAGGATCAGACCCTAAAGCAGCAGTTCTTAACCTATTTACCATTGTGTGCCACATATGCAGCTCTCTGTGTGTTATGTGAGCCACATCTATGCAATATATATACTACCTATATGGCCCTGAGGATGTCACATGGGCTGCAGCTGTGTGTTGACTGAGTGGCCGGTGGAGAACCACTGCCCTAAAGACTCATATGGGTACAGTCTAAGGCGCCAATTTTACAAACCCTTATGGGCATGCTTACCTTGACTCATGTGATAGCCCCATGAGGGTACAGCCCATTTAAGGGCCATTCTGGACCTTGCAGCCAAAACACCTCAGTGCAGTGAAGGAGCACCCTGGCACTATATATAAACAGAAAAAGGTGTGCTCGGGGCACACTAGCTACTATGGATTGCAGCCCCAAGTTCCAGGGCACTGGCGTTTGTTTTCTGAGTGTGTTGATTGTTCTCTACACAGGGATCAAAAACCTGTGGGTGGCCCTGGTCAGCTGATCTAGGCTCATGAGGCTCAGGCTCCAAGGCTGAAAAATTGCTCTGTAGACCAGAGCCCGAGCTTTGGGTCCTTGTGCTGGTGGAGGGGCCCAGAACTTGGGCTCCAGCTCAAGCCTCGACATCTACCCAGGAATTTTTACCTCCACAAGCCCAAGCCCCGAGAGCCTGAGCCAGCTGACCTAGTCCAGCTGCAGGGCATTTATCCTTGTGTAGATGTACCCTGAGATAAGGGCCTTGGATAAGCTGCTCCTTCCTTGACCTGAAGTCTAAAGGAAAGGGAAAAAGCCAACCTGCCTCCTCGAACAATAGGTGAACTATCATGCTGCCTTGGGTTGGTTTGGAGGCCTTCTTAAAGGGGACATGATTTTTGTTTGGTTTTGGCCTCCCCTTTCTTGGATCCTGTACATTGCTACTCACTTGAGTCAAGTTAAGCACGTGCGTAAGTGTTTGTGGGATCAGGATCTAAATAGAGACTTAATGAAAAGACTGACTCGTGTATGTGTATCTATTATTAAATGCCACTTTGAGAGACCATTTCAGTGCACTGGTATATCTGGGTTCTCTAGATATTTAGTAAATGAATGAAGCTGAATTTATAGCTTTAGCACAGCCTTGGATTAGCAGGCAGGTCCCACAAGTAAAATGTACTTTATATGCTCTGAATAGCTTCCTTTTATTAACCCAGTACTTAAGGCTTTTGCTTTCACTGAGAACTATATTCACAGTTCTTGCAGCTTTTTAAAGCTATTGCATTGGCACTTTCCTTCCTGGAGACCACCGGTGTCATTTTCTCCAAATTGTTAGTGTAAACATTCTGTAATTTGAGCAAGCCAATTGTGGGTGTCGTAATCTGCTTAGTGCCAACGATCCAAGCCTGGGAACAGACAGTGCTACTCAGCTACCAGAAAAGGGAAGAAATAATCTTTTTAAAATGAAATGTTGAAAACTCCCACAGACAAGGTAACTTTAAAGAGGGACTGGGGTGAAGGAAATCCCATGCATGTTTACACTCAGCCAAGGATGGGGGAGAGGGGTAAGCAATCCTTAAAGAGTCAGTATCCTCAGAATGGATGAAAGGTTGGGCCTGTCATGTGAAGTTATTTAGCAAATATTTAACAAGTGTGGATTAGCTGGGTGAAAATCAGCAAATACTGAAGTAGGCTCTCATCCAAATTCCTATTGGTGTCAATGGGATTCTTGCCTTTGTCAGTGAAAAAAATATGCCAGCCTCACACTGAATCACACCTTATTCCACAGTGGTTAACTGTAATGAAATAGCCTGTTGTAATTGGTGCACATGGGGGAGCCTGGTTAACCTTGTTGTGGGAACCTCAACTCTGCGTTTCTTGACTTCTGTGTAATTAATCTCAAGCTTAGCCTGGTGTTAACAGAGAGCCTGGCTATGCACTTTGGCTCCAAGCACAGAGGGGAACCTCCCGGAACAGTTCTCCCACTGCTCATCCAGAAGGGCAGGGTCAGTCACCTCTACAGCAATGTTCTCCCTTTCTCTTTAGGAACCATTAGGAAAGGAATAGATAATAAGACAATAAATGTCATAATGCTCACACCTTGAATAGTGTGTGCAGTTCTGGTCACCCCATTTCAAAAAAGATACATTAGAGATGGAAAAGGAAAAGAGAAGGGTAACAAAAATGATTAGGGGTATGGAACAGCTTCCATATGAGGAGAGATTAGTAAGAGATGCCTAATGGGATAGAGGTCTATAAAATCATGAATGGTATAGAGAACGTGAACAAGGAAATGTTATTTATCCATTTACATAACACAAGAACTAGGGATCATCCAATGAAATTAATAGGCAACAGGTTTAAAACAAACATCAGGAACTACTTCTTACCACAACTCACGGTCAATCTGTGGCACCCATTGCCAGGGGATGTAGTGAAGGCCAAAAGTATAACTGTGTTTAAAAAAGAATGATATAAGTTCATGAAGACTAGGTCCCTCAATGGCTATTAGCCACGATGGCCAGGGATGCAGCCCCATGCTCTGGATGTCCCTAAGCCTCTGTTTGCCAGATACTGGGACTGGACGACTGGGGATAGATCACTCAATAAGTGCCTTGTTCTGTTCATTCCCCCTGGGGCACATAGCATTGCCCACTGTCAGATAACAAGATACTGGACTAGGTGGACTATTGGTCTGACCCAATATGGCTGTTCTTATGTTCCCTGCACCCCACAGCTGGCTCTTTGTGAGTTTCTGTGCTTGAATGAGAGATATGGGCAGGCCAGGGAATGAGAGGGCAGGACTAGGCCTAGGGAAAACCTTGCATTGTCCTTGCACCAATGGAACTTAAACTAAAATATAAATTCAGCCCAAGGGTGTCAGTGATGCCCACCTTGTAGTGTGGAACTCCCCTTATTTCCCACACATCGATGCCCTCCACATAGATCCTAGTGGAGTGTCAGGGGGGCTAAGCCAGATACTTCATTTTTTTCCCCATGGGGAGAACCTCCAGCTGAATAGCCCAGGAGAAACTCCACAAGCATAGCCCCATGGAGGCCACAATTCAGCAAAGCATTTGGTTACACATGTAACTTCAATCCCATAGTGGGCCCACTGAAGTGCTGGCATGAGTCACAAGGTTGTAGAAGTACTCTCAAGTTCTGCAGGTGTTTGAGTGCTTTGCTGGATCAGGGCCAGAGTTTCTTCCTTCCATGCAGGTATTACCAGAGAGGAAAGACGACCTTTTAATATGGCACTGGACTGGTACTCAGAAGATCTCAGATTCCTTCCAGCTCTGCCATAGACTTACTTTGTGACTCTTGGTAAGTCAGTTAGGCCCTGATCCCATGAAGGGCTGAGCTCCCTCAACACCTGCTGATGGCAGTGGAATGAAGGGTGCTCAATGGCTTTCAGAAGGTACTAAGAATCTTGCAGGCTCAGGCCCAAAATTTGTGCTTCAGTTTCATTGTCTATCAAATACAGTTATAGAAACCCTGCAAGGGAGTGAGGCAGATAAATCCGTTCACGTGTGCAAAGTGTTAGGCTACAAGGGAGATGATCAAATACAATAGAAAATACTTTAAAATAAAATTTTAAAAGAGAACCTGTAGCGGAATAATGTGGCCCAGTTTTTGCATGGAAAAAATTACTTCCCTGATTCCTACCTGACTGGACAGCCAGGTAGTCACCTGTCCTATAAGAATGCTGTAGTGTTTTATCAGTGTTAATGTTGCTAGACAACATCCACAGTATCTCTCAGAAATGCAATAGACTATTTTTGTTCTGTGTTTCGGAGAGAATGTTTCTTGCGGATCTGCAGGAGCAGTTCTGTCCTTAATGGAACAAAATCGGACATCTTCCTTCAGGATCTGGACAGTCATTTTGCATGCATCACCTGTGTGCTTTGGCACTGATAGCAGAGAATGCCATGGCTGCAGCTTCTTTCTGGACAACACACCAGGAGGAGGAGTGGGAGGAGATTCTGCTGAGACAATGTACTTTCTGAATTGCAGCTGAATCATTTGTGAAACTTTGTGCACAGAGGTACAAACATGTTTTCATACCTATGTATGTAAAATTTACTTTACCTGCAAAGAAGTGTGCTGTTCAAAGAAGGCCTTTCCAGCTCCTCCTATGAGAAATTCATAACCAGCATGTTCTCTCCATGCCATTCACGAAATAATCAGACATACACATAACTATGAAATGTCAGAGCTTGTCATTACCTATATTGGAACTCAACCACTTATCTTGACAAGGCCAAAATATGGGACAAGGACAGGGAAGAAAAATAATAATACAGGAAGCTCTAATGTTTTCTGTGACATTAGCTTCAAAGTCAGCATTTCTGATATTGGTAATTTACAAGAACAGACAATGACAGCAGTTAGGTTTGATTCTGGTATGTGCTGAACAAGGGTAATTCCATTGAAGTAGCTGGAGTCTCGCTTTTGCACGATCAGAAACCCCAAGGGTCTGTAAAGTGGAGGCATGTTTGGATCTCAAATTATTGCTGTTGCTTTGAAAGGATTTAAGATCTGATCCAACCCCTGGTGAAACTGATGGGCATCTTTCCATAGATTTCAATGGGCTTTGGATCAGGACCTTATACAGAACCTCTCAAAGAAATATTTGACATTGCTAACAGACATATAGGAAACATTTCTCTCACACACGCACCCCCCTCCAAAAACTCAGTGGTGGTGGGGGGGGGGGGGAAGGTAGCAGACTCTGTAACCCCAGGGTGATATCTTGGCCGTATTGAAATCAATGGCAAAACTCCCATTGACTTCAGTGAAGCAAGGATTTCACTTTAAGTGCACGAATTCAGACACAAAGGGGCAGATCCTCTGCTGGTATAAATGATCAGAGCCACATTGAAGTCAGTGGAGCTATAACAGCTGGGGATCTCCCGCAAAGTTAAGTACAACTTATTTTTAAACTGATAAATCTTAACAGAGAAGTGTAGCAGCCAAAACCCGATCATAATTCTATTAAAAATAGATTCTTTAATTGCTTTCTCTCTTAAATAACACAAAGTGAAATAATAGAGAAAGAACAAAAGAGTTATAACAAAAGCCACTTTTATTTAATTCACAAGTGACAGAGCCAATACACTTGCATGCGCTATTAAAATGTATTGTGTGTGACTCTATTTCCCTATTCCTTCTGCTTCTGGATAGCACAGTGTGTAAGATGAGAAGCAACAGCAACCCCCTACTGATTTCAGTCATCCATTGGTCATTAGAACAATTAAAGAACCCAAGGAATGGGGACAAAATATACATGAATTACTTTTTTTATTTTGAAAATTGTGATTTCCCCACCGACACCCCTGAAATCTGTACCACATTTCCCGTAATTGGTATAAAAAGATTCAGATCTCATTCCCACATCCTTAACTGACCTGAGCCAACTGTCTCCAGAATAAACAAGAGCCTTTCCTATTCATTTCGATGGCAGTTGTATCAGGTCCACGCTTTCAAAAGTCATGCGTCAATTTCAAATCATTAGATTGTTTTTTTAAAAAATCTCACCATTTTAAAGCCAAACAATTAAATTATATCTGGTTTTGACTCCTGGTTTTGAGCCCGTTGAGTGCATGTTTTCAAGCTTTTGTCTGCAATCATGAGGGCTAGAAGCTCACTTTTTTAAGCGAAACTGAGATTTTCACATAGTCATCTGACTCCAGGTGCTGGGGCTTTAGGAAAAACAATGTGAGACACACAATAAAATCATGTGAATTGGCAACCCTGGACCTGCTGTGAGGTTTCCCAGCTGAAAACAATGTTCCAGTTAGTCCTCATGCTGTATTGTAGTTACCTGTCCCAAGATATATTTCTTCTAGTTCATATTTAATACCTGTTTTTACTAATAACCTGATTTATCCAATGCAAGCAAGTGGCATTTAGGGAGGCAGAATAGAATTATTGGCACTGTGTAAATGTCACCATTTATGTTTCTTCAAATTTTGCTTGAAACATGTTGCCATTGTGCTGTTGTTACTAGCATGTATGTAATTGTGGTGGGGCAGAGATGCAATGAACCCATCCCCTTCACCTTGCAAAGCCTATGCAAGGGCCTATCACAATTGCAGTCAACAACGAGCAGGAATGCTGTCCCTTGCTGCATCCCTAAAGTGCTGGGAAAGCTGCAGAGAAGGCGAGGTCATGCCCAGAGGCTGCTCTAGCTATAGGTGGATCAAGGCAGCAGGGCCGCAGGTTTGACCTGGCTGCTTCTCTGTCAGGATGGTGGGGGAGAGGGCAGCAACACTGAAAACTTACCTATGGCAGCAGATTGCTTTGAGTGGCCTCTGGCCATGCCCCATCCCACGTGTGCCTGTGGCCCAGAGAGTCCACCCCTGTGGGTGCATATTGGATGAACTGAAGGTTGGTGTAGCCTGTTCAGTCTTCCTGTACATCCAGAGAGAGATTTGCCCCACCGAGAGGGTGAGCTTTGCCTTACTCACTGCTTAGGCCTATGGTTAGCCCTTTCAGCGAGATTTTTCACAAGCACTAAGCCTCTACAATCTGGGCCAGACATTTAAGTCCCTAAATGGGAGCTGAGTTCTTAAATAAGTGTCCACATTTTCAAATGTACTCAACATGCTGCGTGTTGAGCACTTTTGAAAATCTGGCCCTAGGTGACACAGTGGGAGCTGATGAGTGCTAAACTCTTTTAAAATGGGGCCCTATTTTAGATGCCCAAATGGGAGAAAACTGGCCCTGTGATAAATGAAGGGGTCGGGGGGTAGTTCCCTTTTATGGACACCCAGCCAGCCAGTAGCTATAAAATCCCTCTTAGTAGCTGTTCTCTAATTGCTCTACCTGTAAAGGGTTAAAAAGTCTCACTGCTATACATAGGTAAAAGGAAGTGAGTGGGCACCTGGCCAAAAGAGGCAATGGGAAGGCTAAAACTTCTTAAAATTGAAAAAAGACTCCCCTTTTGACTGTTAGTTGTTGTTCTCTCGTGGAGAGGCAGACAGGACAGCAGCTACGCTGTAAGGAGCTTGGGTCAGGTATGAAAAAATCATCAGTATCATGCCTAGAAACTACTCATTTAAAACCCCAGATATGTAAGTAGATCAGGAAATGTCTAGGGAGATGCGATTAGGTTTATCTCTTTTATATTGTTATGTCTCGTGGACTCCTCTGTGCTAACCCCAGGTGCTTTTGTTTTGCTTGTAACCTTTAAGCTGGACCTCAAGAAAGCTATTCTTGGTGCTTAATTCTTATAGTTGCTCTTTTAAAATCGAGCAATAGCTTGAGTTCCCAGATGTATTTTCTTTTTTTTATTAATAAAATTTACCTTTTCTAAGAACAGAATTGGATTTTTGTGTCCCTACAAGGTTTGTGCATGTTATTTAATTAGCTGGTGGCAACAGCTGATTTCCTTTTTTTTTTTCCTTTTCCCCTCAGCTCTTCCCCAGAGGGGGGGTGAAAGGGCTTCAGGGTACCCCATAGGAAGGAATTCCCAAGTGCGCCTTCCTGGGCTCTCAAAGAGGTTCTGCACTTGGGTGGTGGCAGCATCTACCAATCCAAGGTCAGAGAAAAGCTGTAACCTTGGGAGTTTAATACAAGCCTGGAGTGGCTAGTATTAAATTTTAGAATCCTTGCGGGCCCCCACCTTCTGCACTCGAAGTGCCAGAGTGGGGAATTAGCCTTGACAGGGCCCAATTCTGGTTGCTGAGCACTTGAAAATGCAGCCCTGAATATGTAAAAGAAATAAAGAATTGCCTATCTCTCCAGCACTCTTCATAGAAAGGACTCAAGATCATTTAGAATGCATTGAAGTCTCTTACAGCCATCTATAGTAATTCAAATAAGCTTCAGCCACAATGAGCATCTCTTCGTAAATCACTTTCTACATGAATGCAACCAGGCTGAAGTTGCATTTTACTTACATTTCCTTTTAATGTCATTAGAGATAGTGCAATGATGAAGTCAATGTTTTGACTCCACAGGGACCATAGCAAGATGTTATATGAAAAAATATATAATTAAAAATGCAGGACAGCCAAATCTTTGATCAGATAATTGAGCTCTCAAAGCCATAAATTTCAGGTGCCACCTTTAACATTTCCAGCAGTTCATCTGAAAAAGAGACAGTATATTTATTTCTACCTTACTTTTCTCTTCGTTCACATAATAGAAATAATTGGAAAGCTACAGAGCGTAGACCATTAGTGATGCAATAAATATTGCATAAAATATTGTAGCTCTGTGGCAAGGGCAGAAAATAAATGCAGTTCCCAATAAATCTTAAGTTAGGCACAGCACTTGTTGGCCAATACTGCTTCCATGACTTGCAGTAGAACAACATTTCTGTATCCTGCACAGATGAATTTAATAAGTGTTATATCTATAACTTTCATAGAATCATAGAATATCAGGGTTGGAAGGGACCTCAGGAGGTCATCTAGTCCAACCCCCTGCTCAAAGCAGGACCAATGCCCAATTAAATCATCCCAGCCAGGGCTTTGTCAAGCCTGACCTTAAAAACTTCCAAGGAAGGAGATTCCACCACCTCCCTAGGTAACGCATTCCAGTGTTTCACCACCCTCTTAGTGAAAAAGTTTTTCCTAATATCCAATCTAAACCTCCCCCACTGCAACTTGAGACCATTACTCCTTGTCCTGTCATCTTCTACCACTGAGAATAGTCTAGAACCATCCTCTCTGGAACCACCTCTCAGGTAGTTGAAAGCAGCTATCAAATCCCCCCTCATTCTTCTCTTCTGCAGACTAAACAATCCCAGTTCCCTCAGCCTCTCCTCATAAGTCATGTGTTCCAGACCCCTAATCATTTTTGTTGCCCTTCGCTGGACTCTCTCCAATTTATCCACATCCTTCTTGTAGTGTGGGGCCCAAAACTGGACACAGTACTCCAGATGAGGCCTCACCAATGTCAAATAGAGGGGGACGATCACGTCCCTCGATCTGCTCGCTAATTAAAAATGGTACGTATCTCAGTGAGAACCTTTCCTTTTGATCAGTGGTTCCCAAACTTGTTCCACCACTTGTGCAGGGAAAGCCCCTGGCGGGCTGGACCGGTTTGTTTACCTGCCGCGTCTGCAGGTTCGGCCAGTCATGGCTCCCAGTGGCCACGGTTCGCTGCTCCAGGCCAATGGGAGCTGCTGGAAGCGGCGCGGGCCGAAGGACGTACTGACCACCACTTCTAGCAGTTCCCATTGGCCTGGAGCAGTGAACCGCGGCCAGTGGGAGCCGTGATCTGCCGAACCTGCAGACGCAGTAGGTAAACAAACCGGCCTGACCCAGCAGAGGCTTTCCCTGCACAAGTGGTAGAAAAAAGTGTGGGAACCACTGCTTTTGATGATTGCTGGTGGTCCACTTACATTATGTATAGTACATTTTGCAGGCCAATATAAATTGACCTTCTTTAATTTGTTATTAGGAATCTCCAGCTTCAAAGTTGACACTATGACATCCATAATATTTTCATAAACTGGGGGGCTCATAAGAGTTATGTACTAACCACTCCTGTCTCAGCACTGAAGTATCTGCTAGACTTGGACCTTGTCGAGGGGTCTGACTGTATTAATTTAACCTCCCCACACAATATAAGAATACTTTAATTATTTGTCCAGATAATTATAGCTGTTTACCTTGTGCCATGAAAGTCCAATTTAAATAGATTGTGAATCTTAGCCTAGGGAGTGTTCAAGATTTCTGCTGCTTGTTACTGGCAAAAGATGCATTTTAATGCTAGCATACTTATTTCATCATTAGGAGCATACTGAAGTAGGTACAGAGATCCCTCTTAAAAAAAGGTGATCATGCTGTAAATTGTGCTGCAGAAATACAGAAAGCTGTCAGCTATTTCATGAGCTTGCCCAGAGGCTAGAAATAAATTATGCTTTTAAGAAAGGTGCCACACTCAGTGACCTTTATTTAGTCAATGGAAATCTGTTAACAAAAATAAATATCTACATTTATACCACTTAGCTGAATGCCCAAATTAACCTCATTAGGGGTATCCAAACACATCATAGATCATAGTGATTTTTTTAATTCAGTACTGGGTGGGTTTCTATGTTCATTTTTGGTATTCTGAGTGACAGGCATGCTGAAAAGCCTTAGCAATTCTCACCTCTTCCATGTAGCCATATGGCTCATACCAGTGCTGATCTGCAAGGCTACTCACTTTGCCACTCTATGGTCCTAATAAATAGTGGAACTTTTGGGGGCAATCAGGAAGCCACCATCTGAGGGGCAGCAACTTTGGGGACCTGCTGAAAGGAGTGTGGGAAAGGAACAGCATTATGATGTTGTGGCGCAAATCAAAACTGTGCTAGCTGCTTTACCGAAAGAGTAAGTGACACACCTCTGCTTTGCACTCTGATCATCCCCTTGCTGCTGAATTGCGCTCCTCCCAACCATTTGTTTTATCTAGCTGTTGTCTCTTGTCTTAGTCCCTGACACAAAGAGTTTACAATCCATTTTACTGTTATGTTTGTACAGCGTCTACACTATGGGTTCCCAGTCCCTGTTTGGGATCTCCTGGTGCAACTATAATACAGATAATAAAAGCAATTCCTGTCCCAAGGATCTTGTGACCTAATTATGAAAATGATGCAACAAACTCTGGGGGGAATGGGAGGACAAGAATTACAGCAATAAGATGGTGTGGTTCCATAGTTTTTGATCTGGGTTTTTCTGGATGGCTCCAGTGTAGCCAATTTAATTTTTCTGCTTAATTGATTGGTCTTATCATGGGCTTTGTGGAAGAAGTGAATGGTTTGAATGAGAAGTGGCAGGAGTTTCTCAGATGGGGATTAGGTGTGAGTCTGTGCATAGGGGTGGCATGGAAGGAGGACAATATAATCTAAGGACCTGTCTCCACAGGACATCTATACAGTATAATCTAAGGTGTAAATTTAAGTGGCCTTGGTTTAACCAGTATAACCCTATTCCAGTCTGAGTGCCTTTGTTCAGGCTAGCTTATGTGACTTTGGAAGAAGTTAACCAAAAAGCCAGTACGATATCAGAACGAGAGTGTCCATGTGGGGAGTTATATCAGTGTAATTGTAGCAGTTTAGTCTACCAGTGCAACTGGTAAAACTCTCTCCTGTGTAGACAAGCCTTAAAACCGTGCTCAGTAATTGAGTTTCTGTCCCTGTCTCAGGCACAATGCTTCCCAGAGCACTGTGGTCTGGGGCATGGTCGCATCACCACCCCTCTATACTCAATCAGGTCTGCCGGGCACGGGGGTGAGGGAATGGAAAGGTTCTAATGCTCTTGTCCTTGCCATTAAGTTAGGAGGGGCTGGTGTGGATAGCTTTGTGTGGTCCTGGAGTCTGAGGAGGGAGCACATTGTGTCTGGCTCCTGCACACATGTGGAAGTGAGGAGAGGGTCCCTGTTACTTTGCCTCCATCTTGTGCACCCATGCAGAGCTAGGCCAAGTTATGCTGTCCATGAAACTAGTCTTATCTGCCAATGAACTTTCCAGGGAGCACAAGATCTGGGTTTGGTGTCCACTCAGGGAGCTGTGGCAAACACTTAACACCCCCACCCTGCCCGTGAGTGTTTTTTTTCTTGTTCCTTCCGGTAACATTGCCCAAACTTCCAAAAGATGAGCCTCCCTGAAGGAGAATAAAACCATTCACATCTCCTTCATTTCCATCATGTGGCGTTAAAGGCCTATAAATATGAATTTAGACGTCTTCCATCCCCTCCCTACTCTTTCACAGCCCCCACCATCACTGCCTTTGGTAAACACTGGGGAGGACCTTCGTAATGTACTTTCTCTCCTTTCCTTCTGAAATGATAGAGAGAGACCCCTCAAATCCCTCATCCCCCCACCCCAATCATTTGTGTAAATAACCTTGGAGATGTGCAGCCACCACTGCCCAGCTTCTCGACCAGGTCTGTTGGGAAATAACGAGTTTCCCAAGAGGGCAATTACATGGACAAAGAATAAAGGAAAGCAAGACACTGCTGGATTATTTAGATATTTAAAAAAAAATTGGGGAAGAAGAGTCTGAGGACAGTGAGCAGGGGAAAGAAGCTGTGTAAAGAGTGGGGGATCAAAGAAAGGGATAAGTGGGGAGGGGAAGGAAGGAGGGAATGTGGGAGCAAGGAGCAAGCTGAAGAACACGGAGGAGAAGGGGAGAGACACTGAAAGGTCTGAAGTAGAACAGAAAATTTGCTGACACAAAAAACAAAACAAAGGAAAGAAACAGGTAACCGCACATGGAGAGAAACTCAAGTGAAGAGAGAACAAAGAGCAAGGGAGAGCAAGTAATTGTTTTAAAGAAAGTTTGGTGAGACAGCCAAACATACAAATATTTGATTTATAAATGACTATCCAGCAGTAGTGGCTTGGGAAACCTGTCTTGTTGATGGGAAATGGCTATAGAAGTCTGGTGTTGCAGGGGATTGGGATGAGTTGGTTTTAGTTTGATATCAGAGGATTTTTTTAAAGTGTATCTGTTTACAAATTTTAAGACCAGAAGGGACCATCATGATCATCTAGTCTAACCTGTGCATTGCAGGCCACAGAACCTCACCTACCCACTCCTGTAATAAGCCCATAACCTTTAGCTGAGTTACTGAGGTCCTCAAATCACAATTTAAAGACTTCAAGTTAAAGAGAATCCACTATTTACTCGTGCCCCATGCTGCAGAGGAAGGCAAAAAACTCTGAGGGTCTTTGCCAATCTGAGCCGGGGGAAATTCCTTCCTTCCTTCCAAATATAGCATGTTGGCAAGATCCACCGGCCACACACCTGAGAAAGAATTCACTGTAGTAACTCAGAGCTCTCCCCATCCTAGTGTCCCATCTCCAGATGTTGGAGATATTTGCTACTAGCAGCACAGATGGACCACATGCCATTGTAGGTAATCTCATCATACCCCTCCATAAACTTATCAAGCTCAGTCTTGAAGTCAGTTACGTTTTTTGCCCCCACTGCTCCCCTTGGTATTCTGTTCCAGAACTTCACTCCTCCAATGGTTAGAAATCTTTGTCTAATTTCAAGCCTACAGTTGTTGATGGCCAATTTATATCCATTTGTTCTTGTGCCAATATTGACCTTAACTTAAATAACTCCTCTCCCTTCCTGGCATTTAGCCCTCTGATGTATTTATAGAGAGCAATCATATCTCCCCTCAGCCTTCTTTTGGTTGGCTAAACAACCCAAGCTCCTTAAGTCTCCTCTCAAAAGGTATGTTCTCCATTCCTCTGATCATCCTAGTAGCCAGTCTCTGCACTTTTTCAGTTTGAAGTCATCTTTCTTACCCATGGGAGACTAGAACTGTGCACAGTATTCTAGTTGAGGTCTCACCAGGGCCTTGTACAATGGTAATAATGTGACGGGATTCCCAGGGTGCAGCCTGTGACTGTGGTACCACTGTGCTCCCTTAACTCTCCAGCCTGGGCTGTCTCTCACAATGCTTTGTTAGTGACAAGCAGCAAACCCCTCCAGGCGCTGTTATCACTCAGCACACACCCAGCTAGATTGCATGAATGCTCCCAGAGCCACTCATGAAATCACACAGAGAAAGGCACCAGCCGAATTCCCCCAGCTCCCAGCCTTGTACCTCAGGAATACACAGTCTTCCACTGCTCAAGATGAGCAGTGCAAGTTTATTAATTGGTTCACCACTTCATCAATGGAAAGTGGACCTACACCAGCCTTTGTAAACCTGAGCAGATTTACCAAACACTTCAGGCAAACTCACTGGTAAAGATAAACAGTAAAACAAGTTTACTGTCTACAAAAGACAGCTTTTAAGTGATTATAAGTGATAGGCAAAAAGTCAGAGTGGTTACCAAAATAAAATATGAGCACGCAGTCTAAATTCTCAATCCATATTAGACTGGAAACCCAGGTTTCACCCTTGAAACCTCAGCCAGTCTCCTCCGTTGGAGTCTTCAGTCTTCTCAGTGTCCTTGTTGTTTGTAGCACAGGTTGGGGGAGGAGAAAAGGTCAAGCATGGGGCCACTGTGTTCTGTTTTATACCTTTCATTCATGTGCTTGGAGAACACAAGTCCTGGCATGTCTGGTGGGTATTGCTGAGTCCCCAGGCAAGGTTGAGCAATTCCCTTGGTGTGGGCTAATGCAGGTGAGTCATTGAATTGTAACTCCCTTGCTGGACAATGGCTGTTGATGGTTGTTCAACACCCACCCGGGCACTGGCTATCCCCGTAGTTATTGTCTTTGTGGAGCTCGTATCTGGGTGCTTCCCAAACCCACAGCATATTTTAGTGACAACCATACAACACAATCTCATAACTTCATATGCATTAGTGATGTACATATTTAGATCTGAGTTTTAGCAGATCATAACCTTTCCCATGATACTTTATAAGGCATGCTTTATATGAAATATAAACGTATACAAATGATGAATATGGGATTTAAAGGGTGCTCCCCTGGGGTGTAGAAAAGTATTATTTATGACACTATCGCAACTAGAAATACCTTGCCTGATGGAGTCTAACAGCTCATTATCCTTTTTCCACAGCTGCACCACATTGGCCGCTCATAGTCAACCTGTGAACGACCAGTACCGACACAGTGGTGGCATTTGGGAATACTTTTTTAATGTTTGTGTTCATTTACTTTGCACATTGTTGGTACTTTAAACAGAACTTTCCAGATAAAAATAATGTAGATTTATTATTTGTTTGCATAAAAAACTTGTTATGCACTATATTTCAAATCTTCCATAATTTGGGAAATTGCACCTGGTGTTTGCAAACTTTCCAGATGACCTTTCCCAGTTAATCCCCCCACCCCCAAACTCCCTATATTTGTTTAGCTGGCTGCAGATTTAATCAGGCATCTAGACCTGTGTCTCCTCTGTCTTCCTGACCATTTGAAAAACCCCAAGGGGGGAAAAAACATACTATGAATAGTAAATAATTAATAATAATGTTAAAAAGCTGCTGCTAGTCAGCAGATCTTTCTGCTCAATGAGTCAGCAAAGTGTGGGGGGGGCGGCTTTCTCTTTCCTGTCATCTGCAGAACTGGCTTTTCTGCTGCAATTAGCCCTCGAAAAGGATAACATTTTTAGTTAGAAGCATGAACATATAAAACTCATCTGGATGGTTTAGAACTCAGGTTAAACTTTGTCACAGTATTAAGAAATGGTGAAGTGGAGACCGGGTCAGTCAGGATGGCTACAGGAGAGTAATAGAAGGCAGATATATAAGCCCCAGACTAAGTAGGTCCCTTTTCCCTGCGTAAGGTAACAGGGAAGGTTCCAGAACAATCAGGAACTTTCTGGAGACAATTAAGACAGGCTGATTAGAACATCTGCAGCCAATCAAGAAGCTGCTAGAATCAATTAAGGCAGGCTAATCAGGGCACCTGGGTTTTAAAAAGGAGCTCACTCCAGTTTGTGGTGTGCGTGTGAAGAGCTGGGAGCAAGAGGCACTAGGAGCTGAGAGTGAGAACATGGACTGTTGGAGGACTGAGGTGTACAAGCATTATCAGACACCAGGAGGAAGGTCCTATAGTGAGGATAAAGAAGGTGTTGGGAGGAGGCCATGGGGAAGTAGCCAAGGGAGTTGTAGCCATCACACAGCTGTTCTAGGAGACGTTCTAGACAGCTGCATTCCACAGGGCCCTGGGCTGGAACCCGGAGTAGAGGGCTGGCCCGGGTTTCCCCCAAATCCTCCCAACTCCTGGTCAGACACAGGAGGAGTTGACCTGGACTGTGGGTTCAGAAAAACGGCCAAGCTGAGGGCTGCCGTGAAGCTTCAAGGTGAGCAAATCTGCCAATAAGCACAAGACCCACCAAGGGAGAGCAGGAACTTTGTCACAATACGTAACCATGAAATATCACCCCACAATTCAGTGGAAACTTTGGATTTTAAACTAAACAAAACCCCACAGCAACAAAAGCAAGTGTAACATGTAATTCTAAATTCTTCCTTCCCTTTTGTATTTTTACAGTTTAGTTCACATAAAATTAAGAATCAGAACGAACTTCTGCTACTTGAAATGTATTAATTAGGGTAAGCTTAGGAGGTATCCTATCTATCCTCAAAAGACCAGATGGTGAAGAAGTATGTAATTCCACATCACTGGCGTGCTGGCAATAATGGAGTCAGAATGAAGAATGAATTAATTTTAAATCACATCTGTAAGGAAATGGATTGTACAGCATGTTTTTTTGTGCCATACAATTACTGCAATTTTAAACGGTTAACACCTTACAATGAGAAGCATTAATGAGTTATTTCTTTTTCATTCACAGGGCCAAATTCTGTCCTTCAATACATTCATGTGGCTTGTTGAGTTCAGCTCCCACTGAACTTAGAATCTGATTCACAGTATTTGAAAATTTTGAATATGCTGGCTGGAAATTCTGCCCCCACTCTCCTTTGTGCAACCTTATTTGGGTCACCAGAGTTGCCTGCCGGTCACAGAGGGCAGAATTTGAGCCAATATTCCTAGTTAGTATCTGTTTTTAAAACACCAATAATTAAATTTAAGACTTTTGATCAAGTGCAAACTATTGCACATTATAAAGAGAAAATATATATGTGGTTCGCATTTGTATTACACATCAACCTAGATGCCTCATGTGAGACCAAGACCACCGTGGAGTAAGTTGTGTTATGCGCTGGAACAGTCTTTGCCATGTCCTCTTAAGTTTGTGATAGGGGTCCATGATTTCAGTGGTCAGGGTCCCACATTCAAACCCCACTGATGACCCACAAAAATGGCAACCTGGTGCAGGGCTTGAAGTCTGCTGTGCAAGGTATGAGCTCTTCCTAACAAGGCAAGCACAGAGCACTCTGACCCAGTGTGTGTCATGTCCTTCTCTAGCGGCCAGTCCACAGGAGAGACTACAAGCCTATTGTGGCTACCAGTTCCTGGTGCTGGCACCAGTCATAGGGGAACATGCTTTCACTACTGAAGATCCCCAGTTCAGCCTCTGCTAATGAGTCAGACAAAGGGTCACAACACTTGCATTCAGGTACAGGGCTTGTGTTGGAGCTCAACAGCTTTGAGCTCTCTGCTGTATGCCACACGCGTAATTGCTGTATTAAGTGGCTTGGTATTGTAGAAATGAGAACAGAAAAAAAGGACACTGTGCTCAGTTTATACCTTTTTCTTCTGAAGGGAAGTAGCTCCTCTACAGAGAAACCCTTAGGATAGCTTGGAAAGAATTATACAACACTTTCCCACATCAGTAACTTTCATGATAAGGTGTATCTGTCTCTGAAAGCACTCATGGCCTGCATATCACTGGTGCACTAAAGAGGGCATGTGCCCTTCACGGTTCCTACATGGACCAAGTAAATAGACACATGTACTTTCATCTGATTCCTGCACTGGTTTCCATCCAATGAACTTTTAAATGAGTGGGACTCACTAGAAGTGTTCTGCGATGCTAATTCAGAGAGAAGCATCCTAGTTCCAGAAGCTAGCACCTTCATTGTGATGGAAAGTGGCAGAAGAAAAAGGGGGCTGCAGTAGCTATTTGGTGGGGTAGTAGAAGCAGAACAGAAAGGTGGAAAGGGGCAAAGAAAACATTCAGTGATGTCTGTGTATTGGGAAACTTAAAAAAAATAGCATTTTTCAGAATATACTGCAGGGGTAGGCAACCTGCGGCACGCGAGCTGATTTTCAGTGGCACTCATGCTGCCCAGGTCCTGGCCACCAGTCGGGGGGGGGGGGAGGGGGTTCTACAATTTAATTTAATTTTAAATGAAGCTTCTTAAACATTTTATAAACCTTATTTACTTTACATACAACAATAGTTTAGTTATATATTATAGACTTATAGAAAGAGACCTTCTAAAAACATTAAAATGTATTACTGGCACACAAAACCTGAAATTAGAGTGAATAAATGAAGAGTCGGCACCCCACTTCTGGAAGGTTGCCAACCCCTGATATACTTTGAGGGACCTGCTAAGCGGGACACTATGATTCCCATCAACCCCTTCCCAACTGGACATTCCCTTCCTCCTGGCCAGGCAACTGCTTAAGTACTTGCACCTAATGTAGCTGCAACCTGTCCCTTTCCTGCCAGCCCTAGTAAAATATACCTTCGCTTTAGTCAAGTATAAGTGGTTATGGGGACCTACCATGGCTAGTGTCTCCAAGGCCTAGTAGCTGAACTGGCTTCATTGCTTGTCTCAGAGTCACAGTATGCCTGGCACACTACTAGTACCTGAGAGGTTTGGTGTACTCCATCACTCAGCTGCTGTAATCATTACAATACCCAATGATCAGTAAACATCCCCTGAAATTTCCTTCACAACTGCCCCTGTCATAAATATAAAGGGAAGGGTAAACACCTTTAAAATCCCTCCTGGCCAGAGGAAAAACCCTTTCACCTGTAAAGGGTTAAGAAGCTAGGATAACCTCGCTAGCGCCTGACCAAAATGACCAATGAGGAGACAAGATACTTTCAAAGCTGGAGGAGGGAGAAACAAAGGCTCTCTCTGTCTGTGTGATGTTTTTGCTAGGAACAGAAAAGGAATGGAGTCTTAGAACTTAGTAAGTAATCTAGCTAGATATGCATTAGATTCTGTTTTGTTTAAATGGCTGATAAAGTAAGTTGTGCTGAATGGAATGTATATTCCTGTTTTTGTGTTTTTTTGTAACTTAAGGTTTTGCCTAGAGGGATTCTCTATGTTTTGAATCTGATTAGCCTGTAAGGTATTTACCATCCTGATTTTACAGAGGTGATTCTTTTACTTTTTTTCTTCAATTAAAATTCTTCTTTTAAGAACCGGATTGCTTTTTCATTGTTCTTAAGATCCAAGGGTTTCGGTCTGTGTTCATCTATGCAAATTGGTGAGGATTTTGATCAAGCCTTCCCCAGGAAAGGGGATGTAGGGTTTGGGGAGGATTTTTGTGGGAAAGCTGTTTCCAAGCGGGCTCTTTCCCTGTTATATATTTGTTAGACGCTTGGTGGCGGCAGCAATAGGTAAAATAGTTTGTACCTTGAGGAAGTTTTAACCTAAGCTGGTAAAAATACGCTTAGGAGGTTTTCATGTAGGTCCCCACATCTGTACCCTAGAGTTCAGAGTGGGGAAGGAACCTTGACAGCCCCAAACAAATATTTCCTTCTCTGGTATTTGCAGAGACCTTTTGAAATGTGTAGGCACTGACCAAGGAAGCAGGAGGGGAGGATCACATGTATTAATGGTCCAGTGTTGGGGATTGACTAGGGCCCTGATTCTCATTTGCACCAAGCCCATTTTCTACAAGGGAATATTGACTTCAAAGAGTGTGTGAAAAAGTTATGCATGAACTTCCAGGCCTGTTTACACTGCATGAGTAGCAGCGAGGGACTTTATTGTAACTGAGAAACAGGCCTGAATATGTATGTAGCTAGATAATAGATAAACTGCCAATAGCTAGTACATGAGACTATGTTCATGCATTATGTAGGTCTATCTAGTGAAGTGTATTGCTTTTGTGCAGTGTAAGTGATTTAGTCTCTGCCCCTCTTAACAATAAAGTAGTAAACTTTTGTGGCCCAAGGTCCAGTGTCCTTCAGCAGCAGCCATGGGAACTACAAGTTGTGAACTACAAACTGCGACATGTTGGGAGAACTTCCTGGGTCCTGCCAGGAAGTACCCTTTGCCCCTCCCAGCAGGAAGTTTCAGCAGTGACTGAAGCTGGGGGCACAAGGCAAGGAAGCGGAGAGGAGGCTGCTGGACTGTAATCCTGTTCTATGTTTCTTTAGAAAATAAAACTTTGTTCCTGGTGGTTTGTCTGAGTGGGCCTGGTCTGAAGTGACTACACACTGACATACAACACGGAGCATATGGAGAAACTTCAGTATCCTAAAGTTGTGTAAAAAGCCACAACACAGACTTATCCTATCTTGAACAACCGGATATTGGGCCAGTGGACAGGAAGGGGGACAGGCTACACTTTGCAGGCCTGATTTTACTGTCAGATACAGCTGTTCAATGCTGTTGCTTCCACATTCCCTTGGGTAATTTGGCTTGGGAAAAGGTTTAGTTACTGATGTACACAAAGGACTCATCTTGTATGATTAGCATAATACAATGGTGAGTAGAAGACACTGGAAGTCAACGGAACTTGGTTCTCTTCCACACGCTGCCACTGAGTTCCTGAGAGTCCTTGGACAAGTCACTTAGACTTTTTTTGGGGGGGGGGGCATTTTCAACCATTTTACATTTTTCATGTTAGGCACCTGGAAAGAAAGGACCCAAAATTATCAGACACATTTGCAGATGTGGGCTTTAGTCTCACTGCTTCTGTTTATCTATACAATCAGAATATGTTCCTAAAATGATAACACTTACCTATCTTTATAAAATGCTTTGAAATCCTTGGATGAAATTGCCAGATAAATTATGATTAATGATAATGGATAGCATAACCCTGCTGCCAGCTGGTGCTGGCAGCAACAATGGCTAAGTTCAATCTCTCTCTCTCTCTCAACACTACAAAACAGCACTAGCATGAGCCCTAACCCAGCAATCTGAGAACACTAAATACCACTCCTCGGCACCTTTAAGAAGCAATATACTGCCCCACTCACAAGCACTGAGTCTATGTATAACAAAATAAAACTTCTGTCAAGAACAGAAGGAAGTTGGAATTAATTTTGGGAAAAAACATTGTAACAGTGATTCAGAAATATGCAAACCACAAGAAAACACCCACCACATACTATCTTGGGCAGTAGTCCTTTGCCTCAGTTTCCCACCTGGCAGGGTGAAAGTCTGACAGTTATGTTCCTTTAACATGCCCCTCCACTTTCTCTCCAGTGCACCCTACTCACATTTGGTTGTCCAAGGTCAGTGAGATCCTAGACTTCAGAGGTGCGTTCACATAGGTTCACCTCCCACCGCTGAAGGACAGAGTGGAGCAATACTGTTGTGGCTGCTGCTACTGGCTACGATGCCATGTTCTGAGGTTCATCACTAGTTCCGTTTTTAGCGGTTGCAGCTCATAGGGACGTTTCTGGGTAGTGAGGAACCTTTCAGCACACCACTCTCCTCCCAGAAGGCTTAAGGCTCATCCCCTAGCTCTCTTCTTCAGGGTTTTCAGCTCTAGAGATCCCGAAGAAGGAACAGGGACTAACTTGAGTCTGATTCGCTCTGCCTTTAAACACTGGGTATCGAGGACTCTTAGACAGAGCCCTCACCACCAGCTAGGACCACCTGTGCTCACCCCTGCTGACTTTCACTTGGATTTGGCATCTCGCTACCCCCTGCTCAGCAAGCGAGGTTAAAGGTAGGGCAACCCCCCACCCTCAGGGCATATTAAATACACTTCTGCTTCCCTTTAGTTGTACAACGAGGATACCTTTTCATACCTCTATGTTCAAGACTAAAGAGAATTTTACCCCAAAACAGCCACAACTGATCACTTTGGCAAAGCAGGTTTGTCTGATCACATAGGCCAAGTAAGGGTATCGATGTATGTGGGCTGCTCCCCCCGTTCATCAATGGAGGGCAGGGGAGAGATCATTGAGATCAGTGGCTTACCAGAGTATTTCTATTATTGCCACTCATAAAAACAAACATTATATTGTTACATTAATTAGCATAGTGCTGGAGAATTGGAAGGCAACATGGTCCAGTGGCTAGAGCCAGGAGAGTTTGATTCTATTCCTGATTCTGCCACTGACCTCAGGCAAGTCCCCTCACAGCTCAAGGCCTTGAGTTCTCTCCCACCGTTTGTCTGTCTCATCTATTTAGATTGCAAGCTTTTCAAGGGAAGGAGCCTCTCTAATTATGAATCTGTGCGGCACTTAGCACAATGGGGGCCTGGTCTGGGCTTAGGCTATGAGGCACTACCATGCTATAACAATACAATATGTTTTAAATATAGAATGGTTTGGTGACAGAGCAGAGTCAGGTGTGTACAGAGCACAGAGGGAAGATAAAAACGTGCTTCAATATGATCAAAAGCAATAATGCTTCTACAGCAAAGTGCTGCTGTCATGGGATCCCCTTCATGCGGATTAAAGCTGAAGCACAGGCCCTTATTGTTGCTCTAGCCAACATAGCTGCTCTCAGTTATTACTAATCTTTCCATGGTTCCAGGAGTGCTGACACAAATCCAAAAGATTTTTTTTAAAAGGCAACCACACAGCTGCAGCCCAAGAAAAGATAAGGGTTATAAGCTAAGTCAGAAATGGTCAAACCTCCAGCTTCACTGTTTATTGTGGGTAATATGACTAACTGGAAAAGTTTTAAGCTGTATCTCACAGCAGTTGGAGCAACTGAAAATCCCGATAAACATAAGTTAACCCTGCTTCTTACATTTTCAGTTACTGATCATTTTAATTTAGCATGTGCACAGTCGTCTAGCCAAGTGATGGCATCTTCAGTGGCGTGATGCAGTTCTTCTAGGCCACCACTGAACCTAGTCAGCAGGCATTCCTCAACCGTGTGCGTCATCATCTGCGTTGTGCTGCAGCTGCACAAAGGGCTGTCACAAAGAAGAAGAAATGCAAATATATATGCCAGAGTCTCACAGGCATGTCGGAGAGAGGCTACGACAGGGACACACAGCAGTGCCACGCGAAAGGCTGTACAGAGACTTGCCCAGTCGGGAACCTGTTCAACAGGGACCATTGATGATGGGGCAGGTCAAAACCAGGCGGGCAGATTGTGGGGTCGGTGAAAAGGGACAAGTTGGGGATTGTAACAGATATGCATTCCTCTCGCCAGAGTGTTTCCGCCCTAACATCCTGGCATGGCGGCTGAGACCATAATGGGCAACATGACGGTAAACATGCAGCTGGTGATTTTAAAAGGTCATTGTGCAGCGGCAGGCTTGGGTTGTCGTGTACTTTCTCCAGTAACTTGCCAGTGGCAACCTCTCGTCTGATATGAGGAGGAGCAATATTGCTCAGAACTGGAAGCCATGGGAGTGAAGTTGGGCGCAGGGTGCCGGAAATGATGTGCATGGCGGTAGGTAACCACGTATCCACCAGTTTGGTGTGTGAAGATCGACTCCATACTGGTGCACAGTACTTCTCCACCGAATATGAGGTGGCAAGAGCTCATGTCCACAAAGTTGGAGCACAAGCACCCCATGACAACCTGCCAGTTTGCTAAGGAGAGTGTTGCGTGTCTTAACTGTAGCTGTTGTCTTCTTCAGGTGTGCATGGTAACTCAGTGTGCGATCTAAGGTCACACCTAGATAGACTGGTTCTACTTCATGCTTCACCTTCTGACCGTTGAGATAAACATTCAGTTCTCAGGTTATGCTAGCATGATGAAGATGGAACAAACTGGAGACTGTTTTTATGATGCTTGGCTTGAGGCACCAAGTCTTACAGTAGTCAGCTAACTTTACCATGGCCCGGTTTAAAGTGGCATCAAGCTTGTGAAACATCCGGGCTTGGGTACCACAACAGATGTCATCTGCGTAAATGAACTTTTGTGACTCTCTTGTTGGCAGGTCATTGATGTAAAGGTTGAACAGGGTTGGAGAAAGCACAGAGCCCTGGGGTAACCCATTTCTCAGATCGCTGTTAGATCGATGAAAACAAGGCCTGTTTTCAAGTTTCCCTGGAAGCCATTTTCAACAAATGTGGTCAGAATGAGTATTTGGTCGCATGTGCTACGGCCTTGGCGAAAGCCAGCTTGGTCAGGGCTCAAAATTCTCTCCACATCTGGTAATACGTGCTGTGCCATAGGAACAAGCGCTCCAGTGCCTGGAAGCACACCGACAGTAATGATATGGGATGATAGCTTAATGGTTGACTTGAGTCCTTTCCAGGCTTTAGGAGGCCAATGACTTTTGCAGTGCACCATATCTTCAGTAGCCTGCCTTCACGGATGAACCTGGTGAAGAATTTCACATGCCAAAGCCACGCATGGGGGCCAAGGTTTTCCAGGAATTCTGGAGATGTGTTGTCATAGCCCACACTTGATGCTACCCAGTGTCTGTTCCAGCTCTGTTTCAGTGAATGGTTCTGGGCAGTTTCTGATCTAGTGTACACGTTTAAACATACTCTATTCGTTCCTCACTTGTCTTCGCACTGTTTCTCCAAAGGTGCTCTGGCCACTTTAAGTAGGTGTCTGGCTACCTGGCTGGGTGTCACTGAGGGTCAGCAGAGTGCAGGTGGCTGCTGCGTTGCTCCAAGGCATCAGAGCAGACTCCAACATTTGTGGCTGGAATCGGTAAAGTTCATCCTCTTGGTCATCTCCTCCCATCTGGCTTGGCAAGCAGTGTCCAATGATTCAAGCAGATGGTCAGCAACAACTGGGTCACCAGATGCCTCAGATTGCTCAAACAAGGCAGCGCTCTCCTCATCAAGAGAGGGATGTAGACTGGGCAGCAACCGCGTGGGATGGCTCTGCAGACTCCTTTGTAAATAGCACCACTGAAGCAACGGTAAGTCTCATTTACCGAGATATGCCGGGCTGGTATTGTCATCACACTCATCTCCAGCACTTCCCTGTATTTCTCCCAGTCAGCCTTTCAAAAGTTCCACCACTTCTTTCTGGAACGCTTGACAACTGGGAGCTGTAGCCTGATACGGATCAGCGACGGCCTGTGTTGGCTGTGTGGAAAACTATCCAAGACTTGGCATGTTGCTGGCTGAGGATGGCCATGAACTGAACTGACCCAGCACAAGTCAGAAGAGTAGTCACAATCCCATCTAGAAGAATAGAACATGTCTTGCTGCTTAGCATCATGGATAAGGGCACGGTCATTACAAGATGCCCAGTCTGCAAGTTGTTCACCGTTTGTGTCAACCTCCTTATACCCCCAGTCTGTGTGATGGCTGTTGAAGTCTCTGACCTAGCAGCTGGGTGTGGCAGGCTTGGTAGAACCAGCTGGTTCCAGCTGACGCTTGTAAACATTTGTCAGACAGAAACCGCCAACCTGGATAGTGTCACAGAATTCAGTAGACATCAGCTGAATGCCATCTGCAATATCAGACCAAATGTATGTGGCTTGGCCATGCTTTGGGTGTGCCACATGGCACACCCAGTTGAAGCCATCAATACTGTAACGCCCAGCTTTGGCGGTTGCCACGTGTGTCTCTTGCAAGCAAATGATGTCGATAATGTGTTGATAGAGCAAGAATGCCAAGTAAATCATGCTTGGCAGCCGACAAGCCCTCCACATTGAGTTGTAACACGCATAGATAGAGCTGGACCCACAACATTGAAGTCACCGGGCTGCACGCTGGGATTATTGGTGACGACAATGCCGGGATTCATTGAGCTGGTGCTCGTGCAATTAGTCTCACTGGTTGGATCATTCGCTTCCCTGACTACTGGCAGGTGGCACAACGAGGATGCCTATCCATTGTATTACATAGAATAAGAAAAATGAAGTTACACCAAACACTCTTGCCATTATTTTTCCACCAACTGCCAGAGCCTCACATGTTATGTCCTCCACCTCTGCCACACGAGGGGGCAAATATTTTTTCCCCCTCTTTGAGATAAACCATTTTCAGTGAAAATGGTTTAAGTCCATAGTGTTTGGCATCCTTAAGCAACAGCAAAAAAAACACTTTTTCTTCCTGGTGTTCCTCCCTTCCTAAATATTTCATAATTATGCTTTATGTATCTATACACCTAATTTCAAAATAAATGTCTGGGGGTTAGGGGAAAAGTTATGTAATAGACCCACATCTCTGTTCTTATTACAGAAAGTATTCATTTTATGGTGAATTTAAGAAACTTTGTGGTGCCTCGTGGTTTTGATTACTGCTGTGTAAACAGATGAAAAAATTTAAGCTAGCCTCAGTCTGTAATATAGCTGTTTGATCTTGATCATTCAACTTGCTGCAGCAAGCAAAGCAGACAAGGTGACTTCAGTGCTGCAGTTCAAAAATATTTTCCAAGTCTTCACTGTAAAAGGCTCTAGAATTCTCCATGTGGCTTCCCTACCTGGGGTGATTAAGGAAAGTAATTATTCCAATACTAATTACACACAAAACTACTGTAAAAGATTAAGTTTGCAAAGTTAATTCTACATTTTTTAAAATTTGGAGTACTTAAGGCTGCCATGCTGTCTGGAGTGGCTCATAACCATGAGTGCCTACCTCAAAGCAGTCTGTCAAAAAAACAGAGCAGGCACCCCAAACTGGTGGTGTGTTCTATAATTACATTTCACCAAGTTAATAATACATGAACTCCTGGATCAATATCAGTCGTACCATGGAGTCACAGACAGTCCCCTTGGGGTTCCCAGTCTATCTTGCTACCCAGGCAAGCTGGAATTAGTGATAGTCACATATTCAAAAAAACGCAACCCACCACACAATATATTCGGGTTGCTTCCGGACCGAATAGACTAGTCACTTACCCCAATCAATTGGTAAGCTAGATCTTACACCAAGGACAACACCTAGCCAATCTAAAGGTGTATTCACTAACCAGGAAAAAGAAGGTTTCAGAGTAGCAGCCGTGTTAGTCTGTATCCACAAAAAGAAAAGGAGTACTTGTGGCACGTTAGAGACTAAATAAATAAAAATAAATTGGTTAGTCTCTAAGGTGCCACAAGTACTTCTTTTCTTTTTAGGAAAAAGAAATGAGTTATATACAGGTTAAAACAAGCCAACATACACACAAATGAGTTACCATATATGGTTCCTAAAGATGACAGATGGGGTAATCTGTGCATTCAAATAGTCTTTTCAGACCCAGATTGAGCCTGGGCATCTCTGCTTCAGTTTAGTGTCTCTGGCCCTGTGAGAGTTCAAGCAGCAAAGATGAGAGATTCTCTTGTGATTCTGTTTTACCCCACCCCATCTCAGCAGCTCCAGCTGCCATCCTGCTCCCAAAACAGAGGTGTAGGTTGATGATCTACCTGGACATGGGTATTGGGAAGGACAACACCCATGGTTAATATGCTGTGCAGGGCATCTCACAGGAAATTAGATTCCAGCTCCGCATCCAGGCGCAGCTTCAGTTTACACAGTGTCCTGCCGGCATTAGACTTTGCAGTGTAAGGGTGGGGTACACTGGGTGACATGGGTATGGAAGTTTGACGAATGGGCCTCAGGCTGGTGTGGGGCCACTGAGGACAGGGACTTGGGAAGCCAAATAGAGAATCAAATACTTTCTAAATGGGGGTCAGGATTATACCCTCTTCAGAGATGGAAAAAGCGAGGCACCAGGTGGGACAGTGACCTGGCCAAGGTCATGCTACCAGTCAACGGCAAGGATGCAATACAACCCGCTCCCTGCTCTCATCACTGGGCCCTGCTGTATGCCCCCTCCAGCCATCCTCTCCCATAGCCATCCTAATACCGCTGTAGTCAAATCAACCCCTCAGCCAGGAGAGAGGGATTGTTCCCACCCACTCTGCCAAAGGAGGGGAACAGCCACTGGTGGGAGGTGACCTGGGAGTGAGTTGAACAGTGACACCTGGCTGTGGACCAGAGCAGCACCAGGGTTAGGGATCTGGGCAGGAGGGTCCTGGAACCTGCGGTTGCACATGGAAGCTGCAGGCAAGGAAGTGATGGGACTCAGCAGGCTTCCCTGTGCCCCCTCTGGCAGAGCTGTACTGCCAGCTGGGCTTCCCTGCTCCAGGCACTATCTAGTGGGGCTCAGCAGGAGGGCTAGCTGCAGTGCCTTTCCCAGGTGCACCCCTTAAGCCAGGGGTCTCCAAACTTTTTGAATCGCGCACCCCCAGGGACAGCGGTGGGGAAGCAAAAAAGCACGCCGCCAAAGATGAAGCGGGGACAGCCGAGCTGCCACCGGCGTGCCGCCGAAGAATCAAAGGTCCTCCTCCTGCCGTGCACCCCCATGGATGGTTGTGTGTGCACCCCACTTTGGAGACCACTGCCTTAAGCCACACTCAGCCCAACTCCCACCCTGGCAGAAAGGGGTGAGGATGGGCTCAGGGGAGGGAATCCCATGGCAGGGGGCTAGGGCAGAAGCTGGGGGCAATGGCAGAGATGATTATTGGGGTGCCCCTGCTTGCCCCCACCTTGTGCATGCCCTTACCACAGGCACTTCCCAGAGAAGAAGCTACACAGTGCTCCAGACACAGCCAGCAGGAGCCCACCCACAAGACAGGTCACCTTTCTAATCTCCTTCCAGCCTGCCAGCCTAGCCACCTCTCCCCTACAGCTTCCTGCACACCACCAGCCCTATTCTCCCCACCTCACTCTAATGCCAGGGGGTTTCCAGGATGGAACAGGGTTTGTTAACAAAGGTCACTTACCACTAGGTGCCCCCTCTTGTCCAGGTACGTGTGGCAGCACTTGCTGGGCTAGTCCCCCTGCTGACAGTGGCTCTGGCACTGTGGTGGTTTCCTCAGCCTGGTAACTCAGCCATCTAGCCAGGTCCCAGTCTCCAGTGTACCCCTTCCAGGGTGCCACTTCTCCCAAATTAACTAAGAGTCCAAATATGCTTTTGCCAGCAAGTACTTCCACCCTCTCTTGGGTTCTTCTTTAGCCTGTCTTCAGCTACCCTTGTTGGGCCTTTCTATTGGGTGTGACAAAGCTCTGTTCTTGCCTCCATGGGTCCCACATTTTCTGGCGGATTTCGCTAGCCTCAGAGGCTCACTGTGACCCTCCACATAACCCTTCTCTCTCTAGAGACAAAGGTCACAGTCTACTGAGCCATTTTCATCATAAGCCAGCAAGGGAGGTGAGGAGAAGCTATCCTTCCTTGCACAGTCTCTGTTGTCTCCCAGTCTCAGTGATTAATCAAAGGGCAAAGGTATGTGTGTGTGGTGGGGGGGAAGCCCAGGCCCACCCTCTACTCCAGGCTCCAGCCCAGGGACCCTAATAGTATCAGCTATGGTAGCTGACCTATTAGAAACATGACATGTACAATTCCCTGGGCTACTTCCCCCACAGCAGCCCTCACTTCCTCAAGCTCCACTTCACCCTTACCTCAGGGCCTCCTTCCTTGTACCTGATATGGTGTGTACTACTCAGCCTCTCCAACAGCACAACTTCCTTCCACAGCTCCTGACATGCCCACCCATCTGACTGACTGGGAGGCTCTTAACTAGTTTCAGCCAGCCCCTGATTGGCTTCAGGTGTCCCAATCAACCCAGCCTTCTCCCTGCCTTCTGGAAAGTTCTTAATTGGCCCCAGGTGTCTTAATTGACCTGGAGCAGCTGCCATTTCACTTATCCTGGTACCAGGGATTTGTTTAGCCTGGAGCTAATATATCTATCTCCCACTACTTTTCTATAGTCATCTGGCCTTGCCCTGTCACAGGGGTCATACACCCCCTTCTTTGGCACCAGCGTGGCCAGTTCCATCCTCAACTCTGGATTCCAGTCCAAGGCCCTGAACCACAGCCAGGTCTGCTCCTTTACCTTTGTTGCAGTTTTCCCTGGGACATTTCCTACCTCTCTTCTCAAGTTCCCCTCTGGGTCTCCCAGTCATTTCCTTGCTTTAGTCAGAGTATCTCCCAGGCCTCCTTGCCTGAAAAGTTTCCTTTTTCTGCTGAGATTCCTCTCTCTCTCTCTCACTCTAACTTTTTCCCCAGCTGGCCTCTATTGCTACTTAAGCCTGACTCTTTATGGGGAATTCCCTGATCCTTCTCAGAGGTTCATTCTGTGATCAAGTTGGCTTAGCACCAGACTCTCCAGCCCAAGGAAAAGTCATTTTATTACATGTCTGCTCTGCTGTCATTGGGCTGAGGTCTTTGATCAGTATTTCAGGCTGGTTTCTAGAGGGTCTGACTGCACACAGACCCCACAAGCTGGAACAGGAGTTTTGGATCCAGGAGAACTCTGACATTCAGGCCCATCGTCATTCAGAGGTGGACAGGTGTGGTGTGAGAGCCGGATAAACCCCAGTGCTGACCACAAGGAGCTCAAAGAGTCAGGACTCTGGGAGCTGAAGGGTTCATTTGTTCTGCAGTGAGGAGCAGAGCTGGGGAGCGGAGATGCCATGTGAATGAGGCTGTATGATGCTCTCTTCCAGCCTGAGGGGCTGGAGGATCCTGCCAGAAATGCTGTCCGGAGTCCAGGTGCCAGGACATCTCTGGGGAGCCTCTTCCTAGGAACAAAACAAGGACACCATGATGATGAAGATATCTCTGTCCCAGGGCTGGCAGACAGGGATGGGGGAAGCTCCCAGCCAGGCTTTGTAGCAGGGGCCCCAGTTCTCCCCCAAAAGATCCACATGCCCAGAGGAGTAAATACTTTTTACCTCAAGAAGGAGGTGGGATCTTTCATCTAAGCCTCTTTGAGACCCAGCATTGCATGGTTTGATAGGATGAGGAAATCTGTCCCCACTGCTTGTTGTCCTCTCTAGCTGTCTCCAGTGCCAACTCCCCTTCTTGTAGGGTTAGCTCCTGCCATCTCCCCTCAGTGCCCCTGACAGCTGTTCTACCTCCAACCCACCTGGGGACACAGCTCAAATTCTCAGAACCCTTTCCTCCACCCCCACCCAGGCAGGGCAGGGCAGGGAGGGGGCTCTAGCCAGGAAAGCAGGAGGGATTCTGACAGGAGTGGAGTGGGGTGTGGGGAGTTTGAGACCTTTCCCCAAGTCACCCTCAGTAACTAATGCTGAAGCCACAGGATAGCAGCCATGGGGAACTGGCTGTGGGGCAAGAAGGAAAGGCTCACAGAGGGCACTTAGGGGACTCTTCTGCCTTTCCCAGGAGTGATAGCACCTTGTCCTAAGAACATAAGTCCATGAGGAACGAACACTTATAATTAATTAGCCTTGTTAAAGTGCTGGGTTGGAGCTGCTCAGGGGACAAGCTGGCTCTCTCCTGCTCATGGAGGTGAATTCATCTCCCTTCCCAGTAGGACCAGCTCTGATTCACATTCTCCACCAGGCTTCCTGATGCCAGGCCAGCGAATGGCAATAGGATGGGAATGAGGTTCAGAGCCCCACCCCAAGCTCCTGAGTCTAATGCAGCTACTTACTTTGTCCCCCATCAGCTGCTGGGCTTCCCCCAGGAGGGAGTAGGTGAGGAGCAGCCCAGCGTGGCAGACACACAGCAGGTGATCATGAATGGCCAGCACTGCTGTCTGGAAGAAGAACCTTCTCTGCCCCTCTGAGAAGAACTTTCCGAAGACCTAAAACCAACAGGATGCGAGGCTTTAGCAGATTGCCCAGAGCCAGGCTCCAGACCCTGGCCTAGAACGGCACCACCCTCTAGCGGCCCCAAGAAGCAGCCACTGCAGGGGACCCAGCCAGAAATTGGGTGGGGTCCCATTACCCAGCTGCGGTCAGTCTCAGTCTCCTGTTGGGTCCTATTTCCCAGCTGGGTTCCTTACCCCTTAGGTGCAGCAGCAGCTGGTAGAGCCAGTAAATCCCCTCCCTGGCCTGCTGGCTGATGTCCTTGGCTGGGTCACTGACGAACACAGGGAGACACACGGGATGGATGGCGTGCAGGAACATGAGCTGCTGGGCCTCATCCTGCACCCACCAGGAATGGGGTTAGGGGAGAGACAGACTGTTAGCCAGGGACCTCCCTGCCCCACCCACACCAGCTGCAGCGCTCATGCAGACCTCCACGGGAGATAGTGGGGACCCGCCCATTGTCCAAATCAGCCATGACTCCTACACAGGCAGGGTAAGGAACTGGAACAGGGGGGGAGGAGACCCCAGCTGGTGTATGACAAACACCCCCATCTTGGGGGTCCCAGAACATGGAGGAGAAAGGTCCCCATTAGGGGTGGTGGATCATTAGGGACAAGACCCTCTGCAGGGGGTTGGGATGCTGGGAAGGGGCAGGACAATCTCGGTTCCAGCCCAGATGGGGAACGTTTGTACCTTTTCTCTGCCCTGAAGCTACTCTCTGATCACCTTGAGAGCAGCTTCCTCTCTGGCCACGTCCACCCATTCCTCCTCCTCCTCATCCTCTGAGTCCCTGGGGGTCACTGCACCAGGGAGAGAAGGGGACAGGGAGACTCCTGGTGTCAAGGACAGGGGCGTGGTGGAGAGAGCAGGGTTAATGTCCCCCCTTCCTACCTCAGGGACACAGGGCCGATCAGGCCCCACACTCCCTCCTCTCAGGGATGCCTTCAGACCCCATCAGCTTCGTGAGCCTAAAGCCCCTTCCCACCACACACACACTGTCCTAGACTCCCTGGGAGGTGCCTGCTCCCCCCGGAGCATCAGGGACCAAAGTGGCACCAGCTCCTGCTGCCCCCACCCTCCCTCCCCCCGAGTTCCCGTTGCTGCAGGGGCAGCTCTGTGACTGCTGCTGGTGTCACTGGGGTTCGCGTGGCTCAGGCCAGACACCTGGTCTGGGGACCCACCCCGCATAGCACTGGTGGAGCGCCTGGGTCCAGGGTGTTCACAGCCCTGTCCTCACCCTTCACTGACCCCAGCCTGGTTCCTCACCTGGAACAATCAGTAGCGTCCATCGGCCTCACTGCTGCCAGAGACCCAGGAGCTGCTTCTGTCCCATGCCGAGCTGCTAGTGCTGGGACAGAGATCCTCCACCTCCTGCCCCGGGGAGACTGGAGGGTCCTCAGTGACTGGGCAGGGCCATGCCTCCTGCTGGAAATCAGGGCTGGGCTCCTGGGGCTGGTGCTGGTGCTGCCCACACAACAAACCCTAGAGCCACCCTGCCCTGCTCCCCTCATGTGCTGGGTCCCGCCTGCCCAGCCATATCCTGAGCCAGCTCCATTGGGGCCTGGCCACTGCCACTCCCGTCTTGGAGCCTGCGCTGGGAGTGGGTTTCCTCCGCCGGAAGGCTGGGCACTTCCACCTCCTGGCCTGGCCGAGAGCTGCTTCCACACCAGCAGGGACGGAGAGGCCGCTCTGCTCCTGGGGAAGATGGTGGCTGCTTCCCTCAAGCTCTAGGGCCACCTGCAGAGCCTTCTTCCTGAACATCCTCAGGAGCGTGGCCATCCCGGAACCGAGCGAGGAGAAGGCGTGAGTCTGGGGTCAAGGCAGTCTCTCAGTAAGGCACCTTTTTGGTCCCTTCACATCCCTGCCCCAGCCAGAGCAGTCCTCCTCCCGCCACAGGGGTGAAGGGAGTGCAAGCTACACACACTGGCAGGAGTTCACTGCATGATCTGCTCCTCGTCATTCCTGGCACTGCAATATCCAGGGAGTCTCATCCTTTTAGAGCAGTGGGGTCACTCACAAAGACCATTGGTTACTTTGGACAAGCAGCCCCCTCGTGCCCTCCCAGGCCACACTCCCGTCCAGGCTAGAGATGGAACAGAACCCAGGGGTTCGGATTTCTCCCGGGAAACCATTCTCCATGTCAAGAGTCCCTAGGCACAGGAAGCCCAGGGCCCTTCGTTCCCCATTGATTTCCATGCTCAGCAGTTCACAGGGTCTGGCCCAGCTCAGAGACTCTCAGCCTGGGTAATAGTCTCCCAGAAGGGACGGGGTGGGAGACCCATTTCTGGGACATTTCCAAACACACTGGAGACAGCTCTGGAGAAGCCTCTGCCTGGTCTGAGAGCGAGAGGCTCCTGTTTACAAATCAAATCTCCTTTTGGAGAGATTCTCTCCTCCTATTTCTGCCTCTTCCCAGATGTACAGGGGAAGCCACCACAGAACCCCAATGCCACTCACTCGCTCTAGGTGATGGAGTGATGCATGGAGGATGTTCAACTATCCCTCGCTCTCCTCCTCACTCCCCAAGCCCAAGGCAGGCTGGAGCGGTTGGTGTCCTGAGGAGTTACCCTGCCCAGCCTGGGGAGGGGAAGCTACCGGCTCAGGGTCACACCAAGTGTCAGAGCCATGGATGGGACCCAGCAGTCCTTATTTCCAGGCCCCTTCACTAACCACTGCTGCACACGCCCTCCCACAGCTGGCACTTAAAACCAGGCCCGCATGTCTGGTCCCCCTGCCTTTGAGAGGGAGTGTGCTCTGCTGTAATGACTGGACCAGGGGATTGGGAGTCAGGACTCCTGGGTTCCATTGCTGGCTTTCCTATTGACCTGTGGGACTTTGGGCAAGTTGCTCCCCCTCTCTATGGCTCAGTGGGACTCACATCCCTGAATGGACTTTAAAAAGGACAATAGTTAAAATTTGGCCCCAACCATTTATTTTTTCCACAGATCAGCCGTTTTAGCAAAGTTTTAGCAAATTCTTTGGCGCTCAACACCTGGAAACACCCCTTTCTCCTTCGCAGAGGGCTTTAATGCCCCTTATCTCACCCAGGCTCACTGCTGCCTGGAGTTAGAGAATTGGCCTTATTCCCATTGGACAGATGTGGATCCTGAGGTGCAAAGAAGGGAAGCAACCTACCCTAGGTCCCACATAGCCAGGCAGTGGCAGAGCCTGACAACAGTCCTGACTCCTGTTCCAACTAACAGACAAGAAACTCCCCAGAGGCAGGGATACGGCCCAGAATCCAGATGGTGAGAACATTCTCATGGAAGTCATTTTCTGTCAGGAAATCCCATTCAGACTAAACCAGTTTGTTTTTTGAATTCATAACAAGTTGGATGAAAATCCTTTCCAAATATATTTTGTTGCAAACAAAAGCATCTCCAGTTTGTCACAGTGTGTTAAATTGTCTCATCGCACACAAAGAGGAACCACTGTGATCTAGAAAATTAGATGAGATGCTTCAATCTGAGCTAAGAAGTTGCTGCTCTTAACAATTTCAAAATAATAAAATAGAAATGAAATAGAATCTTTCAGATAGTATATTATATCATAAGCTGATACAACTGAACATGATGGGACACCTCATATTCTTCACTGCTCCTCGTGACACTCTCCAGTGGATCTCCATCCTCCACCCACTGTGAGGCAGGTAGGAGCGGATTGTTATTCCCACTTGACAGAGGGAGAAACTAAGGCTGAAAAAGGAGAAGTGACTTGTCTTAGGTCACACGGCCCGTCAGTGGCGGAGTTGGGAACAGGATGCAGGAATCCTGCCTTTCAAACTAACCATCACATCTTGAATTTCATACATTGAATGATCAGGAGAAAGTGTTCTCAAATGAGCTATAGACCAACAATTGTTCATAGTAATTCTTCAGCAAGTATTTTAGGAGAACTAGAATGTTGGAGGGAATCATGAACTGCTCAGAGACAATTAATGGAGAGAAGCATCAAAATTCATCAAACATATAATTGTTTATGACTTATTTGCTTGGTCTTAAAAGAGAACAACAAGGGCCTGAGTCTCCTTCTTGTCAATAGCCCCCTGCTCATCCAATCAGGGTTGAGACTTTGAGGGGCGGGAGGCTGAGGGTTCTCATCAAATAGCTCAAAAAAATGGCCCAGGTCATCAGAAGAGATCACTCTCCAAGTACTATTCTAGCCCCACCTCTTTGTGAGGGCCTCCCACGAAGAGAGAGAATTGGAGAGGAACCCCCACGTCCCCACATATACACTCCACACACACACACACACAACTCCTGGTTGAGGGAGGAGAGCAGGGGAAAAAGACAAAAGAAGCAAGAGAAGACGAGAAAGGAGCGAGGGATGGAGGAAAAGGAAAACCAAAAAGGAGAAACCCCAATGTCTCCAGTGATTCTAAGGGACAAAGTCCTAGGTGGGAAATAAAATTCTGCCAACTCAATCAAGTGTTTTCTGTGCCTAGCATTCAGCCCCCACCTGATGGATCAGACTGAAGAGATTCCAAAGCTCTCTGAGGCCCTTACCTTGTAAACAGGGACCTCTGTTTTCTAGCAAAATCAGTAAAAGGAAAGGAGAAAACTCAAAAGAAGGTCCTCCTCGCGCTCACGTACGTGAACTAGAATTCTCTCTCAGTCCTCAAGGACAGACCTCGAGAAGGAGACTTGCTGAGGCAAAGCCACGGGGGTCTCTGAGGTTTCCCTGACCTTGCGCCCCTGTCCTGCCTGGCTGATGTCAGCATCTCTCTGTGAGGTCATCACCTCCCCACCACCTTTGCCCAATAGGCTGAGGTCCTGCAAAAGGCCCTTGTGATGTCACTGCCACACCCACCCCTTCCCTGCAGTGCTGATGTCCTGCCTCTGGCCAGCCACACTGGATGTTTGAGCTACTCTCTGTGGATCACCCCACTCAATGACTGTTGAGTCTGGGGAGCAAGCCTGCTACACAGTAAAGTATCAGAGGTTCTTCCCCATGCCACACTCAGGTTTTCATAAATTAGCAGACATTATGGCCAGAAGAGACAATTAGAGCATCCAATCTGACTCCCTGCGTATCACAGGCCTCCTGTTTAGCACAATAGCTAGTTTTTGACCAAACACGTTCCAGAAAGGCATCTCGTCTTCCTTAGAAGACATCAAGAGATGGAGAATCCACCATTTCTCTTGGTAGGTTGTTCCTTTGGTGAATCATCCTGGCTGTTGACTATTTGTGCCTTATTTCTAAAATGAATTTGTCTCTTTTCAGTTTCCACCCACTGAGTCTTATGATGTCTTTCTCAGATAGATTAAAGAGCCCTTTAATACCCGATATTTTCCCTCCATGAAGGCACTTCAACACTTCAATGAAGTCACCACCTGATCTTCTTTTTCATAAGCTAAACAGGTTGCGCTCTTTCAACAGCTCACTGGAAGACATTTTTTTCCAGCCCTCAAAACATTTTGTGGCTCTTCGCTGCCCCATCTCCAATTTTTCAACATCTTTTTCAAAGGTGGACACCAAAACTGGATTCAGTATTCCAATATCAGTCTCCGTGCTGCTGTGTCACCTCCCTATCCTACTCATGGCTCTGCTCATACGTCTAATGATGGCTTTAGCCCTATTCACCACAGCATCACACTGGGTGCTCATGTTGAACGGCTTGCCCAGTTGTTGTATCAACCAGGCAAGGTACTAACAAGCTTCAACAGGACTTTATTTTCAAAGTGGAAACCTCTTTACCAAGCTGCTGCTGCACCCTCTGTAGGGTTCTCCCAGCCTCTCAACTCCTGCCCCCTCCTTCCTGTTTCCTGTCCTTTCAGACTCCCAACAGCCAGTGCTCCCAATTCTAATAATTACAAGCAACATCTAAACACCACATTCCCTCCTCTCTTCAGAAACTCTCCTGGTTAAAATAAACATTATTGTTCTAACCACAGGAACAAATATGAAACAAGACACTATACTGTTGGCAGAAATATTACACTGAAAACACTGTAGATACTACATAACATAGTCTCTAGTCCAGACAGGTGGTCGTCTGGGTCTGACAGGCCGTCTCTCAAGCCCTGGTTCCAGTGCAATGTCGTCTTGTGTTGGTACTGTGGTGAAGTCATCCAATGCAGACTCGGTGTTGGCATAATCTCCGCTCGATGCATAGGCAGGTGCAAGATAAGAAGCATTCCATACCCGCCCATCAGAAAGTCGATAGGTATACGGTCCCTTCTTCTCTATGATTTTAAGAGGAGCTGTGAATTTATGGTCCCCTTTGCATAAAATTCCAGGTTTTTGTATTCTAACAAAGGAGCCACACCCCAAACTTTAGTTCCTTAGCACCCCGCCGCTTGTCTGTGAAAGCCTTAGACTTTGCTTGGTTCTGTTTGACTGTTTTTCTCACATCATCCTTGTTTGGGGCATCAGGTCATGGCTTTAACAATCCAGCAATGTTCAGTTTAGTATTCATCTGTTTCCCATGCAGTAACTGTGGGGGTGATCTTTGCATTGTGGCATGTCGTGTAGCCCGGTATGCTTGCAAGAAATCAGTAGTGAAGGGTATCCACAATCATCCTTCCAGTTTAGCCGTTTGCAAACTCTCTTTCAAACTTCTGTTAAACCGTTCCATTTCCCCATTGGCTTGAGGGTAATATAGGGATGACCTTCTGTGTAAAATGTTCCTCTCTGCTAGAAAAGTTTCAAACTCCAGGGAAGTAAATTGACTACCATTCTCTGAAACCAGTTCTTTGGGGTTACCTTCCCTGCTAAAAAGTGAAGAGAGGAACTTAATTACTGTAGCAGAAGAGATTTGCGATGTAAACGCTACCTCGGGCCATTTACTGAAATAGTCTATTAAAGTGATGGCATGACAGCAGTCACTTGGAGCAGTATCAAAGGGTCCTACAATGTCAATTGCCACTTTTTCCCATGCAGATTCAGGAAGAGGAAGAGGATGTAATGGAGGGGAACATGTCACTACTGTCTTATCATGCATTTGGCAAGTGACACAGGATTTTATGAGTGCTTCAGTTTGAGAGTCCATCCCCTGGCTACCAATACAGATCCCGTAGTCGTTGTTTGGTTCGGACAATTCCTTGATGAGTATCGTGTGCCGGGTGTATGAGTTTTGGCTGTAATTCTTCTGGCACAAGTAGCCGGTGTGTAGCTTGTAGCACACAGCCATCAAACAAAGAAAGTTCATCCCGAACTCTAAAATAAGGCAACAAAACTGGGTCAAGGTTTTTAGGGTTACTGGGCCATCTCTTTGTCAGAAATTCCTGTAGTTTTTGTTGAATTGGACACGCTGAACAAGCAGCTTGAAATTGTTCTCTTGTAACTGCAGTAAGAGTGCTTGTAATAAGCGCAACTACTACATCCTCATCCTCCGGTGGACCATCTGGTGAAGGCCAAGGTAGGCGAGAAAGGCAATCAGCTACCACATTTTGGTTTCCAGGCTTATATTCCAGTTCATAATTGAAAGAGAGTAGTCTTGCAGACCATCGAGCAATATGGTATCCTGCTCTTCCCAGTCCTTTCGTGGTGAGCAACGTCATCAAAGGGCTGTGGTCTATGTGTAACCTGAACGTGCAGCCCCACAGGTAAGTTCTCCATTTTTCAGTAGCCCAGACACAAGCAAGTGCTTCTTTTTTGACTGTAGAATATTTCCTCTCAGCATTACTTAGTGTCCTTGAAGCAAATGCAATAGTCCTCTCTGTGTTGTCCTCATGAAATTGTGTGACGACAGCCCCAAGTCCATAATCAGAAGCATCAGTAGTTATAATTGTGGGCAATGCAGGACTCAATAGTGCAAGTCCTGGACTATGTACAATCAAGTCTTTCACCGTTTCAAAACTAGCTTGTGCATCCGTTGTCCACACTAAGGTTAAACTACTCCGTAGTAATTCCCGTAACGGTTCAATGACAGAAGCATAATTGGGAATGAATTTTGCATACCAGGAGGTAAGACCCAAGAAGGAATGTAAGATTTGCAAATCTGTTGGAGGAGGAGCATTTGAAATTGCCAGAATATGATCTGGATCAGGTTTTAGTCCAGCCTGTGAAATTGTATGCCCCAGAAAGGAGAGTTCAGTTTGTCTAAATTTGCATTTGGACCTATTGAGCTGGAGGCCTGCTGTCCTGATGCAGTTTAGTAGAGACTGCAGGTTATTGTCATGCTCCTCTGAAGTGTTTCCGAACACGATAATATCATCCAGATAGCACTGAACTCCATGTTGATTCTTCAAAATCAATTACATCATTTTTTGAAAGGCACTTGGGGCAGACGCAAGACCATATGGAACACGTTTAAAACGGAATAGTCCCTCGTGTGTGATAAATGCTGTGAGGTCTCTGCTATCTTCATGCAACATAACCTGGTGGTATGCGCTCTGCAAATCAAGAGTAGAAAACATCTTTGCTCTATGGAGTTCTGCAAATACTTCTTCTTTGTGAGGAAGAGGATGGCTGTCAATCACAATAGCTTTATTTGGCTCCCTTAAGTCCACACAAAGGCAAATGCCTCCACCCTTCTTCTTCTGCGTCACTACTATAGGTGAAACCCATTCCGAGGAGTTGATCTCTTCAATAATGTCCTCTTGAACAAGTTTTCTAAGTTCCTCTGAAACAGCTTCCCTGGCTGAAAATGGTAAGCGCTGTAACTTCTGTCATACACACATCACATTATTCTGCATTTTAACTTTATGCAGAAACCAATAAGCACAGCCGAGTTTCTCCTCAACTTGGTGTTGGGTCCCAGCTGAAACTGGTGTGTGTACCGCAAGAGTGCTTTGCTGAGGAAGATCAATTCTTCCTGATTTTACCCTGAGATTTAGAGCAGCCAATAAATCTCTGCCAAGAATAGGAGTGCCTTTGTGGACAATGTAGAACTCTGCAGTAACACAGCAATCACCAAAAGTAACTACTACTGGCAAGCAGCCATGTACTGGAACATGGTTTTTCAAATAGCACACCAAGTGAAGTTTGGGTTCAGTAAGAGGCACATCTTTAAAATAATGCAGATAGGTGGAATCAGGTAGTATAGATACTGCTGAACCAGTGTCCAACATTAGCTGAATAGAGTGTGGTTTGCCTGAGGGTATGGCGGAAAAGTTTACAGGGCACTTTCTCTGTTCTGAAATATGTGCAGTAGTGATTTTGTCCATGCTCAGCACAGTAACATCTGGTATTGTAACTGCATGCACCTGTTCATTGAACTGGCTACTGCGATATACATTAGCAAAATGTCCAATCTTTTTGCAATGATTGTACTGAGCTACTTTTGCAGGACATCCTGTGTAGCTTGCAAGGTGTTGTGGGGATCCACAGCGAAAACATGCTTTTACTGTATTTTGAATTTGCTGATTCAGTGGTTTTTCATTAGTTTTCCTCTTGCAATTGTGTGTCTGCAGCGGCAGTGAACTTTTCTGCAAAGGAGTCACAGCCTGGACTGTGCCTCCTGTATCCATGCTCATTATTTTGGCTTCAGCTGTAGCTGACTCAATCTGGGTGGCAATGGTTATTGCTTTTTCTAGTGCAAGTTGTGGTTCTAGAAATAAGCGTTCTCTGACATGAAGCATGGTTGTTTTCTCAATGAGCTGGTCTCTAATCATCTCATCTGCCTTATTCCCAAAGTCACAAAGTATAATCAGACTCCTCAGGGAAGCAATATACTGCATTATAGTTTACCCTGGTTTCTCCTCATGCTGGTGAAATCTGTAGCAATTAGCTACTACATTCACTTTTGGCACAAAAAAATTCTTTAATGCAGTGAGTGCAGTCCCATATTTATCATATGCAAGGGGAAACGTGTAAAATATATGCTGCCCTTCTGCTCCAAGGCAGTGGAGTAGCAGAGCACGCTTTCTTACTTTGGAAATCTCTGTAGCACTTATTGAAAGCAGATAAGTCTCAAACATATGGCTCCAGGTAGTAAAAGCAATTGGAGGCTCACCTGGGCTTTGCAGAAAGGGTGCAGATGGGTTCAGAGGCAGAAGATCCATCCTCGTCACCAGAATGTTGTATCAACCAGGCAAGGTACTAACAAGCTTCAGCTGGACTTTATTTTCAAAGTGGAAACGTCTTTACCAAGCTGCTGCTGCACCCTCTGTAGCTTTCTCCCAACCTCTCAACTCCTCCCCCCTCCTTCCTGTTTCCTGTCCTTTCAGACTCCCAACAGCCAGTGCTCCCAATTCTAATAATTATAAGCAACATCTAAACACCACACCAGTTTGGCCCGTAAATCACCTGCTTTCCTGGATACACTTCCCCATTCTGTAGGTATGGCTAGCATGCTTTGTTGCTAGGTATAGGACCCTGCATTTGGCTCTGGTCAACCTTGTTTTGTTTGAATGGGTCCAGCTTATCAACGGATCGAGATTGCTCTGTATCACTGCCCTGTCCTCATCATTAATTACCACTCTGCCAGTATTTTATCACCCACCAAAGTTATCAGCAGTGGAAATCCAGTGACCAGCTCGGTCCCTCTATACACCCGCTCGTGGGAACAGACCTTCCTTCAGCAACCAAGACTTCCATCAGCCCTCATGGATGACGGGGAATTCAATCCTGCCGACTATGCCAATGATAAACGAATCTACTCATCGTTACGTTCCCTCTGGCAGCTAGGCATGGAATCACAGCCCTCTCACTGGGCTAGCGTTCCCCATCCATGGTTGCTCCAGCACCATGGCAGTTTCTCCAGCTGGGTCACCACCTTTAGTCCATCCTTCCGGGGCCCAGCTTGTCTCACACTAAAAGTCCAAAGAGGTCTTCCCACAGGAAGAAGTCCTTTTCCCTCCCTGGGGCTCTTGCTCAGCCTGCATCCCCCTTGCTGGGCTTGGTAACCCTCTCTGGGTGCATGTATGTCCTTTTCTTTGGGGCCCTTAGGGGAACCCAGTCCCACCCTGACACTGGTAGTAGCCCAGGGCCTTGTACCTAGATCTGCTCATTTCTCTTTGCTGCAGTTTCCCCTGGGTACTTCCTACCTCTCTTCTCAAGTTCCCCTCCAGGCTTTTCTTGCTGGTCGGAACTTCCTACCTACTTCTCATTCCAGTTCATAGCCCAGCTGGGTTTTATCACTGCTGAAGTCTGGCTCTTTATGGGGAGGTACATGGTGCCTTTCAGGTAGGGCTCATTCTGTAATCAAATTAGCTAAGCCCCAGGCTCTGCAGCCCAGGGGAAAGCACCTTGTTACAGGCCTGCTCTGCCCAGTCCTGCTGTTACTGGGCTGAGGTCCTTGCTCCCCATTTCAGACCAGGTCTCCAGAGCGGCTGAGTACACATAGGCTCCACTGGCTGGAACTGGAGTTTTCTTGCTATGATGACTGACATTCAGGCCCTTCATCATTCAGAGGCTGACGAGTGCAGTGAGGGGGCTGGAGAAACCCCACTGCTGATTGGAAGGAGGTCAAAGAGTCGGGACTCTGGGAGCTGAAGGGCTGTTTGTCCTGCTCTGGGAAGTGGAGCTGGAGAGCGGAGATGCCATGTGAACAAGACTGCATGATGCTCTCTTCATGCCTGAGGGGCTGGAGTCTCCTGCCAGAAATGCTCTTAAGAGTCCAGGTTCGAGGATATCTCTGGGGAGCCTCTTGCTAGGAATAAAACAAGGTTGGCACGTTGATGGAGACGTCTCTGTCCAAGGGCTGGGATCCAGGGATGGAGGAAGTTCTCAGCCAGGCTAGACATCAGGGATCCCATTTCTCCCCAAGAGAAACACATGCCCCAAGGAGTAAATGGCTCTTACCTCTAGGAAGGAGCAGGGTCTTCCACCTAGGCCTCTATCAGACCCAGCACTGTTTTGTTTGATAGGACGAGGTGACCTTTCCCCACTTCCCTCTGAGGTGGCTCAGCTGCAGGTTGCACCCATCAGGGAGGCTGTGACAGATCCCAGAATCTGGAAGACACCCGGGGAGGAGTCTCTTGTTCATTTCACACTCTGAGACCCCATAGAAGGGCCAAAGGGAGAACAAAGGGCAGGAGGTAAAGCTAGCCCTGAGCCTCTGTTCCATCCCCACCTCCTCAAAAGTGGGGGCGTTCTGAGCTTCTGTTGGGCAGATGGGCTGTAGCCCTGACACAAAGGCCCTTCTGAACCATGTGGGGCAGGGAGAGCTCTGGTGCAGCAAGGTCTGGGGCCTTGTAGGGTGAGGAGAATTTCATATGAGGAGAGATTAGAGTGGAAAAGCTCATGCCCCTGATGAAGGAATTTTTGGGGCAGAGGAAAGGACCTTGCTCCACAGAGAAGGGAGAGCATTTCTGTCAGTGCCAGGGGGCTCCATTTCCACTTCCACTCGCTCCCCATGTAAGTGAGCCAGAGCAGTATCTCCAGCAGGGAACGGGAGTTGCTGGCATCTTCAGAGGCACAGCCCCGGCAGCCCCTCGGGCATCTGGCGTAAGTGCTGGATGATGCGGAGCTGGCACATCACATTTGCCATGAGGTCCCCGTGCTGCAAGGGAACAAAAAACCCATCAGAGACTCAGACACCCGCCCCCCTGGAATCAGGGGGGATTAATGGCACCTGAAACCAGCAGCATTTTCAGCCAGCACCTACCCACCTCTGTGGGATGGATTCACTCTTCTGACCCCTCAGGTTGGAGTCTTGTTGTCTTTCTGAGTGACCTCCAGTGCCAACATCCCTCCTTGTAGGGTGAGCTCCTGACACCTCCCCTGAGTGTCCCTAACAGCTCTTCCACCTCCAACCCACCTGAGGACACACCTCAAGTTCTCACCCTCTCCTTCATCCCACCCCCACCCAGGTAGGCAGGGAGGGGGCTCTAGAAGTGGGGGCAGGAGGGATTCTGGCAGCAGTGAAGTGGGATGTGGGGAGGTTGAGACCTTTCCCCAAGTCACACCAGTGACGAATGCTGAAGCCCCAGGATGGCAGCCCTCATGAATGGGGCAGGTCAGCAGCCCCTGCTGATTGAATCCTCCCATTCTCTCTAGAGCGGGTCCAACCCTGCCAGCAACAGGACAAGCTTCCCCCGCCCATGTGCCTCAGCCCTGCCTGGTCTGTCCTTGGCCTCCCAGGCTACCAGTGATGGGAGCAATTCTGGATGGTGGTTGGGGTGACAGACACTAGGCCACTGGGAACTGGGTGCAGCCCTGTGCGGCAGGTAGGAGAGGCTCGCAGAGGGCACTTAGGGGACTGTCCTGCCCTTCCCAGGAGCAATAGCACAGTATCCTAAGAACATAAGTCCATGATGAGTTAATGCTTGTATGCAATTAGCCTTGATAAAGAGCTGGGTTGGAGCTGCTCCGGGGACAAGTTGGCTCCCTCCTGCTCATGGAGGTGACTTCATCTCCCTTCCCAGTATCACCTGCTCTGACTCTCATTCCCCACCAGGCTCCTTGCTGCCAGGCCAGTGAATGGTGACAGGATGGGAATGAGACCCCGGGCCCTGCCCTAACGTCCTGAGTCTAATCCCGCTGCTTATCTTGTCCCCCATCAGCTGCTGGGCTTCCCCCAGGAAGGAGTAGGCCAGGACCAGCCCAGTCTGGCTGACATGGAGCAGGGGGTCGTGGATGGCCAGCACTGCCGTCCGGAGGAAGAATCTTCTCTGCCCCTCCAAGAAGAACTTTCCAAAGACCTAAAACCAACAGGACATGAGGCTTCAGCAGATTGCCCAGAGCTGGGCTCCAAGATGCCGGGGCTGGAACGGCATCACCCTCTAGTGGCCCAGAGGCAGGGGAAGAGCTGCTGTAGCCAAGGCAGCTTTCAGGATCCCCTGGCTCAGGGACACCCCTTTATTAAAAGATGGCAGGCACTTAGGGATCCAAAGCCTGTAGTAGCAGCAAAGAGTCCTGTGGCACCTTATAAACTAACAGATGTATTGGACCTTAAGCTTTTGTGGGTGAATACCCACTTCATCAGATGCATGTAGTGGAAATTTCCAGAGGCAGGTAAAAATATGCAAGCAAGAATCAGGCTAGGGATAACGAGGTTAGTTCAATCAGGGAGGATGAGGCCCTCTTCTAGCAGTTGAGGTGTGAACACCAAGGGAGGAGAAACTGCTTTTGTAGTTGGCCAGCCATTCACAGTCTTTGTTTAATCCTGAGCTGATGGTGTCAAATTTGCAAATGAACTGAAGCTCAGCAGTTTCTCTTTGAAGTCTGGTCCTGAAGTTTTTTTTACTGCAGGATGGCTACCTTTAAATCTGCTATTGTGTGTCCAGGGAGACTGAAGTGTTCTTCTGCAGGTTTTTGTATATTGCCAATCCTGGTATCTGATTTGTGTCCATTTATCCTTTTACGTAGGGACTGTCCAGTTTGGCCGATGTACATAGCAGAGGGGCACTGTTGGCACATGATGGTGTATATCACATTGGTGGATGTGCAGGTGAATGAACTGGTGATGGTGTGGCTGATCTGGTTAGGTCCTGTGATGGTGTCGCTGGTGTAGATGTGTGGGCAGAATTGGCATCAAGGTTTGTTGCATAGATTGGTTCCTGAGTTAGAGTTACTATTGTGCAATGTGTAGTTGCTGGTGAGGATTTGCTTCAGGTTGGCGGGCTGTCTGTGAGCGAGGACTGGCCTGCCTCCCAAGGCCTGTGAAAGGGAGGGATCATTGTCCAGGATGAGTTGTAGATCACTGATGATGCGTTGGAGAGGTTTTAGCTGAGGACTGTATGTGATGGCCAGTGGAGTTCTGTTGGTTTCTTTCTTGGGCTTGTCTCGCAGCAGGAGGCTTCTGGGTACACGTCTGGCTCTGTTGATCTGTTTCCTTATTTCCTTATGCGGGTATCGCAGTTTTGAGAATGCTTGGTGAAGATCTTCTAGGTGTTGGTCTCTGTCTGTGGGGTTGGAGCAAATGTGGTTTTACCTCAGCGCTTGGCTGTAGACAATGGATTGTGTGGTGTCTCTGGGATGGAAGCTGGAGGCATGAAGGTAGGCATAGCGGTCGGTGGGTTTTCAGTATAGGGTTGTGTTAATGTAACTGTCACTTATAAGAGCAGATCCAGACTAACACAGCTACACCTCTAAAGCCTGTAGCAGAGGCCAGGCTGGGCTGGAAACAGATCTCTGTGCGTGGGAGCAGGCACACTCTGGTGTGCAGCTCACAGCAATGACAGGGGACGCTGTATTGCTTCCAGCAGAGAGATCTCCTGCACTCAGTGGCTAGAGGCATGCGGGGGAGGGGGTTGGAGTTGACAGACCAAAGGCCTATTCCCCCAACTTAGTGATTTCTCAAGTAGCTGGGTCTGGGGTCTGCAGCTCCTGGGTTTCTTCCAAGGGGAATCCAAACTGCAACATGACAAGGACGCAAAGACTCAGGTCCCAGTCCCCACCGCACAGACACTCCCATAAACCTTTTGTTTCAGTGCAGCAATTCAGCTTGTGGGAGGGGGGACGAGCTCACAGTCCCTCTCATGTGGGATCTGCAGAGCAGCATTCTGTAGATGCACTTGCAGATCCAGGAGCCATTCCAAAGCCTCCTCTGTGACATTGTGGAGATCACCCATTTCACCTTGGACTCCAATTCTGGGGCACTGTGTTATGGGGTGGCTCCGTGACAATGTGCTTCTTTGGAACAATGACTGAGGTCCAGACACTCTGCCATTCCCTGACCTAATCCAGAGAACTAAGGTGGGTGCATGTGGTCCGTAGCGGTTTTGGAGATCATTGTGTCCCCTACCCATGTCAGACACACAAATTACAGCAACTAGCAAGGTTCCAACATGTGACCCTTAGGACCAGCGTCTCCCACTGGGTGCTGGATGAGGAACTCTGAGTTGGAAATAAAGAATCAACTCTTGTCCTGTCTCCAGTAGGTGGGCACTGCAGGGAACCCAGCCAGCTCCACTCCCTGAGCCGTGTCATACTGTGGCAGAGTGTCCTTACCTCCCACACCCTGGCTGTATTCTTGTAGCCCAGGAGCCTGCTGTCCTGGTGCCAGTCCCAGCACTACAGATATTCTGCTTCACGGATGGTCAGTCCTGGGAAAGACAAAAACACACTTGTCATTCTGATTGCAGTGTCTGTTTCCTTCCAATCCCATTGATGGCTGCACAGTGAGCAGAGTCCTCGCTGCATCCCTGACCCAGTAGAATTGCAGGGGGTGGAGAAGAACAGACAAACACACACACAGAGACACACAAACACACCCACTCATCATCCAGCTGGGGTCAGTCTGAGAGAAATTGGCTGGGGACCCATTACCCAGTTGCAGTCAGTCTCAGTCTCCTATTGGGTCCCATTTTCCAGCTGGGTTCCTTACCCCTCTGGTGCAGCAGCAGCTAGTAGAGCTGGTAAATCCCCTCCCTGGCCTGCCTGCTGATGTCCTTGGCTGGGTCACCAATGAACACAGCCAGCTGTGCCACATGGTGACCCATCCTAGGGAACTCTGCTGAGATCTAATGGAAGGGAGAGGGAGAGGGGACTCCATCAGCATTTTCCTGTCAGCTCCCAGACGCCCTGGGCCAGGAGTCTCCTTCCCCTCAGCCACTCCACAGGAGATGCTAGAGCTAGACCCTTAATTTTCTCTGCCGCCAAGGGAGCCTGGAGCTGTTCCAGGATGCCAAGAAAAGACCCAAGGTCCTGGCACGAACCTGGTTGGAGCAGGGGCTGGAGCATGGTCCCCTTAAAGGCCCAGGGTCACCACTTAACCAGGAAAAGAAGAACTTGATTCAAGCCTAGCTCATCCCCTGCTCTCGCTCTGCCTCCCCAAGAGAACACTCCTAACCCACAAACTGTGCAGCAGCAGATCCTACAGCCTGTCGGTGCCGGCCCACCCACGCTTGGAGTCAGGAAGCTGGGGTCAAGGTCACTTATGTCAAGTTCAGGGAGAGTGATGGTGAATCTGAGCAGGGCTGTGATGCTCCTAATGGCTCTGGCTCTCTCCTGGGACACCCTGGACCCGATCCAGAAGTTGACGTGCTGTTGGGGAAGGAGGCAGGTCAGGATCACTGGGCAGGTGCACATGCTGTGCAAATGAGCCCCTCCCCATCCCCAGGGGGCTGAGACATTGTGCGCAGGGTGGAATATCTAAGTCATTGATCACAGAGCTTTAGAAGGGGATTGTTGCCCCCAGGACAATGCCTGTACCCTGCAGGTAACAATTTGTCACTGTCTCTCTAGATTTGGACAACGTTAGGTGCTGGTCCCATCCTCCCAGAACTCCTGATTCCTCAACAGCTCACAAGGAAGGAGACAGACCCCTCACCCCTCCTCACTAAAGGCCTTTGTGGAAGGAAGGGAGTGACTGAACACAATCCCCCCAGGAATCTCAGGGCCCAACGGAGAGAAGCGCTGATTCCCTGTGGTCCTCCTATTTCTCTAGGAAGAAGCCTTTGCCTCTTCTCTGAGGACCATCTTCTGGATCTCATGTGTGGGGGGAAGAGGGGTCAGGGCAAGCCAGCCAGGGCCCTGTGGTTACTGCTCAACAGAACCAGGCAGAGCTCTGGGTGAAATCCCAGCTCCTTCCTCTGTCCTTCAAGAAGGAAGGGCCTGACACTGCATCTCACTGACTGCCCTGACCAAGGACGGCCCCCCCTGCGGGTTCAGCTAGGACGACAGACTGGAAAATGGACCTTCCAGTCTCTCCTTACCAGTCCTCCTAAGAATTAAGGTAAAATTGCCCTCCCACCCCCCTCAGGAGGCTCACCTCCAAGATGTAGTGGAGCCTGGCTGTGTCTGGGGACTCTACCAGCAGATTCCCCAGCATGGCATCCAGGAGCTCTGGTACGACCTTGTGCAGAGCCTGCAAAGCAAGGGAGAGCCATGGGTCAAAGTTATGGAAACTGGGGCTACACCTGACACAGGATGGGAAGAGCGGTCTCTGGAAAGCACTGGTGAAATCCCAAACACATATCCTGGCCTCTCTCATTCACATCCCACTGCAGGCAATTAGCAAGGATTCATGGCAGGGTGACAGCTGGCTCTTTAATTCATGACCTTAGGGCAGGTGTTATTGTGCTGGCAAGAGAGAGGAGCCGATATTAGACTGTACAGTGTGGGCTGGGACCGGCACCAACACGGACGTGAAACTGCAGGGAATAGGCACAGGCTGGCAAGAATGGAAATTGAGGCACCGAGCCAGGGAATGACAAGGCCAAGGCCTCACACACAGACAGTGGCAGGGCAGGAATAGCCCCTGTTCCCTTGACCGGGCAGCAGGGTATCTGTATCTAACCCCAGGAATGAGCCTCTCCCCAAAGGCCCCTTAATGTTACTGGAGTGAAAAGTACAGCCCAGCCAGGAGAGAGTGAACCTTCCCGCCATCTCTTACAGAGGAGCCGCCCTTGGGAGGTGACCTGGGAGTGGGAGAGGCAGTGACTCCCAGTCCTGGGCCTGAGCAGCACCGGGGTTCAGGGAGCTGGGCGGGGGGGTTGGTACCTGAGGTTGCCCACGGCGATCACGGAGTTGGCCAGGATAGCGCCGGGTGGAAAATTATTAGGCAGCTCCTCAATGCGCTCCTGTGAGACCCAAAAGAGACAGAGGAGCATGTGAGATTCGGGCCCCACTGACACTTCCAAGTGAGGAGATTCCACAGCCTGCCCCCCACACAGCCAGCAGGATCCCCTCACCTAACTCCTGCTCCTCGCTTTCCTTCCTGCCCATCAAACGTGGCCCCCTCCCAGGATTCCTGCTGAGCTCGGTCCCATTCCCCTTCCCTCCTGCCTGTCAAAATTGGGATGCTGGGGGTTGGGATGCTGGGAAGGCGCAGGACAATCTCGGTTCCAGCCCAGATGGGGAATGTTTGTACCTTTTCTCTGCGCTGAAGCTACTCTCTGATCACCTTGAGAGCAGCTTCCTCTCTGGTCACGTCCACCCATTCCTCCTCCTCCTCATCCTCTGAGTCCCTGGGGGTCACTGCACCAGGGAGAGAAGGGGACAGGGAGACTCCTGGTGTCAAGGACAGGGGCGTGGTGGAGAGAGCAGGGTTAATGTCCCCCCTTCCTACCTCAGGGACACAGGGCAGATGAGGCCCCACACTCCCTCCTCTCAGGGATGCCTTCAGACCCCATCAGCTTCGTGAGCCTAAAGCCCCTTCCCACCACACACACACTGTCCTAGACTCCCTGGGAGGTGCCTGCTCCCCCCGGAGCATCAGGGACCAAAGTGGCACCAGCTCCTGCTGCCCCTCCCCTCCCCCCCCCCCGAGTTCCCGTTGCTGCAGGGGCAGCTCTGTGACTGCTGCTGGTGTCACTGGGGTTCGCGTGGTTCAGGCCAGACACCTGGTCTGGGGACCCACCCCGCATAGCACTGGTGGAGCATCTGGGCCCAGGGTGTTCACAGCCCTGTCCTCACCCCTCACTGACCCCAGCCTGGTTCCTCACCAGGATGGTGGCTGCTTCCCTCAAGCTCTAGGGCCACCTGCAGAGCCTTCTTCCTGAACATCCTCAGGAGCGTGGCCATCCTGGAACCGAGTGGGGAGAAGGCGTGAGTCTGGGGTCAAGGCAGTCTCTCAGTAAGGCACCTTTTCAGTCCCTCCCCATCCCTGCCCCAGCCAGAGCAGCTCCTCCTCCCGCCACAGGGGTGAAGGGAGTGCAAGCTACACACACTGGCAGGAGTTCATTGCATGATCTGCTCCTCATCATTCCTGGCACTGCAATATCCAGGGAGTCTCATCCTTTTAGAGCAGTGGGGTCAGTCACAAAGACCATCGGTTACTTTGGACAAGCAGCCCCCTCGTGCCCTCCCAGGCCACACTCCCTTCCAGGCTAGAAATGGAACAGAACCCAGGGGTCTAGACTTCTCCCAGGAAATCATTCCCCACGTCAACGTCACAAAGTCCCTAGGCACAGGAAGCCCAGGGTCCCTTCGTTTCCTGCTGACTTCCATGCTCAGCAGCTCACAGGGTCTGGCCCAACTCAGAGACTTTCAGCCTGGGGAACAATTTCTCACAAGGGAAAGTGTCATAACCCTAGGGGTAGCCTAAATTCCTCCTTACTTGTAAGGGGTTAAGAAGCTCAAGTAACCTGGTTGGCACCTGACCAAAGGAGCCAATGGGGACAAAAGATACTTTCAAATCTGGTCTGTGGGGAGACGTTTTGTTTTGGGTTCTTTGTTTCTATTCCGTTCACTCTTGGGACTAAGAGGGACAGGACATCAATCCATGTTCTCCAAATCTTTCTAAACAAGTCTCTCGTATTTCAAACTTGTAAGTAACAGCCAGGCAAGGCGTATTAGTTTATCTTTGTTTTCTCAACTTGTGAATTTTCCCTGTGCAAAGAGGGAGGTTTATTCCTGTTTTCTGTAACTTGAATTTTCCCTGCGCTAAGAGGGAGTTTTATTCCTGTTTTCTGTAACTTTAAGGTTTTGCCCAGAGGGGAATTCTCTGTGTTTTGAATCTGAATACCCTGTAAAGTATTTACCATCCTGATTTTACAGAGGTGATTCTTTTACCTTTCCTTTAAATAAAATCCTTCTTTTTAAGAACCCGACTGATTTTTCCATTGTTCTAAGACTCAGGGGTTTGGAGCTGTAGTCCCTTTGTAACCAATTGGTAAGGATATACGCTCAAGGCTTCCCCAGGAAAGGGGGTGTAGGCTTGGGGACATATTCTGGGGGAATAGGACTCCAAGTCGTCCTTTCCCTGATGGTTTGTTAAATCATTTGGTGGTGGCAGCAATCCCAAGGCAAGAAAGGAATCTGTGCCTTGGGGAAATTTTAACCTAAACTGGTAAGAATAAGGGGGTCTTTCATGCGGGTCCCCAGATCTGTACCCCAGAGTTCAGAGTGGGAAAGGAACCCTGACAGAATGGCTGGGAGCCCCATTGCTGGGATGTTTCCAAACACACTGGAGACAGCTCTGGAGAAGCCCCTGCCTGGTCTGAGAGCGAGAGGCTCCTGTTTGCAAATCAAATCTCCTTTTGGAGAGATTCTCTTCTCCTATTTCTGCCTCTTCCCAGACATACAGGGGAAGCCACCAAGGAACCCCAATGCCACTCACTTGCTCTAGGTGATGGAGTGATGCATGGAGGATGTTCAACTATCCCTCGCCCTCCTCCTCACTCCCCAAGTCCAAGGCAGGCTGGAGCGGTTGGTGTCCTGAGGAGTTACCCTGCCCAGCCAGCAGGCAGGGTGATGACATTGGGCGATTGACTGGCTGTGAAAACAAGAGTCTGTTTTATTGCCAAGGGATGGAGAAAGTCAGCCAGCAGCAGGGGGTACAGAACACTGCCCTACTGCGGGGGTGACAGCACCTCCTGGAGCCTGACATCCTGGCACTTTACACACCTTCATGAAACCTCCCAACCCCCATGAGCTGTAGGGACAGGACCCCAACCCTACTGATGGGAAATTAGTGGGGGAAGCAAAAGTGGACGGGAATCTGGGAGGCAGTGACCATGAGTTGGTTGAGTTCAGGATCCTGACACAGGGAAGAAAGGTAAGCAGCAGGATACAGACCCTGGACTTCAGGAAAGCAGACTTCAACTCCCTCAGGGAACGGATGGGTAGGATCCCCTGGGGGACTAACATGAAGGGGAAAGGAGTCCAGGAGAGCTGGCTGTATTTCAAGGAATCCCTGTTGAGGTTACAGGGACAAACCATCCCGATGAGTCGAAAGAATAGTAAATATGGCAGGTGACCAGCTTGGCTTAACGGTGAAATCCTAGCGGATCTTAAACATAAAAAAGAACCTTACAAGAAGTGGAAGGTTGGACATATGACCAGGGAAGAGTATAAAAATATTGCTCGGGCATGTAGGAATGAAATCAGGAGGGCCAAATCGCACCTGAAGCTGCAGCAAGAGATGTCAAGAGTAACAAGAAGGGTTTCTTCAGGTATGTTGGCAACAAGAAGAAAGCCAAGGAAAGTGTGGGTCCCTTACTGAATGAGGGAGGGAACCTAGTGACAGAGGATGTGGAAAAAGCTAATCTGCTCAATGCTTTTTTTGCCTCTGTCTTCACTAACAAGGACAGCTCCCAGACTGCTGCGCTGGGCATCACAACATGGGGAATAGATGGCCAGCCCTCTGTGGAGAAAGAGGTGGTTAGGGACTATTTAGAAAAGCTGGACGTGCACAAGTCCATGGGGCCGGACGAGTTGCATCCGAGAGTGCTAAAGGAATTGGCGGCTGTGATTGCAGAGCCATTGGCCATTATCTTTGAAAACTCGTGGCGAACGGGGGAAGTCCCAGATGACTGGAAAAAGGCTAATGTAGTGCCAATCTTTAAAAAAGGGAAGAAGGAGGATCCTAGGAACTACAGGCCTGTCAGCCTCACCTCAGTCCCCGGAAAAATCATGGAGCAGGTCCTCAAGGAATCAATCCTGAAGCACTTACATGAGAGGAAAGTGATCAGGAACAGTCAGCATGGATTCACCAAGGGAAGGTCATGCCTGACTAATCTAATCGCCTTCTATGATGAGATTACTGGTTCTGTGGATGAAGGGAAAGGTCGGGCTTGACAAAGCCCTGGCTGAGATGATTTAATTGGGGATTGGTCCTGCTTTGAGCAGGGCGTTGGACTAGATGACCTCCTGAGGTCCCTTCCAACCCTGATATTCTATGATTCTATGATTCTATGAAATGGGCCTGGGGAGGGAAAGCTACCGGCTCACGGTTACACCAAGGGTCAGAGCCATGGATGGGATCCAGCAGTCCTTATTTCCAGGCCCCTTCACTAACCACTGCTGCACACTCCCTCCCACAGCTGGCAATTAAAACCAGGCCCACATGTTTGGTCCCCCTGACTTTGAGAGGGAGTGTGCTCTGCTGTAGTGACTGGACCAGGGGATTGGGAGTCAGGACTCCTGGGTTCCATTGCTGGCTTTCCTATTGACCTGTGGGACTTTGGGCAAGTTGCTCCCCTCTCTATGGATCTGTGGGATTCAGATCCCTGAATGGGCTTTTAAAAAGGATAATGGTTAAGATTTAGCCCGAACCATTTCTTCTATCCACAAACCAGACATTTTAGCAAAGTTTAGAATTTATTGGCGCTCAACACCTGGAAACACCCCTTTCTCCTTCACACTGGGCTTTAACGACCCTTATCTCACCCACGCTCACTGCTGCCTGGCGTTAGAGAATTGGCCCTATTCCCATTGGACAGGCGGGGATTCTGAGGTGCAGAGAAGGGAAGCGACCTACCCAAGGTCACACACAGCCAGGCAGTGGCAGACCCCAACAACAGTCCTGACTCCTGTTCCAACTAATAGACAAGAAACCCCCCAGAGGCAGGGATACGGCCCAGAATCCGGATGGTGAGAACATTCTCATGGAAGTCATTTTCTGTCAGGAAATCCCATTCAGACTAAACCAGTTTGTTTTTTGAATTCATAACAAGTTGGATGAAAATCCATTCCAAATACATTTTGTTGCAAACAAAAGCATCTCCAGTTCGTCACAGTGTGTTAAATTGTCTCGTCGCACACAAAGAGGAACCACTGTGATCTAGAAAATTAGATGAGATGCTTCAATCTGAGCTAAGAAGTTGCTGCTCTTAACAATTTCAAAATAATAAAATAGAAATGAAATAGAATCTTTCAGATAGTATATTATATCATAAGCTGATACAATTGAACATGATGGGACACCTCATATTCTTCACTGCTCCTCGTGACACTCTCCAATGGATCTCCATCCTCCACCCACTGTGAGGTAGGTAGAAGCTGATTGTTATTCCCACTTGACAGAGGGAGCAACTAAGGCTGAAAAAGGAGAAGTGACTTGTCTTAGGTCACAAGGCCAGTCAGTGGCGGAGTTGGGAACAGGATGCAGGAATCCTGCCTTTCAAACTAACCATCACATCTTGAATTTCATACATTGAATGATCAGGGGAAAGTGTTCCCAAATGAGCTGTAGACCAACAATTGTTCATAGTAATTCTTCAGCAAGTATTTTAGGAGAACTAGAATGTTGGAGGGAATCATGAACTGCTCAGAGACAATTAAGGGAGAGAAGCATCAAAATTCATCAAACATATAATTGTTTATGACTTATTTGCTTGGTCTTAAAAGAGAACAACGAGGACCTGAGTCTCCTCCTTGTCAATAGTCCCCTGCTCATCCAATCAGGGTTGAGACTTTGAGGGGCGGGAGGCTGAGGGTTCTCATCAAATAGCTCAAAAAAATGGCCCAGGTCATCAGAAGAGATCACTCTCCAAGTACTATTCTAGCCCCACCTCTTTGTGAGGGCCTCCCACAAAGAGAGAGAATTGGAGAGGAACCCCCACATCCCCACACATACACTCCACACACACACACAACTCCTGGTTGAGGGAGGAGAGCAGGGGAAAAAGACAAAAGAAGCAAGAGAAGACGAGAAAGGAGCGAGGGATGGAGGAAAAGGAAAACCAAAAAGGAGAAACCCCAGTGTCTCCAGTGATTCTAAGGGACAAAGTCCTAGGTGGGAAATAAAATTCTGCCAACTCAGTCAAGTGTTTTCTGTGCCTAGCATTCAGCCCCCACCTGATGGATCAGACTGAAGAGATTCCAAAGCTCTCTGAGGCCCTTACCTTGTAAACAGGGACCTCTGTTTTCTAGCAAAATCAGTAAAAGGAAAGGAGAAAACTCAAAAGAAGGTCCTCCTCGCGCTCACATACGTGAACTAGAATTCTCTCTCAGTCCTCAAGGACAGACCTCGAGAAGGAGACTTGCTGAGGCAAAGCCACGGGGGTCTCTGAGGTTTCCCTGACCTTGCGCCCCTGTCCTGCCTGGCTGATGTCAGCATCTCTCTGTGAGGTCATCACCTCCCCACCACCTTTGCCCAATAGGCTGAGGTCCTGCAAAAGGCCCTTGTGATGTCACTGCCACACCGACTCCTCCCCTGCAGTGCTGGTGTCCTGCCTCTGGCCAGCCACACTGGATGTTTGAGCTACTCTCTGTGGATCACCCCACACAATGACTGTTGAGTCTGGGGAGCAAGCCTGCTACACAGTAAAATATCAGAGGTTCCTCCCCATGCCACACTCAGATTTTCATAAATTAGCAGACATTATGGCCAGAAGAGACAATTAGAGCATCCAATCTGACTCCCTGCATATCACAGGCCTCCTGTGTAGCACAATAGCTAGTTTTTGACCAAACATTCCAGAAAGATATCTCGTCTTCCTTAGAAAACATCAAGAGATGGAGAATCCACCATTTCCCTTGGTAGTTTGTTCCTTTGGTGAATCATCCTGGCTGTTGAATATTTGTGCCTTATTTCTAAAATGAATTTGTCTCTTTTCAGTTTCCACCCCCTGGGTCTTATGATGTCTTTCTCTGCTAGATTAAAGAGCCCTTTAATACCTGATATTTTCCCTCCATGAAGGCACTTCAACACTTCAATGAAGTCACCACCTGATCTTCTTTTTCATAAGCTAAACAGGTTGAGCTCTTTCAATAGCTCACTGGAAGACATTTTTTTCCAACTCTGAAAACATTTTGTGGCTCTTTGCTGTCCCATCTCCAATTTTTCAACATCTTTTTCAAAGGTGGACACCAAAACTGGATTCAGTATTCCAATATTAGTCTCCGTGCTGCTGTGTCACCTCCCTATCCTACTCATGGCTCTGCTCATACATCTAATGGGGAGCAGGCCTGAGGGGTGCTTGGATAGTCCTGTAAAGGTCAAGGACAAGCCAGGAAGGGGTCAGGCTGAGCACATAGGACAAGGCCCTAGGAGGGAAAGACAGGGCAGTTTAAGTGATTGGGCAGATAATCCAATTGGTTTAGGCTCTTAGGCCCAGAAACCCACAGGTGAAAGTGATTGTCGGGGCTTATGTCCTTCTGCCCCAGGGTAGATTTTATAGTGGAGAAAACTGTTACAGTAAGGGGGAAGTGAGTTAACTCCCAAGGTCTCAAAAAGTAATAACAATTTTTTTAAGTACATCAGAAGCAGGAAGACTGCTAAACAACCAGTGGGGCCACTGGATGATCAAGATGCTAAAGGAGCACTCAAGGACGATAAGGCCATTGCAGAGAAACTAAATGAATTCTTTGCATCAGTCTTCACTGTTGAGGATGTGACGGAGATTCCCAAACCTAAGCCATTCTTTTTAGGAGACAAATCTGAGGAACTGCCCCAGAATGAGGTGTCATTAGAGGAGGTTTTGGAACAAATTGATAAACTAAATAATAATAATAATAATTAATAATAAATCACCAGGACCAGATGGTATTCACCCAAGAGTTCTGAAGAAACTCAAATGTGAAATTGCAGGACTGCTAACTGTAGTCTGTAACCTAGCATTTAAATCAGCTTCTGCACCAAATGACTGGAGGACAAATGACTAATGTGACGACAATTTTTAAAAAGGGCTCCAGAGATGATCCTGACAATTATAGGCCAGTACACCTGACTTCAGTACCGGGCAAACTGGTTGAAACTATAGTAAAGAACAAAATTGTCAGACACATAGAGGAACATAATTTGTTGGGGAAGAGTCAACTTGGTTTTGGAAAAGGGAAATCATGCCTCATCAATCTACTAGATTTCTTTGAGGTGGTCGACAAGCATGTGGACAAGGGGGATCCAGTGGATATAGTGTGTTTAGATTTTCAGAAAGCCTTTGACAAGGTCCTTTGCTAAAAGCTTTTAAGCAAAGTAAGCCATCACAGGATAAGAGGGGAGGTCCTCTCATCGATCAGTAACTGGTTAAAAGACAGGAAACAAAGGGTAGGAATAAATGGTCAGTTTTCATAGAGGTGAATAGTGTTGTCCAACATGGGTCTGTACTGGGACCAGTCCTATTCAGCATATTCATAAATGATCTGGAAAAAGGGGTAAACAGTGAGGTTGCAAAATTTGCAGATGATACAAAACTACTCAAGATAGTTAAGTCCCAAGCAGACTGCAAAACGCTACAAAAGGATCTCTCAAAATTGGGTGACTTGGCAACAAAATGGCAGATGAAATTAAATGCTGATAAATGCAAAGAAATGCACATTGGAAAACATAATTCCAACTATACATATAAAATGATGGGGTCTAAATTAGCTGTTACCACTCAAGAAAGAGATCTTGGAGTCACTGTGGATAGTTCTCTGAAAACATCCTCTCAATGTGCAGCAGCAGTCAAAAAAAGCGAACAGAATGTTGGGCATCACTAAGAAAGGGATAGATAGTAAGACAGAAAATCTCATATTTCTTCTGTATAAATCCATAGTACGCACACATCTTGAGTACAGTGTGCAGATGTGGTTGCCCCATCTCAAAAAAGATACATTGGAACTGGAAAAGGTTCAGAGTAGGGCGACAAAAATGATTAAGGATATGGAATGTCTGCCATATGAGGAGAGATTAATAAGACTGGGACTTTTCAGCTTGGGAAAAAGATAACTAAGGGATATGATAGAGGTCTATAAAATCATGACTGTTGTGGAGGAAAGTAAATAAGGAAGTGTTATTTACTCCTCATAACACAAGAACTAGGATCACCAAATGAAATTAATAGGCAGCAGGTTTAAAACAAACAAAAGGAAGTATTTGTTCACACAACGCACAGTCAACCTGTGGATCTCTTTGCCAGAGGATGTTGTGAAGGCCAAGACTATAACAGGGTTAAAAAAAGAACTAGATAAATTCATGGAGGATAGGTCCATCTATGGCTATTAGCCAGGATGTGCAGGGATGGTGTCCCTAGCCTCTGATTGCCAGAAGCTGGGAATTGGCAACAAGGAATGGATCATGTGATGATTACCTGTTCTGTTCATTTCCTCTGGGGCACCTGGCATTGGCCACAGTCGAAAGGCAGGATACTGGGCTAGATGGACCTTTGATCTGACCCAGTATGGCTGTTCTTATGTTCTTATGTCACCCAGTGAATTTGTATCACAGTGCATACCCACAAGGGGGCAGAATTAAGACTTCACAGACAACCTTAAATCTGGCATTTCCTCACTTCTGACTGCTCAAACCTGCAACCTCAATTAAGTTCTTTTAATTTTTTTTTGTATAATTTCTTAGGTTTACAAAAAACAAACTGAAAAAAAACAGAAATTCCATCATGTGCAATCGTGTTGAAATGCACATGGGTCATCAGCAGGGCTGGAGCCTTTTGACCCATTCCACAGACCTCTGTCACTTGACCTAATGGCTGAAATGACAGCAATAGTAGGTTGTCATCCTCTATGTGGAGCAGCACTTGAGAGGGATGAAGCACACTTTGCCAGTGGGTTTCACAGGTACTTGCTGACAGCAGAGGAATGGTGCGACTTGGGAATCTTGGGTCCCATTCCAGGCTCTGATGTGGACTGTGCTCTAGTGAGCACAGGCACATCTTCCTGTTTTCCCTCAAGTCTGATACATTCTGTCCTCTCCTAGTCCTGTCTCCTCCCCACCCCTAGCTCCTTGTCACAGTCCCATTCTCCTTGTCTACCCAGTCCGAGTATCCACTCCTCAGGCTTCACATCCCAGTCCCAGTCTCCCTCTCCAGGCTCGCTGTTTGAATCCCAGTTCTTTCCCATTCCCTATGCCTAATCTCTATCTTGTTGTCCAGCCAGTCTCAGTCATTCCCCTCCCTGCTCTGCATCCAGTCTACCCTAATCTCCCCCTTTGGACTCCTCATCCAATCTCAAATCCCTGCTCCAAAGCATGGAGGTGCTAGAGCTTAAAGAAAAGGTCACCAGAAATGTTTAACATGGGTAAAACGATATTTTATTCCTCTCTCTCTCTCTCTCAACTGAACATTTTTGCAAGTAATTTTCCAGAATGACTCAGGTGTGGGAATCTTCCTCACATCTTAAGCAGTGAAGACAGATGCAAAAAATTCTGATGTCAAGCTGCCAGTCTCTCTCCCTTACTGTCTCTGCTTCTCTCTCCCCCTCTCCTACAGCTATACCTTTGCTGTGTCTCTGTTACCATGTCTTTCATTCACTTGCAGACAATATTTCTTCCCACACTTCTCTTCAACTGTTGGTGTTGGTCCTGCTTTGAGCAGGGGATTGGACTAGATGACCTCCTGAGGTCTCTTCCAACCCTAATATTCTATGATTCTATGATTCTATTTTGCGATCTCTTCTCTTGTACACCTGCAAATAGTCTGTCCTTAACACTACCACATTCCCATGGCATACACATGTGACCAATACTGTCTCTTCTCATTCTTCTTCTTACACGATTGCTCATTCCATCCCCTAAAATCTGATTTCTATAGGCCCAATGCTGTTCCCTTTAAGTCAATGCAAAAATTCCTTCTGGCATCAAAGGGAGGACAGCTGAGTGGCTAGTGAATTATGGGGTCACCTCTAAGGTTCTGATCATCTCCTGCAAGATTCTAGATACTCGCAACATGCACTGACTCCAGTGGGAAGTAGAATATGATCAGCCACTCACAGAATGGAGACACACACTGTAGCTAAAATTTCCTCTGCCTGTTCACATAACCTTTTAACAGAACTTGAAATCTAAATGATTAGTTTTCTGATCAAACACTACTGAAATATTCTGTGTCACACTCTTCCTATTATTTAATCTATAGCAGGTGCCTTGAAAACTTATTTGGAAGTCATTTAAATTTAAAAGAAGAAACACCGTGATCATCCCAACCACAGCTAACTTAGTTAATCAAATAAGATTTTTACATAGGTCAGGAACTTTCATCAAAGACATAAGCAGCACCACACTGGGGATAAGGTGGATAGCAATCTGGCTAGATTGTCAGGCTCAATGGATAGTGATCAATGGCTCGATGTCTAGTTGGCAGCTAGTATCAAGCGGAGTGCCCCAGGGGTCACTCCTGGGGCCAGTTTTGTTCAACATCTTTATTAATGATCTGGATGATGGGATGGATTGCACCCTCAGCAAACTTGCAGATGACACTAAGCTGTCATCTGCAAATTTAAAAAAGGGAAGAAGGAGGATCCTGGGAACTACAAACCAGTCAGCCTCACCTCAGTCCCCGGAAAAATCATGGAGCAGGTCCTCAAGGAATCAATCCTGAAGCAATTACACGAGAGGAAAGTGATCAGGAACAGTCAGCATGGATTCACCAAGGGAAGGTCATGCCTGACTAATCTAATCACCCTCTATGATGAGATTACTGGTTCTGTGGATGAAGGGAAAGCAGTGGATGTATTGTTTCTTGACTTTAGCAAAGCTTTTGACACAGTCTCCCACAGTATTCTTGTCAGCAAGTTAAAGAAGTATGGGCTGGATGAATGCACTATAAGGTGGGTAGAAAGTTGGCTAGATTGTCGGGCTCAACGGGCAGTGATCAATGGCTCCATGTCTAGATGGCAGCCGGTATCAAGTGCAGTGCCCCAAGGGTCGGTCCTGGGGTCGGTTTTCTTCAATATCTTCATAAATGATCTGGAGGATGGTGTGGATTGCACTCTCAGCAAATTTGTAGATGATACTAAACTGGGAGGAGAGGTAGATATGTTGGAGGGTAGGGATAGGATACAGAGGGACCTAGACAAACTGGAGGATTGGCCAAAAGAAATCTGATGAGGTTCAACAAGGATAAGTGCAGGGTCCTGCACTTAGGACGGAAGAATCTAATGCACCGCTACAGACTAGGGACCGAATGGCTAGGCAGCAGTTCTGTGGAAAAGGACCTAGGGGTGACAGTGGACGAGAAGCTGGATATGAGTCAACAGTGTGCCCTTGTTGCCAAGAAGGCCAATGGCATTTTGGGATGTATAAGTAGGGGCATAGCCAGCAGATCGAGGGACGTGATCATTCCCCTTTATTCGACATTGGTGAGGCCTCATCTGGAGTACTTGTCCAGTTTTGGGCCCCACACTACAAGAAGGATGTGGATAAATTGGAGAGAGTCCAGTGAAGGGCAACAAAAATTATTAGGGGTCTGGAACACATGACTTATGGGGAGAGGCTGAGGGAACTGGGATTGTTTAGTCTGCAGAAGAGAAGAATGAGGGGGGATTTGATAGCTGCTTTCAACTACCTGAGAGGTGGTTCCAAAGGGGATGGTTCTAGACTATTCTCAGTGGTAGAAGATGACAGGACAAGGAGTAATGGTCTCAAGTTGCAGTGGGGGAGGTTTAGGTTGGATATTAGGAAAAACTTTTTCACTAGGAGGGTGGTGAAACACTGGAATGTGTTACCTAGGGAGGTGGTAGAATCTCCTTCCTTAGAAGTTTTTAAGGTCAGGCTTGACAAAGCCCTGGCTGAGATGATTTAATTGGGGATTGGTCCTGCTTTGAGCAGGGGGTTGGACTAGATGACCTCCTGAGGTCCCTTCCAACCCTGATATTCTATGATTCTATGTGGGGGAGAGGTAGATATGCTGGAAGGTAGGGATAGGGTCCAGAGTGACCTCGACAAATTGGAGGATTGGGCCAAAAGAAATCTGATGAGGTTCAACAAGGACAAGTGTAGAGTCCTGCATTTAGGATGGAAGAATCCCCATGCACTGCTACAGGCTGGGGACCAACTGGCTTAGCGACAGTTCTGCAGAAAAGGACCTGGGGATTACAGTGGAGGAGAAGCTGGATATGAGTCAACACTGTGACAAGAAGGCTAATGGCATATCGGGCTGCATTAGTAGGAGCATTGCCAGCAGATCGAGGGAAGTGATTCTGATGGGTTCTGTCACAGAGACCCCCTTGGGACTGTCACCTGACGTGCTGAGACTACCCCTGAGCCCGTTTTCTCTTCCAGTTTGGTCCTCCAGAACACTGCCTTGTTGAGCCAGACACGCAAGCCTGCTGCAGCACAGACCCAAAACTGCAGACTTAACTGAAAACAGCTTAGCAAGTGCTCCTGTCTCCAGCATCCAGACACCCAGCTCCCAATGGGATCCAAACCACAAATAAATCCATTTTACCCTGTATAAAGCTTATACAGGGTAAATTCGTAAATTGTCCGCCCTCTATATCACTGATAGAGAGATATGCACAGTTGTTTGCTCCTGCTGGTATTAATTACTTACTCTGGGTTCAATAATAAACAAAAGTGATTTTATCAAGAATAAAAAGTAGGATTTAAGTGGTTTCAAGTGATAACAGGCAGAACAAAGTAAGTTACTAAGTGAAATCAATCAAAATGCGTAAGGCTAACTTAATACACTAAGGATCTAGTTACAAATACTAACTTCTCACCCTAGATGTTATCTCAGGTACAATCCTTTTCAGACCAACCTTGTAGTTTATGGCCTGGGTCCAGCAATCACTCACCCCCCGTAGCTACAGCCCTTTGTTCCAGTTTCTTTCAGGCATCATTTTGGGTGTGGAGAGGCCATCTTTTGAGCCAGCTGAAGACAAAGTGGAGAGGCTTCCAGAGCCTTTTATATTCTCTCTCTTGTGGGCAGAAACCCCTTTGTTCTTCTGTGCCAAATCACAGCAACAAAATGGGGTTTGTAACTACCTGGGCAAGTCACATGTCCATGAATGATTTAGCTTTTTGCAGGCCGACGCCATTGTTTACATGTTGGTTTGAACATTGCCAGGAAAGCTCAGATGTGGATTGACATCTCCAAAGTCCATTGTTAGTTAAGTACTCCCAATTACTTGAAAAGTTCCTTCACAATATGTTGGCCAAACCCTCCTTATGTGTTTTCTACAGCAAACACTTTAGATACAAGCATAGAGCCAATGCTCATAACTTTAGATATAAAAATGATACATGCATACAAAGAGGATGAATGCATTCAGTAGATCATAACCTTTGCAAAGATATGTTACATGGCATACCTAGCATAAAGCTTATTCCAGTTATGTTACATTTACACTTATAAGCATATTTTCATAAACATATAGAGTGCAACGTCACAGTGATTATTCCCCTCTATTCAGAACTGCCGAGGCCACATCTGGAGTATTGCATCCAGTTTTGGGCCCCCCACTACAGAAAGGATGTGGACAAATTGGAGAGAGTCCAGTGGAGAGCAACGGAAATGATCAGGGGGCTGAGGCACATGACTTACGAGGAGAGGCTGAGGGAACAGGGCTTGTTTAGTCTGCAGAAGAGAAGAGTGAGGGGGGATTTGATAGTAGCCTTCAACTACCTGAAGGGGGGTTCCAAAGAGGATGGAGCTCGGCTGTTCTCAGTGGTGGCAGATGACAGAACAAGGAGCAATGGTCTCAAGTTGCACTGGGGGAGGTCTAGGTTGGATATTAGGAAACACTAATTCACTAGGAGGGTGGTGAAGCACTGGATTGGGTTACCTGGGGAGGTGGTGGAATCTCCATCCTTTGAGGTTTTTAAGGCCTGGCTTGACAAAGTCCTGGCTGGGATGATTTAGTTGGTGTTGGTCCTGCTTTGAGCAGGGGACTAGACTAGATGATCTCCTGAGGTCCCTTCCAACCCTGATATTCTATGATTCTATGATAATGGAACTGACCTCCTTTGTAATGTGCTTTGAGATCTTGTCACCAGTTGTTGTACTTACTGCTGGGTGGCACCTTCTTCTGGTACTTCTGGAGATTAGTGCCACTCAATTCAGTACCACCTTTCTTCTCTTTCACACATTGTCACTCTCCTCCCACTCATGGAGTCACAATACAGCTGCTTCACAACTTGGCCCTCTGGATAGGTATGACAGGATCCGCAACCTGAACTGTGGTACTGCTTAGCCCTCTGTTCCACCAACCTGGGCTCCCTCTCACACTGTCATGCTGTGACAAGTTACAAACCTCTGGCAGGTACTGGATTTACACAGACATCCACAGGGTGGGACACATGTAGCTGAATTACATGAATGCTTCTCCCAGCCACCCATGAACTAACAACAGAGAGGGTCCAACCAATTCCCACCAGCTCCCCAGCCTTACACCGCAGCGCTGTACCATCTAGCCCTGGTTAGAAACTTGACCAGTATAAGTTTATTACCCAGTCTGCCCCCCCTCAATGTGGAGTGGACATGCACAAGCCTTTGTAACTGAACTGAAATTTCCCACGCACCTCAACCAAAGCACACTGTTTTAGGTAAAACATAAAACAGATTTATTAACTACAGAGAGATAGATTTTAAGTGACTAAAAGTAGTAGGCATAAAAGGTCAGAGATGGCTACCAAAGAAAAGATAAGTGCCCAATCTAAACCTTAAACCTTATTACACTAGACAGTATTTAGATCAGCAATTTTCTAACTCCACTAGATGTTACAGTCCTTCATACACAGATTTCTTCCTGAAGTCTGGAAGTTCTTCTCTTCAGCATCCTTGTTGCTTCCAGCATAGGTGTGGGGGGAGAAAGGCCAAGCATGAGGCCACAGTCTCCTATTTTATATCCTTAGTGCCTAAAAGACACTTGCCCAGATATGTCCTGGTGGGCTTTGCTGAGTCACTGGGCTGGCAATCCTTCTGGGGTGGTCTCATGCAACAGAGTCATAGACTTGAGCAGTCCCCAACATGTGATGCTTGGACAACTGTCATTGAATTGTAAATCTCTTGATTACAACTCCCCTACTGACTAATGGCCGTGGAGCACTCTCCTGGGCAGGGGTCCTTTATATGTCACGAGAAAATTTACAGCATACTGCAGTAACAACCATACAGAAAAATCTCATAATATACATATTTGGACAGAACAATGGGTTTCAGCAGATCATGACCTTTCATATATCTTACACGGCATGCTTTCTATGAAATACCACAACCATATATGAATGATGAATATGGGGGTTACAGGGTGCCACTTTGAGGTACAGTGTGTCACAGTAGGTCAAACTGTAATTTCCCCTTCTGGAGAATCTTTCCAAGACTCTCCATACAAGCAGCATTAGGGAGTCTTCACACCCACTGTCGTGACTATATCACTCCAGCAGTGACTCAGGCAACCGTTCCATTCACTGACCATATCAATATCACTCTGCAGTGGTGGAACCCAGGCCTGCTCTCTGCTCTGGGTTCCAGTCCTGGGCCCTACAGCGAGCAGTTAAAGCCTGCAGCTACATCTACCTTACTGCTCTCACCCTGGACTGCTTCCTACCCTACTTCTCCAAGCTTTGCATTCTCCAGCCTTCTTGTTCGGACCCCTCTCTCTTAGGACTATTATGTTAGCCCTTCCTCCTTGGTTCCTATTCCCCACCCCTTTCTTCTCCCTTACTTCAGGGAGAGAGACTATAGGTTTCCTCCCTGCCACCTCCCACACTGTTGCCACTGCCTCCTGGCTTCATAAAAGCCCCATCTGTTCCCTCAGAGGTGAGCTTTGTCCCAATTAGCACCCTCCATGTGGACTACATCTTCCAGTTTGCAGCTTAATTGGCTGATTGGCACCACCTGGCCTAATTCAGCTCTTTCAGGGCTGATGTGGGGAGCACATCCCATTACAGATCTGCTGATGAAAGTATCATATAAGAGCTAGGTAGTATTAATTATTAATTATTATTATTGTTAGAGGCACTCAGGACTTTGCAGGGTCTTATATAACATCTTTCATTCAAGGTGTATCCCAAATGTCTTATAATATTGTTAGAAAACTAGAGCTAGATTATGCCTGGCCCTTTTGTGAGTGTATGGGGTTGTTAGGGGGGTGTACAATGAGTCTTCCCTACCCATGGACCATGTACAAGGACCCAGAACAACTGCAATACTTGTGCTCCCTGTTAGCATCCCTACAGAAGCAAACAATCCTAAAGGGATCTTGTACACTGTCCCCCCTCACATCAGTCAGCCAAGCTGCCAGGACACATAGTGTGTCCACTCTTGAGAGTACAGTGAAGTTCCGCGGTTATGGTCTCTTCATAGTTTCCACACCAAGTGTGTTCAGAGTTAGAGGGCTGAGTTGTAGCCTGAAGGGGGTCTTTTCCGTTTGTTTTTTCATGTTGGAATAATAACCTTTAGTTTCTTTTGATTATAATCTCCCCTCTACACTTTAAGAATAGAATCCTTAGTTAGAAAAGCTCCCTGAGTGAAAGATTTGGTGGTGGTTGTTACTAAACCAGGAACTACATTGCACAACTGGCACCATGTAACATTTACAGTGTTGCATCTTTTCATGTGAAATTTAGCAGCTTTGACTTTTGTCTAAAGTTGGCTTTGAATTTGTGGATACTTAGAGAAAAACCTGTAGGAAAGGGGACTGAGATCCCAAAGAAACTGGACACTGGACGCCTTGAAAACTGAAAACACAGGAGTTTGCTTAGTTCACCAGTCAGATTTGGTACCTTACATGGCAGTGGTCACCATTAAATAATTACCAATATTTGCCATGCCACAGAATTGTGACACCACAGTTGTTCAGGAATCAGAGAACAGTGTGGCACATGCTGATCGTTAGGTTAGTTAGACATCTAGTTCTCACTGAGCAAAACAACGCTGACAAAAGTTGCGTTGATCAAAATCTTAACTGTGGGACAAATAGCAATCATGTAGGGGGGGAAAATCTTGATTCATATCACAACTGTGCTTTTTTGTTTATGATTAAGAATGATCCATAATGTCCTTGAATTAGGGAGGCCAATGTCATGCCAGCTGTATTGGCATGTTCAAAAATTCAGCTTTTAATACAGAATAATGATTTATCTTGGCTCTACTAGAGAAAATCTGATTGAACTCCAAAGATTACAAAAAAGTTTCCTTCTCCACAAAGATTAAAATATTATAACAGTTAGCAAAAGAGAGTGAAATTACTTAATAGTGCTATTCAAACAGTTTTAGACAGCTTTTAATTAAAAATAAAGTTTAGAAAAAAGGTCTATGAAATCTCTTGCTCTGAATGGAGGTAGTTTGCTAAGGCCGATTTGGCAGCAAAGTAACTCCAAAAATAGAGCACTGGATCGGCTCCCAGCCAGAAGGAGGAAAACTTGCAGATGTTGCTTTTACAGACACCAACAGAATGTATATCTATGACCAGATGTGGTGACTCTTAGAGTTCTGTTTTATCATCACACTAATATATGCTGAGACTGAGTAGTCACATCCTACCTCCTCCTATAGGCCCTGATTCATCAAGTCATTTAAGGGCTTGCCTAATTTAAAATATGGGAATAGTCCAACTGGGATTGCTAATGTTTTTAAAGCTAGGCACATACTAAAGTACTTTGTTGAATCAAGCAATAATGCATATAACAATGTGATCTGAATACGAGTCAACTGAGTAACAAAATTCTCTTATCTACTGACTTGTCATAAAGACAAAGGTTTCCCCCTCCTCTTTTATCTTTCTGTACTTGATTTTATGGGCTTATTTCCTTCTGATTTATTTCTTCCTTTAGGCTTTGGTTTGTCTGTTTCCTATTGTTATAATTCATCAAACATTTCACTCATAATTACTTTCCAAACCAAGGCAATCAATCCAGAGCAACATACTTAAAATAAATTATAATTAATCACATACCTTTCTGATATGTAATGTTTGTGTGATGTACAAAATTATTTCCTGTGTGCATTTATTATGTTGACAAGCTATAAAAAGGATATAAAGTTTAATTTAATAACAAAAAGATAGGAATAGGAAATAGTCATGTTGTCTCCTATTATGTATAGCTTCATTTTGTGTTCAACAACAATATAAATAAAGGGTAATCAGTAAGTCATCTACATCATTTAAATCACTTTTTTTCAATATCTGCACAATGTAGAATTGCCCCATCTACCCTGTAGTAATAGATTTTCTATTTGAGGCCTGTAAGAAAAAACCTTGACTGAGAAAAACAATGCAAAGACTCAAGTTTGATTGAGCACAGGAAGTCAACAGATGATGTACCCCTTAAATAAACAGAATCTACAATGAGCAATTTGCTACATTCTAGCAACAAAAGGCACAAGTCACAGTGGTTGAATATTAGAAGAATTCTCTTCCTTTTCCTGATTTTCCCACTTGTCTTAATTTACTTTTCTTCATTTTCCTCTTGTCACAATCACAGACCAAGAGCAATTTCCATCAACATAAAAGATGAAATATGAGAATATCATTTGTTTCTAAGACAACACAAAATTAATGGGTATGTGGAGAATTTCACTAAAATAGGCTAATATTAAATATAGATATTTTTCACACATCTATTTTTTTCTCTCCTCATTTTCTCTTTTCCCCAAAGTTTCTCCAGTCTGACCATGAGCACCCTAATTAATTATTTAGATTTGGATCATCAACGTGTTGCACAAGTCCTACTTCCACTATTATCTTTAGCCAATGTAATACACAGTTTCATTTTTTGCTGGAGAAAATGCCCTTCTCTGGTCAAGGATCAAAAATACCATGTGACTTAAGTGACCAACCCCCAATAGCAATAGAGTTCCAATTTCAGATAATAAATGCAGTAATTTGCCCAAATGACTCAGTAAATTATAATAAATAATGCACACAGCTGGAAAAATCAAGACAGGCTTCTGGATAGCTCACAAACAGAAAAAGGGACTTGATTCATCAAATTGTTTATTGTGAATTATATGCCCAGTCTATGAGTTACCTACAGCACCTCACAGGAACATTATGACGATTAGTTAGTCAATGTTTGTAAAGTGCTTTGAAGATGAAGGCATTAAGGCCTAGGTCCTCAAAGGTATTTAGGCACCTAACTCCCATTAATTTCAATAGGAGTTAACTGTGAGGATCTGGGCCTAAGTATCAACTACAGAAACTACTAACACTGTAGCTTTTTTGTGTTCTGCATTTAAAATCTAAGGAAAACAATTAATAGACCCAGGCTAATAAGGCTCATTTGGTTCTCACAGAAAATTTCACATGAGAATTTGGAATCAGAGCCTTTCACAGGGAATCTGGGTGGACCACTCCCTCACGCTGTTGCAGTGGAGTCCAGTTGAACCTCAACATCCCAAAAGCATCACATTAAAATCACTCATCCAGATGACATTGCGGTATTGTGAAATCCCTGCTTCTGTTTCTATGAGAACCATAAACAATCTCTTTGTGCACTCTGGGGAGAAAGCTCTTTTAAAATGGCAGATTAGCAAGACTGAACAAAGCAGTCACTGGACGACCCCCCCCCAACTAATCTCAGGATAGGAGGCTGGAATGATTAGCATCTGAGGTTTTAGGTGCTCATCCAAATGGAACTCAGAATCCAAATATTTTGAGGTTCCCCTATCATTAGTTATTAACCTGCACCAGAACAGCCCAAATGTAATGGATAAGGCATAAGCAGTAAGGATTTGGTGTAATATTTTTAAATCATACTAAATACTATGTGGTACTTTCCCTTTCTTTGCTGAATGAGTATTCTGTCAACATTTGTTTTACTACTCAAAGTACAGTTGAATATCTGAGAGTACTACCTCCAGTAACCTACATTTCTCTGATTATATGGTACATTAAACGTTGGCAGTTACTTTAAGAACCATAGTTCTTCATGCCATGACAAGTCTGTTTGCATTAATTCTCCCATGCAATTCTTCCATCAGGATTAAACGTGAAGGCAGTACCTGACCTAATGCCAGAAGCAACCCATGGCATTCCCTCACTTTGCAGAGTGGAGACATTAATGCATATAATTTGTTCAGTGTCTCTGAACAATGTACACAGTCTGTATATCAGAAGTTAATCACTGTATCTACTAGAGAAGCGGAGATTAGATACTAAAGTGAGTGGTGCTTAGAAATACCAGTAATAGAGTCAGATCCAGTCTGGCTCTCAATGATGCAATAATACGGTAATTTGTATTCAATTTAATCATTTTATAGAAAAGATGAAAAAACTAACCTGACATTTTAATATTTACATTTAAACATGACATTCAGCTCAGAAGTTCACACCTCAGCGAGGTGACCCTATCATGAGAGGGGTGAGTTCCCAGATGTGCTGTTGTTATTTTTTGGTGGGAGACTTTACTGCAAGGGTGGATTAATAGGACAGCAGCACCTCTGTATATATTGTGAGAGATGAAAAAAAAAAAGATGGACATTTTTTCAAAAGGGTCTACACAGTAATTTGCAGAGTATTGTAGAATGCAACCAAAAAAGGTAGAAACCTTAAACTTACAGGATTTGTAATTATTTATTTAGTTAGTTAGTCATTTTCCATGCCCTGTTTTCTCCTGTCCCTGGAGGTTTTTGCTTTGCTTCAGTGATACACCTTTTTGCAAATTGTATGAATGTGGTATAAAAATCTACAGCAATGAATTCCAAACTGTAGTCTATCAAACTCTTCCCATTAGTACACGGAAATATGTGATAATGCTTGTTCTACTCCTTTGCGTGCAGCTCCAGCTAGAATGTGGCTAGGTTCCTCTGCTGAGGCTGCTCCATGAAAAGAGCTGCATCCATCCCTGCCCCTCCCTGACTCAGAGGCCTCACCAGAAATGTAACAAGGAGCTGCCACTGGCATGGGACTAGCCCCCAGCAAAGGATCAGCCACTACCATAGGTCCTGCCACCAGTGCCAACCAGGACCAGCTGCAATGAGATCCACCATGATCATGGACAACTCAATGCCATGGATCCACTACATCTGCCATTGCTGTGGGATCTACTGCTACATCACTGCAGAACCAGGACCAATTGTCACTAGGATCAGCCACCCATAGGACCTGCCCCTGCAGCAGGATCCACCATTTGGGATCCACCACTGCCACAGTACGTTTCCCAATATTGCTACTGGTAGGGATAGGGGACAAGAGTACATTGGGTGTGAAGGAGTCACTGAATAATAAAGGCAGGAAAACCTGATAACATTAGAGGGGAGTTTTTCATGACAGTAGAAGTAGCTCCAGTGATATTTGGTAACAAAATAAGCAAGTGGCTGTATTCATTTCCATTATCCAACAAAACTGTATCAAGCTGAAAATGTGAAAGAGCAACTCCTTTCCTGAGTTAGGAGTAGCCCATGCTTTGTCATTCCACTTGATGCACCCGCTGATGTGAAACCTTCTCACCTACATAATATATGAATCTGATGGCAAAGTTGAGGAAGACTTCCTTTTATATCAGTCTTTGCCAAACCACATTACTGCAAAGGAAATATATCAAATATTGGATGGGTGCCCTGAGAAGCCTTAGCCACAAAGTACATTGATGGACACTTGAAAACTGTTATGGATGCTTCTGTGAAGATAGTTAACTATCAAAGTTTGTCCTGTGAATTCTCCAATTTTTGCTGTGTTGTGCGATGAACTGGGCAGCTCCTCCTTCACGCTGAAGTTAATTGATCTTTGATTAAGGCAAGTAGTGACACACCTCTTTGAACTCTCTCCCGAAGTGCAAAGCTTTGTGCCAGACCTCTTATTTGAGTTGTCTGCATGCTCTGGTGACCACTCATGGTTTGTACTGCTGACTTTCAGCTATTCTCTCCTGAGTGAATGAACTCAGCTGCAGTCAGCTTGTGACAGTCAGTGTGCCGTGTACAGGATAAGGCTGAAGTGATCATTTACTTGGCAAGTAAACTAGTATAACCTTGACAAGTTCCCTACTGTCAAGGTTCCTCCCCCACTCTAAACTCTAGGGTACAGATGTGGGGACCTGCATGAAAAAACCTCCTAAGCTTATCTTTACCAGCTTAGGCCAAAATTTCCCCAAGGTACAAAATATTCCACCCGTCGTCCTTGGATTGGCCGCTACCACCACCAAACTAATACTGGTTACTGGGGAAGAGCTGTTTGGACGCGTATTTCCCCCAAAAATACTTCCCAAAATCTTGCACCCCACTTCCTGGACAAGGTTTGGTAAAAAGCCTCACCAATTTGCCTAGGTGACTACAGACCCAGACCCTTGGATCTTAAGAACAATGAGCAATCCTCCCAACACTTGCACCCCCCCTTTCCTGGGAAATGTTGGATAAAAAGCCTCACCAATTTGCATAGGTGACCACAGACCCAAACCCTTGGATCTGAGAGCAATGAAAAAGCATTCAGTTTTCTTACAAGAAGACTTTTAATAAAAATAGAAGTAAATAGAAATAAAGAAATCCCCCCCTGTAAAATCAGGATGGTAGATATCTTACAGGGTAATTAGATTCAAAAACATAGAGAACCCCTCTAGGCAAAACCTTAAGTTACAAAAAAGATACACAGACAGAAATAGTTATTCTATTCAGCACAATTCTTTTCTCAGCCATTTAAAGAAATCATAATCTAACACATACCTAGCTAGATTACTTACTAAAAGTTCTAAGACTCCATTCCTGGTCTATCCCCGGCAGAAAACCAGCATATAGACAGACACACAGACCCTTTGTTTCTCTCCCTCCTCCCAGCTTTTGAAAGTATCTTGTCTCCTCATTGGTCATTTTGGTCAGGTGCCAGCGAGGTTACCTTTAGCTTCTTAACCCTTTACAGGTGAGAGGAGCTTTCCCCTGGCCAGGAGGGATTTCAAAGGGGTTTACCCTTCCCTTTATATTTATGACACCTACTTTGGATGGTTTCCTCACCATGCTAATGTATGCCTTCCATTCAAACTGAACTTGATTCTCCTGGAAGGAGATCTCTGAATACATCCCCAAAGACCCATACAGTGAAAAGTTCATTAGAAAGAAGAAGACCTATTGGAATTTTCCTGCAGCACATTCAACAACCAGCCCCTGAAAGAGTTTTGGCTGCAAGTATAGGAAGTATATCCAGCACCTCCAGTTGAATCTTTGAAATATTTGATGCCTTTCATATCAACATATGTGTGAAAATGGATTTTTCACTTAAGACAACATGTGGAACCAGGTTGCAAGCTGGTGGCATTTTGAGACTGATATTGGCCATGGTTTCTTCCAGAAAGGAACCACATCAATCCCATTCAATAGAGTTAAACTATACAAACAGTGTCTTTGTTCTTCTTTTCTGACATAATCAATTACAGTAGTTGCCAAATGAATGAAATGCACTCATTAATACGAGCAGGACAGGAGGTCAGAATAGGACGTGATCTCTATGTTGGCCCTCACTACTAAGAAGTAATCCACACTGTGAGACATTCTGGAATCCCCTGATCTAGGCAGATAGAAACTATCCCAGCAACAGCCCTTAGGCCTGCCAGACTGGTCTGAGAGAATGTGCATTGTGATGTCACAATTGTGCATTGTAATGTCACCAGTGTACATTGTGATTCCCAAAGAAGACAAGGTTTCTTTAAGCTATCTCAAATAGCCACTGAGAATGTTCAAAGTGATTATTCTAGAATTCTTCTTCACCTATATTTAATCTTTTCCCTCCAAACCAAACAGAGACATTCATCCTCAATCAGGCTTTCAAACTTCCAGACTTTTAATGATAGCACAGTTCAGCTAATCATTTTTATACTGAATCTACTGTATTTTACCTTCCTATATGTCAAAATAGGTAGTATCCGATGCAGAGGCAGTCCTTAGGTAGATAGATTTTTTAGGTAAGGTAAAACTCACCCCTGCTCAGAAGGCTAGCACAGGACTATGAGTCCACTTAAACCAGAGATTACCGTTGGAGCAGAGTTAGGCTAACACTGGGCACTTTTGAAAATCCCTCTCAAGAGCTCCATTTTAGGCTTAGATATGGGATAAAGCAAACAAACCTGACTTTCCCTAGCCCTGCCCAACATTCAAATGTCAAAATTAAGGTGTTTTGTTATTTATTATTTGTATTGCATTAGCACTCAGAGCCCACAGTCTTCATCACTGTGGCTGGCACTGTACAAACACATAGGATGACATAGTCCTTGCCCCAAAGAACTTTTTTCATCTAACTCTGTTTCAACCACAGTCTTAAAGTATTTTCCCAGTGTGGCTGGCCATCATTTTGTCTGGCCTCTTTGCTGGTGATTGTCACAGTTTCAGGGTAATTGCACTTGTATCCCCACTCCATGGTCCACTCCAGGAGTGCCCTGTCAGGACTCAGGACTCTTTGAAGTCTTTAAACCATGATTTGAGGACTTCAATCGCTCAGACATGGGTGAGAGGTTTATCGCAGGAGTGGGTCAGTGAGGTTCTGTGGCCTGCGTTGTGCAGGAGGTCAGACTAGATGATCATCATGGTCCCTTCTGACCTTGATATCTATGAATCTATGACTCCACCCATCACCTGTCTCTGGGCAGGGATCTTTGTCCAACTCCCTTCTGACTGGGGGTTTTAAGCCTGCACAGCTCCGTACCTTACACTGTGATATCCCTAGCAAGACAGTTTGACTAAAGGCCAGCATCTGGGCTCTGCTTTGTCTGTGAGGGCTATGACCAGTGTATTGCCTACAGTTACACATTACCATGCAGCTCTTCCAAATCAAATATATCTATTCTTAGGGTCAAAAAATTAGAGAGAAAACATATAAAAACAATGGAAGTTCCTACATGCTTACTAAGAGCTTACCAGAATCACCCCCAGCTCCAGCATAAAGCTGTGGTTGGCATCAGTCTTTCCAACCCTTCCACAACTGTTCAAGTTCCCCCAGGACTCAAGGTCCTGTCAGTTTGTTGAATCAAAAGGAAGATCTTGCATCCATTCAAACTCAGCTTTTTATACCAAAAGCTCTTTGTTTGTTTGAGTCTCTGGAAAACCCCATTTGAACAAGTATATGCAACCCCCACAGTGGGTGGTCTCTGGAGCTGTAAAAGTGGCAAAGAGTCCTGTGGCACCTTATAGACTATAGCTTGCAGGTAGCAACTATATACAATGTTTATGTGTGCGTGTGAGGGGGTAAGTATTTAACAATACCACAAGCCAACAGGAGATCTCACTGGAAATGGTGTGAGATCCTGGAACAAGCATCACTGCTGTAGTGCCTTTGTAATTAGAAGGTTTCAGAGTAACAGCCGTGTTAGTCTGTATTCGCAAAAAGAAAAGGAGTACTTGTGGCACCTTAGAGACTAACCAATTTATTTGAGCATGAGCTTTCGTGAGCTACAGCTCACTTCATCGGATGCATACCGTGGAAACTGCAGCAGACTTTATATACACACAGAGAATATGAAACAATACCTCCTCCCACCCCACTGTCCTGCTGGTAATAGCTTATCTAAAGTGATCATCAGGTTGGGCCATTTCCAGCACAAATCCAGGTTTTCTCACCCTCCACCCCCCAACACAAATTCACTCTCCTGCTGGTGATAGCCCATCCAAAGTGACAACTCTTTACACAATGTGCATGATAATCAAGTTGGGCCATTTCCTGCACACATATTCTCTGTGTGTATATAAAGTCTGCTGCAGTTTCCACGGTATGCATCCGATGAAGTGAGCTGTAGCTCACGCTCAAATAAATTGGTTAGTCTCTAAGGTGCCACAAGTACTCCTTTTCTTTTTGTAATTAGAAGGACTCTGTATTCTACCCTATAAGTTTCCTGTCTGCTAGTGTAGGCTCCAGCACCTGTGTGAAGACCCAATGCTTTCAATAAGACTTCTCCTGGGTGCTGGGTTCTAAAGTAGCAGATGCCAATGCAGGATCAGGTATCTTCTCTCTAACATGGAACAAGCAGAAGGAGGGGCGTCTGTAGTGATCTCACCAAAAAGTGGCACTGCTGGCACTTATATCTGAATAAATTAATATGCAAATTCAATTGTCAGCAAAGACTCCTGGAGCTTTTGCACCAGCTTCAGCAAAGTAACTTAAAAGAATATAATTGGCCATAAATATTACCAAACAGTCTGAACAAAGGATGTGGTCAGTAATAAAACTCTCATATTTTTAGTCTCTGGTAGCTGTTAGATTTTCAGGACTGGAAAGCCTTCTCCAAGATTCAAACAGCAGAATTTAGTTAATTACAATAATTTCCTAGAGGGCATAGATGGAAATGAAATGATTTCATTTTAGAGTCTTTTTCAGCTAGTCAAAAGGGTAATTTACATGTTTAAGAAGACTTTCTTGTCTTGGAGTCAGTTCTTGAGGCAAATCCTGAGGACTTGGCAACAGCCGATTTTGTTAATCATACTGTATTCCTCACAGGTCATGTACATTCGAACAAAGTCTATCTCTTGCTGTTCTATTCCGTTTTGGTGGTATCAGAGATGCATCGTATGTTGAGAAATCAATAACTATTTCCTCTAATTAATACATTTGGTTAATTTCCAATGCCAGGCTAACTTTCTACGCTACTGCTACCTCAAGACAGGCTTGGTATTGCAGTGGTATGCATAACAAAACTGATCCTCAGCTGGTGTAAACCAGCCTATTAACAAATTAATTTCAGGAGAGTTAGGCTGACTTACACCAGGTGAAGATCTGGCCCAGTGTGTCTAGAAAAGCACTCCATAGAAAGAATATGTATGTGTGTGCATATGAAGATAGATCTCTGTGTGTAGATGCATACATCTGTAATGACTTGTAATGTTTGCTTTCTATAAGTCTATTAATCTCATTCTATCTCTATCTTTTGCACCATACATCCCAAATACTTCTTGGCTTACTCACATGAGGAGAAATATTGAAATCAGTTGGACTATTTGCATGAGGAAAGGTCTGTATTTGGTCCAATCCATACATCATTACCAAACCCCCACAATCTAGACATCATGCCCTGTATTTTAAAAGAAATTCAAGTTGATTTTGAGGTTGCACATTTGCTTCACAACATATCAGTAAAAGATTATTGTGATGGGGTGTATAAACCCCATGCTGGTAGACAAAGAGTTAACTGTGGTTAATTAGCTCAATTAGCTCACCTGGTTATATTTGGAGGATGTGTTAGGCTCAATTCATTATCCAACTCAGTGGGGGAGGACCTAGGTCTCCTTCATAAGGAAAGGTGCTCAGAGCAGTGAGAGTGGAGGCACAGGAGTGAAGGTGTCTTCAGTGCCCTTTGTCTGTGAGAAGTGAACTATGAGGAAGCTACAGTAATGGAGATAGTTGTGCAGTGGGCCCTGAAACAGGGGGAAGGCTCCAGGGCGTAGCCCTGCAGGTCAATGTTCTAGAAGAGAAACAGGGAGCTGGGGAGAAACCAAAGGGACTAAAAGTTCAAGCCTGGGGTGAGCAGCAGTGGCTTAAGTTTTGTCTGGAGGTTTCTGAGTTGAGCAGGGAAGAAACCCATGAATCTGCTGCTATGAAAGAAGAGTGGGATTTGAGAGGCACTCAAGAGAGGTGGAAGATATCATATGGATGACTAACTAGTTTTGTGTTGAAACTGTTTATTTAGGAGGTTGATACCCTGGAAGGGGGTGAAACTGTTTATGATCTGGTCAGAGGGCTGAGTTGCTGAAAGAACCAGACTACCACAGGGTCTGTCTGAAGAGCCAACAGAGGGGAAGATACTGCAATGCTGTGTCCAGCCATGTTGGGGCGTGCTGGCCAGTGAGTCACTTGTCTAAAAAGTGGTAGAAAATGCAGGCAAGATCATTGCTCCTGAAATAAGGAATGAGGCAGGCTGTTCAAAATTAAAGTTCCTCTGAGTTGATGGCTCTTCGGGCTGATGAAGTTAAGGCATGTCCGTTTGAGAGCCAATGGTACACAAAAGAGTGATGAGGACAACATCATGGCTGAGCACCTTTCACTGCCCTAACCCAATGGCTCAGGTCCCATGTCATAGCTGGGTGAACTGGAAGTGGTGTTTCAGTGTGATATGGAGCGAGACTTGAACTCATGACCTTAAGGATGCTGGTAGTAGCTTAAAAACATACAAGCAAAAAATGTTGGGAGGCAAAGGGATGGATCCAAAATACAGGGAAGCCTTCTTTGATGGGAGGAGATCTACCCTGCCAAGTTGGTATGTACAGGAACAGCTGTGGTTGCTGGCGTTCACTTGCCAGTGTCAGGAGGTGATGGAGCTGTCACAGCAGATCCAGGCAGTCCTCCAGCAGCTCTGGGAGACTCAGCAAACAGGGTGGGAGGTGCAGTTGGATTGGCAGAAGCAACCATCTTGGTTAGAGAAGCAGCAAAAAACATCTCCTGGAAATCCTAAGCATCAGTGGCCACAGGTGCTGTGAAGGAAAGGGCTATTTTGGGTTCCAGAAGCCTCAAGCTCACCCGTAGATATGTGATGCATGTGGTCAGATGGAACACATCAGAAGGGCTTGCCCTATGCAAACTGGGATGTAAACTGGCTGGGGGGGTAGGAAGGGGCAGACCCTGGGAGAAAAACCACAGAAGATTGACCTATGGTCAAAACATGGACAACAGGGATGTATTTTGGGAGTGAGGATGTTGGACATAGGAAAAGGTACTTCCCTCATAAGAAACTGAGGTGCTCCAATGGAAACGAGAAGGGCCAGGAAAGTAGAGGGAAAGGATGGACTGCCCCACGGCGCAGAAAGTAAGGCTGTAGTTGCTCCCCAAGCCACAGGGGGGACGTAATTGGGGAACAATATTGTTGCCACAGAGATGAACACGGATTAGAGACAGTCCATGGTAGCAATTGAGGAAAAGGTCCTGCACTGCCACGCACAGCCACAAGGGGATGCACTGGTGGTGAGTCACTTCTTCTGCAGCTGTCTTTACTTGATCTTAAATAAGAATGGTTCTAAGTAACTGAATACAAAAACAGAAACAAATACAGATACAACTTAGTATTGAAAACCAGCACACTTAAAAAAGCTAATAAAAACAAATCTAAAATACCTATAATGAAATGCTGAAATCTTGAAATGCTCTCTCCACTCCCCAATTACAAATTTATATTTTAAATTCAAATCTAGGATTTATATTCAGTCTCTCCTTTGAAAAGCAGATTAACTTTGAATTAAATTCTATTTTGTCAGTCATTTTATACATTAAATATTCTTGGATATTAAATGAAAGACACAATAGAAAATTCAGGCATAAATAGATAGTCTACTCCATCCTTATCCAAATACCATTATTTTAATACTGGGACATTGGAACTTTTTTTTACCTAGTCAGAGTTATCCTATTTGCACATGAAATAGCAGTGGTAACTACCTTTCTAAATGTTTTTGTTGTATCCTTCAGTGCTGAAAATTATGCAGTAGGAATAGCTTTAAGAAATTATCATTGATACCATTCTCTTACACTTTCTCTCCTGACATTTTGGATTTCACCAATGAATTTGCAGAAATACTAAGCAGACATTGATGTCTGAGTTGAACATCAATTTTTTATTGAACTGAGAGGTAAATATTGCTAGACTTGAAGCTCTTGTCAATATTGACCTTGTGACAAAATAAATCTTAATGTCCATTTAAATACAGTCAATGTGTGTTTTTCAGCTTGTCTTTTACTGTTTTCTTTGTCCTAACATTGTACAAACATCTAATATTTCAATAGTAACAACAATTTAAGTATCATAAATAACTATGTAATGTAAGAAAGATAATGCATCACTACTACCTCTAGAGGTCATACATTGTATGACACAATCCAATCTAATGCTTTTAGTCAGGTTTTCTCCTTGCAGGGCTTGAACCTGCCCTTCACTTATGTCAATGGCAGAGCTGTCATTGACTTCAGCGGTTCAGGATCAGGACATTAGAGCATTATATCTATCAACATTGCAAAACAAAGAAATAACCCAGACAGATCACAGTAACAGAACACTGTCTCACACTACAAATGCAATTATACAAACATAAAAATGCTTAGAAAAAAGTGTAGAAAATAGTATACTCAAATTTTATTTTTCAGCTTCTAGACTTAAATCATATTCCTGTATGAGGCTTGAAAGACAAGATCCATGGGCTTAAATTCTGGACAGAGTGGAGGTCTACTTTTTGCAAGGCTTACATCATCATTTGCAACTTCACTGGTATTACATCTTAGCCAAAATTCTAAAGAGGAACAATCCCTATTAACCTTATTAATAACATTATCCTGAAACCATGCTCATCACAGTGGTTAATCAAGCCATTTTCAGTGCATTAAGCACCATGAATGTTATCTGTCACATGTGGCACCTTTTCCCTGCTGTTTTTTTTTATACACAAAACAAACATATTCTTTTGCTGTGAATTATATTTATTTTAAATTAAGAATGCAACAGAACAAGAATTTTAAAAAGTAAGGTGTCCAAGAGAAATCAATGTTTATGTCTCTGCTGTATTAGGGCATATCAAATTAGAAATTACCTCTGCATCAGGAAGGCATACTCCTCTTAAGGTAAAGTATGCAGAAAATAAATAACAGACACAAGCTCTTTCTTGTAAAGTGGGGAGGCTCAGAATTTCCTATGCAATTTAGGAGAGCAATATACAGTATACAAAACAAAAAACTTCAAAGAAAATTTAATACACAATAGAGTTCTAATCTTATTGCAGCTTCAGTACCTGTTCCCTCTCTGGATATGATTTGTACAAATGTTAGTGTCCTCTAAACGTCAAAAAATGTCTTTCTGTCACACCACAAATGACCTTGTTGGATACATCTACAGAGAAGATAAAGTGTACAGCTTTCGCCTGGGTGAAACTTTTGTGCTTCTTGAGATGCAGAATAAAAAGTAAGCAGATGTTCACACATGACGAGCTGTGATCCAAGATGTCATCCTTTTACTAGAAATACTCAGTCTCACACAGCTATCCTTGGGGATGCTTGGACCTATGGAAGATTTACAAGGTAGTCAACATACTGATGGAAAAAACAGAAGACCTTATCTGCCCCTCTCAAAGACTCTGCAAGCCTCTGAGTAAGAAGTATAGTAAAGTCAGCCTATTCAAAATACATTCCTTATTTATTCTGTTTGCTATTTTTAATCACAGTCATTTTATTTTGCAAAGAGTTCCTGTCCTTAAATTATTGCGATTCTTCCTTTGATCCTACAGTCATTTCCATAGAACTTAAACTCCCTACAAAGCCTTTTCTTTCCTATTTCTGGTAGAGAAGTCCTATTTTTTAATCAAACACCTTCTAGATAAAATTCAGACTGTGGGTCACAGTATTGTTTAATTCAAGCATTTACTTCTCTCCAGTGAAGTACATGTTGCAGGCTGAAGTACCAAACTGAGGATTCACTGTTATGTTGGGCTGAGGAATAAAGTCTGAAAAATGATGATTGAAAATAAGAACTAGTTAATTTTGGCATGTTTCTTTTCCTTTTTTCCCTATGGAAATCGAATGGGAGTCGAGCACCTAACTCCCTTAGGCTCCTTTGGAAAATCTTAGCCTGTTCATATAGTCATTATAATGAGAAAAAAATAGTAACTGCTTGATACAATATACAACCATTTTAATTGAATCGTAGTTAAAATTGTATTTAAGAAGAATACTCTTCCCTTATGTAACTTATGTTTTGGGGACCTTTTCAAATCACTTTGACTTTAGTTATTTGGGCTATTTATAGTGTTAATGTGGAAAAAAAATCTATATCAATAGTTTATAAAGATGTTTAATATAATACCATATTACACACACGTAAAACCAGCTAAAAGAACACTATTGACATTAAAAATATCAAGCATTCAAAGCAAAGGAAATGCCAGAATTAAGGGAAAAACAGGATGTAATCATGTAATTGAAGACAGTATTATAATGCCTAACCACATGGTGTCTGAACTAAGGTTGCACAGGCAACCTTAATTCTGGCATTTTTTAACTTTTGACTGCTTCACTTTGCAACCTTAATGTTATTTTCACGTATTTCTTTTTTTGTGTAATTTCTTAGTTTTTCTTTTTTTAAAAACCTAACTAAAAACACAAATTCCATCATATAGCATCATACTGACACCAAAACTGGTCAGCAGCAGCCCTGGAACCTTTAGATCCACAACACAAACCTCTGCCACTTGAGCTAACAGAATAACTGAGAGCAGTAGTACGTTGTCATCCTCTCTAAGGACCAGCACTAGATGGGTCTAGGACACTTTGCCAGTGGGTTTCACAGATCTTTGCTGACAGCAGAGGAATGGTGAGACTCAGGAATCTTGGATTCCATTCCAAACTCTGGATGGGACTGGTTTCAGAGTAACAGCCGTGTCAGTCTGTATTCGCAAAAAGAAAAGGAGTACTTGTGGCACTTTAGAGACTAACCAATTTATTTGAGCATGAGCTTTCGTGAGCTACAGCTCATTTAATCGGATGCATGGGACTGTAACTCTTCTATCCATTGCCCCTAAGCCTGACCACTTCCACTCATTCTTTGCAAATTGGCCCAGTTCTGCTCCTTCCCCACCCCTGGTTCCTTGTCCCAGTCTGTCTCCACTACTCGGGCATCTCATCCCAGTCTCCTTGCACAGCAAGTCCTTCTCTCACCCCTCCAGATTCCTCATCACAGTCTTCCCACTCCCAGTCAGTCTCCTTGCCCAGCCAGTCCCAGTTTTCATCCTCATCCAATCAGTATCTCTCCTACATCCTAGCCTCTAGGTGCATACTCCCCATCCCCACTGGCTCCCAGTCTCTCTCCCTGGGTTCCTTGTTCAATCTCAGTCTCTCCTCTTCTCTCCTCTGCCTGGATCCTTGTCCCAGTCTTTCTGCCCAGCCAGTCCCAGTTCTCCCCACTCATACTGATTCCTCATCAGATCTGTTTGTCCTCCTCCTTCCCCGACCCACTGGTTCTCAGTCCCAGTCTCCAACCCAGCTGCTCAACTGATCTCAGTCTCCATCCTCGGCTCCAAGTCTTCTTGCCCAGAAACTCGTATTTGCCTTTGACACCCAGTCCCATCTTCTTCCTCAACCAGTCCTAGTCTCCCCCAACCCAACTCCCAGGTCCTGTTTCCCTTGCCTCCCAAGCTCCTTGCCCTAGTCTGCTCCCCACCCACAGCCAAGGTCTGGCTCTTGTCCCATCTTCATTCAAATCAGGTATCTTCCACCTTCACACTGCCTGGGCCCAGCAGGTGGTCATTGAGAACACAGGAGAGACAGTCTCTTTGACCTCATTTCAGGTGTCCAGACCCAAGCCTTGAGCTGCAATTGCAGGGAGCGTCCTGCTCAGCTCCTGGGCTTGGTACGCCCAGTGAAGATTGAATCTTGGGGAATTTATTTGCTAAAATCTAAGAAGTCTACACTGAGCATGTGTGAACTGAGATTTTTCAAAGGCTTATAATTTAGCCACAGTTGGGCAGATTTTTATGGGGATGGCAAATGGCCAATCCCTAATACAAAGGCCAGTTTCAAGTTCCCGCTCCAAATCGGGGTGGGGGGGGCCCTAGAGCTTTTCAAAGGGCAGGTCACCAGAATGTTTTATGTGCAAAACAATATTTTCTCCGCCCCCCCTCCCAGCTTTGTTCTCAGAAACAGACCTATTTTGGCTGAAGTCTTCCCAAAAAATTCAGCCTGAGGCAGTCACCCAGGATGGAAAATTTAAGTTTAAACAGTTACAACGTTTATAAACAACTGACAACAGGATTTTATAATGGAAGGTGTGGACCTAAACAATAGGCAGTATTATCAGCCTTGCCTGTAACACCTCTATTTTATATAGGCTGTTTCAGACAAACTGAGTCCAAAATGCTTTAGAGCTAGGTTGTGACAAGGCGTTATAAGGAAACCAAGGCATAGACAGATTAAGAGTCCAATTCTGTCATGCATTACCCAGGCTGGATTACTCTAGGAAAGGTTACTACTTGTGGGTACAGTTTTGTGCTGTAACTCTAAGAGGCAGAGTGCAAACCGTCAACCAAGGGCTGAGGGGTTAATGATGGCTTTAAGCCAACCTTGTGCCCTTCCAATTTTAGGCTGCACCATGTGCTGATGACACCTCTGGCATAATCCAGACAGACCTGGTAGACTACCTAAATGATAACAGACTGTCCCCAGCTCCCTCACCCAGTATCCCTGCAGCATTATAGCCTTTGGCCCCACACCTTGCCATCCCAAAGCATCTCTCATGCTGCTGACTCAATCCTTGGAGAGGGGGCCTGGTAGGCCAGTGTAAGCTGCCTTGCACAAAGCCTGAGGTAGTGTGAACTCTCCCCGGCACGATCTAGGGCTCTATGGGCTCCTTTATCCACAACAGCATACAAGGGTCGAAGCAGAGGACTGTGAATAAGTGTGACAGAATCTAGGCATAAGTGACTTGCCCAAAGTCAAGCAGGAAGTTTGTGACAAAAATCAGGAGGGAAAACTCAGATTTTAACGTCCAGTGCTCTGCCTCAACCATATTTGCTCACTTTTTAAACAGAGAAATATGAGCTTCACAGTTAGATATGGGCAAACTATTCATAGCAAATAATGTATCCATCAAATATACCCTTTTATTCTCTTTTGTGAATTAGCAATGACAGACTGATTTTTCTGAATGTACTCATTATTTGTAATTGTTCAACAAACAATTTATGTGGACATTTTTCAACCTTTGAGTGATTTGTGATCTACTTTTTATGCCTTGCTATGTCTTTGATTATTCATTTTTAACATGGTATGTGATCAGTGACTATTGTTTCTGCTCCCTGGTCAGATAAGAAACATTATCAGTAGAGATGTACACTTCCAGCATGAATAGCAAATACCCATATTCACGTGTGAATGCCCATGTTATGTGACTTGTCACTGAAAGCATTAATTATATATCTATGAACATATACTGAACCAGTTTGGCTTTTATATTAAATATATTTTCAAAACTAATTGTGGTATCTATTGGCTATGAATCTTACATTGAAAAAACAGATACTAGTAGCTGTCTGTCTTTTTCTAAACAGTAATTAATCTCCACTTGCAAATGTTACATAAGAACACAAGAACAGCCATGCTATGTCAGATCGATGGTCCATCTAGCCCAGTATCCTGTCTTCCAACAGTGGCCAATGCCAGGTGCTTCAGAGGGAATGAACACAACAGATAATCCTTAAGTTACATTGTTACACTTATTCTACATACACACTCAAAACACAGGTACAAACATGGAGTAGATTGAGTAGATGAACTCAGGGTGGTAAGCATTGACTCCAAAAGAACAACTCAAATGACTAAGTGAGAGTTGCTGGGTGCTAAGCACTTGTGAAAAGAAGACCACTGATTTATATGCCTAAATAGCTTCCAAAACATATGCATCTAACTTTGAAAAAATTGGCCTTGCTTTTTTCTTGCTTCTTGTTAAAATCTAGATTTTGGTGGAGTCCACACAAAAAAAATCTATGAAGAAATAAGCCACCTTCCAGAAGGTCCTCTCAGGTCAGTCTTCCCATGCTCCAGCTTATACAACCGACCCAGACTTTAGCACTCCTATTTAGAAGGTATTGTTTCTGGTCCAAGATTTTGGAGAAGTCATCACTGCATGCAAAGGTTTGGGTAACAAAAGCAAATTTGTGCCTTCCTTTATAGGAAGTTTGTGTTCATTCCTATGTCCTAAGATAGATGTTTGATAGTTTTGAAATGTGAATGAATCCATTTTGTCTATGCCTGTCTTTTTATCTGTATATTATTCATACAGATAAATTGCCTCAAAAATAATGTTATTTCATGCAACAGTGAGTATAACATTGTTGTTGTCATTGTGTTGGTACCATTGGAAATATATTTGATTGTTGTAATGTCATACAGTAGTTATTGCAGTTTCAACCTTAGTAAGGATTTTTGTTTGTTTGTTTCATTTTTCAAAAAATCCCTTTTCAAAATGATAAACATGTAACTTTTGGTAAACATGTTTGTTAATTACAAAGTAAGATTTATCTCAGGGAATTACCTGAGCAGTACCACTATAGCATGGTGAAGGAACAGCCACAAGCTTCTCTCTCCCCACACTAGCGTAGAGACAGCATCTAATAAATATAACATAGCCCCGTACATGAGTTTTTTTCTTAAGCCCTTAGCTGGAATAATATAGCCCAAGTGGCAGGAAACAAGAGACTGGATGAAAATATCAACTTTCATAAAAAAAAAGTTTCTAGTCTTCATGGCTGTGGAGAAAAGTTTGAAAATCTGAAGGAAGAGTATGCTGAAGGCTCAGAAGCCAGATGGCCAAATAAATAAATAAATAAATAAAATCGCAAATCTGTTTCTCATAGCTCTTTTAATACAGTCTCATGATTTTTTGAGACTTGACCTGTGGTTTTGTTTTTGTTTTTTTTTTTTGCTCCTTGACATCAGCAATACTGTATAAGAATTTGGGGAAAAAATATTTTCTACATTTTGATTAAATTTCTCCATGACACCTATAAAATCAGTGAAACTGCTCTCAGAAGGTAGTATTCAACCTGAGTAAGTGTCAGGTTGTGATTTATTATGAAATATTTCAGTATTTGGTATTATCACAGCATTAACCTAGATATCCTCCAAGACCTCCTAGCCCTTTTTTCTAACATAACTTGGGTGATTATTGTGTTTCCAACTAGAGAGAGAAATATAAAGGCTGATCATTTTAGAAAATGCCATCTGGCATGTCCAGGACTAGAACCCATATCTTCTTATGCACCAATTTCTCCTTCAGGCTTGTTGTCATTAAATAAACACTTATTTCTTAAATACTGCAGAGGAATGTACTGTAGTGTCATCAAAGTCCTTATGTAAGCACTACACTGAGAATGTATTCTCACTGAGAATGTGTTTATATACACTTTAAAATAATGAACCACCAGAATCTATTACAAAATTTCATTACTAAAGCTTAATTTCTAATAAATCATTAATACTATACCTTACAAACATAAGTAATTGGAATTCTGCAAAGAGTTTTTTTTATTAGGAAACAAAGAAATGCCAAATACTAAGTGTTTTCATAAACAGAGACAATGTAATTCCATTCTGACTGAAATTAGTTTTCATCCTCTAATATTTTGTAAATGCATAGAAATATGTAAACTTTATTCTCCATTGTGTGTTCCCCACATTTCATTGGCTTTAGGAAGAAATCTGGGTAAGTAGTTTGAAGGAAATAGTTAATTAAGTAAGCCTAAAATGTTAAAACACTCTATTAAACTGCATCCCAACATTTTATTAGAAAATGTATCCATGCGTGCCTGGTGTGGCAACACTTGATTCAATGTTAAAAACTTAATTACCTGAGTACTGGAATTCTAGACACCAACTCTGTCTTGTGCTCTGAAAACTCCCACTGATGCAGTCATAGACTGGGGGACACAAGGATTGCGCAATTGGAACCTTCAATACTTAGCATTTTCTTTTGCATGTTCGTTGAACAACATTACTTTTCACTAGTTTACAATTCATTAAGCAGGTGTAAGGCTTTGTTTTTGTGGAACATTGGTCCACCTTCTGTGCAGGAGAGGGGGCTATACAGGTTGGAGGGCCTTAATTTCAGCAGAACAGGAACCAAACTTCTAGACAGTTATACTAGTAAAGAGGGGGTTAAGCTATCCTCAAAAGGAGGAGGGAGAGCAAATGAGTGCTCATTTAACCCAAAATCAGGGTGTTGAGAACAAAATTAACCAAGGCAGCAAGAGACAGGAAGAGAAGATGTTCTTTAATTGTTCCTACATCAATGCCAGGAGCCTGGATAACGAACAAGAGGAATTGGAATTGCTCACTTATAAGCATGAATTTGACTTATTTGGTATGAGTGAAAGTTGGTTAGAAGATCAGTCTGTTTGGAATGTTAAAATAGCTGGTTTTAACCAATTTAGGAAGGACTGAGTAGACAAAAAGGGAGGGAATTAACTCTGTCAATACCTGTTTTTGAGACACCGGCAACTCAGAAGCAAATGATCTTGAATGTATGTGGATCAATGTTCTAACAGATAAAATATCTGATGGGGTACTAGTTGGTCTCTGCGACAGCCTACTAAATCACACTAGAAGATAGGATGACCAACTCCTTAAGCAGCTATCTATAATGTGTATTAAAAAAGCTGCAGAATCATGGGGCACTTCAATCTGAGTAACACATGCTACCAGTACTAAAACATCCTCAGAATTTCTAAATATCAAAACAAAATCTAAATAAAAAACAACCATTTTCTAACTCCATCCAAGATGGGGGAATTCTATATTAGACCTCATCTTGAAAGATAAACGAGTGCAGGGTAGTCCTATAGCCTGTGTTATGCAGGAAGTCAGACTAGATAACAACAGTTCGTCCCTTCTGGCCTTAAAATCTATGAACTGCCCATTTACTATTTAGCATTCTTTTCTCCATGTTTGTAGATGACATTACTTTTCAGTGTGGAGCAGTGCAGAGACCTCCTCCTCACAAAAAAAGACCTGATTGGTAAAGGGAAGCAAAGGGCACTACCCACTAGCTACCTGCCACAGATAGTCTTCTATTGTGGGTGCAGGAGACTGGCTGACAGACTGATGAATGTTCAACGTGGGGAGAAATGTCCATCCCCCAAAAAGACAGGAGGTTGATTGCCAGTGACTTGAGTTTCACAAGTAGGGATATCACTTCAAAACTGAGAGGGAGTTGACTGGGAATCACCTGGATGACTTTGGACCAGTCAGCTGGCTGGGGGCTGTAAAGAAACAATTTCAGCTGTGCAGCCTTGGAATTTTGCTCCAGGGAGAAGGAAGAGGAGGAGAGGCAGCAGCTGTGGCATTGAGACAGAAAGCTGCTTGAAGCCAGGAGGACAGTCTGGACTAACACAGCAGCCATGGAAAGTGGAATGAATCTATGCCCCAGGACCAAGGACTCATCATTCTGAGCTCACTTCTCACTCTAGCGTCAGAGCGCACAGAGCTTGGAAGATAACATGGTCCAGGATGGAGACACAGAGGTTTGTACTACCTGGACTTCAAATTGGGGCAGAGAGCATCAATCTGTATATCTAGGCGCTGGGGACTCAATACATTGTGCTATTGTTGTGGAAGGTATATGTAAAAAGAAAAGGAGGACTTGTGGCACCTTAGAGACTAATCAATTTATTTGACCATAAGCTTTCGTGAGCTACAGCTCACTTCATCGGATGCATACTGTGGAAATGAGCTGTAGCTCACGAAAGCTTATGCTCAAATAAATTGGTTAGTCTCTAAGATGCCACAAGTCCTCCTTTTCTTTTTGCAAATACAGACTAACATGGCTGTTACTCTGAAACCTGAAGGTATATGTGTAACTCCCATTAGGTGTGTCTTTCTGAGGATCATCCCTGCTATTCCCTGAGGTTTCAGCCTCCTCCCTCATCTGGATAAAGGCATTGTTCTATTGAGAAGTGTGTCATCTGTGACTGAGGATTAACTCTTGCCACCCCAAAAGCAGAGGTGTTTAATCAGAGTCACATAACTTGGGATAACCAACCCTAGGGGAACCCTACAAGTCTGAAATCTGAAAGTTGTTGGAAAAAGAAGAGGTGCTGCCCTTCCCCACAGCCACCTTTCTTTCTCTCTTCCCCTTTCTCTCCCCCCCCCCTTCTTTCTTTTGATTTATATAAGGCAGGACACGTGGTCTCAGCTCAGCCTTTTCCCCTCTTCAAAATTCCACTTCTCAAGGCAGCTACACAGGATAAAAGAAGTCTTCTTAAAACAAACAGTAGAAAACTCAAGTTCCCACAGGGTTCCATTCTTAAAACAATCAATTTTAAAAATATTAGTACCTTTGCCAGTAAAGATTCCGACAGACAGACACGCACATGTAGCTCCTCCCAAGCAAAACTCTTACCTTATCCCAGGGTACCTAGAGTGTTCAGGCTCCTCAAGATGAGCATGTCCAGAAATCTGGAATTCTGAAAAAGATATGGCATAACAGGAAACAGTAGTGTTGTGCAGGGTCCCTCCACCCCCAGGTGGCCCCCTCAAACAGCCTCTTGGAATTTACATCCCTGTAAAATTATCTGTGGAGACCTTGGCGGGGGGGCACTGGTAGAGCCCCATTGCTGAAGACAGCTAGTTGGAAATTCTCCAACAGAACAATTTTCGGTCAGAATGCCAATTAGTTGAAATTGAAAGGTTTTGATTTTGACAAAGGTCTGATGCAACACAGCCTGGTTTCCTGCCAGTTTGTCCACTTGGGTCCCCTGCAGCTCACCTGGTGGGCTGCTGGGGAGCTGGGGGTTCCAGGCTATAGACTGCCTCAAAGTCATTAACCCCAGGGCTTCCAGGATTTGCAGCTCCAGAGCAGCCAGCCAGGCAGACTGGTCCAGAGTCATGGGCTCCAGGACTTTCCCTGTCACGGAGAAATGTTTGGCTCTAAATCACAATGGAACCAAATTCTGAAATATCAAAATTGTCCATGAAATGGAATTACCTTTGTCTGCACAGCTCTATTGCTGAGCCATATGGAAGGGTCTGGTAGCAATAAGTAGTGACCACTCCAAACTTTGGATCCTTTAAGGCAAAAAATAAGATCCTGTATAGAATAGCAAAAAGTTACACTTAATGTGAAAATAAATGACACACAATAATAAGGATGTTATTACAGATGAAACAAACAACACAATAGCAATCACCTTATCTCCACAAGCAATGCCATCCAAAGGTATGCCACTGGGTGCCAAGCCCAGAGTTGACCGAGCAATGGCTCAGGGAGAACAGCTGGTTCATCGGCATGGTGGTTTTGTGCGTGAAGGAGGAGTAGCAGAGCGGGGATAGTATGATGATGAGAATGGGAAGGAGCAGGATGTGCTAGAGGAATAGCAACAAGAGGAGCATGCCATTCTGGAATTCCAGGAAAGTAGACTCTGGAAAAAGTCTTAAAGTCATCAGCATCCTCTCACACAATTGCTATCAATGTGCTACTCTAGGTTATTATTATGCCTAATACAGAGGTACCTTGAGACCCTAATCAAGGATAAGCCCTATTTTGCTAGACACCATGTACATATATAGAGACCTCCCTGCCCTAAAGAGTGTACAGGATTTATACATATGGCAGGTTGTTTTTAGATTTACATTGCATTGATACCACTTATTCTTTGTGTCCTGACTTGCCAGAAAACAGCACAGACTCTGTTTTACAGCCTAGATTAAAGTATTTGAATCTGAGCAGCAGGATTTTTTCTAGTTCTCTCCCCAAGTAGTTAATCTTTGATTAGGTTACTATCAGTTGCCCTTCTTTTTTGGTCCCATCTTTGGGTTCTCATCTCCACTATCATTGCAATGTGCATATGCATCCCTATGGATCCAACCCAGAACCTCCTACTTCTGGTGAGGAATCTATAATGTGTCTGCAAAAAGAAAAGGAAAAAGCTTATTTTTACCACCTTAGGTTAAAAACTTTCCCAAGGTACAAACTTTGCCTTGGCCTTGAACAGTGTGCTGCCACCACCAAGTGTTTTAAACAAAGAACAGGGAAAGAGCCCACTTGGAGATGTCTTCCCCCAAAATATCCCCCCAAGCCCTACACCCCCTTTCCTGGGGAAGGCTTGATCATAATCCTCACCAATTGGTTCAGGTGAACACAGACCCAAACCCTTGGCTCTTAAGAACAATGAAAAATCAATCTGGTTCTAAAAAGAAGAATTTTAATTAAAGAAAAGGTAAAAGGTAAAATCAGGATGGAAAATACTTTATGGGTATTTAGATTTAAAACACAGAGGATCCCCTCTGGGCAAAACCTTAAAGTTACAGAAAACAGGAATAAACCTCCCTCTTAACACAGGGAAAATTCACATAAAACAAAAGATAAACTAATCCGCCTTGCCTGGCTTACCTATATTGGTTGAAATATTGGAGACTTGGATTAGGATGGGTTGGAGAAGATGGATTTCTGTCTGGCCTCTCTCAGTCCCAAGAGAGAATAAACACATAACAAAGAGCACAAACAAAAGCCTCCCCCGCCCCCGCAAGGTTTGAAAGTATTTTGTTCCCTTATTGGTCCTTTGAGTCAGGTGCCAGCCAGGTTAGCTGAGCTTCTTAACTTTTTACAGGTAACAGGATGTTACCTCTGGCCAGGAGGGATTTTATAGCACTGTATACAGAAAGGCGGTTACCCTTCCCTTTATATTTATGACAAGTACGTATGGCACCTTAGAGACTACCAAACAAATTTATTTGTTAGTCTCTAAGGTGCCACAAGTACTCCTTTTCTTTTTGCGGATACAGACTAACACGGCTGCTGATCTGAAACCTTTAATGTGTCTGTGTCTGGTGCAGCTGAGCAGTTCTCCAAAAAGGCCCCACCTCTTCCAAGTACTTTCGCTGATCACATGTAACTTTCATTATCACCTGGCAATAAGTCCTACACCAGTGACAGTCCAATATCTTACAACATTGCTGAGCTAGAAACTGAAGGTTCATATCCCCCAAAATTGTAGATTTCCAGCTTTCCATTGTGACATACATCACTTGATTAAAGCCTGGGGTTGTCCAGAGATGTTGGACTTGAAAGTAGAGTTGTTGGTTTTTTTTAATATTTTTTTCTGCTTTTGGGTTGGTGGCTGACCTGAAACAGGATTTTTTCTAGCTGAAAGGTTTTTCTTGACATTTTTAATATATTGTTCAACCCCAAACTGTTGTGTTGTGTTTTGTTTTGTTTTGTTTTGTTTTGGGGGGGGGAATAAACTATTTGAAAATTTTTGTTTGCCCCGCTCTACTTGAAAGACATTATGTTCTTATTCCCAAGTCCCCTCCAAAAGTATTTAAATTTAATAGTTTTAGGCTTAAATTTTCAAAAGTGATGCCTCATCCTCAGATACCTTAAAGTGGTCTAATTTTTCAGCAAGTGCTGAGCACCGGCCTTCTAAAAGTAACATTTATTGTAGGCAGAACATGGCTTTCCAAAATAAAATGGAAACAATTGTATTGATGCCCTGCCTTATTAGTTTCCTGGAAATAAAATGTTTCTTTCACATTTCAAAGCAAATTGATTTGGTGAGTCTGTCTCATCTCTTTCTTTCTCTCTCATCCTCTCTTTGACTAGGCTGATCATTTGAATAGTAACTCCAAATGCATGTGCCTTACACCTATTTACTTTAAACAGTGACTTTCATGTTCACCATGTAAATCGAATGTATTTTCAATTATAGTGGTTAGGAACCATAATCTCTAGACTAGTTATCAAACTAATTTTTCTCAGTACAGTACCTCTATTCAACCCATTTACTGTACTGGTTTTACAATACTAGCAATAACAGGTATTTGCAGAGTTATGTACAGCCCAAATATATGTTTATTAAGGTTTTAAATGTGTCTTTGGCTGGTCTGATCATTCAAACATCCCTATGAAATGCTCAAAAATGATTCCCATTAACTGCCTTGCTATCTACTGGTGAGGACAAAATTGATCCTTACAGAATCCCTGCTGTTGACTGCAGCCAGCCACTTGCTCATCATGACTCTTGAAGATAGACATAGGCGCCAACTTCTCCTGGCGCTGGTGGGTACTCGCAACCCCCCGCCCTTGGCCCTGCCCTGCCTCCACCCTTGCCCCGCCCCCATTCCAATCCCTTTCCCAAAGTCCCCGCCCCAACTCCGCCCCTCCCTGCCCCTATTGGACTCCTTCCTCAAATTCCCACCCCGGCCCCGCTTCTTCCCCACCTCCTCCCCTGAGCGTGCCGCCTGCCCGCTCCTCCCACCCGTAGCTGTTTGGCGGCGACAAGCGGGGACGGCGCACTCAGGGGAGGAGGCAGAGGTGAGCTGGGACGGGGTGGGGAGCTTGACTGCAGGTGGGTGCAGAGTACCCACCAATTTTTCCCGGTGGGTGCTCCAGCCCCGGCGCACCCACAGAGTGGGTGCCTATGCTTGGAGATGGTTTTCTTTTAACACACTCAAAGAATATATAAAAGGAACTTTATGGATCACTATTCCAACCCTGTTGCCTTGGGGTGAATGCCAACATAGCCTGACATTTATTTTTAAGCTTAGGAAATAAGTTTTAATAGCATAAGCAAACTCCATACAAGAATCTCAGGAACAAAGTTTCTAGAAGAAATTCAGAAAAAAATCCTCAGTCATGGCCCCAATTAATCTTCTTTTCTTTTAATATTAACCTAGTTTTCCAACCTCTTTACACAGCAAAATCCTCTTGTTGCCCTCTTCAGTATTCTTTCTATTTCTTTTTCTAATACCTTTCCTAAAATATGATGTCCAGAATTGTCTATAATAGGCTAGGTATGGTCTCACCATTACATGGCCATTTTCATTCTTCTGATGTGGGCTCTACCCCTCTTTTTGAAAAATCCCACTGTGTTTTTTTTTTAACTGCACATGGTTAAGCTATGTGCTTTTAAATTTTACTCACGTGACTCAGATAAGGGCAGCTGGATTTAAGGGTGGGGTGCTGTGGTGACATATGAGTTTGGGAGGGAATGTTGGAGAATTGGATCAGGGTGACTGGACCAATGGGAAGCAGAGGACCCTCCGCCAATGGTAGCGGGGTTAGAGGGAGTTCTGGGGTCATCAGCCAAGAGTAACACACGTGTTGCCAATGCACCTTGGTTCTGATTTGCATAAAGCATCAAGCAATGGGATAGTTTAATAGAATCAGCAAGTAGGGGTTGGGAAATTCACCTAAAACCAAAAGTTAAACTTGGATCACCAGAGTGGAAGAAAGACTTGCTCACTACTGTCTTGTACCATTTAATCCATTTTCGAAAACCTTGAGGAAAATATGAATGTGCTCATTAAAGTGGCCTCAAGCACTTTCAGTTCCCTAGAGCAGTATTTGCTGAGTGAATCATTTTAGGCCTTACTGATCTTGGTTGGTAAGACTTCCTGGGTCATATTTTCATATGGATAAGCTATTCTTGAACAGTTTCTCCAATTTGTTGGACATAAATAGGGTTTTCTTTAGCAGCAGGTAGGTACTGTATGTGTTCTTATGCTACCAAGTTATTCTTCACCCAATATATTTATTGTAGTAGTTGGAAGAAAATGTCACCTTCCATTAATTTTACAGTTCCCGTATATTTCTCTTACAGTATCTCAAGGTTGCAGTGGAACAGAGGGTCTTTACTCCCCTTCAACACTGTGCTAAAAAGCAAGAGGTAGCGTTTGTTCTTTCTCTGTAGTACTTTTCTCTTTTCCTAGAGTACTTCTGTTTGTTAGGCACATTGAAATATATCATTTTCACCTTGTAGCTAAAGATCCTTTCACCAGCTTTGCAGGAGTTAAGCTCCACCTGTGACATGGCTGCTACTCTGAAACAAAGCAGCAGTTTACAGACATCGCAACTGGAAGTATCAGAAGCATCAGCAGAGTTTTTTGAGGCAGTTCTACAGCACAACCCATTTTCATGAATCAAAGCAGTTTGATAACTCTGTGTGCACTAATCACTGGCAAGAGCTGCCTCTTTTGGACAGAATATTATATCAAAATGATCATTACTACTTGCAAAATTCTCTGTTATTCTTTTAAGCAGAATCTCCTCTACAGGACTATGTATGGAATATTAATTCAAAGATGCAATCAGCCAAAACCCTACCCATACATTGGCATTAACTTACAAATCAAAGTGAACCTGTGAAACTCTTTGCCAGAGGATGTTGTGAAGGCCAAGGCTATAACAGCGTTCAAAAGGAACTAGATAAGTTCATGAAGGATAGATCCATAAATGGCTATTAGCCAGGGTGGGCAGGGATGCAAAATGATGCTCTGAAGTGTCCCTAGCCTCTCTTTGCCAGAAACTGGAACTGGGCAACAGGATGGATCACTTGCTGATGACCAGTTCTATTCAATCCTTCTGAAGCACCTGGCACTGGCCACTGTCGGAAGACAGGATACTGGGCTAGATGGACCATTGGGCTGATCCGCTAAGGCCGTTCTTATGTTCTTATCTGTTACAAACCATATAATGCTCAGAGCATTTTTGTTACTTATGAAGACCTTAATGAAGTTAAAAAAGAGCCATTTATTAATATCTTTCTTAAGAAGTTTATTAAGCTGTCTTTTTAATAAATATATTCACTGATGTTTTAAAGTACATGCAAAAGGATATATAATATATAATAAAATCAGGTAAATAAAGTAATACAGTCTAAGCAAATGAAAGGCTAAAACATTTGAATCATCTATTAAAATACATATGTGGCCCAATTCTGATCCCCCTAAATTCAATGAGAGCAGAAGAAGGCAGAATAATTAGTTAGATTGAGCTATATGACTTTAATGCACACTGCCTTCTAAACCAAGGAACTTCTTTACAATATGAAAAGTATAGAAGAGAGAGAGTTAGTTCAGGATTCCCCCCCCATTATAGGAAATTTCCAACCTTTGCCTTGTCAGGATGGGAAGCGCTAGGTACACTTAGCCCACAATCCTGCAAAGACTTATACATGTGCTTAATTCCCCCCTACTTCCATACCATTGAAGCCAATGAGACTACTCACAGCAAGTAAAGTTAAGCATGAGCATAAATCTTTGTAAGATTGGGCGTAAGTTATTTCCCCTAGTCAAGAAATGATAATCTGGTAAATCACACCACTGTGAAGTTTTATTAAACATTCAGCATAAAGATTTACCAGCCTTATTAGTTTCTGCCACTAGTGCTGCTTTTACAAAATGCAATATGATTTTTATTTCCCAGCTGTGAGCATTTGGCTATGATGCATTAAGATAATATGACGAGTTATTTTTCTAGTTTGTTTTTCTTTCTTTAAGCATTATTTCTTGCCTGGTTTTGTTTAATTTTACACTTGAGTGAGGTGTTTAAGCTAAAGCTGCAGAGATAGTTTTTGAAATATATTTCCAGGTTCCCAGAAGCCAGGGCTTTCATGTTGAAAAACTGTTCCAGATATAACATAATTACCAGGAGTCAGGCTACAATTTATTTGAAAGATTAAGACCCACAACAGTCAACATCAGTGCTGGAAGTGGAACCTCAACAGTGATGAAAGGAGTACTTCTGTGAACATGTCAGAAAGATGGTTTTATGGTTAACATACTGGAATGGGACTCTGGCAATCTGGATTTCATTTTTGACTTTGTGACAGGGCTCCTCAGGCATGTAATTCAAAGGTGTTCAGATTGGGATGTAGAAAGGTAATTAAGAATCCAAAGGTTGCCTTAAGTGAAGTTTGTTTTTTTAAAAAATAGCTACTAAGTGCCCATGCTAACTGGCCCACTGGGTCAAACACAAGCTCACTGATGGCTGTGTCTGTGCAAGGATAGATAAATGAGGGCCTGCCTCACATACTAGACGGGGACTGTGTAATGTTCCCAGGGAGCCGTGGCCACAGTGTCTTGTATTACAGCCTCCAGCAGGCACTATTTCAGCACAAAGGAAGTGCAAATGTTCCTGATATTGGAATGCAGACTCAGTGACCGCAGGGATATTGGTGATCAAAATAGCCTGTTACCTTGTTATGATGGCCAAGCAAAATGGTAACTGTAAAGATCAGAACTCTCAGAATAAGAAAGTGCCAAAGCTTAATTTGGGTAGATGCACGCCAAACATAACAGATTACTCTAGGAGAGGGGTTTTTCCACTCATGGCCATCTCATTATCATATGGAAATTAGTCATTTCCTTATATGTTAATGGTATTTTCACCTTCAGGGCATATGAAAAAGGCTATTCGTTTTCAGAAATGTACTTGGAATACAAAACCTTACTTTTCATGGCTGACACAGCTGGTGCAAACTGTTCTGGATAGGAACATGTCCATGGAGATGATTTGGACGGTGGAATATCACTGGGATTGAGTCTCTCAATAAGGTAGGAAAGAAGAAGGGCATCCACACTGAGTGTGAGATTGATCCACTCATCATGGATACTAGTCCAGTGAAGGAAGAACTATTTAAAAAAGAAACTAGCAAAATGCCCACTGCTCAGATGCAAATACTGCAATCTGGGTTACAATGCAGTTATGCTGCTGGACAATCTGTCAGGCAAACTGAGGATATCTATGATTGTGAGTTGTGAAGCAGTTTTCAAAGACAGTTGGCAGAGCACACTGCCAGCCAGGTCATCATAGAGAGTACGTCAAGGGTGTTGATTTTCCCCTCAGCTTCTTTTTCAAGACTTCATATCAGCAGATGCTTTGCTGTTGCTAGTGTTCCCAGACCTCCTGCTTCTCCCAGCTAACAGTTCATACTCATTATTCATAGATTCTACACAGGGAGTTAAACTCTTGCATGTTTAATCACAGTTAGTGGACATGGTGCTGCACGTGTTTTTCCTTTTTCTAAGCTGGCCTCTAAACTGTGTCCAATTCCTGATCAGCAAACATGATTGCTTGACAGCCATACTCAGAAAATGTTATAACATAGACCAGGCCTCAGTGGCTACGGAACCAGCAGTTGTAATTAGGACAGGAATCATAACACTCTCTCCAGAGGCAGGCTTACGTTGTGGTGGCCTGATATGACAGAACAGACTGTTCCTCAGTGGAAAAAACCTTGGAGGAAGGGTTGGGTTCTGTATTAATGTCCAGTTGACTCTGGGAAGCAACTCTGGCATTTAGGGCCATATAAAAAAGAAGTAGTTTCTCCCAAGAAGGAAAGAGACACATGAGGTAACTCATAGATAGGCAATGCCCCATTCCGTGGCCTTGCATTGTTATACAGTACCTGAATGAGAAGGGCCAAGAGTTGGCTCAAGTCCATTGGCACTGAGGCAGTCTCTGACTCAGAGGTGTCCCTGAACTCTTTTATTGGTGATTCACCATTGAAAGGCAGGCTCACTCAGAGTTAGGAGCCCAGGTGAACAAGAGCTAGGACTGGGTGCATCTTCAGTGCACCAAAAAAAATCTCAGAAGTGGACAGAGCTAGCAGGTGAGGCCACTAGTAGAAGAGAGGGTAAGGTGGAGGGACCCTTGCATATAGCCAGAATTTGAGGTGTCTGGTGGAAAAAAACCCACAATGATTAGTTGAAGCATTTTAGGACAGCATTACACTATTGCATAAGTATGCAACACTAAATAATATGTACGTTCTGCTCGGATATTTTTGTTCTGTGTTTCACACTTCCACTTCACTTACTCCTCTAAATAATATTTTGCTTGACACTGTGGTTCAGTCATTTTGAAAGCAGGATGTGAAATCCAATGCAAAATGAGCCAGCGATCAGTACCGGGAATAATTTGTTCTGTTGTAAAGAAGTTGGCAATCTTTGAATTTTTGATAATATTTGTTTATTAATCACATTTAGGACATAACATAATAAAAAGGTACAAAGAAGCACAAATAGGTAATAAAGCTCTAGATTTATCTTAGTATGTATTTCTGAGCTATTTTATAGAAGGATAAAAATTATGTTACATTTGGTTTTAACTGTGAAATTGTTTATTAGCCCAAGGTTGTCAAGGTCAATGAAAATTGTGCCCAAATTTGTGATTAGAAAGCACGAAGAAAAGGACAGAAAAAATCTGAGTTAATTTGAAAACCCACATATGAAGGAACTGATGATGGAAGAGTTGGGGATGCATGAAATAAGAAGTCACATATTAACTGGAAGGAAATCACATTGGTTTGGAAATCATTGGTAATAATGACCCAGATACTGATCTCAAATATACAGGAATTAGTGGTGTTACTTCAGGCTTATACCACTACAACAGAGATCAGAATCCTGCCCACTATATGTCAGTTAACGCTTTCACTACATGATTAAAATGTAAATGTGCAAAGTACGTATCTTACAGTAAGTAAGTAAAGAGAAAAATACTGTTTAACTATATTGTGTTGCCATATCCTGAACTGAGACCAAGGAGTGCTTGGGGAAGCTTAGGGATGGGAAGGAGGAATGGAAGAAGTTAGCAGGGCATGCAAAATTGGCTTTAAGGATTCTTTAAATCACCATTAATCCACTTTTGGATACAACAGATCCAGAGGCATACATGGAAGGGTGACATCTTATTCCCTTCCAAAAACACAGGGACGGGGACAGGGAGATAAAAAGAAGCAACAATAAACAAAGTGAACAGAGAGCTGCAGATAGAGAATAGAAAGAAGAAACATCATGGATAGGTAAAACACTTTCTCCCCTACCCACCATCCATTAACAAAACCAAAAAGGAATAAAAATATTAAGTCGATACAATAAATACACACATATTGTGCTCTAGTTACTTTTTCCCATACAGTTATTTTTATTCTATAGCTGTGTTATGTTTCAGTTAGGCTCTTCTTTTTCCTCTTTTGTTCCTTTTCTACTATTTTCTATCCTTTTTTCTCTTTCCAATTCTCATTCCCCCTCTCTTCAGCTTTCTTCCCTGTTGTCATATTCTTCTTCCTGTATTCATCCTTTTCTTTTCTCTTTCTCCCAGCTCCAGACTAAGTTGTCCTTGGACACCTGGTCAGGGTCACTGTTTTTCTCTTGTGCTCAAATCTAAGTGCCTCCCCCCAACAGACACTTTCTTGTCCTTCCTACTTTTTCACCTCAAATCTCAGGCAGTGTCCTTTTCTCCTCTCTTCCTCTATCCCCCTAGTTCCAGAATCTCTCTTCTCCCTCAAAGACCCAGTTTTTATCCTAGAAGTCCCAGTCCCACAACTGGACTTTCTTCCCTCCTAGTCTCCCTTGAATGATAGGAATTTAAAACCATAAGAGTTTAGAAGAAAAAAGGATCAATATATCCCCTTCCCCAAGAAACTCCTGCTGATATTTTTTCTACAATACCACACCATCATGTATTCTCTCTTTCACACACACTACATATATGTAATAGTAATAATGTGTGTATGTGTGTGACACAGAGAGAGAAAATGTCCCATGTATTGTCATTCTATCTTACTGGCATGGTCCTGCCAATAATATCCTATAGCTCTTGTTATGAGCTACTGTGCATGTCTTTCGAAGTCAACCAACCTTATTCTTATTGTCCAAAATGTATCTGCTATAAGTACTTGAGATGAGTTGTAATCTCAACCTTACTGCATATGATGGGGAAGACAGACCTGACAAATGAAAAGAGGGCTTAGACTTTTTTCTGAGAAATGAAGAATACTGATTGACAGCCAAATGAGAAATCCATTCTACTCTCCTTTTAAAGTGGTTGAACTTGCCGGTAATCATCTTGGTTGGATAAGAATTATCAATAATTCTGAACATGTGGCCTACCAAAGTTTAATAAATAAACTAATCGTAAGGGGGAAGTGTTAATGTTAATCTGATGTGTTGGAAGGTTCTTAAAGAGATCCGCATTTTGTGTAGTCAGAAGTGCCAAACTAAGAATCATGATAGGTAATTTTTAAAATTAAAATCTTACAAAAAGCTAAGTGAAATGTCATTAGGAGAACTTGTTGATTGTCTTCTGAAGGAGGCACATTCTATAGCAAGAAATAAGTCACTTTACCTAACTATTGCAAAGTTTGTGACATAGCCGTTCCAATGCAAGAAATGTTCAAAATTGAGGAGATATGACCCCTGGATAGGCCACTCGCTCCTGGTCTATGTGAAAATCCTTGGAAGGACACAGTGGGAAGGTTTGTATTGTTACTGCATATCATGGTTTGCAATTCACTGAAAAATCTTAGTTAGTCATCTGGACCAAAAAACATATTTACTAAATTATTCTAACAAAAAGAAAAAAGGAAAGATCTCAACTAGAAAAGTGTCCAAACAAAAATGTCATATCTTTACACTCTCAAACCTGAGAAAACTTGAAATCTGGAGCACAGGCCTAACTTTGTGGCTCAAACTATCTCTAATATCACCTTAAATATTTGTTTTATAGTAGAGTGTTACAAGGCAGAGTCTTATAACATGCAAGCTAATACATCGGGGGAAGAAATACAAAAACCAGATATTCAGTGTACAGGGAAAACCTGGAAAGTAGTAATGCCAAAAGAGACCTACCACTCAGGATATGGTGAGCAGCAAATTAAATATGAGCTTGCAGTGCATTCTCGCTGCTAAAAAAACCAATAAGATAACATGGACAAGCAAACTATAGGGTCCTGGTGTGACAATATGAAGAATATACCACTGACTTCTGGGCACCTCTATGTCAATATATGTTAACAAATTAGAAAGATTTTAATATACAGCAAGAAACCAACAAAAATGTAAGGGCTGGAGGGACTCATTTTTTACAAAGATTCAGTAGTAAATGCAAGAGATGAGGTTTGAACTCATGGTCTAGTTGATTCAGTGCACCGTTCTATAGGCGATTTAACAGGGATCGCTTTCTCTGCCATAACATCTATCTTGGTAAAAGTTAAGTTCTCCTCTGCCAGTGAGCAATGTGAAATGGCTAATGAACAGCACACTCAGAACACACATTGTTTCCAGCTACATGAGGCAGGTTGTGATCCTGAGATGCATGCTTTGGGATGAGAGAAGCACTTTGCGGGTCAATGGGCAGCCCTCTGGTGGATTATACATGGACGCAAGGAAATAACCCTTTTCAGAGGCAGCAGAGACAGGCTAATGGGGACCTGGGAAGAATATAGCATTTGAGGCAGTTGGGTTTTGAGAACCAGCACACAAGGGAACTGTGCATCTCACCAAACACAGTTGGAGGAGCCTGTTAGCATGAGCCATGTGGTATCCACTGTTTTGGCTCAAATGGACAATGCAGAGGAGCCCTCAACAAGATATACTATGGAACTTGACCATGCTCAGAAGGCAGGTTCCATGCATGAGGATCCTTAACCCTCTTTTGGACAAACTAGACACTACCCTATTGTTATTACTACTGTTAACCCATAAGGCACTTGTGACCTTTACTCCCAGCCCTGGTAAATTATCCTTTCTGTTTGAGCCATTCATCTAAGTAGTTAAGTGAGAGAACCTATAAACCTAGCAGCTGAAGGTCCTTCAGTTCTTGTCGATGGGGCATGATCCACCTGGGGTGCTACTGTGTACGTTAAGAGGTATGATGCAAAACACTACTTGAGCACCCTCATCTGATGGGAATGACTGCCTAGGAAGGAGTACTGCAGAAAGGGATCTGGGGGTCATAGTGGATCACAAACTAAATATGAGTCAACAGTGTAATGCTGTTGGAAAAAAAGCAAACATCATTCTGGGATGTATTAGCAGGCGTATTGTAAGCAAGACACAAGAAGTAATTCTTCCATTCTACTCTGCGCTGATTAGGCCTCAACTGGAATATTGTGTACAGTTCTGGGCATTACATTTCAGGAAAGATTTGGACAAATTGGAGAAAGTCCAGAGACGAGCAACAAAAATGATTAATTTCAGAGTAACAGCCGTGTTAGTCTGTCTTCGCAAAAAGAAAAGGAGTACTTGTGGCACCTTAGAGACTAACCAATTTATTTGAGCATGAGCTTTCGTGAGCTACAGCTCACTTCATCGGATGCATACCGTGGAAACTGCAGAAGACATTATATACACACAGAGACCATGAAACAACACCTCCTCCCACCCCACTGTCCTGCTGGTAATAGCTTATCTAAAGTGATCATCAAATTGGGCCATTTCCAGCAAAAATCCAGGTTTTCTCACCCTCCGCCCCCTCCCCCCCCCACACACACAAACTCACTCTCCTGCTGGTAATAGCCCATCCAAAGTGACCACTCTCTTCACAGTGTGTATGATAATCAAGGTGGGCCATTTCCTGCACAAATCCAGGTTCTCTCACTCCCTCACCCCCCTCCAAAAACCACACACACAAACTCACTCTCCTGCTGGTAATAGCTTATCCAAAGTGACCACTCTCCCTACAATGTGCATGATAATCAAGGTGGGCCATTTCCAGCACAAATCCAGGTTTTCTCACCCCCCCACGAAGAGAGTGGTCACTTTGGATGGGCTATTACCAGCAGGAGAGTGAGTTTGGGGGGGGGGGGGCGGAGGGTGAGAAAACCTGGATTTGTGCTGGAAATGGCCCAACTTGATGATCACTTTAGATAAGCTATTACCAGCAGGACAGTGGGGTGGGAGGAGGTATTGTTTCCTGGTCTCTGTGTGTATATAATGTCTTCTGCAGTTTCCACGGTATGCATCCGATGAAGTGAGCTGTAGCTCACGAAAGCTCATGCTCAAATAAATTGGTTAGTCTCTAAGGTGCCACAAGTACTCCTTTTCTTTTTGCAAAAATGATTAAAGGTCTAGAAAACATGACCTATGAGGGAAGATTGAAAAAATGGGTTTGTTTAGTCTGGAGAAGAGAAGACTGAGGGGGGACATGATAAGTTTTCAAGTATATAAAAGGTTGTTACAAGGAGGAGGAAAAAAAATCATTCTTCTTAACCTCTGAGGATAGGACAAGAAGCAATGGGCTTAAATTGCAGCAAGGGAAGTTTAGGTTGGACATTAGGAAAAAATTCCTGTCAGAGTGGTTAAGCACTGGAATAAATTGCCTAGGGAGGTGGTGGAATCGCCATCATTTGGGATTTTTAAGAGCAGGTTGGAGAAACACCTGTGAGGGATGGTCTAAATAGTACTTAGTCCTGCCTTAAGTGCAGGAGACTGGACTAGATGACCTCTAGAGGTCCCTTATAGTTCAATGATTCTATGATTATATGACTGAAACAATTACACCTCCTTCCTTAATATATTAAAAATCTAGGAACAAAAACTTTGCTTAAAAGGGCTTAAGGTTAGTTAAGTGCGATGTCCCTCCAACATAATCCCTTAAAAGCAAGGCAATGCCTAGTGAGGGGACACTCCTTAACTAAACTCCAGTGCCCATGCAACATGTTTTTGCTGATGGTTAAACTCCACATTTTCATGAGGAACTTCCTTGGCTTAGAGTAGCTCCTGCAGAGTGAGTCTGTAGCCACTTCCTGGCCTGTGGAAGAAGGATTCCCCTCCCAGCTCCCTCATGCTTCTGCCCACTACCCAGACTGATTGCTCCACCTGGGCACTGAGCAAAGGGTTTGCCTGCCATTGTGCACCCTAGTGTGCTTACTGCTATATTAATTCAAATTTTTCTGTAGTTAGTGCCCAGACCAATATTGCTTCCAAGTCCATCACAATGTTTATAATTTTACTGAAAAAAGAGCATTGGATATATTTAGCGAGATATTTAAAATTCTTATCAGTTGCATCAACCTGAAATAAAATAGCAACCACATTTCATCCAGCTTCATTTGTTATTGATTGTTTAACATTTTAAAGACATGTAGGCTAATATAACTTAAACATTTTGAAAGAAGTCTCTGTTAACAAATGTACAGAGCAAATAACAAAAATCTTAATATTACTGTTAAATGCATGATTTCACTTTACTTTTGTTTGAGATTTTCTTAATTACAAAAACAGTATGTTTCTATTGCATGTTTCCCAAATACTATTTTGGAATTCTAACAAAGCTTATTTCACAAAGCCAGCAAAGCACTGCCATTTAAAGACTCACATTTTATAATACGAGGGGAAAAAAACCAAGAACACACACACCTGTGCGCGCACACACACACACACACACAAGAAAATAGTGTTACAGTATTTTTAAAAGGTAAAAATATTCTGTGCTGAAGAATTCTCAAGTGCAGTTTGCAATTATAGGGTCATTTCTTAAATGGCTTGGAGTGAAGAAATAGATGTTTGTGACTGCAAGAGACTTCACCAGCCTCCTGAATGTACTGACATGTTATTTATTATTTTGGCATCATCCCGATATTGGAGAGCCTTCATCATATTTGTGTCAATGCTGCATGACGAGGGCTGGTGCCCTGACGTGTAGAGTTTAGTTACTCATGAATGTCCATAATCAGTATAATTGTGTGTCAACTTTCATTATCCCTGGGCATGACCCAGAGGTTTTCACAGTACCAGATGGACTGTACAAATACCCGAACGACGAGGTTAGTGTATTTGTGCGCATCTATCATATATGAGGGCTCATTTAATATATTTCAATTAGTCTGAGATAATATTCCCATTAGAGAGATCTACCTATGGGCAAGGACATTAACATGCTAATCTATGTCAACAACAAAACAGCATTACCACCTACTTCCACAGAGACAGAGAGATTGTCTGCATGTTCTTTCAGACACCATCAGACCTCAATATCATGTCCATTCAATGGACACTATATAATACAGAATGCATCTTTTGATTTCATCTTATCCAGCAATTTCTTATCTGGTAGGAGTCTCAGATTCATGTCACCCTGATTGCAATGTGTTCTCATAGGAATGACATTGAGGGGAAGCTGAGAAACAAGTGATTCAACTGACATCCTCACTTTGGGTTGGAGGAGAGGAGCAAGTTTTTCTTTCATTGACTCAGAGTGTATCTACACTTAAAACACTACAGTGGCTTAGCTGTTCTGCTGCAGCACTGCTGTAGCACTTCAGTGTAGACACTACCTACATTGACAAAAAGGATTCTCCCATCGGCATACTTAATCCACCTCCCCATGAGGCGGTAGCTAGATCGACGAAGAATTGTTCCATGAACCTAAACTGCCTACACTTGGGTTTAGATCGGCTTAACTTTGCTGCTCAGGGGTGTGGATTTTTTCTGACTTAATTTTCTAGTGTAGACCAGGCCTCAGGAAAATAAAAGGAGTCTCCTAGGCTGAAGTTTGCACCTCTGAACCCCACATTGGAGAGAAGGGAGCCCCTTTTCAATCTAAAAGCTTCTCTTTAGTGACTGACCCCACTCACACATACCATTTGGACAACTGGGGTTTAGGAGTTCCAATAAGCCTCTGCACTAGAGACAGGAGCCCTTCTTTAACAATGGAGATGGAAGAGTGCACTACAGCTTCCTGTTCTCAAAACTCCGGGCTTTATTTCTTTCTTTATTTCTGCATCTGATGAAGTGAGCTGTAGCTCACGAAAGCTTATGCTCAAATAAATTTCTTAGTCTCTAAGGTGCCACAAGTTCTTTCTTTCTTTCTTTCTTTCTTTCTTTCTTTCTTTCTTTCTTTCTTTCTTTCTTTCTTTCTTTCTTTCTTTCTTTCTTTCTTTCTTTCTTTCTTTCTTTCTTTCTTTCTTTCTTTCTTTCTTATAAAAGAAGACACCCAGATAAGGGAACATCTGTCAAGGCTTCAGGGGGAACACACATGGAAGTTACTCCAGTCCTGGAACAGTTCTAAAGTAATTCCCACAGACTGTTCAGCACCAGCAGGAGGAAGAGGCCTGCAGAGAAGATAGGATGTTCTGGTGCATGGGAGGCATAGATAACTTGCCTTATTTATATGAGTTCTTCTGCAGTTATTTTTATTTTGCCTTTCCGCAATCGACATAGCTGTTGCCTAAGTAGACAGCTTTGCTGTCAGCAGGTGTGGTCTCATGTATCCTAAAGGCTGTACAAGTATTTTCTTCTGGATAGTCTTAAATGACAATCCAAGGAAACGTTTTCCAGCATTAACTGTTTTCCCTGTAGGTACATTCAAAACAACAGAATATATTGTTTGGAGGTTGATTCTGTCTATGCCAGTTTTGTTGTTCTTTCTTGCTCATGTGGATAACGTTTTCTGACTACCCTTGGATTCTGAGCAATTTGCACAATTATCTGTAATATATGTATATCGTCTTGTGTAAATGTTATGGGATTTCTACAAGGGCTCTTTTCTGATTAAAAAACCCCCTAATCTTAACCCATGTCATGAATTTCCCTCCCCCCCCCACATTTAAATGTATGTGCAGACCTGAAAACTGTCTGTATCCCAGCATGCAAACTATTTGAATGCCAAGTTATCCCTGTAAATCAGAAGACAAATATGCACTTTGTGACACAAAAATGTGCATTTTTAAAAGCTATGCTGGCATTTATGTATTTTGTATATAGGTATGAATGAATACTAGCAGTTCATGTGCTTTTTATCACCCAACTATCCATCAAAGCTTTTCCAGAGTAGCTGAATTAAAAATAATAGATCTATACATCTTTATTGAAGTCAATGAGATTGCACAGCTGTAATTGACAGTAAAAATTGGCCTAATGTTACTGGGAACTGAGTGGCTCAGGGAATTGGTATTGGTGAGAACCTTGTCTTGGGTATAGTTGGTGGACCTATTTTACAGTAAATTGGCATTTCAACATCAGTGTAATATGAATAGAAAAACATTCAAATAAAAGCACTAGGTAAATTTCAAATGGATAAATTACACATCCTAACTGATATAAATGTCCTTGAGATTTAATTTTAACTAAAGTGGAGATTTTGTTTAATTTTTAAAACTTTTTGTCCATTTATTTATTGCAGACATCAGGCAGCAGAATTTATTTCTGATATATTGGCTTTCATTTTTGTGGTTATGCATGAATTTTTATGTTTGGTTTCATAAATACCGACATAGGTCCCAATCCTGCAAACAGGCTAGTGTGTACGTTTTTTGGGTTTTTTTTAAGAATTCAGCCATACTGTGTAAGAGGATATTATTTAAAAACATCAAAATAGGAGGTGATCTTCTTCCCCGTCTCTTGTGAGAGATTGGGACCAAGGCTAGAGAGGTAGCCTCTCCTCTCTTACTTTATTCTTCCTCTTATGTGAGAGATTTGGGGATCTATTTCTTTCTCCAAATCCATTGCTTCTGGAGGTATTAGGAAGGAGCACCTTCCTCAGAGGAGGAGATGGCTTCAGATACAAGATAATGAAATTGCTTTTTGGTTCTGCATATGTCTTTGTTTTATGTTATTTGATGAATGTTTGATAAGCTTATTGCATTTACTGAATTATTGAAATACTATTGAAATTTTCTTCCTTAGATCATTTTACTTATGGAAGCATAGCCTTACACTATTCACAGATTCCACTTCTGATAGTTTCAGTGCTGAAGTGGACCAAATACAACCCATGGATTCTACCTACATCGGCCTGCAGTTGCTCTCATCTTTTAAGGGACACTTTCAACATACAAATCCTAAATTATAAACAAAGAACTGACTTACTAATGATAACACTTTGGATTGTTATAAATAAAAGACGTTTTAAAAGCCAGTTTTGTTGTCTCTACTTATGTTCTTTGATTACCTTTTGCATTTCTCTCAGTTTAGACAGTGAAAATGATTTCAGGTGAGGAATGTTTATCTATTTGAAAACATCTCTTCACTGGATTTTTTTTTTTTTATTCCAGAAATATGTATGGAGATGGTAGGTTTTTTAAAAGCTTGTATTCAGAACATTTCAATCTTGGCTTTATTTTGTCAGTGGCCCACCATGATGGCATTTCTTATAAATTAATTGTTTCAAATAGCTTCTATGTGGATCAAGAAGGCACCTCAGTTGCTGGGACCTACTCTTGGGCCATGCTTCTGTATTAAAGATAAAGTTGAATGCAGTTTCCTACTATTAATGCAAATAAGTGCAGCCTTTCGTCTCCTGGCATGTTGTCAATGCAATCAGTGACATTACGCAAAGTTTGGGTGCTACTGACATACAGCATATTCCTAATAAAAAGTCACTTGTCAAGCCCTTGGTGTGATGCCCTGGCCTCCTTAGCTTTTCCAGAGTTCCACTTGTAAATCTGTTTACCCCAGGGATGCTGTGTATTGATTCCACATAGCAAAGAGTGTTCTGTGGTGACAGTGAGTACAAGGAGAGCTCAGATTTCAAATCAAGATGCCTTAAAGGGACATTCAGATCCCATAAATGCTAAAACTGGCACTCAGGCATATACATTTCTTCTGAAGTGTCAGGGATCATCACAGCTGGAGATGGGACATTGGACTGGGAGGACCAGGGTTCTGAGGTGGCACCAGGCATTTTCTCTTGCACATGCTTGGCGGGCTTATTCTTGCTAACATGCTCAGGGTCTCACTGATTGTCATATGTGCAGTTGGGAAGGAATTTTCCCTCAGTTGAGATTGACAGTGACCTTGGGGGTTCTTTGCCTTCCTCTGCAGTGTGTGGGCACAGGTCACTTGCCAGGATTCTCCGGGTATATCACAATCATTTCCCTACCATTGTAGTGGGCCTCATGCACTGCTGCACCGTGGTGCCTCCTGTTCTCTGCTTGTGGCACATAGTAATTTAGTCTCCTGTGGGCTATTTAGTCTAATGTTGGTTGTTGGGTTGAGTGTGCAGCTGCTGGTGGTGTTGGTGACCTGTGATATACAGGAGCTCAGACTAGATAATCTATTGGTCCCTTCTGGCCTAAAATTCGGTGACCCTACGACCTTTCCATTTCATAGGCCGGGTTGTCCTCTCACCCCCAGCAATTCAGCAGTGGCTCTATGGAAACAAGTGAAGTGACACCCTCTCAGTGCCTCCAAGCCTGAGAGGTGGACACGCCAATAACCCCCACACATCTGAAACCTGGCACCACTCTCTGGCTAGGCTTTCCTGGGGTCAGCCTCCAGCGCTCAAAGCAAAGCCCTGGCCTTTGGGAGGCTGTGTCATCACCCTGGTAGGTCAGCCCCCAAAGCAGGGGGGGCTAGCCCTTCTCCTGTGCAAGAGCGGGCGGGCCGGCTGCCTGAGCCCGAAACCAACTACAGGAAGAAGAGACTGGGACCCCCTCACGTCCCCCTCCTCATTCCATCACCCCTTCTCTCCCCACGCCCCTTAGATCCCTTCCCTTACCGCCCAGCCCCAGCCCCCTCTGCCCGCCAGCCAGGGCCCGGCCCCGCGGCCCCACCCCGGCGGGGCAGGGCAACGCCCCCTCCCGCTGGTGCATCGCGGCCCGCCTGGGCGAGGGGCCAGGGCTGCCAGCGAAGCTCGGCCAGCTCAGCAGCAGCGGCGGCGGCGGAGCCTGGGGAAGGAGCCAGCGAGCGCGCCTGAGCGCGGGCGCGCGGGCGCGGGAAGGGGGCAGGCGAGAGCGGCGGCAGGAGGAGCAGCGGCTGGGCTGCAAAGCCACAGCGAGCTGCGGGAGCCCGGGGAGCGCGGCGGCAGCGGCAGCAGCAGGGATATAAGCCACCGCGAGCCGCCTTAACGCCGCCCCGCAAAGCCGCCCGCCCGGGAAATACACCCAGCAGCAGCCACCCAGCGAGAGGCGCTGGGAAAGCAACAAGCAAGCGCCCACCTCGCCGGGAGCCTTCCCCCCAGCACCGACGCTCGAGCTCGATTTGGCATCTGATTGTTTTTTTCTCTTCGCACCCCTCCTCCCCCTTGGGGGTTCTCCCTTTTCCTGCCAGACTGACTCGCACCCTCTCGATAATTTATCCCCCCTTCGTTTTTTTTTCTCTACTCTTCTCCCTGCTTCCAAACCCTGTGTCTGTGTGTTTTAATAACATCACAACCTCTGTTTAAAACAAACCAACCAACCAAAACCCTTCCTCCTCTGACCCCATCCAACACCCCTTGTTAAGGTGAGTTGTGTCTTTTCATCACTTTTCCCCCTTGTGTGTTATTTCCTCCACCCCCCACCCGGGCAGCTTTAGGGAGAAGGGCGGGTGGATTTCAGGGGGATCCCAGCATGTTTGCAACGCCTTTATTTTCCCTTCTGCAGCCTCAGCATCATTCCGCCTTGCTCCTTTATCCCAGGGATGTAGCCGGCTGATGAAAGTGGGGAGCTACTCTTCCTTTGCCCTGCATGCTTGGGAGCAACTGCAACAGCAGCAGCACAAAGCTTCCCCTCTCGCCCCCCCCCTTCTGTTTGTTTCTTTCTTTTTGCTTGGTTTCTGGTTTTGAGCAATTCTCAGGGGACTTACAAAGAATTGCATGTGAGGTGAGGGAGAGCGAGCGTATGTGTGTGCTGGGAGGGTGCATTTGTACTTGTGTTTATGGGATGAGCGATACAGCTTCCAAACAGCCACGGTATACAGGGAGAGGGGGACAGCAGAGATTGTTGATGGAGAAATTGATGAGGGCTGCAGGAAGGCTGCACAGCTCTTGAAATGTTCGCTCCTTGTGCTCCAGGACACCTCCTCTTAAATCATAACTGGCACCTTAATAGTGATGGCTCCCACTCTTCGGCTGGCGTCTCAGTGGAGTAGTGAAGAGAGGAAAAACTTTAGTGCTACCTCATTGTTAGTGTTTTGTTCTAGCAGTGTAAAATTTTAATCCTGCAGGGATGTATGGTGAAAATAGGACTGCAATCCAGAATAAACGGATCGTTGGGTGTCACATGCTCGTTTTCAGTTACAAAACAGATACAGAGCCTTATTACTTTTGTCAGCTATTAGAAGTATTGCAGCCAGGTTTACTTTCCAATTGCGAAGTTGTATTAGACTGTTTTCTTCAGCTGTTCAGTTGACTGTTCCTATAAGAGCATTGAAAACAGACACTTATTTCTGCAGTAAAATAGCCTATCTTAAATGTCTTGGGAAACAACTTTTTTTTTTTTTGTTCCGGTTGTTGGTTTTTGTTTTTGGGGGGGTTTTTTTAGTGGCTATCAAGTAACATATCTGTCCCAAGGAATTTTTACAGTTTTTGTGTGCCTTCAGCTATTTTACCTAGGTGTTTGAATTGGAGTAGTGTAGACTTTAGCTGCATTTTGATAAGGTGTTAAATCATAACTTGCAGAGATGCTATTTGTAAGGTGCCATTCAAAACAAAGCAAAATAACAACCCCCTAGCTCTTCTCCATAGACTTTTCACAGTGGTATTTGTATCAAAAATAGCATGCTGTTTCCTTAAAGAACTGGTAACATTTAAAAAAAACAAAACAAACTGGGCATATCATGATAAACAGCTTAAATATTCATAGTTCAAATACTGTTATATTAAATTTTCTGATGTGTAAAACTATGAATTTGCATAGAAGATCAAATAGGTCTACTTTACATTAAAATGCATTTTGTTTGGACATTTTAAAAACATATTGAATCATTTTTGCATCTCAAAGTTTAGACGTGAACTAAAAAGATTGCTACTACCTGTAGTTAGAGGCCTTCATAGTATGGATTTTTATAATGAGTGCAATACTTCTTGTTTTGATGGCAGTAGAATACATTTATCGTACCTGTCTAGTACATGTAATTTTAAAATAACCTATCTTTCCACATGCTATATATGGATGATGTTCAGCAAAAATGATCAGTCATGGAAGTATTTTTGTTATGCTAATAAGAAGACATCTTTGATCATTTCTTTTTCTTGTTAGCCTAATTAAAATATTTTACACAAGTTTGCTTTGGGGTTTTTGGCCACAAATGTCAAGTTGTAGTGAAGAGAGTGTATGGCTATGTCTTTGGTTGATTGTGTCATTCTTAATGTCCATGATAGCGTGGGGAAAAGTAAAATACTGAAGTGCTTTGTATAGGAGGTATTCAATGGTGTGAGAAAAAGAGGAAAACCAGACAAGTGCATAAACAGTTACAAAATAAAGCACACAATATTAGAAGTATACATGGAAGCTTGTAAACAGCTCTGTTGCTAAACTCCAATTACTGTTTAAACACAGTATTTATGGTGAATCTCTATTCAATATCATGCTAGTTTTAGTTTTGTAGATTTTGTGTTGTTAAAATCACATATGGCCCAGGGCACTTGCTCCTTTGCTATAAAAGCCCTGCCTAATGGCTTGATCCTGAGAAGTCTAGAATACCTACAGCTCTCCTTGAAGTTACTGGAATTTGCAAGAGCTCAATACCTTTAAGGATCAGGCATTTTGTCTTCTCAAGAGTTAGGATTTATCCAAAAGATAAAATTGTCAAGGTCTTTAATGAATCACTTCATTCAGATTTTATGCAGAGCGACATACATAATCAATGTGTATTTGAATATGTTTGTTCTATCACAAGAAAACTAGTGTGTCACTGGACATGAAATTTTAGTATTGTTAATCTCAGACGTTTTTAAATTCTTCAGTCATTTGTAAAATAGAAAGTGTTCACTAGTTAAATCTATTTTGTATATTGCTGTAGTTAGTTCATTATTACTATGGGCAAGGCATTTAAGAAAAAATATATAATTTAATGTATGAAAATGCAGAGGAAGGACTGAGTTAATCTGTCTCCATGTCATAACAGACTTGAAAAAGAGTGATGTCTTCAGTTGTATATGGAAACCATTTTTTTACCAACTCAGTTTGGATGTAGTGTCCATCCATTTGGCTGTCACTTTTTAAAACCTAAGAAGTAGGGTTAATTTAGGGCCCAATCCTGCTCCCATTGAAGATTTTCCCATTGACTGCAATGATATCAGGCTTAGGCTCTCACAAATTGTTCAGTGAAGTGGTACCTTATGGTGAAGCTTTCTTTTAATTTATTGTTTGAGGATTGGGTAAAACGTGGATTTATTTACCTATCAAGTTTTTTGTTACTTGTAAAACATGCCCATTAAAATCCTAAACTACTGTTAAGGGAACTAATAGGAATAGTTATGGAATTTAGAAGTCTGGCTAACTTTGTAGGACTTGTTACAAAAATAAGGTGGGGTTGTTCTCTGTTGTCATCTAACTAAAATGATTTTCTTGTAATTTTTGTGCGTCATTGTTTTTCTACAGGTTCTATCTGAAGTTGTATTTAGACGTTCTATTCTTTAACATATTTCCATTACTGAAGAACATGAATGTTCTGTTTGTATCTTAAACTACAGCTACTTTTGTCAGTTTCAGTAGACTTTAATACAATACTTGGTTCTTCCTTACGGGGAAAATTTGTCATAAAATTTAAACTTTTTTATAAAGAAAATTATATTAATTGTGTACTCCCTTGCATTTTTTGCATTGGAAATTAGCAAAGTTTTGTGTTGGAGCCATGCAGTTTATAATTAGAATAAAATGTTTCAAAATAGTAGTGTGATACATATGAAAACTGCTTAACACATTTTCCCCTACAGTATCACACTTTGTTGCTAGTTTAGAATGGTAATATATGTATGTCTCACTCTGAACGCACACTTGTAATTTAAAAAAAAAGATGTTAAAATGCATCAGATTATTTTATACAAAATTGTCAGTTTACTTCTTAAAATTTTGTCTATTAGGAATAATATTTTAGTAATAAATGACATTTTTCTGCCATATATGCTTACACAAACAGGATAATGAGTGCTTAGCTTCAGGGAATTGTATGTAGCCCTGTTGAAATATCAAGCTCTGAACTGGGCTACATGTAGTTAGATTCCCAGTGCTGTGGGTGAACTTGAGTGAATGGCAATAGTGACAACTTTATGTACCTAGACATCAGTGAAAGGGACTGACTGCCTCTTGGGGAAAACAACATATCAGAGGAAGGGTGTTTGAGCAGCATTATGCTGTAGGGCTAAAAACACCAAGTGGTTGTCTCACGTTCAACATTATTGAGGGTCCTCTGTTTCAAAGACAGTGTTCATAATGATCTGTTTAGTTCTTCTTTGGATTATAATAGATCTGGAGATTTAAAAAGAAGTTCATAGTAGTACCAAACAGCTTCTCTATTGGGAAGCATATATAGGTGGTCAGTGGAAAAATAACTGATTATATTATTATTATTAATACACCTATCTGACACTTTTTAAATTACTTACATATTCAATACATTTATATACAGCTTATATCTCCTGTTCACTTATGTAGGTTTGAGTTGGCACAGTTTATGGGGGGAGCGTATGCAGGGCGGGAGGGAAGCAGAAGAAACATTAGCATTAAATTTTCAAAATATTAGAATGAAGCCAAAAGAGCCAAAGACATTAATAACTACAGAGCCAGTGGTAAACTGGGTTGTAAAGTGTATGAGATTTCAAACAATTTAAACCTTTTTGACAGTAGACAAACATTTACAGTGAAGAAACCTGAATTCATAGTGAATACACTTTCTTTCCATAGGAGATTTTAAATAAATATATTTTAAATATATTAAATATATAATACCGCAGTTATGCCTTGAGTTGCTCACAGAGTATGTGGAGATATTAATCTTTGATCATGCATGTAAGTACTAAAAATTATTTAAATACTGTGATCAAATGGAAAAATATATATTTGATAAATGTCGTATTGCCTGCAAGTGTAAGATAAACTCTGGTTTTTGTTTTTTTATACCAAACCTCATTTAATTGCTCTTTCTAATTTCACTAAAGAAGAAGAATAAAAAGTACATATCTTATTTTGTTAATTTTGGCTGTGTTTTTTCTTTATGTTCCTCTAAATAAAATGTTTAATTACTTTATAATGAAACTTTTTAATAGGCAATTGATTTATGATGAAAACTCAGCCCTTTTGACAGTTGTTTCTAAAATTCCGAATGGTAGTATTTTACTTTATGTAAATACTTTCTTCAGTCACATGCCTCATACAGATAATATTCAACATCCTTTCGATCTCAGTGAGACTTTACATGCAGGTGAATATGCTATTATAATTAGTTACCTGGAGCTCCAGCAATGATGCTTTTTGTTTGCATTTGTCATATAAACATTTTAAGCAAATAAGAGAAGTTGAATTATGTAAACTCCCATAAAATTAAATAACCTGTCAATGCCTGGTTCCCTTATCATTCATACCATTTGCCAGGAGTCTTTTCATATGGGCTCAGATCAGCATAAAATACATCTACATCCAGCCTTAGCAATCAGATCGCAATATCCTCGGTTCCCACTGGCTGCTCCAGGAGTCTAGAGAGTGCTACATCCAGCATTCAGTGGCCACAGGAGGCTGAAGAGAGGGAGAGAAGAGGAAAACTAATAGGGTCTGAGTTGGCCTGTGAAGGTCTTATGGGGAAAAAAATCTACCTTCATAATGCAAAAGCCAGTGTCTGGCCATGGAAGCTATGTATTTTGGCCTGAAGAGTATTTATTACTATGTATCACGTAAAATCCCAACTGCCTAGTGGTGACAAAGAATCCTAGCACAAAAATTATTTAATCTTATACGTGCTATAATGTGAGTATAAAAGAAGAAGGGTACACCTGTATAACTTACATTTAGATTGCTGTATATGGGATATGAATGGTTTTCTGTCCTGGTACAGTGTATTAGTCCATTTCATTTGCTTACCTTTTGAAAATGCAAATAAATTTTAAGGAAACAGCAAAAACTAGGACATTCAGAGTTAATTCTGATGCACAATTCCTAAACTCCTCCATGAAAGAGATGTGGGCTGATCACAGACCTGGGAGCTCTGTGGTATTGGGCAAAGTTTTTGTACGCTGCATTCTGTATCTGTGAAATGGGACAGTACCATTGGTTTGGACTGAATTCTGCACCTCTTATTCACATGAGTAGTCCCATTGACTTCAGTGGGTCTACTTGTCTGAGAGAGGGATTCAGGATCAGGGCCTGGATTTGTGAAGTAGTTCCAATGTGAAAAATGCAAAGCATTATTATTGTTATTATTATCCCACTGAACCATATATTACATGATATATGATCATGCCCCTGGCATTCTGCCGCATACTCGACCTAATTTTTTTGGCAACATCTCTTGATTTCTGCAGCATACGAGTGCTGAGTTCTGTAGCAGTGTGAAATACATTGAAGGCCTTTTTCAAAAACTAAAGTCTAAATAAAGAAAACCGTGATGACATTTTAAATATATCACTTGTAAATTATAACATGGATTTGGGGGTTTAGTGAGTTTATATTTTCTGAGTGTTTATTTCCATTTATGTGCATGAAAATATATCTTCCATTTATTCTCTCTCTTTTGTGTTCTTATGCATATTTTCACTAAAGCCATAAAAATACTGTGTAAATCCAGAAGCAGATACTCACTGCTTTACAGCATTTTCCGTCTTCAGAGATGTTACAGGCATTAACTAATTAGCCATCATAACAATCCTTTGGGTTTTGTGACAGAGAGACAAAATACTGAACAACAGCAGCAGTAAAATGAGAGAGACTAGGGCAGATGATTTATTTTCTCTCCATTTTCTCCCCATAGTGATTTCTTTGGGATGACGACAGTAGAGTAGAGAATTTCCATGTGGATTTGGAAGCTTCCACTTCATCGGGTTAGTTTACTTAAGACTCCTTACTCTTTCTGTGTGGGGAGCACTGTTTTGATTGTCACTTTGTGGGGGAGTGATTGGTGTGATTCCCTTGCCTGCAGTCTAAGAGAGCCTGCAAAGGAAACAATTTTGTGATTCCATGACCATAGGTGAAGTCCACAGTGCCATATGTATAAGATCACCCACTTTTCTGAGATCTCCCTAATGCACATTAGAAAGGCACAATGGGGTTATATCTTCAGGACCAAATTTTTCAAGCCACTTCTAAACTTGTGTATGTAGTTTTGGTGTACAGTCATTTGCAACCCTCAACCCGCTTTCTATTGTATGAGCACTTATATATTCAAATTGGATAGTTAGACTAGTTGTTAGTAAATCAAATGGATCTGAGGGAAGGATTTGTCAAAATAGGGGGGAAAGCATCTTTGCAAATGTAAGGAAGGAAGCAAGTAGAGATGATTAAAGATAGGTAAGAGGGATTGAATGAGAATGAGGGAGAAGGGGAACCCAAGATAGATTGAGATGTTAGAGGCAGAAATACAAGGGTAGCCTCAGAGTCGGAGGCTGGCATGAAGAAGGAGAGAGTGGAACTAGCGGGAGGAAGAAGAGGAGAGGGAGACAAGGCAAAATGGTTCCTGCTGGATTAGAGTTAATTTTGTTGTTTAAAATATTGGCAAGATTCTGGTTCAGAAACATACAGCGAAGGAGTGAGTTGGGAAAAGAAGGTGAACTCAGTAAGGTGAAATTGAGGAAGAGTTACGTGATACAGGTTTTATAACAAGCAATGTTTAAAATATTACCTACAAATAAAATATTTTAAAAGAATGTTATTGAGGCTACAAAGGCAAGCACTCAAACCTTAGGAAATGTCAATATTTAGGTAGCTCATGCAACCTTAATTCAGCCCCCTTGTGCATATGCATTATGATACAGTCTTTAATTACAAGATTACCTAAATTTTTTTTCCACAGGATCCCTGCAACAGACACAGGGTTCTAAAGGTTTTAGGAAAACACTATCTCTTACAGCCAGATGCTCAATGCCTCATGACATTTGTAGAGGAGAGCAGGGCCTGCCACTTTCAGCTTACTTTGCCTTATTGGATCATGAATAACAAAGCACTGTGCTCAGCAATCCTACTGGTAGCTCAGCGCTTCTCTCTCACAACCTTCATCCATGTCTCTGCAGGGCTGAGCCTTACTGCGTTTCACAGTGATTTGTACTGTTTTTAAAAGCAAACATTTAGGATCCCAAAATAAAACGTCTCTCTTTAACTTCTTGCCTCGTAATGGTATTCACAGTTTATTATATGCGCATACACATTTTAACTTTTAACAGTGAAGATCTAATATATACAGTAAAAATGCAAATAAAATATCTTGGGGGACAAGATTTAAAATATTTAAAAGTTAAAAGATTTAAAAGTTCCAGAGAGAGATCTTCACAGTGGTCTTGACTTCTATGCTTTTTATATTTGCTAGGGGAGATTCATGCTGCGCACATACATGCATGCCACAAATAAAAAAAGTGGAAACAGAACAGCTGTGTTTTCCCAGAACAGGAAGGAATAAGCTGCTGGGAGACCCCATAGGGCTTGTCTAGACTAAGGTAAAAGATGTATTTTTAAAACATGTTAACTGACATGATTACATAAAATATTTTAAAAATCTAATGTAGACTTGACAAGTTGTATGTTAGTTGATACACCTGGTCTTCACCTTGACCAGTTAACACATTTTAGGGATTTTAGAGCTTTGAGCTAACATCTTGTAAAACTACACATCTTTTTCTCCGATTTAGACATACTCGCAGAGGGTTGTATCCTCCTTGCATGATGTTAGAGCACTGCTCTTGTGGGGGACTCCTGTGTTGCTATGGAGGGTGGTTTTAGTATTAGGGGGAGGTAGAATTAGATGCTGAGGAGCTCTGCTCCTGTACCTGCTTCATGGCATGTGGGAGGAGATTCCATATGTCAGTCCTGACTCCCATGGAGTTCTTCTGTACAAGGCCCTTTACTCAGGTCTGTCTTTGGGGACAGGATTTTCACTCAGGCACATAACAGCATTCTACAGAAAAAAGTGTTAAGTTCTCTAGTGTTTATGAAGACAAATTTTTGCTTAGATTATCTTTAGTTCCTCATATATAATAATCCTATGTATTTCTGATATTCTTAGCAAGATGGAGATAATCTTTGTGTATAGTTTGAATCAATTTTGTTTCTGCACTGGATTTAAATTTTAATTGGTGGAAGCTGGTACTTTAATATTTAAACAGTTTAAAGATTCCAAACGTAAGTATAAAAATGGCCAGTTAACTATCTAACGCTGAGCAAAATAATTTCCCATACAACTGTAATCAAGTTTGGAAACCTTTAAATTGATCTTAGAATTTGATATATTAAGGTCTCAATTTTGGAGTTATTTACTAACTTAAATATGTTGGGTTTTTTTGAGTATCATCAGTATAAGTGAAAAATAAAACAAAAAACCTTTCAATGTTGCAGCAATTTAACTGAATTTGCATTATTTTGAAAAATGAAGGTAACTAGTACATAATATTCTCAACCTGCTTTTGTATTTTTTAAAAGAAGCTCACAGACAAGTCACACTTTTGAGGCTTTTACATTGATTGAAACTTTAAAGTGATTGCACCTATGCAAGAAATATTTTAACCATAGGTTAATGCATAGGTGCTGGAACTGCGGGACGCTGCTGCGTCCCCTGGCTTGAAGTGGTTTCCGTCATATACAGTACAGGGTTTACAGTTTGGTTCAATGGCTCTCATCACCCCCACTATAAAAATTGTTCTAGCACCCCTGAGGATGGTGATTAGGTTGATTTCATGAGGATGGTGATTAGGTTGATGTGACTTTTGGTGCTTTGATCAGATTCAAGAATCTATTAACCAAAAAAGAATGATATGTTAGACAATACTGCATTATGCAGGTAAATTATGTGATACAGCATGGCCAGAGGGCAGCAGGAGAGTGGTTTTTTTTTTTTTTGAGCAAAAAAGGTGTTTTTATTTGCATAACACACTTAAAAAGTAAAAATAGCAGCATATGCAATGTGTGACACAGCAGCCAATCACAATTGTTTTCGCATTAGCTTCAGGGGAGGGAAGTGTTCAAGCTTGCCTGGGCCCAGGGCAGGGGGCTTCCTCGACTCTCGTGATCTTCCACCCTTCCGAGTTACCTGGTGGCCCAGAGTAAGGGGGCTTCATCGACTCTCAAGGTCTGCCACCCCCTCGAGTTACCTGGCGCCACGCCCAAGTGTCACCAACAATTCCCTCCTCAGAGAGCACCCAACAAGAGGGGCAGGCTGTGGGGTGGACAATCCGGTGGGGGGGGGCACGTGCACCCATGTGTGAAAGGACCCCTCTAAGGTGGTGGTGTCCGCAGCAGCAATGGCTGGGGTCCCTTACTCTCTCCCCCGATCAAAGGGTCAAACAAAGGGAACCGGACAGGGACACCGAGCAGAGAACCTCAGACAGCACCCCCCGCTCCTCAAAAGCATCAAGGGAGTTGGTGGACGCTGCCCAGAGGAACTCCGCCCGGATACATGAACGGACCGAGGATCGGAAAACGGCCCCACAGTCAAGCAGGAGAGTGTTAGAAGGGAGCCTTATTCCCTGTAGAGGGAAGAAAGTTTGCTATAGATTAATTAAAGCACCTGAAGCCAATTAAAGCACCTGAAGCCAATTAAAGCACCTGAAGCCAGTCACCTGATAAAACCCCCGCTTCAATCAGACAAGGGAAGGAGTTAAAGCAGAGTGGATTGGTGTTGGAGGAGAGAGCAGTTTGGAAAAGTTGAAGCAGAGTGGATTGGTGTTGGAGCAGAGAGTAGTTTGGAGGGAAGCAGCGGAGAGTCTGGAGAAGTGCTGCGGTGGGCTAAGATGACCAAGACCCTAGGTAAAGGGACATCTGGTTTGTGCAGAGGGAGGGCAGGAAGCCCCACAAGCTGAAGGGCAGGAGAGGGAAGTAGCTCAGGGGAAGGAACCGCTAGTTCAAGCGGTTTACTGCTATCCCTAGGGCCCCTGGGCTGGGACCCAGAGTAGAGGACGGGCCCAGGTCCCTCCCTCTCCACTCCTCTCCTTTAGGACACTAGTGGGGCAGTTAATACCCCGGTTCAGGGGCGAGAAACGGTGCCCTGAACCCTCCCCAAGAAGAGAAAGCGCGAGACCCATCAAAGTAGTGCCAGCAATTTGCCACAATTAATATTTAACGAATGTGGACTTTTATGTGTTGTACTAAAAAATCTAACATGAGAGGCATGTAAATTCTATTAATAAATAATACAAAATCTAATACTTTTCATAAAACCTGTTTGGCCTTGTAATCACAAGATAAAAAGATATACTTTTATCATGTGTTAGGTAATACGTGAATACGTAATAATTGAAATGCAGTAAAATCCTATTGTGGACAAGGCAGTCGTCGTTTTAACATGTTAGTAGGTCAAGGTACAGGCTTGAGGAGAGTCTAGTGTTTACGTGGACCTGCTAACACATGTTAAAACTACAGCTGCCTTAGCCACAGTAAGATTTTACCTTGTATTAGTTGCCGCAAGTTAGCTCGTATGGTAAAAATCCACCTTTTTTTCCTGGCATGGATGCAGCCTTTGTATGAGAGAAACAGTGTACAACATTAAGGGCTCAATTCAACAGTTACATAAATGAATAAATTTACTCACATGAGTTGTCCCATTGAGTTTAATGGTCGTACTCATGTAAGCACAGTTACTTGTGTGTGCATTTGTAGGATTAAGCTCTAAGATTATAGGACCAGATCTTGTCTTGTACACCTGGGCCTGGAGGAGACGCTTTGTAAGTCGATCCCACCCCACTCATGAAGAACAAGGAGTCATTGACATTCTTGGCACCCCTTTCCTAGAACTCCATGAATTCAAGGTCAGTGTGGGGTGAAGAATGTGATCTGGGTAGGCTGCAGGCAGGGAACATGCATCCCTATGCTGGGGAGGATTGGGTTCTGAAAGATGCTCATTGTCCTCCATTCAGCACTGCTAAGATTCCACAGAAAAGCCAATACAGCCTGGAGTTGAAGGGCACAGAGCAAGCATGGGATCTTTTACTGCAGCCCTATATGAACAAGCAGAGTGACTTTGATACAGCTGAAAAAAAGTACAGATAAGAGGTCATCTGGTAGCTGGAATTTTCAGTGAGGAACTTTCAGAAAAATTACAGATAATGTCTGATCTAGCTTTGGGACAGACAGTGCAGCTGGGACTAGAGCTGGTCAGAAAAAGGCTTGTCAAAAGTTGGTCCCTTTCTTTTTGTTGAAAACTTTTGAGTTTTGAAATGTTCTGACTTGTTGTAGAGCTATCGAAAAACAGAATACACTTTTGTGAAAAATGTACTCTATTGTTTGAGGAAAAATTTTGAAAATCAATTTTTTTCAACAAGCTCTAGCTGGAATGGCAATCAGTGCATACATGGCATAGAAAATAGTTAAGGAAATTATTTAGATTTCCATTCTTTCATGGGGATTTAAACCACAATGATTAAAGTTATTTTTAAAACAATGAAAATTACCTCAATCGTGTAATCTAAAGCCTCATACTGAGCCTAATGTACATGCAGAGTCATATTTAATTCACACAGTGATGGTGTTGATGAGTGATTTAACAGTGTGATAGACTTATCTTTTAATTTTCTGACTTTAGTTAGCTCACATTAGTATTATTCAATACACCACATGCATTTTGATTTGTAACTTGCTAGTTTTTAACTTGTTTAATGTTTTGGTCTTGTGTGCCAAAAACAATTTATAAACCAGTTTGAAAGCTTCCTGAAAGGCTGCTCCAGATTGATTGGGGAAGTACAGTATGCCTTGTGATGGCAGCTTCTGAATCCCACTCCATTGACAATTTAGTTTCAGGAAGTCAGGCATTTTGTGCTCAAACAGCCTAGCACAAATTGTTTCACATGATCTGAAGACAGTGGAGTCTGTCCTGCTGGCAGCTTTCTTCCTGTTGGCCAGCAAAGAGATCAATGGGCTAAACAGTTAGGGTGGGATTTTCAAAGGGGCCTAAGATATTTGGATTCCTAGCTCCTATTGACTTTAAATAGGAGTTGGGACCCAGATCCTTGAAGGTATTTAGGCATCTAACTCCCATTAAAAGCTGGAGGATCTGGGCCTGGATCCTAACTCCCTCAGACCCCTAAGAAAAGCCCAGCTTCATCTTCTGTCTCTCTAGGTTTTTAAATGTGAATGGTTTAAACCTTCATTCGGACATACTATTGTTTTTAGTGCTCTTCGGCATGATTCTGCAAGATGCTGACTCTTCATAACTCCCATTGCTGTCAATACAAATTAAGGATACTCAGCATGTTACAGATCTCAGCTACTTGCCGTCTGTCATTTTTTGATAATGCAATACTAGTTTGACATTTTATTATAGCTTTTGCCACATTTTGGATAGTGAGATGCCTGTCTAAATAGCTTATGTAAAACATGTTTTCTCTGCAAAATGAAAGTTTTTATTGTGAGCTAAAGATAAATTTGAAATGGGAAGGTCTGCAGGAAAGAGAATGGTGTTTCCATGTTCTACTTCCCAGGGCCTTTCGAGCGTGTCTTCTGACGCATCAAACTTTCATTGTACTTTAATTATTGATAGGAAGCAGTTTCTTACTAGCGTAGCACTTATGCATAGTGAAATCACTTTTCAGGAGAAATTATTTCAAGTATTTTTTGGATTGGATTCAGTTTTGCAAATTGCTTGTTTTTATAGTGCCCCATAAATTAAAGCACGAATGATAAGCAAGATCATTATGCTGCCATGAATCACTCCAGTCCTAATGGCCTAATGCACTAAGCTTTAATTAGTAATATTGTATTTTTAAAAGGACAGTGTTGTGAAGGAAATGTGAATGTGCCCTGTTTTATATCTGGCTTTCCCAGAAGATTTTAAATGGATTCCTGTTCTTGGTATGTCTTTAAATAATTGATATGGCCACTTCAAGGCCTTAGTAGAGAAACAGATTATTGGCTGCCAGTGACAAAATTTGGTTTTGGCATAATTTAGCAGAGACATGGTACTGCCTACTGTGCTTCTCTAATTAGAAAGTTTGCCTAAGGTGCTTATATCAGAAAGAGTGGGGAAACATAGTGCTGGCACAACCTGTCATAACAGAGTTATTCCTGCAAAACCTGATTTATACAAGATTGCTTCTTTTAACCCTTTCACACTTCTTCAGGAATTTTCATGTGTTCTTTCAGCAACTTTCATACAGACATTTTTTTATTGATTGTAATTTGTATCATAATATCCTGCATAAGAATCTTTTCCCCCCTCACAATGCCCACAACTTGTTAGTCAACAATAATAACTCTATTTTTAACTTTTGATTGAACTGCCAGAAGTCAGTATGCCAGAACTGAGTAATAGCTCTGTGATCTTATTGCTGTCATTAAACTTGCCTTTCCCTACTGTTTGTTACCTCCTCTCATTCCACTGGGCCAGATCTTGGGTGCTAGCTGTGTTGCACCTGGTAGAGCTCTGTGGAAAGGGGGAACATAAAGGAAGCTGTGGAACATATTTGTATTGCCCAGATCCCAGGGCCCCTGGGTACCAGTCTGATCTGTTGTGCAAAATAAAGCCGCCTCATGGGCCATTTCAGTCTATCAGCTATTCTAGCTGTGTGGGATCAGCCTGATGTTATGTCTCTTTGACTATGCCCCCTTTTCACTGGTCATGCCCTCAGCTTACCCTCTACATCAGTGGCAAAAGGAGGGGAGGAGGAATAGCATAGAGCCAGCTGTGGAAGCCTTATACTGGCCAGGAATTTCCCCCAGCCAGGGGAATCCCCAGGAAGCCTGTTAAGCTGGGGCAAAGCACCCTTAGCAGGACCAGAATCTGGAGCATCATATCTAAAATTAGAATATATGTTGTCTGGAGATCATGTATTTTTATTTTGATTGCAAATCACCTAGGCTAGCATATTGTTGGTTGTTGTTAAAATAAGAAACGGTAATGAATATGATGAGTAGAGCTGGTTGGGAATTTTTCAACAAAACTTGGAAAATGCTGGTTTGTCAAAACCAAAACTTTTCATGCAAAACGGTTGGTTTCAACAAATTTCTCGTTTTGAAAAAAATGTTTTAAAATTGTGAAAACAGTTTCCGTATTTCCAAAATATTCAGATTTTTTGTTCATAAAAATTTTCAAGATTTTGACATTTCATCCTGATTCAGGATGGGAAAAATGTTGGAAAACTCAACAGTTCTTACTGGATGAGATTTTTTGTGGCTCACTCTAATTACGTTGTTTGTCTGGAAAGTAAAGTCATTCAGCTCTGGTATATTGTTCAGCATTATAGAATCATAGAATATCAGGGTTGGAAGGGACCCCAGAAGGTCATCTAGTCCAACCCCCTGCTCGAAGCAGGACCAATTCCCAGTTAAATCATTGCATTGAAGTGGTAAAACCCCTCTTGTTATGCACTGTGGCTCTAAAAAAGCAACAGGGAATGAAGGTTAGTAAGACTTTCAAATCCTTGTTAAACAATGTCACGCTCTTATAACTCGGAAGATCGACAATGATAGGATGGATCACATGTTCAAATTTATTCTGCTAAACATACAAAGTACTGTGAGAGGTGCAACTTTATATTACATGATAAAAGATCTGCTTTTAATTATTTATTACAGTTCAATAAAGGGGCAAAGTAGGTTTCATATAGACTAGCAAAACTTTTAGAAGAACAAAAACAGATATGGAGAGTGGGAGAAATAAAATGAGCAAACTACTGTGAAGAAGCAGTTATAAAAGGTTAAACTGTTTGTTTGTATTTTTCAACATTCCCAGGAAGCTCGTTGCCAACATCCCACCAAGGAATAAGAATGGATGAAACACTAAGCAATTGTGAGAGATGTCTTGCATCCATAATACATCCACTCTGACATATGCTTGTACATGAGTTTATTTAGATATTTTTGCAGCTTGGAGCTCTGAGTTATCAAAACACTTAAGCACGTGGCTAACTGTGGTTTTAATGGGACTACATATGTTCTCAAAGTTAAGCATGTGGTTATGTGCTTTGCCCAATCAGACCCTTAAGTTTAGGTAGATGACTATCCGTATCTAAACAGCAGAATGTTAAAGACAAGTGTATGAGGTGATACAGGAATGGCTGCTAGACATATTGGTGTGGGTATATAAATGCACAGGTTCAATGATAAATAATGTCTTCCTCCTATTTGCATGAAGATTCGGAATTATTGCAACTACAGACATGTTAGTGCATTTGTACCAGGAAGTATTCAGAAAAAAAACATCAAATTGTTGTCTCATTATTCTTTTCCCCAGCAACAAATACTTAAAAGTCAAACAAATCTGATTAAAACGATCAGAGACTAGGATCACCCTGGTGTTGAAATTAAGTTTAATTTCCCTTTAAGGCAAGGTTAAAGTGTTCTCATTATGGGTATTAAGATTTTTTAATGTTTAATTTCCACTGAACTAAAATTTATGGTTCCAATGAAGATCTCATAAGGGAATACTATATAAAATTTTCTTATCCTTCTAAATGATTTTGTGTCTCAGAAATTTCTGTGGGTCATTAGAGTAGCAGCCGTGTTAGTCTGTATTCTACATGCCTCCAGCTTTTACCCAGATCACACCACACGATCCATTGTCTACAGCCAAGCTCTACGATAGAACCGCATTTGCTCCAACCCCTCAGACAGAGACAAACACCTACAAGATGTCTATCAAGCATTCTTACAACTACAATACCCATCTGCTGAAGTGAAGAAACAGATTGACAGAGCCAGAAGATACAATTGACAATACCCAGAAGTCATCTACTATAGGACAGGCCCAACAAAGAAAATAACAGAACGCCACTAGCCATCACCTTCAGCCCCCAACTAAAACCTCTCCGATGCATCATCAAGGATCTACAACCTATCCTGAAGGACGACCCATCACTCTCACAGATCCTGGGAAACAGGCCAGTCCTTACTTACAGACAGCCCCCCAACCTGAAGCAAATACTCACCAGCAACCACACACCACACAACAGAACCACTAACCCAGGAACCTATCCTTGCAACAAAGCCCATTGCCAACTGTGTCCTCATATCTATTCAGGGGACACCATCATAGGGCCTAATCACATCAGCCACACTATCAGAGGCTTGTTCACCTGCACATCCACCAATGTGATCTATGCCATCATGTGCCAGCAATGCCCCTCTGCCATGTACATTGGTCAAACTGGACAATTTCTACGTAAAAGAATAAATGAACACAAATCAGACGTCAAGAATTATAACATCCAAAAACCAGTTGGAGAACACTTGAATCTCTTTGGTCACTCGATTACAGACCTAAAAGTGGCAATTCTTCAACAAAAAAGCTTCAAAAAGAGACTCCAACGAGAGACTGCTGAATTGGAATTAATTTGCAAACTGAATACAATTAACATAGGCTTGAATAGGGACTGGGAGTGGATGGGTCATTACACAAAGTATTTCCCCATGTTTATTTCCCCCCCACACACACACACACACTGTTCCTCAGACGCTCTTGTCGACTGCTGGAAATGGCCCACCTTGATTATCACTACAAAAGGTTTTCTTTCCCCTCCCCCCACTCTCCTGCTGCTATTAGCTCATCTTAAGTGATCACTCTCCTTACAGTGTGTGTGGTAATACCCATTGTTTCACGTTCTCTGTGTATATAAATCTCCCCACTGTATTTTCCATTGAATGCATCCGAGGAAGTGAGCTGTAGCTCATGAAAACTTTTGCTCAAATAAATTTGTTAGTCTCTAAGGTGCCACAAGTCCTCCTTTTCTTTTTGTGAGTCATTAGTTTTTATGTTGTACGCTGTGTTCAGTTGTGGACTAATTTTTTATGTATGTTACTCGCTTTGTTAATGGTGTTAGTTTCAGTAAGGATTTCCCCATCTTAAAGAACATTAAAAAGAATGAAGAACACTGCTCATCTAGAATGTACTTGTGTAATTGACTTATTAGAAGTTTACTGTTGGGCATACACTTGCAAGATTTTTTGCATTTCTTTTCAAAATGAATCTTGGTGCAAAAGAGAAGCTGTTTAATTGTGATATAATAATATTCCAACTTCAATAAACATCCTTTCCTCACATATTTGTTATACTTTAGAGTTACATTATGGCTTGACCCACAAGGTTGGCTAGAGCAGAGGATGAAACATGCAGACAATCTCTACTCTACCCTACCCCCAGACCTAGCCACTGGTGCAAGCCTCAGCAGGAATACTGGACCTGTGCTTCCAGACAGCTCTACAGTTTTAGTATTAGGCGTGAAGTATATTAGTCTCATCTGTCTCCTACTAATCTCTGCAATTTTAAAGTGATATTTGGGTATTTTTTTTTTACCAAAAATGTAAACCAGTAGGATAAAATATGTAGCCTTACTAAGATATATTCAAGTGGAGTAATTTTGTTTTAGTTGCTGTGTCACATTCCCTATAAAACAAACCCCTGTAGCTAACATGCATATGCTGTGAGGTCTTTGACTGTCTGGGTAATTCTAGTGTTGAAATTCCTCTCATTTCCTCCACCCTGTTGAACGCTGTAACATATGGAACCACAAAGTTGCTTGCCACTTAGAAATATTTTAAATGGCTCAGTTGCAGTACCTTCAAAAGTGGATTTTTCTAACATGCATTCTTCAAAGCAGAACTACATCTCCATATCATCATAATCATCAAAAAAAAAATCTTACCTTACCACTATGAATTCTGTCAACACCGTGATGTTTTCGATAGGGACTGTTTGTAAAAGGGGCCTGCATCCTGCTATTTAGTGTGCTGCAAACACTTCAGCATACAGGTGCATGAATAAATATTGATTTTGTTCTTCATTGGTTTAGTTAGTAAACTAAAAGGTGACAACATTTTTGCTGAATAATTGTTCTTAAAAAATCCGAACATTGTATTAAACAAGTATACAACTCTTTGCAAGATACAGTGATTTTAGTAATCCAGAGTTGCTAATTGCTAGGATACTTTGACAGTCACTTACGTGCTTTGTTATGACACTGGCATTTAAGAGTTATTATAAAAACCTTTTTATTGTCTAATAGTGCAGAGTTCCCGCACAGGATAAAATTAAAGCCTTTAGAGGACCTGATCCTGCTTGCAGATATGTATGGCTATTCCTGATGCATCCACTCAAACCATCTATTCAAATACCAAACATTTTTGATGCATAGACACTCTACACAAAAAGGAAAGGAGTACTTGTGGCACGTTAGAGACTAACCAATTTATTTGAGCATGAGCTTTCGTGAGCTACAGCTCACTTCTTCGGATGCATACTATGGAAACTGCAGAAGACATTATATACACAGAGACCATGAAACAATACCTCCTCCCACCCCACTCTCCTGCTGGTAATAGCTTATCTAAAGTGATCATCAGGTTGGGCCATTTCCAGCACAAATCCAGGTTTTCTCACCCTCCGCCCCCCCCCCCCCAACTCACTCTTCTGCTGGTAATAGCTTATCCAAAGTGACCACTCTCCCTACAATGTGCATGATAATCAAGGTGGGCCATTTCCAGCACAAATCCAGGTTTTCTCACCCCCCCCACCCCCGTACACACACAAACTCACTCTCCTGCTGGTAATAGCTCATCCAAACTGACCACTCTCCTTACAATGTAAATCTTGGGAGACAGGCCAGTCCTTGCGTACAGACAGCCCCCCAACCTGAAGCAAATACTCACCAACAACCACATACCACACAACAGAACCACTAACCCAGGAACCTATCCTTGCAACAAAGCCCATTGCCAACTGTGCCCACATATCTATTCAGGGGACACCATCAAAGGGCCTAATAACATCAGCCACACTATCAGTTCACCTGCACATCCACCAATGTGATATATGTCATCATGTGCCAGCAATGCCCCTCTGCCATGTACATTGGTCAAACTGGACAGTCTCTACGTAAAAGAATAAATGGACACAAATCAGATGTCAAGAATTATAACATTCATAAACCAGTCGGAGAACACTTCAATCTCTTTGGTCACGCAATCACAGACATGAAGGTCGCTATCTTACAACAAAAAAACTTCAAATCCAGACTCCAGCGAGAAACTGCTGAATTGGAATTCATTTGCAAATTGGATACTATTAATTTAGGCTTAAATAGAGACTTGGAGTGGCTAAGTCATTATGCAAGGTAGCCTATTCCCCTTGTTTTTTTCTACCCCCTCCCCCCCTGACCTTCTGGTTAAACTTGGATTTATGCTGGAAATGGCCCACCTTGATTATCATGCACATTGTAGGGAGAGTGGTCACTTTGGATGAGCTATTACCAGCAGGAGAGTGAGTTTGTGTGTGTATGGGGGTGGGGGGGGTGAGAAAACCTGGATTTGTGCTGGAAATGGCCCACCTTGATTATCATGCACATTGTAGGGAGAGTGGTCGCTTTGGATAAGCTATTACCAGCAGGAGAGTGAGTTTTTGTGTGTGTGTTTTTTTGAAAAAAGGGGGTGGGGGGTGAGAACCTGTATTTGTGCTGGAAATGCCTCACCTTGATTTTCATACACATTGTGAGGAGAGTGGTCACTTTGGATAAGCTATTACCAGCAGGAGAGTGAGTTTGTGTGTGTGGTTTTTGGAGGGGGGTGGGGAGGTGAGAAAACCTGGATTTGTGCTGGAAATGGCCCACCTTGATTATCATACACATTTTAAAGAGAGTGGTCACTTTGGATGGGCTATTACCAGCAGGAGAGTGAGTTTGTGTGGGGGGGGGCGGAGGGTGAGAAAACCTGGATTTGTGCTGGAAATGGCCCAACTTGATGATCACTTTAGATAAGCTATTACCAGCAGGAGAGTGGGGTGGGAGGAGGTATTGTTTCATGGTCTCTGTGTATATAATGTCTTCTGCAGTTTCCACAGTATGCATCCGATGAAGTGAGCTGTAGCTCACGAAAGCTCATGCTCAAATAAATTGGTTAGTCTCTAAGGTGCCACAAGTACTCCTTTTCTTTTTGTGAATACAGACTAACATGGCTGTTACTCTGAAACACTCTACACACTGCACTGACTTCTCCACAGCAAGCATTGGCTTTTTCAAGCCCCTTCCAAATCTCTCTTTGCCCCCTGCTTACAGAGCTAGAATGGAGGATAGATTAGAAGTGGGAAGAGTACACATCAACTTCCAGTAAAGATGTTCTAAGGATAAGACTCTAAAACTATCCACAGAAATTCCACAGCTGGAGCTCCTGGGCCCTGAGTAAGCACTGTAAGATTTGGCCTCTAGAGCCCAAACTGGTGACATGCTGAGCACTCTTCATTCCTATTCACTTTGGACCTGAACTTGCAACTTGGACATAAATAGGAGTTTTGCTATTGATTTAAATGGGATGTGGAGGATGCTCAGCACCTGACAGGATCAGGCTTATAGTTTGCACGTTTCATTACTTACAGAAAGGCATAATCTTGCCCGGTGCTGAGCACCCTTAATTCCCATTTAAGTCAATGAACCAAACCCCAAGGCTCTTAAATCAGATAAAATTCCAGTGAAGCTAGTGGGAATTTGTCTGAGTTGAGACTGAGACAAAAAAAAAATAAAGACCTCTAGATTTAGTTGGTGTTGTAAGTATGCAGTTTCCCACTATTGTTAAGTGTCATCAGTTGATCTTTGACCCCAATAGATGCTTTTGACCATGCATTGTTTGTTAGCTAACAGGCTGGGGAGATCAGTTTGTTTTTCTGTCTCCCTTCCCTCTCCCCCATCCTGTATGCATTCTTCTCTTCTCTTCTCTTCTCTTCTTCTCTAATAGTTCTGTGCTGGGTTGGTGCTGGTGCTGGCTCCTTTCTTCTACTGGCACTAGTAGGGAGATATAGCTGGTGAAAGTCCCCTTTGATTTCAGAGTTGATTTTGTCTTCAGTTGAGGCGGGGTGATGTCAGTGATAACGTCCGATGTGCAAGTGCATGGGTATGTTGGGAATTTATTAGTTTGAAGCATGGTGATATGGTGTACCGACCCCACACTGGGTCAGAAGGAGTTAATGAGAGCCTCAGAAGTCAGTCAGCCCTACCCCACCCGCTACATGCGTGGCAGGTATCAAGCTTGGAGGGAGGGGCTAAAAGGGCGAACCTGGCTCAGGTGGGGGCTTACCAGGAGAGAAAGTGAGGACAAGCAGATTGCTGGCTTACACTAAGCAAGCTGAACTGCTGGCAGACAGAGCCTTCCTGAAGTGAAATAGGCTTGCAGCAGGGAGCCCCCAGCAGTGGTGAAGGAAAGCTGGGGCAGGGAATCTGCCTAGGATTCCCTGTGCTGATGGCAGAAGATTCCTGCAGGGTCAGGGATTGCCCTTCAAGGAGTGTAGAGAAATCTCTCCTTCAGCAAAGTAGCTGGGTGGCAGAAAAAAACTCTGCAGTGAGCCTGGGGAAGAGGCTTAGAGAGAGAGAATCTGATACACAGTGAGCTGAGGAGAAGGTTGTGGCAAGAGCCCAAGATAGGAAGTGGTCCAGGGAGATGTCAAGGGGTTTGTTTATTAAAAGATTGCTGGACCAGAAGCCAGTGGAGCTGGAGGGTATGGGTTCTCTACCAGCCCATCAAGGAGGGTGGAATAGTGGACACCCCTGACAAGGGGTATGCATTTCAAAACTCCCTGAAACCACTGGTATGGCTTAAGGAGTTCGGAGTTGGACTGAAGGCCCAGCATGAAGCTGAAGGACTATTAGCTGTTGGATTACTGGGTTACCCCAGAAGGGGTTGGACTGTATGTGGCCTCGCTGGAAGGCTGAGTCACAGGAAGAAGCAGACCACTGCTGCACCAGAGCGGCTGTCAGCGAGGAATGCAAATGGAGGAGAGCTCACTATGCCACTCCCAGCCAGAAGGGTGCATGTGGGCTGGTAAGTCATACTTTTACGGACCTCATGGGGGTTGGGACGGGCAGTTCTGAAATCTTGAGTTGAAGGAGGAGGGGATAGTATTTCTAATGCTACATGGAGTACATTAAACTAATGGCTTCTCAGGATGCCCAAAACTGCTGCTACTTACCCTGGGAAAACCTGTAGCTTATAAAATTATAGATAGGTAGAAAACCTTCCCTCCTCTCCAAGTTCCTTGCAACAGCAGACTTGCTGTCCTGCCCCCACATATCTGGCAGCAAACTGGGAGTGTTTGCCTAAATACAATTTTTCCTTCTTTTTTTTTTTTCCGGTTCTTCCTGTGGCAGATTTTGCAGCGTTTGATCATTGTTCTCTGCCCAATTTCAGAAAGTGAACACCCCAAATTTAACAACTGTAACAAAACTAAAAAGGGAACAAAAATATAAAATGGCGATAAATATTTATGTAGGTGCACTAGCTCCGTCCTGTCAGATCCAGATAATGTAGTGCGGGCTCTGACCTTATTGCCAGGACTTAGGCTGTATGTTAGTGAACCCCAAGGTTTCAAACCCTGTAGGAAGAGCTCAAATGACTATTGTACACCTATAGACCAAGAATTCTGAATTTAAGGCATAGGCTGAGGAGATGGGGGAGAGGCCACGGGGGCTATGGACCAAGTAATTTTTGGCCTATCATAGGTCACTTTGGGGCAGGGTCTCCAGCAGAGCCAGGAAGGAGGCGGTGTGTTGCATTGCAGGGGGAAGACCCCTGCCTGCACACTGGTGAGAGCCAATAGGCCGGAATGAGAGGCAGGCCAGCACCATAGCACAGGAGTCATTGTGGGGGAGAGGGAGGGTTAGCACAGATTGGGTACATCTTTCAGCACCTCCCCGCCCCAACACACACACAAGACTTTCCACCCACTGGAAGCAGGACACAACCCCTCGCCTCATGGCCCCTCCTCCCCTTTAAATGGTGCTTCACACCCCAATTTAAAGCAACTGTTCATCCATTGTTCCCCACAGTTCATTCCCAAACAATGTAACTCTCCTCAGCACTCCCATCTTCCCCTCTTTGTTCTATTCATCCCTATTTTTGAAGATATACAGCAATCCATTTCCTGATCCCATCCCTTCTCAGCATCTGCCATGCTTTCCCCTACCCACCTTTGCACTACCATGAAGGACACATTCACAGATCTGCACTTTGTGCTTCACAGGGAGTGTGCAACCCTTGGGTGGCTCTCCCCAAATCCTGTCTCCCCTTAGACAGTAGATTCATACCGGTTGCACGACTCATGACTGCAGAGGTGGCAGCTGGATTAGCCTCTTTATGAAGAGTGAGGAACAACTATGCCATTTTTAAAAATCAGCATATGTAAAGTATATATTTTTCTGTGGACTATGTATGGACTTAAAGTTAGCAGGAGTTTGCACAGCTCCATTATGATTCAGAGTAATGCCATCTAGTTCTTGTGGTCACTGAAAGGATAATACTTTATTATGGAGTGATAAGGCTGTCTCTTAACTATTAAGAAGCTACTACTTCTCCATAATTGTGGGCCTGATCCTCTAATTCTTGCACACCCAAAACTCTTAGGGAATACAGGATTGTGTCTTTCACTGGGGTCCAGTATAATCTGTGTTACATTATTTAATTTTCATTGTGTAAGTGTTGAACTAACGAATGCATACTTGTGTTTACATTATTTCTGGTAATGGATTCCCCAGGAAACCAGGGGTGGGAGGAAGCATGTGAGAAATGCAGCCCGTTTGCTTGACCTCATTTTGATTCTTCTTTGCTACCAGTACCGCTACGTACATGTAGAAAGAACAATTGCAGCTAAAGTCTGTAACAAATATTTGTGTTTAACTTTTTTAAATTGTCTTTAAGTTACGGTGCAGTGGTTGCTAGCAAAGAAAACTGCACCCACATATGTTGTTTGAGATAACTTTCAATTTTTGAAGGTATGGGCTACGTAAAAATGCTTTGAATAATGACAAACACTGTAAAGTGTGTTGTACAGCATTATGAATGTAGCTTCTCATTCTCATTTAAAAATAATATTTACTGTTAAATGCCTGACCAAAAAAGAAAGCAGACTTACTGGTAAATATTGGCCAAACCCTTTCATCATTATTCATGCACTCCTAGTGTCTATATTCCTGCCATCCCTGCTTTATGTTGCTTCTAGTCCATTTCATACTATGTACTGGTGCCAGTCGTTGAAAAAATACTCAGAAATGTTAGCTTAGATTTCTTTGTATAATAATATTTCAAACGAATAGATAGAAATCCATGTTTTGATATCAACATTCCTAGTGCAGCTTTAACAAAAGTCATGCCATGGAGTCAACCATTCGATTTCATCTCATGCTATAATGTCCACCACTAGTACTCTGGGTTCCAAAAGACTCATGCCAACATGTCTCGTTCCAGCATCAGTGGGATCTGTAACTACAGTATGAAGTACTGGCTCTTCAACCAGATGTTGGACTGAAAAATTATATATTTCCCTTTCTTTCAACTCTTAATAACTATGAGTTGGGGGGGGGGTTGGTCTGAAAAGAGCTACAAGCAATTGTTACTTGTGATTCCATAGAGAAGTTATGTAGGACAACATGCTGTTGCACCAGGGCTGAATCATGTTAGCAATTTAGAAAGTATGCCTGAATATGATATAGTCATGGGTCTTGCTTGGATCCTAGTGCACTATGACTATATGTTGAAGATGACGATCCTTTTCTGAACGCTCTATAATCCCCTATTTGCCACATGATTACCTCTTTGTAGAGCTACTGAAGCTGCCTTTCTCCTAAAAATGACTTTTCAAAAATGTGTTTGTTTCTGATTATATTCTTGAAATTTCCTACTTCTGAGAAGAAATTGTACTTACATTTTAAGAGGTGTACTATAGTTCTACAAGGCTGCCAACAGAAATGTCCATTTCCTCAAACTCTAAATGATTGTTTGTAATTTTTCATTTTACCTTTAGTGGACCGTACCTGCTGTGAACAACTTTTGTGGTTCCAGGTGGGGAGTCCTTTAAAATTAGAAGATATTTCAGTGATTAACATTGGGTTTTAGCTGAATGACTCAGAATGATTTTAGAGAGAGATGGAAGGAGGAAGCTGCCAACCAGCAGTACTGATGTTTGGCACCAAACTGAGACAAATGTGGAAAGTTAATAAAAGAGAATTTAAGGGCTTGTCTTCATTGCAGTGTTAGCTTGAGGTATAACTTTACTGAGGCTCCTAACGAAACTTCCATCCACACATGAAAATTTCTAACTCTACTTAAAGTGATGCTTTAAACTCAATCTAGCCAGTCTGCCAGGGGATATGGGTTGAAGTTCGAATGTTACTGACACTCCAACTAATAATGCAGTGGGGACCCAGCTACTCTGTGCTGCCGATAGAATCACTTTGTGTTGCTAATCCAATTACTTTGTCTAATTCCAGTGTTGTTTTGCAGTGTGGCCACTCTTTGGGGAGCTAGGCTAACCTTGAGAGGAGTTAACTCAAGTTGTAGATAACTTGAGCTAACACTGCACTGAAGATGAGCCCTGAATTGATTACTGTCGGCTAAGTAAAATGTGAGGGGAGACTTTCAGGGTTGGGATGCATAGGGGTACAAATTAAAAGTGTCTGGTGGAAGCTTCACTCTAAATTTTGGGGGAAACTTAATTTCAACTAATGCAATGCAGTGTCTATACCTAAAATGGTCTAAATGGATAATTAGACCTACAGAGCCTAAACTGTATTGTCAAAATTCTTCTTACTGTGCAATTAAATATTTTAAGCAGATCTGTTCAGTTTACTCACAGGTGTGCATCCATTGATTACTCAGGTGAATAAGGTGAGCAGGATTGGACACTTTATTTTCTTTTAGTGCTCAGAGCAGTTAGATTTACTTTTCAAAAGACAAAGCAGTCAAAAATTGCTTGTGGCTAATTTAATTTTAAATAGTAAAGATGTTTTCCGTAGTAAATCCAAACTGGTAATGCAACATGGCCTTTTAAAAAGGGCCCAGCCCTGTCCCTAGTGAAGCCAGTAAGTATTTTGCCATTGACTTAAATTCAAGCAGGGTGAGACTTCTTTATAAAAATCCCCTCAACTTACAGGGCAAGACTCACTAAAGTCTACCAGTCTATTTACACCCATGAGACAAGCAGGAGTTGACCTGTGATGAATTCATGTAAATATTTTGATATAGGGTTGGATCATTAATTTACTTTTTCAATAGACAATAAATATACTATATTATGTTCATGCTGACTGTATACCACTTCCCTCTACTTGGATGGATTCAGATCTGGTCAGGTCCGTTCATGATTACCCTCTAGTGGATTTATATCTCATATATTACAAACAGGGAATGATAGGTTCTCCTGTATTTCACTGATGCATAGAGTTTAAGGCCAGAAGAGAGATCATTAGATCACCTAGTCTGACCACCTGTTTATCACTGGGCCTTAACTTTCACCCAGTTGCCTCTGTATTGAGCCCAATAACTTGTGTTTGACTAAAGCATATCTTCGAGAATGGCATCTTGAATTGAAGACCTCAGTAAATGGAGAAGCCACTGCTTTGGGAGCTTGTTCCAATGTTTAATCACCCGCATTGTTAAAAATTGTGTCTTGTTTCCCATTTGAATATATCTGGTTTCAGCTTCCAGGCTTTGGTTCTTGTTGTGCCTTTCTCTGCTAGATTAGAGCTGCTTCAAATAGTGTAGGCCAGTGTTTCTAGAGCAAAAGCTTCAGGGTTCAATACACCTGCGTGTCTGTGTGAGTTTAAATTGGTGATTATAACATATGTAGGTATATCGTTACAGATTAAATACAAACTACTATCTCCTCACCCCTAAAGTTGTTCTGTCCAGGTCAGGGTTGAGGCATATTGGAAGGGGATTGTAGCCTTATTGCCTATTTCTTTTGACTATGTTTGTAATTGTATAATTTAGCAGTAGGACAGCTACTAATTTGTCAGATAAGGTACTAGAACATCTGAAAACAAGATGCTCAGCTAAAATATGTCAGAATTATTAAAAAGATCTGCAGTTTTAGGTTTATAGATATTTTTTTGTCTGTGTTCAGTCATATTAATAGACCAGAAGTGTGTTAACCAGAAAATGTTTGTTTTATTCTGAATCAAGTTTTATGTATGTTTTTTGCAAAAAATTGTTTAATACTACAGAAATTAATGAAGACCTTTAAATCCATATTCTGTACCGTAAGCATGGATACTGTATTCAAATTATGCAAAAAGAACAGCACGTCCTGGCGTTCAAATTATTTAGGGATATGGTAATCTCATAATAACCAAATACCCTGCAGTAATTTTATCATTGTAATAAAACATTATTAAAATTGTGAGAGAGAAAGTGTGTAGAAAAAAGATGAGATTGGTCATTTGGAACAATTCGTCTTCAGTATGTTAATCTATTTCTTTAGATGTTTCCATCAAACATTTTGAATATTTCTCAATGAATTTACTTCTAGAAATGAAGATACATTACAGGTGAGACCCAGATTAGAGGTGAGACAAAATTTAGGTATGGTCATAATTAAGTTACACTTTGGGACAAATTATTATTCTTAAAATAGAGTGGAAAATAAAGGGTTGATTTTGTTTTTGTTTTGTTCTGTTTACCATACTGAAAAAGGTAGTCATTAGGTAAGAATGTTGAACAGATTGTTGGCGATGAATGATGTTCTTTCTCTGTCTACAGGGTTTACACACCTGGGGGCGGGTTTTCAAAAGAGCTGAGTACCCACTGAGGCACATAAATAAAGGCCAGATTTTCAAACAGCAACTCCTGTTATTACACCTATGGCCAGATTTGGAAAAGAAGTCAGTACCCAACTTGAAAATGTGGCCACTTATTTTGCTACCTAAGGGAGCTGAGCTCTTTTGAAAACCTGGCCTGTAGGGCTTGATTCTACAAAGATGATACATGGTAAAACTCACTCAATAGTGTAGTTGAGGGTAAACAAAGTTTACCCACTTCTCATATGGGGAATATGGCATTTAATTTAGGTTAGTTTACCTACTTCTTTTTTTTTTTTTAACCATTACACCATTGATCTCCCTGTTCCTGCAATGCACTGTCCATTGAAGGGGAGACGCAGCCCTTTGGGAACAATCTTTGTTACCACTGTTCCCCTCCATAGAGTTTCCCCTTAGGGGACAACTTGAAAACCCATCAGATTTCTGTGTGAGTGGCCTCAAAGACCGAATCTGCAGACTCTTTTGACTCTCCTGGCCCTTTCCCCTTTTCAGTTATCACTTTTTGAGTAGCAGTATCTAGTGCTGCAATCAAGGCAGAATAAGAGGACCAGATATTCCAGTCCACCATAAACCCTTTCCCTAACCATGTATGTGAGGAAAATATGAGCTCTTCACAGTCCCTTTGATTCAGTTGGTCCTCCAAGACTGTTGCTGAAATTTCCTTACCCATAAAATGGTCCTCCAGTCCTCTCCCCCAATCCTATAAAGAGATTAAAATAGCTCTGATTATAATAGTAGAATTCTGACTGGGGAAATCCCTGTTCTCCCTAACGATTTCCACGTAGCCAAGAAGCAGAAAAGAAATCCACAGTACTTTTTTGGCAGTGCCCTTTAGTCTTATACAGAATATTGTTATAGGGCTTTTTTTTTCTTTTAATACTTGTTATGTAATGGCATGTTGAGTACACTGCTAATTTTTCTCTGAATAGCTTCCTGGGTAATATAGATGGCATGCCCATGTCAGATATAGTAATGTGCCAATTAAGTGGTGTTTAGATCCAGATTAAGTTTAGGCCACGATTCAGGTTCAAGGCTGAATCAGGGCCAAGATTCAGGTTTGGAATCAACAGTACTGAACAGCAAAAATCTCAAACTTCTGGCTGATCTCACATCTTGAATTCTGGAAATTTTGTGAGGTCAGCTGTTCTTCTGAGATTTCTATTTCAAGCTTTTTTTGATTCTGTCCACACCCATGTCAATAAATATTCCTCTTTGGTTTTGGATCTGATCAAGAATAAAAAAAAAACAGTGGTGGATTTGGATCTAAGGGTTCTAATCTGAAACCCACATCTACCCATCTCTAATATATTGATATTTAGAAATGCAGTGAAAGTCTAAAATAGTGAAGTATGTTTTTCCACAAATCAGTTCACTAAAAGTGAAATCTCATGACTAAGCAGACGTAATATGACTCATTATTCATATTACATGAAACAGTCTACTGCACAGCTTTATTATGCCTGACCTCACTATAAGCAGGTACCACTGCAAATGTCAATTAATATTCTATACATTAAATATACCTGATTTCCTGTAGCTTGTGTTAGATTAGGAGAAGAGACTCACTCACCGGAATATGTCGCATTCAGGTGAAAAAGGTGGTTTAAAACTTTTGACTTTCAAGTTTACCAAGTTTACATTACTTTTAACCAGATAGAATAATTTCAAAGCAAACTGAGCAGACAGTTGGTTAAGTTTAACGGAATGAATATAGAAGCTGTCTAATCAACTGTTAGTTAGCTGTCAGGTTTAACACAGCAAACCTCTTCAATCTCTCACATGGCTAACAGTGTAAAAATGTAATTCAGACAGCTCACTTGTTCATTATACACTGGAGTTATGGGATAAGCCTGTGTTCAGAACTGGTGATAATATTTTGGCCCAGATGGTTTAGGAAATTATGCATTGATTCACATAACTTTTTGTGTGGTAGGTCACTCTTAACTTTCAAACCCAGACAATTGTGTAACTTGAACAAAAGCAAGCTTCCCAATTTTTACTTCCCAGAGTGAATTAACCATTTGGCAATTCTGCATCTTGTGGATTGCATTCCATTCTCCACACCACAGTTCCAGCTCTTATCAGTAGCCATATTGACTTTCTTCATATATACTTGACCTCTCTATATGGATTATTCTTTGCTGAATCACCTTCAGCTTTAAATTCAAAGGGGGGAATATGATTATATTTGTTCATTCTTCATATTTATGCTTTCTTCTAAGTAGTGTTACTAATACTACAGTGTACATTACATCAGAAAACCATTTTGCCCTGAATAATTTCTTACATTTGATTGAGAAGAGCACAAATGTACAAGATTACTGTGCTGAGGTTTTAGATTTAACTGCCTGCTTAAGAAAGGCTAGAGATGTGGTTGCTGGAAGACATTATGCCAGTTCAAGTTTATAACATTAATGATCAGGTGCCTCCTTTGAAAATATAGGATCGGATTCTCTGTCATTTTACTCTAGTGCTATGCTGGTAAAACTTCACTGGAATCTCACCAGTTTAGAACTGAAGTAAGAATGAAAAATCAGGCCCAAATAAATATAATCTTTAAGGGAGTATATAAAGAGCCAAGAATTTTTGCTTTAGGAAATCTTAACTTGTTAGCAGGCATGGTGAGCACATAATAAAAGTTCATACCTAGGGTAAAATTCATGGTCATGCTTTCCCCAAAATGGAGACTTATGATCAGTCTTAGTATTATGGAATGATATGTTGGGTTGAGTGATTTACCCATCTAGAAAAAATATTATTTCAGATGAATGAGGGTCTAGAACAATTTAATGATATAGGACCTGACTCACTAAATGTGTGTATTTGGCTAGCCAACAATAAACCTTCGTTAGTCAGCATTCACTCTCCTGACAAATGCAATGTTGTCTACTTATAAATATTTACAGATAAGGTTGTTCCATGGGTTCTCAAACTGAGGGTCGGGACCCCTCGGGGGTCCCAAGGTTATTACATGGGGGGTCGCGAGCTGTCAGCCTCCACCCCAAACCCCACTTTGCCTTCAGCATTTATAATGGTGTTAAATAAATAAATAAAGTGTTTTTAATTTATAAGGGGGGGGGTCGCACTCAGAGGATTGCTATGTGAAAGGGGTCACCAGTACAAAAGTTTGAGAACCACTGTATTCTGTATCTTTTGGTACTCTCCTTTCCTTTCTATACCCTGCCCCCAACCCCAAAAATGTAGGGAGGATGTCTCTACTATGAGATCTAATACTATCAGAAAGTTAGCAGTTCTGTTTGTAAGGGTTTTGAATGCAAGGAGCGAATATAATTGTTGTCAGAGTCTGTTAGTAGAGATGTTCTAGACAAAATTTTCTCATCCACTTTGGTCATGTAATTGTTAAGATACAGTTTTCTCAATAAAATGACTTCTGTAGGCAACGCTTTTCTCCTTCAGGGAGAAAGGACACATTAAAGCATTGTTGACTGAATGAATGAATAGTTTTCTGTTTCAAGCTCTCCCAGCAACATTAGCAGTCAGCAGAAATAAATGAACAAATGTTAAACATAAACCCTTTTACATAGGGCTAGGTCTCCCTGGTACTATGGCTCTCTTATTTGGACTCTTTCTTAATCTACAAATCTGATTAAGAAAATCTTAACACATCAAGGAACACCCCTGATTCTTTGAAGCCTTATAGTGTAATATTAGTAACCCCAACCTAAAGACTACACTTTTGGGTATCTAGGACTTAAATTGACTATGGCTATTGAAAGTTTAATTTCCTAGATGCATAATATGACATAAAATCCATCTGCCATTTGACTTGCTCAGAAATGAGTATTGCTCCATAATTTTTCACAATTATTCGAAGGAAAGATACATGTATGACACTCATGCTTGGCCCAATCTTTATAGTTATGAACAGTATCTCGGGGGGGAAGAGAGGAATCCATCATTCATCCTTCTTTACTTGCCTTTTTCCTAAATATTCAGTTTATTTAAATATAAAGCCTATGTTTCTTGTCTGATCTATTTTTAATAGCACGTTTAATTACAAGAAAGGACAAACTGGTTGGACTACAGAATTTCTTCTGTAACCAATAATCTTTTAATTGTATATTCAACTAATGTGCCAGACAGTGGCTGGCCCTTAAATGGGTGTGTGTGGAGGAAGAGGGCAGGAGGTAAGCTCCTGTTTTGCAATACTAGTCAGTCTAGAGGAGCAGGGAAGAAGCATGGATATGGTGACAATGCTAAACCAGTTCAGGTTGGTTGCAGAGAAGTGGCTTAACCATATTAAGGGGGGTAGTCATAGCTGTGCTCCCCCTGTGTGCCCCCCAACATTTCTTCTAGGACAGGGTAGCTCTAAAACAGTGGTTCTCAAACTTTTGTACTGCTGACCCCTTTCACATCGCAAGCCTCTGAGTGCAACCCCCACCCCTTATAAATTAAAAACACTTTTTAATGTATTTAACACCATTATAAATGCTGGAGGCAAAGTGGGGCTTGAGGTGGAAGCTGACAGCTCGCGACCCCCCATGTAATAAACTCGTGACCCCCTGAGGGATCCCACCCCGCAGTTCGAGAACCCCGGCTCTAAAAGATACAGTCTAGTTGTAACAGGAATTCATTCGGGGAAGTCCTATGACCAGTTTTATGTGGCAGCAGGTCAGACTCGGTAGGGGCCTTTCTGGCCCTAGAGTTTACGAATCTGTTCCAAACGTGAGCTAGCGCTTTAACAGTGCACGTGGCTGACTAAAAAGCGGTAGGAGCTTTTCCGTGACAAATTTTCAAACTAAACAAATGTTTTGCGTAATTCAAAAATTTTCTTGGGACTTTTCAACAAAATAGATCAAAGCAACATTTTCACTTAGTTAGTTTTCAGTATTTCCTTCAGGAGGTGGGGGTGGGAGAGGCAGGGGGATGAGATGTCAGCGAACAATGTTCAGTCAGCTCTAGTAAATGAGACCAAAATGTTGAGTAACTGCAAAACCCCAGTAGAGACTTCCTCCTGAATTGCCTTTCACCCAAAATTCCCACCTCACCTGTGTAGCATAAAACTACAGAGGCTAAACTATATGCTCTTATAACTTCCTAACCACTTCTGAATCTGGCAGGATAATGATGTTTTATAGAAGAACCGTAGAATAGCAATATCCCAGCTACAGCTGCAGTGAATTGTTCTTTGGCAGAACACTTTAGAAAATAATCACTTCCATCTGAGGAAGTGAGCTGTAGCTCACGAAAGTTTATGCTCTAATAAATTGGTTAGTCTCTAAGGTGCCACAAGTACTCCTTTTCTTTTTCCCATGGTGACAGTATTCTAATGCAGCATGGGATGGTTAAGTGTTTTCACTGTACAGCCCCTGATTTGTAGAGTAAACATCATTGTTACTGTCAGAAAATAGAAAAGAAAAACAGTCACGTTACTACTGTGAGGATCTTAATGTAAAGAACAGAAAAAGAAAAATTGCAGCAAATACAATAAAATAAGAATTTCATCACACCACTGAACCTCCCCATGGATACTGCAGCACATTTTAAAGAGAAATATTGCAAGAACTGTGCTAGGTTTGAGTTAGTATTCATGAAGGTTTATGATTAATTACTGTATGTTGTTACTATTGCAGCTGAATTTTAACTTTACAGCCTGTTAGTATGCTTTCTTCTGTGACCTAAATCCGTCTGATATTTTTGTTTTTGTTAAAAGCATTGAACAAAAACACTCTTGTGTCTAAGGCTTCTCTCAAGCAGATCAAGCAAGTTTGCATTGCTAAGCAATGCTATATACATTTTAACTATCTCAAAATGTTTGAACTCTGTACAATTATGTTAGATGAGGCTCCACATGATGGAAACATTAACTTTTGTTGTTAAACTTCTTTGTAAAAACAGTCCAGTTGAGGGACAAAAAGAGCAAAAATTGCTCTAAGTCTGTAATCAGAGCTAATAACATTTAAGTTTAGAAAAGAGAAAAACATTTACTTTGTAAACGTAAATGAAATTACATTACAATCCAGTGTCTTCAGTACAGTTTTTTTCATTTCCATTTCTTAAGAATGACTTAATATATATTTGAAGAATTGTTTTTAACAAGAAAATTATTCAGAATTACATGGTGTTTGCATATTTCAAACAATCTCAAATTCCTAATCCCATGATTCTGATTTTTATTCTGACCAGAAGCAAAGTGAATATACTTTAAAATACTTTGAAGAAAAACAGACTATTCTGTGTATTTTTATAAGGCAAAAATATAAAGACTGTCCTTGTTGTTAGGTTCTATTTTTGAGATTTAAAAGCTTGTTCCATGTATTGTCTTTACAAGACAAATTATCCTTTACTACTTATGATAACAAGCTGCTTCACAACTCTGCAAATAGAAGTCCTTCATTTCTTGACAGAACAGGTACATGGCAGCAAGCTGCAGAGCAAGCTTCCTCACACTGCCCCACCCCTATCAACATGCCACAGTCCTAAGCTAAATGAATGACCTTGTAGGTTAAAAGGGAAACTCAGTATTCATTCATAAATCTTTTGGCTTCTCTAGCGAGACACTTGTCTTCAGTGACTGTCAATAAAGATGCCAAGTCATGCCAGTTGGGAAAGGGACACATGCCCCCTAGGAAATGGAATGCTGACAACCCCCATTCTTTGTATATAGGTTACTAGCCAGTGTTGCAGCAGGGGACGCTGGTGTTAGATTTTGGTGTCCTTCATCAGTAGTGTGACTGTCTGAATTGAACAGGACACATTGGTAGTCCTGCCGGGTATTTTGCCTTCAGAATGCAGTAGACTACACAAAGTGCCGTCTACCTATCAAATTATTTTCCTGAGGAAGGGTGCCTGTGGACTGCCTACCTTCCTGACAAACACACCCACAAGGCTTGTATTCACTTCTTTCTCTGCAAAGTTTCAGACATTTAGTGCATTTATGACCCCCTAGAAATGTAATAGCATTCCTAGCCACTAAGCTACCTGCACTCATAAACTGCGATGCAACTTCAGCTCCACCTTGGAGTGGGACAGTGAACAGTCAAGCAGGGAAGGGCAGCTCCCAAACGAGCTGGTAACGTCAAACTGGTTTCAAGTAGACTCTCCATTGTCCAGCCCAAGAAAAGACAAAGGTGAACTGTGAGGGTTAATAGACATTGAGACAACTCAAAATTGAAAAGAACATCCCAGCTCTCAACCATCAAGTCAGGAGGTAGTTTTCCCTGCTTTGAATATCTGTAGTGACTGAAGAAAAATACTCCTTAACAAACCCCTTTTAAAATGGAAGAGATTTGAACAGAACTTTGGAGTTCAGTCTTGAAGTGGGAGGCTGTCAGTGAATGTTGAACCACTCATAGCTAGGGGGTATGCTGGGAAACTGGTTTAAGGCAATAGCTAGCACATTAAAAAGGGGATTTTATGTAATATGAAAGTGAAAAATCTTAGGTTGCATCTGTTTGTTTTTCTGTGTAACTTGTGTATGTTTGCTTTCCCTTACGATTTCATCTTTGTCTCAGTGGTTTTTCTATTAAATAAACTTTGTTAATTTTTATCCCAAGCAGGTATCTGGTGTGCAAACTGTGTGGAGTGTGTGTGGCAAAGTAAGCTGATAACTGTGGGGTTGGGGAGGCTGGTGTCCCATCTTCAGGGTTCACGAACCAGAGGGAAATGGTCGAAGTGTCTCATAATTAAGAACTCAGGGAGGATGATTTGAGGAAACCCGGGACTGGAAGGGCTGTTGGTGTCACCCTGCAAAGTGTAACAGGGTGAGAGCCAGGGTGAGACCGTGTGCTTGTGGGCTGGCTACTTGTGTGAGGGAACTGAGTCTCAGCTGCACAGCACAAAGCCCCCCCCAAAGTTACAGGGCAGGCAGTGACTGAACCTTGGTCCATGCCAGGAGACTTGGAAAGCTTTACCTGAAATTCTGGGAGCCAGTTGTCTCAATGTCTTTCCATCCATTCTAATTGTCCACTATTGTCTTTTCCTGATCTGGACAAGTTGAAGCCAGTTTCATGTTAACAACTGGCTGGGGAGGTGCCCTTGACTGCTCACCGCCCTTCTGTGAGATGGAGCTGAAGTTGCACCACAGTTTATGAGCACAGTTTTCTATATAGAAATGCATTAATTCACACCCCATAGCCTGTATACATATCTCATAATGAATAAGTTTAAAATATTACAAGCTTTCATAAAAGTCCTTACTCAGTGTATTTTTATTAATAACATAGTATGCAATCAGTTCGTTTAAATGGGAATTTTTAGGGGGTTTAAACCTTCTGTTCTCCGCTCTGGACTCTCTCTCTCGTCACTTTTTAGTTGCAGCTAATTCTGTGAGGAAAAAAAACATGCATTACTACTTCATTAAGAAGCAGGAGGGTTGTTTGAGGAAAATGCTTTGTTTTTTCCTAACAGGAGTGGCTTTCAGGTATGGTATAGATACAGTAGGTTTCAATGTTTTCTGTGAGTTCAAGCCTTGAGGGTCAGATGGGTTTGAGTTTGGGTGGGTAGTCTGAGTCTCTAACAGAGCCTCAATGTCCTCACTGTCTTTTAGCACAGGCTAGCTTGAGCCCCACTAGCATGAGTCTATCTACCCAGGCTGGGAGGCTCATTCCTACCTGCAGTGTAGACATACACAGTGAATCTGTTGCATGGAAAAAACTTCTCTGTCATCTATAGTGCCCCACTCCAGAACACGGGGACTCATTTATTCATTTTCAGCCTGGTAAGGGTTAAAGTTTGTTTTCCTGTTGTAAAGTGTGGAATAGGTGTTAGTTTGTCAGGTGTACTCCTGTACTCACAGGGCATTCATAGCTCTATACAGTCTGTTTTTATAATGTTTAATGTTGGCAGTAGAAACACTTGGAAATATATGGTTCGAAAAGCGCATGTTGAGGCTATGAATAGAATTAATCTGCATCCTATGAACTGCACAGCTCATTGTCTGTAGCACAAATATTAGTTATCGTTAAAGGTTTAAAAATCTCTTCTCTGTTATTCTGCCATATGATGGCATTAAATTATATGACAATAATAATAAACTTACATTTTATACCCTTTTTAAAAAAGTTCCCAGATATTTTAAAAAAAAATTAACAATCTGATTCATAAATTATGTACAGGAATCATTTCATCCCATCACTGAAATGCAGCTTCCTCAAGGACCAAATGCAGCAGATATTTAACAGCTCACAGCAACATTATTATAGGACTATTTTAGGATGTGATCCAAAACCCATTGACGTTAATGGAAAGACTCCCATTGACGTCAGTGGGCTTTGGATCAGGCCTTAAGTGCAGGAAGAATATTTTTTCCACTTGATACAGAGAAAAATGAGGTTCTGCATGCAGAAATATTATGCTGAGATATTACTTCATTACATCTGTGGGAAAATAATCCAAAACGGTTTAAATTCCACCTACAGATACATATGCACTGATCCCTATTAAATCAGTGACTACAAGTATCTGAGGGAAGAGTTTTTGGTCCAGGTATATATTCAAGAGGAGGGTGAAAGGAGGGTAATAATGTGAATAGAAGTTGTGAGGGTGACAATAGACTGTAAATGAGGAGCCCAATTCACCACTGTTACTCCAGTGTTACACCAGTGTAATGCCATCAAAGTCAGTTACTCATGTGTAGAACAGGAGTAATATAGTTGCAAATCAGACCCTCAATATTTGTTTAGAATACAGTATGCATCTAAAGAGGCTAATGCAATGTTGTGCTTATTATGCAAAGGCATGATATCATGGATCACATCTGGAATACCCTCTGTACATCTCGGACTTCCATACCTGAAAGATGTAGGCAAATTAGAGGAAAATCATGGAAGAGTGACAAAATCACTGGAGGACTGGAAGGATTGGTTTGAGATTAAAATTAATATAATTAAATGTATATTTTGGATAAGTGACAATTATAGGTGGACAATATAAATGTCTACAAATATCTGAGGGATGCAAACACCGAACTACATTGTGGCTTGTACTGAGGGAAGAGGATTGGCATGGCGGTCATTGTAATGGGGTGAATTAAGGAAGAGAATTTAAGATGAATATCAAGAAAATTTTCCTGAAAGTGGGATCTGTTAGACTGTGAAATAGCTTCTAGGGGATGCTGTGGTCACCACATTTCATGAGATATTCAAACTCAGATTGAGAAAATCTCTAGAAAATAGACTGATCTTGATCAGTGTGGTGTAGGTGTAGATGGCTGCACATATAGGTGAAGAGTCATGAGTAGTCCTGAGAACACAAGGGAGCCCAATCCTACAATGATTTAGATGGCTGCTGTGCAGCTGCCCAGTTACTCCTGCGTAAAAGCTGAAGTTCTAGATTGGTCAGAGAAACTTTGACAGAACTATTTTCCACTGGAGAATACCGTTCCATTGAAATCTAAATGCTGAGCAAAATTGGGTTGCTCTTCCCAGAATTTTGTTTTGGAAGAAAACTGAGGGAAGGAGGGGGGAAATTCAGACTGTCAAAATGTCCCATCACAACATTTTTTGTAATGAAAGATTTCAATTTTTGTTTTGAAACAATTGTGTTTCAATTTTTTTGTATTACATACTATAATGTAATACAAAACTGGTGCCAGGGAGTCAAAATTGGAAAAAAGGCTCAATCAACCTGAAATTATTTTTTTCCAGAATTTTCCCTCCTAGAGAATTTTTGAAATTTTCGGTTTCATTCCAATTTGAAACAAAGCAAAATTTCAAAATCTTAATCTTTTGCGAAATAGAATTTCCATCCTCCATAAAGTGCTACTAAGGTCTAAGAGGGAATCATCTGTATATTGAGAGTGACATTTAAACCAGTCTCTCCTTAAACACAGAAACACCCATTGTCAGCCTACAGCCCACCTCTTATACACTTTGCACTCAAAGTCAGAGAGTTTAAGGACAAAAGGTATCACCAGATCCTGTATATCACAGGTCGCCAACACCACCCAGCATGCCCATACTAAACCCAACAACCAAAATTAGCCCAAAATATTACATCCCATGGGAGACTAAAATATGTGCCACAGGCAAAGTATAGGAGGAACTGAGGTGTACCAATGAATGAAGTCACTGCAATGGCAGGGAATTAATTGAGATATGCCCAGCTTATCTTGGCAAGTGACTCCATTTTCAAGAGGAAGGCAAAAGAAAAAACAAGGTCACTGCCAATCTGACGTGGGGGAAAATTGCTTCCCAACCCCACATATGGCAACCAGTTATACCCTGAGCATGTGAGCAAGAACCAGCCAGCCAAGCATGTAAAAGAGAGAATGCTCAGTGCCCTCAGATTCCCACCCTCTCCAGTGTCCCATCTCCAGATGTGTCCATTTCTGATGCTTCAGAGGAAGGAGACCAAATAAATAACTCAATTTCTGGCCCCCTACAGGTGACCAGCTAAACCCCTGAAGTATGAGCTATAGGAACATAATACATAAACAGGAAGGGACGTCAGGGCTGCCAAACCCTGTCTCCTCCATCACAAGCAGTCTTATTTTACAGTCCCACGCAGAAACTTGTCCAGCTCTCTCTTAAAACTAATTAAGTTGTTTGCCTCCATGACTCCAACTGGGAGGCCGTTCCAGAACCCCACTCCTTGGATGGTTCGAAACCTTATTCTAGTTTTCAGCCTGAATTAATTCATGGCCAGTTTATACCTATTTGTTCTTGTGCCAACATAGTCCTTTAGTTTAAATAGCTGTTCACCCTCCCTGGTGTTTGCCTCCCCCTGCCCCATGTATTTATGGAGAGTAATCATAGCCTCTCTCAGCCTTCTTTTTGCTATGTAAACAAGCCAAGCTCTTGTCATCTCTTCTCGTTAAACAGGCCCTGCATTCCCCGATCATCCTCGTGGCTCTTCTCTAGGCCTACATCTACAGATTGTTCACATTTGAATTCAACTTTCTTGAACACAGGTGACCAGAATTGCACACAATTTTCCAAATGAGGTCTTACCAGCGCTTGGTACAATGTTACCAACACTTCTCTATATCTACTGGAAATGTCTCACTTGATACAACCAGAAAGTAAGGAACTGGATGTGCAAGTGGCTTCAGTCTTCCACTCAATTAGGAGGATAATGCCTAATACCCTAGCTTAATTGCATTTCTCCTCCTGTCACATCACATAGAAGTTCAATATCTTTGTGCTCCTTTCTGCATGGTGATTCCAAGCTCTATCATAATCAAAACCATTGTTGGTAAAAATCTTGTATTTGCACCTACTGGTCTGGTGTAGGATTGACTAGGTGTCCAGTAGCACTTTTCCATCCCAAACTTCTAGGAGACCTGCTATTGGGTAACTGGAATAAATTATACCCAATACCTCTTGGATGCACTTGTTCTAATTTGCAAAGAAGTGCTAACCAATTTCTTCTCTCAGTTACTTTCTGGTTATTTATTATAATAAAGGATTTTTGATATGTATTTAAATTAGGACCACCAGCGTAGGTACTCTCTTGTTTAAACATCCAGATCATTTAGGTTGAGATGTAAATATTTTTTAAATTGTCAATTTATACTGAAGAAGTTACTTTTTGTATGAATAACTATAAGACCAATCTATTGAAAAAATTGGTGCTCTCACTACATGCTGAAAAGTCTTTATGCTAAAGCTTTCCTATTACTATGGGTATGGGGTTGGGGTTTTGGGGGGATTTTTATTTTGTTTTGTTTTTAAAATAGTGGAAGGCAGTTTGAGTGAAAGTGATCATTACATGATTGATTTCATTATTCTGAAGAAAGGAAGGAGTGAGAGCAGTAGAATAAGGACAATGGATTTCAAAAAAAGCAAACTTAAGCTCAGGGAACTGGTTGGTAAGGTCTCATGGGAAGAAAATCTAAGGGAAAAGGAGTTCAGGAGAAGCTGGCAGCTTCTCAAGGAGACAGTATTAAAGGCATAATTGTAAACTATCGAGATGTGAAGGAAAGACGGGAAGAATAGTAAGAGGCCAGTATGTCTACATAAGGAGCTCTTTAATGACATGAAAATCAAAAGGGAATCCTGCATTAAGTGGAAACATGAACGAATTGCTAAGGAGGAGTACAAAAGAATAGCACAAGCATGAAGGAGCAAAATCAGAAAGGCTAAGATACAAAATGAGTTACACCTAACAAAGGACATAAAAGGTCATAATAGGTTCTTTAGATACATAGGAGCAAGAGAAAGATGAAGGGCCATGTAGATCCTTTATTTAGTGGGGGGAAAAGAGCTAATAATAGATGACATCAAAAATTCTGAGGTCTTTAATGACTGTTTTGCTTCAGTTTTCTGTGAAAAGGTTAATGGTGACCAGATACTCAACACCATTAATACTGTATTAACAACACAGAAAGATAGCAATCCAAAATAGGGAAATATTAAAGAATTAAAGATTAAAGAATATTTAGATGTTAGGTATATTTAAGTTAGTAGAGCCTGATGAAATTCATTGTACGGTACTTAAAGAATTAGCCAAAGCAATCTTGGAACCATTAGCAGTTATCTTTGAGAACTGATAGAGGATGGTGAAGTTCCAAAAAACTGGAGAAGGACAAACATAGTACCTACCTTTTAAAAAGGGGAATGACAAGGACCCAGTCCGCCTAACTTTGATACCTGGAAAGATACTTGAACAAATATTGAACAGTTTGTGAGAGGGTAATACAGTTAAAAGGTATAGCCAGCATGGATTTGTCAAAAACAAATAATGCCAAACCACCCTAATTTCCTTCTTTGACAGGGTTACTGATGTAGTTCATGATGGGAAGCAGTAGAGGGGGAAGCAGCAGACGTGCTATCTTTATTTTAGTAAGGCTTTTGATGCAGTCCCACATGACATTCTCATAAGTAAACTAGAGAAATGTAGTCTAGATGAAATTACTATAAAATGGGTGTCACATTCTAGGGTGCAATCCAGACCAGTGAGGGGTTGTGTCATCACCTGCCCAGTAACCCAGGGTGCCTTAAAATGCTTTACTGCTGTAACTCCTATGTCTGGATGCTCCCAGCCAGCATGCACTGAGTGGCTGTCGACCAGCAGTGCTGACTCCAGCAGCATGCTTATTACTCCATATAGACACTCTGGCCTCCACCAGCCTTAGTTACACCTGGCAAGATAACCCAACTTCCCCAGTTCCAAATTTTCCCCCAAACCATGTGCTCTGGAATGTCCAACCCTCTCTTGGACTATTCAGAACAATACTAAGGTTTGTTTATCCCTCTAAAGAGACAAACTGCACAGTTTAACACTAAGTGAAGTTAACTAACATTTTAATTCAAACACAGCACTGGGTTGATTTTTTTAAAAGTAAAACAAGTTTATTAACAAAAGGAGGTAGGATTTTATGTGAGCTAAGGTATGAAGGATAGAGTTAGAAATGCTTACAATCAAATAATAGTGAAAACCCTTTCTAGTGGCTAAGATTTCACACAGCAAACTACAGCCTTTTTTTCAAAGTACCTTCCAGCAAGATGGCTGACCTCCCCTTGTGTCAGGATCTCCCATGAAGTCCAAAGCGCTTGGTTCCTTTCTCTTCTGCAGTGAAAGATAATTTGGGATTATTTGCCCCTCTTTAATAGTCCAGTGAACCTTTGGAATGGATTCATTTGAATGTTACCCCCCAAGGTAAAGTTTATTCAAGCTGCGAGGAGGCGACATGGAGTCTCCTGGTGAAGGAAGATTTATGCTGGGTTCTTCTCCCACTGGTACTTATTAAAATGCAAATTGATCTGGCCCTGCAATATCCCCCCCCTTGTTAGCTTTATGGTTTTGTTTCCTTTTATGTAAATGTATGCTCATTGTCTCTTCATGTACCATGGAAGTACCTTCCAGGTAGCAGAACCACATTCCTTTGTCTAGGGTGTAATAACTTCAGCCCTGCATGGCAGCCACACTTTAAGAACATAATTCCCAATATGTTGTAGTTTTGAATTTGTCCTCTACATACACTGCACAACAGTATTAATGATCTGTATGTTAGCTTTCTAGTGATATCATACACAGTACCTTTTAGATACAGGTTAGGATGTTAGTGAGTTGGGGTACCCAAAACTGGTCAGGCCAGTTGAAACTCACTACCAGAATCCAGGTATCAGAGGGGTACCGTGTTAGTCAGGATCTGTAAAAGCGGCAAAGAGTCCTGTGGCACCTTATAGACTAACAGACGTATTGGAGCATAAGCTGTCATGGGTGAATACCCACTTCATCCAGATACCAGTGACCCTTGGCCTTCTTGCATTGGGATGCTGTTAAGTCACAGTGGGTACACAACTGATTGAAAGATCATACTCAAAGAGGAGTTAATGGTTCGTTATCAAATTGGGAGGATGTATCTGGTCAGGTCCTGCAGACATCATTCCTGGGTCTGATACTACTCAATATTTTCATTAATAACCTGGATAATGGAGTAGAGAGTACGGATATAAAATTTGTGGATGACACCAAGCTGGGCGGGGTTGCAAGCACACTGGAGAACAGGATTAAGAATTCAAAACACCCTTGGCAAATTGGAGAATTGGTCTGAAATCAACAAGATGAAATTCAATAAAGAAAAGTGCAAAATATTTTACTTAGGAAGGAAAAATCAAATGCCACAGGCACAAAATGAGGAGTAACTGGCTAGGAGGCTCTACTGCTGAAAAGAATCTGGGGGTTATCATGGATCAAAAATTGAATGACTCAGTAATGTGATGCAGTTACATAAAAGGCTATTATCATTCTGGGGTATATAAACAGGAGTGTTGTATGTAAGACATGAGAGGTGATTGTCCCGCTCTACTCTGCACTGGTGATGCCTCAGATGGAGTACTATGTCCAATTCTGGAGGACACACTTTAGGAAAGAAGTGGACAAATTGGAGAGAGTCCAGAGGAAAGCAACTAAAAGGTTAAAAACCTGACCTATTAGGAAGGTTAAAAACAACTGGGCATGTTTGGCCTTGAGAAAAGAAGACAGAGGAGAGACCTGATAATTCTTCAAATATATTAATAAGATATAAAGAGGAGGATGATCAATTGTTCTCCATGTCCTCTGAAAGTAGGACAAATAGTAATGGGCTTAATCTGGAGCAAAGGCGATTTAGATTAGATATTAAGAAAATCTTTCCAACTATAAGGGTAGTTAAGATCTGGAATAGGCTTCCAAAGCAGGCTGTGGAATCCCCATCACTGGAAGCTTTTAAGAACAGATTGGACAAACACCTGTCAGGGATGGTCTAGGTTTACTTGGTCCAGCCTCGGTGCAGGGCACTGTTTCTGATGACTTCTCAGAGTCCCTTCCTGCCTTACATTTGTATGATTCTATTAAAGGCCAGAGGCTACAAACTCTCCACTTGCCCAACTCCCCTTGGCTTCAACAAGAGCTCTGCACAGGAAGCACTTATAGGAATGTGCTCTATAGATCCAGAGTCCATTGAATACAATAGGGATCTTTCGACGGGCTCCAGTGGACTTTAGAGCAGGCTCCAAGGCTGGAAAACTTAATGCCTCTTGAATAAAATCCTGCCCCAGTTCAAGTCAATGGTAAAACTATAATCAGCTTCAATGGGCCCAGGATTTCACCCATTGTTATGATTGCCAACACTCCACAATTGGCCTAGAGTCTCCAGGAATTAAAAACTAATCTTTAATTAAAGATTATGTCATCTGGTGACATCTCCAGGAATACATTCAACCAAAACTGGCAACCATGCCCATTGTGTTGAGTAAATTTTACTGTCCATTTGCTTAATTGCTTGCAATACTGTAATTGCTGTGAAATCCATTTCTAGGGGTCCATTTTTCCCTCCAGGCCTGCATGTAATTCTCACTGTTGATTATGTGTTATGCAGCTGTAGTGTGGGGAGAGGACTCCTTGCGTGCTTGTAAAGAACGTGTTGGCTTCTTGAATTTCGATACATAGCTACTTTAAGGGTAATTTTGAAACTAATTTGGGAGTTTGACTTTTAAAGAGAGTGAATTATTTTTCATTTAGTGACCTTCAAGCTGGAAAGTATAAAGCAGTGTACACTGAATCCAATGCAAGGCAGTTATTACAGCATTTTCAATCACCACTGAAGTGCCAGTGTATTTATTGAGAGAGAAGACCAGGTTATCTTGCTATCAAAACATTTGTCAGAGTGAGGAGAAGCTATGTATGCTAACTGGCTGTCTTCAGTAAACCAGTAAACTAGAAAGGTGGAGAAGGAGCTTGCATTTCGTGAATCTTTAATACTTCTTTTCCATTCACTTTAAAACGGATGTGATCTCCTCCTTCATTTTGTACAGTAGTTAACATTACAATGTTTCCAACCATCTCATTGTTTGATGAGGTGGACTAAAGAGTTTTAGAGTACTTGTACTGTATTAGGGAGAGAAATTTTGTACAATAGAGGTCTTTTTTAGGTGATGATATAACAAAAGGATGTTAAATTGTACAACTATCACCAGTTCTCCTTGCAGTTTAAAATACAATAATTGGTCTGGTGTCAAATACAGAGTAAAGAAAATGACTTCATTTTATCAGTGGGGCCAAATATAATAAAGTAAGATAGCACTTTTGACGCTAGATTATATGAGACTGCCACTCAATTAAATTAACTGAATAAAGAAGTAGAAAGATTGAACATGCTATGTACTTATGAAGGAAAGGTACTTAAGGACTATAATAGCTATTACAAATAATTGGGATACTTAAAATGATGGTTTTGGTAGGCTAGAAAAAAATTACAACTAAAACCATAATTAGATCTAAAAATGTATATGCCATTAAACCTGGAGTCTTTTGGAAAAATGAAATTGTTAACCTGCCCACACTTATTTTACAAATATTTTTATTAACCTTAATACAGTATGCACAGACATATTTTGATAGCTTAATATTTACTGGGGGATTGCTTAGGTGCATTTTAAAGCTAAATTTTAATCAAGCTTCATCTCTGTTGTACATGAGGAAGAGATTTTTCTAATAACAGATGAGACAGAGGAGCCAGAAATCTGTCCCAATCTAATGAGAAAACAGGTTATGAACTCAGCATCACTGAGGACTGAGACCAATTTAATACTACGATGAGGACCATTAAAGTTTATTAGATTTGTCTATCAGGAGAATTAATACAAAAATGACATGGATTATTTATGAAATGTGTATAATCTGAAGCTAGATCGCCTTCAAATCTCTCAGGTGAGAAACAATCTTCGCCACTGATTTGACAAAATTGTCATTACATGGCTAGAGCAAACATATTTGGAAGCACATATTAGAATAACTGATATGGCAACAGGAAATAACATATGTTTATACTGTGGTGCCTGTACGTTCACAAGAGAAAAAGCCAGAAAATTTATTCCTTTAAAGGTAAATTTAGAATTTGAAGTTATAGAATGAAGAAAAAAACTGCAGTGAGATCCTAGAAGTTCCAGTTCAATTCTTATCTAGAAGAAAAACCTACAGGACATGCAAACCACCCCCTAAGAAGCCAATAATCTGGACAATTGCAGAAAATGAAATCTAATCTTAAAACAGCCTCTTTGCATAAGCAAATACAAACACTAGGGCCTCCAGCTCCTGCTGATCAACGCAGTGGTCAAGAAGCACGTCATCATCCACAACCTCATTACAGAAGAAGCCACTGGCTTTGTCTGTTTCACAGAAATCTAGCTTAATGATCCTGCAGGCCCAGTGCTGGCTCACTTAATTCCTGCAAGCTACTCGTTACTGCAGACATAGATACATACAAGGCAAATCTGAAGGGAAATAGCCATCCTATTCCAGTCCAGACTTGAATGCAAGTGAGGCTACCTAGAGATAAAAACATTGAGAACATCGAGCTACTATAAATCCAGATACCATGCAACACAGAAAATCTGCTCATGTCCAGACCACCAAAAAGTAAGTTTCCCCTTGAAGCTGATGGGGATGTTCTCTGGCATGGCAATGAAGTTTCCAAGACTCATTGTCCTGTGATATTCCAGCTTCCATGTTGACAAGACCTCTGATTCAGTGGTCCAAGTCCTCCTCTCCACATATTCCCTCTTCAGTTTCTTGCAGAGAATCTCAGGATCTACACAGGATACACTCAACCTTTTCTGTTTCCAAGCAAGAAGAGTAACCAGAATGTCCCTTCCCCTCAACTCCAGAAGGTTATCGCCCTCAAAACTCTAAGCAGTCCTTGCAGGTAACTCCATCAAATCACTATGAAATGGACGATTTAGTGAGTCCCTTCAGCTTCTGGCACCACTTGGTCCTTATTGTAAAGCCCTGCTTGAAACTGGCACAGGTTACTAAAGGTAACATCTCCCCCCAAATGATCTCCATGACAGCAGTGATCCACAGAACAGTCAATGTCAACAGTGAATCTTATGGGTGCAGGGAGTGGAGCTCTCTCAGCAAGTGGAGAGCAAATTTGGAATTCCCTCCCAAAAGAAATCAGGATAATTCTGACCTTCAAGAGCAAAAGGAAAAATACACTTCTTCAATCTATCCTTCCCTCAATAACACACACACATTACTTCAGAATGGAAGAGGAGGAGAGACTGATGAACATATATATGTGTACACACAATAGTTTGGGGAAATAATTATATATTTTGGTATCATGATGACCATATGGAAGCCTGGGAAGATAGGTAACATTGCAAGATACAGGGTTTTATTTTTTGAACTCATGGTTTTCCCATGTCATTGGTTTTAAGTCATTATTTTGGAAGAGATTTTTTCTTTGTCTTCATGAGTTACTTAATCTCTTCCTCATGCAAACTGCCCCAGGAGCGGGTCGGAAGAAGCAGACCCTGAACCCACAGCTTGGCAGATAGACTGTACCATGAGGCTGAACAAAAGGCAAAGACTCTGAGTGCTACTAAAATCTTAGTCTGTCCAGTAAGCATACTAAGTGTATTTTTTAACTTACAATTGTTTTACATTTTTATACCTCAAGTCAAGTAAAGCACTAGTCTTCAGTGAACATTGTGTCTAATCCAAGTTTTAAAGTTCATCTTCAGCCTTTTTGTTGTAACTGTCTAAAAAGATAGTTAGAATTTGATACCAATAGAAACGATGTACTTTTTCATTCTCCCATAACTATAAAACAGTTGAAGAGATTTTGTTCAAATATTAAAAAATATCTCCCACAGATGGAAACCGAATGTGGAACATTTCAAACCAAATGGCAAGTCTTTGAGAAAGTTATGGGAATATGAAAACTAGGTTTTACTGGAATCTGTTTTATAGCTGTAATTCAAGTGGAATTGTTACCCATTATTCTGGTGTACCTAGATGTGAGCTGGGTGTGCTAATATGTCAGCATCCCCCTTTGGGCATTGCACAGAATCTGCTCAGTCTAGTGGGGCAGTCAGTGACCTGCTCTTGCCTGAGTCTCTATGGTAGTCCTATTCTGGGTTAGTTTCAGTCCTTCTGAGGTGTATGGGTTTCCCATTATACTTAGCGGGATTCAGTAGTCCTGATCCTCAGGGGGTCTGGAGACACCTTTCTTTCTTAGGACTCTGTTAAGGGATCAGTAGGGGAATCCCGGCCCCCACTCCACTGAGTTTCAGCTCAGGGCCCTTAAACCAGGCAGGCAGAATCAGTTCTCTACAACTCATTCTGCTGTACCTGAGCTCCCTCCTACCTCCATTGGTTCTGAAGGCTTCTCCAGCCTGTAGATCCAGTCATTCCTTCTCTGGGGTGTTGTCTCTGGGCAGCTTTTCACCAGTTTGCTGAAAGGATTTTTCTTCTCTAGCCTGATTGCTTCTCTGGCAGCTGCCCCACCCCTCTGCTTCTCAGCTCTTTTATTCTCCCAGCTGCAGTGAGGCTGCCAGTCAGGGATGACAGGTTGTTGCTGCATTAACTCCTTGGTTGCCAGGCCATCATGTGGTGCATACACCATCACACGAGGGAATACATTACATCATGTAATCTGTTATGGCAGTATTTCATGATTTAGATACAACTTTTCATAACTCATAAGTGTCAAAGATAAATAGAGCCAGAGGTAGGTTATGATAGTTTGTCCCTGCTTAAAGAAAAGGAGTACTTGTGGCACCTTAGAGACTAACCAATTTATTTGAGCATGAGCTTTCATGAGCTACAGCTCACTTCATCTGATGAGGTGAACTATAGCTCACGAAAGCCCATGCTCAAATAAATTGGTTAGTCTCTAAGGTGCCACAAGTACTCCTTTTCTTTTTGCGAATACAGACTAACACGGCTGTTACTCTGAAACCTGTCCCTGCTTACAAATTTCTAATAAGACGCTAATAATAATACATTTTACTTTTGTTTAGTTTTTTATCGTATGTTCAGTGTTGTCCAAGAGTGAGTGTTTGGTGAGCAGGACTACAATTGTTTGGCTTTTTTAAAATTGGTTTTTAGGTGGGGTTGGCATTCTACATTGATGAAGTTATGCTTTGAACATGGTTTCTATGGGCCTAATGCTGTGCCCTTTGAAGTCAAGAAGAGTTCTGTAATTCACTTTGCTAGGACAAGAACTGGGCCCTATTTCAGTTGGTAACTGTTGGTCCTGGAGTAAAGAACTCCCCAAACAACAGAAAGGTAGGTGTAGTTAGGGTTTTAGGATTGGCTGCGGGGAGGAACTATTGTGGTTTGGTTGTTTTTGGGGTGGGATCTGTGCTCTGAAGGATAGTTTTTCTAATTGTTATGCTACTGTCTTTTAAAATAAAGAAATAATTCTTTTCTGTGTCAAACCATAATATTGCTAGTACACATTATTAATATAATAATGGTCATATAAGTAATACAGCAGTGGAGTTGCAAACAATTATTTTAACCATAGACTCTTCTTTTAAAAAGAGAGCTAATAGAATCAAGTTACCATTATAGTCCAAGGAAAAAGACATTTTAAATCAAACTCACCTTGATATATAAAAGTGGAGGAGAGTCGTGGGGGGATATTCATTGATGTACAAAACAATGCTGAAAGTTGAATAGCAGTTATATTAACATCTATGAAGTGAATATAATAAAATGTTCTGAACAAACCAGAGCTTTGAATAGCAAGACTTCAAAAAATAAGAGTGTGTAATTTTATGCATGAGAAGGACCCAATTCTGCTCTTTTTGAAAATGGTGAATAATTCAGAGAAGTGGATGTGTATATCTGCACAAAGTATTGCTACGAGTAAGATATCTATAGGATACACTTAATGGTTTAACACATGCCTACGCCTAGGTGTATTGTTCAGTTTTCTCCTACCATATAGCTCATTCTGATTGCCTAGTAATTTCTTTACATAGCATGGAATAGCACAGTAATTATGACTTTTACTTACTGTAATATGTATAAAAAGAAGTATGATGTGACCAGGAAATACATAATCCTGTTGAGTTACAGTATGTGTATTGCACTTGGAAAAATCATGGATGTCTTTCTAAAAGATATGCTGTAGCTCAAATATAAGTTATTGGCTTGATGTAGGAGCCACTTGATGAAATTTTTTAGGCTGTGTTATAAAGGAGATCAGACAAGATGGTCATAGTGGTCCCTTCTGGCTTTAAAATCTAGAATCAGAAGTAGGATATGAGAAATAAGGAAATATTTGTTGCCTCATTTCTCATATCCCACTACTGATATAAGCAAAAAACTCACAACACAGCAAAACAACGCCTGTACGCTTCAGCTCACCACTTCAGAAAGGAAGGAGGTGAGTTTCCTCACTAAATGAGAAGCAGCATTCTCCAAAAGACTTTCTTTGAATTCTGGTGCCTTTTTGTCCCTGTATCCACTATTGTGATCATAAATCTTTTCTTTCATGAACAGTCATCCTACAGGTGACATTCCCCTAGTTTCTGCAGTTCCAGGAGTATGTTTATCTTCCATCATTCTTTTCATTCAGGCTCTCAGCAATGAACAGAGTATGTTTCTAACTGTGATCAGTCATCAGGAAGGATGATGCATACAGACCACGATAATGGACCTATGAATAGTAGCAGTGGCAAGCAGGGATTATACAATCAATTAGTCTCTCTCTCCTTCCAGTGCTCATGTAATACATTCACTCTTATTGAACAATTCCAAAAGATAGACATTTCCCTAACTAGCATATCCTGCCTTCAATTTACAGATGTCACAACTGTTTCCAAGCTGGAGAGGTTCATGGAATGGAGTCCCTGCGCTGTTGTTCTCCTCAAAAGCACAACACTAAATCTGAAGTGGCTAAACAAATGTAGTTTATTAATCACTACTACTTCCAGATGGAATAAAATAATCTCAAGCTATAATAGAAGGGAAATTTGCAGCTTTCCCTGAAGTTGCTCTAATAGCTAAGCAATATCAGCAATAATCTTTCTTTATCTTTTGGGAAATCTGAAATTCTGTGTCCCTTCTTTTGTCTTAACTCCAGCATCTTCAGTTTTTATAAGTCATTAGTAATGGTTTGAAGCAACTTTGAAGATAAAAGGAAAGTTTCCTGGGTGTTCCCTCTACCCAGTTAGCCAGCAGAGCAATAGACAGGTCTCTTTTCTGTATGTCTGGTATTAATCACACTAAGAGTTGTCTAATTCCAGCTCAACACAGCAGCCCATCTTACCACAAAGTTTGATAGAGCAATAGAGAGTTTCTAGCTGTGGAGAGAATTGGAAAATCATGGATTTCATAGACCAGACATAGATTTTTGCCTTGTGGATTCTGAGAGAAACACCAAAAGTCTTACATCTTCTATTATCCTTCCTTGAGACAATTCCTTGGTTTCAGCTGCACTTCCGTATATCATACTTCTGTAGATGCTACTCAGATGTGGGTGCTCAACTTGCACAGATTCTGGAATAACAGATTGTAGTTCCACAGGAAGTTAAGCAGGTTTTCATTTTTGCATTCAGGACAATTGCGCTAAAGTGAATTTACTGGAACCAGGTTGGTTCCTAGTGACAATGTGGTACTGGTGTGGAGCTAATTTAGGATTAAGAATCATTTGAGGAATATTATCCAGGTCCAAGACAAGACTACATATAAACACTGTAGAGATAAGGGCAGCTTTAAAAACTGTCAGACACTGGATTCCTTACTCCAGGACATTTTCAACTGATCAGACAATTTAGAAGTTATAACCATGGGCTGAAATCCTGTCCCCATTTAAATCAATGGACATTTTGCCATTAATGAAAAAACAGGAAGAATGCAGACCAGTAAGGACTGCTATAGTCAGAGGCTGTCCTGTTACTAAAATGCACAGTAAAAACAATCTTCAAAGACACCACAGTTAGCAAAAAAAAAAAAAAAAAATCCCAAAGCTGTGACCAGAAAGAGGCTACAACAGGAGAACAGATCAAATGGACTAATTATGCCAGCTTATGTGACGAGTAAATTTGGCCCCAAATCTAGGAGCTTTCAGAGAGGTAGCAAAGAAATGAGGTTGGCTGGATGTTCTCCTGTTTTTCTCTCTGGGGAACAATCAGGTTCCAGTGTTTCGAAGCAAGATCTCCACACAATGGTTCAATTCCTTTCCAATGAGTTTTCACATTATCCATGGCATACAGAGAATTACACAAGATAAGAAAGAACAGAGCATGACTAATAATGAGTCCAGAGAGAGCAAAACAGCACTGGTATGCCAAATTAGTGCAGCTGGTGACGAGTCTAGATAGTGTCTCTTCTTAGATCTCAGACCACAGAAGTCTGTCTTGCACAGAAATCTTTGAATATTAGCTCTCACAGCCTAGAATGGAGACACTAAGTCTTTTGCAGTATTGTTGTAGCCATGTTGGTCACAGAATATGAGAGACAAGGTTGATGAGGTAATAACCTTTATTGGACCAACTTGTGTTGGTGGAAGGGACAAGATTTTGAGCATCACAGAGCTCTGCTTCAGGTCTGGGGAAGGTACCAAAGTGTCTGAGCTGAATACAAGTTGGGACAGATAGTTAAAATCTTTGTGAAAAACATTTCACAAAGTGATCACTCCATATCTCAACTCTTGGTACTTGTCCTCAAAGAGAGCCTGCACAACACCTTCAGAGAACAAGCTTGAGAACTTAAATTCATAACTCTGCTAGAAACTACAAAACATGGACTAAACAGAGACACTGGTTTTATGGCTCATTACAATAATTATAACACACCCTACTGCCCTGATAACTCTTTATTTCCCACTTCATGTTAAGTGGTCTCCTACAGGGTGTGTGAACCTCTTAAGTTTAACAGTCTGTCCCAACCTGTATTTAGCTTGGTAACTCCGTTTTTCCCCAGACCTGAAGAAGATCTCTGTGAAGCTCAAACTCTTCTCTTCCACTGACATTGGGCCAATAAAAGACATTACCTCACCTACCTTGACACTAATTCTTAACATAGTTCTTGAAACAGAAACCCATCTAAAATCCAGGAGGTCTTCCAACTAGTTCACACACTATAAAATATTATACTGGAGTATGCCACCTTTCTATATAAATAATAAAACTACATATATTGATAAGTATAATCTATCCGTTGGTTTAGGAACATTGCTCCTGGGAATATCACAATTCCGAAGATTGGCTTGTTCATTTGAACTTCCTATGTAGATGACAGATGTCAAATCACAAGTAGCCAGACAGCTCCCAGTTGAATATGGATCTGAGAAGGCTTGTGTGCACTGCTCATTTATTTTGTAGCAAAAGCCTAGAATAAATTATACTCAATATTTGTTGCTGAGACGCCCAAGTTCAGAGGTACTATACAAACAACAGATATGAAAAGGTCAAAATCCTTCCCTATAAGTAATCATGTACTAATTTCAAGATCCTCTAACACAGAAATATTAGACGTGTATCTTTCCCTGAGATTTTTATGAGGATGGCAGCTTTTCGGTGAAAAATGTTTTGTGGGAGGCTGCCTCTAGCTCCTCAAGGGCATGATCCAAAGCCCACTGAAGTCAATGGGTACACGCCTATTCAGCTCAACAGGCTTTGGATCAGGCCCCAAACATACAGATTATTCCCCTTGGTGAAGTGCATGTGAGTATCTGAGAGCAGAATCAAACTTTAGATAAGGTACAGTGACCAGAAAAATAAGTGGTATAGAAATTACTACTTGTTTGGATGCAGATCAACTCTCAAAAATTATTGCATAACTACTATAAATTCTCAGTAATGAAGGTAAGTAGAAGTTCTATTAGTAAAGTGATGCTTTGACTCCTTTGCTCTGAGAAACAGTATTGCAGATATGTAAAACCTTCAGAGAAATGTAAGAATTCTGCAGGTGGAAGATATTGGAAAAAGAAAGGAAGATGAGAGTAAATCCTGAGTGTGTGGTTTTTTTGTTTTGCTTTTTTCTTTTTAGTTTGCCCAAAACGACTATTTGAATCACATACCTGTTGACAAGTTTAGTAATGATCTTATTGCCCAAATGGCTTACAAAGAGTTTCATGGGTAGGGGAAAATGATCAATAGGGTGAGATATTAAAAAGGGAAATTTTCTCCTACTTACTGTGGGCAGCACTGTCAAATCTATTGAATTTATGATCTCCAGGAAATTAAACAGTGACATCACCAGAAAAGATAGGCATACAATGCTTAGGGTTAATGACTTGCTAGATTTTCTAAATCAGGTTATGTATACATTAGCACCTCAGATTTTTATCAAGTAGACTGTTGGGAAGTAACTATGGATAATGAGAGCAAACTAAAATTGCTTTTATAAGTGACAAAGAAACATGTTGCTATATCATGAGCTTTGGATTTACAAATGTCTGCCTACTATCTTGGCAGTGTTCATTTACATGCACATAGTATATTGTTGGCTAACATGATGGTAACGTCACCCACCTTTGAGCTGCTTTCCAGAATTAAAAAAGAACACCAAAAGCAGGATTTGCCCTTTACCAGAGGTTAATCTAACAAGGAAGAATTAAATCTCCTAAAGAAATGCCATTTGCAGTATTCTAAACTCAGGACAAGATTTTCAAAATTGGGTGCCTCTAATTGGACTCCCAAATTCATAGTTAGATATCAAAATCAGTGGCCTAATTTGCAAAGGGGCTGAGCCCCCAACAGCACCCACTGACTTGTTCTTAGCAGAACAGGATCCTGGGAGGTAATTAGGCATCTATCTACCTACGATGTAGCTCTAATCACAGGCTTTTCCTTATGCAGAAGCTTACATGGGGCTAGCCTTGGGTTGATATAGGGCCTTTTGAGCCTGAGGTTTAAGCAGATTAATTGGTTAAACCAAGGATATAGTACATTGTTTGGGATTTGAGCATCATAGCGGGGGCTAAACTGATGGTAATTCAAGGAGGTTCTTGCTTTCCCTCTCTTTCAGTGCTGTCAGGACTGATTGCCTTTAGGAGTTATCTTGTTGACATATAAAGATTATTAGACAGTTGTGGCCACTTGGCCAGAAACTCTAATCGCTGTCTCTGTCCTAGTTGGCTCACTGGTGGTCACAAAATTGTGTCCTTCATGAACCCGTTTAAGCCTAAAACACAATACTTGTTACCTTCCATGGAGCTAGGATTTAGCCAATAGTGAAAGCTCTGGTTTAATGCCTACACACAGAGACACAAAGTTAACTCCTTATTCTCTGCATACTGTTGATTTAAAATCTCAACATTAACATTGTAATAATACAGTTCTGTGCATATAAGTTCTTATTTTTGTATGGAAAACAGTATTAGAAAGGGGAGGGCAAAAGCAGTGTCACCAAAACAATAGGAAGGAGATGCACAGGCGATAAAATAGTATCCATATTTTGGTGCACAAAGGAGATGTCTGTACTAATGAGTCCTTTCTTTTTTTCCCTCTGAGGTGTCCTGTTGGAATACTGACCAGGCTTAACCCTATTTTGCTTGAGATCTGAAAGATTACAGCCCACGTCAGTTTAGTTTGCCTGCATACTAGTGGGGTTTTTTTTTGTTTTTTTGGTTTTTTTGGTAGCTATATTACTTGAACCCTCTGGGAGCAAAATAACAGAAGGAGGAATAAAATCCAGGTCAGGCATGTAACTTTAGAAAGCATTATCACAGGGTTACCAGGCAAGAATGTTTAAACACTGTCCAAATAAAATCTTATTTCAAACCATACAAAAAAAAATCCCCCATTTAGAGCAGCTCTAAGAATCATTTCTTGATTCCATGTCGGCAGAGCCCTCTGGGAACCTTAAAAATATTTCACAAACAAAATTATTACCGGTATCCAAATGAAGTGACCCTCCCAGATAAAAACACAATAAATGTAGAGTGGAAAATAATAGTAAGAATTAAAAAAAAAATTTCGGGGACCATATTGTATTAAGTTTGTGCCACTGTGAGCCAGGCATTGTATGAAGTTCCAGGGGGGAGTGTTACCACTACTCCTCCAGGAAATAGAAAGAGTGGGGTGTGGGGGGGTGTTTAAGATGAATCACCTAGGTTGTAAATGCCACCACAGAGGTACTACCCCTGGGGAGGCTTGCATATACTTGCATATACTGGTCCAAACAGGGTTTTCTGAACTTCTGTCCAAGCGGGCCCCAACCCTTGTGGAAGGGTTGTAGAGACTTTGGCCTAGTAGAGCCCCATAAGACTGATGATGACTCCTGGTATGTTTAGTGTGTGTTTAAATCTGCTTATTGTTTGCATTATGTTTTCTTTAATGCTTTTACCTTAAGAATAAAAATAACCATCTCCTCTAAGGCCACACATAACTTTATTGTTAAAATGAAGAAAATCAGAACACATCCCACCATGATATTTTGAAATATTTAGTAACTTTCTATTCAAAGGTTTCAGAGTAGCAGCCGTGTTAGTCTGTATTCGCAAAAAGAAAAGGAGTACTTGTGGCACCTTAGAGACTAACAGATTTATTTGAGCATAAGCTTTCGTGAGCTACAGCTCATTTCTTATGCTCAAATAAATTTGTTCATCTCTAAGGTGCCACAACTACTCCTTTTCTTTTTTCTATTAAAAAAGAATAGAAAGTTATTGTTTTTGTTTGTGGCTTGACTACTAAGATGTATGTTACTTGTGTTTGGATATTTCGTATAAAAACATAATTCAAACCATTGTTTGTTGAAGAATGAATGCTCACAGACTTTGGGGCATGGATGAAACAAAGTCATTACACATTGAATGAATAAACAAATGTTTCTAAATGATTTAGGAGTCTACACCCACTTTCAGAAGTGATTTAGACATTTAGGAATCTAAGTCCTATTGACTTTCAATGAAAGTTAGACTTCTAAGTGCCTATATGGGGAAGCTTGTACCAGTTACATGGGGAAGTTTATCAGTTTTATTATCCTTCCTGGGTGATATAAATGAAACTAAAAACGGGCCACCTACACTAGAATCAGAATGTGTACATTGCATGTTATGCTAGAATAACTGTATTGGTTTAAATTCACCCTTTATCTTATACCAAAAACCTTCCCCATGTAGACAAAGCCTAAATAACAAAGGGCCAGATTTTAGGTATTTAGGCACCTAAAGAAGCAGTAGGCATCTATAGTGGCATTTTCAAAAGTGTCTACTCAGTAAATGATTAATTGTTGGAAGTATTTGAGAACCTGTGAGTGGCAGTGAATGAGGACAGATTTTCTTGATTCCTACATAGGATCCATATATGGTGTCAGTCTCAACATAAATAGGGAAGGTCTCTCCAACAACCAAGACTCCCTGAAACCCAACAAACCATTCCATTATTGTATCGGGGGATTGTGTTCAACTTCTGAGTCTTCCAATCTTCTGCCTTGAAGATGTTCTTTGATTACATTTCCACTCCAGGTATCTTCATTTCCTTCTCCTCTGAGTGAGGGTTTTCTTTCCTGTTTCCTAGAAGTCCCACTATTAATTTTTCCTCAACCAGTAGTTGAAGGTAAGTGCCTGTTCTTCAGGAGCCAGAATGATACAACTTCCAAAGTCAGTCTGCCCCAGGGTTGTGGTTACCATCTGAGAATTAAAAATGTCAGCATGCTTGAGCCAGCAGGAAGATAGCTGCTTTCAAAGAGTGCTGCAGATCTGGTGAAATCCAAGACAATTAGTGGAATTTCACTTTCTTAGATGCACATCGGGAGAGCTAATTTCTTCCAGATGTATTACCTTGTAATTTCCCCAGGAATGTAATATTTCAGAAGGACACATATACTTAGGACCCAACCAAATTCACGGTCCATTTCGGTCAACTTCACAGTCATAGGATTTAAAAAATCAAAAATTTCATTATTTCAGCTATTTAAATCTGAAATTTCATGGTGTTGTAATTGTAGGGGTCCTGACCCAAAAAAGAGTTGGGTGCGGGGAGGGTTGCAAGATTATTGTAGGAGCGGTTGCCGTACTGCTACCCTTACTTCTGCACTGCTGCTGCTGGCGGCGGTGCTGCCTTCAGACGGGACTGCTGCAGAGCGGCAGCTGCTGGCCCAGCGCCCAGCTCTGAAGGCAAAGCCGCCGCATGCCATGATGGCATGGTGTGGTATTGCTGCCCTTACTTCTGCACTGCATCTGGCAGGGCGCTGCCTTCAGAGCTGGGCACCTGGCCAACAGCCGCCATTCTCTGGCCACCCAACTCTGAAGGCAGTGCAGAAGTGAGGGTGGCAATACCGCGACCCCCCTAACATAACCTTGCAACGCCTTGTAACTCCCTTTTGGGTCAAGACCCCCAGTATGAGGTCTCCTCTGTGAAATCTGTATAGTAAAGGGTAAAAGCACACAAAAGACCAGATATCACAGTCTGTGATGCGTTTTTCATTGCCGTGAATTTGGTAGGGCCCTACTGTTTTCTCTGAAAATGCTAATAACTAAGGTTAATCTTTCACTTGAAAGTTCCTTGCCTGCAGGTGTGGGAGAACTGTGACAAAGTAAGAGTGATTATCACTACTGAGAAAAACAGTGACAAACTTACAAAATTGGATTCACATTTTGATTCTGAAATACAGACATTTGTCATGATGATAAAATCCCAGAATAAAAACAGATTAAATCAGCAGCAAGGAAAACATGGAGGGATGGAAGTTTGCAATACTTTAAAGACTAGTGTGGTTATTACTCAGTAAAGAAACTTCTAGAGGCAACAAAATCCAGTAGTGTATGCATGGGAGTAGATATTTGCCACTACCGAGTTCAAATCCCATCTCCCACACTGACTTCCTCTGCGTCACTGAGGAAATCGCCTCACTTCTTTATCACAGTAACACTCACCTGCCTCACACAAGATAGCATGAGGATTAATGAGGCCTTGATTGAACATGAAAGTGTAATGCAACGTCCAAGGTTTTTATTTAGAATTCTTTTCAAAATATGTATATGTATCATTCCAGATCAAAATGACCTTATAAATATTTACCAGGATGGCATTTCCATTGGATCATATTTTTTTTTAATTAGCAGAAGATGGTCTCTGACTAATTTGGTGTAGATTTTTTCCTGGGAAGATGGCTTACACTTTTTCAGTTGTTCCGTTTATTCCTCAGAAGGGTCCCATGAACTTTTGACATTCAAAGTTCTCCCCACCTTCATTTTCCCACTTTCCCACCTCACTGCTCAAAGCTCTAGGTTATGATTGTCCTGTGTCTAAGGACTGGATAGGGTGTCCTTAAGTGGAAAACCACTGTTGCATTGGCCAAAGGAGTTGCTATGCATTCACTCCTTTCCCTCCCTCCCAGGACTTGTTGCCTCAATTGTATTATGAGTTCCTGTTACCCTGGGAGTGTAAGGTATTGTAGTGCTTTTCATGAAATGCTGTGGAAATGTCAACATAGAGCTAATCCCACCCTTTGTTGTGCTGGTGTAGAAGTGGAAGAAGATGATGTAACAAGCCCCTTAACACCAAGCACAATAACTCTTTGGCACAAAGTTGTACTCTACTCTCGGGCTATGTGTACATTGCAGTCAGAAGGTGTGACTGCAGCATGTGTAGACGTATCCAAGGTAGCTTTGATCAAGGACAGCAGTTCCCAACCAGAGGTCCGGGGTCCTTTGTGGGGCCGGGAGCAGGTTTCGGGGGGGCTGCCAAGCAGGGTCGGCATTAGGCTTGCTGGAGCCCATAGCAGAAAGTTCAAGCCCCAGCATGCGGGGCAGGAGCCCAAGGCCCCGACCCCCATCACTCGGCACTGAAGGTGAAGCCCAAGGAACTTAGCTTCGCGTGGCCTCCTCGGGTGTGGGGCCCTAGGGAATTGCCCTGCTTGCTACCCCCTAATGCAGGCCCTGGCTTTTAATCTACTGGATATGTAGAAAAAGAGGTGTTGTGGCACAGGTGGGCTATGACATTTTTATAGCATGTTGCGGGGGGGGGGGGGACTCAGAAAGAAAAAGGTTGAGAACCCCTGATTTAGGGTGTCCAGGCTCTGCCCACCCCACCACAGACTCACACTTTCTCTGTCCGTCTCTAGGACTCCGGGTACACACTCAAGCGAGTGCTGCCCTTGCTGCCATAACTTCGATGCTATTAATCAAGCTAGCTTTGATCCGTGCTGCAGTCACACCTCTCAGTTGCAGTGTAGATGTACCCTGAGAGGCTTATTGAACTAAAATGAAGGAGCACGCCCCAGGCTGAAAAGAGGACAGAGCTAGGCTCCAAGCCTAATTTTATAGCAAATGTTAGCCATAACTTAGCCAAGAAGGCTTTTGTAAGCTTTTAAAGTCCTTGCCCCCTCTCCATGCACACACACAGTGCTTAAAGCCTGTCCTACATGAGTGGGGTTAGTGCACTGCTAGCCAGCTGGTACTCACACGGCAGCCGATATTGGCACAAGCATTACTTCTGAGGAGCATAACTCGGCCGTGCATTGTGTCAGCCCACCCTGTGCTATGCAAGGGCTGGCTGTCTCTTGTGCTGCATATGGCCATGCAGCAAATCCCCTGACAAGTGACACATTTAGCACATTGCAAAGAAAATAACATGAGAAGCTGGCAAAAGTCTTATTGGCTAAGTCAGCATTTCCCCAACTTTGGAACACCGAGACCCTCGTAAAGAATGTGAAACCAGACACCCTCCTCCCATCCCCCCCCCTTCAGCTCTGCCATGAGCTGTTAAAGGCCTACCCAAAACAACTAGTCACTCAGAATAGATTGTGCAGATCTTTGTAATATGTAGCAGTCTTTCTTTTCTGATATGCTGTGATGAACACTGAATGAGTTAACTAACTTGATGTTTAAAATACCATCAATAGCATTTGAGTTAGCAGAAATTATACCTATCGGGCTAGTCTAGGTTTACTTGGTCCTGCCTCAGTGCAGGTGGCTGGACTAGGAGACCTCCTGAAGTCCCTTCCAGACCTACATTTCTATGATTCTATTAAAATGGATGAGGGTAGTTCACCCATCAGAATTTTTGTTCCAGGGTCTCAGCAAACTGGAGCAGATATCACTCTTCAGTTTCACTTGGGTCACATTTTCAAGGATTTCTTCACCACTATAACAGCTAGATACTTACTAAAAATAAAAGCTGAGACTCTAGAAAACAATTCAGAGGCCTGTCTGCACCCCAGCTAGTTCTTTATCTGCATATGAATTCTCCTTAAAAGGGAATGCTCCACACCTTGGGAAATGCTGAACTAAGTTATGGCATACACTAAACTATTTATTGTAAGTTTAGGAAAGAAAATCACACTGGGATCAAAACCAGAAAGTTGATTAGGGACAGAAGAGAAGACAACTAAGAGGTCTCCAGAACCTAGCATAGACTCTAGAGGTAAAATTGCACCATACTGGATTTAGGAAACCTCCAGGCTTAAGCAGTATAGATAAGGGATCTGTAGAATTCCAAAAAGGTAGCAATCCAATTCTGAATTGAGAGGATATCACCATTACCTGCTAGTCATGAATCATTATGTAATCTTGTAGAAACAGAGATTAAGAATAATTGGATCGAGTATCCTGTGAATCCTGAAGAGAGACATGCACTCCAAAAGTCTTTCTTCCCAAAAGATGAGGGTCAAATACCCATCTCTATTTCCAGGATTCAGTAGGTCCAGTGCTGTTGGAGGAAGGAGAAGGGAACACAGTGAGGGCAAAGGTAGTTGTCTGGCAGTTTCGAATTGAGTCAGCTCTTTGCAGCTGCTGTAAAGGTGCTCTGTTCAGAACAATGGAGAGGGCTAGATTATCAGTGTAACCCCTACTGTACACAACATGCTTCCCTGCTGTTTTATCAGCAGTTATGTCACTTCATACATTAATGTAGCATTGCGAACTCTGGTGATTTTTATTAGGAGTCGCAGGATATTTGGTGTTTTTCTTAAAGGGCCACCCTCCCCCCACACTCCTGAAGCCATGTGACTATGTGAGAATCTCAGCTTTCCTTTAAAAGGAAGTTTCTAGCCCTCACAGCTATACAATAAAGTTTGAAAACATGATTCCCCATCCCCGAAAGACTCACAAAGCAGGTGACAAAAAGATCCCCAAAATAAGGGTATTTTTAATACCATGATTTTTTGGTATGGGGGTGACTCGTGATTTTTCAGTGGTTGACTCCCCACTGTATTTTCCACTACATGCCTCCAATGAAGTGGGCCGTAGCTCACGAAAGCTTATGCTCAAATAAATTTGTTAGTCTCTAAGGTGCCACAAGTCCTCCTTTTCTTTTTGCGGATACAGACTAACACGGCTGCTACTCTGAAACCTGTCAATATGGTTAATGGTAGAAATAGCAGTAATGTCTGTTCTGTGGCTTTTCTTCGCTCTTGAAGGTAGTAGAGGTGGAAGGGGATTGTGTGCAATTCATGGTAATGCCACAAGTGTAACTCAGGCAGGGCTCTACCAGAGCATTCTCATTTGCAGATCTCAGCCTTCCCATTTTTTGTTGACCACTCTTCTTCCTGGACATGCACTGCTGTTGGCCCCACCTCCAACATGGGAAGATGTGGCAGAGCTAGGCATAGGGTTACCAACTATAGCTGGGAGAGTTGCAGGGCGGAGATTATAAATGCCTTATTCAAACACTCGTACACTCCTCCAAAAGATGAATATTGGCTGGGTTTGTTTTCCAGCTCCTGCTGCCCTCTTAATCCAGCCATGCAGAAAATTGTCCCCAACCAAACAATAGCAGCTAAAGTGAGAGTGCACCCCTCCACGAACGCATTCTTCTCAGTGAGAGACGAACTGTATTCCTCAGCACTCCATTGATCTCAGTGAGGTGTGAACCTCAAAGCCTAGTTGGCTCCATTTAAATGCTAATAAGCACAAGCAATTTCTTTTCCCCTCCCCTTTATTTTCTTGGAAGAAAGAAAATACAAAAAACCTGTTAATGCAACATGAAGGTTACATATTTAAACATAAAGTCAAGGATTTCCAAACTGAATGTTCTTGTGGTACCTTATCTCTCCCACACTGCACATATCTAATAATATTTGGCTACTTAGGCTATTAAATATATACTGAGATCTATAGCATATATGCAGCTTGAAGAAGCAATATTACTCCTTGAGCTCTTGCCTTTTTGTCTTTAAATATGTAACCTTAGTATTACATTTACATAATTAACACTGATTATTTGCACTTTTTAATAATTCCATTACAAGAATGATAAGGTTGCAAAATGGAATACTCAAAATGCCAAGTTAAGGTTTTCTGCAAATTTAAGGATTATTCAGTGTGCAGGTTAGACGATATACCATGAAGCACAGTATATATAGTGAAAGAGACAAAGAACTTGTGGCCCTGTGCCATATTTGGGTCAAAATTCTATTTCTAGTTCCCACTGTGTAAATGGAGTAACTCTATGAAAGTCTGCAGATCTACTCCAAATTAATACTGGATTAATGAAGAGCACATTGGGCCATCAGTACACAGAATGCGTAGCAAATAGAGCTGGTCAAAAACTGGAATGTCTTGGACTGGATTGCCAGTCATGAACTACGGTCATGAGACTCCCATGATGCACTGCAATGGTTCAGATGGAAGGAAGTCTGAGTTTGTTTCCTGGGAGATGTAGTTCTGCGCAGGAGTCCAGCCCAGATAGGAAAATGGGGGAATGAGGCATCCAACCGACAAACTCCCAAGATACACTGTGGCAGCTCAGGTGGACACAATTGATGTGGAACTGACCCAAACTGAAACATTTTGATTAGGCTCAACAAAGCAAAATGTTTTGATTTGGGTCAGTCCAACCTGAAACAAAATATTTCATTTAGATTTTTGTGACAGAAATTGGAAAAACTTACGCAACCTTGAAATTTTCTCACAGAATTTTGTAAAAAAAAAAAAGTTTGTGGAAAATTCCCAACCCTCTCTCTCAGTGCATGAGACAGAGATCCACTTACTGAACAATGGGGACAAGAATAAATATGGAGTAGCTTCCTGATTCATTGCACAGCATCCAGGCTTTATGTTGGGGGCTTGATTATGCTGTTTAGCCACAGTAATGGGCTTGGGCTGAGTGGAGCCCAACCACTCCAGTGGGAGCATCTGGAAGCCTTCTCAGAAGCTGCATGCCTGATACAACAGTGATTTATGGCATGCAGATTGCTCCCTACTCCCTCGCATGTTGACCAGCTCTGCTGCCTAATACAAGTAGTGCAGGGTGGGGCTAGCCAAATCCTTAGAATCATAGAATATCAGGGTTGGAAGAGACCTCAGGAGGTTATCTAGTCCAACCCCCTGCTCAAAGCAGGACCAATCCCCAACTAAATCATCCCAGCCAGGGCTTTGTCAAGTCTGACCTTAAAAACTTATAAGGAAGGAGATTCCACTACCTCCCTAGGTAACTCATTCCAGTGTTTCACCACCCTCCTAGTGAAAAAGTTTTTCCTAATATCCAACCTAAACCTCCCCCACTGCAACTTGAGACCACTATTCCTTGTTCTGTCATCAGCTACCACTGAGAACAGTCTAGATCCATCCTCTTTGGAACCCCCTTTCAGGTAGTTGAAAGCAGCTATCAAATTCCCCCTCATTCTTCTCTTCCGCAGACTAAAAAAAGCCCAGTTCCCTCAGCCTTTCCTCATAAGTCATGTGTTCCAGTCCCCTAATAATTTTTGTTGCCCTCCGCTGGATGTTTTCCAATTTTTCCACATCCTTCTTGTAGCGTGTGGCCCAAAACTGGACACAGTACTCCGGATGAGGCCTCACCAATGTCGAATAGAGGGGAACGATCATGTCCCTCGATCTGCTGGCAATGCCCCTATTTATACATCCCAAAATGTCATTGGCCTTCTTGGCAACATGGGCACACTGTTGACTCATATCCAGCTTCTCGTCCACTGTAACCCCTAGGTCCTTTTCTGCAGAACTGCTGCCTAGCCATTCGGTCCCCAGTCTGTACGGTGCATGGGAGTCTTCCATCCTAAGTGCAGGACTCTGCACTTGTCCTTGTTGAACCTCATCAGATTTCTTTTGGCCCGAATCCTCTAATTTGTCTAGGTCCCTCTATATCCTATCCCTACCTTCCAGCATATCTACCTCTCCTCCCAGTTTAGTGTCATCTGCAAACTTGCTGAGAGTGCAATCCACACCATCCTCCAGATCATTTATGAAGATATTGAACAAAACCGGCCTGAGGACCGACCCTTGGGGCACTCCACTTGATACCGGCTGCCAACTAGACATGGAGCCATTGATCACTACCAGTTGAGCCCCACAATCTAGCCAGCTTTCTATCCACCTTATAGTCCATTCATCCAGCCCATACTTCTTTAACTTACTGGCAAGAATACTGTGGGAGACCGTGTCAAAAGCTTTGCTAAAGTCAAGGAACAACACGTCCACTGCTTTCCCCTCATCCACAGAGCCAGTTATCTCGTCATAAAAGGCAATTAGATTAGTCTGGCATGACTTGCCCTTGGTGAATCCATGCTGACTGTTCCGGATCACTTTCCTCTCCTCTAAGTGCTTCAGAATTGATTTCTTGAGTACCTGCTCCATGATTTTTCCAGGGACTGAGGTGTCCCTTGTTTCCTCCCTGCCCCCTTTGGAGCACTACACATACGTAGAAATGGTAGTGATCCATTGCAGAGCTATGTAATAAATTGCATTTACCATACACCTTTAATCACCTCAGCTGCTCTCTCCTTACAAACCCATCTCCTTCAGGACTAATTCTAACATTTCAAATCTCAGAGTAGCTTCAAACAGCAGCTATTTTTATTAAAAAACAAACAAACAACTCATCATGAAACTGTTTCCCTCTTAACACACTACCACAATATTTATATGCAGCAACTACAGAATCAGGCCACTTAGAAGTGATCTTCTGTCTTTAATCAATGAAGGCAGCACAGACAATACACAATGGCACAGCTTGGTGGCAACTGCACCATTGCTTGGAAACAACTCACTTCCCGACTAGCCCAGCGTGTTTCTATTCTGCCTCTGCATTCCACCTCATTTATTTTAAACTGCTGGTACCTTTACAGAAATACCACATTAGGGGGCTTGCTGCTAAGATGGGAGATTCATTATATTAAATACCTTCAGCCATATTGTACTACTATCAGTTTTTAAGCAGAACTCTCCATTGATCTCACTGGGGAGTCTTTTAACACTTAGGGCACGATCTGGCTTTTTAGCATTAAGGTTTGTTCAGACAACAATGTCTATTACAGAGTCACAGGAGTGACTCCATACTGACGGATGCAACATGCTTTCTATTTATGCTGGATTTTGAACCTCCTTCTTCCCCATCTCAAGTCTTCAACAACCCCTCATTTACACCGCATATTTTGCATTGGGGGCCTTACAAAAAAACTTGAGCTTCATTGGAAAAGATGTTAGTGAAGCATGAATGCTTCGGGGAAAGAACAAGCTTTTCCATTTTTGGAAAAATTTATAATTTTTTTTAATATTCTATCTCAAAATGGCTTGGATGATAAGCCTCAGATTTGTATTTTTGTTTGTCCTTGCAGCAAGAACAGGTACTAATGAGGATGCAGATAGATAGATATAGATATAGTAAATGTGGGAATTAATTTTGGAGCTTTTGCTACAATTACTGACACCTTTTAAAATCCTGTCAGCTCCTGGCAGAATTTACAAGCTTCACTGAAAGGTCCTGCAGAATGATTTTAAAAATCAGGTCTGCGGTCTGGTGAAGTTTAGATGATTTGTGGTGTAAGGCCCCGCCCTATCTGTGTGTGGGCGTTTGCATGAGTAACGACTGCTTACATGGGTAATGTATTGCAGGCCTGGGACTCTAAGGAAAGTGCTTCTACATATTCTCTCTGTCTCAAGTGATGTTTTACATAGCAGTCTTGTCAGTCAGTGGAGGGTTGGCATTAGGAGAGGTATCCATGCACCAGTGCTGCATTTTCCATGTGGACAAAGTGGTTCTTAGGACAAACTAAGCATTCATCAATAGAGTCAACTCTGTATCTCCGAATAAATCACAGAAGATAGCGCTACAGTTCCCATATCCTGGGCCTCTGCTCCCAACAAAAAGTCTGTGACATAGCTTAGGTGTCTGCACAGTATGAAAAATATAGCTAAACAAAAAAATATAGCTTCCTTATTAGTGCCCTTCTTTTGCACCTGGCTACAAGGGTCAGTAAGGCCTCAAAGTTTCTGATTTCAAATGTACCAAAGGTTTACAAAGCAAAAAGCTTAGTTTATCTTTCTGTACTCTGGCGAGCCTACCTAAGAGCAGCAGCAGTTGCTTGAGGGGAGACATACACTTCTTCAGAAGAAATCTCCAACCTGGCCACCTTGTGCTTCAGAGCTGATGGGCAAGCTTTACCCACTGCTGTTCTTGAGAGCATGGCTGTGCTCACTAGTCTGTTAATAAATCAGGAAACAGCTTGTGTGCAGCCATTTTAAGGTCAGTTCTCCATCCCTGCCTACACGCAACTAATGGTAGATCTGTGGACCTTACTCCACAGGAGAACAGGTAAATGTATGTGTGCTTCCCCAATTTCTTGATGCAGGAAGGTCTTCTGATCACACCTGTCCTATGTAAGGTAATGGGGAACTCTTTGATGAGTAACAAAGTTCTCATGCTCTGCAGTTGGCCTATTCATAGCTAGAGTTAATGTTGTCACTCAGAATAAGACATTAATTGAGAAGGACTCTTTCCATGGTAGGAGAGGGATTCTATACTACCAGGCTCTTCAACTGGAGGGGCATGCCAAGAGGTCATGGTTGAGAAATCTGAATTGTGCCCCCAAAGCTGCAAGCAGGCTGAAAATTGCTTACCCTCTGATGAAAAGGAACGTTCATCTGCCAGTTCCTATTCTATCACGCTTCGCTTTGAACAACACGAGCTATCTACCGAAAGGCAGGGTTTACCACACAGTTGTGTGCTGTGTCTGTCCAACCTCCCTTTTTCATGCAGCCCTTCTCCATACAGAAAGAGAGCCTTGCATCCAGGGCCACAAGAGTAGAATTGGGTCCTTACACTGTATCTCTTCAGGGGCCTTTAGGAGTTATATCAAACCTCTGGAGTTGCATCTGGTGAAACCATGCACAGTGCTACTTTATCTTGAATTATTAATGATGGATGGTGCAGGCATCAGATTCAAGCTCTCTACTCTGTACAGTCACCTCAGTCCACAGTAGGGAGTTGATCCAAGAGTTTTCTCTTTTCCCCAGTTTTTCAAGGTACACTCTGTAATAAGATGTCAATGTGGCTGATAGAAGATACAGCATCCCCCACAGAGGAAACTATCTGAACAGAGAATTTAAACAAATGGTAGAAACTTTGAAGGGAACATAAAAGAGAGAAACAGTTCCCAATGCAAGATTTGCAAAACACGGCCAAATAGGCTTCAGAGCTGCATTTGCCATACTGGTGGAGCATGTTAGTCTTCAAGTAGTGATATTTCTGCCATTTAAGCCTGGGCCATGACTAGAGTAGATTTTGGGCTTGGCTAGACTGGGGAAAAATGAAGGGATTTTAAAAACATGTTAGCTAACATATATAAATTAATACACTTGAGAACACCACTCAACAACTAGTTTAGGCAACAACAGTGATGTTTAAAAATGCTCTAATGGGTCCTGATTAATCTGAAGGGGGAGGCTAGGGCTGTTAGGGGGCTTATTCCTTCACCCTCTCACTCCCTGGTCCTTCTCACATGAACAGAGAGTAACAATACCCAAAGTCTGAAGGTGCAAACAATTCTGTTTATTGGGGTGACCTTCCAGCAAGCTTAATTTATATAGTAATATTCTCAGCTATACCTTAACCAATCATTTTACTGAAATTTACCTAACCAATCCTACCATATTGTAACATGATTAGCTAACCAATTATATCCCACCACCTTAATTAGTTTACACCCAGCAAAATTAATTATACAGCAGACAGAAACAATCACAGAACCAGACAAAGACCATACAAATAAACAATAACAAAGTGGGAACTATCATGACAAAACAATACAGAAGTGAGGATTTTACAACTACATCGATAAAGACATAAGGGTTTCCCAGCTGTGTCTATTGATAAGTGAGTCCTTACCGAACAGAAAACTATCAAACTAAATTTCCTTTTACATCTTCTAGGCTCTTCCCTTTCTCTGGAGGTGATAGATTGGATCACCTTTCTAACAGCCCCAGATTGCCTTATTTCAATGTGAGGATATGACCATCCCCTTCCCAGTTTATGGCTGCTCCCACTGCTTAGCCAAAGGCCTTAGCTTAAGAACAGGGCCTCAGACTGTCACAGTGAGAGAAGACCCTTACACAAGCAGACAGTGATTTTGATTCTTTCTTTTATACCTCTATAACCAGCTAAATGATAAACATGTACCTACATGCTTAAAGTGTAGGCCTTTACAGACAGGCCTGAGTATCTATATCTTAACATTAACCACGCCTAGGTAGTATATTTTTATACATGACTTACTCTGTCTACACTAGGAGCAAAGCCCTGTTTAAAATCATGTTAGTTAAAATGAGCAAAGCTTGGAATTTCCTAACTTTGAGGGTTTTTAATGACATTTTTCCATCAAATATTCAACTTTGAACAAAACCCCTTTCGCTCTTGAATTTTTTTTCAACAAAAATCTTCATTGAAATGGTTCAGGATTTTCAGTCAGCACAAGTTAAAATATCTTAGCTACCACATTTTAAAATATGAGGGATATTCCAAGTCTAGACATGACCTAGAAGTGGACAACAATATGCAAGAAGTTTGAGCCCCACTGTCCTAGAACAATTCCCCTCTTCCCCCCCGTGTTTGAAACAGCTGTACGGAGTCCAAATATTAACTTAATGGCATAATTTAACATAAATCTACCAGCACCCAGGGATCACTGCAGCAAGCAGCTACTTCCATAGGCTAGGCAGAGATCTGTTTTCTTAGTGTATAAGTAAATGCCCTGCGCCAATCAACAGAACACTACGTATGTGATACAGTCCATGAACTGGCATGACAGCAAGTTAGTCATGATTATGACATTAAATCATTTTTTGTCTTCTTGGGGCCTGTGTCACCAGCTTACATTGCAGACATGCTGACCTATTAGAATATTTATTAATGAGAGCTGTGGTCAGATTTAATAGTACTTCATTCTTTTATCATTTTGAATAAAGAAATACAGATTTCTTCATTTGTCCCTGGTTCTGATCTGACTCACAGCAGTGCAAATCAGGAGTAACTCCACTACGAGTCAATGAAATTACACCTGCATAAAAGCCGTACGAGATCAGAATCATACCTGGGGTGCATTATTTTCCCATGCCATAATAAAACAAATGATTTCTTGCTGTTCTATTCTGAATTAAATTATGCGAGGTCCCCAGAACAATTTATTTTTAGTTCTTTTGGGTTGCTTTCAACACTACACGCAGCAGTGCCTTGTGTTTACTTCATCGGGAGTTTTGCCTGAGTCTGACTGACAGCGTCTAAATATATGGAGATTTCAGTTTGAATTTTATCACATTCTAAATCTGCCTTTGTCAATATCATTGGTTGTTCACTCACATGCGCAAAAAACAAAAAAGTCGCTGCTGTTCAGCTGGTTTTCCGATAAGAGGGCGTAAGTTCCCTCCGCAGGGTCCAAGCTACTGCCACGCCATAAACCCCTGGAGGGCAACTATGGCAACCCTAGTCAACAGGACTGCTCCTGTGAGTAAGGGTATGTCTAGACTACTGCAGCTAGGTGCGTTCTTCCCAGCCTGAGCAAACACATTTGCCTACCTCTGCTTGACCTAGTGGGCTAAAAATAGCAGTGTGGCCGCAGCAGCATAAGTGGCAGCCGGGTAGTCTACCGAGTACAGTCCCACCCAACCCCCTGGTTACGTACTCTGGTGGCTAGCCTGCACCTACGCCACTTCAGTCACCTGGCGGATTTTAGCCCATGCGCTTGCACAGAGCTAGCTGCTAGCAAGCGCTAGGAAGCACACTCCTAGTTTCAGTTACATATTGGGGCCCTTAGACAGTAGTGGAGCATCTAAGCGCCACTAATTTGAAAAGTCGCCCATCATAAGAAGTTCTACATGCTAAGTCACTGGGCCAATCCAGATGGCAACATCTCTAGTTTGATGAGCTGTAGTGATACAAAATAGTTCTGAAGTCTCAATATTACTCTGAATCTTGTATAACTATCATTAAAGGAGTCCATTTTCCATTTTGTCCACTTAGAATCATAGAATTGCAGGGCTGGAAGGGACCTCAGGAGGTTGTCTAGTCCAGTCCCCTGCACTCAAGGCAGGACTATTTAAAGCAGGACTTGTTAAATGTGCAATAGAACTGTCTCCAAAGAAAGTGTATTTAAAGTTGCATCCTAAAAGTTAAAGAACAGAAACATTAATATGCTGGAGTTGAGTCAATTACATCTCATCATGAGATTTTACAATGTACTGCAGGTATGATGTGAGTAAGGTTTATTTTTAGCTGAGGAAAACTTAGTAAAGTATTTGTCTTTTTTTTCACAGTAGAGTAATAAGGGTATATTTGTCCTGGCGTGCTAAGCCATGCTCTTATTGGGTGAAAGGCAAAAAGAGAAAGATAGGAGACAGGGAAAAGAAATAAGGTAGGAAAGGAAACTGGCACATGGAGCTGGGAGTAACAGTACAAACCTTGGATTCACATGCTAGGTGTTTCTCAGGGTTTAGCTGACCTGATGGACGTGGTGCTATCATCTGGTTGACTCACTGTGCTGGGCCCGATTAGGACAGCTTTCAGGATCAAGAAAATGATGCGTTGGTAAATTGACTAGTCATAGCATATGGTGGCAGTCACTGTGGGTAATCTTGTTCCTTCTCTCCTTTTGCAAAAAGCTTCCTAAAAATGTTGTGAAGTGTTTTGCAAAACCACATTGTCCAAAAGCAGTGCAACCTCATCCCATCAAATTTAACCAAGTAAACCAAATATCTGGTGGTTCCACATGTGAGCACCCTTTCATTTCTGACATCTTGGCCTGATACAATAGCAGGTTTGTGTTTTTAACCAGGATCCTCCTTCATGACAGTTCTTCAGTTCAAACACATCAGTTCATAACCAGATTTTTTTACTCCACATTCTTCTTGTTTTATAACCAATATTTACCATTTACCGTCTTCAGCCAATACAAAACTCCAGCCCAGGGTACAGGCCTCCACCCAACAGACCTACCATCCCACCTGGTATGGATGCTACTTTATCTCATCACAAGAGATGGGCCTGGACCAAACTCCTAGATCCAAACACAACAGAACTTTCATGATATTTGGCTCTTTGTTTAGCTCCAAATTTTGTGACTGGTCCCCAAGTGTATAATGGGTCAAATCAAACCCCTAGATCTAAATACTTCTGAACTCTGGAAAAATTCAGATCCAGACATTGGCGATTGGGACCCATTCCTAAGGTTTACCTCATAGTTCACCCCAACTAAGAAATTATCACCACTATTGTCAAGCTTGGAAAACAACATGGAGTCAGGCCTCCCTACCCCTGAGAGCCAGAAGATCCACTGAGACTGACGTCACCAGATTCATCCTGCCTGGGTGACTGCCCCTCTGCCTAGTCTGCCACCCCCTACCATATCTCACTTCCCCTCAGCAGCCATTGGCTGAATCCTCCCAGCAGTTGTTTGGTAGCAGCAATGGAGAGAGGAATCCACAATATCGACCAGGGCAGGAGTTTAATTAAGGGGGGAGCAAAGGGGAGCTCAGCTCAAATCCTCTGCTAAAGCAGCGGCAGAAGAACTGTTGCCGACTTGAGGTAGGATTGCTCTTCTACACGCTGCCCGCCCTGGCAGGTGTGGTGAGACCTCCCTCTCCTGTTTCAATCTGCTTTAACACTGCACTCAGTATACTGCTGCAACATATGGCATGTCCCTGTCTCTGTCACCACAATACACTGGAACCAGTTGCCTCTTAAGACCCAATAGAGTGTCTTCCATGAGATCCCAAAGAGGGGTTACAGTACCACAGAGCCACAGCCACCACCCCTCTATATTTTTCTAGTAGAGAGACGTATTCCAGTTGTTCATGAATCCTAATTTGCCCTTTAAGTGATGCTCCATCATCTTGGTGAGCTAAAAGAGTATTAGAGCAGGTCCTTCCTGTCAGGGTAGAGTTGTAGCAAACTACAGTTCCCCATAGACACTAGGATACACTGTAGCCTCAACCATCTTTACTTCAACAAGTTTCTAAACAATGTGCAATTGACTGTTAGAAATTGTACTGTACTTCTGTGCATGACAGCTCCATTCTGGGTAGCCCACCATCTTCAAGAATGTTGGATAGTACCTTGTTTATGTATCAGGAGCCTGCATGGCCCTGACCCTACAAAGACTTATGCACATGCTTAACTTTAAGCATGTGAATAATCAAATCAAACAACTGCTCACATGCTTGAGGTTAAGCTCATAAATATATTAGAGCAAGATCAGTCCTAACTGAGCAAAGTAGGGGATAGGAGGCCGAAAAGAGCATCAAAGGGAATCTTTTAATTTGTATTCTCACTGGGCTGAGGCCTTTTAGTTTCTCTGTCTTGTTTCACATCAGAGCATTCAAAATTTGTTTTTCGAGAAAAGGAAAGAAAAAGAGAGGTGAACTGTCGAGCCAAGGACCCTGACAGTGTCCCTTTAGACAACAGAATAATTCAAATGGATTTAATACTGTAGGAAGAGAGAGTTTTGTGTTTTTTGTTTACTTTCTTGATCAGCATTTTCTCGTGGGAGTGCATTCAGGAGGGCTAAGTACACATGCTGTAACTTTGCCAGATGCACAGTAATACCAATAATAGGAACAGGGCTGCTCCCATAGAAATCAGTGCCTGACCCCCATCAGCTTCAGCAGAAGCCAGATTGGGTTTTAAATTTTGAGACTAGATGATTGTTCCTTTTTATTATTTTATTTTTATCACCCTCCCCTGCCCTCCTTCAGTGCCATTAACATATGGAGTTGATGCTATTCCACCATCCATTAGCCACTAATGCTACATTAGTGAGAACTGGCTATGTAAGATCCTCCCTAGTGTATGGTCCTATCTTCCATGGCATGTATAACAAAAGCAACCTGGTCTCCCATGGCTTCTCTCATTCACCCCTAATGTACCTACCCACCCTGCCCACTTCCTCTAATACATTTTATCTTTGGCTATATTAATGCTGTCTGTGCATAATGACTGGAGTTGGATATATGAAATATTGAAAAGTTGACTCTGACAAGGCCAGAAGCTGGGAACAGATGGAAAACCTCGCTGAGGGTGGTACGACCCTCCTCAAAACTGTAATCTAGCACCATTCAATGGCTTTAAATGGTTTGATTACTAAAGAAGAAATGGAACTAATAACTAAACATTTTAAATGGTCTTAAGAATCCATCTTCCCCCCCACTGAAGTACTGTAATTCACTGCATTTGTTTTCATTTCGATTAATGTTACAGCATGCTACTTTCATTTGACAGTTTACCATACTTTGTGACTCTGACAATATTTTGCTTGAATACTTCTTTTTTTCTTCTTTTTTCTTTTTTTTTTTCCTCATGATGGAAATGGAATTCTTTTTCATACTTGTCTGTGGAATGCAATATAATGTTTCCACAGCATTCATATTGAAATCGTCAGATGTGTATGTGCACTGTCTAAATCATTTGTAGAAGGTTAAATAAATTGTTTGTGTCACCTGTCACCAGCTCAGGATGACAAAAAAGGATGGCTGTTGTTGTGTAGAGAACAAACACAATGGCATGAAGACACGTCAAAGAAACATGTAATGTGTCTTTTAAAAAATACAGGTTTCTCCCTTACAGAAACTATGTTTCCCTCCAACAATAAGCAGAAATGGACTTTCATCTTTTAAAATGTGGTGTATGCATATGCTTGTAAACTATTGGGCTCCTCTTGTAGTCTTTACTCAAGCAAAATTATTTACTTCAAAACTTTTCCATGCACAGTGAACGCAGGAACAGGCCATAAATCTATGAATATATCACATATGTATATGCATAGCACATATATCCAAATAGCTTAATATTGCATGTGTCACATAGATACATACGTGTGCATCCACATTAAATCAGAACCCACTAGCCCATTCAGTTGAAGACAGCAGAGGCACATTAACATTTGGAATCTGGGTAGAATTCTTTCCTAGCTTCCACCTTTCTGGGGCAGGTCCCCATTATGTCCTTCACTGCCTCTGTCTCACTGGATGGGTTTGTATTGCTGAATTTCTGCTCCCAGAACATCAGCTTGCTGAAGCTTTGTACACAGCTCTCGACAAAAGGCCAGCTCTCCCAGGATTACTGAGACAAAAGCACAGATGGTACGGTCCTTCAACAGTTCTCTAATTGTAGAGTTTACTGTTACACATTGACAGAGATTAATGCAGATGGGGAGATGCACATACATATATAGAGACTTGTCTATCAAGAAAATAAATGGAATTTTTGCAAGTTATACTTAACAAAGCTTTAATTAAATACATGCTGTGGTCCAAATCATATGACAGAAATGTGTTAAACAAGCTGGGTTTATTTTTTTACATATTTTTGTCCTTATAGTGAAACTCTAGGAGAAATCTTTAATGATTCCAATTTCGAGGGGGAATTGCACTACGGTCTGTTTATGACAAAACTAAATATGTAATGGTTAATGTCACAGATATCACATTAAAGCTGCTTAATTTACATAGCACATTTTGTTTTATTTTATTTTATACCTAGACAGAGTCCTTCTGCTACTTAAATACCTATTGGAACCGGGAACCTATTATTTTGCGTACAATAAAAACTGCCATTTTCCTACAGTAGGGGATAATTCTTCTGTTTATTATTCACCTACAAGTTTATTTAGCTTTCCCTACTTCATATATAATGCAATTTTTAGCACCTCAACTGGGAGTTCTGTGCTGGTTCATAATTAATTTTACTGAACATAAATGGTGTGATACTGTTATAAGGACTGAAGTGGGTAAATCCCATTTTGTTCATTATATTCAAATGATTACTATATCCAGTTATATAAAACAGTAAACTTTCCAAATCAGACACTTCCGTAGAAATAAAATCTCTATTGTGCAAAGGCAGAATGAGTTTCACTGGGTATTTTAATGCCAAGGAAAGTCAATTTGGTTATAATTGTCTCTGGTGGGCGCTCTTATGGTATAAACTGTAACTTACTTTAACTGCAATGGAGTGGCACTCAGAAAGGTGTGAAATTTCATCCCAGAATTGAAAACGTCAAAGAAAGAAATCACATCTAGTCTGATCCATAAACTGTTCAGCACCAATAAGAACGAAATTTTGAAAAAGACTTTTTATCTCTACATGTCAGCTGAACGATCACTAGCAGTGATGATTCCTAAAACCAGATTCCACTGTATCTACAAACAATAACACAGTAACCCCATTCTTGAGGTAAAATCTTAGCCACGTTAACGTCAATAATAAAACACTGAGTAGAGTCAGGGAATACATGAGACTCTGAGATTGCAAACATAATTCAGTTGTCTGAGACATATTGAATCATGTGATTACCTAGCTAATGTTTGTATAAAAGGTTGACAAAATAAAGCACTGCATAAATGTAAGGGATTATTAATAATAATTAATAATATTATGTGGCCTGAAGTACTTTTGTATTCATACATCCTTGCTGGTCAGTAAGATTTTTCTGCCAGATACTCACTAGCCAGTGGCTGAGCCAGGTTCATATGAACTTATGGGTGAAACAAAAGAGCGTGTACACAACCCTGAGGCAGCAGTTCATTTAGGGGTATCTACCCTAGGTTTTTTTTGCCAAAAAGTGTCCTAATGTTCTTATCACCCATGGTAGTAACAGTGTAGTTAGGGCTCCATGCAGCCACCAGCATTTCAACCACTGTGCTGTCTAACCCTGCTTAGAGCATATCTGCACTACACAGTATTTAAAGTGCTGAGAGCCACCAGTGCCTGGTCTTCACTAGTGCTCCCACCATTTCTACTAATGGTTCTTCTCCACTAGTGGTAGCAAGGGGGGTAAAAATTAGAGAAATAAGTGTAGTGCAGGGCTAAAGTTTCTGTGTGTGAAATATCTGGTTCATACTCTGTGCAGTGTTTCAATTACAGTTCCTGGTTCTTCTTTGATGTAGAAGACTTCTCAGTTACATAACAGGCCACTAATAATGGGGGGAGGGAGAAACTAAGATAAATGGTACAAATATAAAATAAATGTAAATACTTGTAGAGGCACCAGGAGATTTGTTCAGATATACTTCAATTAAAATCAGAAAGGTGAAGTGAATGTGAGGAACTGACAGTGGAAAAACAGAAACTGCAACTTAGACATGGTTCCTCTGCTACAGAATGAAACAAGATCACATGACTTGGTGAATTAAAATATAAAATAGACTGTCTCCATTTTATGTACCATGTTGCATCTTTGATGCCCCAAATGCTTTGCAAACTACAATGTATGCATTGAGGCTCACTGAAAAACAGCCACGTCAGAGATAGGCAGCACCGAACAGTTGCCCAGCATACCGCCATACAGTAAAAAAGAGGTATCAGAGGGATAGCGGTGTTAGTCTGTATCCACAAAAACAATAAGGAGTCCAGTGGCACCTTAAAGACTAACAGATTTATTTGGGCATAAATTTTCGTGGGTAAAAAACCCATGTCTTAGAGGGGCATTTGCATCAAAGACACTAAGACAACTCTCTAAAGAAAAAGGTTGTGGGTCTTCAACATCTGGGCAGACCCAGACACACACAGAGTGCAGACTCCATTCAATTGATTTCCTCTGCAATAATTTGCTAGGATGAAAAGCTGAGCTGACTCACTTGAGATTTGAACCAATGATTTCAATGACTCTAGGTATTTCAGACATGGTGCTTACACTACTGACACCTTCCCCTATAGAGACAGCTTAGCAAGGGCTTCAGAGAGAACCACTTTTAGGAGAAATTGGTTTTTAAAGGTTATGAATATGTAGCCTGAAGGGCTTAGTTTATAGATTAAACTATTACAGCTTGGTTTGGAAAAGTAAACCTGCAGATAAAAATAATCCCTGTGGTTTCAGATATTATATAACAATCTAGTCCTTTTTTAAATCTGTGGGACAATAGTTCTCAACTATAAACTTGAATTGCAGCCCAATGTATATTATCAACATAGTGCCAGAGGATGAATCCCTTATTCACATTGGTGAGCAGTTACTAGAGCTGACGGAAAAACTGGTAAGTATGTTTCATGAGATTTTTTTTTAAATTGGTTTAGGCTTTTTTTTGGGGTGGGGAAAAATTTCAAAAATGTCCAATTTTTCAATAAAACTTATTTTTTTATTTGTCCCCGCGCTCCGTTTTTTGTCTTCCCCCTTCCTTTTTCCAAGAAAAAGAAGTAAAGGCAGGGGGAGAGAGAGGGAAACAATTTTTTAAAAAACTTTTTCAGTGTTTTTTTCTGAAAAATAATAAAGGAATATTTTCATTTTAAAAAAGGCTATTTTTTCACTGAAAAACACTTCATGAAAATTTTCAGCAAATTCTAACAATTATTCTCATGAGTAGCCCCAATGACTACCTCAGCTCTCTTTTCATCCATATATATTTATATCCCCACATGGTAAAGACTAATGTCCTACGGATGGCATGCTGATTAATCAGCCTTTCAGTATGTAGGGTCTTGGTGGACTGTCTTCTGCCCTGGATTGGATGATATAATAGGTCTTTTTCATTTCTCAGTCTGTGATCCTACAGGATTGTTTTTACTATTCACAGAAATGGCTACAAGAATCTGGGTATTTCTATCTAAGGTCCTTATCTGTCCCCCCATTACTATAGTATTAGAGCACCTCACAATATTTCATGTAGTTAGCTCTTGTAGTACTATTATCCCCATTTAGCAGATTTAACTGAGACACAAAAACACTAAGGCCCAGATACTGCAAAGGTACCCCATTGATTGATGAGAGTTAGGCACCTAAATACCTTTGAGGGCCTGGGTCTAAGTGACTTGCCCGGGGTCACACAGGAAGACTGTGGTAGAGCAAGACCTTGACCCCAGGTCTCCTTAGTCCCATGTAAATGTTTTAGCTACCGCATCATCTTTATTCTCTTTGCTGTCTAAATATTACTCTTAGGTTTCTTAAATTCACAGTATTTGCTTCAATAAACCCATACCGCCTTGATTTCATCAAATACTGTATGACAGCTTGTGAAATAGACTACCACACTCAGTTTATTTATTTATTGCCTAAGATAGCAGGCTTCAGAAGTAACTTTTATCCTTTTCCATGGGTAACTTTTCAAAGTCTGGAAACTTTGCAATAAGCTGTGCTGTACCCATCTGCAGTTTTCCACCTGATTCTGGTGGGATGGAATAGAGGAGCCATAACACAACAGAACCAGGTTGACTGCACAGCTCTGGAGTTTTGAAACAATCTGACCTTGGTCCAGATTCACTGAACATTTGTAATGGTTTGTGAAACTCTCAGCAGGTGTTAGTTTAATTTTGAGTAAGCATGGGATGAATATCTAACAATCTTTGTCCAAGTTGTTTCATTCTGAGTTGAAATCAAACAAAGCTCAATGGTTTAATTCCATTTAACTTTGGATTTTGGGAGTTATTTGAATCTGACAGTCAGTGCAAAATTTGGGATTCAAATCTACGTGAACTGAAACAATCGTGCTTTGTATGGACCCCCATGAAATGAAACTTAGGATGAAATCCTGCATCCATTGAAGTCAATGGCAAAATTCCTATTGACTTCTGTGAGACCAGGAGTTCACCCACTGAGTTTCACATAACAGTAGCTCTCAGAAATTGCCCCACTGTTGTCCCAGAAGTCATTTCTAGAGTTTAAGATCAATGCAGCTCAAAACTGGATTTCACCCACACACTCCTGAAAGAGCAGACCCAGATTGAATCATGTCTGTAGCCAAATATGTGTTGTGTTTTAATTATGTGAGGGAAATGTAGTTTTAGCTTTAACTTTATATGGCAATAAACTATCTTTCTTCAAAACATGGGCCATGCATTTATAAGGTCACACTGGAAGATATCAGCATGGTACATGGAAAAAATATCAAACTTTCCCAAGTTCATCAAAACAAATGAAACAAAATCCTGGGCATATGGTTTTTTGCCCAGAAAATAATGTTGGAAAACCTTCAAAAATCATTACTAACTTCCCTGTCTGGGTTAGAAGAGTGTGGCATGTTTGGTACAATTGGTGGCAAATAGAACTCCAGCTATAGCTATGGGTCTGTGTGCATCTTAACAACATCAAACTGTACATTGGTTGTTCCCCTTCATCAACACGATGATTTTGCAAGACTTAGGAGAAATGAGGTATGAGCAAATAAAATTGGATCATTCCATCTTCTTGATCATATTATCACTTTAAATATTGCCTTCTTCAAAACTGCATGCAGGGGTCACTGTATCTCACAGAATATATATGCAGCTTTAGAGTCAGATTCTGCTCTCATTCCACTGGAGTAACTTCCCATCATCATCCATTATATTCCAGATCAAAATCCAAGATCTCCCATGAAAAGCTGCTCAAGATGTATTTAAAATACCAGCAGATTCATTCTGTTAACTATCTGTTTAAATCTTGGTTTCAGAGTAGCAGCCGTGTTAGTCTGTATTCACAAAAAGAACAGGAGTACTTGTGGCACCTTGAGACTAAACACATTTATTTGAGCATAAGCTTTCGTGAGCTTCAGCTCACTTTGCTGTAGCTCACGAAAGCTTATGCTCAAATAAATTTGTTACTCTGTAAGGTGCCACAGGTACTCCTTTTCTTTTTGTTTAAATCTTGACATTTTTTCAAGGTGATCTTCAAAGGGTTTTTGACCAACTGGATTTGTGCCTTTTTTTGCTTCCTTACGATGAAAAGGCCTGAAAGATTTGTTTATGGTTTTGGGTTGTTGGGTTTTTGTTACAGGTGGATTTTTTTTGTTCATTTTTACATAAGAAATATCAGGCACATGAACTCTCACTTACATTGATTGTGTTGGAGTCTTCTTTTCTCCATAATGTAATGTAACAGGGTGATCTGCTTCTTTAGGCCCTGGGGAGCAGCCAGCCCTGTTCTGGAGAGGAGCCTGGCAGGCAGGCACTGGGAATCCTCCTACCCAGCTGGGAAGCATCAGATGATTGGTCTGATGATTCCCAGCTAGGGAATATAAATTAGAGCCTCAGCTTCATGATGAAGTTTGGGACTAGGAAAGGATTGAGAGTATGCTCTGCTGTAGCATAAGATTGTAAGAGAGTCTGTGAATCCCCTTGGGTGGGTGGAGGCCTCACAACATAGGGTTGGGAATAGGACTGTTTCTTTATGTTATTGCTCTGCATTTCCTTCCTTGTGTTGCTCAATAACCTCAGCCCTGAGGTAAGGGCTGTGAACTGAACTGAGCTGGGCATGGCTGATGATTTTTCTCAGGCTATGTGTCAGCTAGTCATTGGAGCTAAACGAGGTAGCAAAAACAAAGACTAAAAATCCATTCCACTTTTAGTTGTTGCTCAACTCTCAGTCTCTTGGCTTTTATATTGTCATTATTTCACCAACTCTCCAAGTGTAATAGCATCTTCTAGGCGAGACTTGTTTTGAGTTTCTGACTGAAATAAATCAAGCCTAAAAAAAGGGTGGGGGGGGGGGTTAAAGTGGGGGAGACACCTTTTCTTCAGGCCTTGATTATATATGATAAATAAGCAAAAGAAAATCCAAGCCCAATTTTGTTTTCTCTGCAGCTCACTTTTAAAGGGAATTGTTGGTGTGTTGGATGGTCTTCTGATGACTCAGGAGTGAGTGAAGTCTACCTCAAAACATTTTGTATAACTTTTGCAGCCCATCTTTAATTTTAGTCACAATTTTAAAAATTTAAAAGTTATTACTTAAAATTAAATGGATTCAGATTTTTCTGTCCTCTTTGAGTTTCCAAGGCAGCAGTCACTGTATATGGGTGAAGTTCTGTATTGAAGATGGTCAAATACAACACAGTCTTAGACTGGAACTTGTGAAATGAGCATTTTCTTGTCTAGGATTAATCAGAGTTCATGTAGGCCCAAACCTGGAGTTGCTCTGTGCATGCAACTCCCACTGCTGGTGATGAGAATTTTTCATGTAAGCAAGTTTCAGGATAAAGCCCTTTAGAGTGGTTATCCATTTACTGTCAGGTTAGTATTTCTCAGAAGCTGCTGCACTTTAGAGGGGCTTTATATAAATAATGTAAGTATGATATCTAATGGATGAATGCATTAAACTTTAATGCAGTATATATTAGAATATCAGCACCTCTACATTTTAGCATTAAACACTGGAAACAGAGTACCTAAAGAATACTGCTTTGTTTTAAAAGCATGAAAGTTCTTTTTCTTCTTATAAATGATGATTAACCCTTATATATACAGAGGTGATACGTATGGTTACTAGCTGATTTGGGAACTTGTCTTGACTCTAGTGGAAGTAGGATAAGTGTCATTCAGTATATGTTCAGTCCATTAGGGAGTGATTTATAACATAGAACGAAACATATTTTAGAAGACTACCTTACTTTTTAAAAATATTTAGATTTTTTTGTGTTTAGTTACCATCACACTTTTCTCTCTACAAATGAAACAATGGTAAATATTACTAGAGAAAGAACAATGCTTAGCTCTTACATAGCATGTCTCCTCCATAGGTCTCAAACTCTCTTACAAAGGAAGATAAATAGCACTGCCTCATTTTACAGATGAAGAAACTAAGGCACAGAAAGAAAGGTTAAGGAATTTGCCCCAAGCTCCAGGGAGCAGGTTCAGTGACAGAGACAGCAAGAGATTCCAGGTCTGTTGACTGCCACACCCGGTCCACTGGACCCTGCTGTCTTCTTTCAGTGTAGGTACCACAGAGCAGTGTTTCTCAACCTTTCTGATACCAGGGACCGGCTTGCTGCCTTTCTAAACTGTGTCAGGGAAATCCCAGGGGTCAGCGCCAGTCTACAGACTGGTTATTGAGAAACTCTACCTGCCATAAGGTATACTCTGAGAGATGAAAGCGTGTCTAATGCAAAGATAAAATTTTGGGAGGGGAAAAATTAAAATGAAAAAGCGTGTGTGTGTAAAATAGCACTAGCTTTCACGTATACTGAAGAGCTCATCTTTATTCATTAACTTTGAATTTTTATTTGGCTTATTTTATGCTCAATTTTTTTTTTAATTCAGTGGTTCACATTGTCTCTCATTGAGTCAAGGAGTGATGACACTAGGTGCTGCTAGTCATAAGGCAGGCAGGCAATGAGCACCCTTTCCCACATTGCTCTGACAATTCGCATCTGGTATAAGAGACCTTGGCTTCTCCTGAGCAACCAGTTGTGTCAAAATGCATAGTGATTTATGATGTGAGCAAACATCCTGCAGAGACCATAGTGAGATCATCAGACCTTTTTCTCTTGTGACTCATTATGAATCTGAAAGCCTTTTTCCAGTTATAATGGGCCTGTGTGTGCTTATGAGTAGAGAGGAAGGGGAAATTTGATCTTGAGTGTGGTTGGTTCTTGTAACAATTAGATGCCCTTATAATAATTTACCGTCTGTAAGTATTACAGTTTGTAAGAATTTATTCTGGTGTGTTCTATAATGGAGCAGGATATATGGCTTCAGAAGTTTATTTTTGTTTTTAATTCCTGTAATTCAGGAATGGCTTTGTTTTGTGCACTGAAGTTATGTGCACCCCGAGTCTATAACATAGATCAGCACTTTAGGGTATTCTGAGGCTATCACACATTTGAAAATTATCCAGCAGTTAGAAATTAGATTTAGAGCATCCACCCTCTCAGTTGGCAAATGAAGTTTCCTAAGACTTATTCTACCTATGCATGATTCATGTTATGTCTCAGTTTATTCAGTGGCAGGCTTACCACATCTTGGGACAATAACATCAGCTTAAAAGATTGTCTGAGCTGTCTTACACTTTGGGGAGAGATTTTCATTTGTCCAGCTTTTGTAAGGAAATACAGTTCAAATAAACAACAATAAAACAATATTATGGGCCCTTTCCCACATTCCTTACTGAGGCAGAACTTCCAATTAATTCAAAGGCCATTTTTTGCCTCATGGGGCTTATTTTATAACAAATAGGAATTTGTTTCAGTTGAGAATATCCACAGCTTCAGAAGGTGATGGATTCAGGCTCTGCACCTGCTGTGAAAACCAATCTTCCCGCCTGTAACAGGTTGGCTTCCCCACGGCTTGAGAACCTGGGACTAGACCAACCCTGATTACAAGAGAAGCCTGACCTGAAAGGAGTCAGGGATTCCAATACAAAAGGCTGCAGGAAGATGCAGTGAGGAGGTGGCTGAGAGTGTAGCTGAGGACTGCCAGAAGCAGGAAGCCTGGCAGTAAGTTAGGGAAACTCAGGAGACTGTGTGGGGCCAGGAAGAAGACCAGCTGAGACAGTACCTCAAGGAGGGGGGGCTGTGCCCAGTTTAAGGCTAGGTGGGAAGATTTGTTTTTAGAACTTTGTGAATAAAGAAGCCAGTCTCCAAGAAGATCTGTGATTGAATGAGAGACTGTGTGCAGCTTGTTTAAGGAAGCCTGAAGAAAGGGAAGATAGAGGCTGGGTGCTGAAGAGTGACCTCTGTCCACAAGGGAGCGCTCAGGTGGCAGCCAACCCTGCTACACCACCCAACAGCTAATTGTTCCACAGGCAAACACTGAAGATCTGATCTAATGAGCGGATATAAACCCACGGTCTAACTGTTAACAATAAATCCTCCACCTATGGACATGCGGCTAGTGGGGAGTGAACCAAATCTAAGCTAGGATCACTCTGTCATGGGGGTGGGTCAGCTTGTCAATCAATTTTCTGCTTGTCTGTGATTTGTAATAAATGTTCTTCGAGTGATTGTTCATGTCCATTCCAACCAGACAGGTGCGTGCACGCCACGTGTACGCCAGCCAGAAGATTTTTCCCTTAGCAGCGTCCGTAGGATCGGCCGGGGCGCCCCCTGGAGTGGCGCCTTCCTGGCACCCAATATAGGGCCCTGCCGACCCTCCACCCCCTCAGTTCCTTCTTACTGCTGGTGACAGCTAGCTGGAATTTTGCTCGCTCCTTATAACAAGCGCTCTAGCAGTGTCTGATAGCATATTGTGTATATAGTTTTCTCAGTTAGTTAATAGTCGTTCCTTATAGTTATAGTTAGTTGGTTTGCTCCTCCCCCCCCACAACGTTTCCCCTCCTGGGGTATGCCCAGGTCTCCAGGGTTTAATCTCTGCGAGGCCTGTGGCAAGGTTATGCCCAAGAGTGAGCCTCACTCTTCCTGCTTGCAGTGCCTTGGTGAGAGCCACCAGAAGGAGAAGTGCCGCATCTGCAAGGGTTTCCGCCCCAGAAACCTTAAAGACCGGGAATAGAGACTAAAAATTCTGTTGATGGAGGCGGCATTGAGACCACACTCCGACCCAGTACCCACTGAACCAGCACCGAGCACATCCTCATTGGTACTCAACGCTCTGTCTCCAACGGCGCACAAAAGGGCCCCATGTAAGGACCCTAAGGCCCCCTGGCACCGTCACAGCTCGGGCCATAAGAAGTTGGCCTCAGCTCGGTGCCACTCTTCATCCCTGGTGCCGGAAAAGAAGATGAGGCTGGTGAGGGGTCAATAACTCCTCTCGAAGCCTAGGGGGTCTGCGGCATCCACGAGCGTGCTGGGACAGACCACCCCCTCCTTGCTTCTGCCCAGGGTCTCCAACTCCTGCCCCGGCCGGGGTCCAGTTCAGTCCGAACCCTGCTAGGTCCCCAGACAACCAGGGGGACATACAGCTACCGTTGACGCCAGAGGCATTCGAGACGGCCACACACCTGATGCGCCACCCAGTGCCATCCTCCCCACAGAGGAGGGACAAGTCACTGGTGACCATGTGCCCCCCATTCCACTCCAGGGGCAAGCCAGCCATGATGACCCGCTGTTCTCAATCACCAGCACCCCGGCACCGCCCACGCAGACAGAAGGACTGGACTGTTCCCCGGCTTTGCGGCACTGCTCGCCGGTGACCAAGGATACTACCCCTCCATGGTCCTCCTACTCTGAGACCTCGGAGTTGGAGGTGGACTCGTGTCACTCCAGCAGACGGCGGAGCAGGAGGTAAAGGTCTCAGTGGAGTCACCAGCCATATCCGGCACTGTGGCAACAACAGTGGCAGCTATCTGTTCAATGGCCCTCCTGGACTCCCTGGGCTTACCATCAGAGCCAGGGCCAAGCTCATGGGCCTCAGTCCAGGACTGCGTCAGTGTCTTCCGCATCTTTCATGCCACAGACAGCGCCGGCTCTGCCGCCAGCGGCACTGTCGTCTGAGGGAATGGCACCGCTGGCACAACCAGCTCCAGCGCCATTGCTCCGAGCAATGGCACCGCCGATGGCTCCAGCTTCGACACCACCAGACTTTCAGCCCTGGCACCAGCCGCAGTGCTGGATCCTCCATCAGCACCTGCACCGCAGCTCGAGGGACTCTAGAGGGGCTGAGGGTAGCAAACAGGGCCTGCTACCTGTCCTCTCGTCCTTGCCTGATGAAACGGTCACGGGGACATCGACAGCCCCAGCTTTAGAGGACAACTGTGTTCTCCAGCAGCTACTGAGACAGGCCACTCAAAGCCTGGGGATACAGGCCAAGGAGGTGGAGGAGGATTTGAACTCAGTTGTGGACATCCTTGCTCCCTCCGGCCCATCCAGGGTTGCTCTGCCGCTGATAAAAACAGTAGTTGACATGTCCAAAAATCTGTTGCAGACCCCCACTTCTCTGGCCCCTACGGCCAAGAAAACCAAACTGTGATACTTCATACCTTCTAAGGGGTGCAAACACCTGTATACCCACCCTCTCCCAATCTTTGGTGGTTGATGCAGCCAATCAGAGAGAGCGCCGGGGTTCCCAGGCTCCATCCCTAAAAACAGGGACACCAAGAAGCTGGACCTATTTGGCCGAAAGGTCTATTTGACCATGGGCCTACAGCTCTTCAGAGCCAACCAGCAGGCCATTGTGAGCCACTACAGACATAACACCTACTCGGCAATGGCTAAGTTTGCTGAGCTCCTGCCTCAGGACTCTCGGGTGGAGTTCTCCGCACTTGTGGAGGAGGGGAAGTTGGTTTCCTGGGCCTCTCTGCAAGTGGCTCTCGATGCGGCGGATTCAGCCTCGTGCATGCTGGCCACAGGGGTGGTGATGAGGGGTGGATCCCTCCCCTCTTACCTTCTCGTCCCGTCTATCCCCTTTCTATCATGCCTGGTCCCGAATTACTTCAGACCACTGGGTGCTCCGCACGGTAGAGAGAGGATATTCCATCCAATTCTGTGCCCCTCCGCCCCTCCATCCCCCTTGTCTGTCCCTCTTCAGGGATCCCCTCTCACGAGCAACTTCTAATTCAAGAAGTGCAGTCCCTCCTTTTGGTGGGGGCAGTGGAGGAGGTTCCTCAGGAGCTCAGGGGCAAGGGGTTTTACTCCCAGTATTTCCTAATACCAAAGGCCAAAAGGGGGCCTCAGACCTATCTTGGACATGCGGCAGCTCAGCAAGTTTGTAAGGAAACTCCAGTTCCACATCATCTCACTAACCTCCATTAGCCCCTCACTGGATCCAGGGGACTGGTACGCCAACCTTGACTTGAAGGATGCGCATTTTCACATCACATAGTCCCACATCACAGATGCTATCTCAGATTCGTGATGAGCAGTAGCCACCATCAGTTTGCCATCCTCCCATTTGGACTGTCAACAGCTCCCTGAGTATTCACAAAATGCATGGCAGTTGTCGCGGCTTTGCTGTGCAAGTGCCAGATACAGGTTTTTCCTTACCTGGATGACTGGCTGATCAAGGGACGCTCAAGAGCCCAAGTGGAGGGTCACGTCAAATTCATAAGAAGGACCTTCCTCGAATTAGGTCTTCTCCTAAATGAGGCCAAATCTACTCTGTCCCTGGAGCAGAGGATAGAGTTTATAGGCGTGGTCCTAGACTCGACTCAAATCAGGGCGTACCTCCTGGAAACCAGGTTTTGCTTACTAGGGGACATCATACAGGGCCTCAGACAGTTCCCCACGACCACAGCAAGGAACTGCCTAAAGCTACTGCGTCACATGACTGCGTGCACTTACGTGGTACAGCACTCCAGACTCAGACTCTGTCTACACCAGTCTTGGCTGGCATCGGTGTATCAGCCAGCCCGAGACACTCTGGACAGCATCATAATCCTGCCCCACCCGGTGTTAGACTCCTTCCTATGGTGGCTCAACCCGTGACTGGTTTGTACGGGAGTGCCCTTTGCCAGCCCTGAGCCCTCTCTTTTATTTGTGACAGATGCCTCAGATCTGGGCTGGGGAGCTCATCTAGGGGACCTCAGGACTCAAGGCCTCTGGTCTCAGTCAGACCTCACTCTGCACATCAATGTCAGAGAGCTGAGAGCGGTGCGCCTGGCATGCCGTGCTTTCAAAACCCACATAGCAGGCAGGTGCGTATCAGTCCTCACGGACAACACCTCGGCAATGTTCTGTATCAACTAACAGGGAGGTGCATGCTCCTCTCCCCTATGCTGGGAAGCCCTTATGCTGTGGGACTTCTGCGTAGAGCACTCGATCCACCTGCAGGCGTCATACCTCCCAGGTGTGCAGAACGAGCTGGTGGACAGTCTCAGCCGGTCCTTCCACGGTCATGAGTGGTCCCTTCGGCCAGACGTGGTGAGCTCAATCTTCCGTCTCTGGGGCTCTCCCCAGATAGACCTGTTCGCCACTTGCGGCAACAGGAAATGTCAGGTATTCTGCTCCCTCATGAGTCACAGCCCGGGGTACATCGCAGATGCCTTCCTCCTCCTGTGGCGGGGCTGCCTGCTCTATGCTTTTCCACCAATTCCTCTGGTCCACAAGGTGCTCCTCAAGATCCGCAGGGACGGGGCCCGAGTCATACTGATAGCACCAGCATGGCCGCGCCAGCACTGGTTCACGTCGCTCCTGGGAATGTCTGTAGAGGCACCACTCACTTTACCGCTGGTCCCAGATCTGATCACGCAGGACCATGGCTGACTCCAACAGCTGAATCTAGAGTCGCTCCGCCTCACAGCCTGGATGCTCCATGGCTAAACACCATGGAGCTATGCTGCTCGGACCAAGTCAGACAAGTCCTCCTTGGTAGTAGAAAGCCTTCCACCAGGGCAACGTACCTTGCCAAGTGGAAAAGGTTCTCCATCTGGGTGGAGCAACGCAGTCAGCCGCCGTTGCTCACCCCCATACTGTTCATACTGGACTACCTCCTTCACCTAAAACAACGAGACCTGTCCCTGTAATCAATAAGGGTCCACTTAGCCACCATCTCCACCTTCCATCCGGGCACTGACAGCTTCTCAGTCTTCTCAAACCCTTTAGTCAGTTGTTTCCTCAAGGGCCTGGATAGGCTCTTCCCCCCAGATGCCTGTCCCAGCCTGGGACCTTAATCTAGTCCTCTCCAGACTTACAGGCCCTCCATTCGAACCACTGGCAACGTGCTCCCTGCTCTCTCTCTCATACAAGGTCACGTTCCTCCTGGCAATCACCTCGGCTAGACGGGCATCGGAGCTCAGCGCCCTCACGTCCGAGCCCCCTTACACATTTTTTCATAAGGACAAGATCCAACTCAGACCTCACCCGGCCTTTCTCCTTCAGGTTGTCTCCCAGTGTCACATGGGCCAGGACATCTTCCTCCCAGTGTTTTATCCCAAGCCACACTCCTCCGATAGAGAGCGCAGGTTGCACTCACTGGATGTACGTAGGGCCCTAGCCTTCTATGGAGAGAGGACTAAGTCATTCCAGAAGTCCGTCCAACTCTTCATGGCCATGGCAGACAGAATGAAAGGTCTCTCTGTCTCTTCTCAACGCATCTTGTCGTGGATCACATCCTGCATTCAGGAGTGTTACGACCTCGCGAGGATGCCCACCCCGCCAATTACTGCCCACTCTACCAGGGCCCAGGCCTCCTCGGCGGCGTTCCTGGTGCAAGTTCCTACCCAGGAAATCTGCAGGGCAGCTATGTGGTCTTGATACATACATTCACAACGCACTATGCAATTACACAACAGGCCAGAGACGATGCGGCCTTTGGATGCGCTGTGCTTCAATCAGTGTATGGCTCCGACCCCACTTCCTGAGCTTTGGCTTGTGAGTCACCTGGTTTGAATGGACATGAACAATCACTCGAAGAAGAAAAAACAGTTACTAACTTTCTCAGAACTGTTGTTCTTTGAGATGTGTTGTTCATGTCCATTCCAATAACCACCCTCCTACCCCTCTGTCGGAATCGCCAGTAAGAAGGAACTGAGGGGGTGGAGGGTCAGCAGGCCCTATATTGGGTGCCATGAAGGCACCACTCCAGGGGGCGCCCAGGCCGATCCTACAGACACTGCTAAGGAAAAAAATCTTCCAGCTGGCATGCACGCGGCGCGCACACACCCATCTGGTTGGAATGGACATGAACAACACATCTCGAAGAAAAACAGTTTAGAGAAAGTGAGTAACCGTTTTTTCTTTTAAATCAGCCTTTAAAACAGTCTTTCTGGATTTGGATGTGGGGCAGTTTTCCCTGCTGGTCAATTTTACTTTTTAACAAATACATCTTTGGGCTCGGAGTTTGCCTTTATTGGTATTCTGCAGCTGGTCGGTCTGGTCTTAGTGTTCATCCAAGGCAGCCTCTTCCTCAACAGCGGGGAAGGTGGGGGCTGACGTTTGGACTATATGGCTTTCTTTGATGTTAGGCATGGACCTGCTGCACACAATATTTGTCTTTGGTTTCCTTAAAATTCTCTCTTTGTTAACAGATGTTCATTTGGCTATGGATGAGCCCATCCCTCTGTTACGCCAGCGAGTTTATTGCCAAGGCAGAATCTGAGTCTACGCCCACGGCGGTGTGACCGCAGTATATGAAGGCATCCCTTAGCCAGCTTTGACCGAGCTACCTCAACTACCAATAGCAGTGAAACCACAGCAGGTTGGATTAGCACCTCTAGTACCTACCCAGCATCCTGCAATGGGTTGCACGGCCTGCGCTGCTGTGGCTTTACTACTATTGTTATTGAAACTATCTAGACCAACGTTTCTCTGCCTGGGGGCCCTGAGCCCAAAGAGGGTCGCAGGCCTATTGTAGGGGGCTTGCACTATTGCCACCCTTGCTTTTGCGCTGTCTTCAGAGCTGGGCACCCAGCCAGCAACCGCTGCTCTCTGGCTGCCCAGCTCTGAAGGTAGCACCACCGCCAGCAGCAGTGCAGAAGTAAGGGTGGCCTGGTCTGGGGCAGGAGGGGTCATCACAGCCTGAAATATTTTCAAAAGGGTCCCAGCAAAAAAATGTTTGAGAACCCCTGATCTAGATCAAAGCTAGCTTGGGTATGTCTACAGCCTATAGGCTGTAGCCATACCTTCTGACGGCACTGTAGGGAAGTGAGTGGTGAAGAATATGTGCAGAGGTACTTTGGGGGTGCTGAGGCAATGGCATTTTCTCATAAAATTACAAGTCCGCCTCTATCACTGCAGAGAAGTACCAAGCAGCAGCTAAACCTGACCACAACCTGATAGAATCATAAGGTGAAAAATTCAGAACAGCCTGAAAGTCTATAATCCCATATATCATTATCTACTGCAATAAATAGGAATAACACAAGGCATTAAAAAGATGTCAGTCTTAAAGTAGAACTATCTTGACTAACTTATCAAAAAGAAATTGCTATACTTGAACCCCTGATTTTATGCATAGAAATACTGCATAACATTTGCAAAGGAGGTAATTATTCACCTCACTCCTGTCCCGTATTTGCACACACAAAAAATGCAGGCACAAATGGAATGGTTAGTTTGTGAATGAGCTGGAAACTTGCCCCAAATCGTTATTTTTGACATTGTTAATTTGTTTGTGAATTTGTATTACTTAATTGGGTAACCCATCCTTTGAAGCAGCCAGCTGAAAGGTGTACCGGAATTGGGGTCTAAAGCAGTTACTAGAACCGTTGATTGTTTATATGTACATCTTGACTTACAGCTATGAAAGCTTCAGTTCTGTTTGAGACAGGTTTAATTTATCTGTCTAAAAGGATTTCAAAAGCACCTGTTATTGAATTATGTAGGGGCCGTACATACATTATGAAGGAGAGTGACATCCGGCTAGAAGAGAGTGTTCAATCTCAGTCTTATCCTTTGGTTTAGTCCTCACCTTTGAGTGAGCCATCAAGATATTCTGCTCCAGTGATTTGGGGGAGGGTTGGTGAAGAAGTGGGTCTTGTACTAGTTTTGAAAAGTCTTGAAAGTTCAATAGACGCAAGAAAGAATAATCATCCTTTGTTTCCAGACACAAACAGTATTCCATAGTATTGATTCACCTGTTATTAGTCCTGCTCTATTTCCAGTGGAAGAGCCTACAACATTTTGATTCTCTCACTGATGTTCATAGGAGGCCTCTTGAGGCTGAGCTAGTTCCCTGAAAATTGAGGGGAGCAGTCTGCAATGCAATATTGATGTCACTAATTCATTCCGCTTCTGGATAAAATAGGATAAATAGGTGTCCTCTCTCTTTCTCCCATCTAAAATCAACAGGCATTAATTAAGGATTTTCTGCAATTGCAGTTTATTTTGAAGTAGCCTCTGTAATAAATATAATATTGTGAAAATAAAGGTAGTAGGTAGGTGCTGCACATAGATGACAAAAAATGGGACAACAAAACAATTAGAAAATTTGTTTTGAATGCTCTGGGTTAATGTGTGAATTGGGGAATTAACAATTTCATCCTCCAAACCCTATTTATTTTTTTCCTCACAAAGACGACTTTGCACGGGGAGGGATGAACTTCTCCCCAAGTATAAGAGCTAAAATAATGGATGTTGCTTTTTCCTTCCCCACAGAGAAGGGCTCTTAGCCCACTGCGTTCGCTTCTCTCTACATTCTGAGTCTCTGTAGCACCCACCACCCCAGCACACCTGAGGTCATGAGCTCTCCTTGCATTGTCATGCCAGCTGAATCCTCTCCTTTCACAAAGTCCCATATCCTCAAAAGTATTTAGGGGTCTAATTCCCATTGATTTTGATGATGTTAGGTGCCCAAGTACCTTTGAGGATCTGGGCCAATGTTACCAAGGCTTAGTGGAGTGGACCCTCCACTAACTGGTGCATCTAACTTGGTGTGAGTCCAATAGGCAGGGAGACATCTGCAGCACCATTGTTAGAACAAGTGATTTAAAATACTCACCAGTGGGGTAGAGCCAGGAGTAAACAGCACAGTGGCTACATTCAACAGTGACACTAAATTGAGTGGATTGTAATCACCAGTAAGAGCAGATAAATAGCACAAACAGACTTAAAGAAATTTAATAATGTGGCCAAAAATAACAAAATGCAATTCATCTGGGAAAATTACAAGATAAAATATCAGAGGAAAAAATCTAATGCCCATCATATTCAGTGGGAGAGAAAAACTGAGAATTGGCAATGCTGAAATAGATGAAGCGGTGATGGCAGACAGCACTGATATTACATAGCTTATACAGTCATTTCATCACTGAGAAGACAGGTAATGGTCCCTTTTTCTATAGTTCTGCTACAACTGCACCTGAAATATTGTTTTCAGGGTATCATAGGGCCAGAAGGATATTGACCTACTTGCAGGAGTTCAGTGAAGAGTAACATCAATGCTGAGAGGTCCTGAAGGGAATGTCTTAGCAGGAAAAGAGCTAAATAGGTACTGTTATTTATTATTACATCCTTCTGTCATCAGTGTTGGTGCACAGGGTAGAAACTACTCTCTTCCATCCCTTTTTGTCATTAGATGTTGCTTCCGTCTATTCCATGGTGTTGAGATCAACTGTTGCTGATAAGGGTTCTCTTTAAGATTTCTCTTGGATGCCCTCGTTTCCTCACACCAGTTGGTTTCCTCTTCATAGCTTCATGTGCAAGTCTGTCTGTTGGCATCCAGAGTACATGCTCCAAATCTGTCCAGGGCTTCCTTCAAATTCTAGTGGAGATGAGCCACTGGTCGGTAATGTCTTAAGTCTCTTCATTGGTAGTGGTCTCTGCATCCACTGCCCAGAATATTTTGTTGGCACTTATTTTCAAAGGCATCTAATTTTCTGTCTAACATTTTAATCTATCTCCAGCTCTTGCATAAATAGGTATAAATTTGCTATAACTAACTGTGGGAAGGATATATGATAGCAATCTTCAAGTGTAAATGCCAGACAGGAAGAGGAATTTATTAGAGTGATACAAGGTTGCACTAAAAAGAGCAATGGGATGAAATTAAGAAAAGGAAAACTGATGCCAATAAACAGGGATACCTCCTGATGGCTAGAGCTAGTGGGTATGGAAAAATCTCCTCAGGAAAATGGAGGAATCCTCATCCGTTGGGACATATAAAATAAAATATCACAAAAAGTGCTCTCAGAACACTGCTGCTTTTTCAGATGGGATGGACAGGATGACTTTTTTCCATTTCCAACTTCTCACATTAATTGGTATGCGCTTGACTGAAGAATTCACTTAGTGTGTACCAGTTTAAGATATTGGGTAACATTTTCAAAAGTGCCTAAGGGATGGATTTTCAAAAGTATTTGGGCACCTAAAGATGCAGATAGGTGATTAGTGGGTCTTTTAAAAGTGCCTGAGTGTCTAACTCCTATTGACCTTTGTGGATGTAGGCCATTGACATTTTTGAAAATCCCACTAGATACCTATCTGCAGCTTCATTTGACTGAATACCTTTAGAAACTTAGCCTTTAGGCACTTTTGAGAGTGTTACCTATTTATGCCAAGATTCTGTGGTGACAGGATCATGAGAACTGAGTTTCTGTGTGAGGATTTCTAATGGCAATGACTGCTTCCTCCTGCTGATGGCGATTATTATTAATGGTGACTCCGCCAGGAGACAGAGTGGTGCTCAGGTCACTTATGTGTCTAGTCTCATACTGGTTATGTTGCCCCTCTCACCAGAGTTTTCCCTTCCCTCTTAGAAAGAGAGTGGATGATGAGCTTTTCCACTGCCCATTTCTGTCTTTAGGTTTAGTCACACCACGTGTTGGGCTATCATGCCGGAAGCATCACAGCGGTCCGTGCTGCAGCTGGCACAGGGCAGGCACCAAGCTTATTCTGTATCCTAGTGCAGATATTACCTCTTCTCAACTTGAGCATGTGTAGTAACGCAATGGGCTCTGTACAGCTCTGGTGTCTTCTGTTAATCAAGGATTCCTCTCAATGGGGATGCAAAGCCAGCCACCAGCGTGTCCCGGATAAGAGGATTCTACTGCTTCTCTCTGTATGGAAGCCAAATACTAGCTTTATCTTCACAGCTGAGTGGAGAAAAGGGGGATGATAACCTATGTGAGAATCCACCTTTTGCGATTTATTGCCTTGCACTCACTCAGCTCTGAAGATAATCCTGGTATTCTTCTGCCTGCTATGACACTCCTATCTAATCTATCTGTCCTGTATATTCTCCATGTATGTGTGTTATTCATATTCATTGAGGGATACAAATTGTAAGTATGAGGTCAGCTCAGATGACCCAGTTTTTTCTTGTGAAAATAAGCTCCCAATTCAAGAATATCTGACTGCAGAGATCATACTTCTGCTGATCAGAATAATGAAGACTTTGAACCAATATTTGATTATCAAATATTGGTGGAAAACCTAGACCTATTAGGTGCTATATGCTAAATCTGCCTTTCACTGCTTAAAAATGGATAGTGGTTTCTCAGCATTTGCATTTTAAAGCACTCTGAGAAGGCTCATCTCTCACTGAGATTGCACCACATCAAAAGACTTGCAATTAATGGATCATTTGTGTAAGGTAATTCTGTCCGAAATCTTTGGGGTTTAAAATCAGATTGTTGAAGCCTGGTATTTTTTCCTCAAGACAGAAAACTCAAAAGCAGTAATTTGAAAATTGCTTCACCTATTAGAAACTGCTAGTCTCCTTGGCAAGATGCTGGGATAAATGTTATAGAACGTATGTCAAGGGCTTGTAAAAATGTTGCAGCTAAATTAAGTGGACTGATTTGACAGTTAATCCTTTGGGTGTCATTGCAAAAGCATCACAAGTCTAATGAAAAACAACGCTTTTGCCTTAAAATATATCAGTAGTGAACACTTGATCCTGATTCTTCCCTCACACTAACTTTATTCTGATGTCTATAGATTTACACTGGTATGAATGAAGGGAGAAATCAGGCCCATTAATTGGCTGTATATGCTGTTGTCTGTCTCATATGGTCACACTTTCAAAAGCGCTCAGCATTATCAGGTGCTGGAAACAACGGGAGCTGCTCAGTACTGAGCTCTTTTGAAAATCTGCCCCATAATGCATAGCTATTTGGTGCTCTCATTCCAATTCCAAGGAGACAGGAACAATCCGTGTTCACAGAACCAAGTCCACAACTAGCACTAATTAGTGCACTCACCAGTAGTCTCAGAAGAGCCTAGGCATTGAATGGGCCATGCTCAGAGACGGTGGGCCTAAATCTCCACTATTTTGCCCCTGTTGTTTTCATTCACATCTATGCCAGCAAGTGGATCTAAAATGCTACTTAGTCTGAATGGTGGTGGTTGCCCTCTTAGCTGTAAATACTGCCAAAAGGCACAAGACAGTAGTGAAACAGACCCAGATCCTCCAGAACAGGGTTGAAGTATATGTAGGGGAAATCTGTCCCCGCCCAAGCTGTGTCTGGCATGGATAAAAAGAGAATACAGTTGTGATGTGCCTGGGTACAAACCCCTAAAGGTGGATTTCATTCTCCAGTGATGTCAAGTCAGCACATTCCCTGAGCAATAAATTTACAAGCAATAAAAATAAGAAAAGCAAGTGAATAGATCAGAGTGAAGGAGTGGGGTGTAATGCGGGCAAGACTGAATTATTTGGAAGAAACTATAAGATGAGAAAAGAGGGTTTTATTTTCTTCTTTGATTCTGGCTCCAAAACATCATCTCAACTACGAGAGGGGAAAACCAGATATGGGTTTGTTTCTGGTGTTGGTGTGAGTGGCATAGTTAAGCAAACATTGAAGCACTTTGGAAAGACTGAAAAATAATGTAAGTGAAAGACAAATGCTTTAGTTCCTGGAGATGTACAGAAAAATCTGTTAAAAATAATTCTTAGGATAGAATAAAAAAAAATAGGACATAGAATCCTAAAGAGATTAAGTGTTTTAACACATTTTTATTGCCTTTTTTCATTTGCTTCATTTTCTTCCTTGCAGTATGCTCTTTTCCTCCATGTATTGTCAACGGTTCAGCCTGCAACAGCATCTTTCAGTTAAAACAGATGGTCATACTACTGTAGATTTCCCTGCAGCAGAGCTTAAAGATGCTGCCTATTTTTGCAGCACAGCACTGGTTTCATGCAATAGAAAGCAAATGGCTTTCTAACAGTGCTATCCTCACATGGGTCATTGAGGCTAATAAAATCATACTGAAAAACAAACTTGTTGGTTTTTTTTTCCCCCTGTGCTTTTCCCTGTACACTTAGCTGTGGTAACAGTCTCATAAATTACATTAAATATTTTACATTGGAACAAATCATGGGGACATTTGAAGCAATAACTTAATATACTTCATCTGTTAGGGCTTTCATTCTACCTAATAATATAGTAGCACATTATAAATATACACAAGCTGATTTTTGTTTCCCGTAATATTTATTTTAACTGACATGGAACTTTATTTATAGCACAATTAATAATACATAAAATAAGTGAAAATATCTCTGAGAAAGAAAGATTTATAGCAGAGAAGAGAACACCCTACATATAGGCCTAGACTCTGCTTGTTTCCTCCCTGAGTGCACCAGGGAGAGGAAATGTACCCAGCTCAGTGTAACTAAGGGCCTGCTGCCTGAATACAGTGCGAATCCTTGCATTCATGCAGCTTCATGCCAGCTCCTCTTCCTCTTTGCTTCTGGGGAGTGGTAATTTGTTCTTGGCCTATGCCTGCAGCAAATCACAGTACACACCTCCATGCTGGATCAGCTGCACTGGCCAGCAAGTAGTAGGGTAGAATCAAGGCTGCACCCATTTCCCAGCACTCTTGGATGGTTCCCTGCCCACCTGCTCTGGGCAGTGATAGCTTATTCCAATGTGCCCAGATCCTCAAAGCTATTTAGGCTCTGTCAAGGTTCCTTCCCCACTCTGAACGCTAGGGTACAGATGTGGGGACCTGCATGAAAACCTCCTAAGCTTACTTTTACCAGCTTAGGTTAAAACTTCCCCAAGGTACAAATTATTTTACCTTTTGCCCTTGGACTTTCGCTGCCACCACCATTTCTTTGTCCTTTGCCTCCATTTCTCTCCTGTGGGCAGCTTCTAGGGCTTTTTCTGCCTCTTTTGCTGCCTCCAGTCTGGCTAACTCCAATTTGTGTTGTGTCTTGGTTTCTGTCATCTTTGCCTCTCTGTTTTTAACGAACTTTACACCCGAGAGTTAGAAATAAAAACAAAACAAAAAAAAAAACTTTGCTTGTAAAATTTTACTGTGCTGTAATATGATACCTATATTCTCTGATAGTGATTGTCAGCCTACAGAAAAATCCTAAAAACAAAAACAACAACAAAACAAAACAAAAAAAACAAAAACCCTAACACCTTTGTCTCCAGGCAAATAGGCAGAAAAGCCCTCTAGTTGCTCTTAGGTAAAAAAAAAAAACAACTTCTTCAGGTCTGTGAAGACTGGTGAATTTCCCTGCAGGAGGTTAACTACCCTGCCTTTAGGTAGAGAAAACTCCAGCTCACAATAGACAATTCCCTTTTGTCTCTGCTCTGGCCCCCAAGCAGAGAAAAAAAACCCTCTAACTGCTTTCAGTTTAAAACCTGCTTTCCAGCAACCCAAAGGGAATAAAATATTTCCTTTTCAAATCTGTGCTTCTGGTTCAGAAAATCTCAGATTGATCTCAAAATGATTTCAAGTTAATCCCACCACTGCCACCATGTCAAGGTTCCTTGTGAATGGGAGAAACAAAGCCTCTCTCTCTGTCTGTGTGATGCTTTTGCCGGGGACAGAACAGGAATGGAGTCTTAGAACTAGCTATATATGCGTTAGATTCTGATTTCTTTAAATGGCTGAGAAAATAAGCTGTGCTGAATGGAATGGATATTCCTGTTTTTGTGTCTTTTTGTAACTTAAGGTTTTGCTTAGAGGGATTCTCTATGTTTTGAATCTAATTACCCTGTAAGGTATTTACCATCCTGATTTTACAGAGATGATTCTTTTTACTTTTTCTTCTATTAAAATTCTTCTTTTATGAAACTGAATGCTTTTTCATTGCTCTTAAGATCCAAGGGTTTGGGTCTGTGGTCACCTATGCAAATTGGTGAGGATTTTTAATCAAACCTTCCCCAGGAAGGAGGGTGCAAGGTTTTGGTGAGGATTTTTGGGGGGAAGACGTTTCCAAACGGGCTCTTTCCGAATAAAATAAATCCGGTTAGACGTTTGGTGGTGGCAGCGAAAGTCCAAGGCAAAAGGCAAAATAGTTTGTACCGTGGGGAAGTTTTAACCTAAGCTGGTAAAAGTAAGCTTAGGAGGTTTTCATGCAGGTCCCCACATCTGTATCCTAGCGTTCAGAGTGAGGAAGGAACCTTGACAGGCTCCTAACTTCCACAGAGGAGCTGGGCCTTACTCCTTTATAGAAGAATGCAGTCAAAGTCACAATCTATTTGGAATCGTTGGTCCAGCTCTAGTTTTTAACCCCCCTAAAAGCTAACTGCAAAAAAGAATAAACACTGGGCAGAAATACAGCTGTGTGGTTCAAGTCTTTTTTTTTTTTTTTTGAAAGAAGGCCTGGTGATGATACTTTGGATTATCAGGACTGCTACTTGTTTGCTGAGCAAATTTTATCCCCCAGGAACCTTCTGTGTATTCTGCATATATAGCTGGAGAAATACCATCTTTCTTAAGGCTGCAGAATACACTCTCTGGAAATAATTGAAAAGACTGTATTATCTATCAAGAGCAGTAATTCCCAAATGTTCTAAAAGTGTTTAATAAAATAGCTTTAATGGGCCTTCTACAAAAGAAAAATTGTGTGTCCATCATGTTTTAAGCTTGGGGAATTTAGAGGATAAACTGAATAAGATGACAGTTGACATTTCTTTTCCCCTACTGCCTGCCAATCAGAGCATTATATCAGACACTATATTTCATGTTAAGAATCTTATTTTATAAAAATCACTGAAATTAGTGATTTATTAAAGTTTTATTTAAATGTTTCTTTAAATAAGAAAATGTTATTACCTGTTATTGTATTTACTGAACAAATGCATAAGGATTTGAAGACCAGTTCTAGAAGGCTTACATTAACCTTGACATTCTTTGAATGATAACTTGCTTTAACTAAATGGTAATCTAACAAAGCTTCTACTGACAGATCCACTAACGAGACAACTTTGTTATTTTGCAAATACCAGCAAGCGCAGTCACCAACCAAGAAATCTTTGTTCATGTGCAGTGAAGTTACAAAAAAAAAATCTATGATTTTTTTTGTAAATGCTGTAAGGCATTATGGCTGTATTCTAAGGGCCATATTGTGCCCTTGCATAGACTCAAAAGTTTAAATGAAATCAATGAAACCTTAATACACATACCCAAGGCAGAATGCCTCCTATGGAATATAATCCTGCAGTAGGATGTTCAGCTGGGATTTTCAAGGAGCCTAAGGCAGTTAGGTGCCCAGGCTTTACGTCTGTGGGAACTTCAGTTACTGCATAGGGTACTGATCTTGAACCATCGGAGAAAACAACAAACTTCCACTGACTTCAATGGTCAGGTCCTAGTGTACTATAGGATAAATCACAATTCATGTGTATGGACATGAGTCTGACTTGGTTATTCTACTTACTGAGCACATTGGCTTTTTAGAGTGTATTACTTATTTTAATAATGCTAGTAAAACAAAATTATGGCTATATCTTTTCTACTTTCTTTTTCTTTTTTGGGTGGTGGCAGGAGGGATGGGGAGCAGAGCCTAAGACGTAACTTAAATAGGAGCTCGGCAGCCTTTGAAATTTGACTCTAGATGTTCTTTCTCTGTGCTAATATTTTTTTTAAAATAGAATACAATCCAGTAATACTTTGTGTGAGCTGGATTAATAAGGCACTACTGCACAGTCCTCTGCCAAAGCAATCTCTGCCATGCAATTCTCTTGTTTCAGTCCCTTCTCTGTTTGCACTGAGGTTGCCAAGACAGAAGTGCTGACAATGCTAGGGGAAAAAACCTCTGAGCCTGGGAAGCTGATAGAGCATGCACAGATCTTTACTTCTGAAATTATTTAAGCCACCCTTTAAAACATCACTTAAGTTCTGTGAGTTATCCATTCATGTGAATAGGGAATGATCTTTTGCTGGCTCTTCATCTATCAGAAAAAAGCCATTTTATATCATTACTGCTTGATTGTGTGGGGGCTTGCCAGCTAATATATGCTCATACAAGTACCACTGACAGGAGTATGTATCTGGCCTATTCACTACTTCTGTGCATGAGGATTAGCTGTCACTCTTTCTGGTATTTATACCATTCGCACTGATAGGGATATTGGGCTTACTGTTTGAAAGCCTTTCCATTTAGGGAACGTTTTATTTTCTTAGTCTGCGACAATAATAATGGCTTCTCATAATAAAACAAGAGTCTAACAAGAGCACAGTAATTCCATAAAAAACAATAAAGACAATTGCTATAGTTATAACCCCCTGTTATTGCACTGATAGAAGACAATGTCTATAACTCCCGTACTAATCCATTCCAATGAAGAGGAAACAAAGTTGCATTATTTTCTCTGGCAAATTCTTTTTTGCATCAGGACCTCTCCATGTAGTTATGTATGCAGGCAAGAATATATGCATAGGGCCTGATCCTGCCACCATTACTGAGACACATTTACCCACATAAGTAGCTCCATTGAGTTGAACAGGTCTAGTCACACAAGTACTGCTCAATGCTGCAAGTTGCAGAATTAGTTCCATTATGTATCTACTTAGGACAGGTCTACACTACTGCTTAAGTTGATCTAACTTATGAAGCAAGTTACAATGACCTAAGCTCTGTCCACACTGGTGCTATGTCAGCAGGTGACACTCTCCCGCTGACATAGGTTCCGCCTCTCCCTTTGGCATAGAATGTCTTCACCAGATGCACTGATGTAGCTGTGCCGATATAGCACTTCTAGTGTAGACCTGCTCTTAGAATAGGAAATAATTGCAGGGTCCCAGATACTACTGTGTAAGTAACTTTTGGTGACTGTTTTAAATAGTTATCACGCTTTTTGCACACGTTTGTAACTAGGTAGGTATGTATATTCAGATAGAGACTGATACACATATATAAATAGAGGTATAAAATATTCCAGATCTAATTACTCATAATGTTTAGTCTGACATTTGATTTTTTTTAAAGAAACTAGTAACAGCTTGTTTTTTCATAAAACAATGAGAAATAAGTAGTTTTAGTATCATGTCTCATATGAATTAGATACTTAAGTACATGCCTAACTTTAAGCACAAAAGTAGTCCCAGGTCATACTCATGTGCTTAAAGTAAAGGCCGTACCTAAGTGCTTAACTGGATTGAGGCCTTAATCAGCAATAGAAGAGTTGGAATGGCTGAGCTTGAAAAGGCCTGTGCCAACCTGACCTGAACTGGCATTATTAGAATGTGCACGTTGTCTTGGGATCATGTGTCAGCTCCACCTTGTAAATAGTGGTAGAAGTAGTCATGAGGATGAGCACGAAAACAAGAAGTGATGAATAAATGATGTTTGTGATATATCACTCAGATGCAGCAATAACAACACCATCACTGTACAGACAGTAAAGGTCATATGACAACCTCAGCTACCACTGTAGTTCTCCCCGATATGGCTGTATTTATGACTTCAAGGGGCCATTGCTCTCACCTGCACTCCAGATTTTATCTCCACGTGCATAATGCCAAACAGCATTAAAAGCTAATCTCCACAGATTACCTGTGATGTTTTTGCCCTTTACACAATATCTGTAATATGGAGGAACCACACAGGCATAGCTTACCTACAACATACCTACAAACTTACCATACCTAGCTACATATACAGACTGCTGCTCTGGCAGGCTTCTGAAACAAAGAAGAGAATGAGAGCCATTTGAGGGCTCAGAAACCACTTAAAGGGATACTACCCAATTCCTAAACACTACAGTACCCGTTACTGTGGTGATTGGGTGTACCAGAAAATGAATATGTATTGACCTGGAGAGGGTGAAATGAGGGTCTTATTAGGAGAAGATGATTTTTTTAGGTCCATCAAAAAGTAGGGTGGGATTGTTGTCATCCTCTACCAGAACAAAGCATGCCGGGAGTATTTTGAAACCAGGGATAGAAGAAAGCCTGTAGGGAGGGGGAATCAGGCTCAAAATGTGTCTTTGTGCTGCACTGTTGTGGCGAGAGGAGATAATGGGTGGTGGTGTGCCAAGGTCTGTGCTAACCCCTCACTATTTTATTAGTTATTTAGCAGATGGAGTGGAAGGTACAATAACAATATTTCCAGATGATATGAAACTAGAAAAAAAATCACTAACACTGAATTTAGGGGGATAGGATCAAAGGAGAAGAATAGACTCAAGCTGCAGCAAGGAAAGCTTTAGCTAAATATCAGGAATAACTTTATTATTATAACGTGATTTAGTAAATAAAATGCACTGCAATGGGAGGGTGTCGAATTGCAAGCTAATGTTGCAATGGTTCACCTTAGGAGACTTACCACAACTAGAAACCATGTTTGTGACGTGCCTCTCATTTTATGAGAAGCATAGCTCATGTCACAGATTCTCTCAATGCCTGTTGCATAATGTTGCAATGTATGATGTTGTATTGCTAGACTCTGTGGAATTCTGAACCATCCTAGTTACTGTATTTGAAAGAGAAAACACTGAGGATGAAAACTGGCTCTCAGTGAATATTTCCCTCAACCAATATTTCTCAATCTCTCAGTGGATTCATGTGGAATACAGAACCCTTGTGAAAGGGTAGCCAGCCCTCCAGGCTTGTCCTGGAGTCTCCAGAAATTAAAGATTAATCTTTAATTTGATGAAACCCCAGGAATACATCCAACCAAAGTTGGCACTCCTGCCAGTGAAGGATGCTGCCTTCTGAAATGAGAAACAAAATAAGGGACTATATTTTTCCCCAACTGTGTCCCTCTATCGCTCCCAAAATACATTCTCTTTTCCCTTCTCTAGCTATTCACTGTTTGCTCTCTGTCTCTTGTCTGACACTTATCCTATTTGTTATCCTTTTACTTGTATGCAGTTGTAATAAGGCTATATTTTTATTAGTTCCTGGTAACTGTGACAAAAATTTAGGAAGTTTCCAAAAAAATAAAAATGAAATGAAATTGCTGTTTAAACAATTATTAGGTTTTGATGGCAAGAAGGAACCATTAGAAGATTTTAGAAGTGAAAATACATGATTCTGAAATATTTACTTTAATAGGAAAGCCTATGCATAGACATGAGAGATCTAAAGATATTTTCATATTTATGAAGTTAACATGAAGTTTCGAGTTCATCTTAATTTCAAACACTCCGTTCCCTGTTAAGAGTGGGATTTAAAAGGAATTAGAAGCATAAATAGACTGTTGCTTATTTCATTAAGGTTACTATTGAGATTTGCTGTGGGTTCCTGGTTTTAAAGTGGTTGTTTTGTTCATGTGTTCTCTCCTGGCCAGTAAAGACATCTATTCTGGAAGCTCTCCCCAAAGGAAGAGTGGGAGAATTACAGTGGGAGGGGTTTTATTAGGGTAACGCAGATATCAGTCTCACACAATAGTCCTTTCTGAAAATAGTGTATCCTCTGAGTATAAGATATTCCATGCACTGATATGAATAAACAATACATGTGAACTTTCTTAGATACTTAGTCAGTCAGTACACAGAGCTGTCTCTTTGTATGATTTTGATGTCTTTCAGCTATATCGGACACTCAGGGACATTATGTGGATTTCTGACACTCGCTGGAGTACTTTGTGACCATAAACCAAATACATGAACATTTTTCTATGACAGATATATAGACAGTATTAATTATGTAACAAATAATCAAAATGTAATTCAGTTGCAGTTATGCTAATTTAAGTTATTCTTGGTCTGTGTCCATACACCCTGTATAAGAGAACATGACAGAATAGAAATAGATTATACAAACATGAGAGGAAATTGCAGGATGTGGGATGTCTTTTAGTGAAGTGTGAAAACAAAACACATACACAAACCAAAAATATATTCACATAGCATCCAGGGAAGGGAATATGAATTAGGGACAGCAAATATTACACTCATAACTACAGATGATACTCTTCACTGAAGGAAAAAATATATAATAACTACCCGGACTGTTTTTGTAAGACTGGATTTATACAGGTTATGCCTCCAATAAATTAGGTTATGTAACAAAAGAAAAGAGACGAAGAGGAAGAAAAAGAGAAAAGGAGCTAATGTAAGCATAAATAAAAGTGACTTAAATACCAGGAAAAATGCTTCCACTCTAAAGGGGTAAATGTTGACCCTGTATCTTAAAGCAATTTTCTCAATCAGCACCATGCAACAGATCCAGAACACAGCTGGGTTAGTGCCTTCCCACAAATTAATAACATTATTCTGAAGGTGCCAATGGTTGGTATTGCAGGGGTCTTGAATCCAAAGACTATAACACATCTTATTAAAGCCAATGGGTGTGCCAAGCATTCTCTTTCAGGCTCGGGATAAGCAGGAATCAGATCTCTTTATGTCGTAAAAACAGCTGGGAGCCATGGAGCTCGGGCCCAGGAAACTAGGTGGCATGGCAGGTCAGAACTAAGCAATGTGGGCTCATGGATTTTCCTGGTTGCAAACTCAGGGGCTAGGATATCAGTTGCAGGCTGTGTGTGTTGAAGGCATATCAAGGCTGATTCCCCACTCTGGCATTTCGAGTGCAGAAGTTGGGGGCCCGCAAGGATTCTAAAAATTAATACTGGCCACTCCAGGCTTGTATTAAACTCCCAAGGTTACAGCTTCTCTCCCACCTTGGATGGGTAGATGCTGCCACCACTCAAGTGCAAAAACCGCCTTTTGGAACCCAGGAAGGCGCACTTGGGAATTGCTTCCTCTGGGATACCCTCATGCCCTTTCACGCCCCCTCCGGGGAAGAGCAGAGAAAGAAAACAAAGGAAATCAGCTGTTGCCACCAGCTAATTAAGCAGCATATGCACAAACCTCTTAGGACACAAAAATCCAATCCTGTTCTTAAAAAAGGTAAATTTTATTAAAAACAAGAAAGAAAGAAAGAAAATACATTTGGAACTTAGACTTTTTGCTAGATTTTAAAAAAACAGTTACAAGGATTAAGCATCAAGATAGCTCTGTTGAGGTCCAGCTTAAAGGTTAAAAGCAAAACAAAAGCGCCTGGGGTTAGCACAGAGGAGTCCACAAGCCATAAAGAAATAAAAGAGATAAACCTAATCATATCTTCCTAGACATTTCCTGATCTACTTACATAGCTGGGGTTTCAGATGAGTAGTTTCTTGGTATGATCTGGTGATTTTCCATACCTGGCCCACCGCTTTTTACAGTATAGCTCCAGCCCTGTCCCCGTTCTGTCCCCCTCTCCAGAGAACAACAAGAGACAGACAAAGGGAGAGTTTTTTTTCCCAATTTTAAGAAGTTCTAGCCTTCCCATTGGCTCTTTTGGTCAGGTGCCCACGCCCTTCCTTTTACCTGTGGACTTTAACCCTTTACAGGTAAAGCAAGTAGAGAACAGCTACCAACAAGGATTTTATAGCTAACTGGGTGCCCATAAAAGGGAGCTCCTCCACCCCCTTTCATTTATCACAGGCAGAAAAAGCCAGCAGAAGGAGGTCTGAGTGTGACCCTGAGAGGAAGCAGAGAGACGGGACTTCCTTGGGCATAGAGCTCCCTGGAGTGGCAGAGCTGAGGATTTCTGAGCAAGGAAACTGCTTGCCAGTGTTTCTTTCTATTGTATTCAGGGAAACAGGACTTTGTATATATATTATTTTTAATGAACAAGATTACACTGAGAATATACTTGATTCATATAATCAATTTCTCATCTTAATGGGGAAAAAAACCTACAAAAGCTCAGAATTTTGGCTAAAGCTTAGGCCAAAGTTATCATTTTTATACCTCTCAAAAACTTGTTTAAACATCTCTTCTACCACCAGATTCAAATATCCTTAATCACATTGACTAGCACCTGTCCCCACAGCATGTCCCACTGAGGTCAATGTGACTTTTCCTGTATTAAAGAGAGGTATAATCTGATCCCAAATGAGAAACAAAGCCTAGTGGGCCAGATTTTGATACCTTTACTCCAGAGGTGGGCCACATGCGGCCCACGGGCCACATGCGGCCCGCGGGACTGTCCTGCCCAGCCCTTGAGCTCCCGGCCGGGGAAGCTAACCCCCGGCCCCTCCCCTGCTGTCCCCCTTTCCCTGCAGTCTCAGCTCGCTGTGCCACCAGCACCCTGGGCGGTGGGGCTGCGAGCTACTGCCGGGCAGCTTGGTGGCGTGGCTGGCTCCAGCCGGGCGGCACGGCTGTCAGTCCTGGTGCTCTGAGCGTCACAGTAAGGGGGTGGGGAGCAGGTGGATTGGATAAGGGGCAGAGGATCCTGGGGGGCGGTCGGGGACAGGGAGCGGTTGGATAGGCATGGGAGTCCCGGGAGGCCTGTCAGGGGATGGGGGTGTGGATGGGGTTGGGGCAGTCAGCGGACAGGGAGGGTTGGATAGCCGTGGGAGTCCTTGGGGCCTGTCAGGGGACAGGGGTGTGGATAGGGGTTGGGGCAGTCAGGGGACGGGGGGTTGGATAGGGGGTGGGGTCCCAGGGAGGAGTTTAGGGATGAGGGTCCCGGGAAGGGGTAGTCAGGGGACAAGGAGCAGGAGGGGTTGGATGGGTCAGGGGTTCTGAGGGGGGCAGTCAGGGGGTGGGAAGGGCAGATAGGGAGTGGGGGCCAGGCTGTTTGGGGAGGCACAGCCTTCCATACCCGGCCCTCCATACAGTTTTGGAACCCCGATGTGGCCCTCAGGCCCAAACGTTTGCCCACCCCTACTTTACTCCCATTGAATGGGGCAAGTGGTCTCACTGAAATCAAATAGGACACTCGAGGAGTAAGATTCTGCTTAATGTGAGTAAGGTCAGAATCTGGTCCAAAATATCAGGTTTTGAGAATCAATATTTAGTTAATTATGAACTTCGCTAAATCCTTTAAATACGTTCCCACTGTCTTCTTTTATTTTGCTGCACTACCCTGTATTAGGCCATGTAGACTGCTTAGGGTGACCAGAGAGCAAGTGTGAAAAATTGGGACCAGGGTAAAGGATAATAAGTGCCTGTAACTGGGTCCCTGCAGGGCCCTCCTGGCTCCTGCCCCCGCTGGGCTGAGAAAGTCACACAGAGACCTTTGTCCAGTGCTCACCTGGTGCTTTTATTTACAGGTTGTGTTCCCTCCACCATACACATAGTCCCTGTCTTACAGTCCATCAGCAGGAGAGAGGGGACAAGCAATCTCTCGCTGCTTCCCCTCACTACCTTTCCTCTAGTGCAGCTTACAGCCTGTCCAGCTCCTCCCCCTAGCTGCCTTCCCCTGGGGCTTTTATCCAGCCCCAGCCTGATGAGGCAGCAGCTGTTCCAGTTTTCCCAATCAGGGCCAGGTGATCTACCCAGCTCCAATTCACCTCCCTTAATTGGAGCTGGAGTGACAGAGGGTTGGCTAAGCAGTTTTCTGCTTCAAAAAAAAACCCTGTCACAGTGCCCATATCAGACAAACTCCCAAATATTGGGACTGTCCCTATAAAATCAGGTCATCTGGTCACCCTAAGGCTGCTGATACCCAATGGGCTGATGATTCAACTACAAGGACTTTAGGTGTAATATGATCTTGGGCTCTAATCTGAGAGGAATACATTGATCATTACAGTGCTCATTCTAAGAAAAATGACCAGCGCTCTAGAGCAGTGGTTCTCAAAACCGGTCCGCCTGCTTGTTCAGGGAAAGCCCCTGGCGGGCAGGGCTGGTTTGTTTACCTGCCACGTCCGCAGGTTCGGCCGATCACGGCTCCCACGGGCTGCAGTTCACTGCTCCAGGCCAACGGGTGCTGCGAGAAGGGTGCCCAGCACATCTCTTGGCCCGCGCTGCTTCCCACAGGCCCCATTGGTGTGGAGCGGCGAACTGCGGCCAGTGGGAGCCGCGATTGGCCGAACCTGCGAACACGGCAATGTCCTCAATGTCCTCAATGTCCACAGCAATGTCCTCAATGTCCACAGAAGTTAGGATAAGAAGCAGTCGGCTTAATCTGCGGCAAGGGAGATGTTGAGAGTAGAAATTAGGAAAACTTTTGTAACTATAAGGGTAGTAGACTTTCAAGGGAGGTTATAAAATCCCCATCACTGGAGATTTTTAAGAACAGGTTGGACAAACACCTGTCAGGGGTGGTCTAGGTTTACTCAATCCTGCCTCAGTGTAGGGAGCTGGACTTAATGACCTCTCAAGGTCCCTTCCAGCCCAGATTAATGTTAAGTTTTGTAGCTATAGGGTTTACCTGGATAGTATCAGAGTTAAAATGCATCTCCTTACACAATCTTTTCATCTGAAATGTATGGTGTGTAAACTATCGATATTTGTATTTACTTCACTGAAAGGACAAGGTAGATAAACATCTATAAAGTGTGGCTTCTGGATATGTCTATTCCACTTGTCTGAATTCTACTTGCATGGAAGACACCACTTACATTTTAACTATAACTTCAGAAAGCAGGAGGAAAACACTCCTATCATTCTTTTCTCATGCCCCTCCTCCTCTGTCAGTTGATTTCATTTGCCTTGGGCATCTCTGAAGTTGACTCAAGAGCTTTGGAACTATGCCTCTTCGGAACATCTGAAGTCCCCTGATGGCTATTCCAAAAGAAAGATAAGCCTAGAAAGAGGTCATTATGCAATTTCTTGTCTTTTAGAACAAGGATACTGCCACAGTAGCTTTCAGATCTACACAGTTACAGGGTGCTCAGGTTCAGAGAATCTCACTTTCTGATAACTGTGCCCTTGGACTAAGTGCCCTTGGTTTTAGAAGTACCAAAATGAAAATGTCTAAAATTGTCTTTAAAGCATTTCATGTTCTCCATGACCCTGAAGTGCACAGTCACTCACATAGTAAAGCTGTCCTGTCTATATCCCATATAGCAGTGGTTTTCAAATTTTTTTCTGGGGACCCAGTTGAAGAAAATTGTTGATGCCCGTGACCCAATGGCATTGGGATGACAGGTTTGAGGTGTGGGAGAGGCTCAGGGCTGGGGCAGAGGGTTGGAGTGCAGGGGTGAGGGCTGTGGGGTAGGGTTTGGAATGAGGGGTTCCGGGTGTGGGAGGGGGCTCTGGCTGGAGGTGCAGGCTCTGGGCTGGGGCCAGGGATGAGGGGTTTCGGGTGCGGGTTTGGGGGGGGCTCAGGGCAGGGACATGGGGTTTGGGTGCAGGAAGGGTTCAGGTCTCTGGGCTGGGGGTGCAGGCTCTGGGGTTGGGAGGGGGATGAGAAGTTTGGGTTGCATGAAGGTTTTGTGGGGGCTCAGGCCTGGGGCAGGGGATTAGGGCATGGAGATGGGGCGCAGACTTACCTCTGGCAGCTCCCAGTCAGCAGCGCAGCCGGGGTGCAGAGGCAGGCTTCCTGCCTGTCCTGGCACCGGGAACGACGCTGCATCTGAAGTGACCAGTAGCCGGTCCAGCTTCAAGGCAGAGTCACGCAAGCGGCTCTGCGTGGCTCTCACCCACAGGCACCGGCCAATGGGAGTGCGGAGCCGGTGCTTGGGGTGGGGGCAGCGCCCAGAGCCCCGTGACCCCCCTGCCTAGAAGCCAGACCCACTGCTGGCCGAATCCGGGGTGCAGGCAGTGTCGGAACAGGTAGGCACTAGCCTGCCTTAGCTGGGCAGCACTGCCAATGGGACTTTTAATGCCCCGGTCGGCGGTGCTGACCAGAGCGACCCAGTGCCTTACATGCCACGACCCAGTCACTGAGTCATGACCCAAACTTTGAAAAATGCTGCCATATAGTCCATGGGACAATAAAAAGCTTCTGGCTGTTTCTATAAGGGAGCTTTTAGATGTAGAGTCAGGAGTCCATACAATGGACTTCGTCTGAAACATATTCCTCACAACATTCTTTTGTATTGAAATATTCTCTGCTTTGTTTAATTGTAGCTAGCTACTGCATCAGACTAAGACATTGTTTTGTTAAAAATGGCAGATATACTTCTACATTAAAACCCCTTATGACAGGATTCTCTTTTCTATGTGATCTGGCTTTTGCTGACCTCAGTATGATAGTTTGCTACTTTGCTGTATTCTCAGATAAATCATTATCTTCCAAGGCTACGTTTCTAGGACAGTGGTTCTCAACCAGGGGTATGTGTACACCTGGGGGTACCCAGAGGTCTTCCAGGGGGTACATCAACTCATCTAGATATTTGCCTAATTTTACAACAGGCTACATAAAAAGCACTAGTAAAGTTGGTATAAACTAAAATTTCATACGACTTGTTTATACTGCTCCACATACTACACACTGAAATGTAAGTACTGTATTTATATTCCAATTGATTTATTTTATAATTATATGATAAAAATGAGAAAATCAGCAATTTTTCAGTAACAGTGTGCTGTGGCACTCTTGTATGTTTATGTGTGATTTTGTAAGCAAGTAGTTTTTAAGTGAGGTGAAACTTGGGGTACGCAAGACATGGAAAGTTTGAGAACCACTGTTCTAGAACAAAGGTATTCTATATAAAATCTCATCACAATTCCCTTCAGAAGAAGACTGATTTTCACTAAGAGTTTGGTTATGCCATCAAGAACCTGAATGCAGGATATCTTGTAAAGGCAGATCCTCTGGAATACCAGAATCTTTTGGTAAGTCCTTAGCATGTCTCTCAAAAACTACACTTTAAGAAGTAGGCAAATCACAATTCAATCCCCAGCTACTGTGCTTGTGTGAAGTTATAGTTTTCAGAAGGGTGTTGGCACAAACAAGTGTATTTTTCACAAAACACCAATGTGAGAGAATGTCTTTATTATTGAGGATCTGAAACACTGCATTTCTTTCATGCCCCATGGAAAATATTTTTGGACACAATGTAGAGAAGAACTTTTCTGCCTTCAAGTAGAATTTCTTCCTTTGGGTATATAGCCTGCACTTGTTCTGCTAATTCGGTGCTCCTCATTTGTCCTCCTAGGGCGAGTCTATCCTATCGCATCGATGCCCCTGCGCCATTGTAGTGCGCCTGGTGAAGACACACTATGCCAACAGGAGAGCGCTCTGCCATTAGCATAATTACTCCACCTCAGTGAGGCGGAAGCTATGTCAGCAATAGAGCGTCTCCCACCAACATAGCGTAATGTGGACAGCGCTTAAGTCGATATAACTTACATCGCTTTTTCACACCCCTGAGCCACATAAATTACGTCGACTTAAATGGTACTGTATACCAGCCCCTAGACGCAAAAGGAGGAGATTTTCAAAGGCATTTAACTCCCGCTGACTTTCAGTGGGAGCCCAGTGCCTAACTCTTCTTTGTGCCTTTAAAAATCTAACCCCCTGTTAGATCAGTTTCCTTGGCACTGCAGCTTTTCAGACCTTTGTAGCAGCACTGTCTTTGAGTCTGGAGGACATATGTGCTCTATAGTCAATTCATAATTATCCAGCGGACCCATGGTGTTGAATATTAGCCTGCAAATTTACCATATGACCTTTGGCTGTGATCCCATCAGCAGCTGAACAAGATCAGATTACAATAATGTTTGCATGAGAGATCTCCAAGTGATTCGGTAAGTGACAATTTTCCACCTGAGTCATTGAACGGAGAGAACTGGAATGCATTGTACTGCTGTCTTGTGAATGAATCAAAAAGATGAGCTCTTCACCAGTATGCGTCAGCAAGGTGTCCATGTCTTTTTTCCCAAGAATCAGTCACAAAGGAATTCATGAATTAAAGGACACATGGCAGAGCACACAAACCCACTCATTATTGGCTCACTTGCCATTATGTTATTTGGGAGAAGCAAAGTCTGTAGCTATCCCTGGGAAAGGAAATGTCCCTGTCATATATGTCATGGGCAGTCATATAACACCAAATATTATAGCGCATTTTCGTGATGGGAAAAAGTACCTCGCCCCTCAAAATAGGTAGTAGCCTTTGTGGCTGCATGCACTTTACAGTGACTTTGTGGGCAGATGCAAAGACTAACAATCCTGACACTTGGTTGTATAAATACCGCAATTAAGTTCAGTGTTGATCTCATCATCTCTAAATTTGGCTTCTATGAAAGAAATGAAATACGTAATTATGACTATTTTTAAATGGTCAATTATTAGTTTTGTTAAATAGCTACTAATAATAAGTTCCTCTTTCAAGCTGCATATTAAACAAAATATTGTCCCTCTCCACAAGTGGCAGGACCAATAAACAGACAGGAGAACAAGTGCAATTGTGACCAAGACTTCTATCAACTGCTTAATTTCAAACATCTGAAATGCCATGCGATTTAAAAAATCAATATGCTGATAATCTGGCAGCCTAGGCTACCATTAATGCAAGTAAGTATTAGGAACAGATTTGATATATATATATCAATACCATCAATACCAATATAAAAATACCATCTGCTGAAGTGAAAATAAAATTATGTGTTCAAACTTAAGCTTGATGGGGACAAAAAGGAATTAGAAAAAGTGTTTTACATTCAAAATCAGGGCTTATTATGCATGAAGAATAGCTATTTAAGAAACTGTACTACAAAAATCAAATCTTGGCAATAGCTCCTGAATGAATAAACTAAAACATACCACACAACCGACTGGCAAAAAATAATGCCTCAGGGAGCACATGTTTCTCCTGACCCATAACAAAGGAAGGAGCAAATATTCATGAATAAAGTGTAATGGTGGGAGATGGCAGAGGGAAAGGAAGCTATGTGGTAAGTTACATTAATTCCTTCTCCACTGCTTACAGAGACTGGTGGAGGAGGAAGGAGTTTGCATCAGGCAGGGTGAAGCCAGTGCCATATAGCCCTATTCTCAGTGCTGGACGGTGGTGAACAACATCCACAGGATTTGGCCATGTTTACCATAGTCTGCCAACTCCTGGGTGGTGAGCAGACCATAAATTTCACAAAACCTCCAACAGTTTAGTACACATTGTCAGCAGGTACAATTTCCCTGGGCTATTTTCATGCCTCTTAGATCTTTCTTCACTTACTTATATAGAGAGGTATGAACTGATTCTCATTCACAGGTTAGATATTGCAGAAGGATACTGCAAAACATATTACTGGAGGGAAACAAGAATTTGAATGAAAAGTGAAAGGAGCATTGTCTATAGTGTATATTTCACAGCAGACTGCTTGACCTGAACAAGTTATACAATACTACCAGAATAATGCACTGTGCTTGGAAGAAACAAACAGTTGGCCAAATTCTGGGGTGAAGTAATTGGGTGTGTAATTAACACGCCTGTTGTTTGGTGTGAGTGAGTATAACGTGATGTGACTTACATGTCAGGGAGACAGGACGGTAAAGTTGTAGCAGGAAAATCAAGTAACAGAAAGGTATAATATAGACCATAAAGATATAGAAATGTGTCACCTACTGAGAGTAAAGAGAAATGTCATACCATGTTCCAACTAGGTGCCTCCTATCCACTGCAAGTTCCTTCCACCTCCACTTTGGAAAGACTACAGCTCTGCCCTTCCAGCCCTGTGACCTTAGCTTATATTCCTACTGATTTAACTGATATATATTATACGCCACAATTTACACCATCTTTGAATTATAACCAATTATAATAAATAAAAAAATTATCAATACAAAAATGGAGCAGAGCCTGAAGATGTCAATATGGACAGAAAGAAAAATAACATCAGGAATTACAAAAACAAATTCAGCCATGAAGACTGGAGAAATGGATACTGAGAATGATGGAAATCCTATAGTCTGAGAGGAAGAAAATCTAAGAGGAGTCAGCCCAGGTATTCAAAACACGTTTGTGTAATTTTGAGACCTTCTTCCTCAAGCAATGAGCCAACGGAGTATCCAAAAAGAGCCCAATCCTGCAAACCATTTTACCAGGGATAGAGCTTACTCCCATGAGTAGTCTCATGGATATCAATGGAAATACAGTAGTAAACACAGTGCTCGGTAATTAGTATTTGCTCATGTGGTCCCTAACACCTAATGCAATTCTCACAAAATAGGAATTATGCAGAAGTGCCAAACCGAAAGCGCCAGCTTCTAATCCCAGATGCACAGCTTGCATTAACACATTTGGAAAAATGTGCATATGGCTCTTTCAAGAGACACCTAAGATCAGAGATTAGAATCTTCCTACAATGGATATTGCCTCCTATTAATGGGGGGGAAAAAACCTACTCTGCCTGACTGACACTCCTGCACCAGAAGTGGTAAAACTGTAAAGCAAGGAAATCATTGCAATTAGAACACAACTCAGGAAGGTCAAAAGAAAACAAAAATATCTGAAAAAAATCCAATTATACTAAAGTTAAATAATTTATAATTATTAACAATCCACAGTGGCTCAATACACACACACAAATACACACTGTATTTGACACACTGCAAATGTGTGTGTATTTTGAAATTGTTAAGGCTCATGTCAAATGCCTCGTGCTAAATGTCACTCAAAAGCCTTATGATTGTCATGTCACAGTCATAGGTACCATCATGTGTTGATCTGTTTGCTATTTAGTTTTAAATTGAAAAGAGTATCTGATGAGTAGTTCTTTATGAAAAATAGTTATTGTTCATTTAATATTGATTATAAAGCAACTGGGGACATTCAGATGCCTTCACTTAATGAAAAATCCTATCATGGTTGAAGGAACACTGCAGGATCCCCTCATTTTTCCTTACCTTAAATATCGTCTGGAGGGGTGAGGGACTGACCTCTGTTCTCCATAGGTTTAAGATACCTGCTCCTCATCATTCTGTAGCTTTAAGGGTTTTAAGGCAAGGATCTGCTGCTTTCCCCTGAATCCAGCCAAGTTCTCAGTCAATCAACATGACCACCCTCACAGGAGCTAGTGGAAGGGGCACAGACACCTCACAGACATTACCATTCCAGCTAGAAAGCCCATAGTATGTGGCCCATAGCTGCCACATACTAGCTGGGACACCCTATGATGCTAGGAAGAACTGCGACTGGGGTGACCACTAGCATTCGAAACCTACCCAGATTTCAGGTACGTGTAGGGAATGGAAGGAGAGGAGGAGACTCAAGGAGCTCGGCTTATTTAGCCAACCAAAAGAAGGCTGAGGGGAGATATGATTGCTCTCTATAAATACATCAGATGCATAAATACCAGGGAGGGAGAGGAGTTATTGAAGTTAAGCACCAGTGAGGACACAAGAACAAATGGATACAAACTGGCCATCAACAAATTTAGGCTTGAAATTGGAGGAAGGTTTCTAACCATCAGAGGAATGAAGTTCTGGAACAGCCTTCCAAGGTGAGCAGTGGGGGCAAAAAAAAACTAACCGGCTTCAAGATTGAGCTTGACAAGTTTATGGAGACGATGGTCTGATGAAACTGCCTGCAATGGTATGTAGCCTATCTGTGACTGCTAGTAGCAAAAATCCCCAACAGCTGGAGATGGGGCACTACATGGGGAGAGCTCTGAGTTACTACAGAGAATTCTTTCCCAGGTGTCTGGCTAGAGGGTCTTGACGACATACTCAGGGTTCAAATGATCACCATAGTTGGGGTTGGGAAGGAATTTTCCCCGAGGTCAGATTGGCAGACACCCCGGGTTTTTTTTCACCTTTCTCTGCAGCATGGGGCACAGGTCACTTGCAGATTTAAACTAGAGTAAATGGTAGAACCTCTGTAACTTGAAGTCTTTAAATCATGATTTGAGGACGTCAATAATTCAGCCAGAGGTTTGTGGTCTATTTCAGGAGTGGGTGGGTGAGGTTCTGTGGCCTGCAATGTGCAGTAGGTCAGACTAGATGATCACAATGGTTCCTTCTGGCCTTAAAGTCTATGCTTCTATGAGTTTATGACTTCACTGGGAGCAGGATTGGCTCTTAATTCCTAAACATGTTAAAATTAAATGACAACCTGTGAAGCTGCACTCCCACTCTTGCTCCTGAAATGGGGCTAACAGAATAGATTTGACTTTCCATAATGTTGAAAACATACCAAGGACTAACGTGACATGATACAAATGTCTCCTGGAGCAAGAATGCAAAGTACTGCATCAGGGGAATGCTTCATACTGTTTGCTAACAATTATTTGTTTTTGTAATTTAGCATTACTGTTGTCAGTAAATTAGAATTATGTACTGTAAAATGGCATGACATCTGGTCTCTGTGGGCAGAGGAATGTTGATTTGAAAGCCCCTCTTAATGAAGAACAGTTGATAGATGTGCTTTGCACTTTTATAGTTTTGTCAAACAACATAAAAGTGTTATTCTGGATTTACTAGCAGGAAATAAAATCCAAATTGAAGTAAGATTTTAACATGGCACAAAATCCCAGTGTATTTTGTGTCACCAATAAAAAAAATACACATCCAACTAAGTTTGAGACTTTAAAGGTGCAGTACTAGGTTGTATTCAAAATCAACACTATTGTTTACTTTAGAGAAAGCCATATTTGATTATTTTATCTCCTCTTTAAAATGAATGAGAAGTATTGTTCTCTGTGTTATTCCTCATTTTATAGTAATTACAAAGATTAATAGAAACAATTATTTCTACATAAACTTTGGGTTTAACTTGCAATTAAGGGACTAACCCTGCAATCTTGACTCTGGCTTTGGTGCTAGTTTTGTTTTAGTATATCTACAGGATTGGGCCCTTAATCTTTCAACTTTTCTCAGATTTTAGAGCACACTCCTGCAGTCTTTACTCAGACCTTGAGTACTTTGATGAGTCGGGGCCTGAGTCATTAACTCCGGAAACAGGAACAAAAAATCATTGTTCCTCTGACATCCGCTGCTCCACATTGTATCTCAAAATAACATATATCTGGCAAAATCCCACTTCTCTTACTCACTAGTTATCCTGCTGACTTCAGCAGAGTAAGGCTTCAAGATGTGGCCTGCTGTGTATTATTTTGTTAAATTGAATATCCGTAATGGTTCAGTTCAGTGTGTTACACCTTGTGTGATGAGTTCAGTTGTTTTGAGTTTATTGCTGGGGTCTTCATAATCCACTCCCACCTCTTTTAATGGAAAGCTCATCATTGCCAGGTCTTCTGATGTGACTTTGGCCCCTGCTATAGCTAGTATCAGGATGAAATGAGAAGCTCCAGCCTTTATTCAATTTTTCAACCACTCATGGGAAAGCCCCTTCTGATTGGTTGCCTTCCTTGTTTCCCCCTCTTCCTGGGAAAGAAGAGCCAATCAGAACTGTTGCAGGAAGCTGACAGAGCTCTCACCCTCTCCTCAAGAATAGAGAGACGATGTTTCTTTTTTGGGTGGGGGTCATCATAATCAAACATGCATAGTCTACTAAGGACCATTTGCACCAGCCAGAGTGACCACTTTTGATGGCGTTGCACCAGTCATTGTGTAGTGAAGTTGCCAGATCTGTCTCAATCCTGCAAATCCATGAACCAACATGGACTCAGGCACTGATACCAGTGTGAAGATCGTGCACCAGATTTAGCAGAACATTCAGAACACCAACTCCTTTCAGTGCAGGCCAAAGTGCTGACCTGTTGACCAAATCAAAAGCTGTTTTGATGTCAATATATGTCATGTGAAATGGGCGGTTAAGTTCTTGGTACAACTCAGCCAGAAGCTGGAAGGACTGTTGACAGCCCTGTGGTGAAATCTGATTGTTGTGGATGACTATGTCTGTTAAAGAGCAGATGCGTCCTACCAAGCAGAACGTAAGCAAAGACCATTCCAGGGACTGATAACAATGAGACTGGAGCCTCGTTGCCACATTTGGTGTGAGATCCTTTGCCCTTGTACAGGGACACTATGATGCCATCTTTCCATTCTGCTGGTACTTTGCCTGATGCCACACTTTTAAGAACAGGTGACACAGGCAGATGCTCACTGGTTCCATATCACCTTCGAGCAGCTCAAGTGGAATACCATTAGTTCCAGCAGCACATCCATTCTGTAATGGCCTCTAACACCATTCTGGATGGCCTCTCACACTTCCTTGAGTGGTGGAGGATCAGTGTTTGTCCCTGGATCTGCAGCTGTGCGGTTTGCCCAGTCACACCGCCCTGGACAGTTGTCAGCAGGTCCATGGTTCAGCATGCTTTCATAACACGTTTTCCATCCATCCAGGGCCTTATCTGTTGATGAGCAAGGAGAGCCATCTGGTTTCATAATAAGAATGTTAGAAAGCTGTTTATGGCGGCCAACATCAAGGCTTTGTAGACAGGATGCAGATTGTTGTTCTTTAGGCCGTCCTCTGCTTCATTGGCCAGAAAGTTGACCTAGAGCTCATGGTAATGTTGTGCCATGTCCCGGAAAATGTCTTTCAGTCTTTTACGTTCTTGGACATCTCCCTGCTTGCATGCTTCTGCCTTTTGTGCTAATATGTCGAAGTCCTCTACAGAAAGTCAAGGTTTCTTGTGCAACCGTCTGAAGCTGATTGTTTCAGCAGCAGCATGCGATATAGTATAACATATACCACTCCAGGCGATCTCCATGTTGTCTGAGAGGTTACTGAGGTTACATATGTGATCCTCAACAGCTTGTATGTATTCTACAGCTTCAACAGGATCCTCAGAAAGACCTTGGACATCGTATTTTGGTGGACATCTGGTATGTGAGAAGATGGAAGATGGAGTGAGTGCTAAGCAAAAATTAGTCTATGGTCTGAGTTTGCTGGTGCTTCTGTGTTACTGAAGACCCAGTGAGATTTCACTATGGAGTGATTTTTTATTAGGATGTGGTCAATTTCATGGCTCATCCACTGTTTGAAATCCAGGCCCAGCGATGGTTGGTAAAGCGCGTAAACCAAAAGCCCATAACAGACAGGTCCTCAGTGGCCCACAATGTCAAAAGTCAAGTTGTGATGTCATTTGTAGAGTAGAGCTACTTGGGAAACCTGATTGAAAGGAACCTATCATGGTTTCATACCCAGTTCAACTGCAGCCAGTCACAGCACTGAAATCTCTGAACATTAACATTGTCTCATGTGATGGAATTCACTGGAATTTGCTGCTAGCTGGTGATAGGATGTGTCCTTTTCTGCAGGTGATGTGTCTTCTGTTGGCATGTAGGCCAAATCAGTGTTGAAACAGAGTATAGAATAAACATGGAGAGATGGGATTCCATGTGATTAAAGCCTGTGCTAGAGGTTATGTAATAACAAGTGCCACACTTCAAGTTTTGTGTGGACCATCGGAGTTGAGGAAGGTTGCTCCTTCCACAGTAATTCGATTGCTTTGTGGTACCTGGGTGTCTGAGATGCCAGTGATTACCATCTTGTAATGGGTGATTTCTTTGACAAGAGCGGTCTTGTACCCAGTGCCAGTCAGTGCGAGCATGTTCCAAGTGGCAACACGGAACATGCCTCAAAGGTCTAGTTTAGACTTTCAGAAAGTTGGGGTTGTTGGGGCTGGCCTTTCCTTAAGGGGGTTTGGGTCATGCCCATCCTAGGCATGCAGAATGTGCCCCTCCTCCTGGAGTTGGTAATAGCAGGGGCTTCAACCCTGGTGCTATTGTGGACTGTCATGGCTGGTAGCCCCTTATTTTCATGCTGCTTCCTTGGGACTGGGAAGGCATAGAGGTGTTTAATTTTGGGGGACACCATCCCTATTCCCAGTAACTCTTCAACCACATGTCATTGGTTCCTGGGAACACAGATAATTATTACAAAGATCTAGCTCTTCATCCACCTCATGTGGTCCACAGACCCCCAGTGGTGGCTCATTCACCTTCATCATTGTTAGGGAACTTGGCCCTCATCCGCTGGATCCACTGTTGGCCTTTTCTTTTTACCCTGAGCAGGGGCCCTTACTGGGTTCTATTGACTGGGGCCAGTCAGGCCCGAAGCTTGCATGGGCAGTGAAAACCACACTCTGAAGTAGAGCTGTTTGCACCGCTGCTACTTGCTGCCCAGTGGGGAGGGAGCAGCGTACACCATTTTCACAAGAGAGGAGGGGAGAAGAGGGAGTTAAAAGAACCCAATAGCTCACCTCAGCTCTCTCCTTCCCATCCCCATGCAAACAATGAATCAGCTCCTCTTTGCTCCTCCCGCCTCTCCTTTTCTAATGCTGCAACATCAGGGAGGCCTGGGCTTCACTCCAGGCCTGGGAGGAGTAAAGAATCTCCACAGCTGCAGGGAGAGCAGAGGTGGGCTGGGGGGGGGGGAGTGGCACTGCTCGGGCGGTGGGGAACAGAGTTAACTGATTTGGGCCTGGGGGTGGACAGTTGATGTGGGGGCTGGGGCCCAAATTAACTGAGGTGGCCAAACTTGTATTTCTCAGTGTAAATTAGCAACACTAATTGTCACAGATGCATACTGGGGTTGGGCAGGGGACTTCAAAAATCAAAAGATAGGCCAAAAAACATTAGTTAATCGTTTTGCCAATCACATATTTTTTTGCAGTTAGACTCATGATTTTTGAACTCGGTCTTAAAGCTACAGGGCCAGAGCCTTGGTTTTGCTGCAGCCCCCCAAGGAGCTAGAAAACCAGCATAGCCAGCCAACTCCTGGTCTCTTGGTGTGGGAGAATATATTATCAACTACAATTGGTTAATAACATAGTGAAAGCATTCTGACTGGTTAATAACTTAGACTGGTTAATAATTAACTCATCCAGTTTTAACACTATGCACTGCAAAGAGCCTCAGGAGACACATTAATGAGCCACGTGTGGCTCTGGAGCCTCAATCTGAGTATCACTGCCATAGCCCATCCTTCTATAGACCTCCAGTGTTGGCGACATGTTGGGAACCTAGCCAGGCAGAAGAAGGTGTTCCCCTGCCTTTTTTTGCAGCGGGTATGGTTTAGAGCAGCCCTGAGAACTTAAGAACGGCCACACTTGGTCAGACCAATGGTCAATCTAGTCCAGTATCCTGTCTTCCAACAGCGTCCACTGCCAGATGCTTGAGGGAATGAACAGAACAAGACAGTCATTGAGTGATCCATCCCCCGTTATCCAGTCCCAACCTCTGGCAATCAGAGGTTTAGGGACACCAGGATCATGGGATTGTGTCCTTGACCATGTTGGCTAATAACCATTGATGGACCTGTTCTCCATGAGGCTTCTTTAAATAACACTGCATAGAATCGGTTCTGGGATCAGGAATCACAAATGCTTCCTTTCAGGCTTCCCACCTTAGCTGTACCCAGTACTTATTGAATGCAACTCAGGATTGAGCTCACTGTACTTTTAACCTGATAAACAACCTGAGACGTGAAAAAAATTGGGTCTCAGGAGTGTAAGATACGAGCAGGCCTATTGAGTTGTATGGCTGAAGCACTGTCTATTTGTCTGTGTATATGTAACCCTTATAAATTCATCATAATATATATATATGCTTCTTAAAACTCAAGACAACATTTTGTTCAGTGTAGTTTTTATGGCATCATAGGACCTGCTCCTGAAAGGAGATCTTTGCATCTGATTTCCCTGGGCAAAGGAGCAGGCTCATAATGTGTTTTTTAAAAAGCTGCTTCTTTGCAAACCATGATTTGTGACAGGTTGACAGAATGTGTTTGAATATATGATTTTTTCATTAATATATAACATATTATCTTAGCTGCTATGTATACCCTTGAAGTATCTAAAAAGCTGGCACATTGTACATATAGCCTCTCGCTCTTGAGAAGCACCCTTTGATTTCAGATCTAATAATCTGGCTGCGATATGGATCTGAATGTACTCATTTTTTAGAACAATCAGGTCTGAAGATATTTTTGCCTTTTAATCTCTTAAAAGAAATCCAATTTGCTCATCTTCTGTGGTAACAAGAAAGTGAAATATTGACCCATTAGCACTTGATGGGTTGCACATATTGCCAGTCTTAGAGTAGGTGACAGCAGAAGGTAACAAAAGATAGCTGTTGAACTTGGTGGATGGCCAATTCAAATTCTTACTGTTGCTGTATGCCAGAAAGAGAACCTGTACTTTATCATTCAGGATTTCCATAGCAAAAAACTAGCTTATGATTAACTGCTGTTTGTCTCCATTACTGCAATGTAAATGGAGTTTAAAAAGCCTTTATGAACCAAAAATACACCTACAGGCATTACAAGTACTCTGGCTGTAGAGCATTCTGCATTTTTATTCTTTTTATTTGTATAGTTATATTTCAAATTGAAAAATAAACTTCAACTATGGCTATAGGATCTAACAAATCTGTCCTATTTATCTTCACCACTTGATTTTCCTAATGTGTTTAAGTAGCTGACAGCCATCTCTGCATCTAACTGATTATCTCCTTGTATTACGTCATCTTCCCAAAGGAACAGATCAACATTTTTTTGTTGGAAGAATTCAAAATAGGGGCATGATGTGGCCAAAAGATCTTGAAATCCACCCAAACTAACAATCTATATTATATGATCAGAAAAAGAAGGATTCAAAGTGAAAGCTATGTATTTAAATTAATGCTGAACTTGAATGGAATAATTTGTTTTCTTCAGCATTCTCAGATATCTATTTACTCGGGAGTTGTATGACAGTTTCATGTGCTTTTTTTTCACCTGTTAACTAAGGGCCAGATCTTGCAAACCTTTACATACTTGTTTAACTTTATTTAACCTATTGACTTCAAGGGGACATCTCCCTTCTGGCTTTTGGGGAAAGTTAGTTAGCCCACTGCTCCACATCCTTCTTGGAAGGCCATCTTGGTTCTACCTCCCGCTCAAAAGAAACTCCATATAGGCATCATTTGGTGGTGTGCCATTCCCATCCCCCCCACCACCTTCTCTTCATTTAAAACCTAAACGTTCCTTTAGGCCCAGCTGTATTGGCCCTTTAACATGGTGTCCAGATTTATACTGCGGTAAATGAGAACAGAATGTAGTCACCTGTATCTCTATTTAACTCCAGAAAACTCAGATATAACTACATTATAGCATAAATCCAGTTTTGTGTGGAATCCTCCACCTTCACTTTTATGAAGCCAAATATTTCAACATTTTAGTGTGGGGTCAATAGCCAAAGATTTGTATATTTTTGTCATAAAATATTTGGGGTGATTTTTTATTTCAGTTGAACTCTCCTACGCAAATTGATAAGTTAACATTAAAAAAAAACAGGCATCAGAGAGAGAAAATGTATCATCTCAAGACAACCCAAGAAAACTCTTGAAAAGAACACAAAGTAATGACACAGAGACTATCCAAACAAACTGATAAATTACAGTGGCAAGCTACTGCAATAGAAAATGGATATAGTGGCTTTGAAAAAACAGATCTAATCAACACTGGACAATCACTTAACAGCATCTACAAAGGAACTTTTTGTTTTGGTGCCATTGTATGAACAGAGTTTTCTGTAAACAGAATTGAATTATTTCAAGTTAGTGTGTATTTGCTCACAAAAGCATGAATTGATGTTTCAAAATGGGTCTTGCAGAAGTGAAAACATATGGATATGAATAAGCTCCATTGAGTTTGCTATAGTTTGAGAACTGAGGATCAGCAGGAAAAAGAATGAAATATTTTGTTATTTTTTGATATTTTGGGGAACGATTGGATATCAATATCAGATTCTTTGCATGAGTCACTGTGGCTCTATACACCAGATAATGTTTTACTTTCTTACCAAAATTTGGCATAAAGTACATTAAGGGCACAACCCTGCAATTAAAAAAAAATAGATGCTGCTTTTTGTAATGAGCTAGGAAACTGGATCCATGATAGTAAGACCTCTACATATGTATGTGTCATCCTGAGCACTTCGATGTGTCAGCCTTTGAAGGCATGGGGAGATGTGTTCTTTTCCTGCATGTGGCACGTTTCAGGAAACACCCTATCCGGGCCTGGTAGTAATGTATTGGGCATGCATACTGAAGGCCTTTTTAAAGAAGTGAACGAGTTAATGTTAGCACCTTAATGCTCGTGCGTAGCTCATCTCATCATAGTGGTACTGCACATAAACCTGAAACAGCTTTGATGCCAATGAACAGAGTACATCTGCCCCATACAAATCCACTCAGGTTCTTACAGTTGAAATTATGACTCCATTGAAGTCAACAGGCATTTTGTCTTTGACTTAAATGAAGCCACAATTTCATTCTATATATTCTGGCTGTCCCTCCATATTTGTCACTGAGGAGGCTGGGCTAGCAAACACTCCTGTAGTGTAGCAAATGCTCCTCCCATGAGACACTAAGGGCCAGACCCTCCACTATTTGAATGCTCCCATGAAAATACACATATCCTTATGCTTGGTCTACATTTACAATTAATAAAGGCATAGCTATGTCGGTCAGGGGTGTGAAAAATGTGGTGACAGAAGAGTGCTTCTGTCAACCCAGCTAATGTTGTTCTGGTAGGCGGTGTTCCTACACTGACAGAAAACTCCTTCTGTCAGTGCAAGCTGCATCTATGCTAAGGGGCTATGTCAGCATAGAGTCTGAAGTGTAGATTGCCTTAGTGTTTACTTTTAAATTAAGTAGGTTTCATTGTTACCTTTTGGTCAAAAGAAAGAAATCTAGCAAAAAAAAAAAACCCTAGGCAATTTGGAGGCCAAAATTACAATCTCCTCTCCAGCTCATTAAATGAAAATGGTGAATTAAAAAACCTTTGATACACAGCAGGTTCAGACAGGCAGCTACAGAGGTCACCTCATGCTGTTTCTTCCCCAAGCCATAGGCATAACTATTTTTAAACATATGGGAGGTCCCAGCACCATTACAAGCAAAACCAAGATCCCCCATGAAGCCATATAACCGGTGTACCTGTTAACACCCGGTATAACCAGTATAGCTGTTAAAATAACTAGTCAAAGTGCTATTTATACTATTTATGGACCTGGCCAACATGTTCAGAATTTAAAACTTTCAGTTAAATGTTTAATGTTGTTTAAAAGGATACTTCTCTGAAAAAATGTTTGTGAAAAATTCATCCTGTTTTTTGACCAGTCATTGAGCTAGTCAACATGTTCAATGAAAAATTTCTAATTTCAATAAAGAAACCAGGATGAATTTCTTGTGACATTTTTCCACAGAAAATTTTCTCATTTTTGACCAGTTCTAATTATTCATATTTTTGATCAGCTCTAATGATATCTAATGATAGTATTATGGGACCACCTGGGGCCCAGTAATGGATCAGGGCCCCTTGATCCTTAGCACTGTACAAACAAAGCAACAGCAGCCCCTGCTTACAACCTCTCATAAGAAAATCTAATCTGAAGAGAGATTGAAGAGTTGGGATTGTTTATCACAGGAAGAAGAGGAATAAGAATGTACATGATTAAAGTATATAAAACAATGAATGGTCTAGAGAAGGTAGATTCCTGTCTCATTGCATAAGAACCATGGGACATTTAGTCAAACTGAAATATGGCAAAATCAAAACTGATAAAAGGAAATATATTTTCATACAGTGTGTAATTAGACAGTGGAACTCATTGCCACAGGATGTCAGTGAAGCCAAAAATGTAGAAAAAATATTCCAAGATGGGTAGGATGTTTACACAAATAACAAGAATATCCAGAGCTCAAGTAGTTAGTGCTAACAAAAGGAATAATGACAGGGAAATAAAGCCTCATTTTTCAGGACTTAAACCAGTTTAACTATTAGACCGGGGTGCCTATCCCAACAGGCTTTAGAAGTCGCCAATTTGATGGATTAAATAGAAAAACTTGATGTGGGACATGTGCTGGACTTCTGAACAATACACAAAAGACAGTGACTGCACCAAATTGTTTTTAAACTAAAGACACAACTGCATATGGTGAAAGGGAGGAGAAGTATCCTTTCTTTTAAAAAAGCACAGAAGGAGCCAAATGAGGTCAGTATCTACAAAACATGGTTGTAGTAAGTTGATGCATAGCATGCCATCTGCTCTCAGTCAAAACTATGCTGTAGCAACTTGCAAGGAACATGGCTAAGAAAACCCATTGCAGAGACCCAAACCAGTACATACAGGGTTTTGTCGGAAAGGACTCTTGACTGTGTGCTGCTATACATGTGTCTGCAAGTGTAGTAGGTGAGCAGGATGCATGCAAGTGTGTAGGGAGCTTTTCTAAATTCACTGCAGTTTGAGATGAAGCCCACATATGCATACCATTTTCAAAAAGCATTCTTGGGAATTCACCAAAGAGCTCATGTAGTGCACCTCTAAGCTGTTTATGGCTGAAAGCAGCAGTGATTGGTTATATCTTTTCTGTAGAAAGTTATGATTTGTTTCAGCTCATTATCCACAGTAAATAGGCTTTCCTTTGTCTCTTCCCCTACTTCCACAGAGCATCCCCCCTCCCCCCCCCGCCCTTCTGAAATGTTCAGATCTTTTTCATGGTACCGATTTTCTATCATTATCTGGGATGCTGTTATATCAAGAAGGAAGTTGTAGCAGTAGGGGCTTTAGATGCTGGATTTTATGGTAAATTGCCATACTTTCTTCATTCAGTATCATGCAAGCCATGGAAGCACATATAGTTCTGGATGTGTAGGAACTAGTTCTAGAGTGTAGTATGAGGAGTCCCTGTGCTTTGGTGCTGACATATCACTCCCTACTTCTACACTCACTTCTTTTGCTGCTTTTGCTTGGATCTACTTATTAGTACAGAAATCAGCTTCTTGCTAAATAAAATGATACAGGTAAGTTCTTGTTAGCTGATGAGATGGCTTGTAAGTGGACATTCAAGTTAATTTTTGTAACCCACCCCCAAGTGGGTATCTTTTAATTGCCTTAGAAAAAGAAGAAAAAAACTGAGAAGGAGGTTTCCAATTAGTGTGACCTTTACTGATTTAAATTCTGTCTCCCTCTGCCAGATAACTGAATAAAAAACAAGATAGATGATTTTGATCTTGGTAGAAATGGTGTATGCTGCAGATATTGTTTCCTTTACACAGTTCATGTTGACACAGATAGTATTATGTGACTTGTAGTTACTTTCGCACAGTTCTGGAATCAAATGTTCAACAATGATTAATGACCAAAAATACACAGGCCTGGTATTAAGGCTCAGATCTCTTTAATCTTTGCTCTTATTCTTTCTCACATTTAGCATTTGTTAAAGTGGCATGTGTGAATATACCATTTGTGACTGCCGTGCAATCTGTACAACCTCCAGTTAGCACCAGTTATAACACTAGTTTAAATCTCAATCATATTCTTAATTCTTGCTTCTTAAAAATCTCATCATGCCCTCATATTGACTTGTGACTATTTATTAAAAGCTACAGAATTTTATACAGAAAGGACTTAAAAACCTGTACTGGGCTTTTTTCAAGGCCTTACATACTGTATAAGCAGCTAATACCCTTTGGTGTGCTGTGCCCATTAAGTGATATTTGTGTTAACATAAATATGTAATTGTAAAGGAGAGTTCACTTTGTCCTAAAGCTTTAATTAAATTAGATGCTCTTCAGATGATTGCCAAGATGAAACAGTCCATTATGAACATTTGCCACTGCAGGAGATTTCTGCATATTGAAAGACAAAAGGGTAATTTCTTCTAGGATTGTTGCAAACTGTACGACTCCCTCATACTGATAAGGAAATTCTCCCTCTTTTAACCTTGATATGTACTGTAGTAATGAATTTATGAATCTTTAAAATTAGTCACATCATTAAGAGGGAGAGAAATACAATATTAATGTGTTCTTGTAAATGATAGGGATGAAAATGTGTCTACCTGATAGTTAAAGAGATCATGGTCAATATCACTTAGTCAATATTTATTACAGTTTTAAAAAGAAAAACTGTTTGGGTTGCAATGGGCAATCGTGCGGCCTGCTCCTGCATCCAATGAAAGTTTTGCCATTGAGTTCAGTGGAACAGTTACAGGTCCCTCCTCTGCAGACCAGGAAATCTAGGATCAAAACTAATTTTACATCCCATTTTGAGGTCAGTTAAGGCAGAATGAGTCATGTCAGTAAAAGATAGATTCTTATATTGAAATGACTAAACCAATCTCATCCTACCTTAAACTTGGAGCTGGGAAATTTTATTGACAATTAAACCTGGATTGTGGTTGATTCAAGCCAGGAACAAGCCTGCTTAGATCAGAGTATGAACTAGGGCTAGTCACAAATTTTCCATTGAAACAGTTTTTAGATGGCAATTTGGAGTTTTGACAAAACAAATTTTTTCATAAAAAATGTCTGCTTTCTGCAAAAAATATCATTTTTTGTAAGAAAAAAAAAAAAACCTGTACGCCAGAAATTATTCCAATTCTGAAATGCGGCTGTGGTGCCTCATTGGAGTTGTAGTTTGAGTGCCTCACCTTCCCATTCTCCTGTATGGGCCAGACTTCATCTCTCATGATGCATCACAGCCAGGCAACTGCCACAATGCACTCCCTAACCTCACCAAGAGGGGAGACTGTGATGAATTATGGCAAATGTTGTCTGACCAGGAAGTCTGGTCTATAGAAGACAAAGGAAGCATCAGGTACAAAATACAACTCCCACAGTGCAGTGGCATTTCAGAATAGAAATATTTATTTTTCACCCAAAACATTTCCATTTTTGGACAAAATATTTCAGACTGATTTGTCACCCAAAACTTGACCTTTTCTGTGGAAAATGTTGATGAAAATGATTATTTTCATTTTCATCAACATTTTCCATGGAAGAAAAATCTATTTTCCAGCAAGCTGTAGACTGCATAGATATGTGCATGTTTTCACTGAAAACTCAACATAACAACTTCCTTCTAAATATAGCATGGCTCTAGACTCAGTTGATGAAACGATTATTTAAAGTGATTCACCATACATCTCAAAATTTTAATGTTCCATTTTTCTCAGTAATAATGTCTATCCAACGAGCATCTGGAGGTGACTCCGATTAACCAACTTTGTCAGCTATGACTGGTCCTACTGGTCTTAAATAGCAACCATAAGAAGGTTCTCTCTGAGTGTGTTTTAATATGTTTTGGGAAGCTACAGTGCAACTCAATTCCCATTTTGCCAGCTTCAAAAAGAGACTTTCATCACAATCCTAGAAAATGACAACATCTTGTCACTTAAGAGCCAATAGTGAGGAAGTTCAAAGTACAGTAGGTTTTTCATTCATGTCTGAAATGACAGTTGTTCCTATCCAAACTGTGACAGCATACTTGTTTCTCTGCATTAGTTGTGCAGGACTAACATAATTTTTGGTATCGTCTCTAACAACTGGTAGTCCCAAAGTCTCTTGTCACCTTCAGGCATCCTGCTAAGCATTTGAGTGTTTGGCGTTGATTGATCGATCAACTGATTTGTAGCTCTGTCTGCCACCTTGTTCCGCAGAGCATAAACATGTCAGCAATACCCTTTAACTACAATGTAAATAAAAGGCTAGATTTCAATTGTAGTGGGAGCCTGTTTGGAAGAAAGTGCCACATTCCCTGTTTGCTTACCTAAAATGCTACTTGTCACAGGGTGACTGGCCCTTTTAAAGAGCCACTCCTCCCAGTGCCATAATTTGCTGCATCCCAGCATGAAGGGAATGAATGGGGTTAGTTGTTAGCCTGATGAACACTTGGGTCTCATAAAAAGGGCTGGAGAACTCAGGTAGAAGGAGGAACTACAGGAAGCAGCTTAGGCTCCTGTGGAAGACCCTGACATAGGGCATGTAGGAAACAGGGAGGGCCCTGAGGGAAAATGCCCTTTGGGAGGGGAGGCAATGGGACCCTGCTGGGAAGAGGGGCCTTCATGGTATGCCTTGGGAGGTAGTGCTCAGCTGAAAAAGCAAAGACAAACTCTGCCGGGCCTTGGAGTAGGGGCAAAGAGCAGAGAACTTCAGTGTGTGGAGAGGGACTCCAGCGGAAGCAATTTGGGAGTCAGCACTCTATAACAGAGCAGGGAAGCACTTAAAGGTAGCCCAGAAAGGGCTGACAACTAAACCTACAAGGTGGGCTGAAAATAGTCCAAGAGGGGCAGAAGAATTTATCTGTTTGGTCATTTCCAAGAGATTAAACTTTTAGCGATGTGGCTGGAGGGCCAAGCCAGATCACCAACATCAACCCCTGTGGAGAAGGCCAAGGTGTTCCACCTCAGAGGAGGAGAGTGAGGCAGGGATGCGGCAGGGCCCCTTCCTGCCATTTCCCCTCCCCTAGCCCTCCCTTCTTTCCCTGCCACTTTGCCTGCTGGATGTGACCCTTCTGTCCTTACCCTGGCAGGCACAGCAATGACATAGGATGTGATAGCAGTAGCTGGTAGAGCTGGTATAGGGAGCAGTGAGCCATCTCTACCAGCTTTACAACAACCGAAGACTGTCCCTTATACAGAGGGAATTCTCCACGGGAATCTTGTGTGTGCCATAACTTTTGAGCTGTGCAAAGCAGTATAAGCAGTACAGAGTGAATTTACCACACTAGAGAAGTTAGCCCAGACACTTTGTGTTGTAATTATTGTGGAAGGTGGGAAGCCAGCATAGCTTTATCCATGCTTTCAAAAACTGGCCTCTTGACTCCGCCACCAGTGAGATAAATGGGATTCTTGTCATTGACTTCAGTGAGAGCAGGACTGTGCCCTAAAATCCTTAACTTCATTTGATGCATACATCAGTGAAAATCAGGAATAAGCCCAATGCCATGAGTAGTACTACACTGGTGTGAAATTGGTGTGAGAGGTGATTCAGGCCCATTATGTGCCCAGCCATGGTTCTTGCACACACACATTGCATAGTTTGGTGCCTAGCTATCTGAGGTATGCACATAGGTGGGCTTTTCTCCACACAGATGTTGTAACTGGTGTGCAAATGGTTGTAAGTGCAAAATATTTGTTCACAAATTCAGAAGCGAGTTAAAAATTTGACCCAAATAATTTTCTTTGTAGATATCCAGTAACAAATGCATGGTGCTTTGCACACTTTGAAGATATTCTGGCAGAGAATAAGTTTGCCCTGATGTTTATGTATAATTTGTTGTTAGCTGCACGCTGGCCTTGTGATTCAGCATGATCAAGATGAGGTGTTTGTGCTAGTGAGGAAATCGTTGAATGTGGAGAAAATTAGTTACTAAAACAGCACCCAGCCCCAAGGGGGAAATGGTAAAATAACATGATATTCAGTGAATAAGGAATAACTAAAATTGCCCAATTATTTGAATTCGGGTATTTTTATATCAATATAAGCTCTTGCTGAGCTCCTGTGACATGATTCAGAACAAGCATTTTGCCTGTGGTTCACGGTAGAAACATCATTTTATATGATCTCCCATGCTATTAGAGTAATAGAGGTAGCCTTATTTAATCCACTCTTGGCAAAGGAGATTCTTGCCATGTATAAAGCACTCGAGGAACTGTTTTCATGGGAGATACATCTAGTTGGGAAAATGATTTATTGTGTTAGCAATCACTCATTGCGGAAGTCAGTTTGGCACTGTGAGCAAATGTTCAGTACCTTGCAGTGTTCCAGAGACACAATTTAAGATCATGTTGAAAACTTGTGAAAAAATTAATGGTGGGCAGAATTCATTTTAGCAGAATAAGTGCCAAAAGGACAGCAATGTGATGGTGGGCAGTTGTGGCACAGGCTTTCAAGGGGATTTTTTGCTGTGGAACTGGGCTTCATGGGAATTCGGCATAGGCCAGTGTGTAGGTGGGGTGCTTTGGGGTGGGAAAGGGACAGGCAAACCCACTGTCTCCAGTTACACAGACTCAGTGGCCACAAATCCCAGAAGAGCATGTGCAAATGCCTTGATTTCTATTTTACCCCTGACACTGCAGTAGTGGCCTCAGATGCACTTTAGAAATGACCTGCAACCTGGCCATAAACTTCCAACCCAGTATGGTTCCCCATTTACTTGGGCCTCGTGAATGTCACCTTACATTAAAAAGGTATACAGTTTTAACAGTGAGGATAATTAAGCATTGGAATAATTTACCACAGGTGGTGGTGGATTTTCTATCAATGACAATTTTTAAATCAAGATTGGATGTGTCTTCTAAAAGATCTGCTCTAGTTCAAACACGAATTATTTTGGGGAAGTTTTATGGCCTGTGTTCTGCCAGAGGAGAAACTAGATGATCACAGTAGTCCCTTCTATCCTTAGAATCTATTAATTGGAAATGAATGTGAAAATATTGGAACCTTTTCTTATACCATGTACAAAACTAGCAGGACTCCTGTTGGAAGTAAGGTGAAATGTCTATTCATGGGTTATTATGAGGATTTGATAAATTATTTGTTTATGGCCCCCAGTGAAACCCCACTATTGCTAGATATTGCAAGAATTCTGATTTTCCACCATTACACAGTATGACCATGAGAAAAAAGGAGATCAATGCATGAAAATAAATGGAGCTTACACCTTGGGGTGATGGTTAGAACTTCCCCCTGAGAGCTATTGGTAGGGATAAAGGCCAGAGTCTCCACTATGGAGAGTATCTCCTAACTCCTGCTGCTGTGAGGGGAGGAAGAGAGAGCAAAGCTTCCCTTAGAACACTTCTGAGGTCAGCAGAAGGAGAAATGTCCCCCTAACAAAGTAGAGAGCAGAGAAGGAGGATCCTGACTGGAGTCTTCTAAAAGTCCTTGTGAAACCTCCACCTTTGGGATGCCACCAAAAACCCAACAGTTACAATTCCTCAGTAACTGTGGTCTTTTAACATCTTCTACTCTGAACACAGAAAAATACCATGGTAGCCTGGGAGGTGAATGTTGAATTTCCAGTAATTTAGCTACACATTATAACTTTCAGATGCATATCCAAATCAAAATTCAGTACAAGTCAGATTCATCTGTCACTACTCAAAAATCATATTATTATTCAAATGCTATAGTATATGTTTGACTCTAAAACCTTTCCTAAGATGGGCATGTGTAAGCCCATAGTACCTAAGAAATATTGTTATGTTAATACATGCGTGCTGACAAACAGGACCTTTGCGGCGTTATATAGTATTGAACTCATCATTTGTTCAGTTTATTTACCCTTTGTTTTTCATGCTTGTTTTAGCTTTTATTAATGTTTTTGATAATGCGGCTTCAGCTATGAGGCTGAAATTCCTCCCCCCCCTCCTTTTTTTTGGTTAACTTTTCAGTAAAGATTAAAATACTTCAGCAGCACATAGATAGATGGTCTTAGGTTTGAAATTTATGTGTAAGTAACAAATATTGTAATACAGATGAGCCAGATTGGAGGAAAGGAAATTTATTATAAAGGACTGTTCTGGCAATATTAATTTGACTCATCTAGGTTGTGTGATGAATCATCCCACACAGTCACACAGGGACTGCAGTTACTGCTGAAAAATGGGGGAAGAGACAAGGGAGAATAAAAAGGAGAAGTGGGAAAAAAGTTTTAAGAAAGGTAGAAAGTTAGAATACCCTAAAAACTGAACATTATGAACCTGGCCTGGAGTTTGTGTTATACACTTCGATTATGTTATTGGGTAAATCATGTCATAGGCTCCAAATATTCTAATTCACTTGGACAGTGAGTATGTGAAACATCTCACTGAATTGTAACCAGCAGGAAGTTATTTTAGGACAATTAATTCGGGCCCTATGAGAGTGCTAAGACTTCCTATCAGAACATTAAATAATCACATTGTGTCATAAGAGGATACCTAATTAAAAGCCCGGATCTGTGTATCTACTGTGAGGTACTGAGCACCCTCAACTCCCACTAAAAGCAACAGCAGCTGAGCAGGATCAAGTCCCTATTTCATTCTGATGGTGTAATTCCGTGCAGATTAAGTATTTTAATCAACTGTAATCTAACTGGACAAATGGTGGTCTATTTCCTGGGAAATAATAATTCGTAAGGAGGATATGATTTAGTCCAGTCTAATTCCGTTAAAAGTTCACTTAAGACCGACATTAAGGGTGAAATTCATCCTGGTACAGAAGGCCTGTCCTATATATACCAGTAAAGCCCAGCCCTACTTAAGGCACTCATTAAGGGTAAAACTCAGCACTGTGCAAACGGCCTACAAAAGGCCCTATGCAACATTTACATACAGCCAAATTCTGGTCCCAATGAAATCAATGGTAAAATTCCTCTCCACTTCAATGGGGCCATGATTAGTTTCAAGGCCCTAAGTGATTTATAGGTCCTTATGAGGGCTCTCGGTGCAGGTTTGAATTTCATCCACTGTTACGATAGCATAAGGGTTAAGGAGAATCATCTCACTCAAATTTGGGCATCTAAGTTTCCTGCAGTTGTGTTCTTGGTTTGACTCAAGTGGTCGAACAGTATTCAAGGGAAACAGTGGGAATAAAATCAAAGGGGTATTCTTTTTCTTTATGATGCACCTGCATAGCTCTCAGTTGGAGCTATGCAAGTGCATCGAGAGAATGTACCCTGTATTATGGGCTAAGGCTTTTGCTGCTTCTCTGTTATACAAACAAGAAAATAGAAGATGTGATGAGTTTTAGAAAAGGAGTAATGAGGGTGCAGTGCTCTATTTTATTCAGCACTTATGGCATAGAGAAAAGTTAAAATGAATATATCTGTTGTCAGAGTCCTAAGTGAGGGATGATGCATTAGACTGCCTGATTTTATTTGATTTGTTTGGAAATTGGAACTGCTTTTCTGCTTCTAGAGCAGAATTACAGACTCTGTTTAATGAGAGATGCAAAGCACACCCATCATCCTGGGAAGAGATCAGCATAAGCATTTTCTATATCATGAGTAATGTTTACTGGAAGAAATCAAATTACTATAACACAGACCATCTGTTTTCTTTGCATGCAATCATGTAAGTGTTTTAGGACAAGCCAGCCAATTTAATCAATAGTATATCTTTTATGGAAAGCAAGGCTTTGTCAGTAAAGTATATTTTTGATGCTAAATGCAAGGGATCTAAATATTTACTTTCTCTGCAGAAGTCCAGAATAGGGGGTATAAGGTATTAACAAGTATTTCCACTGTCTGAGAGCTTAACTCAGGCGCTCTTTGGTTAGTCTTTCTTGGAGATACCTGAGTATTCAACTGATTAATATTCAAACTGTTCCTTGGCTTCAGTTTGGGATCTACGCAGAATTCCATGGGAATCAGATCAGGATATTTATGCTAATTACTGTTACTATACTGGTCTTCATTATATCCAGTAAAGAAATGGCTCAGAAGCAACCAGATCTGGGTACATGATTGACAAAATCACACAGGTATTAAAGACCAAAGTTGGTCTTTTATCTTTTTTCATGAAAAATTTTAAAATATATATTTAGTGGTTGTGCCAAAATTTTGTGAATATTTTTGTGTTTAATGAACAACTTCACAGCACTTTAAAAAATTCATTTAAAACTTTCTTGTTTTGAAAATTTTCATATCCTTTTAGTGGGAAAAAAAATCTCATTCTCTTACTTTCATCCCCCCTTTCCCCCCCAGGGAAAAGGAATGGGGGAGTAAAAAGTGAGACAACATGGGAGACGGGAACCCACTTTCTTAAGATCCCCCCCTCTCCACCGGCCCCTGGAAAAATCATTGTTACTGTGGGTTATTCACTCACTCAAAAGTTGAGAAAGTGTTACTTTTGAAAAGTAAAAGTGTTACTCTTTCACAATTTTAATGTTTTTTTATTTCCCGCCCCCCCCACACACACACACTTTTCTAGTGGAAAAAGGAGGGAGTGAGCAAAAACTGAGAGCAGGTGGGCATTTCCCTGCAATTTCCAAATGAAATTTTTTGAAAATATAAAAATATCCCATTTTCTCCCCAATATATTTTATTTAGAAATAAAAAAAAAAAAACTTTTTGTCAAAATGAACATTTTTCATGAAAAATGTTGCTTTTAGTGACAGCCCTTTTTGTGATGAAAAAACATTTCTCTTGGACTTCAGCAGAATGAATTATCTAACCTAACAGCAACCTGAAGGGATGGTAGCATCTATTATAATCTATCTCTTACGTAGCAAATCAATACTAAAGAAGGAAATGTTGTTGGCCTATAAGATAGAGTGTTGTCATACGTCTGTGAGAGTTCTTTTCCAACTCCAGAGCTTAATTGTTCTTTTTCATAGTGCAGTCTGAGCTGGAGGGGGAATGCACAAGGATCTGCTGCAATTACAGGTCCTTGAGGCATCTTGGTTACCTCAGGGCTGCGACAGTCAGTATGCCTCAAGGAGCACACACTGAAGTGACTGTTGCTGCTATGCTCTTTCACAGGGGACAGTGTGCATGCACTCCTAGCACGTTAGTCCTGGTCCATCAGAAGGCATAGAAAGAGCCGGGTCCCTATGCAAAGTCTAGCAGCAGTGGTAATACACTGGCCCATCACTCTTGTGCACCAGCACCAGCTTTTCAAACTTCGGTGCCCAAAGTTCTGTGTTAAAATTTAAACACCAAAGTGCCAATTTTAGGTGTTATGTCTCTTCTAGGAGTCTAAATCAATATTTAAATTCCATTGGTACAGAAGGACCAAGATTGTGGCAGCCACTTGCACAGGTGTACAATGGATTGGAGAAGATATTTGCTCTGTTTTTTCTCCCATATTTCACAACAGCAGCTGCATTCCAGCCCCGAAAGATTTTACATAGGTCAAATCAACTGGATGTGCGGTGATATACTTTGTTTAACATCGTTTCCCCTGGGCTGATGTAACCACATGTGTTTTGTGACTGTGGAGTTACAAGCACTGGTCAAGAATCCCCTCCCCCACCCCAAACACTCACGGAAATTTTGGATGAAAATAATTTTGTTTGTTTTCATCAAAATGTTTCTTACTTTTATTGAGCTTTTCAATTTTTGACAAACAAATCCCACAACACTTTCAGTTTAAAATACTATTTTAATTGAAAATGTTTGCTTTTTCCTTAAAATTAACAAGCTGAAATACAGATTTTTTTTCATTTTTGTTAAAAACCATTTTCTGCCAAAAAAACCAACATTTTAATGGAAAAAATTTGACCAATTCTAAAAATTACAAATCTCAAAACTGCTCCATGGAAATTCTCATATTTAAATTATTCAAGCATTGCAGTTTAGTGCTGTAAAATGATATAATTAACTTTATCGGACATAAAGTAGTAAGTCATGAATTATATGATTCTATGTCGTAGTCACATGTTGCTAAACAAACCACATTAAATGAATCAGTAATAAAATATTTTTGTCCTGTGAGCAATCAAAAATGAACATTAAATAAAAATATAAAATCCCTGACCTTTGTGAAAACAGCATGTCCAGAATGCTGTTGTTTATTTTGAAAGAGTTGTATCTGTCTATAATGCTGATTAAACTGAAAGAAGAATCGATGACAAGGTGCCATGGAAAATATTTTTATTTATAGTCACTTTATAAGTGTTCTAAAGAGAGAGGACAAATTTTGATAACTGTGTCCTTTAATAGAAAAACTCAAGAAGGGAAGGTTGCAATTACTGCACCAAATTTGCTCCATTTATTTTATTGGTGACTTTGGCTCTTTGATATGCAATTAAAATAAATATAATTCGCGTACATGTAGTTATTAATGTCACATTATTTTACCTGTTTGCTGTCCAGCTGTCCATTTTTATAATGATGTTAGATGGAAACTCTAAAACCCTCAAGGCTAAATGTTTCTTATCTGTTTCTCCTATTAATAGTGCATTTCACTGCCTTGTTAATTTTTTTTCCACTGGATGCCCAATAATGCCATTCTCATGGAGCATGCCATTTGTATGTCTCTTCCAATGCCTCTTCTTTCACCATCTTCACCTGATGCACATACTTCCTAAAGGAAATGGAGAAGAAACCTGCCAACCCTGACCTGACCTCTCAAACAGGGGGAACTGCTTGAAGTGGAGACTGCTCCCTGAAATGAGTTGAGTTCTGACCAGCCCATCTCAAAGAAAGATATCCGGTAAAGGGCAACAACATTTCATAGTGCTGTGAAAGAATTTCTGTATGAAAACAGATCCAAAAGATTAGGACTGTGTAGTTTAGAGAGGAGATGAGTAAGAGGGAACATGCTAGAGGTGTGTGAAATAAGGAATACAACAGAGAAGGTCATCCTACTTCCCCTATTATTTCTTTCTTATTATATAAGAACAGGGGATATACAAGGAAACTTTTGGCTTGTACAGGAAGAAGGCTTCCTACCTCCCTTATAAGGACTTGTGGGACTAGAATCCAGGTTTCCAGAGACAGGAACAGCTGGTGTGCCTACATCTCCACTGGGAAGCTATGTAGACCTGTGGCCAAGGAACACTGTGGAAATTAGGCACCACAGGAAGTACTACCCAAAGGGGCCAGAGTGCCAGCATCCTGCAGCCTGCAGATTGACCCATGCTCACTATTTAGCCCTGGAGAGTGGCCCAGGAAGTTGTTTGGGTAACTATACAGACTTCTTGCTCTTTGTGACTCCAGACTTCACCTTGCTTTCTGATCTTTGGCCCCTGACCCCAACCTGGTAACTACCTCTGATCTCTGGCTTCCAACCCTAGCCTGATTCTTGCCTATTCAACCCAGCTCTTGCAATTACTCTGATCCCTGCTCACTGGCTACTGCCTCATGGCTGTCTGTGACTTGTGGACATAAATCCAGCTGTGACCACTAGGCCAGACCAGTTATGCCCTGGTCCCTTACCTTGATAGGTTCCATTGGTAGTAAGCCTGATGTATGTGCTGCTTCAGGCATTTCTTGAGACCCTACAGCACCCCATCCAGTACTCCCTGAAGAAGGGATGGTTTGGATTTTCACATAGCATCAACCCTAAAAGTTCCACAATTAAAAAAAAAGAAATCCACAATAAAGATGGCAGGAAGCGTAATGTCTAATGACTACTAAGGTCTCTGGTACCACTGTTCCCATGTCTGCTAAGGTAACGTTTTATTAAATGGGGAGGTGTTTACTGAACAGAAGGAGAAAGTTAACCAGCTGGGAAGCAAATGTATTTCTGACTTAGACCACTTGATAAATGAGCCCGACTGCTTTCTGGATTTGCCTGGTCCAAAAAACTTAGAGGCAGAGACTTGAAAATCCAGCAGGGTGCTTCCTCTCATTCTTCTCAAGCTATCAAGCTTGAACAAGTTTCTTTATCCTACAGCCTGGAAAGCTTTGAGCAGATTAAAGATACCTCAAATGGCCCATGATCAGGTTCTGTCAGATAACAGCACTCTATTATCCTATTTCACCAAATTAGGAGGTTTCAGATTCAGAACGGATAACTAATCAGGCAATAATCTGGAAGCTGTGTCAGAGAAGGAAATATAGACTTCAATACAGAAACCATAGTAAATATGTTAAGTGGGCTTCTCCCCCAGATCCAAATGTGAAAGGGACACTTCAAGCATGGATTTCCCCCACACTCTGTTGCACTGCTCCTCCTTCTCTAGACACCGCTGGACATTATGCGGGCCCAGGACCTGTGCTAGGAGAAGGAGTGTAGACTGAATGGTTGGAGTAAGGAGCAGGTTGCACTTTGCCTTCCTTTCATTCCCCGCTTGGTGAACATTCCTCAGAAAAAAATAGTACTGCTATATTATGTCTTTAGTAGAGACTGTCGCACCTGGGAATTCTAGGGGAATTGCCCCTCCCCATCCAATGATACAACAAAAGGGGAGGAACTCTGGAGATAAATATTCCTAGATATTTCCTCACAAACTCCTCCCTCCTATTGGAAGGGATAATCCATCACTACAATTATTGTTATTATAGGCCACCAGATGGCATTGTTACACATAATCCTAGCGTATGAGCAAGATTTTAGTCTTTGAAGAAAAGTTGCATTGTTAGTTTTGTTGTTGTAGGTTCTCTGAGGGGAGCTGTGCAAACAGCAGGAGTGTTGGCTCTTTTATTTAATCTCTTTGACTTTGGATATGGTCTCCCACAGTATTCTTGCCAGCAAGTTAAAAAAGTATGAATTGGATGAATGGACTATAAGGTAGATAGAAAGCTGGCTAGATTGTCGGGCTCAATGGGTAGTGATCAACAGCTCGATGTCTAGTTGGCAGTAGGTATCAAGCAGATTATCCCAGGGGTTGGTCCTGGGGCCGGTTTTGTTCAATATCTTTATTAATGATCCGGATGATGGGATGGATTACACCCTCAGCAAGTTCTCAGATGACACTAAGATGGGAGAGAGGTAGATATGCTGGAGGGTAGGGATAGGGTCCAGAGTGACCTAGACAAATTGGAGGATTGGGCCAAAAGAAATCTGATGAGGTTCAACAAGGACAAGTGCAGAGTACTGCACTTAGGACAGAAGAATCCCATGCACTGCTACAGGCTGGGGACCGACTAGCTAAGCAGCAGTTCTGCAGAAAAGGATTTGGGGATTACAGTGGATGAGAAGCTGGATATGAGTCAGCTGTGTGCCCTTGTTGCCAAGAAGGCTAACAGCAGATTGGGCTGCCAGCAGATCGGGCTGCCAGCAGATCGAGGGAAGTGATTATTCCCCTCTTTTCGGCACTGGTGCGGCCACATCTGGAGTATTGCATCCAGTTTTGGGCCCCTCACTACAGAAAGGATGTGGACAAATTGGAGAGAGTCCAGGGGGCTGGGGTACATGACTTACGAGGAGAGGCTGAGGGAAATGGGCTTGTTTAGTCTGCAGAAGAGAAGAGTGAGGGGGGATTTGATAGCAGCCTTCAACTACCTGAAGGGAGGTTCCAAAGAGGATGGAGCTCGGCTGTTCTCAGTGGTGGCAGATGACAGAACAAGGAGCAATGATCTAAAGTTGCAGTGGGGGAGGTCTAGGTTGGATATTAGGAAACACTAATTCACTAGGAGGGTGGTGAAGCACTGGAATGGGTTACCTGGGGAGGTGGTGGAATCTCCATCCTTAGAGGTTTTTAAGGACTGGCTTGACAAAGCACTTGTTGGGATGATTTAGTTGGTGTTGGTCCTGCTTTGAGCAGGGGATTGGACTAGATGACCTCCTGAGGTCTCTTCTATCCCAAATCTTCTATGATCCTATGACTAGAGCCAGTTTTTGCCACTGAGTGGTTCTTGGGATCCAGGCTTTTATGTTTGGCTGAGAGTTCTGACAGAAGGGATCACTTTGTTCTAGGACCGGTGTAAACAGTGTAAATAAAACAAGTTGTGCTAAGAATATAACCAGACTCTACGTCACTGATTTCTCCTCCATTGGGAAGCCAGCCTGCAAGGCCATGAACATCTGCTGCCACTCAGGCTGTGTCTATACTTACAACAGCTTGCAGAGTACAGGCACTTGACACATAGCTGCACACCGCAGTGAAAGGCTCTGATAACTCCTCACTCCCTCCATGCTGCCAGAGGCTTTCACTGAGGTGGGGAAACGATCCACCAGTGGTGAGGCAGCAGGATGCTACGCTGCTAAAAATAACAGTGTTGATGTGGGAGATACTGCTTGAGGGTGTAGAGAGCTGATGCAGGGTATATACCCTCGGGTTCAGGCCTGTAGAGCACTCTGCCTAACCTATTCCTCACTGTCTACACTGCTATGTACACCCATGCCAGCTGGGTATGCAGTGCTTGTATTCTACACGCCAGCATGAGTGTAAATATACCTTCAGTGGAAGGGCGACAGTATTGTAGTGTGCTCTATCATGGACTCTTCACTACATTATAGTAAGTGACATTTGTCAATATGATGGAACATTCAAACAAACGCTGTAGATTCCACAAAAATGCTTTAGTGTTACTGTAGTTATTTTATACAGTAAATTATTTTGAGTCATTTATTTCCTCATTTAAATGTTTTAATAAAAACATTTATTTTATTATTTCTGTATAATGGAAATTTGCTCTGTGCTGTGACACACAAGGATATATATGTTTATGCCAGTAAGGGTCAGTATTGATGATTGAATACAATGACAATGTCAGTCCGTATAAGTATAAATGAAGATTAAATTGAAGAATGCTAGGTATTCTTAACAGTATCTATTATATGACATCTGCTATCTGCATACAAAACAAAAGCATTCTCCACTTCAAATCTCATTGAAGCTTCTTGAACATTACTACAGAGGGTGGAAAACTGGTAAATGATTAAATGCATAATTAAAGGTTTCACATTTAAATCCTGACACTTCAGTGATTTATGGTTTCCATTATTTTGTCTAAGTAATACACATTTTTTAGTGTTTGTTCTTTCTTTCATTATTGTTAATGTCTGTAATCTTATAGTAAGGAAATGTATCACAAGGAGAGGTTTTCTATCCCCACTACTGCTTCGAGGGGGAATTAAATCAAAATACTGTACATTGCCTGATGAAGTCAATGGAAGAGTGGTGTACTGAGTGCTTGCAGTACCGGGCCACAACTGTTTCACTGAGCATAATTATGAGGAAGAGGTGATTTCTCAACTTCTTTGCAGTTATATACTCTAGGGCCCATGTGTACTCCTTTTGGAGTCGATCACAAAGTTCTTATTGACATCAGTGGTTCAAGATTGCCCTTAATTAGGAAACAAGATGTTCTTCTTTTATAGAATCATTTAACACAGGGAATTCTCATACCAGATCAGACTAGTTAGCTGTATAGTCTGTATTCTGTTTCTTAGAGTAGTCAGCTCCACATGCCTCAGAAGAAGCATCCGGAAATCATGCAGTGAATATTCATGGAATAACCTGCTTAATGGAAAAAGTTTCTTCATACTCTCCAGCAAACACTGGTTGGAATATATCCTGAAGCAGGATGGTTTGTATCCTTTCTTTTTCATCCCACTATAATTATGGATGCTGTCAAGGTTGCTTCCCCACTCTGAACTCCAGGGTACAGATGTGGGGACCTGCATGAAAACCCCCTAAACTTATTTTTACCAGCTTAGGTTAAAACTTCCCCAGGGTACAAACTATTTTACCTTTTGCCCTTGGACTTTATTGCTGCCACCACCAAGCGTATAACAAATATATAACCGGGAAAAAGCCCGCTTGGAAATGTCTTTCCCCCCAAAATTCTCCCCAAATGCTACACCCCCTTTCCTGGGGAAGGCTTGATAAAAATCCTCACCAATTTGCATAGGTGAACACAGACCCAAACCCTTGGATTTTAAGAACAATGAAAAAAGCAATCAGGTTCTTAAAAGAAGAATTTTAATTGAAGAAAAAAAGTAAAAGGATCACCTCTGTAAAATCAGGATGGTAAATACCGTACAGGGTAATCAGATTCAAAACACAGAGAATCCTTCTAGGCAAAACCTTAAGTTACAAAAATACACAAAAACAGGACGATACATTCCATTCAGCACAGCTTAGTTTATCAGCCATTTAAACAAAACAGAATCTAACGCATATCTAGCTAGATTACTTACTAAGTTCTAAGACTCAATTCCTTTTCTGTTCCCGGCAAAAGCATCACACAGACAGAGAGAGCCTTTGTTTCTCCCTCCTCCAGCTTTGAAAGTATCTTGTCTCCTCATTGGTCATTTTGGTCAGGTGCCAGCGAGGTTATCCTAGCTTCTTAACCCTTTACAGGTAAAAGGGTTTTTCCTCTGGCCAGGAGGGATTTTAAAGGTGTTTACCCTTCCCTTTATATTGATGACACGCCCCCCCCCCCAAATCACAGATAGGGTGAACTGTTGGCTGGCATTTCTTCCTGGAGCTCAAGGAGAAAACAGAGTTAATAAGACACATGCACCTCTAAATATACTACCAAGTATATAAAGATTAAACAATATTTTCCACATCTCAAGGACGATTTTAACCAGTTGATTCTGGGAAACTTTCACGGGAGAGTGCATCAGCCACTTTGTTAGAAGCTCCTGAGATGTGTTGGATGTCGAAATCAAAATCTTGGAGAGCTAAACTCCACCAAAGAAGTTTTTTGTTATTTCCCGTGGCGGTATGAAGCCACTGTAGTGCAGCATGGTCGGTTTGCAGGTGCAAACGCTGTCCCCAAACGTATGGGCATAGCTTTTCCAGAGTGTAGACAATGGCGTAGCATTCTTTTTCACTGACTGACGAGTTGCTTTCCCTCTCACACAGCTTCTTGCTGAGAAACACTACAGGGTGGAATTCTTGATCTCGTCCCTCCTCCATTAAGACTGCTCCCACACCACACTCGGACGCATCTGTGGTTACTAGGAACAGTTTCTCAAGTCTGGGGCTCTTAATACAGGGTCAGACATGAGTGTTGCTTTAAGCTGGTTAAAGGCCTTCTGACACTTTTTGGTCCACTGAACGGCATTTGGCTGTTTCTTTTTGGTTAGGTCAGTCAGTGGGGCGGCGATTTGGCTGTATTGCGGTACAAATCGCCTGTAATAACCGGCCAAGCCTAAGAAGGATTGGACCTGTTTCTTTGACTTTGGGACAGGCCACTTTTGGATAGCATCCACTTTGGCCTGTAGGGGGTTGATAGTTCCTTGACCTACCTGGTGTCCAAGGTAAGTCACTCTGTTTAGGCCTATTTGACACTGCTTAGCCTTAACAGTTAGTCCTGCCTCCCTTATGCTCTCGAAGACTTTTTGTAGATGTTTCAGGTGTTCTGCCCAGGAATCTGAAAATATGGCCACATCGTCAAGGTAGGCGACTGCATATTCTCCTAATCCCGCTAGGAGACCATCTACAAGTCTTTGGAACGTGGCGGGTGCATTCCGCAGCCTGAAAGGGAGGACATTAAATTCATATAGCCTGACATGTGTGGTGAAGGCTGACCTTTCCTTGGCGGATTCATCTAGCAGTACCTGCCAGTACCCCTTGGTTAAGTCCAAGGTAGAGATGAACTGAGCCTGTCCCAGTTTCTCTAATAGTTCATCTGTGCGTGGCATTGGATAGTTGTCTGGGCGAGTTACAGCATTTAGCTTACGGTAGTCCACGCAAAAACGAATCTCCCCATCTGGTTTGGGAACTAGAACCACTGGAGATGCCCATGCATTGCCAGAGGGGCGAATTACACCCATCTGTAACATATCCTGGATCTCCCGTTCTATAGCAGTTTTAGCTTGAGGAGACACCCGATAAGGTTGGACTTTAGTTGGGTGAGCATTATCTGTGTCAAAGGAGTGGTATGCCTGTTCAGTCAGTCCTGGGGTGGCTGAGAACGTTGGTGCGTAGCTAGTGCACAGCTCCTTGATCTGCTGTCACTGCATTCGCCCAAGGGTCAGGGAGAGGTTCACCTCTTCCACACAACAAGCACTTTTCCCTTTGTAGTAGACACCTTCAGGCCACTCAGTGTCATCTCCTCCCTGGGCTGTAAACTGACAAACCGTTAATTCTCTGGAATAAAAGGGCTTTAGAGAATTAATATGGTACACCTTAGGCTTTCGGTTGGAGGTGGGGAATGCTATGAGATAATTAACAGCTCCCAGGCACTCCTGGACCGTGAATGGCCCTTCCCACGATGCTTCCATTTTATGGGCCTGGAGCGTCTTTAAGACCATGACCTGGTCCCCTACTTTGAAGGAACGCTCTCTGGCATGTTTATCATACCAGGCGTTTTGCTCTTTTTGAGCATCTTTTAGGTTTTCTTTAGCAAGGGCTAGAGAGGTTCGGAGGGTGTTTTGTAGGTTGGTTACAAAGTCCAGAATGTTAGTTCCTGGAGAAGGTGTAAATCCCTCCCATTGCTGCTTCACCAACTGTAATGGCCCCTTAACCTCGCGGCCATATACAAGTTCAAATGGGGAAAACCCTAAACTGGGATGTGGTACAGCTCTGTAGGCAAAGAGCAACTGCTGCAACACTAGGTTCCAATCATTGGAGTGCTCATTTACGAATTTACGTATCATGGCCCCCAAAGTCCCATTAAATTTCTCCACAAGGCCATTTGCTTGATGATGGTAAGGGGTGGCAACCAAGTGATTCACCCCATGAGCTTCCCAAAGGCTTTCCATAGTTCCTGCCAGGAAATTAGTTCCTGCATCTGCGAGGATGTCGGAGGGCCAACCTACCCTGGCAAAAATCTCTGTAGTGCCTGGCACACACTTTTAGCCCTGGTGTTGCTTAGAGCTACTGCTTCCAGCCATCGGGTGGCAAAAATCCATGAAAGTCAGTATGTACTGCTTTCCTCTGGGTGTCTTTTTTGGAAAAGGACCCAGAATATCCACAGCTACTCGCTGGAATGGAAGTTCAATGATGGGGAGTGGCTGGAGAGGGGCTTTGACCTGGTCTTGGGGTTTTCCCACTTTTTGTCATACCTCACAAGACCGGACACAGGTAGAAACATCCTTGCCCATTCCCTCCCAGTAGAATGACCTCCCCAAATGGTCTTTGGTCCTGTTCACCCCAGGATGACCACTAGGATGATCGTGGGCTAAGCTCAAGAGCTTGACCCGGTACTCAGTTGGAACTGCCAACTGTCTCTGAGGATGCCAGTCTTCCTGGTGTCCACCAGAAAGAGTTTCCTTGTATAAAAGTCCTCTTTCTACAACAAACCCGGATCGATTAGAAGAGCTGAGAGGCGGCGGGTTGCTCTGTGCCTCCATCCAAGCTCTCTGGAGGCTTTCATCTGCTTCCTGTTCGGTCTGGAACTGTTCCCTTGATGCTGGAGACATCAGTTCCTCATTGGATTGTGGACCTATGCTTGGTCCCTCTGGAAGCGATGTAGGGGATGGGGCTGTTTCTGTTGACTGTGAACCGCTCTCCGCTGGTGCACTATGTTGGGGTTCAGGCTCCAGCTGAGCGTCTTGTGTAGGGTGATTGGCCGCTGCCGGTTCAGGTTTGCTGGGGCCCTCTGGTGTTGGGGTTGCAAGTACTGGATTCAATGCTGGCAATGGGTCTGGTGCTAGTTGTTCCGCCGGTTCTGGTTCTGGGACTAGCTCTGTCTGGGCCTCTGGGACTGGATCCACTACTGCTGTTGCAGGCATTGGCCTGGGGTCCGGTTCCATCACTTCTGACCGGGTCCTGGTAGAAGTTTCCGGAACAGAGCTAGGCGTGATGGCTTGTTTAGCCTGGCTTTGGGTGATCATTCCCACCCTCTTGGCTAGCTTCACATGATTGGCCAAGTCTTCCCCCAACTGCATGGGGATGGGATAATCATCATAGACTGCCAAAGTCCACGTTCCTGACCAGCCCTTGTACTGGACAGGCAACTTGGCTGTAGGCAAATTGAAAGAGTTTGACTTGAAGGGTTGAATTGTCACTTGGATCTCTGGGTCAATTAAATTTGGGTCCACTAAGGAAGCATGGATAGCCGACACTTGCGCTCCAGTATCCCTCCACGCGGTGACCTTCTTCCCGCCCACACTCAGAGTTTCCCTCCACTCCGAGGGTATCTGGGAGGTATCTGGGCCTGAGGACCTCTGGTGTGATTCTGGGGCAATGAACTGTAGTCTGTTGGGGTTCTTGGGGCAGTTGGCCTTTACATGCCCCGGCTCGTTACATTTAAAACATCGTCCAGCTGACGGGTCATGGGGGTGAAGTGGGTTGCTGAAGAACAGTGTGGCGGGACGATAAGGTGGCTGGAGGGTTCCTTGGGGGGGTAGTTGGGGCCTTGGGCTGCCCCCAGTAGTAGGGTGTGGTCTGAGGTTGTCCCTTCTGGTATCCACTCCAACTGCGACCAGTTTTTTTCTTTTCTGCCACCTTCCCTCCACCCATTTGGCTCCAATCTCCCCCGCCTCGATTACAGTTTTGGGATTCCCATCTAGGATGTATCTTTCTATTTCCTCAGGAACACCCTCTAAGAACTGCTCCATTTGCATTAGGAAGGGCAAATCTTCTGGAGATTTAACACTTGCTCCTTACATCCAGGCATCCCAATGTTTCACAATGTGGTAGGCATGTCGGGTAAATGACACGTCTGGTTTCCACCTTAGGGCTCTGAACCGCCGACGGGAATGCTCGGGTGTTAGCCCCATTCTGACTCTCGCCTTGATTTTAAACAGTTCATACTTGTTCATGTGTTCCTTAGGCATTTCAGCCACCACCTCAGTTAAGGGTCCCCTGAACTGTGGCCTCAGCTCTACCATGTATTGGTCTGTAGAGATGCTGTACCCAAGTAAGGCCCTTTCAAAGTTTTCTAAGACGGCCTCGGTATCATTACCTGCCTTGCAGGTGGGGACCTTTCTGGGATGGGAAGTGGTACCTGGAGAAGGATTGCTAGGGTTTGTTGGTATATTCTGCTGAGCCTTTGCCTTCTCCATCTCCATCTCCAGTGCATGCTTCCTCTCTTTTTCCTTCTCCTCCATTTCTTTGTCCTTTGCCTCCATAGCTCTCCTGTGGGCAGCTTCTAGGGCTTTTTTTGCCTCTTTTGCTGCCTCCAGTCTGGTTAACTCCAAGTTGTGTTGTGTCTTGGTTTCTGTTATGTTTGCCTCTCTGTTTTTAACTAACTTTACACCCGAGAGTTAGAAATAAAACAAACAAAAAACTTGGCTTGTAAAATTTTGCTGTGCTGTAACCGGATACCTATGTTCTCTGATAGTGATCGTCAGCCTACAGAAAAATCCTTAAAAAAACAAACCTAACACCTTTGTCTCTAGGCAAATAGACAAAAAAACCCTCTAGTTGCTCTTAGGTAAAAAAAAAACTTCTTCGGGTCTGTGAAGACTTGTGAATTTCCCTGCAGGAGGTTAACTACCCTGCCTTTAGGTAGAGAAAACTCCAGCTCACAAAAGACAATTCTCTTTTGTCTCTGCTCTGGCCCCTAAGCAGAGAAAAAAAGCCTCTAACTGCTTTCACCTTAAAACCTGCTTTCCAGCAGCTCAAAGGAAAAAAAAATTCCTTTTAAAATCTGTGCTTCTGGTTCAAAAAATCTCAAATTCATCTCAAAACGATTTCAAGTTAATCCCACCGCTCTGCCACCATGTCAAGATTCCTTCCCCGCTCTGAACTCTAGGGTACAGATGTGGGGACCTGCTTGAAAACCCCCTAAGCTTATTTCTACCAGCTTAGGTTAAAACTTCCCCAAGGTACAAACTATTTTACCTTTTGCCCTTGGACTTTATTGCTGCCACCACCAAGCATCTAACAAATATATAGCTGGGAAAGAGCCCGCTTGTAAACGTCTTTCCCCCCAAAATCCTCCCCAAACCCTACACCCCCTTTCCTGGGGAAGGCTTGATAAAAATCCTTACCAATTTGCATAGGTGAACACGGACCCAAACCCTTGGATTTTAAGAACAATGAAAAAAGCAATCAGGTTCTTAAAAGAAGAATTTTAATTGAAGAAAAAAAGTAAAAGGATCACCTCTGTAAAATCAGGATGGTAAATATCTTTCAGGGTAATCAGATTCAAAACAGAGAATCCCTCAAGGCAAAACCTTAAGTTACAAAAAGACACAAACAGGACTATACATTCCATTCAGCACAGCTTATTTACCAGCCATTTAAACAAAACAGAATCTAACGCATATCTAGCTAGATTACTTACTAAGTTCTAAGACTCCATTCCTTTTCTGTTCCTGGCAAAAGCATCACACAGACAGAGAGAGCCTTTGTTTCTCCCCCCTCCAGCTTTGAAAGTATTTTGTCTCCTCATTGGTCATTTTGGTCAGGTGCCAGCGAGGTTATCCTAGCTTCTTAACCCTTTACAGGTGAAAGGGTTTTTCCTCTGGCCAGGAGGGATTTTAAAGTTGTTTACCCTTCCCTTTATATTTATGACAGATGCTTATAAATGTCTCATCTTATTTCTGAACGCTATAGAACTCTTGGCTTTCAGTGACATCCTGTGGGAATAAGTTCCACAGGTTAACCAGGTATTGTTAAAAAAATTATTGTGCCTGATTTACCTCTCAATACAGTACAGACCCATTTACGTGTGAATCCACTTAACGTGCGGTAGCGCCATGCCTCCCAGTGCTACCTATTTAACACACAAGACTTGTTAACACATGGTACAGGAACTTGCTATGTAGCACTACAGATTTCCTCACTAACTTTACCAATATTGGTAAAGATGTATCACGCACGTTTAGTCATTGTCACGTTAGAGAGATGTATAATATATAGTAGTTATATAGTAATATATATACTACATTAGAAAATTTTAATTGTAGGCCTAATATAATGGCAGAGGGCAAGCATCAGTGTTCCTACAGTGTAGAAGAAAAGCTAGCTGCAACAGATCAAATAAATAGCAGAGAAACCCAGGCCAAAGTTTCAAAAGATATTGGGATTGCAGAATCTACTTTCTGAGGATGGCTAAAAAATGAATCTAAATGGAATGGCTTTGTACAAAATATCAATTCTGCCGCAGGGCTTAAGTGAAAATGTGTGCGCTATTCAGCAAAACCCACAACAGACAAAGCCATGTGCACATGGTTTGCTCAGGAAAGGCTGAAAGGAATGCCGCTTAAGTGGGCCAATTCTTCAAGCCCAAGTGACAAAATTTGGAAATTTAACAGGGGATGAATGATTCCAAGACAGCAAGGGGTTTATAAGTTGTTTTAAAAAGCATCATGGCATAGTGCAGGTATCGATTTCTGGAGAAAGCCGATCAGCCGATGAATCGGCCGCAAACGCGTTTTCCGCCGAGGTAAAATCTATTTTACAAAATGAAGACTACCACGCAGAACAACTTTATAATTGTGATGAAACAGCATTATTTGCAAAACTGCTACCTGATAAGACTTTAGCCTTTAATTACATGACACAGAAAACAGCTCGATTTAAAAAGATAAAAGATTGTGTGACTTCTTTTTTGTAGTAATAAGACAGGTAGCCATAAGTTTGCCCCTCTCCTTGTTGGCCGCTTTCATAACCCTCGCTGCTTTAACCACCTCAATAGACCCAAACTGCCAGTAATATACACTAACAGCAAAAATGCTTGGATGACGGGACATGTTCGACGACTGGTTCCATAACAGCTTTGTTCCAGCTGTTCGTAAGCATCTGTGGTCGAAGAAACTCGAAGCCAAAGCACTTTTGCTACTTGACAATTGTCCAGCCCATCCTCCAGCTGAATCACTGGTATTGAGCGATGGAAAAATTCGAGTGCTATACCTAGCATTCAACACAACATCAAAAATGCAACCTTTAGACCAGGACATTATTCAGAATTTTAAAATAATTATCAATGGGAGCTGATTTTGGCGATCGTGTCATGCACGTCTTCAGGCATTTCCGAATTCCTGAAACAGTTAAACATGAAGGAAATTATTTATTTAGTTAAAAAAGCTTGGGACGGAGTAAAACAAAAGTCCATTGAAAACTGCTGGATAAAGGCTCTTGGTGATGCCTTTTCTGTCAAAGGCGGCTCAGACTCAGAAAACTCCGACAGTGGCACTGATTCAGAGCCAGACTTTGAAGGATTTTTGGAAGAAGACGTCCTACAAACACGCACACAGACAAAAAAGGATAAAGGTAAACTTCTCTTTCAAATGATAAAAGATTTTAGTTTGGATACGTCGCTGGAAATCATTACCGAGCGGCTGGAGATGGATGAAGATTGCCCGACTTCAGAATTTCTGTCCGAGGAAGAAATATTAACGGGCTGCGAGGCTACGTCAGACCACGAAAGTGATGGTGAGGATGTCGTTGAAAAGGTCAAAATTTCGCCCACATAAGCCCTTAGTGCTGTAGAAACTGTTGTAAGATTTATGGAGGAGCAAAATGCGGAAAATATCGAAATCATTCATCTGCAGCGAATGACAGACTTCATAAGAAGGAAAAAAAAATGTGAGCCAGAAAGCGCAGAAAATAATGGCATTTTTTTCTAAGTGAATCATAGACACTTTTTTCAGCATGGCCTTCTTAACCCGCAGCCCGTTAACACGTGGTCGTGACGGCTTGACTCCCGACATCCGTGCGTCAATGGGTCTGTACTGTATATTTTGTATAATGTTATCATATTCCCGCTTTTCATCTACTCTCTAAACAAAGCAGTCCCAATATTTTTAATCTCTCTTCATATATAAGTGTTTCATTGCCTCTAATATTTTTTTAATCTTTGAATCTGTCACAGTGTGGCTGGCCCTTTAAAGGGGAGATGGCACCACCTGTGACCAGGGCCGGCTCCAGGTACCAGCTTTCCAAGCAGGTACTTGGGGCGGCATTGAGAATGGGGTGGCAGTTCCTCTGTCTGTGGCAGCAATTCGGCAGCAGCTCTGCCGCTCTTCCTGCCGTGGGGGCAATTCGGCGGCGACTGCTTGAGGCGGCAAAATTGGTAGAGCTGCCCCTGCCTGTGACATATTAAATTTGCCTCCTCCGCTGGGAAAAATGGGTTGTGTGACTCAGTCAGGCCTCTTGGATAGATAAGGGAGAGGCCTGGGTAGTGAGATACAGGATGGATGGGTGGATTTCAGCAGAGGCCTTAAGAAGGCTGCTGAGAGCAGAATCCTCCTGCAGGAGACCCTGAGACAACAGGGGAGAAAAGATTCCAGCTAAGTAGGGCTGGGAATGACCTGACAATGTAGGGAAAGACTCCACACAGAAGGACCTGGGAAGGGCTTAATGGAGAGTGGGGAAGGATAAATATGTGAACTTCGTTTTGAATGGTCTGTGGTGAACCAGGTATTACTGGCTAAGTGTAATGCCATGCCTGTATGGAGTTTATTGAGGAGTCCTGAGGAGAGGAAACTGAGGGTGGGATGCCTGCAGGACCACCCATTGCAGAAACCTTTCTTTTTTTGTTATATTGTCTTGAGATAGGGAAACAAAGAGAACACACTATTCCAAGCTTGTGGAGACCATTATTTATACCATGGCATCATCATATTTTCAGTAGTTTTAATCTATTCATTCTGTATCTTAACATATTGTTTGGGGCACTGCTGCACACTGAGCAGAAATTTCCATTGAACTGTCCACAGTGAAGCCCTGGTCTTTTTAGCTGCGTGCTTACAGTTAATTTACAATCCAGCAATGTGTATGAGTACTTCAATTTATTCCTTCTAGTGTGCAATACTTTGCACTTGCCAATGCTGAATTTTATCTGCCTTTGTATTGCCCATTCACCTATGATAGGTGGAGGTCCGTCCCGGTGGAGGTCCGTCCCTCTGAAGTTCCTGATAACCTTGACTAATTTTGTCATTTGCCCACCACTGCTCACTCTCTCCTCCAGATTAATAACAAACATGGGAAACAATACTAGTCCTCGTACAGAATCGTGTTGCACCCTCCTGTTAACCTTTTTCCATATGGAAAACTGACCGCTTATTCCCATTCTTTGTTTTGCTGTATCAGGAGTACAAGATGTAACTGCAATATCAGCTGCATTTTTGGGATGGGGCAGAGGGGGAAGACTAGGAAAAGCTATAAAAACAGTGTTTCAACCCTTACTCACATTGAGTAACACTTACTCACATGTATAGTTGCATTGGCTTCAGTGGGATTACCTGTAGGAGCAAGTGTTACTCTGCATCAGTAAGGTTTTCAGAATTAGGCCCAGATTTTCAAAAGAGTGGGTCAAATTCTGAAGCTATCAACCTTTCACCCTGTGCAGCTCCCACTGGAGTCAGTGGAAAGACATGTTAAATCATATCATTTTTCCCTTTTTGAAGGTGTTTCTAATACTTCAAGGAAATAAAGAATAAAAAAGAGATTATGTTAATAGAAGGTTATAAAGTATAGAACTGATCTGATTCAAGAGAAGCTTTCAAAGGAGCTGTGCTGTGGTCTGGTAACCATAATATTTAGACTTGCCTAAATATGTACTTATGAGTGAATAAATTGCATTTAGGAATTGTCATACTTATAAGCAGGCATATTATGATTTGTGCATTGTTTTCCTTTGGAACTATTTCAATTTATCAGGCAAATCTTTTATTTTCACAGTAGACTGGAACAGCTTTTTCTAAGCCAGAGAAGCCTAGCATGTTAATTCATTTTTGTTTCAGGATTATTGCTCTTCTAGTCTTTATGATCTAACGAGTGTTAGCAAGTCTTAGGCCAAACTCTCTACAGTTAGGAACTGGTGCAGTTCCATAGAAGTCAACAGCACCATACCAGTTTACACTGGGAGAGAATTTGGCCCATAATCAAGAAACAGATCAAGTCTACTTAAGTCTAAGGCCATGTCTATACTAGAGGCCTTACAGTGGCACAGCTGTACCAATGCAGCTGTAAGGTCTCCCATGTAGCTGCTCTATGCCGTCGACATAATTAATCCATCCCCCAAAGAGCAGCGGGAGAGTGTCTCTCACCAACATAGCCCTTTCTACACTGGTGCTTCTGTCGCTGTAACTTATGTTGCTCAGGGGTGTGTTTTTTCACACCCCTGAGTGACATGAGTTATACCGACAAAAGTGCTAGTGTAGACAGTCTTAACATATTACATAAAAGCGGCCATGCTAGGTCAGACCAAAGGTCTATCCAGCCCAGTATCCTGTCTTCTGACAGTGGCCAATGCCAGGTGCTCCAGAGGGAATGAACAGAACAGGTAACCATCAAGTTATCCATCCCCTGTTGCCCATTCCCAGCTTCTGGCAAACAGAGGCCAGATACACCATCCTTGCCCATCCTGGCTAATAGCCATTGCTGGACCTATCCTCCGTGAACTTATCTAGTTCTTTTCTGAACCCTGTTATAGTCTTGGCCTTCACAACGTCCTCTGGCAAAGAGTTCCACAGGTTGACTGTGCATTGTGTGAAGAAATACTTCCTTTTGTTTGTTTTAAACCTCCTGGCTATTAATATCATTTGGTGACCCCTAGTTCTTGTGTTATGAGAAGGAGTGAATAACACTTCCTTATTTACTTTCTCCATACCAGTCATGATTTTATAGACACCAATCATATCCCCCCTTAGTCGTCTCTTTTCCAAGCTGAAAAGTCCCAGTCTTATTAATCTCTCCTCATACAGAATACCCATAATCATTTTTGTTGCCCTTTTCTGAACCTTTTCCAAATCCAATATATCTCTTTTGAGATGGGGCAACTACATCTTCAGGCAGTATCCAAGATGTGTGCATACCATGGATTTAAATAGAGGCAACATGATATTTTCTGCCTTATTATCTATCCCTTTCTTAATGATTCCCAGCATTCTGTTCACTTTTTTGACTGCTGCTGCACATTGAGTGGATGTTTTCAGAGAACTATCTACAATGACTTTTATGACTCATAAAAGACTGCAAATTCTTTGGGGGCAGGGACTTTCTTTTACCATATGTCTGTACATCATTTAGTATAATGGGGCTCTGAACTGGGAGGGACACCTAGGTGCTGTACTGCAACACAAATAATAAAATTTTAAATTTGGTTTAAAAAAAAATCTCTTCCTGGTCTGGAAAACCATTTGCCAAGTTTCTGCCCTGTGCGGATGTTTACAGCAGAGTTACACAAGAAATCCCTGCGAATAGGAGTTTAGAATGGTATCGTAGCAACCTAAACGGTGGCCCTGTTGAGACACGTTCATGAGGGAATGGACCTTTGCTATTTTTCTCATAGTACCTCTCCTTGCCTTTTTGGTTAGTCACATCTCTGTGACATTAAAGCCATTTGCTCGGAAAAATGTGGGTTATAACCTCTTGCTATAAATCACTGGGGAAAATGGCTATAAGGGAAATTGTTTTTGTTTACTAAAATGTATATATTCGACAATGGATTTTTGGGGGGGAACAAACACAGCTATAGAAAATACAATTGATTTAAAGAAAAGCATTTGCCCCAAGACATTTTTGAAACATTTTATAACTCTTATTTGCTACAACAATTAATATTTCCATCACAGGAACATCAGACCATACAAGGCATCTATAAGACCAGTTTGTTGGTTGTGAACATGAAAGTACCTATAGCACCTTTTCTATCTCTGTGCACTTCAGCAATATCATTTAAATGCGGTACACAGGAACTGAAATAGGAAGTACTGTATCCATTTTGCAGATGGGTAAACAGCCAGAGAGAATAAGTAGCTTAAGTCTTGAGCCAGTGACTTTAATGGGGGTCTGTGTGGGCACAAATTCCTGCTAGCATCCACTGCCATTTCAAGTACATGAGGTCTTCCATATTGAGCACCAGAGGTGCATAGAAGTGGGGTTATCTTTGATCCATTTCAGTCCCTTTTGCTCTGCTACCACCCCCCCGCCCAACCTCCCTGCTAGCCACAGTCTGTCTCACCACACCTGTGAACCTCCTGAAGTACAGAGGAAGGAAATACTCTTCCCAAGAACCTTAGGAGCAAAGCTATGTGTATTCTGCAGCAGCAGCTGGTCCTAGAATCTGTGGCCCATAGTTTCTGCAGCATTCTGATGTATCAGTCTGGAATTTCCATAACAGAATGAGGTACGTTAAAACAGAGTTGTTTCTTGAAAGAAATATGGACATAAATAGTACAATCAGTAGAGTGGCCCTTGTTTTTTGGCTTGATATTAATACTGACTTATTGTATACTACCCCCAGCTTTTCTGTGTGCTGCAGATTTTTGTAGTGAAAACATATAATTAAGTTGTAGAAGTGGAGGAGTATGAAGGTTTTGGTAACAAGGTAAGGGGCTACTGGGGCTTTTGGTATCTAGGAAGTCAGTGGAGGTTATTTAGGGGGTTCGCCCTCCTGCAATTTGGTACTACAGGAGGGATGAGTTTTCTCTTTCTGCTTTTCTTTTGCATAGGAGTTGAGTTTGCTAATAGTGAGAAGAAAGCTTGAATTTCTCATTCCCCAGAAGCCAGTGACAATTAGCTGCCCTCCTCTTATTATATGGCATTACATCCTTCATGATGGATGAACACACTGGTTTGATATTTCTGCTAGATTGATCACCAGTGAAATAATTAACAATATGTATATGTAAATTGCTGCCATTATGCTTCAGAATTAACATTTCACTGAGATGAAGAGAAGACATGCTGTCAGAGATATTGTTTCAACCAGAGAGCATTGTACACGCAGCTCAATTTTTAAAGGCATCCTTGTAATCATAAGTGAAAGAGATTTATTTGTTAAAAATGAAAGCATAAATTATGGGGCACAATTATGCTGCACATTTTAAAAATCAAATAGGTAGCCATTTGCACAGCAGTGTCATTGATTTATACTTGGGAGTCTGTATAATGTATTTGTGATAGGCGGGTCATAGGACTGAAATGGTCGGCGGCCATTGTATTAAGGATCACTCCCTCCTCTGGAACAGCAGCTTTGGGCAGTATGCGGGGAAGGGTGGTTGAAGAGACTGGAAGCACTTGTTAAGGGTGGAGGAACAGAAACAATTCTGGCAGAATAGGTGGGAAACAAGTGAATGGAGGGAGAGAAGAAATCAGGAGATTTATGGAGGGAAGAAGAGCAGAGATTGCTAGATTTAGAGGAGAGCAATGGAGTCTTGAATTGTGATGGGGGATTTTGAAGGAGGGAGGAAGGAGAGAAGATTTTGGGGGTGGGAAGGTAAGCTTTGGAAGAAAAGAGGCTGAGGAGAGTTGTAAGGGAACAGGATTTGGGAGTGGGAGGAGAGACTAGGGACCAGAAGAAAAGAGGGAGCTGGAGAAGCAGGAAAAAGGACTAGCTGGGTTGCAGAAGGAAGAAGAATAAGTTTAGGGACATTTGAGAGGACTGAGAAGAATTGGGAATGGAGCAGCCATTAGAAAATGAGGGGGGCAGAGAGGCTGATGAAATCTGTGGGTATGAAGAACAGAGCAATATAAAAGATTTGAGGGAAGAGAAGGGAAACTAGGGATAGCGAGGTGATTTTGTGGCAAAGGAAAGAATGGAGAGGGATAGATGACAGAGTGAAGATGCATCCCATGAATGTGGCGAGGGGAAGGGGAATGAGGAAGGAAGTCTGAAGGAAATTTAGAAAGGATTGAGGACAGACTGGGTTTATGAGAGGAAGGAGAAAGATCTTTGTAGACTTGGAGTGCTGAGAAAATATTGCTTCTGGGAAGGTGTATAGGAGCAGAGGAAGGGCTGTGGAGAAGGCCAACATACTCTGAGCAGCATTCAAGTAAGTCATGGAAACCACTCCACTGTTAGGATGCATTGGTAGATGGGTGAAGAAAGCCCTCAGAGCACTGGCCTGGACAATCGCTGTCTGCAGTCAGTATGCCCTCACCTCATTAAAGATCTCTCCAAATTCCGCAAAAGTTAAATTGTGACTCAAATTAGTTTTAAAGGGCGCCCCTTTAGAATGTTGAGATTTCCCAAGTCAGCAAATTGACCACGAAAGCCATGTAAATAGCTCTCTAGCTTTTTGCCTTTCCTTTTCCCCAGCATTCTTCCAGCCATCCCTCAGCTATCACTGGGAATTCTACATTCACCCAGCTCACTTATACATGCAGCAAACATATTGATCTGGAGAAGAGCTCTGGCGTCAGGCTGTCTGTGACCTGTATTTAGCTGTTGGAGAGGAAAAGCTTTTATTTCTTCCAAGGAACAAAATGAAGAAACATTAGCTAGGTTTCAAATCATTGTGGAAGGTTGGGGGCAGGGGAAGCTAATAATAACTGCGGTGTTACAAGTAGAGGGGAAAATGTAGTTAGCAACAGCAGTAATTCTACTTCCCTTTATCTTCTGAAGACACTTTAAACGACATGGTTATGTAAAAACTCTTTCTTCACCTTATTATCTAGATCCACAAAATGCTCAACATATTGTGAGCGGTGCATTATTCATTCTTTTCCTTGTATATCCCATTCCTCCTTCCCAATGTAATTCCCTTGATATCACTACAGTCTTTGCAGGTTCTAGACTACTATCCAGTCTTGATGGATTCTGTAAGGTCACTTAAATTCCCCCATCTTACTCTTTCTGGAACCCACTTGGGTTCATTTGTGAGCTCCATTAGTCTTTTGATGCAAAACCAATGGTGAGGGGAGATACTTACTGTCCCCTTGTAACAGTGACTCAGAGACAGAAACTGCCTTCCGAAGTTCTATCATTAGGGCTCTGGGATTTTTGGCTCCAATTTGCCAGGGCAAGCAGAACACACCCCCCACCCGTACATACGCACACACACCACCAGCACCCCCTCCACCCACATACCCTTCAGGAAGTAGCCAATGGAGGACTGGGGAAGTCACCAGAATTCTTCTGATCTTATCAAAAAGCTGAGGACTCTTCCTAAGGAGAGGCACCCCTGGTGCTCAGAAGGTGTGTTAGTGTAACACTGACAGACCCCGGTCGCTAGTGGGCAGGATTGAACCTGGGGACTCTGGAGCTTAGTGCATGAGCCTCTACTCAGTGATGAGCTGCCAAAATCTTAATAACTGGTTCCCTCCTCACCCCATGAGGGGGCCGTGGCCCACCCCCGCCCCCTGGGACTCCTGCCCCATCCAACCCCCCGCGTTCCTTGACACTGCCCCCCTGGGACCTCTGCCCTATCCACCCCCCTCCCCTGTCCACCCCCAGAACTGGGCAGGAGGGTCTCATGGGCCACTGTAGTGGGTGCCCACCATACCCCACCCCTAAGAGCCAGAGGGATCTGCCGGGGGGCTAGGTGAGGAGTCCCGGCAATGCCTACCTGGGGCAGCTCCCAGGAAGCATCCAGCAGGTCCCTCTGGCTCCTAGGGATGGGATAGCGAAGCTAGGGGAGGAGCAAGGGGACCAGCTGCTCCCCCCATTGATCACATCAAAAGTGGCGCCTTAGGTGCCAACTCCGTGGGTGCTCCAGGGCTGGAGCACCCATGGGGAAAATTTGGTGCGTGCAGAGCCCCCACGGGCAGCTCCCCACCCCGCGTCCGGCCCCAGCTCCTCCCCACTCTGCCTCCACCTCCTCCCCTGAACACGCCGCTCTGCTCTGCTTCTCTGTCTCCCTCCCTGCAAATCAGCTGTTCGCGCAGGAAGCCTGGGATGTCTGAGAAGCAGGTAGCAGCTTCGCACTCAGGCCCAGGGAGACAGAGGTGAACTGGGGCAAGGAGCGGTTCCCCTGCGCATCCCCTGGGTTACCTGCTGCAGTATGGGTGGCCCTCCTCATGCCCCCCGGCCCCAGCTCAGCTCCTCCCTGGGCCTGAGCATGAAGCTGCTGCTTGCTTCTCAGCCCTCCCAGATTTCCTGCACAAACAGCCCTGCTTGCTATGCCCTGGCCCTGGCTTTTATATACAGACAACCTGTTGTGGCACAGGTGGGCTGTGTGGAGTTTTTATAAAATGTTGGGGGAGGGGTCAGAAAGAAAACTGTTGAGAACCCGTGCTTTATATTGGTGGCAAGGAGCATGGAGAAAACCCCAGGCGAAAGACAAGACCCTCAAGAAAGAGAGGAGAGGCCTTATTGGGGCAGAAGAAGTGATCTGAGTAACACCTGACTGCAGGTTCCTTAGACTTGGCTCCTACCCACACAAAAAACTATTATGTTTTCTGTTTGATTTCCGCTGTGTGCTGTTTGTGCACCTTACAGTCTTGCCAAACCCAACGGTTCAAAAATCATTAAACAGCCCCCCCCCCAAACCATTATATGCTTAAAGATAATAAATGTTCTATGATTTTTTTCCTTTGCCTTCTGGTTTTTGAGCCTTTAAAGTTCATGCTTTTCTGAACCCAGAAATGCAGGGGGGGAAATTTAATTACAAAACTGAGATTCTCGTGTAATCAGATAAATCCAGAATCTGGGGCTTGTTTAAAAAAAAAAGAGAGAGAGAGAGAAAATAAAGAAAACCATCACCAAAACATTGTGATACAATGAAACTGCAAGAGCTGATCCCACTGATCCTATCTCCTACCTTATCACTGGAGACCCTGACCTGCAGGAGCAGGCCTTGCTGTCTAGCTGACAGTCAATATTTGTGCACTTGAGACTGAGTCTCTCTCCATCCCTCCCCACTGAATACTCAACATTTTTTGCTGAGCTCTCATTTGTGTTAGGCGCTAGCCCCGGGCATAACTGTTCAGTGGAGGATGTTGGTCTGGTGTGTTCAGTAAAGGCTGTTGTTCTGGTTTCTTGTAGTTTCAATGTATTTTCACTGTGCTTACTTATCGAGCCTTTTTCTACATATTTTTATTTTCAGTATGTTTGTTCCCTTGTTAGTTTATACAAAGACCCCTCAAGGAGGAGTTCATTCACATTTTGTGTTCAGTCTCTATTTTGTGTGTGGTTCACTGGCTCCTTGAATGATAAGCACTGAGCTTTCATCAGTGTAAGTAGATACCCTGGGTTTTCCTGTAAAGTTTCAGTGAGGCTCCTACAGTCATAGCAGGACAGGTGGCAACATTTTGCATGCTAAGTGCTAGCACTTGATTACCCTCCTGGAAAGCCCCTTGCAGGCTCTAGTAGACTCAGTCAGTCTCACTCCTGAAGTCTGAGGACTGCTGCCCAGAAAATAGTGCCGGTACCTAGAATGTGGTGAGTAGTATTCCTTTGCTTTTTTCCATATGGCAGCTGTTCCAGAGCTTGGCTTCTTGCTCTTGCTGTGGAAGCATGCCAGGAGCTGGGAAAGCTTACTCTGCTGGTGAAATAAAGCCCTCCTTGTAAATGCCATCCGGGTATGATTTCTAGCTAGTGTACTGTGATTAGCTATCAGAATTCTGCAAAACCTCATTGTTTTCCAGAATGCAGTATTTTACAGTTGTGATTTATTTTCATTACCCTATTGCTCTGAAATGCAATAGTCTATAGCTCATAAAGGCAGGTACTGCTGGAGTGAATCTAAACCTTATTTTGAGTTGCATAAGTAAGGTCTGAGAGCCAGATCCTGCCCTCCCTGTGGCAGTGTGCTAGAGAGGGAATACATAGCTTCTTCCTCATTGCACAGCAACAGGGCAATTGCAGTTTAGTGCTAGGGTAATAGCTGGCACAAGAAACTAAGGAGCGTCAGGGGAGAGCAAAGATATTTTGAGGTGCATCTGGTGCATGTTATGGAGAGAAAGGAGAGAGATGTCATGGGAAATTGAGAGAGACAGACTAAGGGACTTGAGAAAAGGCGGAAGAGAGATTGGGAGCATGGACATGCTCTCAGTTACGCAAATGTCAGCATTGGTATTTCTTATGGAGGATAGGTCCATCAATAGCTATTAGCCAGGATGGGCAGGGATGCAAAACCATGCTCTGAAGCATCCCTAGCCTGTGTTTGCCAGAAGCTGGGAATGGGTGATAGGGGATGAATCACCTGATGATTACCTGTTCTGTTTATTCCCTCTGAAGCACCTGGCATTAGCCATTGTCAGAAGACAGGACACTGGGCTAGATGGTCCATTGTTCTGACCCAATATGGCTGTTCTTATGTACTGCTGTGATGATATGTTATTTAGCAGAAACTGCTAGCTAGTTAATGTTTATCGAAGAAGATAGAGATAAAAGACATTAGGTCTGTTGCTGTACAACTTGCACTGCAAGGGCTTTCCCTGTTTTCAGTGTATTTCTGGAGGACTAGTGTTTGATGAGATGAAACTTCTTGCGTGTCTCGGGTAGGCTGTGCAAATCCAGGGTTTTCAGCAGAGCCAGCAGCTAGTGGAGGAAGCTTTTCGAAGGCTCATTCTGCACCTAACGCTCCAAAGCTCATTTAAGGATTTAGCTTTCTTCATGATGCAACTGCAGAATTCCATTCCTTGCAAGTTGGAAACCACTGATTGGCTCTCAGATAAGATACTCTTTTAAGCTACTTAAATCTATTAAACATCAGAGAGGGCAGTGGGATTTTATTTGCTGCTGTTGCCAGGGAGGCTTTCACAGACAGCTGAAAACTTTTTCATGACTAGCTTCAGTGGCATTACATTCTTCAATTTCTGACCCACTAATAAATGTTGAAAGACTATCAGTGTGAATGTTGAATGAATCAAGAATCTTCAAGATGTATTTGCTCAGTGATGCTCAGACATTTCAAGGTGCTGTAACAAGGTGGTCTGCCCCTTTAAGAGCCAGAGGAGCCGCCAGCCCTGTTGTGGAGAGGAGCTGGTCAGGTAGTTGATGGGAATCATCTGACCCAGCTGGTCAGCTGATTAGGTCTGATGATTCTCACCTGGGGGCTATGAGGACCCTATGGAGCCTCAGAGTAGAACAGAGCTGAGAAAACAATCTGCTGTAACCAGAGCAGAGGACTGCAAGGGAGTAAGAAGCCTGGTGAGTACCCTTAGGCTGGGTGGAGTCCCTGACTGCTAAACTGCTGGAGGCCGGGTTCCCCACAGTCTATGCTGGAAACATGACTGTTACTTAATGTTCTCACTACATTATTTTTTCTTTTGTGTGTGTGTGTTGGACGATAAACAGAGTCTTGAGGAAAGGGCTATGAACTGATCTGGGTGTGGCTGGTTATTTCTCCCCATGCTGGTGATCGAGTCCACCAGCCTGTAGGGGCAAAAATGTTTAAATTATTTGTAGACCAGTTTTTAACCTGAAACTGAAGCCTAAGAGAAGTTAGTTGATTAACTTATAATGCTCTGATACAACCCTCCTCTTCTTGCAAAGGAAGTATATTGTATTTCTAGACAGGTTTGCTGAGTGACAGCAATCCAGTGGGGTGATTCATGGGAGGTGCAGGAAGGGCTAAGTGCCCCAGCAGCTGGCCCAGGTGGGGAGAGGAAGAGGCAGGGCCAGAGCCTCTTCCAGCAGTGCTGCCCAAGACACTGCCTGGTGCAGCGCAGTGGCTGACTGGGAGAGCACCTGGCTGCCCCCGCCTAGGCTGTGCTTCTGGGGCCAGTGGCTGAGCGAGCCGGAGCCCCTCCGGCATGTTCAGAGTTGGCTCCTTCCCCAGAAGTTGAGCCTGGGCAGGGAGCCGGCTGCTGCTGCAGAGTGTGAAGGCCCTGGGCTGGGGGCGGGGAGAAGTCATGTGGGGAGATCATGTGTCCTTCCCTTTAGTTGGTGCCCTCTTTGTGTCCTCCCATGAGTTGCCTGCTGTTTGTACTGTCCTCTTTGTAAGTACTTCATGTTTGTGGGTGCTTGTCAGGGCCGTCCCTAGCTATTCTGGGACCCTGGGGAAGAGTCGGAGCAGGGACTGGAACAGCACACAGCTGCTCAGGGCACCCCAAATTTCCCAGTGCCCTAAATTTCCTAGTGCCCTACGCAGCTTCGTACTTTGCGTATGGGTAAGGACAGCCCTGATGCTTGTCACTTATGAATCTGAATATGGGAGAACACTGCAGCTGTCTAACGTATTCAGATCAGTATTTTAGGATGCCTATAGTCAGATAGCTGGACATCAGGAAGTGGGTTCAGCAAAGCAGTGCCAATTGATGCACTTTGAGGACTGCAGGGGAAGATGTATTTTGTCTTTCTGTGCAGTTGTGTCTCATTAAAATCCCACTCTGTTAATCTATGTACTTGTACGTAGCTTGTAGCCACGGCCATCAGGCTCCTGACAAGCTGTTCATGTGTGGTCCTGGGTGCTGCAAAGGCTGAGAAAAGACAACAAAAGGAGTGCTTTAAGTAGTGCAATAACAAAACAGCATCTCTAACAACATGCAGAAACTGTGTGTGTGTGTGTGTGAGAGAGAGAGAGAGATTAAGTGACTTGCCCAAAGTGTTAGAAAGCTCTGAAAATACTCTTCCAAGAATCCTAATGTTATGAATTCAGGGTCCAATATCTTGGGATTTACCAGGGCTAGAAGGAGCAACTAGTTTGTACTACTGGAATTTGGGAATTCTGGTTTCATAGACCTGTTGACACGTAACATATTGGTCTTTAAATGTATCACTAGTAGAGCTGACTTAATTCATTTCCCAGTTTATTTTGTGAAGGTGAAGGAAAAATCCTTTGTTTCAGGTCAGACCAAAACTAATTATTTTTCCTAAAAATCAAGAAGTCAGGAAAAAATTGTTTCAGGTCAAATGAAATGTTTTGATTTTGTGTGTGTGTGTATATATATATTTTATTTATTTATTTATAATATATAGATGTAAAGAAAATTTGGAATTGGTCATCTGAAATTTAAAAAATGGAAACATTTTGGTTTTTTGGAATCTTTTTTTCAAAACAAACCATTTGGCAAACGCAACATAAATTTGCAAAGCATGTTGGCATTAGCAAATCTGTGGGGCGTTTTGTTTTGTTTTGTTTTTTTTGTTGTTTTTTTAAGAGGGTGAAGTGTTTTTGTTGAAAAAATTCACCCAGCTCTAATCACTGGTCCAGATTGAATATTGCCCATCCTGGGATTTTGTCGTAAAATTTGGGGACAGACATTCCATGTTGTAGGGGAAAGAAGAAAACAGTTTTGTGGACTGTTTGTTTAAATAGCATATGCTTGAAGCTGCTCAGGAGTCTGAAATGTTGAGGGGAATGGTTAGTGGCCAGAGGTAGATGATGAGGGCCAAGATTCATGGTAAATGCAGTGTATCACATGGCTCTGGAATATAGCATACGGCTATCACCACCTCATTGTGGTTGGTGGGTGTGTGTGTGTGTAATTTCTCATGAATAGAGAGACCCATAGCAGAAAATATGTACAGGGAACAGAAATACAGTAGAAAACTGGCAGAGGCATGGGTTAAACACTTATTGCATTTTTTTTTTGAGAGAAAGTGTATGGAAGCCCTCCTTTGCTGCATCTTTGTATGTAATGATCTGCTAAAACATAAAAAGCAGCATGCAGTGTGTATTCTGCTGCTTTAAAGTCCACAGTACTGCATCAGATCATGTGCTTTTCCAACTAAATACAGAGTCAAACAGTTGGGGCCGAACTGAGATGTGATTGAAGGGAATGCCACTCCACTGATGGCTTTCAGTGGAGCTCTGTCTGCTTACCAGGTTTGAATTTGGTCTTGAAACTATAAAAGAGGACAGTCCCTGGTAGGCATACGTAACTTCATTCCCATGGGTCATGGTCAGTCAGATTTCCAAAGTATGTATTTGAGATTCTATACTTTGTTCCCTTAAGAATGTGCTCATGAAAATGTTTCCATACACAGTATGCACTTTCATATGAAGGCTTAGTATTTTTCTTCTGGGGGGGGTGTGTGTGTGTTAATTTAATATAAATTAAATTTTTATGTTGTGATATTTCAACTCAGGATGAAGGTATCACAGATTTTTTGGAGGGGTGTATACTCCATGGAGGGGAGAGTAGTTATTTAGGGTAGCACAAGATAATATAACTCAGTCAGGGCTGAAATGAAGAACAGAACATCAGGAAGAATTTTCTGACAATGAGATGTATTGGGCAATTGAACTAACTCCCCAACTGATGGAAACAGCATAGCTTGCCGTATTCAAAAATGTACTAGGTAAAGTATAGGGAACAGTTCTCCATTGACAGGGAGAAAGGGTTTAAATACCTAAGAGGACTTTTTCATCTCTAGATTCTGTGATCACTGTATGCTAACCCTCTGAAGACAAGCTGAGTGTTTAAAGAGAGGAATGAGGTTAAAACAATTGGGATCTCTAGATTAAGCTCAGTTAAATCATTTGTGGAGTGACTCTGCGTCAGACCTTATTCCTTCTAAAAAAAAAAAATCTTGTTACATTGCTTTTACATATTAATCTACTTCTCAGTTATAAAACACTTTAAAAAATCACTTAAGAATATCAGAAGAAAGCTGCAGAGCAGATTATTAAAATTAGCTCAGATCCAGTGTCATTCTGTTTACTGTATATGAGTATTGTGATTAGTACTAGTTTTGACTGTGTATCTCCAAATGGCAAAACAAAATAAAGAAAAATGTTTCGATATTTTATGCAGGTTCACCTTATAACCCTTCTGATTTATAAGCTGTGCTATGAGTGCACTTTTGAAACACAACTAGTAACCCATGCTCTCGTGCTGAAATCTTGTAGATCCCACTAACTCTTACAAAATGCTCTAATCCAAATGACCTTTATGTTGAAGAATCAGATACTCACAAGTCAGTGTACACTTCAGTGCACACTCAAATATATACTTCAGTTTCACTTCCTTCAAAATCCGTAGCCATTTTAGTATTCAGTGCACGTTAGCCTAGAATTCGTGTATATACACCCTAAACCTCAGGCTTTACGATGCAGAGGTACTACAACCCAAATTCTCTGGTAGTCTTTTAGGACAACCAAAGTGTAATCATGACAGCTGCTTTTGACTTGAAACCTGCAATGGTCAGAGAGACCATTCTGGCTTCTGTGGGTCTGGCCTACTTTGTAGCTTTTCTCCTGCCTTGTTTGGGAGACCCTGAAGCACTTGAACTCTTGTTGTGCCCAGCTTGGAAGCAGAGCTAACACACGCTGTTGTGCAGCTTTTATCTTGCAAAGACCAGTTTCAGCTGAAACTCTGATCATCTCCAGCCATCAGATAATCAAGAGTTTTGATTAATTGGATTTCGGGTAACTGAAATTTTGTTCTCATTTCATACATACAATTAAAATCAAGGAGGCCATGGAAGTGTGAAGAAGGATGCTGTGTCACAGTACAGGAATGCTGCAATCTGTCTGTCTTCTTCCTCTGATCCTTGCTGTCATCCGACTTCTGTTTCTGTGTGTCTCTTCCTTTAGTGCTGCTCCCAAGCCGCCTGTTCTGCTCTTAGTCTGAATGTTTCTCCTGTGTATGCAGAGGAGAGAGCAGATCACTGATTTTAAAAAGAGAGGGGGAGTTAGGGGGCACCATGCTGGGTTCTGGGACAGTAGAATAGCAAAGCATTGTGAAATGCAATAGAGCTAAGAAAAAATGCGGGGAACGTGAGTGGCATGTTTCTTGTCCCATTTCAAGGTCCAAACAATTGTTCCAAAGAACCTCTCTTTGAAAGGGTGAGAGGAGAGATCCTACTTAGCACCTAAAGTAGTATTTAGACTCCTTTAAAAAAAAATTAACCCCTTTCCGCTTCATGTTTTAATCTATGAATGTAAAAAGCAAGTGTAATAGTTAAGGGGGGGGGGGGGAATTAATCAGAGCATCTCAGGTATCCTATAACTTTGCTCTTACATTAATGTAAGATCAATTTGTGTAATGGATTAAATGGATGTAGAACTAACGGGCCTGATTCACCCCTGTGGAGTTCCAGCTTTACATCCCTGTAACTCCATTGATTCCAATGACATTTTGCTTGTTTAAAACTAGGGTAAGCAAGTGGCGAGTCAGGCCTAGTTTGCCTACCAAGAAGGGGGCAGGATGACAAGAATTTAAGAGGTGTTACATTTTTGCTCTTCAATATCCAGAGTGACACTTAAGTGGTTTAGAAATTGATTTAGAAAATGCAATCTGCACATCAGTCAAGCATAGCATGAGTGCCTTGTTTAAAGGATCATTAGATAATCAATAGCTAGAGAAAAATTACAAAGTACTATACATGTACTGTCTAGATAAGGTATGCATTTTGTTATATGACAGTATATGAAACTGCTGTAGCATAGGATGATGTACTAGCTTTACATTTTATAGCAGACTTAAGCTTCTGAGGGATCAGCATTTTAACTGAGTAGTCTTGGAGAGCTTATAAAAACAGTATGGCTACTGATCTTGCCTAACATGTTAAATAAATTCTGATGATCAGGAAAAGTGCTTACATCCCAATGGTTCTGCGTTTTGGTATTTTAGGGCTGGATACTCCAAATGTTCATTACCAAGCACGCTGCTTACTGGGGTGTGTGATCCTACTTAAATCAACGGGTTTACACCTGGATGTTTTTGTATGCAGAATCATGCAGAATAGAAAATGTGGAGATTTTTAATATATTACATTCCTTATAAGAAGCTGGCAAAAGTGGATGTTTCATATTTACTGTTAGTATGACAGTAGTACCTAGAGAACACAGACAAGCATTCATTCAGTGCAAACAATGAATGGTGTTCAGTAAATAAAGCAGGGATACAAGATTCCTGCAAAATTCTATTCTGCTATTACTATGGGATAAACTTATGATATTACAAAGTGAATGAGGCATGGATCCTTCTATGTGTGGTGGTGTGTCCCATCTCGTGGCACTGAGACCACTTAAAGAGAGAGAGAAGATGAGTCTGCTCTACAGCCTTAACTAACAGCCAGTTGGCTTTTAGCTCATGTGGTAGAGGCTCATGCACTAAGCTCCAGAGATCTCCAGTTTGATCCTGCCCATTGGCGACTGGGGTCTGTCGGCGTTACACAAGGCAAAAGTACAATCTATGAACTAAAGAAGGCGGGCATCTGCAGTGAAAAATATTATGTAATGTAATTAAGATTGTATCATCATGTACGTGCATAAGAGGGCAAAAATAATGATGTGAAGGCAATCTGAATTGTGACATTCCCTGACCTGCAATCTTGGTTGACTCTCTTATTTGATCATCTCTTTTGACCTATATGTACAGGCCATGTCAGAATCTTGCCGCTTCCTCTGGCACAGCAACTCCAAGTTCTGTTGTTCTTTCTGCCCACACTGCCAAACTCTGTTCACGCCTGGATTACGCCCTGATTACTGTGATCTCTACTATCAGGCCTTGATGCAGCCACACCCTTGTCTATTCCTTTGATAATGCTCCTGCTAAAATCACCTTCCTGGCTTGTTGCTCTCTATCGCCACCCTCTTTAAAAGCCTTATCCAAAGACCATTGGAAAGACTCTCATTGACTTCAGTGGGCTTTGAATCTAGCCATATGTCACTCTAGTATGTATCGTTGTACAACCCCTAGCACAATGGGGTCATGACCTGAGTGGCCTCTATATGCTACCGCAATATGAATGTTTAATAACTTTTGAGTGCTTCACTCAGCAACCTGAGTCTTTGCATGGAACTAAAGGGGAGACGCAAAACTTTGTCTAACTGAGGATGGAATCAAGATATTTATTTTCTAACTTCACCAGTAAAAGACCTAAGACCATTTGAACCTACATGAGAGCTAGTCATGGATGCCCTTAGAAGAAAGTTGCTTTATCAGGCTTCCTTCTCAGTGAAGAAAACTTATTCCAGCCTCCTGCTTCTGTTCCTATTCCCATGCAAGGCTGCACCTTGCAGCTGTTTTCAGGGTTGTTCTTTAGGTTTCCAGAGACAGTTTGTCCACTTCTGTGTGTAACGTGGGATATGGAACCCTGGCCACCACTGCAGTGTGCATCTAAATTCAAAATATCTCTAAGACAACAATAATTCATTCCAAACTTCTGAAGGCAGCAGAACGTATTTGCAGACTTCTAAGCCATGCAAATCCTGGAATTCAGAGCAGGTCTGATATTCTGCAAAAGTGGCTAACTGCAGAGATCTGTCTTTTTTAGTCCTAAACCCCACACTTTTGAGACCATTGTCCTCAATTTTTGTTATGCAACCTGTGAGAGCCTTTGGGGTTGGGTGGGTGCTTAAAGCTAGACCCCTGCTATTTAAATACAACATAAAATCGTTCCTGAAATTGTGGAAATCTTGCCCCTACAATAGTAGGGTGCTGCAGAATACTGCATACAGGATTTTGGAGCAAGGGATGCTCTGCTCCTTGTGGGAGTACTAGGTCTCCTTTATCACTATGGTGTGGCCCTACTTCAGAAATTTCACCACGTCAGTTGAGCTCATTCCCAAGGGAAAAGCTATGGAATGTTTAAGCTGGCAGTCTGCCACAACTAGAGACTGAAGTTCCTTATTATTGATCATAGGTGGGTTTGAAAGTTTCATTTATGTAACTTAGGCTCTGAGGGCCCATTGACTTAAGCACTTTTGAAAATGTTATCCTATGTCTTTAAATGTTAGTCATTATTCTGAATTTACATCAGTATACATCTGAAATAACTGTTGAAGCCAGCAGACCTAAACCAATGTGTAAGTGAGATCAGGATCAGATCCTCTACTCACTTTTCATCCCATAAAAATGAATGAAAAGCATGAGGGCCTGATGTTCTTTTCATTGACACCAGTTTTCACTTGTTACTCTATTCACTTCTTTGAAGTTACTCCTGATTTGCATTTGTGCAAATGATACTACAGTCTGATTCAAGTTCCATTCTGAGGTTTCAGAGTAACAGCCGTGTTAGTCTGTATTCGCAAAAAGAAAAGGAGTACTTGTGGCACCTTAGAGACTAACCAATTTATTTGAGCATAAGCTTTCGTGAGCTACAGCTCACTTGCTGTAGCTCATGAAAGCTTATGCTCAAATAAATTGGTTAGTCTCTAAGGTGCCACAAGTACTCCTTTTTGTTCTGAGGTTGTAATCAAAACCTATGAATAGTATCCTTGTGTGGGGTTGGGTGAGGGAGAGGAGGACAATGTCAGGAATTAATAAGAAACTTGCAAGAAAACCTAACGAATGTATACCGTGAACATTCCTAGTTTTACAATACCCCATCTCAAAGTGGAAAGATTATGAAGATGTAAATGGTAGAGCTGAGCAAATGATTGATTTAGGTTTAACCAGTTTGGTGGCTGAAGCAAACAGTCTCCAAAACATTTCATTTCTGATCAACCCAAAACAGAAATTTTGAGTCCGTCTTCTCTGAAACAAAAAAAGAAAGTTATGGGTTTTATGTTGGTTTTTCTCTGCCTCCCCAATGGAATTTTTTTTGAAGTGTTACCCGTTGTTTTAACCTAGCTAAAGTTTGTTTTTAAATTTTCATTTCGCAGTTCAAATATTTCATCTGACTTTTTAAACAATTGGGGTTTTTTTTGGTTGAAGTAATTTGCTGAATTCAGCCCAAATTTTTAAATAGTTCTTGTTGACCCCAAACTACATTTTTCAACAAATAAAGTATTTGTCAGAAAAATTATCCCCAGATCTAATAAATCACATTTCACTTTCACCAATTGTCTGCTTCAGTGAACAGCTTGGACAGCAAGAAAAAGGCTGTGGTACATGACCAGGGATTCTCACAAAAGGCACTGGAACAAACAAAAACAGAAGCAAGCGGATTCATTACACCCTTAGAGAACAGACCAATTCTTTCAATGTATAAGGACTTTTTTTTTAAACAAATACTGTATAATAGTTCTTCAGGGCCCCAATAGACAGTTCACATTCTCTTCTTGCTCCTATTTGACAGTATCAAGAAAACAATTGTAATTTTCTCTCAGTTCCCCTTCTGGCATTATTATAATATTTCTGAAGCTCCTTTTGGGATATATGTAACAAGTTGGCACATAACTGTTACACTCAGAGTCTGTATCTGCAAAAAAGAGTTTTGTCCATTCAAAGGCTGATTTGGAACAAAGCGTTTTTTAAGATGGAAATAGATTCATGCCATATTCTCAAACTTTATTATTACACCCTTTTATAGAATGATTATGGGCAAAATTCCGCTCTCTGTTAAAACAGCATACGTTTTAAAGTAATAACACAGTTTCAGTGACGTTACTAGATTCACACTAGGGTAACTGAGCGTAGAATTGGGTCCTATATGTTCAACTGTTTTTTCATGTCTTAGGGCACGTCTACACTACTGAGCTGCATCGGCAGAGCTGCACCGCTGTAGTGTGTCTGGTGAAGATACGCTACACTGACAGGAGAATGCTCTTCCATTAGCATAATTACTCCACCACTGAGAGAGGGGGAAGCTACGTCAGCGGGATAATGTCTTCTGCCATCATAGTATGGTGTGGGCAGCACTTTAAATCGATGTAACTTACGTCATTCGGGAGTGTGTGTGTCATTTTCACACCCCTGAGCGACACAAGTTACATCTACTTAAGCGCTACTGTATTTACCGCACCTTTTTACTGCTGTCCAATAGCGGTTTTATTACCTGTCCAGTGTAAGGTGCAGGTGATGTTTCCTATTGGTGGTTTAAATTCTGTAGTGATTTTGGTATTCAGCATGGACCTAGCTCCACCGTACTGCATTTAAAAAGTTAAAAGGTGCATAATCTTTACTGCTTGCTTGGAAATTTTTGCTACCACCACAAGCAGGCTTAGGCATGATCATTCATTTAAAATGTGAAGTCTTTCAAACCCATTAGTTGAATACTTCAGCTTATCTGAGTCAAATATTGCATGTGCAATTTCTTAAGCAAAAAGCTATTCAAAAATGGTGGAAAATTTCTGGCAAAAAAACCCTTTCATTGAAATTTTGCCTTAATATATGTTAAGAGTTCAACTTTAGAGGCAGTGTAGCCTGGTGTGGGGCAAGGAACAAGGGATTTCTGAGTGCCAGTCCCAGCACACCCACAAATAGGTATGTGGGCAGAGTCAAATCACTTAACTTACTTACTTTTTTCAATCTAGAAAATTGGGCTGATAGTGCTAAAGTGTATGAAAAGGATGGTGTAATGACTTTTTTAACTTTTTATAAAAATACTTGTCAAATATCAAGTGCTAAAGATATTGAGCAATATTCCTCTCTCTGGCGTAAATACATAGGATTAATATGGCCCAGTACAGTCCTGTGTAGTCTTGGTGGGGGAAGGTGGGGTTTTTTGAAGATGACAACCAATATGTTTTGTGACAAAGTCAGGCTGGACCGCTGCAAGAGGGTGCTAGAAGGCAGATGCATTAGCCCCAGAATGTTAAAGGCCCTCTTCCCTACTAGCTGAGTAGGGGTTACCTCAGGTGAGTGAGGGACACCTGATTGTAATTAAGGGCTGCCTCCGGCCTAAAAAAAACCCAAAAAACAAAAACCCGCCTGTGGTGAGAGAAAGGGGGAAGAAAGAGACAAGCTGCAGCCAGGCTAGTGGCAGCAAGAAAATAGCCTCCCACCCTGGAGAAGTTTATGCTCCTTCCCGTAGGGGAAACAGCCAAACCTGAATGCTTGCTGGGGGAAGGACGGATGCCCCAGGGCAACCAACTGGGTGACACCTTGCAGCAGCGAGGAGGCAGCGAAAGGTACCCCCCAAGTTTTTTTTTTTTTTTTGGTTTTGAGGAGGTTTCCTTTTTTGTTTGGGGGAGGATCACCCCTTAGGCCAACCTTCAGGCCTACCCTGAAAGTACAACCAAGGGAGCACAGAAGGGAGAAGTCAAACCCTGCTGTGAGTGGGGCTGATTACCCCAGGTCTGCCATCGCCAGAGAGGGAAGCGCCAAGTCTGGCGAGATGAAGATGTCTTACCACAATTTAAATGATGTTTTTAAAATGTGTTAGAACCTAGTTTAAGACCTTTCAAGATATGTTGGCTGGTTGTGCTTGAACTTAGAGGCCTTTTTAAAATGGCCAGTTAATGGAAGCCAAGGATTATGATCAACTAACATCTTTTTTGTTAAATGTCTGTATTAGGTGCTAATATTTTGTAAACAGTATTTCAACATATTTGACCCATTTAAAAACAAAACACTTTGTCCTAATAGTAATGCTCTGTTCTCTATTTCCTAGTGGCCACATAAATTAAGATTTTTAGTTTAAAAGTAAGTACATCATTAATATTATCTCTACTGATTCTACTTATTTCTCCCACTCAATTCTGTTCTCAAGAGAGACAAATACCTAATGGACTTCCCCATTTCACCAGCACTTCCCCCCAGCAACCAGCCTCAGGATAATCAATTTTCAAGCTATGCCCATTCACTGATCTCCTATCTAAACAATTTCAACAGGTGTACATTCCACATGAAAACATCTGTTCCATGTGCATGTGAACACAAAAACATACGTTGACATAAGCACTAGATTTGATTTGTTTTTCCTCTCGGTGATGTACATCTAATTTCCTGTGGCCAGCTGCAAAAAAATGTGTATTGACCCTTGTGAGCGTTGCTAGTGCGTCTTTAGGTTTGAAGGCATTTAAATTGGTGGTCTCAATGTTGAAATAGAAGAGGATTGATTTTAATCTGGTTTACCCTGTGTTGAGCAAGAGTAACACCATTGTGAGCAGAGTTACACCAGTGTAAGATGAGAACTGGGCCCAATACGCTGGGTCTGCTTCAATTATTTTGAGGTGAGAATTGAAAGTAGGAGTGCAAGGGACTGAAGCAATACATCTAGTACTGAGAGACTTGTCTTCTGTGCAGAGTTCGGATGTAGGTCTAAACTTAAACGTTTGGAGGTGAGAGGAGCTGAGGTTTTGGTTCAGATCCCTCTTTACTAGTACTTTATTCATTTGTAGCACACATTTTAAAACAAAGGAGTTCAAAGTGTATGTCTGTCTCTGTCTGTCTGTCTGTGTCTCTCTCTCTCTCTCTCTCTCTCTAGCTTGTCTGAATTCTAGTTTCCTTTTGGTCATATGGTATACGTGAAGCAAATCTATTGACCGAGATACCAGCATGGGGGCAGTCCACAAGAACTTTTCAAAAACTTTAAGCCTGTTGCAGGAATTCTACCATGTTTCATGGTTTTAAGCTTCTTTTTTAAATTTAGCAGCATGGTAACAAGCCTTAGAGATGTGTATGTAAAAGTCAGATTTGTATTTATTTTTGGCTTGTGGCTTCTAATTCAGATCTTTCAGAGTGTCGTCATGACTTGAGAAGAAGTGAGGGGCAATTATTAAATGTTGACTGTGCTCAGTGCTGTCTACCAAGGATGTGTTAACCATAACTGCAGAAATGTTGGGCTAAATTGAGCCCTGCTGCAAGCAGGTGTTAATTACACTGATGCCAGCAGGAGTTTTGTATAAGACAATATTTACATCCATATTCTAACTACTTCATCCTTCCGCCTCCCCACTGCTGAGGTGCTGGGTGTGGGGAGCTACTCAAGCAAACTTAAAACACAATTCCACTGAAAGTATAACGAACCCAGCAATAGTCAACACAAATATTTAAAATGATGGCACTATGAAGTGTGTGGGGGTATGGAGTGAGGGAGACAGTCAGTAAGGTTTAAAAAACGTACACATCTTCTGAAAAGTGAAGTACGAGAAGGTGGGAGGGATGGGCTAGGTGGACATCAGGGTAAGCAAGTTCCACAGGAAAGGGGCTGTCCATCACCTGCCAATGAATGAGACACCCTTTAAAGGTAGATAGTGAGAACCTGCACTCTGACACGAAGAGGAAGTCTGAAATGTACCCATGTCCATCCTTATTTCTTGTGGGATTTTGACCTACGAAGATGGCAGGTGTAATTCTACCTACAGATGGTGAACACGTATCTTGTGCCTTTCCGCTGAGGGTTTAAAACTGTTGTGTTCTGAGAGCTATGAACAATGCAGGCTGGTTGTAATGGGACCAGTGCTGCTCCAGCCTGAGAGCAGACATGCTGCTGCCTTCTGCACTTGCTGCGAGAGGCAGAAGAACCCTGTGGGAAACTCTATATGGAGACAGAGTTACAATAGGCAACCGTGAGGGCCACAAGGGGATGTGTTTGCTGTTGTGAGCTTGTGGAGGGATAAATATGGCACAACCTGTTCTAACTATGCCGCTGAAAGAAACATTGTCATACCACAAGTGACAGGCTAGCTTTCTATGCCATGACCAAGGTCAGAAACATTGTCAAGGTTCCTAAAATGGCACACCACTCTCACTCGTTCTCCCTCTGTAAATGAGACATAAAGGAGACTGCTTACTCACTAGCGAGGCTTCAGGCTTCCCTCAGTTGAGAATAGCTGGCTTTTATACATTAGGTAACAATATCCGAACAACCATCCAGGGCACAGATGAAGCCAGCTGCGTACAGTAATACATTACTGTGTATCAGCATACTGAAGATACTATTCCTGGTAACCTTGCCTTATGGGACAGACCTAGCATTTCAAATGTCTCAGTGATACACCATGACCAATTGACACTTGTCCTCTATATGGCTTGAACCAGTGGAGAGCAGTTTCAGACACACCATCAACTACCCTTAGTCATTGAAGCAATAATCCATGATTAATGGTATCAAAATCTGCTAAGTCCCCTATGACCACAATGGCCAATTGACCTCAATTTAAAAATCATTTCTGATCCTGAAAAAATATAGGGTCAATTCTAAAAGAAAGACTTAAATGAAGATCCCGATTCGTCGGTATCAATGTGTGTCGAGAACTGAGAGCCCCTACTTTCTCAGGAAAGGAAGATCGAAACAGGTAATTTATTGCCTAGAGATCCAGAATGTTTGAGGATCCTCTCACAAATATGGTGACCAGAAATGTGCTTGATGCTCAAGAGTTGCTCCCATTCGCTATCAAGTACAGTGCCATAATTGTGCTTAATTGCTCTTTTAATCATCCCAGAGTTTCCTTCAGTTTTTGTACTGCTGTCAGTTATTGAACAGAGGGTTGCATGCTTGTTTGTTTTCAGTGGGCCTGTCAATAGTTAAATCATTGAAAGCGTAAGGGAAATTCTACACTGAAAATGCTGCCGCGAAGACGCTACTACATCGACAGGCGAGCTTCTCCTGCTGGCATAGTTAATCCACCTCTGTGAGAGGCAGTAGCTATGTCAATGAGAGAAGCCCTCCCATCCACATGGTGCTGTCACCACTGGCAGGTTAGGGCAGTATAACTGCCTTTCTCAGAGCGACGTAGTTATACCCGTGTAAGTTTGTAGCGTTGACCTGGACTAAGCCTTTTTGCCACTTCTGAATGCTTTCTCGTTTCTCCCACCCCACACATGATATTTCATAAGTCACTTTTACAGCCATGTTGGCCACTGTCCAAGTCTCTTGTTCCGATTTCCCTCACGTATGGTTCAAGAAGAAAAATGTTCACCCTGTCATATTTTTAAGAACATTATACTTACCTCTGTTATGCATATCTTTCCCTATGTTGCTGTTTAGATATCACAACTGTGATGCTTGGAAAGGTTTGAGATCTCTTCTTTATCTTGAACATATTGAATCTTTTCACTGGTTGTACAGTGTGCGGAAACTACTACAGCCATATTTCCATGGGGAGAATTGTAGAAGGGAAGGTTTACTAGCATAGCCACTTCACTTAATATCCATTCAGTAGGTTCTTTGGTGCATTTGCATTACAGGTACAGATATCTCCAATCGTTCCATCTTCTCTATCCAACCTGAATTTATCTCTGCACACAAGACACTCTTTTTGCCAAGTGGACAGCATTTGCACACCATAGTGTTGCCAAGCAACGCTGAGCAATTAGCATGGTCTACATTTTCACACTTCTGTCCATTACTTCACAGTTTTACTCACACTTGTATCTCCGAGCTGCTAGATTATGCAGGTGTTGACTATATTTTGTATAAAGATGTAATCGATGACTTGGCAGGTTCTCCAAATAAACAAGTAGTTGGCATGGGCCGTGCCAGCTAGCGTTCATTTTCACAATGTATCTCCACTAAAAGTAAAGGGCAGAAATATGATCGTATTTTGTTTTAATTATACATGCCAGTTTTTGTTGAATGGTATTCTGGCACTTGAATTTTATATGTTCTGGGGATTGAACGGGAAGCTGGTGCTTAGCTTGAAAACTCTAAGCCTTACTCATGCTCTCTTATTGAAATAGTTACGTGTTGGGGCCTGAATGAGAGGTGAGCATAGCACCTTCTCTCTGCCATTCCCTTTGCCTGTGTATGAAAAGGTTTGGTGCCACTGCCTTTCTTGTTCTCCCAGTTTACCTAACTGCAAGCCTTTCAGCCTCCTTTGCCTTAGTTTAGCCACTTCTGCTCCCAGGTTTCCTTCTTTACTTCCCCCCACAAGAGCTCCAAGGCCTGGCTCCCATGCGTATGTGAAATTGAAGCCTAGCTGTCTGTCCATGCTAGCAGTATCTTCTATTTCCCTCCCTCCTCACTTATGAATGAATGGCAGGAAATTAAGGCTGTCATGAAGACCCTGGAAATCATGGATCTGATTTTTCCATCTTGGTTCTTTAGCCTCAACTCTTTAAAACACCTTGCCGTGGTGGAAGAAGGGGAAGATGGGGATATCTATTCCCCTTGCAGTATGCTTGATGGATGGTATGCTTCCCTGACCCACTGCGCAAAGATGGAGATTGAAGATTCTGTTGTGCCCCGTCCCTACTCCTGCAGGGTGTGTGTGAGGACTGTGTCTGCTCTCTCTCATCATCCTCTTGTGTCAGAGGGGCTTCTGGTTCTCTGTTTTACCTTTCTATGTTGCCACTGAGCAGACCCCACTCAGACACGGCTGTGGATGCTGCTGGGAGAAGGCTTGGGTTTCTGTGGTTTCAGGCATGTGAGCATGGAGACTGGGAGAGCACCATTTTTATTAACATCCAAGCAACTGTGCCCTTCCTGAGTATACCAGTTGCCCAGGTGTAATCTAGCCACAGAGATAGGGGAAAAAAAAAATCACATGACAAACTTCCAGGACTGATGTTCATTTTGCAGTTTGGGGTATATCCTCACAAAGAAAAGGGCTGGAGTAACTACTTACATGCTTCTAAAGGTTTCATTTATGAGTGCCAAATTGACAATGCAACATTCCTTAGGCAGAGACGCTGGCATAGAAATGGTCAGTTTCCCATAATGCTTTGCTTCACTTTCTCTTGTTTTTAGCGCTACTAGTTCCAAAGTGCCAGTTCTTAAGAAAGAACAAGAGAATGAGATGTGGATTTGTGAAACCCCCAAGTCATATCTCAGAGATACCCCAAACAAAAACAACTTTTGTGTGTGTTTGTGTGCAACATTCTAAATTTTCACTGTCTAGTAACAAAAATTCAGTTTGGACCATTCACTTCAGACAAAGAAACAAATTATACTCTAGCTGGAGTCTTAGCATGAGAATGTGTTAATTTGTAAAAATTAAAAAGAGTTCAAATCAGACTTTATAATACACCTGGGGCTAAACTCTGCACTCTGTTACACAGCATAAATCTGTTGTAATTGTCTATCTCAGTGAAGAAACTCTTGCTTTACATGGGTGGAACTGGGAGCCTAATGTCCTATTTGCAGTCTTAATACCAGAAGAATGCTGAAGAATTCACTCAGAATTCTGGAGTAAAGAATTCATACCCTTACCCATGCCAGGTGTATACATTTGAATATCCTTACCTGAAGCATCTGGGCAAGATTTGGAATGTCTTGAATATTCTTGTTTTGTGGGTGGTTTTTTTACCCCACTCCTGGAGTTGTAAAACTCCACCTTTCCTGTCTTTACAGTGAATGTTATAGAATTCCTGCAAAAATAGCATTGCTTCCTAAAGGACAGGTGATACTGTAATACTCCGTGTCTGAGTAGATGGCTGGATTTACATGCAACTGTAGGAGGGAAAGTATACATGTGTGAGTACTGCACTGTTATAATGAATAAGGCGCATATAACGCGAGCAAGGTACAAGAATTAGGATTTATGCCATGACAATGAAATGAGAGCAAGGTTTAGTCTATTTCTCCTTTTTATTTCTCCTCCTGAACTCCAGCTGAGATGGATATTGCCTTTTCTTTTTCAGTATTCTTTTTATTCAGCTATTTTTAGGTTCATTAAATAGGCTTTTGTGGAATATGACAGATCCATATGTTCATGAAAAGATGCAATTCTTCTGACACACTCTAGTTTACAAGTACTGTGCATGTTTGCTTTTCCAGCATGGATGAACACTCTGGAAGTAAATTCACAGCCTGAGTAAACAAGATGTGTGTGTCCTCAGCCATGTGCATGCAGGGATAACCTGAGTCCCAACATCCCATAGTAGATTGCAGAGCTGCTAGGGACCAGTGGATCTGCCCAAATCATAGACACATTATAGAAGCCCCAGCCCACCCCATCTCATTTTCACACCCCTTTGTTCTCCAGCATAATGGGCTGTCTTGGATCACGGCTGCATGGCATGCAGAGAGCTGCAGTGTCTTTCTGCAGCCCGTCCCCCACTGGTGAGCAGCAGGGATTCCATGGCATTTTGGCCCTGCCATACTCATGGGCAAGGGTAGAACTTTAACCTACATAATTTAAATGCCTAATGCCTTTTAACAGCAGCAGACATCCATCTGTTGTTTGCATTCCATTTCGATGCTCAGCTGGGGCCAGCTCCTGTTCCTTTTGAAGTGAATGAGTCTTGCCATTGACTGAATTGGGGATAGGATTTAACTGTTGGTAGTTTTGTTTACCCTTTGCTCTACCTATTCATACTGTAGGTTTTAATTAACAAACTGATCTACTGAAATTTTGAAATAACATCTCTTTTGTGAATGGTGCCAGGTGTGTGGGAGAAAAAAAATGATGATGGAATGGATGCTGCATTTCTTTTAAAAGAAATAATATCCTTCAGATCTTGATTTTAATGACCACTTTCTCATCCACTGTTTGTTCTGCAGCTTAGATACCTTTGTTACAAAAAGTGCATTCCCAGCATATTTGACCTAAGGTAAACAGAACTGCATAAATTTGGGCATCACATCAATTGTTTTAAAAAAATCAATCAATTATTCATATTGTATTGCTTTCTCTGAACTGTGGTGAAATATTTATCTTTGTTAGCAAAGACACGAATCCTCCCAGACATTCCTTATTGACACAGTGAATATATGAAATATTTAAATATTTTAGTAATGTACCACTATAAACTAGCAGAATTTATACCTTGGATTTTTTAAATGCTCTTTATGTATTGTACATTTTAAGCTTCTGCTTGGGTCTGACCTGCAGCAACTACTTCACTTTCAGGATCTGTGATAGCACACTATTCTACCATAGAGAGGATTAGGCTGTAGTTGTTATATACTGTATCAAAACGAAGTGAAATTACACAGTCCAGTGCATAATTCAGAGAATATCTTCAGGAGGATTCCTAGAATGACTAAATGATAAAAAAAAAATTAATCGCACAATTAAACAATAATAGAATACCATTTATTTAAATATTTGTGGATGTTTTCTACATTTTCAAATATATTGATTTTAGTTACCACACAGAATACAAAGTGCTCACTTTATAATTAATTTTGTTTACAAGTGCTTGCACTGTAAAAAAAAACAAACAAACAAAAAAAACAAAATAAAAGTAATAGTATTTTTCAATTCACCTAATACAAGTACAGTAGTGCAATCTCTTTATCACGAAAGTTGAACTTACAAATGTAGAATTATGTACAAAAAACTGCATTCAAAAATAAAACAATGTAACATTTTAGAGTCTGTAAGTCCACTCAGTCCTACTTCTTGTTCATTCAATTGCTCAGACAAACAAGTTTGGTTACAATTTGCAGGAGATAATGCTGCTCACTTCTTGTTTACAATGTCACCTGAAAGTGAGAACACAAGGTCACATGGCACTTTTGTAGCCGGTGTTGCAAGGTATTTATGTGCCAGATATGCTAAACATTCATATGCCCCTTCGTGCTTCAACTACCATTCCAGAGGACATGCATCCATGCTGATGATGGGTTCTGACTGATAACAATCCAAAGCAGTGCGGACTGGCGCATGTTCATTTTCATTATCTGAGTCAGATGCCACCAGCAGAAGGTTGATATATTTTTTTTCTTTCTTCTTTGTTGGTGGTTCGGGTTCTGTAGTTTCTGCATCAGAGTGTTGCTCTTTTAAGACTTCTGAAAGCATGCCCCACACCTCATCCCTCTCGGATTTTGGACGGCACTTCAGATTCTTAAACCTTGGGTTGAGTGCTGTAGTTATCTTTAGAAATCTCACATTATTACCTTCTTTGCATTTTGTCAGATCTGCATTGACGGTTCATAAATCAAACAATATGTGCTGAGTAATCATCTGAGACTGCTATAACATGAAATATATGGCAGAATGTGGGTAAAACAGAGCAGGGGACATGCAATTCTCTCCCAATGAATTGAGTCACAAATTTAATTAACATGCTATCTTTTTTTTTTAAATGAGCATCATCAGCATGGAAGTTTGACCTCTGTAATGGTGGCTGAAGCATGAAGGGGCGTACGAATGTTGAGCATATCTGGCACATAAATACCTTACAACACTGGCTACAAAAGTGGCATGTGAAAGCCTGTTCTCACTTTCAGGTGACACTGTAAATAAGAAGCAGTCAGCAGTATCTCCTATAAATGTAAACAAATTTGTTTTTCTTTGCAATTCACTGAACAAGAAGTAGGACTGAGTGGACTTGTATGATCTAAAGTTTTACACTGTTTTGTTTTGAGTGCAGTTATGTAACCAAAAAAAAATCTACATTTGTAAGTTACACTTTCATGGTAGAGATTGCACTACAGTATTTCCATGAGGTGAACTGATAAATACTATTTATTTGGTTTATCATTTTTGCAGTGCAAATATTTGTAATAAAAAATAATGTGAGCACTGTACACTTTTTATTCTGTGTTGTAATAGAAATCAATATATTTTGAAAATGTTGAAAAAATCCAAAAATATTTCATAAATTTCAATTGGTATTCTATTGTTTGACCGTGTGATTAATTGCAATTAATTTTTTTAATCGCAGTTAAGTTTTTTTTTTTTTGAGTTAATCGCATGAGTTAACTGTGTTTAATTGACAGCCCTAATAAATATGCATTTTGATCCAGATTCTTGAGTCTGGTATTAAAGGAGGCTTACTGCGCATATATATATATATAATATATACACACACACACACTTGTATTTAAAACTTGCTGGATAATATAAACTGTGTGGTCCAGATAGCTACTGAGGAAGGAAAGTACAGTCTTTGAAATATATTTACTTGTTTCTCATGAGAAATTATGAAGCTGCCTAAACAAGGGATAGCTCAGTGGTTTGAGCATTGGCCTGCTAAACCCAGGGTTGTGAGTTCAATCCCTGAGGGGGCCATTTAGGGATCTGGGGCAAAAATTGGGGATTGGTCCTGCTTTGAGCAGGGGGTTGGACAAGATGATCTCCTGAGGTCCCTTCCAACTCTGATATTCTATGATTCTATGATTAGCTAGAGTACTATGCTATCATGTAATCATTTCATGAAATGCAGGGTTAACAAAAATAAATGTGTCAAACTGGATTTTTTATTTAAATGCTAATCTATTTAATTTCAAATTATGACCAATGTTATAGAAAATTAGTTATATTGTATTAAATTTTAAATTTACATTTTAAAAAATAAGCAGTACATGTTTGCTGCCAAACTTTTAAAGAAAGTCAAATCACTGAGCTGATGGAAGTCATTGGCTAAGGATCTGGAACAGAGGTGTTTTGTGTTTTTTTTTTTTTTTTTTAAATGCTAAGCCAGCTTTTGACAGAAATAGCTTCTTCAGGTAACAAGAATATTTTTCTTCTTTTCAGTTCATTCAATTGCTCAGTTCAATGACTAGTTCATTTAAAGTTAAGAAACCAACTGGGAGTTAAAAATGCTGGAAAGCTTGTTTTTTCTCTTTAAACCAATTTTTTATTAATAGATTGGAAGGGAACGAGACCTATTTGAAGGACAATGGTGACTTAGAATTATAATTCGATCTAATGTATAGGGATATAAATGTGAGGAATTGGGGACTTTTCAGTTAAAGTTCTCTTAAGTAAATCAAATTTGAGTTGGGACTCTGGTTTCTAAATCAAATTTGGCTTCTAATTCCTAGCGGAAAGCATGGCACCATTTTAATATAAATCACTTGTTCTAACGCTTCCTGCATTCACTCATTGCCATGAAACTGACTTACTCAGATATATGTTTTGCATTATTCCATTAAGAAATTATCAGAAGATATTTTACCTAGTCAGTGAGTGATTACAGCTATCTTACTATTAAACCATAACAAAAGGTTATGGGAAGAGATGGTCAGAAAAGAATGTGGTTCTGTTGAAATTGAAACGTTGCAAAATCATGTCAATTTTGTCAAAATTGAGTTTTGGAGGGAAAATTTAGATCCTTGTTAGATCAGTAAACGAGACTCACCATAACGAAATTTAGAGATTCTTTATTTGGATGCATCTCTGAAACCTATGGAGGACTGTACCAAGCCATCTGGCTCTTTGATCACCATGGAGTGTCCCTCCACCACTATATGGTGTTGATCTGTCTCCACAAGAAGACAGTAGTTTACTTTGATACCTTCCTCCAGCTTTTCTTATGATGGATAGCTCTCTACCCTGTTGTCTTCAGGGAGCTGCCAGCCATCTCCACTGTCCCTCAGAAAACCCATGTGGACCTTCAAAGGGCAGGTGGACAATATATAGCTTTTCTGCATATACTCCAGCAGGGAGCAGCGCAGACTCATTTCTTCTCACTAACTGCTTTGAGAGAGTGCACACAATACTCCTTCTGAGAAAAGTAATGAAAAAAGGTATTAGCTAAGCCAATCAGGTAACCAAAATCAATACCATGTGACTTATGTGACCCATAATAAACTCTACCAATGTTTTAGAAGTAATGCAAAAAAGTTATTGCAGAATTTTTAAAGTCAAACTAATAGCGGTACATTTAAAAATTGAACGTTTTCATTTTAAGAAATTAGACTTCTAAACTGACTTCCTTTTCATGAACACTTAAGTGTGAAATCAGGCATATTTTGACTCCAAGGAAACCTGGCTATGAATAATTTGCCCAGCTACAGAAATGTAACTTAGTTATCATAGTGAGCCACAAATATCTATAATTTGTGTGTTCTGTCTGTGCTTGTTTTTTCTGGAAGTGTTTGTTTGGGTAATGGTTAAGGTTTATGCTTTACTTTGAATGTAACACTGAGAAAAGCATACTTTGGTCTTCTGTAATATAAATTGTTTCTTTTTTGCTTTTCTTGTGGCTGAAGGTGGTGGTGGAGTGTTACTTTTTAAGCAGTTATGATATGCTCTGCCTTTCTGAAGTACCACTATCTGAACCTTTGGAAATTTCTCGCCAATAGATTGAGCAGAAGTATGAAGTTGTTTTAAATAACAAACTTTTTTCCTAGTAATTTTTTTGGAGTGTTATCTCAACTGCATGTATTTCTTAAAGTCTCACAAGGGTTCCCTCTGGTGTAGAAGTGCCTGGCAATCAAAGTTGGATTTGTTTGCTATTCTCTCTTTCACTCTGTTCATTTTTCATGAGGACTGGCCTCTTTCGGGGAAGGAGTTTTACAATGAGATGTGTTTTTTCTGAGAAGAGTGAAGGATATTGAAGTGCTTGACTGCTTTTATATTTGGGGGCGAGGGAGAGGTATAAACAAGGTGGCTGCTAGATCTATGGAGATGTCTGTGTTGATGGGAAGGTTTTCTACAAAGAAGTTTGTAAGGATATGTTTACACTGCAATAAAACACCCCTGGTTGTCCCGGATCAGGTGACTTGGGCTTGCAGGGGTTCAGGCTGTGGAGCTATAAAATGCCCAATCCTGAATATCTACATTGCAATTTTAAAGCCCTGCAAGCCCAAGTCAGCTGATATGGGTCAGCCATGGGTGTTTTATTGCCCTGTAGACATACCCTAGTTATGTAGTCTTAGGGTAACTATGTTACTGTAGCATATGCAGTCATTCACTGGAGGTAGTAAAAAGTTGACACATTTGCAGAATTTCACTGATTTTGTCTGACTTTCTTAGGAAATTGCTTAGGAATATTTGTATACGTTTTGAGCTCAGAGAGTATTGTCTAATGTAGCAATATACCAATGTGACTTCAGTAGTAGCTGCACCTTGTGAAGAACAGACAAATGGGCATTGTCCATACCCTGTGTCCCTTCATGCCCTTGCTCTTTCCTGCTTATCTTTCTGTTCTTTTTCTCTTTTTTCATCTTTTTTCTGAGAGTTGTTTTCCCTTGATCTCTTTCCTTCTCCTGCTTAGTTACTCCCGTCACCAGAAGGCTACGTACTTCTGAGCACAGGGTGTCCATTGATGGTTCAATAGGAGCAAGTCACATGTGCTGTTAGGCTAAGCAGGGTGCCATGAGAGCAGAGAAGTGAAGTTTCCAACATCTCTGTGAGCTTGGAGCTCTGTACATGTGGCTTCATTAGGGAATTCTTTAGGAGCAAAGAGAAGGGGTTCAAGGAGCCTCTTGCCACTTTGCCCAGCTCCTGCAGTTGCAAGTAACGGGTGTAGATTTGAGGCTTTTATATTGCCCTTTGTGTTTGGCAGATCTATGTTGCTGTTTCAGATTTATATTCTGTTAGTGCCCAAATGCCCTCACCAGGATCATAGGTTTCATTGTGTTGGGCATTGCACAAACATGGGAACATTTAGTTAAATTCTGGTTCCGTTGGAGTTAATAGAAGTTTTGCCACTGACTTGCCATTAGAACATAAGAATGACCATACTCGGGCCGACCAATGGCGCATTGAGCCTAATATCCTGTCTTCTAACAGTTGTTGGTGTCAGATGCTTCAGTGGGGATGAACAGAACAGGACAATCTTGAGTGATCCGTCCCATGTTGTCAAGTGCCAGCTTCTGGCATTTGGAGGTTTAAGAACACCCATAGCATCCCTGATCATCTTGGCTAACAGCCATTGATGGACCTCTCCTGCATGAATTTATCTTTTTTTTTTTTTAAATCTAGTTGTAATTTTGGCCTTCACAATGCCCTCTGGCAACGAGTTCCACAGGTTGACTGTGTGTTGTGTGAAGAAGTACTTCCCTATGTTGGTTTTAATTTCTATTGGGTAACCTCTGGTTCCTGTGTTGTTTCACCCATTTGCTTAACACTTCGCTATTCACTTTGTCCACACCAGTCATGATTTTATAGACCTCTATCATATCTCCCCTTAATCATCTCTTTTCCAAGATGAACAGTCCTAGTCTATTATTCTCTCCTCATATAGAAGCTGTTCCATCCCCCTAATCATTTTGTATGTATAGTTGGGATTATTTTTTCCAATGTGCATTACTTTGCATTTATCAACATTGAATCTCATCTGCCATTCTGTTGTCCAGTCACCCAGTTTGGTGAGATCCCTTTATAACTCTTTGCAATCAGCTTTGGACCTAACTATCTTGAGTAATTTTGTATCCTCTGCAAACTTTGCCACCTCGCTGTTTTCATCTTTTTCCAGCTCATTTATGAATATGTTGAATAATACAGATCCTTAGGGACACCCTCCTCCCCCCACCCCTGTTTACCTGTGAAAACTATTTCCATTGTGAAAACTATTCCTACCCTTTGTTTCCTATCTTCAACCATGAAAGGATCTTCCTTCCTATCCCCTGACCGCTTACTTTGCTTAAGAGCCTTTGATCTGTCGTGAAGAGAGGTGAGCCTGGATCTGGCTGGGCAGTGGTTTCTGTAGCCCTATGTTTGGCATATATGGGTAGCATTTAATCCCGCTTCTCTGTGTATAGTTCTCTGTACATGCCCTTGGGTTTACTTTGTGCCTCAGTCTGATTGAGGAAAAGACTCCCATGACATTTCTTTGCCAGACATCGGAAACTAGCGTATTTAACATGACTGTTTATTTCTCACATACGATCTTCTATGGTACTTCAGCTTTGTTTGGAATCTGAACTTTTAGCAGGAGTGGCCCAGAAATAATAGATGGACATTCCTCCCTTCCTTCCCTCTCAGATTTTTCATGACTGAGGCAATCCCAAATAGCCCAGTAATGCTATATGTCCGATCACTGTATGTGGTGGTATTTTGCAGTTAGGGTTGCTGCACTTCACAGCACACCTCTCAGTGAAATGAAAGGGGTGTCACAAGCTTGCTTTTCAGCTGTGACACATACCACCTCAGCTGTGGCGTGCCTCAGTGGTGAAACAACAGTGTGTGACATACTTTCAATACACCGAGAGGCATGTCGCATACCATGAACTGCTAGGATTGCCCCTCTCATTCTTTGAGAGCAGTTTCAATTTTTCTATTTCCTCATGTCATACATCTGGAATCTTAACTCTTGAGCTCATGCAAATCATGAGTAATCCCACTGGAGTAGATGGAGTTACCCTGATATAAAACTGGTATGAGTGGGAAGAGAATCTGGCCCACAGCATTTTGAAGCAGTTAAATGAAATAAAGATGGTTTTAATGTATTGCTTTGAATTATACGTTTATTGTTAATTAAATTGCATACAGGTATTGGACCAAAAATGGTAAAGCTTAAGATCACATAGGTAAATTTACTTTCAAAGTTGTAAATCCAAATTAGCACTGAGCAGTATAGAACATACAAAAGCAGACTTCAGAGCATTTCGTTCCCAGGCACAGTGCGTGTGTGGGGGGGGTGGGTGGGGGGAGGGGGGTTGTCACATCAGAGGTGAACCGACAGTCACACAGATCAGTAAGACCGACATTGAAGGCCAGCCCTGCACCCATTGAAGTCATTTGGGGTCTGATCCTGCACCGTTGAAATTAATGAGATTCTGCTGTTAACATCAGTGGGAGCAGGAGCAGGCCTGGAGAGTCCAATTTTGAGACACACAATTGATCACCCATCGTTCTTATCCCAGGGTTTAACACACATGTCATAGATGACAAAACACCTAAACAGTATGTGCTGATCAAAGTCTGCGCTGACTTACTACTCATTCAACTTCATTGAACTCCGTGCACAATTTGGCAAAGGTGGTGAGTGTAATTAATTCAGTGGTCTATATGCCTAAAAATTCCTCAGGGAGTAACATAAATCATGGTGATGAATGTTGGATAGAGAAATCTACTACTCAGCAGGTGGGTCTAACAAATCTTTATGAAGGCAAAATTCTAGTAAATAGTGATCAGTTACTTAACAAGTGGGAAGCTCATCAGGACAATACCTCACAGTCACATCCAGTACTGGACAATTCACAGCTTCCCTTTGTTTAGGCTGACATAACTTTCTTTAAATCTTTTCATGTTTATGCATTAGTTTCTTATTTTCCTGTTCTCTCCTCCCCTTCAGTGTATATTTAGTGTGAGTTCAAACCTATCCGTTATATTCCTCAAAAACATGATTCTTTTGCATCCTTCTTACACGTATGCAGTTCTATTTATGCTTAAGTTGTTAAACGTTAACAGACTCTTAAAAATCACATCAGGCTTTTATCAGGCCTAAAATATGCCCTCACTCCCAACAATGAGGTACTTAGTTAGCTGTAGGTATGCTTTTAACTGCTAGTCTTTACCATTACAACATATTTTAAAGTAAGTGATGGAAGGAGCTAATGTATTCAGGAGACAGCTCATATTTACAAACTGTACTCAAAATAATAAACCATTTTTAAAAATAATAAACCACTTATGCAGAAAAATGGTCCCAAATCCATTAAATGTTAATTGACCATAAAGTCATTTTTAATATGCTATTATATATGCTATGGAAGCTGTAGCCTTCTATGAGACTAGATAAGTCATGTGACTGTACATCAAGCCAATTATTTGTCTCATCGATTAAAGTAAATTTTCTCTAAAGTCTCAAACCTATCCAAGTATTTACTTTTGACTCTGAGCATGATGAAGAATGGTTGATCAGTATTACAACAATTATCAAATGAAGAGAGCTGTGTTGATTCAATCATAGTATTGAGCATTTAAGCGTGAGCTTTTCAAAGCTGCCAGAGGAATTTAGATGCCTAATACCCATTTACTGTAATTAAACTGGACAACCAGCTCCCTCAGGAAGGTTTCAGAGTCCCAGCCCAAATGCTTACGTCCCCACATGAAAAATTTTAAGTTCCCCGTTGCGGTGCCAATGTGGGCACATTGCATATGTGGAATATGGTATACTACTAAATGTATGTCTTCATATATTCCCAAGTAAAAATTCCATTAGAATGGCATTAAAGTTGATATTGCTTATTGGTAATTTAAGGTAATATACATTACATGGGAGTTGTAACTATTAAAGGAAAAACTCCATTATCAGTCTACGAAAATTAGAATAAGAAAACCAAATATGTTAACGTAGCTAAATGCACAGTTAGGGCACACAAACAACCTTACCCATGCCCTGTAGTGAGGACGTGAAATATCCACATGTTTATGATTAAGGCATTTTGGTGTTTTGGAGTCTCAGATTGAACTTTTTTTAGATTTTTTTTCGCCCTCATGTCATCACTACAGTCCACCATGAGATCATTGGGGACCAAAAACAAAGTCCACTGGGTGCTAAATTTCTTGAAATTAATTTTTAAAATGTCCTTTAACTCTTCAGCTAGTTTAGTTAATGGATATTCTTATAAATTTTCAGAAAATTCATTCTGTTCTCAAACAGTATGTACTATAATGTTAAGGAGGGTATGCTGTACATTTCAACAGTGGTTGAATTTATTCAACAAAGTGATTGAATCACTGCTTTAAGTGTAAAGCTCAACCCAGCATTACCTATGTGGAACTGTAGTGATCCCCTCTATAACGTGCAAAGTGGCTGAGTTGAAGTAGGATCCTAAACTTTTGAAGGTTTGAATCTCTGTGCATTTAAATTCTCAACCTTAATTTTGCATAGATATACATGTGTGGGTTTTTTCGTTTTATTTTGTTTTATTTTGGAGTGACTGGAGGAGGAAGAAGATGGCAAGTAGCCCCAGCTGGACCCCATCAAGATTTGTAATCTACCACAAATTCTGTTCTCTAACAACCCCTCTATCCTTTGCCAGTCTGCAAACATTCCAGAATCCACACCATAGAATCAAGCCTGTGACCACTTTCCATTTTCAGGTCTCCTCCCAACCCATCTCATTATAGGACACAAGCCTGGACTAATATATTTGCAATCTGTACACTTTTGGGGAGATCAGAGCACCTATTCAAATACGCTCATTTGTACATATTTTTATTGTGATTTCAGTTGGACAATGAAATATAAAAAATTGCTACTGGGAGGACGATTGGTCTTGAATGAAGGTGAGGATGCAAGGATTTTTTTTAAACTGAGAGAGGAGTTTCCAAAGTGTTTTTTTTTTCACCCCTCACTCTCTCTTTTACAGGGCAGGAACTTGGGGGTGTGGCAGGTGGAAGGGGATTGCGGGTTTGAGGGTGTGGCAGATGGTAGGCGATTGTGGGCTTGTCGGCTGAGGGTATGCTGGAGAGGGCTTCTCTGGCTGAGAAGGTGCAATGTTGTAAGCTGGTGAATCGGGGAATCTGGGATGTTTTCTGCAGCTAAGATGGAGTTGTGAGCTTGTTACAAGGGGATGGCTATTTGGCAGCTGGAAGTTGTGAGAAAGGGAGGGATAGTTCAGGAAGGCTTGTGCAGCTGTTGAGTAGGGTGCTGGCCTGATTGTTATGGGAGGCTCTGGGAAGGAGGGTTTTGAGGGCTTTCTCAGGGTATGATGAGCAGAATCCAGGACCATTTCTGTAGCTTGTGGAGGAAGGGATGGTCATGAATTTATTGAGTGCCTGCTCAAGGATTTAGAAACAGAAGTTGGGAATTATTATTTAACAGGGCAGTCATGCCATTTCTCATTCAAATAACATTTTGAAAGTTCTAGGGATCATTATTCCATGGTTCTGAATACCTTTTAGAACATGCAGGGCCAGATCCTCAGATGGTGTAAATCAGTATAGTTCAATTGAAGTCAATGAAGTGACACCAACTTCTACCAGATGAAAATATGGCCAGTAATATGGCCACTTGGCTATCATACACATTGTAAGGAGAGTGATCACTTTAGATAAGCTATTACCAACAGGAGAGTGGGGTGGGAGGAGGTATTTTTTCATGCTTTGTGTGTGTATAAAAAGATCTTCTACACTTTCCACAGTATGCATCCGATGAAGTGAGCTGTAGCTCACGAAATCTTATGCTCAAATAAATTGGTTAGTCTCTAAGGTGCCACAAGTACTCCTTTTCTTTTTGCGAAGACAGACTAACACGGCTGCTACTCTGAAACCTGTCATTATGCAAGGCACTGCATTTAGCCGTATGGAGTGGAAATCTATCAACTGCATGGAAAAACTTGTACAGAAACAGACAGACATCATCTTCCTTTCCAAATGCAAACAGATGGACATCGTACCAAAAGGACTGAAGGTAAAAAATCCATTACAATCTACATATCACACAGACTATGCTGACAGCTTGTGCCACACGCTCTCAAAGAAACTGCAGAATCACCTGATCAACATCCTCTACAGCAAACAGGGAAAGATAAAGAATGACCTCTCAAAAATGGATACTCTCATAAAAAAACAACCTTCCACACAAACTTCCTTGTGGCTGGACTTTACTAAAACTAGACAAGCCGTTTACAACATACACTTTGCTCCTCTACAAAAGAAAAAGGACACTAAACTTTCTAAACTACTACATGCCACAAGGGGCCACAGCAATGGTTCCCTCAACCCACCCAGCAATATTGTTAACCTATCCAACTATACTCTCAGCCCAGCAGAAGCAGCTGTCCTATCTCGGGGCCTCTCCTTCTGCCCCTCCACCCCCACGAACATGATACAGTTCTGTGGTGATCTAGAATCCTATTTTTGACGTCTCCAACTCAAGGAATATTTCCAACATACCTCTGAACAACATACTAATCCACAGAGACCTCCCTACCAACACTACAAAAAGAAGGATTCTAGGTGGACTCCTCCTGCAGGTCAAAACAGCAGACTGGACTTCTACATAAAGTGCTTCCGCCGACGTCCACGGGCTGAAATTGTGGAAAAACAGCATCACTTGCCCCATAACCTCAGCCGTGCGGAACACAATGCCATCCACAGCCTCAGAAACAACTCTGACATCATAATCAAAAAGGCTGACAAAGGAGGTGCTGTTGTCGTCATGAATAGGTCGGAATATGAACAAGAGGCTGCTCGGCAGCTCTCCAACACCACTTTCTACAAGCCATTACCCTCTGATCCCACTGAGAGTTACCAAAAGAAACTACAGCATTTGCTCAAGAAACTCCCTGAAAAAGCACAAGATCAAATCCACACAGACACACCCCTGGAGCCCCGACCTGGGATATTCTATCTATTACCCAAGATCCATAAACCTGGAAATCCTAGGCGCCCCTTCATCTCAGGCATTGGCACCCTGACAGCAGGATTGTCTGGTTATGTAGACTCCCTCCTCAGGCCCTATGCTACCAGCACTCCCAGCTATCTTTGAGACACCACTGACTTCCTGGGGAAACTACAATCCATCGGTGATCTTCCTGATAACACCATCCTGGCCACTATGGATGTAGAAGCCCTCTACACCAACATTCCACACAAAGATGGACTACAAGCCATCAAGAACACGATCCCTGATAATGTCACGGCTAACCTGGTGGCTGAACTTGGTGACTTTGTCCTTACCCATAACTATTTTACGTTTGGGGACAATGTATACCTTCAGATCAGCGGCACTGCTATGGGTACCCGCATGGCCCAACAGTATGCCAACTTTTTTATGGCTGACTTAGAACAACGCTTCCTCAGCTCTCGTCCCCTAATGCCCCTACTCGCGCTATATTGATGACATCTTCATCATCTGGATCCATGGAAAAGAAGCCATTGAGGAATTCCACCATAATTTCAACAATTTCCATCCCACCATCAACCTCAGCCTGGTCCAGTCCACACAAGAGATTCACTTCCTGGACACTACAGTGCTAATAAACAATAGTCACATAAACACCACCCTATACCAGAAACCTACTGACCGCTATTCCTACCTACATGCCTCCAGCTTTCACCCTGACCGCGCCACACAATCCATCGTCTACAGCCAAGCTCTGCGATACAACTGCATTTGCTCCAACCCCTCAGACAGAGACAAACACCTGTAAGAATGCTTGATAGAGATCTTGTAACTACAATACCCATCTGCGGAAGTGAAGAAACAGATTGATAGAGCCAGAAGAGTTCCCAGAAGTCACCTACTACAGGACAGGCCTAACAAAGAAAATAACAGAACGCCACTAGCCGTCACCTTCAGCCCCCAACTAAAACCCCTCCAACGCATTATTAAGGATCAACAACCTATCCTGAAGGATGACCCAACACTCTCACAAACCTTGGGAGACAGGCCAGTCCTTGCCTACAGACAGCCCCCCAACCTGAAGCGAATACTCACCAGCAACCACATACCACACAACAGAACCACTAACCCAGGAACCTATCCTTGCAACAAAGCCCGTTGCCAACTGTGCCCACATATCTATTCGGGGACACCATCACAGGGCCTAATAACATCAGCCACACTATCAGAGGCTCGTTCACCTGCACATCCACCAATGTGATATATGCCATCATGTACCAGCAATGCCCCTCTGCCATGTACATTGGTCAAACTGGACAATCTTTACGTAAAAGAATAAATGGACACAAATCAGATGTCAAGAATTATAACATTCATAAACCAGTCGGAGAACACTTCAATCTCTCTGGTCACGCGATTACAGACATGAAAGTTGCTATATTACAACAAAAAAAACTTCAAATCCAGACTCCAGCGAAAAACTGTTGAATTGGAATTCATTTGCAAATTGGATACAATTAACTTAAGCTTGAATAGAGACTGGGAGTGGCTAAGTCATTATGCAAGGTAACCTATTTCCCCTTGTTTTTTCCTACCCCCCGCCGCCCTCCTCAGACACTCTTGTTAAACCCTGGATTTGTGCTGGAAATGGCCCAACTTGATTATCATACACATTGTAAGGAGAGTGATCACTTTAGATAAGCTATTACCAGCAGGAGAGTGGGGTGGGAGGAGGTATTTTTTCATGCTTTGTGTGTATATAAAAAGATCTTCTACACTTTCCACAGTATGCATCCGATGAAGTGAGCTCTAGCTCACGAAAGCTTATGCTCAAATAAATTGGTTAGTCTCTAAGGTGCCACAAGTACTCCTTTTCTTTTTGCGAATACAGACTAACACGGCTGTTACTCTGAAACATAAAGAGAACTATTTTTCCCCAAAAGGCAATACATTTTACTACTTCTGCCCATGCTGCATTTAAGACTTTTCAACCAATGAGGAGAAATTTTGTTGTGACACACAAAAGTGTGAGAATGAATCAGGGGGATGGTCTGTAGCCTCAGAGAGCCAGATTCTGATAGGTTTCAGAGTGGTAGCCATGTTAGTCCGTATCAGCAAAAATAAGAATCCGTGTGGCACCTTAGACTAACAAATTTATTTGGGCATAAGCTTTTGTGGGTTAGAACCCCCTTCATCAGATGCATGGAGTGAAAATACAGGAGCAGGTATAAATACATGAAGGGATGGGGGTTGCTTAACCAAGTGTGAGGTCAGTCTAATGAGATAAATCAATTAACAGCAGGATACCAAGGGAGGAGAAATAACTTTTTGAAGTGGTAAGAGAGTGGCCCATTACTGACACTTGACAAGAAGGTGTGAGTAACATACTTGAATTCCAAGTTTTTGTGTGTGTTTGCAGTTGTTTAGCATATCTTGGAATATATTGTCACTGATTTTTATATACATCTGATGGGAACTACTTGGTGCTTTAGAAGAAGGAGACTGTAAACTTGTCAATAGCAAGTTATTCTAGTAAAGAAGGCTGAATTATGGGGCATAACATTTTATATTTGAAGTGTCTTAAAATCTTCTTGAATGCAGGAATCTGCACATACTATTTCAAAATCTTTTGAGAGGGGGATAATAGGGCCCCTTTTAAATTTTGTTCCCTCCAAGTTTCTCCCTCACTCCCCAGTTGAAATATTATGTAGCTATGTCCCTAAAAATGTGGATTTAGACTAGAATGTCTGCCTTGACTTTAGTGTGGTACCACAAATGTAGACGCAATGAACTAAAAATTGTACCTACATTTGATTTAAAAATTTCCTTTTGACCCATGTCTGCTATCTTGTATTAGTATGTATTTCTAGTCATATCTAAGGTTACTCAGTGTGTTCCTTTTCAGAATATAACTGCATGAAATATAAAAACCATAGTTTTCTGTAATACAGTCAGTTAATTAGACCCCTGTTTGAATGTTCTATCATTGTTGATTTGTTGTGTGCTTTAAATTCTTTTGTTAGACATGCTATAGACGTGTCAGTAGGGATTTCCTATTACCAGCCTGGTGGTGGTTTACTAGTTCTGGAATGCTGCCAGGTAGTATCAAGAGACCTGCACCCCTCATCTTTCAGTGTTTTAATGCTGGGCTTAGTAAACCTCAGACCTGTGTGTTCAAATTCCCTGAGCCGGAATGTGTTTCAACCTGTGTGCTTGCACAAGAGTGGAAGAGCAGAAGGCACCTTTTGTCTCTTTGCCATCGACTAGGGAGCAGCCACTGTGTTTATACATGTATTCGTATATTCTCCAAAGCTTGGGGGCAGGGGGTAGGGTGACCAGATGTCCCGATCTTGGTTTTTTTTTTTCTTATATAGGCACCTATTATCCCCCACACCCTGTCCCGATTTTTTTACACTTGCGATCTGGTCACCCCGCAGGTGATGGCGGAAGAGGTGGCCCTGTCTCCTTACGCTTTGGCCAGTGGAGCAGGATTGCTGTGTGGAGGAACACATGCTGTACTGCTGCATAGGTTCCCCCACTTCATATGCTCCCTCGTGTGCCTCTCATGGAATTCAAGTTAAGTCAACCAGGCTGTCTCCAGGGACTTATGCTTTTGTGTAGCTCTTTTACGTCAGATCTCTCATTGGCTGTGACTTGAAGGCCATAACCTAGTCCCCCAGCTGTTGCTATAGACAATACATTTCTCATTGTCCCTCAGGTTATACATATTCCTCTAGTTTTGCAAACACACCATCCTTCCTACTGCAGCTACCCACCATAACTGTGTGGACCAAATGATGTGCTCTCATCCCATCCAATCCCATTGGTGTCAGTGTGGTTGTATAAGTGTAAAATTAGCACCAGATTTGGCTCTGTTTTATTTACTAATCTTATCACACTGCCAGATTTTCTCTGTTCTTCTAGCTGTCAGCCTCTTTCGTTGCAGCTTCCACCCAGCTGCAAGCAAAGACTAGTACTGGCATAGCTTGTATTCAGCAGTGGAGGGTTCTGTAAGCATGGCATAGCCAATGTATTCCTGACACATCCAGCCACCTGCAGCTTATGATTGGAGTTTCATTAAGCTTCAAGGCACACTATCCCAATAACCCCATCTCAGTAACGTTTTTTTGTTCATGTATACAGGTCTCTGAAGTTTGAATAGTGTTACATCCATCAGATATTAACTCCAGCTCTTATAATGAATATAACTTGTAGATTTAATGTTTTCTAATGCTTCATTTAATGTGTCAGTATTAGACATGTTTTTGAATACTCTAAAAGCCCCTTGAAATCACATCCTATGGGATCTATGTGACTATTTCTGAAGAAATCGCTCTTCTTCAAAAACCAGTGAAGTCTACATAGCACTAATGGATTATGGATCAGATTGATCAGCCATGATATTCATGCACAGCATGTTGGGGTGGGGAGAGTCATGTGTCTCTGCAGGGGTTTGACCAAACCAGTTGCACTCTAGAAGACAATGGAAACTGCACTTGCTGTAAAAGGGCTTTGTATCTGACCCAAAATGAAGAAGTCACACCTTTTCCCATTGAGGTTAGTGAAATCATAAGGTGCTCAGCACTTTTGAAAGTCAGGCCACTTATTTAGGCTCCTAAATACATATGTAGCGGAGTTACCTAACTTTACGTGTCCAAGTTTGAAAATGTTAGTTCATTTCATTCTAAAGGTAATAGCCTCTTGTTTTCTAAGAAAATAACAATACATTGACAAAAAGGAGTAGTTTAGCCCTCTGGATTACAGCTGAACAAGAAACTGTCATAAGCACTACCGAGCTAATCTGGACATTTCGTGTTTGCATGAAGTTTGTTGCAAAGATAACCAATAATTGCAGGTTATTGTGTCTGGATAGCAACTCTTTTATAGTCCATAAGAAGGCTTGTAAGGAATCGCATACAGAAAGCTCAGTCACTAGCTATAGTTTACAGCAAACCGGCATAGTGTTGAGAGAACCCAGTACCTTGGCTTAAAAAAAAAAGGCTACTGTAAGTACGTACATGAAATAAAGATGAACCTCCATTAGCTGTCAATAGCATTAAACTACTTATAGTAATTGTTTTAACGCAGAAAAGGCTGTCCACCTATGTTTCTTAAACTATTTTCATATATATAGCCAGCCTTTGCTGGGGGTGGATGCTGCTAATCTGTTGCCTAAAAAACATTATTTCTATTTGTTCTGTTTAATTTTAAAATCTGTGACTATAGCAACAGGATTTTGACCATTTGTTGTCAATTTATCAGTTACACCGATCACTGAAGTCAGTGGGGCCACATGATTGTAACAGAGCGTAGAATCTGGCCAAGTATTTCCAATTCAGCAGTATTTAATCTGCAAACTTTTCAGGTCAGGGATTCAGTCTTTTTTATTTTTTTTTGTACAACACCAAATCAATAATAAATAATTACCATCACTAGAGAGTGGCTTAGGACCTGATCCTGCAAACTCTTATGCACATGAATAATTTTACTCAGATGTCTTCAATAGGACTCTTTTTGTGTATAAAGTTATGCATTGGCTTAAGTGTTTGCAGGATCAGGCCATAGTCTCAGTCTTAAAATATTCTCACATCCTATCCAGCTAATGCCAGGGGTGCATGTACACTTAACATGACACAACAATGAATTAAGAAAAAAGAATTAAAGGTGGCTCCACTCCAGCAAAATTCCTGTAGCCTTTTGAAATCAAAGGTTTTCTTTTCCATTCTACATTAAGGCTTCCTTCAAGTGAAAGTCAGGGCTGGCCATAAAACAATATTTGTTTTGCAAAAAATGTTGAGGTTTTGGTATTTTATCCTGAAATTCCACATCAGGACAAACTCCCAGGATCTTCTGAAATGACTCATGAAAAATGAGAGAGAGCAGCATAGCCTATATCCCAGTGGGCTGGGATATGGCAGACCCAGATTCAAGTCCCTGCTCTGTCTGACTCCAAATCAGGCTATTCTGGTGTGTCTCTTCCTGGTTTTGACCACAAATTCTATCCTGGACCTGAGAAACCTTCCTACAAAAGTTTCCTCAAAACTGATATGCTTCTGCAAAAAGTTTTTGTTTATACAAATCCGGACTTTTCTAAGGAGAAAACATTTTGAAAAATTCCCAACCAGTCTAGTGACATTAACCTCCATGTTAATCTATTCTGTGCAGCTTCTGAGTGGCTCAGAACTCTTATTGATCCTGGCAACAATATTAAGGTGACATTTTAGCAACAACAAACTGCTTTAGAATAATGTTTTTTCCTGTGTATGGGTAGCACTAATATACTTACATTCAACATCAGACAAACATTTTCCTGTTTCACCTGTCTTTTCCTTCAACAAACACACTCCTTAAACAGACTGTAGGGTCACAGCAGGCATGACAGTCCACCTGCCGTTTAGATTGTAAAATGCTCTGGGCAGGGACCATGTCTCCCTTCTACCTGCATGTCTTCCTGTATAACTCTGTAGTTTAGTCCAGTCCCTGCCAGGACTCAGGGAGACCCTATGTGGTGATATCAGGCAGCACAAGCTTTCTGTAGTTTGGTTATTACACAGAGGACCTTGCCTTTCTAATTTCCAGTCAGTCCTGTTTCTGCCCTACTACTGTGGACACAACGGAGACAACAAACAATGTTGATGTTTAACAAATAATTATATCAATAACCGATTAGGTCTGAGCTGATAAGTGAAAGGAGAATGGCTTTGCAAATGATTTTAAAAATGTACATTATATTACAATTAAGTCCCTGCATGCACTATTGTTAATTACCTAGACAACAGAAGCTTTCCAATTCACTTTTAACATAGATGTTTTAAAAAAATTTAATAAGCTTATTGTTATGCATACCACTGCTGCTGAAGCTTTCTAAATAGTTTGTGCAAAATTCTGTGCCTACCCCCCACTCCTTTGGGGCATTATTGTAAGTATGACTGAAAAGATCTCAGTGAAACTACTTTCCCCTTATTAAAGTGAATGGTTAAAAATATATAGTGGCAGAGCTCTGCAGGATATTATTTTGATACTTGGATGAGACTGTCAGACTGGACAACTGCAGCTGTGAAGCACAGTCTGACAAGACTTAACCAGTTAATAGCTAAAAATCTTTGGGGACATCTCAGAAATCCAGCTGAAACATTTTCACATTCACACTATTTTAAAAATTTCTTGTAACTGAAAATACATTGAGCCAGATTCATTGCTGGTGTAATTCTTCTGCAGTCAAGTGGACCAAATTCTTCTCTGTAACCCTGGTTAAATTCAGAGTAACTCCACTGAAGTAAATGAAGGTGCTCCAATATACACCATGGAAATGAGAGCAGAATTTGTCCTAATGGAGTTAGACTAGAGATTAATTTGGCCCGTTCTTTGTATTGTATTGATTTGCCTAAACATGTTTCTCAGAGTCTGCAATTAAGAATGTAATGTAAGTCCATTAGTGAGAGATTATATTGCCAGAAAATTTGTGTGTTGGATAGGGTGTTGTTAATAATTGCAAAACACTTTGCAATGGGAGAGGAACATTTTAGAGTAGGGTTCATATGATGGGATGTTCTGGCCCAAGAAGCTTTTATTTGTCAGAGGTATTGTTCAGGCATGTGTTATTTCAAGTGTTTGTGACCGTAGAATTCCTATCGAACATATTTCTTTCACATCAAAAACATGGTACAGTAGTAAAATAGAAGGAAATGTTGTTATATTATGACCCACAGCATGAAAGCTTAGATTCCACATTGTGTGCATGCTTTCCATTTTATTGGGTTTAGAATTTTTTTCAGTTTTTTACAAAATGATCCAGGTGCAATAGCTAAAACAACAAAATCAACAGTAGGACAAGAAACGGTGCTGTGTGTGTGTGTACACTCTCTCACAGGAGCTCCCACCCCAAACGTGTTGAGATGGCTTACTTGACATGATTCAATATTGTTTCTGTCCCTTCCCCCGCCTTCCATCGCAACACAATATTGCCATTCCTTGCCTTCTAAAGCATGTACTTTTCTCCTTAAGAATAGTATATAATACATCTGGTGGACATTTTTGCATTGGGTAAAGAATATGGTTTACAATGCATCGTTCTCTCATTTCCTGGCTAGGGCTTCTCGTGTGTGGATATTCTTGTTGTGTTGTCACCTCATAGTTTTTAGGTTTGATTAGGTGGCTTAATAGAATCATAGGACTGGAAGGGACCTCAAGAGGTCATCTAGTCCAGTCCCCTGTACTCATGGCAGGACTAAGTATTATCTAGACCATTCCTGACAGGTGTTTATCTAGATTCTACAAGAGGTTCAGGTGAATGCTCCCTTCCATTATATATGCTCTTTTCAGATAAATGTACATCTCTGGTTACAGTTGTAAGCCTGAAATATTTTAAACTGTCTAAGGTATGTGTAAACATGGCAGGGAGGTGGTGATGCCATCAGCAATCACTGTAGTTTTTCTACAGTCTGCTTGGAGTCCAGAAGCAACTCCTTAAAGTATTTTGTTTTGAATTAATCCAATCAGTAGTTGGGAGCTGAAGCAAAATTTATGAGCTATATTTCTAGTCTTCATCCAATAGAGAGCTGCTCAATTCGGAATCCCAACCACTCTTGGAGTTGGAAGGTGAAACATAAACTGATGAGATACATATTGCAGGTGCTCACTACGTACAGACAATGACCCCTTGTATTGAGGTGAGGACAAATGTTGCTTCAAATGATGCTTCAAATGATTTTTGAACAGTGAACTTCTGGAAAGAAGAAAATGTGACAGGAGATCATATCATGCAGAAAAAAGGTGGTCAATCTATGAATCTTCAGAAAAAAATCTCACCCCTGAGAAATGTCTTGCCAGTTATAAATGAATCCTTTTATTATTTCTTTTCCCCCAAGTTTTCTGTACTCCTATACAAGCGTGTGGATGGATCTTTCATGATTTGTATGGTAATGGGGCCATTTTGGGTCACTGTTCATCAGATATTTAACTCTAAAAGCAAACTAAGGAAGATAACAGAAGGGTGAGATCAGAGCCTTTCTGATTAAATATCATGCTGGCTTAAAGAGCTACTGACGTGGGCATTGAACAGTTTTGTGATAAGGCACAGATGGAAAGCAAGGTGGAAAACACATAAATCAGAAGACTCATGCCTCATTCATGCCAGGATTTTCTTAGTGTTTTGATTGCAGTGTGTGGCTTTTTCCCACTGCCAGAGGAAATTTGAATATAATTTCATTCAGTGATTTAAACACTTGGAGAGAAGCTTTAATAGGGAGGCTATCAATGCTTAGAGGAGATATTTTGCAAGGCACCGGATTAATTTAACTATTTCCTTTCTTTCTACTGGTGACCACTGCATTGAGTTTCATGTCTGGATGTTAGCTGCTTTAAGTCATAACCTTTTCTATATTCTGTATAATGATCCTCAATTCAGATGTGTACACTACCAAGTGTCTGAAGAGTTTTCCAGTTTTGAACTGGAAGACACCTACGTACCCAAAATTTTGTGGGAGCCACAAAATATCTTACAGGTTAAACTAATTCCAATTCTCACTGGATAGAGAAGCAACCGTAACTAGTTCTATATTTAGAACATTAACAGAAGTGGTAGATCAACATACTAGCACATACAGTAATATATGCAATCTGGGATTGGAGGGATGGTTAGGAATTCCCTTAATTTCTATGTTAGATTTTTTTCAATGCAAACCTAGTGGCTTTTGGTTTTAAATTGGACAAGGTAAGCAAAAGCATTAAGCAAGCTTGCTCGCTCTCTGAAGAGAGAAAGCATTGGATTATTCTTCTGGTATTTACAAGAGGGCATTTGTACAAATTGTCACCTTAAAGATCCATCCTACACAATTTTGAGCAACTTCTTTCCGAGTGCACTCAATGCCCAGTGACTTGTGCTAGTTGCTGGTGGTGGTACTTCAGCCAGCGCTGCTAGTGCTAGATATGCTCATTTGATCCTTTCAAATGTTTTCACGGCCTTGTAGTACTAGGAGCTATGTGAGAGGCACTTGGTGACTGTTTCTTGACCAAGAAATTCTTCCTTGTACAGATCTCACATGGCTGAATAAGCCATGAATTAAATTTGATTGCTAATATCTTCTTCCTGAATTCAGAGGGCCTGATTCTCCATTTTCTGCAGCTTGTGCAAGATGGGTGGCATCTGCCTGTCAAATGTGTGTAAAATGCTACCCGCTTTGCCCAGGTGTAAATGATTATGCAAACTGAAGGAAATGGAGAATTAGGCCCAAAATCTACAGTCTGCACAGTGGGGATTCTCACATTGAAAACCCCACTCCTTTCCTCCTTTTAAGAGCGGGGCAAAACCAGGGGAGGCTTGGACATCTTAAATGGTCTTTGGGTTAAATTTTGTTTTGCAAACCAGGAATGGTTTGGATAGAGGTGGCATTTGTCCAACCCCTCTGCAAAGTTTGGTTGGGGGTTGCTGAATGTCTCTTGTTTTGTCCCACCAGTAATCCTCTTTAATGTAAGATTGAGTGGTGTTCTTGTTCCCCCTTGCAGCAATCCTTCTGTAAGCTCTCGTCCCTTCTAAAAGAGCTAAGCAGGACTTTAAAGGCATGAGGGGGGGGAATCTTTTGGGAAGCCATTTGAACATATTCATGGGAGTGAGTTTTCCATGGACAGCAACAATTCTGTAAGGGAAATTTCTCTCCTGAGTTTCTTTTGAGGAACAATGATTTTTGAAGCATAGTCTATGTATTCTTGACCATAGTATCCTCTTCATACTTTTCACTTTAAAAAGGGGGTTTTGTAATTTACTTATAATTAAAAATCCAAGACCTTTAGAAAGTAAAACTGCTTTCATAAATGTTGCCTACTCTCATTGGAATAACAGGATTTGATTACAGATAGCGTTCAACTGAAAAGTTGAATTTTTAAATACATATTTTCATTGACATTCTGCTGTTGACACACATTCATGTAGGATACTACACCACTTAATACAAAAATAAAATTGAACACTATATAAATTGCAGAATGTTTCTCTTAGCACATTAGACGCTGTGATTCTCAACCAAATAGAGTAGTTTTGGTTGTATACCCTTCCTAAAATATTTTAAGACTTTTTTTAATAGCTTTCTGGCTGGAGAACCCAGTAAAGTGCCTGGCACTCATACTTTTTTAATAAAGCGCAGTACTTCATTTGAAGTTGAGGTGTTCAGCAACAGCATCGGGCCCAGCTGGCTCCATGAATCTGATTCCTACCAAACTGGTTCTCAAATGGATTGACAACCAAATATGGATGCGGTGCACTGCTGCTCATATTGCTTAAGGGGTATGTAATTAATGTTAGGAAAAAGGCCATGAGATGCTTGATTAAATGGTGCTACATGAGTGCAAACTTACTGAAAATATATGGTGATCTCAATCTCTTGTTATTACTGCGTTTATCAAACTCAAGGTTAAGCGGTTACCTGATTATAGTCAGTAAGTAGCTACATAAGAAGAAGAAATTTGATAGAAAAGAGCTCTATCCAGCAAACTAGGTGCAATAGCTGGAAATTGAAGCTAGACAAATTTAAACTGGGAGTAAGGTGTAAATTTAAACGTCGGAGTAGTTAACCTTTGGAACAGCATACCTAGGAATGTGGAGGATCCTTCAGCGCTCCATTTCAAAGTCTTTCAATCCACACTGGATGTGTTTCTAAAAGAGACAGTCTAGTTCACTGCAAGTAATTAGGCTTTATGCAGGATTTACTAGGTGAGACTTTATGTAGAGTTGGGCAAATAACTGATTTGTTTGCTTTTTGCTGGTAGTCCTGAAAATTTTTTTAAAGAATAATTCATGTCCAACTAAAAATTCCAAAAAAATGGAACAAAACTGAGAAGACAGCAATTCAGTTTCCAGTCAACTGAAGTGTTTCAATTTGGGGGCATTTTAAAAATAAAAACCAATGGAAGGGGGAAAGGGGGGGGCTAAAGTCACAAAATGACCAGAAGATGAAGTGGCTCCCTTGTAACCTTTAGCCTAATGGTGAGGGCACTGACCTGGGATGTGGAAGCCCCTGGTTCAGTTTCTCCTTCTGCTTGATGAGGGATCAGGGATTTCAGTTTTGTTCTCCCACGTTGCAGGAGAGTGCCGTCACCTATGGGCTCTGGGATATCCTGGGGCAGGGCTCCCTGCTGTTGAGAATGTTCTGTTGTGTATAAGCAGTTAGAGCAGGGACTTGAACTTGGGTCTCCTATGTCCAAGGGAAGTGCCCTAATCCAGGGGTTCTCAACCTTTTTCTTTGAGCCCCCCCCCCCCCCAACATGCTGTAAAAACTCCTCGGCCCACCAGTGTCACAACAACTGTTTTTCTGCATATAAAAACCAGGGCCAGCATTAGGGGGTAGCAAGCAGGGCAGTTGCCCAGGGCCCCATGCCACAGGGGCCCCACAAATCTAAATTGCCCAGAGCCTGAGCCCTGGGTGGCGGGGTTCAGGGCCCCAGGCTTCAGCCCCGCATGATGGGGCTTTGGCTTTTTGCCCTGAGCCCCAGAGAGTCTAACACTGACCCTGCTTGGCTGACCCCCTGAAACCTGCTCACGGGCCCACAGACCCCTGGCTGAGAACCACTGTCCTAATCAATGAGCTAAAAGTTTTATAAGGGAGGCACACTACCACCTCCTTTGTCCATTTTGTGAATGGCACCTGTGAATCCAATCCTTCCCCCCCCCCCCCAAAAAAAGGGTGTTTTGAGAATTTGCTGCATCGTTTTGTCCAAATAATTTCTGGTCAACCCAAACTGCGCGGCTCCAATTCTATGGTCTGTGTTAGGTGGGAAGTCAGAGTAATGACCTTCCTGGTCTTCAGTTTTTTATGTAAAAGGATGAGCAAAAACAAATGACCTGTGGACAGGAGGTACATCTGCTATAGCAGCTGTGTAGTGTAGTATTACAAGTTAACAAAGCCTGTTGCCTGCCCCTGTGTCCGTATGCATCTCCACAGCATAACGGTCTGACTGTCTCCACCAGTGCACAGATTTACCTTCCCCGAATCGTTCATCGAGACCAGAGGATTTGAATGGTCATGGTATTCAGTGGTGTGATTCTCCACAGTACTTTCTACTTCAGGACACTTTACAAAAGTGTAGACTCCATTGTCTAGACTCCAGGTTTTATATCATACTTTCCTATTTCATATCCGGAAAAATGTCAGCATTTGATGACTGTAGGTGGCATGTATAAAGAACAATTTCAAGACTCAGCAGTCTGGTGCAATTACAGTAACAGTTGTGAGAAAAGTAACCGTCTTGCAAACTGGTTTCAAGAGCAATGTTTCTGTACAGCTCTTTCTAGTGCAAAAGTAGCCATTTCAGGTGCAAAAGAGGTTTTGTTTAAAAACGGAAGCCTGTGGTACCTCCTAAATGTAATTGGAGTCTGAAGCTGGGTGGGAACTGGAATTTCCATCCCCGTGGGAAACTTTGCATGTTTGAGAATATTTTTACCCCAATTTGGAACAAAACAATTACACAGAGCTAGAACTGAACTCTGACCCTTGCCAAAATTTTGGCATATTTCCGGTATTTTCTGTGTCTGGTTGCAATGGAAAAACTATGAGCATTCTTGTGGTATTTGGGCATGCCTGCCTATTATAATTTGGGGTGGAGGAGGGAATTAACGAAACACTTTTGAACCTCAGAAATCTATATTGCTGTTTAGTTCTAGGTGAAGGTTCAAAGGAGATACAAATTAAGATGAGTACTGGTCTGGATAAATTAAGTAATTGGCTCTGATGTCAAATGGAAGGCCTTGTTTACATAATATTGCCATGGAATATTCATAGTCCTAGCTGTCACATCTATTTTAACATTTGTAAACCTGTATGTTGATGAAACATTTCACCCGCAAATGAGATGCGGCCACTTTTGAGGTGGAATGTGGCAATTCAACACACACCAGCTCAGGGAGGGAGGCAAAGTAAATGCTTATGTTCAGACTCAAGTATAGTTTTTAAAGTGACAGTGAAAGCTCAAAACGATGAGAGACCTTTTGGTTCTGGAAGGAAGGGTTGCCAATTTCTGTGATCCCAATCACAAGCTTTTTAAATAAGGTGATGTTCCATTGAAATAATAATAATCCACAAGATGAGGATCTGTGTGTGGTTTGTGTGTTAAATTCTATGACCCGCATTCAAATGTGCTCGTGTGTGTGTGTGTGTGTTTTTAAATAACCCCTTCTGAGCATGTTCTATGGGCTCATAAATAGCTTAGGAGCAAGTTTGAAGGCTGAAGTGATTAGTGCTCTGTGAGCTTCATTCTCGTCACAAAATAGTGTAAAATCAGGACACTGTTTCATTCAGTGGTGTTACACCCCTGTAAAACTGGTTAAAATGAGATCGGAGTCACCCTGTGCAGTGCCAGTTTGCATAGACTCTCCCTCACGCCATGCCTAGCTCTACGCTGACACTATTAATCTGTTACTTTCATGACTGTTGAGTTTGCTTACAAGTCTGAGATCTGAAAACAGCAAGCTTGTTCTCCACTGCATTGTGGTGTTGTCTGTTATAATGGGCATTGTGAACATACACTCAAGTCAGCGGCAGCAGTTTAATTCTGATTTAATAGCGTTTTACTCCACCTTAGCGCTCAGTTTGGGTGGGAAGAGGGTCCAGTGATCAAATTACAGGCTGAGGACTAGGAAGATCCAAGTGCAGCTATTAGCTCTACCACATTGTGTGACCTTAGGCCAGTCACTTTAAACCTCCGTGCCTCAGTTCCCCGTGTGTAAAGTGAGGCTAGCAATACTGTCTAATCATGGGCACTTTGAGGCTAACCTGGTCGATTTATGTGATGTGTTTGGGTACTATTGCAATGGGAGCCAGATAAGAACCTAGATACAAAGATAGATAATGGACTACAGTAGGGCCAAGATAGAAGAGGATCAGATAGTGCTCATATTAAAAATAATGCCCCTTCTTTGAAACCTAGTTTTGTTTTGTTTTTCATGCCCTCAGAGTCTCCACCTCCCAGTGGTTTTCAGTTCCTGAAGTGAAGATGGTTTATGGCAGCTCTGTTTGAACGCGCTCAATAAAAAGAGTGAAACATCTGTCATGGTTAGCACCGTTCTGCTGACCATCATACTCTACAACAGCTCTGACTTAGTCACACTGCTAAATCTCCCAGAGTTGCATCTGCCCTCATAGTTAGTATTTCACACCATGGCAGGCAGCTTTGGTCATGGAGGAAAGGGGACTTTATTTTAAAAAAATATATGCATTGTGTGTTTCTTATGCTTTACCTTTCTATCTGTTTTTGTTTAGAGAGGGAGCATAAGAGGAATGTCATAACTTGAACCCTGTTAAATTTCAAGGGAGTTGGGATTTTTGTGAAGGTGTGTGATAGAGTGGAGATGGGCCTAAGCTCAGATCTTGATTTGGATTTGAACTTTCCCAGAGTTTGAGGGTGTCTGTGGTCCCATCTGGAACCCATCTTTTAGCACAGATGGTGATATTAATGGGGGTGGTGGTGAAGAAACTTTCATAAAGGGGTGGAGATGAGGCTAGTCTGAGACTGCTGAAACAAAGAGCCCCAATGTTTCCCTATACTTAACGAGGATTTTGGAGATCAGTGGTGTCGAAGCTGTGGCCTTCAGGCTACTTGTGACTTGAAGGTTACTTGTGGTCCTTGAGGCTTTCAGTTGTGGCTCTTGGTGGACAACTGTTAAGGAGAAAAATTGCATTTGTTTGAAAATTGAAGATTTGATCCCTCAAACTGTGCCCTGCAGTTTTTAAACTGAAGCGTTTGAATCCGCTCCATCCCTATGAGGAGGAGAAATGGGCTTCCCCTCCCCTGAGGGAGAGCGGGATAGAAGCTCAGCTGGCTCTGCCTGATTCAAGGAGGGCACCTATCAAAAGTTGGTTCAGCTTCTCTCTCACACATGGCCATGCAGGATAGCAGAGGAGAAACTGAGAACCAAAAGCCAGTTATGACTCCCTGATTGACAACCCCAGGGCAGGTTAGAGCAGCCTACAGGTTGCTCTAACTTATGCTAGCTGGTTAGGTTTCCCCCAGGATCATAGGCCAGCTGGGGATAGCCAGAGCATAGAATATGCAAACTGCTGGTGGAGAGGGGCCATAATGTGGCCCCTCGATCAGGAACAAAGAAGGTAGGTGTAGGAACTTGTTATACTGGTTTCACGAGTGCTAGGGACTCCCATTGCACATGACTTTGTTCCTTTTGAGCCACCAAAGCAATGCAAAAGGTGTGGAGCAGGGCAGAGACTAAGGACAGATCTACATTACAGACCTACATCAGTATAACTAAGTCACTCACAGGTGTGAAAAATCTACAGCCCTGAGTGACCTAGTTATACTGACCTCGCCCCCATGTAGACAGCACCATGGCGGCAGGAGAACTTCTCCCATCCCTTCTTGGGGAGGTGCATTAACTACATCAATCGGAGAAGCTCTCCTGTCGGCATTGTAGTGGCTTTGCTAAAGCGCTATGAAGACAAGCCCTATGCCTCAAACAAAGTACTGATTATGGCCCCTTGAGAATAACGTGTTCATTCCTCAAATTGAAAAGATTGGGCACCACTGTTCCAGATTATAAGGATCCTTCCCTTTTTTCTTATTCTCTTCTATCTTCAGGAATCACTGTTCAGTGAGGTTAAGTGCCCCTGTGGTTTTCTGTTTGCAGTGTTGTTGTAGCCATGTTGGGCCCAGGATATTAGAGAGACAAGGTGGGTGAGGCAATACATTTTGTTGGATCACCACCTGTTATTAAGAGAGACGCTTTTGAGCTACACAAAGCTCTTCGGGTCTGGGAAGGGTCTTCAGAATGTCACAGCTACATACAAGGTGGAACCGATTGTTTAGCACGAGTTGTTCACCTTGAGTGAGCTCTTACAATATGTGTTAAGTGGCCCATTAACACCTGCAGTGATGGGACAAAATTCTACTCACCTCACCCACCTTGTCCCTGTGGTTCTCTGTCATTTGGAAGAATGTGCTCTTGGAATTGAGGTTCATTTGAAGATTGGCAGAAAATAATGGGGCACATTGTGCTCCGTCCTTTTTCAAGTCATTTATCACATCTTAAAACTCTCATCTCTTCTAGCTGGTTTCATAAAGGAAGGTATTTTTTTAAGATAACATTTCCATGCTTACTGAGAGATGCAGGAATGTTCTCCTTCTCTTGGAACCTTAGCATTTTTAGGGTAGACTCAGACTTTAAGGCTAGAAGGGACCATCATGGTCATCTAGCCTGACCTCCTGCACATTGCAAGCCACAGAACCTCACCCTGTATTACTCCTGTAATAGACCCCTAACCACTGCCTGAGCTACTGATGTACTCAAATTGTGATTTAAAGACTTCAAGTTACAAAGACTCCACCATTTACACTAGTTTAGACCTGCAAGAGACCAGTGCCCCATGCTGCAGAGGAAGGTGAAAACTCCCAGGGTCTTTGCCAGTCTGACCCGGGGGAAATTTCTTCCTGACCCCAAATATGGCAATCTGACCCTGAATATGTGGGTAAGACTCACCAGCCACATGCCTGGGAAAGAATTCTCTATAGTAACACAGGCCCCTTCCCATCTAGTGTCCCATCACCAGCAGTTGGAGATACAGTAGAACCTCAGAGTTGTGAACACCTCGGGAATGGAGGTTGTTTGTAATTCTGAAATGTTTGTAACTGACCAGAACGTTATGGTGGTTCTTTCAAAAGTTTACAGCTGAACATTGACTTCATACAGCTTTGAAACTTTACTATGAAGAAGAAAAATGCTGCTTTACCTTTATTATTTTTAGTAGTTTACATTTAGGTATGATCATAGAATATCAGAGTTGGAAAGGACCTCAGGAGATCATCTAGTCCAACCCCCTGTCAAAGCAGGACCAAATTTAACACATTACTGTACTGTATTTGCTTTTTTCTCTTTTTTTTTTTTGTTTGGGTTTTTTTGAGTTGATTTTTTTGTCTCTGCTGCTGCCTGATTGTGTATTTCCAGTTCCAAATGAGGTGTGTGGTTGGCTGGTCAGTTCGTAACTCTGGTGTGCATAACTCTGAGGTGCTACCGTATTTGCTGCTAGCAGTTGCAGAGCAGCTATCCCCTGGTTTTGTTTAAGTACTCAAGCTTCTGTGCACCTTTTCTATTCCCAAAATGTGTGCCAAGGACTTTTCTCTTATTATTTTAATAAGCAGTTCTTATCCTGCCTCTTCTTTCTTCCTCCTCCAAGATTCCAGTACATTGAAGATTGTGTTGGACCTGTTATCCGTGTGATACAAGGTGTTCAGCTTTGAGAAACTTTTATTTCTAGAAAAGAAGTTCTGTGGAGCGGACTCACTTTCCTCAATCTCTGCTAGAGGGGCCATGAATCTGTTTACTTTGCATAGAGTCTAAATCAGGAATTTTCAAGAGAGCCTAATGGAGTTAGGTGCCCAACTCCTATTTACTTCTACCAGGAGTTCAGTGCATAACTCTCTTAGGCCCTTTGAACATCCATCTTAAAGTTCCCTAAAGTTTTCTATTTTGTGGATGACTTCTGCAAGACCACCTGAGTCACAAAAAAATTTGATGGACTGAAGTTGTTATAGCGGTTTCCCTGGTTGCTGCTATTGTTTGTGTTTTATCTCCCATGCCGTTCTGCAACAGTCTGTAATTTTCTGTTTTAAAAATTTGCTCATCTCCAGGGCCGGTAATCTATATTCCCTGTACTGTGTGGTGCACCATGCAGAGGAGACCAAACGATGGGGCAAAGCTGTTGCCCATGCAATAGAAAAAGATGATTACACAAAAATATATTCCACCCCAGCACGGGCTCTGCATAGTCACTATCACTCCCTCTGCCAAACATCCATGCTGTGAATGAGAAGGGCGCAAATAGAATGGGACTAATGAGTCAGGGAAAAGCTGCACTAAGCAGCATAAATTGAACTCCATGGAAAAACCTAGGAGTAGTTAATTCCACTTTGAGCGGCATTCATTAATGCAGGGGTCTCGAACATGCAACTGCGGAGTAATTTCCTGCTGCTCACCATAGTTGCTGACTCCACCGGCAGCCAAGCTCCCCTCTGAACTATCTTCCCCCCCCCAGGGTGCTGCATCCCTGCTCCTCCGCCTACCTCCCAGCGCTTCCCACCACTAAACAGCTGTTTGGCAGCGCTTAGGACTTTCCAGGAGGGAGAGGGGAGGAGCGGGAACGTGGCACACTCAGGGGAGGAGGCAGAGAAGAGGCGGGGCCGGGGCGGGGATTTAGGGAAGGGTTTGGAATAGGGGCAAGGAGGGGGCAGAGTTGGGGTGGGAACTTTAGGGAAGGGGTTGAAATGGGGGTGGGAAAAGGCAGGGCAGGGGCAGGGCCTCATGGAGTAGATGAGCAGTCTGAGGTATGAAGTTCAGCATGTATGATTCTTTGCTGTAAGTAGTTGGGAAGAATGTTTTTTAAAAGTGGCAATGTATTTTGTGTGAATAGTTACTTTAAAAAGTTCCTGCCATTACAGCTATGTTGACAGACTGTTAGTGTAGATCATCATCAGTGTTACTGACCACATAAGGAATAGTTACAGGTGTTTATATTTTATTAAAACCCTCTTCACATTACAGTTTTAAAAAAGTTAATATATTGACTTTTAATAGCATACTATATTACTCTTCATTTTTTTTTCATTTTTAACTATACTTTTGTGTCTTTGTATGAAAAGGTTTCAGTGATGTGGCCCTCGGGCCAATGTACTAGTCCTCATGTGGCCCTCATGGTGATTTGAGTTTGAGATCCCTGCATTAATGCAGTGCCCTTGGTGGCTCTCCTCAGTGGAATCACAGAATAGTCAGTAGCTTGGTGGCCAATGGCAGCGCAGAGGCGAAGGCCAGCTTCGTGAATGGCAGGGTTTCCCACAGATTCCTCCCCACCCGACAACTTTGTTTGGCATTTTGGCTCTGCTCCCAGCCTTGTCTACTTGATTTTGGAGGAAATGTGTGTCTTAACATCTGCCTTTTTGATTCCCTAGGAGCACTGTGACTAATTTGTTCCCCTCTGTGTGTTTTTTATGCAGGAAGGGACTGTACAGGTCTTTGGTGTAGAGTCTTTCTTCTTAGTGTGTATACAGCACCTAGCGTAACAAGGCTATAGTCACTGACTGGGGGCTCTAGGCGCTACCACAATATAAATAATTCATAATAGTGGCTCCAAATATATTTGTTGTGTTTGTTCTAAATGGTGGTGGTGTTTTATTTGAGTTTAATTAACAGTTCTTCATATTGTGAGACAGCATCCTTAAATACAGTGCCAGTCTCTCACCTTGTTGTATGCCTTTTGTTTAGGAATCCTTTTGGTAAGCTTCCTGCATCCATCAAGCTTGACAAGTAACCCACTGGGCTGACAGATGAGAGAAATCCCATATTTTTAGAAATATTTATTAATAAACTTATTACTCCCTGGTAACGCAATTCAGTAGGGGTTTTTGTATTCCACTGTATACATTTGTCAAGTTTATCCATTTCTGTCATCAAGTGATGCAGGGAATGCTAAATGTGGAATTACTCTGGGTAGGCACCCTTAACCAGAAATCAGCAGCCAAAGTATTTGTTTATACCGCGGTTCTGGTGAATGCCTGCTATCTACCCCTTCAGAACAAACCTATCCTTTCCATAAACTCTCTCTCAGTATGGTTCTGCTGTCCTTTTGAAATGCAGGGCATTTGTCTCTAAAGAAGAGTGAGTGACAGAAAGTATAAATCAATCTTCACATTTAGGAGCATGGCTTTTCTCCAAACAGGTGCACTGTTTTGTTTTTTTTTTTGGAGAACATGTTGGATGTGCTTAGCCTGGTCTGTAACAGATTGTATGATTATATTCCACAATGCAGAACTAACACTTTTCTTTCCAGAACATGGTATAGGCCCAATCCAATCCTTTTTTATGCAAGCAAAATAGGAAGCAAGGACTGAATCTCTTTTATGCATAAAAAGGTCATTTGCTCAGATCAGGGTTTAAAGCCTTATTTTTGCTCGAAGTGACTTTTCATAGAATCATAGACTTTAAGGTCAGAAGGGACCATTATGATCGTCTAGTCTGACCTCCTGCACAGTGCAGGCCACAAACTCTCACCCACCCACTCCTGTAACAAATTACAAATCTATGTCTGAGCTACTGAAGTCCTCAAATCATGGTTTAAAGACTTTGAGGTGCAGAGAATCCTCCAGCAAGTGACCTGTGCCCCATGCTGCAGAGGAAGGTGGAAAAAACCCCAGGGCCTCTGCCAATCTGCCCTGGAGGAAAATTCCTTCCCGACCCCAAACATGGGGATCAGCTAAACTCTGAGCAGGTGGGCAAGACTCACCAGCCAGACACCCAGGAAAGAATTCTCTGTAGTAAATCAGATCCCACCCCATCTAACATCCCATCACAGGCCATTGGGTATATCTACTGCTAATAGTCAAAGATCAATTAATTGCCAAAATTAGGCTATCCCATCATATCATCCCTTACATAAACTTATCAAGCTTAGTCTTGAAGCCAGATATGTCTTTTGCCCTCACTGATTCCCTTGGAAGGCTGTTCCAGAACTTCACTCCTCTGATGGTTAGAAACCTTCGTCTAATTTAAAGTCTACACTTCCTGATGGCCAGGTTATATCCATTTGTTCTTGTGTCCACATTGGTACTGAGCTTAAATAATTCTTCTCCCTCTGTGGTATTTATCCCTCTGATATATTTATAGAGAGCAATCATATCTCGCCTCAGCCTTCTTTTGGTTAGGCTAAACAAGCCAAGCTCTTTGAGTCTCCTTTCATAAGACAGGTTTTCCATTCCTCGGATCATCCTAGTAGTCCTTCTCTGTACCTGTTCCAGTTCGAATTCATCTTTCTTAAAGATGGGAGACCAGAACTGCACACAATATTCCAGATGAGGTCTCACCAGTGCCTTGTATAACGGTACTAACATCTCCTTATCTTTACTGGAAATACCTTGCCTGATGCATCCCAAGACTGCATTCGCTTTTTTCACGGCCCTATCACATTGGTGGCTCATAGTCATCCTGTGATCAACCAATACTCCGAGGTCCTTCTCCTCCTCTGTTACTTCCTAGTGATGCCAAGGTCATTAATAAAAAGATTAAATAAGATTGTCCGAAAACCGATCCCTGAGGAACTCCACTAGTAACCTCCTTCCAGCCTGACAGTTCACCTTTCAGTGTGACCCGTTGTAGTCTCCCCTTTAACCAGTTCCTTACCTACCTTTCAATTTTCATGTTGATCCCCGTCTTTTCCAATTTAGCTAATAATTCCCCATGTGGAACTGTATCAAATGCCTTTCTGAAATAGAGGTAAATTAGATCCACTGTTTCCTTTGTCTAAAAAAATCTGTTTACCTTCTCAAAGAAGGAGATCAGGTTGGCTTGACATGATCTACCTTTTGTAAAACGATGTTGTATTTTGTCCCAATTACCATTGACCTCAGTGTCCTTAACTACTTTCTCCTTCCATTTTTTTCTAAGACCTTGCATACTATAGATGTCAAACTAACAGGCCTGTAGTTACCTGGATCACTTTTTTTCCTTTCTTAAAAATAGGAACTTTTTTAGCAATTCTCCAGTCATAAGATACAACCCCGAAGTTTACAGATTCATTAAAATTTTTTGCGAATGGGCTTGCAATTTCATGTGCCAGTTACTTTAATATTATTGGATGAAGATTATCTGGGCCCCCCGATTTAGTCCTATTAAGCTGTTCAAGTTTGGCTTCTATCTCGGATGTGGTAATATCTACCTCCATATCCTCCTTCCCATTTGTCATGCTACCATTATCCCTAAGATCCTCATTAGCCTCATTAAAGACCGAGGCAAAGTATTTGTTTAGCTATTGGGCCATGCCTAGATTATCCTTAACCTCCACTCCATCCTCGGTGTTTAGCGGTCCCACTTCTTCTTTCTTTGTTTTCTTCTTCTTTATATGGCTATAGAAACTTTTACTATTGCTTTTAATTCCCTTTGCAAGGTCCAACTCTACATGGCTTTTGGCCTTTCTCACTTTATCCCTACATGTTCTGACCTCAGTAAGGTAGCTTTCCTTTGCTAAATCCCTCCCATCTTCCACTCCTTGTAGGCTTTCTGCTTTTTCTTAATCACTTCTCTAAGGTGCTTGCTCATCTAGCTTCGTCTACAACTCCTGCCTATGAATTTTTTCCCCTTTCTTGGGATGCAGGATTCTGATAGTTTCTGCAACTTTGACTTGAAGTAATTCCAGGCCTCCTCTGCCTTTAGATCCACAAGTTCTTCAGTCCAATCCACTTCCCTAACTAATTTCCTTAATTTTTTAAAGTTAGCTATTTTGAAATCGAAAACCCTAGTCACAGATCTGTTTTTGTTTATCCTTCCATTTAGTTTGAACTGAATTAGCTCATGATTGCTCGAACCAGGGTTGTCCCCTACAACCATTTCTTCTATGAGATCCTCACTACTCACCAAAACCAAATCTAAAATGGCATCCCCTCTTGTTGGTTCAGCAACTACTTGGTGAAGGAATCCATCAGCTATTGGAGCCAGGAAAATCTGAGCACTATTATTATTACTAGCACTTGTCCTCCACTCTATATCTGGGAAGAAAAAGTCTCCCACGATCACAAAATTCCCATTAGTATTTACTTCATTAAAAACATTAAAGAGGTCTCTATCCATATCCAGATTGGATCCCAGCGGTCCATAGCACACTCCAAGCGCTATCCCAGGGGAGGCTCTGGTAGCTTTCTTCCCCAATGTGATTTTTTTTCCCAGTAAGACTCTCTTATCCATTCCATCACTTCTTATTTCTTTACAGTCTACCTCATCATTGATATACAATGCTACTCCACCAACTTTGCCTTTATTTCTGTCTTTCCTAAACAGCACATACCCTTCAATACCTGTAGTCCAGTCATGGCTACTATTCCACCATGTTTCTGTTATCCCTATAATATCTGGTTTCACTTCCTGCACTAGCAGCTCTAGTTCCTCCGTCTTGTTACCTTGGCTCCTCACATCAGTGTACAAACATCTTAATTTTTGCTGTTTGGCCTTGCTCACATTCTTTACCCGGTTAGGCACAGACATTCTACTGCCAGTATCACCTATTAGACTGGTATGTACACTACCGTTCCTCCTTATGTCCATTCTCCTGTCCACGGCTGTGTCCTTTCTTTCTTCATTTTCGTCCCTCTCCATGTTAAAATCCGGCATGGAGATTATCTGGACATCTCCCCCGAATTCCTAGTTTAAAGCTCTCTTGATCAGTTGTGCTATCCTCCATCCTAGAAGTCTTATTTCCCTCCTTACTAAGGTGCAGTCCATCCCGAGAGAACAGTCCTCTGTCCATGAATGCTTCCCAGTGGCCACACATGCCAAAGCCCTCCTTATAGCACCGCTGCCTGAGCCATCTGTTGAGCATCATAATCTTGTCACACCTTTGTTGCCCTTCTGTAGTAACAAGAAAAATCTCACTGAAGATCACCTGAGCCTCGATTTCCTTAAGCGTCTTCCCCGGCTTGGCGTAGTCTCCCTTGATATGTTCCAGCGAGAATCTTGCCGTATCATTTGTTCCCACATGGAGGACGATCAGTGGATTCTTTCCCATCCCCATTAGGATCCACTTCAGCCTCAGGTCCACATGTCGTATCTTAGCACCCGGCAGACAGCACACCTTTCTATTCTCTGGATCAGCTCTTGTTATAGTCCTCTCTGTTCTTCTCAGTAAGGAGTCCCCAATCACGTAGACTTGCCTTTTCCTGGCAATGGTGCGATTCTCCAGTCTATCCCCTGTTCCCTCTGACTGCAAGTCCTCTCGATTCCTGTTGTTCCTTGTAAACCTCTGCCATCCATCCCATATCCTCCTGGGGCTCATATTTGGTGGTGTCATCTCCATTGACTCTTGCCCTCTTCCTATAGGACTAGCTGCTCTTCTCTTCTTCCTTGCCCTCTCACATTCAGTGACCACCTGCTGTGCCCCTTCTTCATTTCCAACTCCGCAAACCTGTTCCTGAGTTCTGTTTCTCCTTCACTAGCCCGTCTTTTCCTCTGCCTGGTTCTTAGTCACATGCTTCCACTGTCCACTTTCCTCACCCAGCAGTAGCCCCACAGAGTTCTTTGGTCCTGCTTCCATCTGCAAGTCTGAGCTTTTCCCTTCAGCATCCTCATGTCTTTAATCCATCATCCACTCAAACTCCATTCTAAACTCAACCAGAGTTTCCACCTGCATCTCCAATCCTCAGATCTTTTCTTCCATCAGCTCTATTAGGTGGCACTTCATGCAGACAAAACCCTTTTCAGGTACCCCCTCCAGGATCATGTACTTGCCGCAGCATTTTACATCCAGTCATCTTCAGTGTGTCTTCCACTGCTTGGGTCAGTACTACTGCTGCCTCTGTGTCTGTCTTCGCCTTCTCACCTAAGTCCTCTTAGTCCGGGAAACACAAACCAAACCAAAACACCACCACCCACAGCAAAACAAACCCCCAACGAGCACCAAAACACTGCCAGACCACCACAGTCCCTTCACTAGCATGTCTGTTCCTTTGCCTGTCTCTCTCTTAGTCTTCCCCCCAAATTTCCCTACAAACTCTCACTCAAACTCCCCTGTTTACAGCTCTGTTTGCTGGCTCCTGTGCTGCTGCAGTTTTTCTTTGACCACCCCAGTTAAGAAGAGGAGAGGGATAGCTCAGTGATTTGAGCATTGGCCTGCTAAACCCAGGGTTGTGAGTTCAATCCTTGAGGGGGCCATTTAGGGATCTGGGGCAAAAATTGTAATTGCTGTGCAGCCACACCTATAATTGACTTCCAAGGGAGATGCATGCATGCAGCAGTTAGGGTCAGAACAAAGGTCCCATGATGCTGCTATCTGAAAATTTTGTGATCTATATCCATTTTGTAGTTTTTCAGGTAACTGGTAAAGATACTTTATTTTCATCGGTAGCCTTGTTCGTATTTTTTCTACCAGATGATTGTTGATTTATAAAGTGAACATAATCCGTCCTAAATACCAGTACTTGTATTGTTCAAGCAGTGAACTTTCCTCTATACTGAAATGATTCCATTCCTAAGTGTACTCAGCACTTGCTATCTAAGCTAGTTCTACGCCCGTCTGAGTAGCTCATTCTCAATACCTTCGTTACTGATCTTGTAGGTTAGAATTGTGTGATGCTATTTCAAAAATCACTGTAAAGTCCTTATAAAATATGTCCCCTTAGGTAGATCAGTATCTCTTCAGAAACCATGCTGGATCTTCATCACATGGTTCTTCTCTAGCTGTCGCACTTGACTGTCCCTAATTAGTGCTCTCCCACTGCTGAAGCCTTGTCTTTAGGTCAGAATATTTTTCTTCCTTTTCTAGTTACCTTCTTAAATATGAATTTCATGTCCGACTTTCTGTGCCGCATTGATTCCTTCATGGGAAGATTCTCTTTCCAGGGAGATATCTGTAAAACTTTGTATTAAACGTTGTATGCCAAGATCCTTTAGAAATCTAGGCGATGTTGAAATTAGAAACTCAACTACAAAACTATCTCTTATAGTGTAATCTGCATTTCTTCTTTCCTTGAGAGACCCTGTTTTTTTACATGCTAGAGTTCAACTGTTCACTCTTCTTTTGTGACTATGTAGGCAAATTCTCAGTCTACCTGCTCTGTCCTTATCCTTCTCATCTGCCAGAAGAACAAACTGACTCTTTCAGTGACTTTCTTGTTTCTTTAACCTCTCTCTTTTTGGGGCACTATATTGCAAACCTCTGTACAGTACTCCCATTGATTTCAATGAGTGCTCATTCATGGAGAGACTGCTCCTAACTCTCACTCTTCCATCATTCTGCATCTCTGATTTTTCTGTTTTCTTTACTTTTCACTTTTTTTTACGTCAATATCTATAAATAAGCCTTTTTAATCACAATAAAACTTAATTTAAAGAATATTTCTGTGAAGTCCTCTGGTTTGGCTGCTTCCTCATTCCTATGTTCTAAGTCAGTGGTTCTTAACCAGGGGTACTCAGGGGTACTCTTCCGGGCACTCAACTCATCTAGATCAGTGTTTCTTAACCTGGGGGTTGCAGGTCCCAAGGGGGTCATGGGATGGGTTTGGGGGAGTTGAAAGAGCAGGGCCAGCATTAGGGGGTGGCAAGCAGGGCTTCAGACAAGGCACACAAGTGAAAAACAGGTTCAGGTATTGCACTGAAATAGGAGTACAATATCTATATTCCAATTTATTTTCTAATTACATGGTAAAAATGAGAACGTAAGTCATTTTTCAGTAGTAGTGTGCTGTGACACTTCTTTGTATTTTTATATCTGATTTTGTAAGTAAGTAGTTTATAAGCGAGGTGAAACTTTGGGTACACAAGACAAATCAGACTCCTGAAAGGGACACAGTATTCTGGAAAGTTTGAGAACCACTGTTCTAAGTGATGTAGGTGCCAGAGTCCCACTTTCTAGCTGATTTAAGCACTTTGGGTTCCTAAATCCCATTGAAAGCAAGTGGGACTTAGGTTCGTAAGTGATTTAGGATTAAATTTTCCAATGTGTTTAGGTAGGATTTTTAGAAGCACCTAAACAGATTAGCCTTAAATTCTCTGGAAAATCTGGCCTCTGGGCACTCTTTAAAAAGCTACCCTGTATCTCTTTGCTGTATATCAATCAGACAGACCGAGAACAGATACAGATCTCATTATGCTTGTGTAATGCCACTACAATAAATGTTGCTGCTGTTCCAGATTTATACAAGTATAATGGAGCTGTATCTTGCCTTTTTGGATTTGCATTGAACTGAAACATCTGGGATGAGCAATTCCTATCCTAAAAATTGTGGATTTGGGGCTAGGGAAGGGGAGCTGAGTGTCTACATTTCAGATGGCTATTTGGTGTGATATTGAGGAGTCTGAGTCCAGTTCTGTTCCCATTGAAACCAATAACAAAATGTCTATTAACTTCAAAGTTTCAGGCTCTGTATGTACAACTGCAGTGAAACACAGCTCCTGTGGTAATTATGAACTTGAGTTTGAGAATATTCCCAAGTCAAAGTATGTGGGCTTCTTCCAGAACCCACATTCCATTGGCTTCCAATGGGATTTAGGAGCCTACATGACTTAAGCACTTTTGAAAACTTTTTATGTAGGCTCCTAAGTCACTTAGAACATGGTAAAAATTTTAAGAGTGATAATACACCAGTTTGTTGATGGGGGGGGGGAAGTGTACATTTAAGATTTGTACTTTTGAACTGAATACTAAGTCTGAAGAACTGAATTGTGGGGATGAAGACCCACCTGAAATCCCACTGAAGTGAAATGGACTCCACATGGAGGTAAGAGTGAGCATGCCTCTGAAGATCCCTTAGCTGGCTGGGGAACTTTCTGTTAGTTCTCCCCTGCCCCATTTTTGTTCAGGTGATGTTGATGTGCACTCCCACTGTACAATCAAATGAGTTTAAGAAAGAGGACCTTTGAGTGCTGCCTTCCAGAAGCAGTAGCACTGTTACAGTAACAATGCTGGGTTAATTTGCAAGGAACTTTGCAAACTTTTAGCAGGGGACAGATTCTCTGCCTTTAAGAAACCAGCAAAAAAAAATATTATTTTAAGTGTGTTTGAGGCCAGAACATGCCCCACTCATGTTCAACATTATAGCTCAAGCAAAAAACTTACCACTCCCTCACACAGCTTCTCAATGGTAGCATGAAATAGCAGTCCTTACATATAGAACTCTTACTTCCTCTCTTTCCCTTAACTGGGCATTTCTTGGTCAAATCAGTTAGTTTGTTGTGTCACTTCCTAAGACTCTTGAATACAAGTTATGTCCCCCTGCCCCTTGCTACCTATGTGATGAAAGCCTCTGTCTCTTCTCATTAAAAGTATCGTAAGGTGTTGAACAGATTTTAGGCATCCGTAATGATCAACCTTAATGTTCCTCTTTGAAAAAACCTTTCCGTAATAAGAATGACACTCTCAATGGTGATTTCCCCTCCTCCTCCCATGTCTAAACTCTGAAAAATAAAATAATATATGAATAAAATCTTAACCTAGGTGAAGCAGAGTTGTGACCCACCCAACAGGAGAAATGCCAGAGACTCCATGAAGTCCACTATGGACTTAGCAGTTGCTATTGATTTTATGTAAATGGTGCTCAGATATTACGGTAAGGGATGGCAGATAGATAGATAGTAAATGTTTTTACCTCTCAGTTGTTGGCGTGAAAAGGTAGTTCTTAAGATGTTAAGTGTCAAATAACTGTATCTCAAAAATACTGAAACGTACAGTCTAGAGAAATGAGAAATGGTTTGAAACAAATCTTAATTGTGTTTATTAATGCCCATTCAGGGATGCAACTCCCACTATTTTAATCACCTGGTTCTTTGCCAGGCCTTGGGGAACACTGCAATTGAAGACAACCAAAATAATCAGAATTATTAAATACATTTATTGTTAAAGAAAAATTTAATCAGAATATAATGTTACTTCAGATAGAATCTCTTCAGTATGTCTCTCCGTCACAGAGAGCTTTTGAGAGAAGGGTACATACTGTATTCCCAAAATCAGTAGTCAGTCCAGTGAGCTGTAGCTCACGAAAGCTTATGCTCAAATAAATTGGTTAGTCTCTAAGGTGCCACAAGTACTCCTTTTCTTTTTGCAAGTCCTGTCTTGGTGAATCAGAGAACTAAAACAGTATATAGATGGGCAAAAGAATTTCTTTAAAGACAGGTGAATCCTGTTTGGTTTATCATGGATAACATAAGCAGGCAATGGTGAGTAAACTTAACTGTGTCCTGTGAAACAAAAGCGTATATAAATTCAGTTTCTTAAGAGAAACCATTCAAGGAGCTGTCCTGGGATATTCAAATGTATGAATATTAAGTATCTTAAATTCAAATTCAGTCCCACTATTTCTTTCTCTTTACTAATGGTAGATTGTCTCCTTTCTAGGAATACCCATGCTAAACCACTTTGGTATTTAACAGGAGAAGCTGATAAGTATTTTAAATTCCAACAGCATTCCAATATCCCATTAAAATCAAGAAAACGTTAAATCTAGTTCCTTGGCAATGCTGTCACCAACTTGATGTGCTAATCGGGCATGTCGTCATAGTGCATAATCAGTGCTAAACAGGACAATTGCTTCTCGATGCTGTACTGTGGCTTTTTTCCTTTGAGTCTTTTTTTGAAGCTTGCTTGCAGAGATGAACAGCATGAGCTATACTGTCATCCTTTCATTGGCTTTACAGTTTTGGTTGTTTTGGTCTTAGTAACAGCTTCATCTTTGCAGTTTAATTTAGTCTATTTAATGCCTATGCAGTAAATTTCTGCAATTTCTAGGACCCGGCTAGGTGGGAGGGTCCTGGGGTGCTGCAGCCCAAGCCTGAACATCTACACCACAGTTAAACAGCCCCATAGCCAGAGCACTGCGAGGCCAAGTCAGCGGTCATGGGCTAGCCGGGGGTGTCTAATTGCTCTGTAGACGTGCCCTCTGAGTTTGGTAAGGAGATTGTTTTAGTATTGGCAGCTATTTAATTCCCCAATTAATATAAACTATACTTAAATTGCTCCTTGTACTAGTAATGAGCCACAGCAAGGTCACTGGATTCCATGCTGGTACATGAAGCATATTACTATTTACATAGCCATGATATTAGAAAGTTATTACATTAGAAATTTTCTATTTAGATAAAATATTTGCAAATATCCATCTCAAAAGAAACTGGTGTCATCTTCAATCATGTAAGAAATAAGCAAACAATTGAAAGGAAATATGAGTTAGCTAGAAAGAACCAATGTCTTCTGTAAAACGTATCGCAACATCAGTGTTTTTCTTCAGGTTTGACAGTTTTACACTGCTTATACAATTTAATTTCAGTAAGAAAATTCTTTAGCACCTTTTTGCGTAGGTTTTAAATGAGAGGCTTTGTCTTGACAAAGGAGGGTAAAGGAACGCCCACTTTTGTAGTGTTTTATGACACTAACAAAATAATACAATTTGCTCCTAAACAGAATATCTTTGTTCTTTTAAAGTCATGACTCTTTCTAAAACATAATTATCTTACCAAAAAAAAAAAATTCCCCCAGGTGAGATCATGTCTATACTAACTGGCATTTTATACAAAAAATGTGTCCAGTGCTTTGATTAAAATGCCCCAGGTTTGCTTTTTGACCAAGATGGTCCTTGGATTTGGACCCTGCTTTTTGTTTTAGTTGCAAGTTGTAAATATACTGCTTTTTTGTAATATATTTACAACTTGCAACTAAAGACTTCTCTTATGTTTGATACAAAGCACAATAACCAATACTTGTATATGTTCTGAAAACATAGCCTAAAAGCAAATAGTAAAGAAAGTTAAAGTAATAGTTAGAAGTTGAATCTCCCAGCCTATATAATCCACACTTGGGTGTTTTATGGCCTAGGGTATTATCTTCTGGAGAGCCTGTTGCTAGATGAGAGACAGCAGATTTCATTGAAGTGTCTTTAAATTAGCCTGACAGTTTATGTAATATGTAATTAGTGCAATAAGGATGTGGTGTTATATACTCCAAGCATTGTGTATGTAAAAATAATAGTAGATATCTCTTATAATCCAGTAAAAGCATGGTAAATTTGTACTGACCTAACATTATAAAAATACATTTTAATTTATTAATCATTTTTGGATCAGTATTGAGGTTTCTCACTGCCAGTGAACACACTAAAGCCTGCATCCCGCAATGAACGGTGTTGGGCAAGAACCATGCATCTACTTAGAATCCCACTGATGTCAGTGTAGCTCCACGCAGGTGCTGAGGTCCCTTTCACAGATCTCACTGCAGGATCGAAGCTCAAGCATTTTCCTTCATAAACAAGATGTAAGCTTCACAGAATAAGCTGTAGCTATGTTTAAAAACTTTAATAAAAAAGTACTGAAACATAAGTTTTATGGCTAGCGTCTGTTCCCTTATCAGTTAGTTACTGCTCAAGTGTGAAGACGGGATGACTGATCCTTGTTGACAAAAAGGAAGCTGGGCTGGGCGGAAGGAATTCCAATTTTTATTTTTAATTTTATGAAATTAAACAGCCATCAATAAGAACGTGAACTAGCCATCTATAAATATATTGTGCAAGACTGTATATTTTTGGTCCACTTCTTAGAACTTACTGAACGTAAAGTTAGGCTCAAATTGTTCCCAATATAAATTGAACAATTTTTATTTATAACCATTTTGCATCAATTTCAATGGTTTCCACTGTCACAGAGATATTCTAAAAATTCCCTAAAATGACCTCTGTGTTATTTTCCAGCCCTATTTCCTGCTGTTACATTTCCCTCTGCTTCATATGCGTTTTACTTATTTATGGCTGCTTCTTCCCTCATCTCACCATTCTCTTTTGTAGATCTGGGGGAGTCTAACCACCCTGAATGTCTCTACCCTATTACTTCTAGTCAGATATAGTTTATTCCAGTGGCTCTCAACCTTTCCAGGCTACTGTACCCCTTCAGGAGTCAGTTTCAATGAGTATTTTGACTAGAGTAATTTTGAAATTGTTGAAATATTTCACTTTGACAATTTGGAAATGAAAAATCCAGTTGCCTGGTTAAAAACAATTTTTCATTTAAAAATTGAAACTGATTTATAGTATCTTAAAAAAGAAAGGAAGGAAAAAAGAAAACAAAGTTTGTAAACTATCAATGTTGAGTGACCCAACCAACTTATTTTTATAATATATGTAATTTTGGGGGGGGGGTTTAAGTTTGTGAAAACTTTTGAGATTGACTTTTTCTCCTTCAGCAATTTTTTTTTGTATCTCGAGTATCTCCCCCCCCCACCCCCAGCTGTTCTTAACTCATTAGAAAGTATGTTATATTCAAGGACAATTACGTAGATTGTTCAGATTTCTGCTCTTTTCAGTTCTACTCTGATTTCCGCTGTGACCCACCCTACCGAGAGACTCTGGACTAGATTCACAAAGGGACTTGGGTGTAAGCATCACAATGCCTAACTTTACCACAGGACAATCACAGGAATAATGCTGCAATTCACAAAGCCTGAGTTAGGTGCCTAGGCTCCCTGTACAATGAATGGGGAGAGTGAGGTGCTTTAGACTGAGACTCACAAAAACCAACACTCTAGCTGGGGAGCCAACTAAGCAAACCAATTGGAGATGCTGACAACGAGGGTGTGTTCTTAGCTCTGGACCTATCTCCTCTTTCAATCCACAGCCAGGAACCCCACTCCTGGAGTCAGGCAGCTTAAGGTACCTAAGACTCTTTCTTGTGAGAATGAATTAGGTAAGTGCCTCACTCTACACACAGTGGCGGGAGGAGGAGACAGTGGTGGTGGTGCCCACCTTACAACTTTTAGCCCAGTTGTTAGAGCGCTTGCCTGGGATGTAGGAGACCCCAGGTTCGATTCTCCCCTCTGCCTGAGGGGAGAGGATTTGAGCAGGGGCCTCCTACCTGCCAGGGGAGTCTTCCGTCCATTGAGCTATGGTGTATTCTGATGTGGGGCTCCCTTGGTCTCTCTCTTGTTGAAGCTGTTTCACTGTGGATAATTAGTCAGTCATTGGAGCAGGGGGGCTGGGTCCTGGGTCTTCCACCTTCCAGGTGAGTGCCATAACCATCAGGCTTCAGAGTCCTTCCCTCTCTCTTCCGCTCCCTCACCCCAGTGACAGTTTGTTTATTTATTCACAGTGGGACAATTTCAACAGGAGAGACCAAGGGAGCCACACATCAGAATATCCCATAGCTCAGTGTTTGGAGCATTCTCCTGAGAGATGGCAGATCCCTATTCAAATCCGTTCTCCCCCTCAGGCAGAGAGGGGAATTGAACCTGGGTCTCCTACATTCAATGAGCATGCCAATCATTTGGCTAAAAGTTATAAGATGGGCATCACCACCACCATCAGTCAGATTTTGAGTAGGACCAGATCTGGTAGGCAGCCTCTGCACATGCCTACTCGATTGGCCTCTGCATGCGAGATAGGTGGCAAATGCCTCTCTTCTTCTGGTTCAGTGGTCCTTGCGCACTCTCGCTAGGAGCTGAACATAAAACTCAGAGTTAATGGGCTCTGGTGGAATGCCCTTATTGTAAGAGGAGAGTTACAACATGGCCAGGCATAGGTAAAAACAGAGTAATGGAAAATGCTGGTGGTTCCATATTACATAAACTGTCAGGCTAATTTAAAGACACTTCAATGAAATCTGCTGTCTCTCATCTAGGGGAGAGCGGCAGAAGTTTGTAGCCGTGTCCATTACTACTGCCCGTTATGTTGGCTTCTGATCCAGGTACAATATATTTTGAGTCTTAAACACTGGGCTACTTGCATTATGTCCTTCAATCCATCTTTCATACATTTATGTATCTCGGAACTTTGCTAGTCAGCCTGTAGTCTAGATCTGTAATGAACACTGACTTCTGCAGCAGGGGTAAGGAAAATCTTTTCTTATAACATCCATCATAATGCCACTACAGCATCCAAAAAGTTTTTGTTCTTACTGAAGATTACAAAACCATTGAGAAAGTAGCCTTAATTATTGTCAAATTTCTGCCTCCATTCAGATCTACATGTGTCAGCAAGGGCCCTAGAAAAGTTTGTGGTGGGGTAGCTGCAGTTATTAGGGAAAGTTCATTGCTGGTGAAATTTTACTCTGGCTTTAGACTGTATCCTAGAACTGAGGTTGCTTTAACAAAAGTATAGTACAAGGTGGCTCAGGGGCAGATTTTAAGTCAATTATTAGGAATATATCTATGGCTTTTAAGACACATTACAAGCCTTTCAGGCTGTCCCCTGAGGAGGTTACATACTAATTTGTCTCCTAAGGTGCTAGTTTATCATCTTAGAAAAGTAATTTATAGATGTAATTCTTCCACTCTACTCAGCATGGATAAGGCCTCAACTGGAGTATTGTGTCTAATTCTGGACACCACACTTCAGGAAAGATGTGGACAAATTGGAGGTAGTCTAGAGGACAGCAAAAAAAATGACTGAAGATCTAGAAAACATGACCTATGAGGAAAGAGTGGAAAAAATTGAGTTAGTTTCGTCTTGAGAAGGCATTACTGAGGGGGGACATAACAATCTTCAAGTACATAAAAGGTTGTTACAAAGAGGAGAGTGTTTAAGTTGTTGTTCCCCTTACCCGCTGAAGACAGGGCAAGAAGTAATGGTCTTAAATTGCAGCAAGGGAAATTTAGGTTACATGTTAGAAAAACTTCCTAACTATAAGGCTGGTTAAGTACTGAGACAAATTACCTAGAGAGGCTGTGGAATCTCTATCATTGTAGGTTTTTAAGAACAAGTCAGACAAACACTTGTCAGGGATGATTTAGATCATACTTTGTCCTGCCTCAGTGCAGAGGACTGGACTAGATGACCTATGGAGGTCCCTTCCAGTTCTACATTTTTATGTCTCTCTAATTCTATGCTGTCCCCGGTAGATTCCTTCGGTTCCAGAGATCAGGGCTGCCCTACAATCCATGGCCCCTTTTTTGTGATTGCTTGCCTGAATTGCCAGGCCATAATACAAATCCTAAACTATGAGTCTTGATCCTACGAATTATTAAGCACCTCCTGTAAGTCAATAATCATCTTTAGTCCTTTGTAGGAGAGACAACATGCGATTGTAGATGCCTAAAGTTAGGCACTTAAAGTTTTATATGTAGACATCTAAATAAGTAGCCTAATTTTCAGAAGTGCTGAGACCCACAACTCCCATTGAAGTCAATGGAGCTACTTGCAAAGCTAAGCACTACTCTGCAGTTTTTCAAAGCTCCAAGTTCCCCTTCTTGTTTCCCATGCTTTTTGAGCTTGTGAATAGACATTTTAGTACATGAATAATCTTTGTGGTTTTAATCTTTTTCAGGAAATCTTTTGCCTTGCAATTCTTTGTGTATTTAAAGTTCACTAGGGATTATTTAAATAGTAAACAAATACTCTCCTTCTCCCCATTTCCTATTTAATTTAAAGCCTGCCTGACAAGCCCTATAAAGGATTGTCATAGTAATGTCCACTTAAAAAATGGACATTTACTTTATGGTACCTGCTCATCAAGGAAATGTGTGAGGGCTACAAAAGACAGAAGCCTTGTTTATATAGATCAGTATTTATGAGAGAGCCCATCTCTCTTATTTCACTTTCCAGACAGATTTTTGAAACTTTTTTTTGGAGGGGAGGGGGTTATGTCTGTCTTTAATTATGCAACTTTTTTATGTATTTCTGTAATTTAGATTATTAATCATATATCAATGCCATAGTTATTAATAATCTATTCTAGTTCTGGGCAAAATCCTGGTCCGTTGATGACTCTGGGAGTCTTGCTGTTTTTAGTAGGACCAGAATTTTCCCCCCTCAATACTTTAGGGCTATTAAATTTTCAAGCAAACCAGGACAATTCTGAAATATAAACATGAAGTTGCTTCATTCCAGTTGGATGTTCTGACTAGAACTGCCTATCTTCTCCGCACTATTCCAGCCTTCCATGCCATATATGCATTACAAACAGCTCTACCAAACCTGGATTTTTATATATAAATGTGGAGGAGTCAGACATCTAATAAAATGAATATTTAAGATTTTATGGTTGTAGATCAGTTTAGATAAGTGTGTTTTTGAAGCACATGAAATGTAATATATTGCCTAGTATGACTGGCCAATACAGAATTTGAGAAAAACACTGAGTGGTATTACCAAAAAGCAAAAACAACTTTGGTGTCCAATAATGGGTGACATAGAAGGAGCAGCTGTACTATGACAGTGGTTGAAGAAGTAAAGGGCCGTTTTGCTATGCAAGGGCCATTCAACACCACATTGTTTTTCTGGCCACTTGCTCCTGTCATTCAGATTAGTATTACAGTAAATGTTAAAACAATGCCACTTGATACAGGAGCTCTGGGTATATTTAACTGGATTTATGACAGTTCATTGTCAAAATGCTTTGAGGGACAATTGCAGTTACTATTTATGCCTTTTAAGCAATCTAAGAACACAATCACTACGTTGTTCAATGTATTTAAGGGTTTTTTTTAAATCTCCGACTTCTACTTCTAAACCATCTGGATACATTTATTCCTGGAGGAGACGGTAGCATTTCATTTATAACGCTCTGTGGTTGAGCCTCAGTATGAAGACAGTGAGGCTGCACCAGCACAAATAAGAACAGGATTTGGTCCATTTTCTTCATACCCTTGTATTGGCACAGAAGAGGAGAGAAGCAAGGACACTGAGTGAGAGGACCAGACGCTCTGAGCATCTGCGGCTGCTAGCAGCACTAGAGCTGACAGAGGATGACCGTTCTATTTTGCAGCAACTTTTGAGGCTTCACAATTTTGGTTCCACGCTGAAATGAAGACAAAACCTGTTGAATGTTTTCATGGAAAAAGAATGAAATGTCCACTTCTGAATCTAAAACCTGAGGCTTTCAATTTGGGAGGAAGTGTCAAAATGTCAGTAGGTAGGCCTCGTGGTTAAGCACTTTCCTGGGACACAGGAGACCCTGGTTCAGATCCCAGTTATGCTTGATTCCAAGTACTGACGCTTTCCTCCCAGAGCATTCTCGTTCAGGCTGGACTTGAACTGGGGTCTCCCACATTCCAAGCGTTTGTGTCACTATTGTATTTCCTCCTCCCTCATCCTGGACCCGAAAAACATCTTGACAAAGTTTTCGTTGAAACAGAAATGTCTCTGTGAAAAGTTTTGGCTTCAAATTTCATTTCTTTGAAAATGTGTAGTGCTGGATTAGTAAGGGCCAGCAGATGCACAGGTTGCATTCAAGAGGACTCTGTCAGTATTGCAGCCACTGGCGGTGGTGGGGCTGCTATTCTTTCCCTGGAAATTGCTTATGCTCCTCTTGTTCTGTTGTTGGTAGCTGAGTTTAAATTTTAATGTTTGTGTTTAATGCTGGGGGTTTAATCCCACGCAGTATAGGCGCAGTGTGTTGTATGTATAACAACATGGTAAAAATTTAATGAGCAGAACGGGGCTCTCGGCGTGCCCCGATTCTGTGTGAATGACCATCCTGCTGCGTAGCTACCAAGTTACTTTTGTCTGGTGGCAGACATGAGGATTAAGAGAGAAGTGCTTACATAAGCCCTTCATTTGTTGAAGTCCTCTATCTAATGCTGATTTGCCAGACACACTCCTTTTCTGCCAATGCCCCATTCCGCTTTTACCCTCTGAATAAGGGAAAAGGCTTGCATGGACCTTAGTGCTTATTGTTCATTGCTGAGGCCTACACCAAGTACTGGCTCTGGACCTTCCTTTGCACACTTTCGTATCCGTACTTGTGCTGGGGTGCAAAAGCTGGAGCACAGTTTGCTTCTCTCACTACATGTGGACTCTCAGAACCCAGATCTATTTGCCCATCAATTTCTTTTGTTTTCTTGTGGTACAGAGAGATTGAGATTTTTCTTTTTGCTTTTAAATTTGATACAAATGTGAGTGGCACGTAGAGCATGGCAGCAGCAGACTGACACAGGGCAGCAGAGTTGGAACATATTACTAGGCTCAGCTGGGATTACATTACAAGGCTCAGGTCTCTCTAAATCAGTGCATTCTTGCCTTCTGTTCTAGTCTCCACAGGCAGTGTTAACATGGTGTTCTTCTGAGAGTTGCAGTTTTTGTATGCTGGGCTTAGGTTTGAATTTCTCTAGTTTGGTTGGGGTTTCTTTGGACACTTGGACCAGATTTTCAAAATTTCAGGCATTTGCAATTGGGCACCTAATATGCACATGCAATAGCTGTGATGCATGTGCAAGACAGGTAATGGGGCAATCAAATGACCAGTTACACATTTAACTGGTGCACACAATGGTGTACGCAATTTGCAGGTGAAGAACTGTGAAAAATCCGGTTCTTTTGAAGTTTGGAGAGCCATTGTGATTAGGTCTTCGTGATTTTTAAATGGAAAAATGTAAGTCCACAGTGGCAATAGGGTGATAACTTAGCAGAGATATCACAGTGGTGTTAGACTCGGGGTTCTTAATTGGCAGTTTGCGTGAATCATCCGGCAGTTTTGGTTCACAGGGCTCCTATCCGTTGCATTTATTTGGAGTTTCAGGTTTGAACCTCAGAACTCAAAGCAAAATATGGTGAAAATCCCACTGAAAAACTTCAAATTTGTAATTTTATATTGCCACAATTCTTCGCTCCACTCCCAACCGCTGAGTCCAGGCAGCCACTTACCATTTGTGGCATTGGTTGTTCTGCTTCTCTCTCCTGTGCAAGCAAGAGAAGGGCAAAACGCTCCTGCACATGCCCAAGAATGCCATTTTTGGGGGGCTGCAGGCCTGCCATGCCGCGGCTGCTTTCTGCGCTGCATTCCTGTTGCGTACCAGCCAATACACTGTTGCCAATCTTCCATCTGTTGCTATTAGGTTATGGCCACCCAGGGCTGCCTGCATATCTTAGTCCCTAATGCCATCTCCTTGAAGTGTCTGGACATCCATAATCTAAAAAAGAAAAATAATGAATATTAGTTCTTCTCTCTGCCTGCTCCTATGATACCACATTTCCCTGCCCATCAACATTCATAGTTTACTTCTGTTATTTCCAAGATAAGTGTTTTCTGACTCCTGATTTTCCTGAATATTTCTTTACATAATAGCACCTCTGAATACAAATATCATCCTAATGTGAATATGTGTCTGTTTGCTAATCCTTAGAGGATCTGGGTGAATAACTTCAGGCACGCTATTATAATGAAAATATATTATACAACCACCTGGTCTGCAAGACCCTCCTGTAGGGCGAGACTCTGATCTCATTTGTGCTGGTGTAAACCCAAAGTAACACTATTGTAGGCAATGGAATTACTCCAGATGTACACATGGAGTCAGAATGTGGCCTATAGGGTACTCCAGCACAATATTGATTGAGTCTTTAACACTTCGTTACCGAACTAGCGATGATGATGATTTTAAAATGTTTTTGCTCTTCTGAATTTTTTTATTTATGTATTTTTTGCTACTCATATTTTATATTATGAAGAAAAAAAGTAAAAAAATGAAAACATCTTTAAATTATGAAATTTGGCTAATTGACTTTTTAAAGACCAAATTCTGTCCTTGGAATGTGGTGGCCCATATGCTGTGCTGACTTCAAGTCCAATAAATGCATACACCAAATTTTGCCCTTCAGTTACCACTATGCAATGCTCTGGGGATGTAAGTCAGGGCAAAATTTGGTTCACTCACTTCAGTGAGGTTGCACTGGGTATAATTTGGAGCAGAATTTGACCCACACTGTTTTCCTGCTGAGACAGAACCTGTTTAGATTAAAAGTGTGCAAATCAGCTATTAATCATTAAATGGATAATACAAATCCCAATTCTTTTGACTAACACCACATCATGGGAAAGAGCTAATGTTACCATGTCTTGCATTCTAACTGGCTTTATATGCTTTGGACAACAAAGAGGAGAAGATAACAGTGGACTGAGTTGCTGCTTCTTCTGCAGTGCTCTGGTCCACACTAAAGATTAGATCAACCTAGCTATGTTGCTCAAGACTGTGGAAAAACTCCCCCTTAGCATTGCAGTTAGGTCAACCCAACTCCTGATGTAGATAAAGCTAGATCAACCTAGCTACTGGCTCTTGGAAAGGTGGATTAGCTATTCGATGGGAAAAAACCCTTTCCGTCAATATAGGAAGCATCTATGCTGCAGAGGCCACACTAAGTTGATGGGAGAATTCTGGCATGTTTTAAAAACATGCTTATTGTTTTTGTATAATTACGTTGTGGTCCTAAAAAAAAAAATGTTGCCACCAAATGTCTCCCAGATTTTGATGTGAAAAGGTTTATTTTCATGGGTGTGAAATAGGCTTCCAGTGGACTTCATCTCCCTTCATGATCCTGCTGTATCCACTTGGGTGAAGTAAACCGATGCCCCTCAGCCTGTCCACAAACTTTCTGTTGCAATCTGTCCATTCCCTGCTCCTATGTATATCTTGTTTATATAGTTGACTATGCTCCAGTTGATCATTACATCAGCAAAAGCCTTTAAGTAAAGCTCAGCCTTTTTAGGACCAAATGCTGCTTTTGTTCAAGAATAAATCCTGAGTAACTCCACTGGTATAATTGTAAAAAGAAAAGGAGTACTTGTGGCACCTTAGAGACTAGCCAATTTATTTGAGCATAAGCTTTCGTGAGCTACAGCTCACTTCATCAGATGCATACTGTGGAAAGTTTAGAAGATCTTATTATATACACACAAAGCATGAAAAAAACCTCCTCCCACCCCACTCTCCTGCTGGTAATAGCTTATCTAAAGTGATCACTCTCCTTACAATGTGTATGATGATCAAGTTGGGCCATTTCCAGCACAAATCCAGGTTTTCTCACCCCCCCTCCACACACACACAAACTCACTCTCCTGCTGATAATAGCTTATCCAAAGTGACCACTCTCCTTACATTGTGTATGATAATCAAGGTGGGCCATTTCCAGCACAAATCCAGGGTTTAACAAGAACGTCTGGGGCGGGGGGTAGGAAAAAACAAGGGGAAATAGGCTACCTTGCATAATGACTAAGCCACTCCCAGTCTCTATTCAAGCCTAAGTTAATTGTATCCAATTTGCAAATGAATTCCAATTCAGCAGTTTCTTGCTGGAGTCTGGATTTGAAGTTTTTTTTGTTGTAATATAACAACTTTCATGTCTGTAAGCGCGTGACCAGAGAGATTGAAGTGTTCTCCGACTGGTTTATGAATGTTATAATTCTTGACATCTGATTTGTGTCCATTTACTCTCTTACGTAGAGACTGTCCAGTTTGACCAATGTACATGGCAGAGGGGCATTGCTGGCACATGATGGCATATATCACATTGGTGGATGTGCAGGTGAACGAGCCTCTGATAGTGTGGCTGATGTTATTAGTATAATTGTGATGCTGTTCTTTCACACTGTTGGAACTGAAAGCAGAATAATGTCCTTGACCTGTTTTGTTGTTGTTTTGCATTTGGAGCAGAACAAAGGACTTTGCAGTCAAAATTACTTCAACAAACATGGATATCTTAATTAAAAAAAAAAGTCCTTTAGTAATCAGGAGTGGAAATAATGTGGCATAAGAAAGCTTTGGTTCCAGTTAGGATTATATATAAAAATTACTCATGTGGGCATCTAGTGATTTCTTTTTTCCAGTGGAATGTGCACTGTGTATGGGAATGAAACTGTTTGATACAGCAACATCAAAAGCAAGAATTCACAAGCTGTGAATTCATATAACAGCTGAAAGGCAACATTAAAGAGATTGTGTGTAACCGATGAATGCAGAGGTGGAAACAGGGCCGATCCCTGCGCCATAGACAGAAAATCCCCCATCATATAGAACTTCATTTTGGCTGTGGTAATGGGGCTCTCTTTAAAAATCTCTGCTCATATGTCTTGACACCAGTAAAGCATTGGGAGGTGGCTTTAAAACCCATGCACTTCCACTGAATCAAGGTGCGAATCAGCACAGAATTGATCTCATCACACTCAGTCTGGTAAGTTGCTGATATTGCCATGCTAAATGGCATCTGAGTCAAAAACTGAGGGGGGGAAAACGTAGAGAGAAATTCATGTTATGGGCCAGATTTCTTTGTTGGCACAACTTTTAGTGGCTTCAACGCAATTACACTGAGAGATGAATATTTCATATTTTGGCCCATTATAACTATTTTAAGAAAGATGTTCCATACAGAAGAACATTAATATTTAATCTTTCAGCTGTCAAGATTTCACACATTGGGAAATGCTCTCAAGTCCGTGGAATTAATCTGAATTTGCTCTGCTTAAATGGACAGAATCTAGCCCTTCTAATTGAAAATTTAATAAAATTTTCATTAACAGGGATGATTTGATGCTTAATTATAACTTGTAATGCTTTTTGTGTGTGTTGCATGGAAATCACTAAGGAAGTGCCAAGTATTATCTTTCTTTATAATGTGGTGTTAATGTAGTTGCATAGAAAGTTGTGTAAATGGCCAGTGAGTAAAATATGCTTTGTTTAGTTGTTCAGTAATACGTACGCCTTTTTTGTTTGACCTTTTTTTTCTCTCCTTTCTTTTAGTGGCTTTCTTGCAGGAGGAATAGTGTAGCTTTTGAGAGCATATCTTGAGTCTGTTTTGCACTTTCATGTATAGGCACAAATGAGAAATGTAATTTAATCCCTACAGGGTAAATTTTACCCTCAGACATGAAGCTGCAACTCCCATTGATTTTAATGGTAGTTATATGTCTATACTGGGGCATAGTCTGGCCTGCTGTGCAAAAGGAATTTAAGGATCCTACCTACACTGTCTACAGATGAGAACACTGAAGTGCAGTGAAGTTAGGTGACTTGACTGAAGATACACCGCAAGTCAGTAGCAGGGAATCCGAATACGAGGTGCTATTCGATGACTGGGACTTCTAGGTGCTTATGCAATTCTAACAAAAAAAATAGTAATGATAAAATCTGAATATTAGTCCTGTGCTGCAGCCACCCTGTCTATGCATAACGTACCTTGCAACATCCTGTTATAGTTCTAAAAGTCTTTAGAATTGTGAAATTCTAGTATTGGCGACAGAGGTCTCCCCTATACTAAAGCATGTATTTACACGGGGTGGGAAGGTGGGGTGCAGAGCTCCCACAGTATTTCCATTGTGGGGTGTGATAGCCCCCTATTGCCCCGGTTCTGCCACCCCTGTGCGATAGTGGATTTTTCTGTAGTGCAATATCCTCAGGAATATAATTGTATTGGAACAACATAGTCTACACACACATTTCTGGGTGAGCTGTTTCCTCCAGTTTAGATTTAATGCAGACCATATTCAAATTCTAAGATGTTTGTTTAGCATTTGGTATTCAGCACTTTGTATTAGATGAGACGAAACCCTGCATTTAAATTATTCAGTGTCTATGGTTGATGAAAATTGTCAATCACCTTCCAGCATATTTAACCAATCCTAAAGGATGCTTACAGGTGCAAAAAGGCACAGCCAATTACATGTATAGATTATTGGTTTTGTCGCTGCTGAGTGACTCTGAGGCTTTGCTTGCCTTCTGATGTATTTGCAGACTGCACTGTTGACAGAAATCAGTCCTTCAAATATTAGGGAAACATTCCATCCCCTCCAAAGCAGCCAGATTAACAATGATAGCAAATATTTCAAAAGCATACATGGCTTATTTTAAATTTATATTTAAAAGTATTGCTGGTATGTACAGCATAAAAGTAAATTTTCAAAGAGAAGATAATTGGAACATTTAAGAGTTTATAAAAGTAACATCATATACAGTTGGGTGTCAGTTTAAGAATTAATGTGTGTTACTTATCAACAGTTCATTCTTTGCTGTGTGTGTAAGGAGAAGAGAGATTATAAATTGTAAAACAAGTTAAGACAAAGAAAAGCCTTGAAGAGTGTATATGGAATGGTGTTAGAAAGGTTTTTTGACTGAGTCTCATTTGTACTTCTCCTCCAGTAGGAAGTCTCACTGTGAATTGAAGGCAAGGAACGAACTGAAAAAAATTTCACTCATATATTCCTTCAATAGTTTAAAGGGATAAAAGCCTCAGAACTATACTAGAGTGCTCCTGCCTTGAATATGCATATTGTGATGCAACAGTACATCCCATTGTTCAGAATGCCAGAAAATCAATTCACAGTGAACATACGCAAATACGGAGGCTTAAAGATACATATAGCTGGTACCTACAAATGTAGATCTCATAATGTGGAGTGTACAAGAGACGGTTACATGCACTTCTGAGATTGCGTTACTGTCCTCCAAGAATACGGGCGGGTGGGTGGGTGTGTGAATCAAATCAGACAGAATCTTAAAAATGGGTAAGGTTTGAGGACAAGGGATGGAAATTTACCTCAGGTAATGTTGTTCCTGCTACCACAACAGAACCCTGGAAATTCTTGGGTGTTAATGAGTGGAAATTATTATAGTTCCCTAGGTGCAAGAGATTGCATTCCCTCCGTGCACCATTAATGTAAGACTGTCACTCCATCTTCTACCCAATGATAAATTTCTGGCCCCACCCACCTCCCAACTACTTGTCCAGCTTCATCAACCATAACTACAGTTTCTCCACCAGTATCAATGTCAAGTCTTAACCAGCTCCTATCCCAACTTCAGTAGTCTTGGGTGTCAGATGATATCCTGCTCTATTTGTGACTTCACTTATGAGGGATGCAGTCAGTTAAAGCTCATTCTGATAAATCTAAGTTCAGACTACACTATCATGCCCCCGTCCTGCTTTTTTGCCTATAGTTTAGCCAGTTAGGACTCGATTCAGAGTCTTAGAGACAGAGAAAGGTACGCCAGTAGGAGTCTACATGGGCTGCACGGTGGGAAGAACCTTCAGAGTGAAATCTGGTTGACCCAAACAGAATAGCTCCTAGGCACTCCGAAGATTAAAAAATGGAGCCACTCTGGAATGATTCTGTTCACCCCATCAGCATCCACAGATGAGCTGGCAACAGAAAGGTGGCTGGCAGGTCATGACACAGCATGGACACCTCTTTTGTCATTCTGTAGGTGGGGATGATCAACCAAGATAAAAAAGCCTATCTTCATGCCATATCCTGGCCTTAAAACCTTTTTCCAAAAAGGAAAGGTTGGGGACTGTGGTAAATGATGAAGTGTCGTTAAGAGATGGTTTATTGAGCACAAATCGGGTAACTGCTCATTTGCATCTAACTGCCAACTTGCTGTCCCATAAGGAGGAGTTTCCTGTAGATTCATAATGGGAGACTTTCATTTGAGTCCATATATGTACTTCAGTCTTCAGACATTGACATCAGTGAGAACATTGTACTTGGACTATGGGAAGAAAATATGGTGCTCAGGGTGAAAGTCTCTTTTCAGATCCACACATCTACCTATATTTCCAAAAGGTGATTTAAGGAATAAATTATGCCCTGCAATCCCCCGACTTTGTCTCTGGTATTAGTGTGAAGAGCAGAAATCCGAAACTACATTTCCCTCCCACATTTCATAGATCTGTATGTTCAAATTTGTGACTGGATTCTGAAACTTTCTATCCGACATCAGCAGTTGTTTGGATGGCAAATACGAAAAATTTAGAACTGGAAAAAGAGTAATGAGGCATTATCTACTCTCAGCTTTTATTTAGAATAAAAGCCTCTTGTGTAAACAGCCTCAGAGGCTTATCCAATTGAGAATTATCTGGCTTATGTAGTTTTTACACATATGTCAGGTTTTAAAAAAAATATAGCAGACGTAGCATTCAGGGAAATCGTGTAGGTGTGTGACGCTCCCTAAAGGACTCTGAATTCCTAAATCAGTGAATAGTAAGTTTTAGTTTGTCTTCTGTGATAGATGTAATGTATTCATGATTTTTAACTTTCAGAGCTTTGTGTGTGAGAGCACAAGAGAATGGAAATAGCTGAGATGGAATAAGTTAAAGTATGTATTGGTCAGATCTATATCCTTCTTAGGATAGAAACTCAGATAACACAGTCAGAAGTCAGGAGGGGACAGAATTATTTCACATAATTATATTGATGTCTGTCTTCTGTATGGTAAGCAGTTTCAATCTTGCAGATTCAACCTAAAATTGTTCATTCCTCATTTAGGCTCAGACCTGCAACACTTTGAAGTCTAGTACATTTGACCCTTACTCACGAGAATAGTATCTTGCTGTCTGGAATGATTCTCAGCTGTGAGTGCCTACTTCAGGGCAGACTGTCAGAAAACATGGCACACATTTTAAAATGGCCATCTGTTCTGTTGGTCAATTTTACCAAGCCAGTAACAAATGTAAACTACTGGATCTCTATACCAGTCTTACCATGAAGTCACAGACAGTCCCTTTAGACTCTCCAGCCTATCTTGTTGCCAAACAAACTGAACTTGTGGTTATAGTCACTTAAACCAAAAATCACACCACCTCAGTTTTCTCCCAGTCCCAAGAGATGAGTTACTTACCCTAGATCAATTGGTACTTGCACCAAAGACACTGCTGGCAGCCAATTCTGTAGTGAACTAACTAAAGGTTTATTAGCTATGAAAAAAATTGAGTTATTGAGAGGTTAAAGCAGGTAATATATATGTACAGGTGAATCTCAATCTGTAACTCCAAATGGTGGCAGTGGTGTAATAAACTGCCCATTTCCCAAGAGTCTTTCACGGTGCCCAGATTGTCTGTCGGCATCTCCATTTTGCCTCTTGTATGCTTCCCTGTAAGAGTCCAAACAGTTCAAAGATGAAGGATCTTTTCCTTTGATGACAGTGCATGAGGAATGCACTTAGAGCAGTCGTTCTCAACCCATGGGCGGGGGCCTCTTGCAGCCCAATCAGCACGCAGCTGCGGCCCATGTGGTATCCTCAAGGCCTTACACGTAGTGTATATATTGTGTGGAGGCAGCCCATGTAACACATAGAGAGCTGATTATGCAGCCCACAATGGTAAATAGGTTGAGAATCACTGACTTATGCTTTGTCTACGCTGGCAAGTGAAAGACAAAACTTTTGTCATTCAAAGATGTTAAAACACACACCCCTGAAAGACACAAGTTTTCTCGACAACAAGTGCCAGTGTGAACAGTGCTTTGTCGGCAGGAGTGCTCTCCTGCCAACAACGCTAACGCCACTGGGGTGGAAGTTTTTTGTCAGCAGAAGAGCGCTCTCCTGCCAACAAACAGCGGCTATGCTGCGCACCTTTTAGCTGCACAGCTGTAGCAGCACAGATGTGTCATTAAAAGCTGCATAGTGCAGACATAGCCTTAGAGTCTTTGACCTCGATCATTACACACAATGACCACTTGCTTTGAAATTAGCCTTTTTCCTGTTAGTTCTTCATTTGCATTCCACAAGACTTCTTTGGGTTATTTAGTTGCAGGGGTATACACAATATAAATGTTTGCTATTACAGCAGGACACAGATAAGAAAAAAACAATGCAAGTAACATTCCACTAGTTTTCATGATGTTTAAACCCCCAGTACACTTATATATTTAACAATCACTTTGATCTACACAAATGAATTGACCTGAATACATTCTACCATGACCTAGTAAGCCAGCATCACAAGAGTGACTGGATCCTGAATACTGTTTAGCATGTTACCAGCAATGTAAAAATGACTGGACATCCCCTGCTGGACTGGATGGACAATAAAAGGCAAATCAAATAACCTTTTATATGGGTATACCTGTGCGTTGAAAATGGGGCTCAAATTGGTCTGGGTCGCGCTGATTCCACGATCCTGTGCTCTTTAAGGCTGTCATCCTCTCCAGAATCCCCACTTGCATATTTTAGTAAGTTTCTAGCCCTTCTAGTAGTGAAAAAAATCTTGAAAATGTGAAATGAGTGTCAATCAACTCAGTGATGCCTTCCTAAATCTTCAGAGAGCCTGAAACAATAGCTATGAGGGATATTATCTGTATGTATCACCCCACTGACTCTGAAAGGCTCCTTGTCAGCCACAGCTCCAGAGAGGTCAAGTTGAAAGGGAATCCTTTTATAAATAGTGGTAGATATTTTCCCTTCTACGATTCATCTTTACTGAAAATTTTATAGGCAATAGGTTTGAAAGGTAGTCTGAATTGGTACTGACTTTTTTGGATTGTGTGGGTACCAAATGATGTGGAGGTACCTTAATTTTTTAAAATTACATAATAACCTTTCTACATCTTTTCAGAGACTATTATTTAATTATATATTTAACAGACGTTATTAAAATTACACCATTGTATTGGAAGACTAAGAAAGGCTATGCCAGAGTTTGAGTAAAATGTTCAAAGTCACTTAGTCACTTTTGAAAACTTTTATCCTGTGGATTTTCAGTCCTGGATACAACCAGATCATCTAAGCCAATACGTTCACGGTCTCTGACAAGGGTTTTGTTAGTGATCATTTTGAATATTTTTGAATCCTTTATACTTCAGTGTTATACTTGGCAGATCCTGATGTTTTTGTGGTTGAAATGTTAAGTTACATTGAATACTGTGGTTTGCAAGTATGCTCATTTGTACTGCATCATACTAGGAACATAAGAAAATAAGAATGGCCATACTGGGTCAGACCAAAGGTCCATGTAGACCAATGTCCTGTCTTCAGAGAGTGGCCAATGCCAGGTGCCACAGAGGGAATGAACAGAACAGGCAATCATCAGGTGACTCATTCCCTGTTGCCCATGCTCAGCTTCTGGCAAACAGAGGCTAGGGACACCATCACTGCCCATCCTAATAGCCACTGATGTTATCTAGTTCATTTTTGAACCTGTTATTGTCTTGGTCGTCACAACATCCTCTGGCAAAGAGTTCCACAGATTGACTATGTGGTGTATGAAGAAATACTTCCTTTGTTTATTTTAAATCTGCTGCCTATGAATTTCATTTGGTGACCCCTAGTTCTTGTGTTAAGAGAAGGAGTAAATAACACTTTCTGATTTACTTTCTCCACACCAGTCATGATTTTATAGACCTCAATCATATCCCCCCTTAGTTATCTCTTTTCCAAGCTGAAAAGTCCCTGTCTTATTAATCTCTCCTTGTATGAAAGCTGTTCCATACCTCTGATCATTATTGTTGCCCTTTTCTGTACCTTTTCCAATTCCAATATATCTCTTTTGAGTTGAGGCGACCACATCTGCACGCAGTATTCAAGATGTGGGTGTACCATGGATTTATACAGAGGCAATATGATATTTTCTGTCTTATTATCTATCCCTTTCCTAATGATTCCCAACATTGTTAGCTTTTTTGACTGCCACTGCTCTTTGACTGGATGTTTTCACAGAACTAAACACAAATACTCTGGTTGTCACTCTGTGCCCTTTTGAGTGGAACATAATAAGACAGTTACAAGACATTATAGCAGTTTCTTGATAATTCAGGAACTATATAGATATGTTACTATTGTTGCTATCCAGACTAAATCTTTACAGCTCCTATTCCTTTGACAAAAAGAACATTTTTTCACAATGTATATATGACGCTAACTTGCATATATTGCGTTATAACTACAAAGAGTTTTGGTTTTTAAAAAGGGCTCAAACAGTCCAATTTCTCCTCTTCTCTGTGAACTTAGAGGGGGGAAAAGCACAAGGGGATGAGAATAAATTATTATATGAATTTTCATTTGATTTTGTTCTCTTGTTGGGCCAATGGAAAAGCATAGCAAAAAAACTTTTGGGGAATGTATCTGTCTATTTCTAAATTCCGTGAAACTTGAGATGTTTGGGTGGTGAATGGAAATGTAGTGGAATACTACTTGTGGGAGCAGCAAAATACCATAGATTGTTTCCCTATTTCTATCTTCCTGTACCAAATCTGCAATATTTTTTCACATATGTGGTTAAGTAGAAAGCTGGATATGGAGTAATTTGGTATAACACAGGGACACCTTATATTAATTTGCAGTTGGAGGGAGGAATAAGTTACTGGGTAGTAGATTGTTGTGAAACATTTCAAAGAGGCACTTCACTTCAGGAAAATTGGACCTAAGTGCGGCTCATTTGTCATTAGGATACTCAAGTAGTTCATCTGAAAATGATACCACCTGCCTGAAGGTGTTTGACTAGGGCTGGTCAATTTTTTTTTTCATTGAAGCTATTTTTCAACAGATAATTTTTTGTTCTGTTTTGTTTTGTCAAAAAACCTGAACACTTTTTGTGAAAGTGTGTGGTTTTCTGTGGAAAACATCAATATTAGGTCAAAAAAGAATGCCCCAAAACTGCCTCTTTCAGATTTTGGGATGAAAACTCAAATATTTTGATTCAAAATGGTGCTGCCATGCCTCATTGGAACTGTAGTTTGGGTACAATATGCTCCTATTTTCCGCTCTGGCAAGGCTAACTCTCGCATAATGCCCCAGGGTCTTCTATGATGAATCGCCACCCAGAGAAGGAAGAAAGTTGTGTATCATGGGAAATGTAGTCAAGGCCTGAGAGTCTGGCCTATTGAGGAGAATGAGAGCATAAGGTTTCCAAACTACAACTCCCATGAAGCATGGCGGTACAATTTTGAATCAAAATATTTTGGTTGTCTACATTTTCCATGCAAAATTTCAATAATTCAACAAAAGTGAATCTTCCATCAGAGGAAAATATATATTTTTTGAGCAACTCTAGTACTGAACTAGATTATGGCTGTCACATAGTACAGTGTCATTGTCTTCCACCAGAACACATCATTTTGTAGTTCACTTTATTAGTACGTAAGATTTCTAGGACCCAGTTAGGCAGGCCTTGAATACTCAGTGTGGGTGCACAAGTGACAAGTCCCATTGACTATTCTAGTGTGTTAAGGATTAGGTCCAAAGTTATTCTGAGCCACATCCTAACTCTTCTCTGGAATTTATTGGAGGACTTTCCAAGGAGGAGTTCAGGTCACTTTTTTGTGTTCATCAGAATCATCAGTACAGAGAAGTTAGTCAAACCTGGAGCTTTGCAAAACCTATTGGTTTTGATTGACGCGATTCGTATGAGTTTGGTTGAACCTTTCCTCTGGGAACATTTCATAAGAACCCAACATCTTAATGCAAAACTCAACAAAATCTGCAGGCTTCAAGTGATCTATACATCTATTCAGGTGGTACATTTTTCATGGTTTTGTTCTGAGACCAATCAAGTTTCACAATTAAATGATGAAACCTGTGTTTTGAGGTAAATTATTCAGATTTTCAGTCTTTATCTCTAAAATATCATGATCAATTTCAGCAGTGAGTCTAAGAGTTTCACCTGTCTCAAGATTGTTACAAATGTTTCACCCAGCTTTAGTTATAACTCCTTCTGTGTCAATTAAAGTTTTCATGTTTTGTTTAATGAATAATCTATTACTCCAGAGTTCCTTTTGGCAAGGTACAGAACATAACTGACTTGTTGAGTGATCCTTGTGAATTCAGACTTGTCCCAACAGAACTAGCCATGTTTAGTTTACCTAGTTACTTTCATCTCTGTTTCTTTGAGAATCTCTTGGAAATCTGCCAGGAATTTTGGAGTAACAAGAGAACTGCATTGCTTGAACATAGCCGTATTTTATTTATGTTTACGTCTCAGTGTTCTGATTCAAAGACTGTCTTGAGTTTTATGGAATGTGACTTGACAACAGAAACACAACCCAGTAACACAAAATGTACTTTTTGTGAGGTTAAATAAAATCTGTAAATCTCCATGCATACTGCAGTAAAGCAGCAAAATGGCTTCATCATCCAATTCCAATGCATTATTTTAGTGCCAATCTAATCTGTGATGGTGATTGTTTGTTTGTTTTTCTTTGCTCTTACTGGTACCTAGAGAGGAACTTATTCACCAACAAAACATACAGATGCAGAGCCATCCAATTTATGGAAATCTCCAAATGAAACACAAATGTTTTTATCTGAACTGTTCTTGAAACCTCCCCCACCATCTCACAGCTGATTGTCATTGCATCAAAAAGATCATTATGAAACCATAAGTAAGATAATAAGCCATTATTCACAGGCCAATTTTGACCCCTCCTGGAATTTTGGCAAAAACATCCAAGACTCCTGAAAATCATTTGTTGAAGATTCTTCTCTAGGTGCCTTTTGATAGGCTTTGTTTCTTGCTGATGAAGAGACAAACCCCTCTTGGGGGGGTAATTTCTTTTTGTAATTCTTGACCTCACTTTCTTAGCATAAGGCGGCACTAGTTTCTATCCTGGCTTTCTTTCCATTTTGTTTCTGATCGGTTAATTCATAAAGCCAACAAATGCAAATGGAAAAATAGGGATGAAGCTCCCTTTAAAACAATTAACAATATGATAGCAGTGGGCTCCAGCATAAAAAGGGGACTTTCCTCGTGTTTCAATAATCATACTATTCTCTTTGCCAATACAGCAGTAGTCTCAGTCTGATTCCTGTTACATGATGGAAAAAGTCAGTTTCCTTAGAATAAGTTACTACAACCAATACAATTTTTGAACTAGTCCTCATAACTTTTTATGCTCGAGTCCGTTTCATTCTTTTGATATGAAATTGAACAGTGCTGCTAATAACGTCTCCAAGACTAGAAATGGTGCAGAAGAACCCTGCCGATATGAAGTGTCTGCTGTTGTAAACTGAAGTCTCAACACTCAAACTGGTGTCTTCACTTGTTACTTAAGAAAATAGAGTATCTAGAAAATGTTAGTAAAGCCTCTAATAGCCTCACTGGTTTTGCCTTTGTGTGGATGGGAAAGGGGACGTTCTCAATTATGTATTGCTGTTACTGAATCCTTTGCAAAAATTTAGTCTTCCCCCTTCATATCTCTATGATCTTCAGGATACCCAAGAAAATGTATGCATCTAAATCTGATGGCAAATCCACTCTTTCTGTTGGTACAATTGTTGCGTGAGATCTGTGCCACATCACTTAAAGGCACAGCACAGAACTCGCTGCCCAGTGGGAGGGTGACCCAAAGTGCCACCTTTGTGCCCTCCCTATACTGGGATAGAGAGGTACCTGGAATAACTTAGTCAGCTCTAGGGGGACTGTCTGTTATTACAGCAGTGCCCCTAAGTTGCCCTATGGGCTAAGCGCTACCTGGGATCTCAACAGTGCTACGTGCTGTGGCCCTATTCCTGTATTCCAGGGCTTCTAAGGAGGTCCTCTAAGGATGGCCTTAGAGCTGTCTTCTAAAGTGCCTGTGGTGAGGGGAATCCTTCCCCAGCTGTAACCCAGAGTGTTTAGGGGCCTTTTACAGCGCTCCAGCCCTCCTAGCTGGGTCCTTACCCACAGTGATTACGTCTTGTCATGGTAGAGAGTTTGTGTAGCAGATATTTGGAAAAAACTGTACTGTCACAGAGCTCTATTTCCAGAGGTAGCTTTAAGTTATCCACGATAAACAACATAATTGCCGTTGCTTAACGCAGAATTGGCTGTTCTTAGTTTCTCTGCTTCCATTCTCTTCCGTGCCAAGCTTAGATTAAACAAAGATCAAAAGCACCATGTTTTATGATGATGGGGAAAACATTTTTGCTTCCCAGAATAAGAATAGGGAAGATAGCTTTGTTAATCTTAATAATGGTTCCATAATTGATCCAACAAATTGCTTTAGATTTTTGAGACAAATGACAGTGTAATCTAGCATCTATTTAATGATCAAGGTCCTGCTTCTGCATTGTGTAACATATGGGTTGACTGCTGCACCTGCATGTTGTACAGTGCAGGATCTAGCATTTAGCAGTTCACTTTTCAATCCAAGCAAATTCAACTACTTTTTGATTTTAATGTGAGTTTGGTTTTTTTTTTAAAACACCCTGGTTCATTTTTCTATACCCCTTGATGTGTGCTCTTGTAAAAGGCCTTACCTTTGAAAATAAAGCATATGTCTGAATTCTAGATTTTAATCCATGTACAATTTCACATCTTATTTAGAGTTATGGTTTAAATAGTGTATGTCATGAAATAATAAATATTTGTAAAATCTTGAGATTCAATCCAAAAGTTCATTCAGGTAGAGTTAAGGTTGTTGTAAATGTATGCTTTAATGTACCTTTATTAGACTTGTCATTATAGCAAAATAAACACCTTTGAAAGTAAGGAATTAAGGTTAGAAGCAAACATTTGAAAGTCAGGATATTAGATGTTTGCAGTTCAAAAATTAATGAAATACTCTTTTTTTACCGTTTTAAACCCAACCTTAACTCCGCTTTCTTATCCCACATTACCCACTCCTATCCAGTATTCAGCTTCAAGACACAGGCTGCCACACTATGCCAGGTAAAATGTTACATACTAGCCTGCAAACTGCAAATCCTCCTTCTCCCCGTAGTTAAAGAGTGCAATTCAGACCTTACAGTACCCTGTTGGTATGCACCCAAGGACCCCAATGTATCCTATTGCCTTCTATGTAATATGTGTAGAAGACCTTATTCACCTTCCCAACATTCTCAAGATAAAGGACCAGGATAAACCTTCCCAATTCTTCCAACTTGAAAATATGGGCCTTCAATCCCCCAATATTATATTTTCAATAGGGGTTGGAAAGGTGTGTGCAGTTTGTCATTGTGCAGCAAAGGCAATATAATAGTTAGTATACCAAACAGGAAACACGTGAGTTTCTTTCAAGTGACAACTTGTAGTATTCTCCCACTAGTCAGAGAAAGATCAAATGTCCATACTTTTTTTTAAATCTGTGCATTGCCTTTGATGCTGTTGACCACAAGGTGGCATTGATTTGTCTGAGTCTGGCAGGGGGAGAGGGCCTTGCACTGGAATCAGTGTTTTGTTGGGTTTTGTTTGCTTTTGTTTCTCTTTTTTAAGAGATGATGCAGTAGGTAGCTTTGGGATTGTTCTCTCTCTCCTGCAAGACTTTGTGCAGGAGGCAGGATTTGCTCCATTGGAATGGAAGAAGTTTTGACGTGACATAATAAAACTTTTCTAAATTTTGCAAGAAGCCAGTCAAGTCCACACAATTTTTTGCAGTGTAAAAAAAAATTCTAAGCAGTAAACAGGGAGCTAGGCAACGCTACTTCATACAACAGGTAATAAACATAGGAATAATTTACAAGGGTTGGCAATTGAAACAGTACAAATAATGTGAAGAAACACATTGGCAAACACATTTGTAGTCTGGTGAAAATTTAGTAAAATGATTTTAAGAACTCCTGAAAATTAACAGGCATGTGCATCAAGTGACCCTTTCCCATTCCTCAGATGCCTTGTGATCTTAGGAACTGGAAGCCTTTGTGGTGGTCAGCCCAAAGAAATGTTGATACATCCAGAGGGGAAATTGTGCCAGTCTTAACTATAACAAAATCTTTGAAGGGGACACTATAATAACATCAACATTGTCAAAAAGGAGAACAATGCTCCAGGGTCCTGAAAACATTTCAAAGAAACCTCCCTGTGGGGATGTGTGAGCTGTTTGAAGAGAAATTGTGAATGCCTGCTTTCCTTGCTTCCTGTAATCTGAGGTAATACATATGAAGCATAAACATTATTTCACAGTTTGTAGGAAGGCAGTTAGCAGCAGAGAAAAGCCCAATGTACACTGCCAACAGTGGGCCCAATCCTGAAAAGGCTGGATCACTTCCTGTGAAGGGCTGAGTACTTTCCCATATATGTGACTGGGAGCCCTAGGAGCTGCCAGGATGCTAAAATGAATATACTGCCTTGGCTTAAATTGGTCTTGAAGTCCTGTCATTGTCCCAAGAGGGATTTTCATTGATTCAGAGCAAAATCTTTGGTCTCAGACAGCGTCTTAAAATACATATGTTGTTTCCTTCGAGGGAGGGTAGAAAATGGACTGAATTTGCCAGTTGGGGAGCGCTGCAAGATTGTATTAGCCAGCCTGGATGCTAGTTGCAGATTAACAATGAGTGGTGAGGCAGCAGATTGTGATGTAGCATTTGCTGTTGTTGCTACACCTGAGAACTTAAAACTCAGGAAATAAGCCTCTGATTTATTTCCAGTTTGAAATGCAAAATCCCATTTGCCATGCCATCATGCCTCGCAAACTTCAAACCTCCATATGCGTGACACAAGCAATCAAAATGTGTGACAAATGACAGAAAAGTGGAACACCTATGCTATATTGTACATTGTGCCATTGTTGGCGGATCATAATGGTTTTTAATAGAAGAACTATTTTAAAGGATGTTTTCTCAGTGGGGGAATTGAATTAATTTTTTTTTAAAAAAACAAACCGAAAACCCACACCACCACACACCCAGGAAATAAGAAGGCAATGTCACTGTAAGAATTCACACGCAGGTCATTCTCAGGTGTTGATCCATAGACTCCAATCCCCAGCATCAGACCTCTATTTGAGCTAAAGGACTATCTGTTACTCTTTATGACACACAATCTCCCCCCTTCTGTTTTCACCTTATTGAATTCCTTTCTATTTATTTGGAGGAACATTTGAGATATTTTCAGTTTTCTAAATGTATCTCGTTTGACTATATTGATGTTTTATGTTAAATGATCCATAAGAGAACCAAATATTTAGCAGCATCAAGATGCTATTTGTAGAATAAAGCTAGATTATTCATTATTTTACGCCAATACATGAATCCTGCTCACACCACAACTTCAATCAATGAATGTGCATTACAACAGGAAGGGAGAAAATTCAGTCTGTTCACGATACTAGCCTTCCATATTTTGTGTGTGCATAGGAAAAAGCTGCCTTAAAAATTGCTTTTATGCAATGAGAAAAGGAGTACTTGTGGTACCTTAGAGACTAACAAATTTATTTGAGCATAAGCTTTCGTGAGCACAAGCTACAGATCACGAAAGCTTATGCTCAAATAAATTTGTTAGTCTCTAAGGTGCCACAAGTCCTCCTTTTCTTTTTGTGGATACAAACTAACATGGCTGCTACTCTAAAACCTGTTTTTATGCAATGGTTATTTTTAAGAGGTGGAAAAAATTCCACTTACAAACAAACATGCCCAGCCTGTTGGCTTTATTCCTAGAGTTCAGATGCAACCATTCAGGAATCAGCATGCAAATAAGCAAACTGAAGTTCCTTACAGCTAATGTAAAATCTGGAGCAGAATCATACCATACAGTAGATCACTGGAAAAAACCCTCAGGATATAAGAAATGTCTGTACTGGGTCAGACCCATGGTCCACCTAGCCCAGGTTTCTGTCTGACAGTGGCCAGTGTCAGAAGATTCAGAGGGAATAAACAGAACAGGGCAATTTTAGGTGATCTGTCATCCAGTCCCAGCTTCTGGCAGTTGGAGGTTTAATGACCCAGCACATGTGGTTGTGTCATAAATATAAAGGGAAGGGTAAACCCCTTTGAAATCCCTCCTGGCCAGGGGAAAGCTCCTCTCACCTGTAAAGGGTTAAGAAGCTAAAGGTAACCTCGCTGGCACCTGACCAAAATGACCAATGAGGAGACGAGATACTTTCAAAAGCTGGGAGGAGGGAGAGAAACAAAGGGTCTGTGTGTCTGTGTATATGCTGGTTTCTGCCGGGGATAGACCAGGAATGGAGTCTTAGAACTTTTAGTAAGTAATCTAGCTAGGTACGTGTTAGATTATGATTTCTTTAAATGGCTGAGAAAAGGAACTATGCTGAATAGAATAACTCTTTCTGTCTGTGTATCTTTTTTGTAACTTAAGGTTTTGCCTAGAGGGGTTCTCTGTGTTTTGAATCTAATTACCCTGTAAGGTATCTACCATCCTGATTTTACAGGGGGGGATTTCTTTATTTCTATTTACTTCTATTTTTATTAAAAGTCTTCTTGTAAGAAAACTGAATGCTTTTTCATTGCTCTCAGATCCAAGGGTTTGGGTCTGTGGTCACCTAGGCAAATTGGTGAGGCTTTTTGCCAAACCTTGTCCAGGAAGTGGGGTGCAAGGTTTTGGGAAGTATTCTGGGGGGAAAGACGCGTCCAAACAGCTCTTCCCCAGTAACCAGTATTAGTTTGGTGGTGGTAGCGGCGAATCCAAGGACAAAGGGTGGAATATTTTGTACCTTGGGGAAGTTTTGACCTAAGCTGGTAAAGATAAGCTTAGGAGGTTTTTCATGCAGGTCCCCACATCTGTACCCTAGAGTTCAGAGTGGGGGAGGAACCTTGACAGGTTGTGTTCCTGACCATCTTGGCTATTGATTGATGGACCTATCCTACATTGACTTACCTAATTCATTTCTGAACCTAGTTATACTTTTGGCCTTCAGAGCATCCCATGACGAGTTCCGCAGGTTGACTGTGTGTTGTGTGAAGTAGTAATTCCTTTGTTTGTTTTTAAACTTGCTGCCTATTAAATTAATTGGTGACCGCCAATTCTTGTGTTATGTGAAGAGATACACACTTCCCTATTCACTTTCCCCACATCATTCATGATTTTATAAACTTCTATCATATTGCCCCTTAATTGTCTCTTTTCTAAGATGAGTAGTCCCAGTCTTCTTAATCCCCCCTCATATGGAAGCTGTTCCATACACCTAATCATTTTTGTTGCCCTTCTCCGCACCTTTTCTTTCTAATATATCTGTTTTTGAAATGAGGTAACCAGAACTGTGCATAGCGTTCAAGGTGTGGGCATACCATGGATTTATATAGAAGCATTATGATACTTGGTCTTTTTATCGATTTATTTCCTAATGGTTCCTAACATTGTTAGATTTTTTTGACTACCCCCACACATTAAGCAGATGTTTTTACAGAACTATCCATGATGACTCCAAGATCTTTCTTGAGTGGTAACAGCTAATTTAGACCCCATCATTTTGTATGTATAGTTGAGATTTTTTTTTCATTGTGCGTTGCTTTACACTTTCGTCTGCCCAGTCACCCAGTTTTGTAAGACCCCTTTGTAATTCTTACCTTTTGGATTTGTCTGACTGCAATCTTGAGTAATTTTGTATCATCTGCAAATGTTGCCACCTGATTGTGGTTCCTGAGCAGGGGCAAGCTGGCCTAGCATTCAGAGTTGTATTCCCATCTCCACCCTACCTCAATCAGTAGCAACCTGTTCTCTGAAGTGCTGGTACCTGACCTGTTACCATGCTATTGCTTGTGCTTGGTAGCAAGACAGGTGACGGCACTTCAGGTCCCCCATAATCTTTAGAGCTCTACCATGCTTGGCATTGGCACTTCCTAAAGGAAGCAGTCACTGGCCAGCAGTAGAGGGACAGGGAGGAACTGGCAGAGGACCCAGCAGCTGTACTCTCAGGATCTTTGCACAAATCCAGTTATGCCAGTTCTTGTGATTTGGATTGAAACTCTTGCAAAGTGTGTGTGTGTCTGTCTTAAAGCCCCAACTTCTGAAATGAAAAGACTGCATAAGAATCTCAGCAGTCATTTAAAAAAAATGTTTCTAGTCATGGTTGCCGAGGAAGCCTGGTAATGCCAAGGGAACGCACCCCAGTGGCTCAGAAACCTGAGGGCAGATTAAAAACAATTCCAATGGTTTGGGATTTTTTGGTTTAATAATCCTAGGGGTTTTTTTTTTTTCAATCTCATGACTCCTGGGAGGTGCGCCTCATGATTTTTGAATGTTTTTAGGTTGGCAATACTATAACCCAGTATGTGAACCTTCCAGCTGCAGCAGCACTTCCATCAGCACCACCCTCCACGAGGGATATTGTCATAAATATAAAGGGACGGGTAAACACCTTTAAATCCCTCCTGGCCGGAGGAAAAACCCTTTCACCTGTAAAGGGTTAAGAAGCAAAGCAATCTCGCTGGCACCTGACCAAAATGACCAATGAGGAGACAAGATATTTGCAAAGCTGGGGGGGGAGGAGAAACAAAGGCGCTCTCGGTCTGTGTGATGATTTGGCCAGGACCAGAGCAGGAATGCAGGTCAGAACTCCGGTAAAGAGTGAGTAAGCAATCTAGTTAGATATGCATTAGATTCTGTTTTGTTTAAATGGCTGATAAAATAAGTTGTTCTGAATGGAATGTACATTCCTGTTTTTGTGTCTTTTTGTAACTTAAGGTTTTACCGAGAGGGATTCTCTGTTTTTGAATCTGATTACCCTGTAAGGTATTTACCATCCTGATTTTACAGAGGTGATTCTTTTACTTTTTCTTTAATTAAGATTCTTCTTTTAAGAACCTGATTGCTTTTTTCATTGTTCTTAAGATCCAACGATTTGGGTCTGTGTTCACCTATGCAAATCGGTGAGGATTTTTATCAAGCCTTCCCCAGGAAAGGGGTGTAGTGCTTGGGGGGATATTTTGGGTGGGAGACATTTCCAAGTGGGCACTTCCCTGTTCTTTGTGTAACACGGTGGTGGTGGCAGCTTTTAACCTAAGCTGGTAAGAATAAGGTTAGGGGGTCTTTCATGCAGGTTCCCCCATCTGTACCCTAGAGTTCAGAGTGGGGAAGGAACCTTGACAGGTGTGTAAGAGTCTCTAATTGGAAGGAGGAAGCTGGGGATCTGGAGAGACCACCAACTGGGGAGAATGATGTGTAGAACTTCACAGGGAGTGCTGGGCTGGGGAGGAGGGCAGTTAGAAATTCAGTGGTTGAGGTGCTGTACTACTGTTTTGGAAATGGGATGCAGTGGAAATGAGGCTCTGTGCTATGAAGGAAGCATAGCACTGTGGTCCATGCTTTGTAGCATCTCAGTATGTCCTGTGACCCACCAGTCTGCCCCCACTTGGGAATTCTTTCACATGTTTAGTAGAGCCACACATGTATGTTATCCCACAGTTTGTCTGTCTTGTCAATATACATTTTACTTCCTGTTGCTGCGGCTTTAGTGGATGCTCCTTGAGTTGCCCATTTTAACAGGGCTGTCTTGTATCTGAAATCTACACATTTCCAATTTGGTTCTGATGCCTCTGCTCCGGTTTTAAAATTAAGTGATATACTACCATGAAGCATATTACCTTTGCTTCCAATCACCAATGAGAGAGCCATGGATGTGTGTATATTTATGCTCTTTAATCTTTGGTGTAGGCATCTGCTTCAACAGGAGCAAAAGCAATGATTCACTGTTTCTTATTGTGGTCTCGCCTACTGAGACATTTAGAGTAAAAAGGTCTTTCTCACATATATTTCATAGAATCTTAAGATTGAAAGGGACCTCGAGAGGTTGTCTAGTCCAGTCCCCTGCACTCCTGGCAGTCCTAAATACTATCTAGACCATCCCTGACAGGTGTTTGTCTAACCTGCTCTTAAAAATCTCCAATGATGGAGATTCCACAACTTCCCTGGGCAATTTAGTCCAATGCTTAACCACTCTGACGGTTAGGAAGTTTTTCTTAATGTCTAAGCTAAACTGCCCTCACTGCAATTTAAGCCCATTGCTTCTTGTCCTATCCTCAGAGGTAAAAGAGAATAATTTTTCTCCTTTCTCTTTGTAACAACCTTCTATGTACTTGAAAACTGTTATCACGTCCCCCCTCACTCTTCTCTTCTCCAGACTAAACAAACCCAATTTTTTCAGTCTTCCCTCATAGGTCATGTTTTTTAGACCTTTAATCAGTTTTGTTGTTGTTCTCTGGACTTTTCTCCAATTTGTCCACATCTTTCCTGAAATGTGGCACCCAGAACTGGACACACTACTCCAGTTGAGGCCTAATCAGCTCAGAATAGAGCGAAAGAATTACTTCTTGTGTCTTGCTTACAACACACCTGATAATACATCCCAGAATGATGTTTGCCTTTTTTGGCTACACTGTTGACTCATATTTAGCTTATGATCCACTATGACCCCCAGATTAATTTCTCTAGTACTCCTTCCTAGGCAATAATTTCCCATTTCGTATGTGTGCAATTGATTGTTCCTTTCTAAATGGAGTATTTTGCATTTGTTCTTATTGAATTTCATCCTTTTTTTTTCCCTGGACCATTTCGAATTTTAATCCTATCCTCCAAAGTACTTGCAACCCCTCCCAACTTGGTATCATCCACAAACTTTGTAAGTGTACTCTCTATGCCATTATCTAAATCACTGACAAAGTTATTAAACCGAACCAGAACTGATACCTGCAGGATATGCCCTTCCAGCTTGACTGTGAGCCACTGATAACTACTCTCTGGGAATGGTTTTCCAGCCAGTTTTGTACCCATCTAGGTTGTATTTCCCTAGTTTGTTTGAGAAGGTCATGCGAGACAGTTTCAAAAGCCTTTCTGAAGTCAAGATATTCCATGTCTACCGCTTTCTCCCCACCATCCATAAGGCTTTACCATGTCAAGAAAGCTATTAGGTTTGTTTGACATCATTTCTTCTTGACAAATCCATGGTAACTGTTACTTATTACCTTCTAGGTGTTTGCAATTAATTGCTTAATTATTTGTTCCATTATCTTTCCGGGTACAGATGTTAAGCTGACTGGTCTGAAATTCCCCAAGTTGTCCTTGTTATAGATTGGCACTATATTTGTCCTTTTCCAGTCCTCTGGAATCTCTCCCATCATCTGTGATGCTAATTGCTAATGGCTCAGATACTTCCTCAGTCAGCTCCTTGAGTATTCTATGATGTACTTCATCAGGCCCTGGTGACTTTAATACATCTAACTTGTCTAAGTAATTTTCAACTTGTTTTTTCCCTATTTTAGCCTTTGACTTTATCAAATTTTCACTGGTATCCACTATATTAGACGTCCAATCACTACTAAACTTTTTGGTGAAAACTGAAACAAAAACATCATTTAACACTTCTGCCATTTCCACATTTTCTGTTACTGTTTCTCCGCCCTTATTGAGTAACGGGCCTACCCTGTCCTTGGTCTTACTCTTGCTTCTAATGTATTTGAAGAATGTTTGTTTGTTACCCTTTTGTCTCTAGCTAGTTTAATCTCGTTTTTTACCTTGACATTTCTAATTTTGTCTTAATTGTGTTTATTAACTAGCATTTCAAGTTCTTCCTGCTTACTCCCCATACTTCTTGCACTTCTGCTATTTAAAACAGCATGGTCTAAACAAAATAAAAACTTGAATGCATTACACCCACTACTGATAGTGACTTTTAATTACAGATTCAAACCGTGTTTGTATGGGTGTGTTTTAGAAGGTTTTATCTGGTTCTCACAGCACAAACAAAATATATAACATTGTATTAAAATGGGGTTTGATCAAGAATTTTCATGAAAGGGGCAATTTCTGAACATGGGCTGTTGGCTGATAAACAATTCTAATAGCAAAACTGTTCACTTTGAATGTCAAACTAGATAAAATGAGTTTTACGTTTTCAAATCTACATCTTACGAAACTGTTGTTCTACAGTGGGTCAATTAACATGGGGAGTACTTGGGGGAATATCATGAATATCACAGTCCACTGTAGTGTTAATTGACTTCTAAAGGTGTTTGTAATGGTTTTAATGGTGACATTGAAAAATTAATCATAGTTGTATTTATAAAGCAACTGCCAACTAGGGAAATTGCCAAAGCTGTTAAAATAGACTTCACAACATGAAACAAATCATCATAAAGTACAGGGGAATTGTTAGACTATAAACATTTTTATACGTGGAAGATTTTGAAATGTTTTTAAACGCTGGAGAAAGATGGAATAGGTTGGGTAGTCATGGGACATGAACATCACATTGTAGAGGTCTCTGTAAAGGCTCCATCATTCACCAATTTACAGCAGAATGTCGGAAACCTTAAAGGTTGCATCGTTTCACACCATTAAAGCAAAGTTCAGTGAATAGGTCTGCAATATAGCCAGATTATTTTCTATTATGAGCTTTAAAAATCAGCTGGGGCCAACTTAAAGTCAATTTACCATTTTATAGGCAGCCAGGAGCAAAGAATGCAGGATGAGTATAATATGAGGTGAGCGGGTGTACTACTGAATTCTGCACTAGCTACCAGTGATGAAGAAACAATGCCGGAAGCCCTGCAAAGAGGAAATTATAGTAATCAAGCTTCATTGTTGACAATGGCATGTATTGCGGATGTGAGGTCGTCATGGGATAAATAGCAGAGAAACCTGCACATCTGAAAACCTTTCATATTCAAAACAAGGCATACCATAGAAAGGATGTGGCTGAAAATAATACCAAGGGGGTGAGATCCTGGTCTCATTGAAGTTTTGCCATTGAGTTCAGTTGGGCCAGGATTTCATCCAAGACTCTTAATGTGGCTATCTATTATAAATATACTTTGATGTGCCAGTATAATAAACTGTTAAAAATCAGATTACTGTGTGAGAGATGGAATAGAGGGATTAAAAAAACTCAGAATGATGAGGGGTTTGTGTATGGTGGTTTAGCAGGATAATAGAGGGTTTGCTGATAAGATTTATGGTAATTTCAAAGTCTTTACCGTATAGGCTGTAATATCCATATAATGTTATCAAAACAAACTAAGGACCACATCCTATGTATTGTGCTTCCGCTTCCCATGGGAGTTTTGGGTGGGCAGTGAGTGCAGGACCAGATGCCAGTAAGATTCTCTCTATTACAGTTATTAATTTGAAAATGTGATATGTGGTTTGAACTAGTAATTCTCTCATACTTGCTTTTCCTTGCACTTTTGCTCTTTTTCCCTTCCTCCCTCTTAAGTACGGCCAATTGCATTGCTACATGCTGCTGAGGCTTGTAAGTTTTTGCTTTGTAAGTCCATGAATGGCTATTGAGCAGGGTGGTGTCCCTAGCCTCGGGTGACCGTCGATGAAACACCTGATTGCCTGTTCTCTTCATTCCCTCTGAAGCACCTGGCATGGGCCACTGTTGGAAGGCACGATATGGGGTAGCTGGACCTTTGGTCTGACTCACTGTGGCTGTTCTTACATTATGTACAACAGTCAAAAGTGCATTTGTGCTGTCCAAGTAAAAGTGGCTGACTGTGAAAGTGAAAAGGTGATTTACATCAGTGTTGTCGTGTCGGGCAGTAATAAAACACTGGAAGACTGTTGGACACACATTATATTATACAATTATATAACTATAAACAATATAATTGGAGGCAGTTGAGCTTGTGTGCAGCAGGCTGTTATTTACCAGTCATCTCTTTCAAGGCTCATTAAACACAGATTTATACACAAAATAAAAGCTTAGCTCTTCAGTGGCTAAATATGTGGTGGCATTTATTCACAAAAACATAATATGTAGGCCTAAAGCTGTCGTCATCTATAATGGATGTAGTCGATGGTTGTTAGTGAAATTGTTCAATGGCACTCTGGGAGAGCAATGCTGAGGTGTTTGCCTTAATGAAAGACCTCATTTCTATGGTTTTATTTTCATGTTCACACTAAAGCACAAATTCCCTGATCATGGCTTTTGAGATCTGAAAGGCAAGAATACCCTAAAAATCATGGAAGTGTTTTAAAATGCAAGGCAGACTTCTTTCAAAGACTTTCACCAAAAAGTGTTGCATAATCATAACCTTTTTGAAATACTGTAATTCTTCAATGCCATACAAATTTAGTGGGGGAGAAAAATCTTGTGTTTTAGCATACTTTTGTTTTCACTTTTACCTGGTATTCCAGCCAACATGTTCAGTTTGGTAAACACCTTATATAAATACAACCCATTTTTTTAACTTAAAAAATATATCCACAGAATGTTTTGTCGTCTTTTCTTGTGGCTTTTTGGATTTAGAGAGAAGAAATGCAAAATGAAGCATATCATTATAATGCATATTGGTTGAGGCTCTTTGTGGAATTCTGGTCAAACTTTTTAAAAAGTTTGAGTGCCAAAAGTTTGGCATCTAAATTTATATTTAGACACTTATTTAAGTGGCTTGACTTTTAATGTGCTGAGCATTCACAGCTCCCACTGACTTATTTTTTATATATATACATGACTATGAAACCCCAATATAAGTCACCAAGAAAATTATCCAAATAGTGCCTGTAAATCTCATCTCAAACTGTGACTGTCAGAATTTAAAAATATAGCTCAGCAATACAGAATAGCTGACCCGTATGTACGAGATCTGCTTTTGTGTAATTTCTCAATCCACATTTGAGTTTTAAATGTTCCGCTTTTGAAAGCTTTTCCAAATACGCCATTAGTTCCAGCCCCATTTCTCATTCTTTGCCATATTTTCAACTAGCATTTCTCCCTGGTTTGACTTGTGGCAACTCCGAATGATGGACATGCTGCAGCAGCTAGATTTAACATTCTTTAACTGGAGATCTTACATAATGATATTGCAGTGTCTTCTCTATCCTTCTGAAATGCCCACTTCTGGAGTACCACATGGCATCACTGCTGACCTCAACACTGGAGTGCCAATCTGACAACAAAACAGTGTTTTTATTCAGAAGTACAACCAGGCCTTGCTACTTCACACCCTGCTACTCCACAAATCTGACTTCAGAATATTTAGTTGAGTTGTGATAGTTAAAACTAATTACAAGTCACATCACAAGTAAAGTACACTTGACTAAGTGTACATTAAGCATCATAAGAGTTTGTTCATTTTAGAAACAGTGTTTTAGTTTGGGATGTTTGAGATCCAGATTCAAGTTTTCCACGTTGAGCTTTTTAAAACCTAAACATAAATCTATTTGCTGTTTTCCCCAAAATGTGTTTAATTTGCAATGGTTCTCTCAGTCATTTATGGGAATTAGTGAAGTCCAGCTATAATACTTACCTTCTGGAACATTGCCATCTTTTCACTGTTTAGAGGGAAAACCACGTTGGACAAGAATTATATTGGCAAGATGAGAAATTCAGGTTAACAAAAATACCATTTGATTCAATTTTTTAGTAAGACTGCTTTTGCTTTAGATTTAAAAAATGATAGAATATTTTCCTTACTATTATAAGGACCGAGTCTTCAGCATGTTGCACCTACTTCTTTACAAAGTGAGTGTAAAAGTCTACCAAATCAGCAAGGTGATGTTTTTGCACTCCTGTTATAGTCACTTTGCACGAGGGTAACAGGCTACACATGAAAAAAGACAGTGGAGAATCAAACCCCCAAATTACTAGATTTCAGGCTCATGTCAGTAGTGGCTAAATATCATTGCTGACTAGTAGCTTTTTGCCTTGTAGTCGGTAAATACAGCTTTGAGGACAAATGTCCACGTTACAGAACTCCAGTGGCCATGGTACAGACAATGCTAATGAGTTGTCAAAGATGAAATGGATCATACGGAATGAAATTTCTTTTGATTCTGAATATGGATGAGGCACCTTAGCTGGGAGCAGTGTGGGGGAGCTTACATTGTTGCTACCCATTCTGTGTCTACCTCCTGGTGGATAAATGAGCACTAGCTTCTGCTCTATCTAATGCTTTTGTCATTTCATGGTTAGGAATCAGAGCAAGTGTAACTTCTCATCCACTTGACTGCAGGCGTTAAGTAAGTCACTTTGTATGATGTGCAACAAAATAATCTTACCATGAGCTCATCTTCTCTGGTTTTAGGATTCTTTACAGCAGTCACTGTTTAAAAATCAGCATTTACTCACCATTATCGTACACTGCAGTAACTTGTGCACCTCCAAGCCTGATCACATTTTCTGTGGGATGTGACTAAAGAGTAAGAATTATCCTAGAATTCCTCTTTTCTTACACAGTCACTCACTCTTCCTGATACCTTGCAGCATGGTTTCATTTGAATCTTAATGCTAAGGTTTGCTTAGTTCTAGTAGGTGTTTAAATGTTGGAGCCTACTTAATGTTGATAACATTTTTCCTAGTACTGAAGTAAGGGGAATGTTGATTCAAACCTTGCACTGGTCTAAAAAGAAAAAAAATTAGACACACACAGTGAGTGAGGTTATATCTTTTATTGGACTAGCTTCTGTTGGTGAGAGAGACAGGCTTTCGAGCTTACAGAGTTCTGACGCGAAGAAGCTATGTAAGCTTGAAAGCTTGTGTCTCTCACCAATGGAAGCTGATCCAATCTCACCCCCCTTGTGTCTCAAATATCCGGGGACCAACACAACTGCAACACCACCACATACAATAAAGATGACACTAAAAGTGGAAGAGGTATTAGAAACAATATTCCTAAAGAGACTATGGAATCAAAAGAGAAATTTTCTCTTTGGGTCTTGGTGAGCATCTGTTAAAGAAGAAATAGAAATATAAGAGACACAATAGTGTGAATAAAACTATTACTCACCTTTTATAATGATTTTTGAGATCCTCCGATGAAAACAGTTATGAAAGTCCCAAATATGATGATTATTACAGTAGAGCCTAGTTCTGCATTTTTGTCACCTTCTGTCCCCCAACTGAAGTTAATGAGAATTTTGAATGTGGAAGGAGAACAAAATAGGGCCCTTTGAATTCTGCAAAGAAAAACTGAGAATCAACCAGATGGCTTAAATTTTCACCCCAAATAATTGATCAGTGATGTATAGTTCACAGACAAGAAAACATCATTTTTGGATTGTTCTCTTAAAAGCAATGGATACATTTGAAGTTGCTCAGCAGAGCTTTGTTCAGTTGAGTAGAAGCTCATCTATCTCAATAACCGAAAGATTCCCTGGGAAAGTTCCTTCTTATAGCAGACTACTGAGGTAGAGCTGCAGAAAAGTAAACAGCAAGTACGAGACTCTGTTCATTATTGTGGTGACAGACATGTAGACCTGTTCTTAGATAATGTCAGAAACTTGAATTTTTAACTGGCCCAATTGGAACTCCTACACCCACACAACAATGTCTGCTGAAAAATCCATATTTATCCCTTTTAATGCCACACAAGCAGTCTCTGACCACATTGCCCTGGAGCTGATTCACTGACACATTACAGACCGGAGCTTCTTTAATAATAGTGTTAATCTTTATGCCTTTGTTCCCCCGACGCTTTGTTTAAAAAACAGCTTTTTTCATAGTGCATGTGTTGACACAATTTAACATTTTTATATATGAGCACTGAAATGATGGACAGTGAGAAGATAGTAAGAGAGTTGTGTACTCTGCTTTAATTCTGTAACCTCTGTAGGTAGAGGCTCTGCTCTGGACTCCATTCAGGTTTTGCAATTGATTGCAGTGGGAGCAGTATTAGGCCTTCAAGTAGGGAGATTACACCTGTACCAGTAAGAGGCTGCTACTCCTCTGTGAGGGAAGGGGAAGACGGGTTAATGTGGGATAAGCCGAAAAAGAATAACTTGCTACGTACGTCAAGCCACATTTAGAGCCCTTATAAATTTTTGTAATTCTCCTACCTTTTCTTAGTTTATCCTGAATGTGATCTCTAATCTCAGTGAAGTAGAATTGGTTAAACAGTTCAGGGCAACTGATGTGGATCCAAAGTAATTACAGAGACAGTGAGTACAGTACATGTGATCTCTCTCTGTAGGTGTATCATTGGATTTTATATATTGTATGTTCCTAAATCCACAGGGTAAATATTTATATTTCATTACTGTAATGCCAACGGAAGGTTGAAATATAATTTAAGCCCACTGTCAGCTATGCTGGAAGAACGCCAGGAGGTAATGTCAAAGTTCCCAGGAGTCAATGGCACGTGGTTAAGACCGGTCTGCTTCATAGCCAATGGTACACAAGGGAGTGATGTGGCCAGCATCACATCTGACTGTCTTTGAGTGCCCTAATCTGATGGATCAGGTACCTATTTGGAGCTGAGTGAACTGGAGGTGGCCTTTCAGAGGGAGCAAATACTTGAACCCGTGACCTTCAGAACTGTAGATAAGGGCCTTAACCACTCAGCCACCATGTGGGATTTTAATGAGGCTGCAACTTTAATCTCTTAAATATCTAGGAGTACCTGGCAAATAAATTGGGCAGTGCAGGTCATCACCATTTCCATAATCCCTTCAATATACTCAGGGGGGCTGCCATCAGCCCTCCCCATTTCCAATCTGGTCCTAGCCACCATGCTGCTGGGACCCCACCACATCCCTCATATGAGGGTGCTAGAAAGGACGGGCGATTGACATTCCATTGTAAATGTAGGAGCACTGAACTAATCAATTGTATCCAATCACCATATCCAGTCCATAATGAATACCTGCACTGGACATCTACTGCAAGGAGGCACCAGAAATTAACTTGGCTACCTCCCCTGATCCTAGACAGGTTTCCAGATATTTACTGATGCCTTCTTTAATATCGGCCAAAAATGTATCTGTTCCCTAGTTGGATCGGTATATCCCATCCTTGATGAATATCCGGTAAAATGGTATCTGGTAAAATATGCCTGTCTGAGAAATTACTAGCCCTCGGGTAAGAATTTGGCCACTTCCATGTTCACATACTGTACCTCGTAGCCTTGTCAACTCATGGAGGCTTCGCAGCTCCCTGCCACACTGTGCACTGAAAAGTGTCAGACCAAATACTGCTCACTCCCAGCTTTACATTAGTGCTGCTCCAGTGATTTCAGCAAAACTGCGTTGACGTAAAACTGGTTACACCCCCTTACCAACTCCCAATTAAAATGAGTCAATATAAGAAAGTAAAAGTACTTATCTGAGTAGTTTTCTGGGAGGTGGGTTGGCAAAGGTAGAATTAGTGTAAAATAAAAATCATTCCACCTCACTATCTCTCCCTCTTGATTTCCCTTTCCTCTTCCCTCTCTCTCCTTCCCTTCTACCTCTCATCTGCTCTCCCACTTGCTTTCTTACACCTTCCTGTTTTGTTCATTTGGGAGAAGTTGTTACAGACCTTTTAAAAATGAGCAAGGCAAGGGCAGAAAGAGGGGAGAACCCACAGCTCAGCATTATTGCACGTTATTATTCATGTTACAATCCACCCTGCTTTTTTGGTGGACAGCCTTGAAATCTGCCATATTAGTTTTGGCCATGGAATTGCAGTCAGCTGCATGGCTCGAGTCATGAGTGTATGCGGGTGTATGGGCAGCCAGATATGATACAGGACCATTTACAACATTTTTACCTTAAACTCTTGGAGGGAGGTTTTCAAAGAGTACCTAGTGCACCAAGAATTTAGGCACGTACATCCCATTGAAAGTCAATGGGCTTTGGGTGCTTTTGACAGTCTCCTCGTCAATATACCTCTGAAGATCCAATCCTGTGATCTTAATTCTGGCAAAAAAAAAACCCATTGATCTCAGTGGCAATTCTCTAAGTAAAAATACAAGATGGGCCACTGGTTGGTGATGCTCTATTTGTGCGTGTTTTAATATATAAAGAACGTTAATGCATATATCTATGGTAGACATCAGCAAAAGGTTTCAGGATGCTAAGTTCCCAGTGTAAGGCTTTTCCTCGGTAAAGCTTGGTATTTGTTAATCTGGTCTAAAGTTTTATGAAGTATAGGTCAATATCTTGTTATAAGAGAACTTATTACTTCATCTTCTACAGGTCAGATTTTCTTCAGACTGAGAAGGAGTTGTAGTACATGACGATCTGATACAGTAGGTAAGTTGATTTCAATTCTCTCTCATCTAACTTTTATTACTTTGCTGACTGGTACTGACTAAACTGCAAATTTTACTCTCAATTACCATAGTGCAAATCCAGAGTAAAGCCATTGATTTTACATGGGTGTAATTGAAAATGGAATTTTAGCCACAGTGTTTTTCAAAGTGAAATTTCAGAAACATTTATTGTTATTTATTATTATTTTATTTTATTATTAAACTTGCTTTTAGTCATTGATCATAGACACTAAGAGATCAACACAAGAAAAATGAATTCAGTCCAATCTGTTGTTGAAATAAATTAAAGTAAACATATTTTTATGGGAAAGGATAAACCTACATCTTATCTCATGGCTGCTCAGAGGATCCGCTGTAATTGATGTACTGTAACCATGCTCACAGAGTAATAACTATCCCTTTGGATACAGTAATGTCACCGATGAGGTTAAATTACTTAACAGCACAGTTTGTCCTTTCCTACTTACCCTGTCAGCTTATGAATCAGACAAGCTGTGCTAAAAACAATGTATCCAAGCATGTAGCCAGAAGATAAATGAGAGATTGATGTAAGGGTGGAATTTTATATTGTGCCGATCATTGAGTTCTACAATCCAGGGCAGTTGTTTAGTGCTTTAGAGTTATAGATGTGTTTTGCCTCTTGGTCATGGAACAATGCCATGGTCAAGCTGAAATCTTCCTTAACCTGCAATATGTGTCACTCTGGAATCCAAGCAGCAACAGTGGAGAATAATTTGAAAGGATTAAATTTAATCATGACATGTGGCTCTAGAAATGGTTTGTGGTGGTATCAACCACTGTGAAAATCATTAGTGTGTGGATTGTGGTGATGAGAAGCACTCTGGTTCTCTGGCTTCCCGTGGGATTGCCTGTTATGTCACTCAAACAGATGAATTGTGGGAGAATTTATTTCCTTTGACAGAGTCTGGCAAATAAAGCTGAATTGAACTCATAGTGGAAGTTTCTTAGAACACAGTACAAAGATGGAAAAGGTAAATAGCTTTTAGTTTGGCATCTCTGTAAATCCAGCTTAAAGTCTGTCAGTAAATTTTGTTTAGTGGCATCAATGCTTGAGACCTTCAATTTGCAGAGCTATCAATTGTTTTAATCTTCATGAGTACAGAATATACATCCCTGACACAAATCACAGGGTTGTCCATTTACAATATGTGTAGTTGTATATATTAAATTGTCAGAGCAGTGATTAGAGTGAAGGTAGGGGAAAATATGATTTGCCTTCTGTCCAGGACTAAACTTGAGGACAAATCTATGAAATTGCATTCACAGTACTTCAAAAAAAAAAATTCTTGTGCATTTGCATGGACTTAATCACTTCCATCACATACAGAAAACATTTTAGTTCCTTTGTTACTGCACAATAATTTCGTCTGTTTCTCCTTGCATTTTCCATGCGTGTTGATCTAGGCACCACATGTGATTTGAACTACATTTTTTTCTAAAAAGTCAGTATATTTCTGTTACATTCGAAGAACAATCTATCTACTAATTACTTGGTGGTTAAAATAACTGTAAATCTCTATCGATATTAAACAAAATAGGCCAGATTTTGCCCTGATGTACACGCCATACAGCCACAGTGAGGTCAGTTCAACCTACTGGTATTCAATTGTTTGGATTGTAAGTTGCTGGAGTACATTTGTAGCATAGTTGATAAGGTGCCTGTTTTTGATTTCAAAGACACTGAATTCAAAGCTTCCTGGGATTTTCGTAGTAAGCCTTTGTGTTAATTCTGTCCATCAATATGTTTCCCCCTTAACTTGTTTGGTTTTTTTGTACGTGTGAAATATCTTGTATTAAATTATATACAATTACAAACTGCAGCCTGACCTTGCAGTCCTTCAATAGGAGATATGCACATATATATGTATAAATGTGCTGTGGGACTGAGCCCAGTACATTAAAGGGAGATGTGTTCTACAGACATGCTGTATCAGAAGAGTGATCTTCAAAATATCAGATTGAATTGATAACTGACACATCTCTCCATTTCTACATTATTTCTAATAATGTGGAATTAGTCACAGTCCTAACTCCAGAAAATGCCCTCTGCAGGGTCTTAGGAAGTCAGGGAGAGGGAAAGTGGTGGCCTACAGAAGAGGGGCCTGATCCCCTATGCACAAGAGATGAGATCTGTTAGCTGAGAGGACCTTCCATGTGTGTATCTTCAGAGCAGGATTTGGCCCATCATTGATATTTATCTCTAATATAAAGAATATGTTGGTAATTTTATGGACAGATACTTGCTTTGAAGATCTTGGAATCTAGGAGCCTGATCCTGCTCACACTAATGTCGGGGACCAAAGTCCCATTGACTTTAATTGGAAGACACTCAGTCCTAGATAGGCCATGCTCAAATGCCAGGGCAGGAGGGGAATTGGAAGGAACAGCAAGACATGTGGATGTAACAGTGATGTGTGTGTTAGTTCCATGATCATTGTTTGGATTTTATATTTTGAATATTTCATTTATTTTTAAAAATAGGGGAATGGCTGGCAATATCAGTGGTTTAGTGTCAATGGGGAGAGGGCTCTAGGGTCTTTAAGCCTTTTGGAAATATAATGAGGAGGCTGGCAGACTTGGTCAGAGAAGGGATTTCCAGAAAGCATTTCTCATATGAAAAAAAGTATAGAGCTGAGAGGAAGAGGAATAACCAATTTGGATTGAAGAAACCAGTTATGCCTGGGGTTAAAATAAGGGAAAGTCAGGGAAATGCAGCTAAAAGCAGAGGGCAATTCTCCTTCCCCTCAGCACAGCTTATACCACCACCGCCTCCTTGTCTGGTGTGATGATTAGCTCCCCCTCATTTCATTCTACTTTAACCACTGGCCAGGTGGCCTGCATGGAACGAAGGGAACAAGAAGAGCAGAAGGAGCTGAGTTTAGAAAAGTGGACAGGAGCCAGGTTTATTCAGGCCCTTGAAGGGGATAGGAAAAGGAACATGAATTTGATGCAAATGTGGTGGAGAGAATTGTCAAACCTTGCCAAAGTGCTGGAAAACAAAGCAGTTTACTGATGTGTTTTTATAGTGAAGAACCAGCATCCAGATGTTAAGAGCATTCGAGATACTGAACAAGTTAAACTGTGTTATTGACACTGAGACACAGGGGTAGTTTCCGGTGATGTTCAAATTCTGATCCACTGTGGAGCATGATAACCCAAATACCACAAAAGTCAATGGCACTTTGCTTTAAATATATATAATGTAGTAGAAGATCCTTCTTAGTCCGGGGGGTGCTTATTTTAGAAATTAACACTGAAGAGAAGCTCCCCAAGGTATATTCTCTGGGCCTTGTTTTCATTTACATATAATCTTTCAAATGCTAGTGGGCTTTTTCTTTGTTTAGCAATGATTTATCCAGAATAACTGTGAAAACTTGAATGTATGTCGAAGTAGGGAGGTTTTAGCCTTAATTTTGCTTCTTTGGTTTTATTCCTCCTTATATCGCTTTGATGTTGCTTATATAGTGGCTATCCCAATTACGAATCACCAGTGTCACTATTGCAGTTCCGATCCTGTGCCATGAGTATTGTTCCTCACAGAGCTGAACTGGTGAATTAAAGAAAACCAAAACAAACCATAGTGAGGACAAAGCCTCTGAAAACGAAGCCATTTGTGTTCAGTTATTGATGTTTTGTTCCTGTTGCTGGGACGCTGTAAGATGGGACGACTGAGTAAAATGTCAGTAAAATTAACAACCTGGCATATGTGCAGTAAATACTGAAGATTGGATGTTTTGTTTTATTTTGTTTTTCTCGTTAATGATGCACGGCTTAATGTATCATTATTTTTGTTCCTGGTTTTATAGCAGCCACACTTTTTTTAATGTTAATGGTTCCTATTGTCTCTAAAATACTCTAACCTGTTAGTTAAATTGAGCATTCTCCCCAGGTCATCACTTCACAATGTTATGTTTGTTTATGTAACCCTTCTGCCAGGGGGCGTCGGCAGCAACAAGGTTCAGATTCAATATCTAGGGGATCCTCTTAACAGTACAACACAGAACTGGCTTGAGTCCCACCCAGTAATCTGGGAAAATTTAACCACCACCCCTGGGTGCCTCTCAGAGGCAGTACTTCTCCTCTCACAAGCACTGAGTTGGTGTATAGCAAAGAAAATCTCTAATGAAGAGGAATCCAGCGTTATTTTGAGAAAATGCCACATCCACAATTTGAAAGTAACTATGAGCAAACACCCACCCCTGAGTACGCTGGGCAGTGCCTTTTGCCTCAGTTTCTCACCTTGTAGTGTGAAAGTCTGACGACAAATATTCCTTTAACACATCACTCCCCTCTCCCTCCGCGGCACCCCACTCAGCTGGTTGTCCTGAGTCAGCAAAGACCCAGAGTTCAGAGGTGGAGTCACATGAGTCCACCTCCCACACCTTAAGTGGGGGGAAGGGGGGCGGGTGTCAAGCACTGCTACTGCTGCCTCTGCTCACTGCCACCTCTGCCACGATCCTCTCTGCTGCGATCACTGCCATGTCTGCAATGCCACATTCTGAGGTTCCCCCGCTCAGTCCAGCTCTGAGTGTTTTCTCTGGGTAGCCAGGAATGCCTGAGCTACTGCCTCTTGGTTGTCTTTCACTGCAACACTGTCCCTATTCCAGGGCTAGGGCTTAGCCCCTTGTCCGGGTTCCTTCCCCACTCTGAACTCCAGGATACAGATGTGGGGACCCGCATGAAAGACCCCCTAAGCTTATTCTTACCAGCTTAGGTTAAAAACTTCCCCAAGGTACAAACTTTGCCTTGTCCTTGAACCATATGCTGCTGCCACCACCACCAAGCGTGTTAACAAAGAACAGGGAAAGAGCCCACTTGAAGACGTCTTCCCCCAAAATATACCCCCAAGCCCTACACCCCCTTTCCTGGGGAAGGCTTGATCCTAATCCTCACCAATTGGTACAGGTGAACACAGACCCAAACCCTTGGCTCTTAAGAACAATGAAAAATCAATCTGGTTCTAAAAAGAAGAATTTTAATTAAAGAAAAGGTAAAAGAATCACCTCTGTAAAATCAGGATGGAAAATACTTTACAGGGTATTCAGATTCAAAACACAGAGGATCCTCCTCTGGGCAAAACAATAAAGTTACAGAAGACAGGAATAAACCTCCCTCTTAAGACATGGAAAATTCACATAAAACAAAAGATAAATTAATCCACCTTGCCTTGCTTACCTATACTGGTTGCAATATTGGAGACTTGGATTAGGATGTGTTGGAGAAGATGGATTTCTGTCTGGCCTCTCTGTCCCAAGAGAGAACAACCACGTAAACGAAGAGCACAAATAAAAGCCTTTCTCCCCCCAAGGTTTGAAAGTATCTTGTTCCCTTATTGGCCCTTTGGGTCAGGTGCCAGCCAGGTTAGCTGAACTTCTTAACCCTTTGGAGGTAACAGGATGTTGCCTCTGGCCAGCAGGGATTTTATAGCACTGTATACAGAAAGGTGATTACCCTTCCCTTTATATTTATGACACCCCTAGACTAGCTCATCAATGACTGCAGCTCTAGTAATCACTGACCAGAAACAAGGACTCCCAACTGAGTACAACCAGCTCTGGAAAGGGGAGGGTCAAATGGTGTCTAGGACTCTTTAGACAGTCCACACCACCAGGTGGGATCACTGTCCCCACCCCCTCTCATCTTCAGTGGGATTTGGCATCCCAACCCCTGGTTAGCAAGAGAGGTTCAGTTTAGGGTGACCCCCTTAATCAGGGCATTAAGTACAGTTCTGCTCCTTTTCACTTATGCAATAAGGATAACATTAATTACCCCTGCAATTAATACTGAAGTGAACTGTAACCCAACATCAGCCAAAATTGATCACTTTGGCAATGCAGGTCTGTCTGCTGAACACGAAGGCAGAGTAGATGTGTGTAGGCAAATACGGTCTGTTCCTGAAGTCTTTTCCTCCAGGGCATCACTAGATGTCGGGGAGAGCTCATTCAGATCCTGCTTACATCCAGATAAGTGTTCTGTTTATGACCTGGGGGCACAGCATGTGCTGAGGGAAGGGTAGAGTAAGCCTTCCTCAGGGTGAGGTCCATGCGAAATTCTGTCCCCTACCTCCTTTCAGTAGGTGCGGAACATTCCGCCGTGTATGGCTGGTCAGCTCTACAGGCTGGTGGAGCAGTGTGTGGAGCCAGGTACTTGCCCCCTGCTCATCTGTCTCCCACCTTTGTGGGTGAGTATTGCCCAGAAGATGATGCATAGAGGGAGAAGTCCCTGCGCTGCTGGGAGCATAGGGACTGCAATTATTCTTGTTATTTTGTATCTCTAACCTTTTATTTTTAAGCTCTACCAGTATTACATTTTAGTAAGACTCTCAGTCCAAAACACTGTGGTGAGAGCTTTTTGTCTGTGTGACTGATGTACCCAGTGCACTATGCTATTTCTGTAATGTTGCAGGACATGGTGTATAGAAGGAGACCCATTCTCCCTCTGATATTCTTTCCCAGTTATTCTACATGTACTTATGCAAATGAGCTATAATAATGTCAGAGCTATGCCTAATTAGCAAGAGATCCTCCTTGTTAAATATCTTCTTCCTTCTCCTGTGTATTTTCTCTCGAGATTTCCTTGTAATAAGTCGATTGACTTCACATGAAGTGGCAAAGTGTCTTTAGTTTAGAGGAAAGAAATAATGGAAATTCTTGTAAACTACTGTATGTTCCCTAATAAATTCATCATGGGATAACCAAATCCCTCTCCTGAAGAGCTAAGATAACATACTTAGCTTTTTCTGTCACTTTCTCTGGCCATGTTAGTAATTCTGAAGATACTGGTGGGTGACTTAAGAGTAAGTGCTTTGTCACATCAGGACGTTGAAGTGCATTGAAGTGTCCTGCTTGGCTGAATAAAGGCACAAGTCGGGGTAAAAAGGGGGACAAGACCTTAATTGTTCTTAATTTACATTTGATTGTGCACCAGATTCCAGAATGCAGGAAAACCACTGGTTGAAGGGAAAAATTAAAACAAAAATACCAGCCACCACTCCTCCCATACATGCACCTCACTCTCCAGCCACCTTATATTTTGATTGCCACAGCTATTCTCATTAAAACTCTGGCAGTTTTGACTTGCAAAATTTGCTTGCCAGAGGTATTCAACCACTTTGTTCTTTTCTATATTTTATTTATGACAGAAACTACTTTCTTTACTTTATAGTTGCATAGGGAAAGGTAGGAGAGAGGTCCTGGAGGCCAAATTTACCCCACTAGGTAAGAAATTGAAGTCCAGGACCTCCATGGTAGCATTCTTTGAAATAGTTCCAATTCCCCATGCAGTTAGATGGGCAGAACTGCAGGGTCTCATGCATGGATGAGATGATGGTGTAGAGAGAAGGGTTTTAGATTTATTATGATCTGGGGAGCCTTTTGAGAAAGGAGGAGTCTATATGCAGGAAGGATGGGCTCCACCTAAACCAAAACAGAACCAAACTGCTGGCATGTAAAATTAAAAAGGTCATAGAGAAGTTTTAAAACTAAAGTCTGGGGGAAAGCTGACAGCTGCAGAGGAGCATGTGCTTTGGCTAGATACATCCCATAGTAAAGGATCTATTAACAGGGATTCTCTACATCCTAGTAAAGAAGAGAGGATGGAAATTGATAAAGTACAGGTAGGAACTGAAGAGAAATAGTCAAATGAAAAATAGTTCCTTTCAATTACATCACATCAAGAAAGACAACGAAAAAGAGACAAAGTTTGAAAGTGCTTGTGTACAAATGCTAGAAGTCTAAATGCTAAGATGGGTGAACTTGAGTGCCTGGTATTATATGGGGTTATTGATATAATAGGCATCATAGAAACTTGGTGGAATGATGACAATCAGTGGGACATGGTAATAGCAGGGTACAAAATATATAGGAATGGCAGAGTAGGCCATGCTGCTGGGGAGGTGGAACTATGTGAAAGAAAGCATAGAGTCAAATATAGTGAAAATCTTAAATGAATCAAACTGTACCATAGAATATTTATGGATAGAAATTCCATGCTTGAGTAATAAGAATATAGCAGTAGGAGTATATTACAAACTACCTGACCAGGATGGTGGTGATGACTGTGAAATGCTCAGGGAGATTAGAGAAGCTATAAAAATAGAAAACTCAACAATAACGGGGGGTTTCAAATATCCCTATATTGACTGTCACCTCAGGATGGGATGCAAACATAAAGTTTCTAGACACCATAAATGACTGCTTCTTGGAGCAGCTAGTCCTGAAACCCACAATGGGGGAGAGAATTCTTGATTTAGGTGGAGCACGGGAGGTGCCCCAAGAGGCAAATATAACAAACTGCTTGGTAATACTGACCATAATGTAATTACATTTTTAAATCCTGTGGGGGAGGTGGGCGAGAGGGAAATACCAAAGAAGCCCACCGCCATAGCATTTAACTTCAGAAAGGGAACTACACAAAAATGGGGAAGCTAGGGGCGACTGGATGATTGAGGGGTTAAAGGAGCACTCAAGGAAGATAAGGTGGTTGTGGAGAAGCTAAATGAATTATTTGCATCGGTCTTCACTACAGAAGATGTTAGGGAGATTCCCTACACCAGAGCCATTGTTTTTAGGTGACAAATTTGAGGAACTGTCCCAGATTGGGGTGTCAGTAAAGGAGGTTTTGGAACAAATTGGTAAATTAAACAACAATAAGTAACCAGGATCAGATGGTATTCACCCAAATGTTTTGAAGGAATTCAAATTTGAAACTGCAGAACTATTACCTGTGATATGTAACCTATCATTTACATCAGCTTCTGTACCAGATGACTGGAGGATAGCTAATGTGAAGACAATTTTTTAAGTCTCCTGAGGCAATCCTGACAATTATAAGCCAGTAAGCCTGATTTTAGTACCAGGCAAATTGGTTTAAAACTATAGTATAGAACAGAATTATCAGAGACATAGATGAACATGATACGCTGGGGAAGAGTCAACATGACTTTTGTAAAGGGAAATCATATCTCATCAATTGATTAGAATGCTTTGATGGGGTCAAGTACTTGGACTTTCAGAAAGCCTTTGATAAGGTCCCTTACCAAAGCCTTGTAAGCAAAGTAAGCAATCATGGGATAAAAGGGAAGGTCCTGTCATGGATCACTAACTTGTTAGATGAGAGGAAACAAAGGGTAGGAATAACTGGTCAGTTTTCAGAATGGAGAGAGAGGTAAAGAGTGGTGTCCCCCAGGGACCAGTGCTGTTCAACATATTCATAAATTATCTGGAAAAAGGGATAAAAAGTGAGGTGGCAAAATTTGTAGATGATTCAAAATTACTCAAAATAGGTAGTCCAAATCTGAATGCGAAGAGTTACAAAGGGATCTTACAAAACTGGGTCACTGGGCAACAGAATGGTTGATAAAATTCAATGTTGATCAATGCAAAGTAATGCATATTGGAAAATATAATCGCTACTGTATCTACAAAATGATGGGGTTTAAATTAGCTGTTACCACTCTAACGTTCTCCTCTGGTGTTATCTGGACCAGTGATCTGTTAGGTCACTCTAGTCCTTGTTTCTGGGAGCCAGCCTTATCCTGCTCTGCTGTGAGAACCCCCACTCCTGGGCTGTTCATGCACAGCCTCTGGCATGTAAACTGCTCCCAGCTACCTGCAATCGAATGACAATAGCCAATATCTCCGTTCCCAGACACAACCCTAGGAATCTCCGTCTTGTAGTGTCCAGTTATGCCCACTGGACGCTGCAAACTTATATGAATTCGTCAATTTAACAAATAAATAGATATGTACCAGGCTTGTTATCCCAAGGGGAGTCTCTGACATGCTTCAAACCAAATGCACTGCTTCAGGTAGAATAAACAAATTTATTAACTACAAAAATAGTTTTTAAGTGATTATAAGTCAAAGCATAACAAGTCAGATTTGGTCAAATGAAATAAAAGCAAAATACATTCTAAGCTGATCTTAACACTTTCAGTGCTCTTACAAACTTAGATGCTTCTCACCGCAGGCTGGCTGATTGCCCTTCAGCCAGGCTCTCCCCTTTGATCAGCGCTTCAGTCGCTTGGTGGTGATGTCTGTAGATGTAGGTGGAAGAGAGAGGAAGAGCATAGCAAAGTCTCTCCCATATATCGTGTCCTTTCCTCCCTCTTGGCTCGCCCCCCCCCCGACCTTAGTCAGGTAAGCGTTACCTCATTGCAGTTCCAAACTGACAGAAAGAAAGGGGGGTGACTCACTCGAGAGTCTAACAGATCCTTTTGTTGCCTAGGCCAGCATCCTTTGTTCTTGTGAGGCTGGGCTGGGTTTGTCCCATACATGCCCTGTTGAGTTGTGAACTGCCTCTCTGTTCTTGAAGAGTTTTGCCTGGGCTTTCTCTAAGCCATGAGGATACATTTTTAGCTGCATCCCACACACCTCTCTCTCTCTCATAAATAATATAACATAAAAAATGAAATTATAACCTTACTATAACATCACTCTAACAACCATGCTCAGTGCATCATGAGCCTTCCAAAGACAACCAACATAACAAACTTTTTGCATTGGATACCACACAATCATTTTATAAAGATGAACCTGGGGATGTAGGGTGTTCCCCTGAGGTACAGAGCATCACAACCACTCAAGAAAGAGGTCTTGGAGTCATTGTGGATAGTTCTCTGAAAACATCCGCTCAACGTAGTGACAGTCAAAAAAGCCAACAGAATCTTAAGAACCATGAGGAAAGGGATAGATAATAACACAGAAAATATCATATTGCCTCTGTATAAATCCATGGTACACCCACACCTTGAATACTGTGTGCAGTTCTGATCGCCTCATGTCAAAAAAGATATATTAGTAATGGAAAAAGTACAGAGAAGGAGAGCAAAAAATGATTAAGGGTATGGACCAGCTTCCATATGAGGAGAGATTAAAGACTGGAACTTTTCAGCTTGGAAAAGAGGCGACTAAGGGATAATATGACAGAGGTCTATAAAATGATGATTGGTATGGAGAAAGTGCATAAGGAAATGTTATTTACCCTTTGTGACAGGGTATACCAGACCCTCGGAGGCCCCCAGCTGGAGGCCTCATGGTCCCGCCACACCCCACCCCACCCCAAAAAAGGTCAGTGGAGAGGGTCTTCCAAACTGCCTAGAGTGGCTGTGGGACACAGCCAATCAGGGCCCAGAAGCCTAGTATAAGAAGAGCTGCAGGGCCAGAGGGAGTTCAGCTCCTTGCTGGAGCTGTAGGAGCGTGGATGGTATGTGGCTGGCTGACGGACCTACAGAACCCCGAACAGGGCAGTGCTGCCAAAAGCTGGGGGAAGTGAGAAGGAGCCCTGAGTTGGTTGCTGGGACTCCATTAGGACAAGGCCCTGAGGTAAGGGTGAAGACAACGCGGGGCCATAGGGAAGTGGCCCAGGGAATTAGAGAAGCCGTGCAAAATAGTTAAAGGGACACTGCAGACAGCTGTGATCTACAGGGTCCCTGGGCTTGAACCCGGAGTAGTGGGAAGGCCCAGGTCCTCCCATTAGCCACTGGGGAGAAATGGCATGGACATTGAGGCATCCCAGAGGGTCAACTGAACTATAGTGGCTCAGCTGGAGAGTTGTAGCTAGGAAGCCCCAAGAGGGCAAAGATAATATTCCTGCTCTGGGATAGAGCAGTACCCCAGTGCTCCCTTCCTGGAGACGGTCAGAGAGAGTGTGCAGGCACGTGCACTCAGCCAAGGGGGTGCTCACGAGAGGTGAGTGCACTCTGTCACACCCCTTCACATAACAAAAGAACTAGGGGTCACCCAATGAAATTAATAGGAAGGAGGTTTAAAACCAACAAAATAAAGTATTTCTTCATACAGCGAGCAGTCAACCTGTAGAACTCTTTGCCAGGGTGTACTGTGAAAAGGTTCAAAAAAGAATTAGATAAGTTCAGAGACGTTATTTCCATCAATGGCCATTAGCCAAGATGGTCAGGGACAAAGCCCCATGCTCTGAGTGTTCCTGAGCTTCTGACTGCCAAATATTTGAATGGACAACCGGGGATGTATCTATCTCTTGATTGCCCTGTTCTGTTTATTCCCTTTTAAGCATCTGGCATTGGCCACTGTTGGAAGACAGGATACTGGGCAAGATTGACCATTGGTCTGACCCAGTATGGCTGTTCTTATATTTTTGTGTTATGTACTATTAAGTTTTGTTATGACTCCAGAAACCTAGGAATGAAAATTCACAGCATATGTACGACTCCTGTAAATACACTAAAAACTTCATCCTGCAGACAGATAGGGAGGGAAAGCAAGCATATGCGGATACTTACGTGCCAGCACATGTGCATATTTATAAAATGTTAACATTGGCACATGAGAGAACGAACCATCCGAAAACACTAATAAAGTTTCTTTTAATTTCTACATTTACACCACAGCTATTAATTTTCTCTGTTATAACAGCCTGTCTGATAAAAGATCTCTTCAAATCAACTCCTAATATATCACATGCACGAACACAGTAAGTACTAAGTACCCAAATTACAACCAAGGCCATTTTCTCTCTCCTCCCCTAGCTCCAAGGATGATGTCCTGGAACAAAGGACTCTTCTTGGCCTAGTACTTCCCATGCAGCCAAGTCTCTCCAACTCCCACTCTGGGGTTGGAAAGTGGATTCAAGTCCATTTGAACTGGTGTCACTTTTATATTGTGAGAAAATGTGGGTGTAGTTCAGTTTGCTAAACTTTGTTAACCCATCTCTAGACTGTGACTGATCAGATTTTTATTGGTAAATGTTGATTCTACTGTACGTGCTGTGACAGGGTCAGGCCAGATGGCTACAAAGAGTGGTGGAAGGTAGATACATTAGTTCCAGGTTAAGCAGGTCCCTTTTCCCTGGGTAAAATAACAGGGACTATTCCAGAACACTCAGGAACTTTCTAGAACTAATTAAGGCAGGCAGGCTAATTAGGACACCTGTAGCCAATTGGGAAGCTGCTAGAATTAATTAGGCTAATCAGGACACCTGGTTTAAAAAGGCTCTCACTCCAGTTAGTGAGGGGTGCACAAGGAGCTGAGAGTGAGAGGGCATGCTGCTGGAGGACTGAGGAGTACAAACGCTATCTGGCATCAGGAGGAAGGTCCTGTGGTGAGGATACAGAAGGTGTTGGGAGGAGGTCATGGGGAAGTAGCCCAGGGAGTTGTAGCTGTCACACAGGTGTTACACAAAACACTATAGACAGCTGTGATCCACAGGGCCCTGGGCTGGAATTCCCCCCCTGCCACCAACTCCCTATTGGATACAGGAGGAGTTGACTTGGACTGTGGGTCCCACCAGAGGGGAAGGTCCCTGGCCTGTCCCCGGACCCACTAGGTGGAACAGCAGAGACTGTGGGGATTGTTCTTCTTCCTTTTCCCCATGCCAGCCAGTGATGAGGTTATCTGAGTGAACGGCAGATTTGAGCCACAAAAGGGAAGGGGACCAATAGGGGCAGGGAGGGGGCGGGGAATGGGGATGGGGAAGGGGTGGAGTTGGGGCGGGGCCTCTGGCTGCTATTATAAATTTGCCGACCTAGGCCTAGGCCTTGTCGGCCTAGGTGTTAATACGCTGCTGATTATGGGCAGGAGGAAGCCTACATGCACTCAACTGGTATATGGTCCCTTGAGAACCCTAGCCAGCCGGCTGGGATCGAAGCAGCTAGAAAACCAAGAAATGTGTTTCAGTTTTCTGATATACCTTACCATGCTGTTTTGGTTGGATCTGAAATTGAAAGAGGCCTATTTTCTGGTTCCAACTTGTATGAAGGTAAAATCTTGTGATATTGGCCCTATTGGAGTAGTAGGGAGGAAATTCTTCAAATTCAAACTCAAACTAATCCTGGCAGGTTTACTTCATTTCCAACTACAGTGAGCTGAACTGCAGGCTTCAGATCAGATGAACAATGAATCTATTTCTTTTCTGTATTGCTTTCTTTCCTGTGTGTCTTCCTTTTTCTAGGCTTGTCTTTTATTTTTCTCTCACTTTACTCTTATTAGTCTTTGAAGTGCATCATGCAGGCCCTCCAGAGGGAGTATTTTGCGTACAGGGCTGGCTCCAGGCACCAGCTTTCTAAGCAGGTGCTTGGGGCGGCATGCAGAATGGGGCAGCAGTCCGTGTCCCGCGGTGGCAATTTGGCGGTAGCTCTGCCGCTCTTCCAGGCGCATCGGCAATTCGGCGGCAGCTCTGGTGCTGTTGCGGCGGCGGCAATTCGGCGGCGACGGCTTGGGGCGGCAAAATTGGCAGAGCCGCCCCTGCTTGCATAGTATAGCATATGTATGTATTATTAGGACTTGGATAATCCTTGAAGATTTCAGTTCACCCTGGAGATTCATTATCAGGCTCAAGTTCTAAAGAACCCAGGTCCCAGAAGAATGCCATCTTCCTCATCTGTGTCCCAGTTCCAGGCTTTGGATACATACAATATGTATAGCCTTGTTTAATAGGACTATGGAGGACAAATGAGAAAAATACAAGAATATCCGATCTCTAATATGGTCCTTTAGATTTCTGTTTGCATCTCAGCCACTCTGTGTAGATTTTGTTTGAGGTTGGTTCAGAGAGTGGTAGAAAGTTATCCAGGTCAAAAGGTAATATCTGAAGGGATGTTATTTCTTGCTGGCATCTTTCAGGAGATAAAGGATTAGTGAAACCTGCAGTCAAGATATGGCAATTGAAAATGAGATATGGAGACACAGAGAAGCCTACCTCATTTTCACAGTTATCCATATTCAACAAAGTTACATTTTGAAGACCTGTAGACTTTTTTCTTTTTCTTTTTTTTCTTTTTGTTGCTGAAATTCGAATAGGAAATGAAGAACTTGGTGTCTTTCTCGTATGGTAGTTCAGGTCCTTACAGTACGTAAGCTTGTATTGTCAGCTCTGAGCCTTTTTTCCATGTGTGAGCATCTAATATGCACTATAATGGAGTACCTAATGCCACTCCTTTCCCATATCTATCTATATTTATAGGCAGATAATAGAGAAGGAGAGAGCTTGAGAGATGCACTGTTTTCTGAAACCTTTTGCCACTTCAGATATATTCACTAATTATATACCTTGAAATGAAATATCTTGGAGCGAGTTGATCTTATCATTGTTTTTCCAATGTATCCATCCCTGCAACCATCTCAGCTAAAAAGCAAATGAAGATTTCCTTCTGACATCTTTCACAATTTGGAGGTAATAATTAAGCAATAACACATCAGAGGCATTGTATGACTGGGGTTTATTGCATACTAAAGGTATCCTAGGAGGTGCCAAGCTAGCTTACTTCAACCTGAAAATTCACTAGTACTCTAGAAAATACATACTTGAAGTGTCCTATTGCAATTGTAAAATGGAAGGTAAAGAAAAATAGGGTTTGGAGATATTTGACCTGAGCATTTATTTAGGATTGTGGCAGTAATAAAACTACTGGCATATTCAGTACACTAGTTCTGGAGCCAGTCTATAAGGTGTTATACTGAAAAGACAGTCAATACAATTTTGAAGTTATGATCATTCCTAACTTAGGAGCAGAAATACTGCACAGGGAATGAATAGTCTGAGCCACATTTGCCAGCTAAAATAACAGTGACTGTAAATATATGGTCTCTCAATATACAGATTGCATAGGCCTCTGAGAAGCATACCAGTTTATGTACAAAGTGCTGGATAAAGTGGAAATGGACCTCTGAATAATATTTCAGGTTCCTCTGTAGTCAGCAGCTAGAGAGATTTCAAATGCTTGGCTGGCTTCAGAATGAAGCCTTTCTACAGATGATTTCACACAAATAGTTAAAGTAATATTGGTCAAGGATAGCAAGACTAACATGGCTAGAGTCCTATTCCACAGCCAGGCCCTGCGCTATTGGGGTGGGGGATCAAAGGGGACATTTGCCTCAAAAAACTATCTTCAGGGGCCCCCAAATTATTGTGAAAGGGCAAAATATGTACAATATTATCCAGTGTTAAGCAGTGGAGCAGCAGCTATTGGACTATAGGCAGAATCGGGGAAGGGTTTCCTATTAGTATCCTAGCACCGACAGCTGAGGATCATGTCAATTCGTTGATTATAGAGACTGTTTTTTAATAAAAACATTTTTCTTCTTAAAATCTTAAGATTCCCTTTAAAGACAGAGCAAGTCTTGTTTATCCAGAATGTTGCAGGGAAATCAGTGAATTTGTTTTTACTATAACTGGTCTTGGAGTCAGCTATTTATTATCTTAAGTTTTGAATATTATTTATATTACCGTGGCACCTAGGAGCCCTAGTCATAGAGCACTGCCCCATTGTGCTAAGTGCTATTAAAAACACTGGACAAAAACCGTCCCTGCCTGCCCCAGAGAGCTTACCGTTTCAGTCCCTCTCCTATCTGCTTTCACTCCCTTTTGCAAGCACTAGAAGGGAGAATGATTGAAGATCCTCTCTCCTGTAAAGAGCTACCTTTGAAGTATAGAGGTGTAGCCTACGGTGCTATCTTCCTGTCCCACTGAAGGCTTGATCCTGCTCCCATTGAAGTAAAACATACAAATAAAACCAAACAAATCAAAACAAAACACACGTGGTTGAACCAAGACACTCTACCACGCTGGGGAGAAGGTGAAAGAACAAGCAACACTTGACAAATGCACAGTCACGTTGCTTAGCGCATGACTGCATGGTGCTCAGATGCTATGGTGTAAGAACCTCTCTAAAACAGAACAGAATGGCAACACCCTCATTGATTTCTTTGGGATAGGATCAAGCCCTAAACGAGAAGTAATGTTTCTGGGAGAGGATGGGCAGCAGGGTCCAGTTCCTTGCAAGAAAGAACAGGTCTGTGAGGTGAGGCTCCTGAGCTCTTTGCCCCCTCCAAAGGAATGTTTGGCTTCAGGCTGAGAAACACAGTGGGGTGGGCTCTGCTCAAGGCCGGATTAAGCTTTTGTGGGCCCCCCCGGGGAATGATTGTAAAAGGGGCTGGGGGCAAAAGCGCAGTGGGGCGGGAGCTAGGGTTGGTCCCTGGAGCAAGGGAGGAGCCAGGGGTAAACTGCAAGCGCAGCAGGGCTTGGGGAGGGGGTAAACAGGACCCCCCTGCCCTCATAGAGCAGGTACCTACCTGGTTCTAGCCCGTTCTCTTAGTCTCTCTCTGCACTGAGCTGCCCCTCCTCCCACAGCAGCAGGACAGGTTCTCCTCCAGCCTTCTGGGGTGGGTGTTGGGAGTGGGAGGAGCGGAGGCTAATGTGGTTACTCCTATAACCGCACTTTTAGTTTCCAGTCAGCACTGCTAACTGGACACTCAGGTCCCGTTTTCTCCTGGAGTTTCCAGTCTAAAACTGGATACCTGGCAACAGGGCTGCCAGAGAAGCCTTGGGGGGGGGGGGGAGGGGCAAGCAATTATTTTTAAAAGTGAGAGGGCTAAGCCTTAAGGGGGAGGCAAGTGGTGGGTGGGCTCGGGAGTGGAGAGGAGCTAATGGGCAGGGCCGTGTCTGCTGTACTGCCCAGGTAGGTTGGAGACTGGGAGGATCAGTCACACAGTATCCCCAGCCCAGGTGACGTGACAGCCAGTGGTGGATTTAGATTTAGTGGGGCCCCCCGGCCATGTGTGCTCAGCTTCAATTTTGGGGCCCCTCCTTGGGACCCAGCCAAGAAAAAGAATATTCTCTCTTATCTCCCCCTTGCCCCCGTTTTTCATTCTTTTTTTCTTCATTCTCCTCCTATAAGTAATGGGAGGTAAATGGAAAATAAAGTGAGGTACCTTGATTGTTCTTGTAGTCTAATTTATCTTTCCACAGACCACTTGAAAATTGCGGAGGGTCTTGGTGGACCACTTAATGATCTTTCCAAATATTGTTTGTACCATTAGCTAACTATTGTAAAGTGCTTTGGATAAGAGCGCTTTATAAAAAAAAAAAATGTAAAAAAAAAAAAGTTGCGGGGTGCGGGGTCTGGCCAGGAGCTAGGGTGAGGGAGGGGGCTCAGGGTTGGGGCAGGAGGTTGGGGTGTGGAGTGCTTACCTGGGGCAGCTCTTGTTTGGTGTGAGGAGTGCAGGTGGTAATGGGGGTGTGTGCGCACACAGGAGCTCCCGTTTGGTGCTCAGGGTGGGGATGTCCGGGGGTGCAGGAGTCAGGGCAGGGGGCTGGGGTGTGTAAGGGGGGTGCAGGGGCCTGGGGATATGAGGGGGTGCAGGGGTCAGGGCAGAGGGTGTGGGCTGGGGTCGTGGGGGTGCTCGCAGCAGGGGGTATGCCCCCGCTGCCCCGCCTTTTCTCCACCTTCTCCCTGAAGCGGCAAGCGAGCTGCGGCTCCGCTCTTCCCCCTCCCTCCTGCTGGCAAACAGCTGATCGGCAGCAGGATGAGCTTGGCTGCCGGTGGAGCCTATCCTGGTGCAGCAGGAGCCGGCAGCATCAAGCTTCTGCCCCCACGGGAGGGAGGGTAGAGAAGCGCATGGTAAATCTGGTACTGGCTCTCTTATTGTATTTTTATTGCTGCAGATCTAGAACACCCACATTTCTTTTGCCTGACACCTGCTGTCTGACCCCTGAAACCAGCTTTCTCCTAGTGAACTTTGTGGGCATCCGTGATGATGTCTAGCATGGAATATTTCCTTCTTAATGTGTGTTCTCCCTCCCCCTTAATAGTGCACATCTACTAACTAGTGAGGGACTGTAGCAGCAAAGTTAGACAGAGGATCCAGACTCTCCTGGTGGTAGGGCATATTAAGATAGGTGGATTTTATTCAGGTCCCCTATGCCATAGATTTGTTTTCAAGGGAAAAACACCAATGTTTAATAAAACAGGCTGCAAGAAAAGTGATCTGATTGCATTACAACCCTTCCAGTTTTTGTGGATAAGGGCAATACTAGAAGCACAGGCCAGAGATCGTTAGCTATAGCTAGGGCCCTACCAAATTCATGGCCATGAAAAAACACATCAGAAACCGTGAAATCTGGTGTTCCCTGTAACATTTGGTCTTTTTGTGTACTTTTACCCTTACTATACAGATTTCACAGGAGACCAGCATTTCTTAAACTGGGGGTCCTAACCCAAAAGGGGATTGCAAGCCTATTGTAGGGGGGGGTCATGGTATTGCCACCCTTACTTCTGCTCTACTTTCAGAGCTGGGTGGCCGGAGAGCGTTGGCTGCCGGCCAGGCACCCAGCTTGGAAGGCAGTGCCCCTGCCAGCACAGAGGCAAGGGTGAGAATACCATACCATGCTGCCCTTACTTCTGCTCTGATGGCAGCGCTGTCTTCGGAGCTGGGTGGTCAGAGAGCAGCAGCTGCTGGCTGGGTGCCCAGCTCTGAAGGCATCGCAGAAGTAAGGGTGGCAATACCATGACCCACCTACAATAGCCTTGCGACCCCCCATGATACCCTTTTGGGTCAGGACCCCTACAATTACAACACTGTGAAATTTAAGATTTAAATATCTGAAACTGTGAAATTCAAGAATTGTAAAATGCAGAGACTCTGAAATTCACCAAAATGGACTGTGAATTTGGTAGGGCCCAAGCTATAGCAGGCTCCCAAGATCAGTATAGCTGGGAGGTGGGAGGAGACCACAGAAACAAAGTATTTTCCTGTGTTTGTTTTTACTTTAACATGCATTTAAACTTATTTGAAATGAGTAAATCAGCACTGGAGTCCGTTGGATCCTAAAGCTGCAGTGTCTGCTGAAACTGGCTTTTCCCTTCTAGCTTCAGTCTCGACTGTGGGATCTTCGCCTTTGAATTCCCCCAGGGCTGGGCTTGAAGTCAGTCTCCATGAGCTCTTCAAGAAAGAGGTGTTTTCAGCCTGTCTGTAAGTAAATTTGCAGTCTATTTTTTAAAAGCAGTTTCTCTTTGCTGAGAGATGCTCCCACATGTACTTCAAAGGCTGGAGATGCTGTGGTTTCTCTGTGGCACCTCTTGCCTTTGAAGACTTTGAAGTAACTATGGAAGTTGTTCTAAGAAAAAGGGAGCTGTATTTTTTCAAAAAATATATATTTTAATTATACTTAAAGCATGGCTAAATTTTAAAGTCTGCCTTTTACAGTCACAGATTTCTCTCCGCACAGGCTGCAGATACAAGTAGTTAAGTTTTCAGCAGAAGCTGAAACCAAATGTTTTGGTTTTAATTGACACATGGGATTAGAACATTAGGAACTCCATTGCTTTTTAGTTCACTGCAATCACATCTATTTGAGAAGCAGAATGAACACTCCACTTCTGTTGATACTGAGAGATAACTGCATCCTGGGTGCTGGAGGGACTCCATCCTATGTCTCCCCTAGCTGAAGTGTTCTAGTATCTGGCTTTTTATTGGGGAGTGGGAGAAGACACCTCTGAAAAAAGAAATTACAAGGAAATTCTGCAAGTTTCCCAGTTTCCACTCGGGAATAACATACTGATCAAGTAGCATGCCCTCTTCACACTTACTGTAACCCAATAGACACACATTGGAGAGAGTCCCAACTTGATCCTTTCCTGTTGTTTCCTTGATGCTTAACTTAAATTACTTCAGCCTGAACTTGGCTTTTTCTAAGATTGTTCCCTGGAGGACCTGACAGTGAGTCAGTAGGAAACTAGTTCTGCTGGCTGGAGATAATGTACTGTTTCCATGAATTCCAGACCTCCTCTTCCCCAGCACTTTGCCCTCACAAAGCTGCATTCAGAGTGAGACAACACAGCCTTGTTGGGTTTGGGTTTAATAGATTCTAGAAGTTATATTCAGATGCATTTTAAATTGCATTTTGCATTTCTGCTGTATGGTACTTCACTCTATGTAATATAGCCTGTTTTACAAATACAGTACAGCACTCACATTTTTGATATTCAAATAAAAATCCTTTTAAGAAAGAAAAATGGTTACAATGCACAAGTGCTCACTTTTAGTAAGTACATGAAAATGGTTATGTATGAAATCCAGCGAGGAGAGTATGCTGAGAGCCACTTTTAAAATAAATATCACCCTACTGTTGGTGTAAGATGGTAAATTCCATTGCCAGTCCAGGACTTATCCTCGTTCCACTCCTCTCTTGAGCAGAAATGGCAAATTGTGTCAAGTGGGCCCAAATTATGTTGTAAAAACTAGCTCATTAATATTCAAGTTGCTCAAGACCATACTCTGTCTGGCAAGTGGGTTCTTATGGAAAGTGAGTGCTAGTCTGTCTACAAGCAATAATACTGTTTTAAAAGGTTTTGATTTTAATTGCATCTTTTACTTGCCTTCATAGCAGTCTATGGAGGATGCCTTTTGAGTTCTTAAAATGAAAAATAGTTCGAAAAAAATCCACTCTGGTCAAGCCAGAAGAGACTAATGTTTATGACTCACACATCAGTTTAAATACATCGTTTTTTGAAGTAAAGAAAGTATATGCCTTTTACACAAAATGTCTTGAGGCTTGGGTTTTTGGTTTTTTTTTTTTGGTTTTTTTAAAAAGTCTCCTTTTTTGGACACTTGCTGACTTCAGCCTTTTTGCCCAACCCTCTGCCTGCAGTGTAAATGGGATTGAATAGAGCTCAGAGCTCTTAATCTTCACCACCAACCACACACTTCCCCCACTACCTCCTTTTTTAATTGTATTGGACAATACCAGTATTCTACCAGTCACTCAGGCCCACAGCCTGGGTGCCATCTTTGACTCAGGTCTCTAGGTCCTCACTTCCAGGCTATGCTTAAGACTTGCACTTCCTTTTTGCATAACAGCTCTAACATATGGCCTTTTCTATCCATCCACACAGCTAAAATTCTCCATCAGCTCACGTCTCTATTACAGCAACATCCTTTTCTCTGGCCTTGACAAATGCAGTCTTGCCCCATTCATAACCATTCAGAATGCTGCTGCAAAAATCATTTTCGTAGCTCATTGCTTTGATCGCATCGCTCTTTGCAGCATCCCTTAACTGGGTCCCTCTTTATTGTAGCAAACATAAGCTACTTGTCTTCACTTTCAAGGCCCTTCATGATTTATCCCCATCCTCCTTGTCGTCTCTCAGTACTGAAAGGTTAGCCTCTGATCGGCCTATGTCAGCCTCCATTGCCCACTTGTTAAATTTTCAAACAAGACCCTGAATGTTTTCTGTTATAGTGCCCCTCAGGCTTGGGCGATGCTCCCTGTAAACATCCTGAAAATGAATTCCTTTTCCTCCTTTTAAAACCATCCTGATATCACAGTCTATAATGTCGGCCACTATTGTCTTGTCCTTTGCTTGTATTCCCACATCAGTCTGTCTGAGGCTCTGTTGGTTCTTGTCTCAGACTGTAGTCCGTGCCTCAAAGAGCCTATATTTTTTGTTCTGTTTGTTTGGCACCTGGTGTGGTCCTGTTCCTTGGCTTGTGCTCGTTGGTGCTATGGTAATGTATATAATAACAAATAACAAAACACAAAGGGGCTCAATTCTCTACTATGGCCTACTCCGTTCACAGTGGAGGGAGGGGAGGCAGGGAACCAATTGCGGCTTTGATTCTATGCTGCCCAGCCCATGTGTGGGTTAATGAAGCTGAGGTGTCTCACCCTGGCGACACACTCCCTCTGCCAGGGTGGAAATGGGCTGCTGGCGCAGGAAGCGGTCACACCGCCTCTGCCAGCATTGCACCAGTGTAGACTTCTCCAACACAGAGGGTATTTTCCAGTGGCTGTTTCTGGTTTGTGCCACACAAAGGGGATGTAGCAGACCAGAGATCAGGGGCACTGGAACAATTTGTATAGTGGGGGTGCTGAGTCACTGAACCAAACTGTAAACCCGGTATAAGATGGAAACCACTTCCAGCCAACACCCCTAGTTCCAGCACCTATGCCGGAGATTCTGCCAAAAGGACCCTTCTGTGTTTCCTGGAAACAGAGGCATACCAGGATAGAGGTCCTCTGCCCAAGTGGTGGTAGCTGGTGTTGGTCTATCTAATCTGTCTTGGTTGGCTGGCATTTATACTGCCCTCATCACCAAAGTATTGGAGCAGACATCATGTCTTCACAGTGCAGGAGAAGGCAGAATCCCTCCTTTGACACTGTGTACAGCATGTTTACCTGTGGCAGTTTCTGTACTGGAGTAGGTGTAGTGTGCACCCACTGCAGCCCTACCTTTTCATGCTCACTGGCAGAGCCAATCAAAAATCAGAATTTCCATCCAAGGGGATGGAAGCCCTGACCAATTTTCCGCACCTTCCATTCTTGGAGCTCAAGCAGCCAAATAATGGCGCTTCCTTTGTTTCTGGAGTGCTCATTCAAGGCAGTCGTAATTTTGTCCAAAGCCTCATGAACAAAGCAGTAGAAACCCGTATTTTGGCATGGATTCACCATAGCTGCTTCCCACAGGTAATGTTTATAGCTTCATTTAAAAAATGTCTCTGCCCCTGAAGGATGGCCATGCTGCCTTCACAGTGCAAATCCGCGTGTTGCTTTCTTATTTTGTTACGTAACTAGGCAGACTGCAATAATATAGCACCCAGGGTACACCCATGTTCCTCTTGATAGTGTTAATTTCAGATCTAGGGTTTTACCACTTTTATGTCCGTTTACCTGCAACAGAAACAGATGCTTGATATTGTAACGTGTGCATAACATGTTTGCTATGGTCACCTATAGTAAATATTTAAAACAGTTCGAAGAACACCAGCTTGCATCTTCTACAGATAAGCTAGCCTAAAATATTTATGAGGTAATTTAGCAATAGCAGTGTAGCTTTTATGCATCTGTAGTTTTTGTATATTTCAGATATTGCCTTATATATATTCCTCATAAATCTAACATATACATTTATTTAACATGGGTCCTTTTAAAAATGTGACGTGCCATAGATTTCTGTAGTTTTTGGACAAACAAAGCATCTTCTGTTTTGGGTTGAGTTTGCCAGCAATTTCTCTTCCTTATGTTTATAAGACTCCAAACCAGGAGAATCAGTTTGCAGACTTTGAGCTTTATCTTCCATAGTTGGGTATGAAGGGGATGATAGCAGTGCAAGTACTGGCCACTAGGTGCTACTGCATTATAAATGTTGAACAACAGGTACTGGCCAAATATAGCTAGTATTTCTACAGCACCATTTCATGCTATATGCACTATGGATCACATTCTACCTCCTTAACTCAGCAGAACTCCCTCTGAAGTCAGTGGACATTTTTGCCCAAGTAATAAATGAGTAGGAGCAGCAGGATTTGGTCCTGAATTATAAATTTACTGGAGAGAAGATATAATGTGCCGTCCTGATGAGACTTTGGTGCTGATAGCCTTCTGCTGTGTCCTACAGGAGAGCCAAGGTTTGAGAAGAGAATTAGTACTGGTACATGATTTATTTGTTCTGTAGAGCAGGGGTTCTCAACCTTTTTCTTTCAGAGTCTCCCCAACGTGCTATAAAAACTCCATGGCCCGCCTGTGCGACAGCATCTCTTTTTCTGCATATAAAAGCCAGGGCTGGCATTAGGGGGCAGCAAGCAGGGCAATTGCCTGTCACCCCAGGTCACAGGGGGCCCTGCAAAGCTAAGTTGCTGAGGCTCTGGCTTCAGCCTCAGGGTGGGGCTCAGAGCCCAGGGCTTCAACTTTCTGTCCTGGGTCCCAGTGAGTCGAATACTGGCCCTGCTTGGCAGACCCCCTAAAACCTGCTTGCGGCCCACCTGGGGGGGCCCCTGGGCCCCTGGTTGAGAACCACTGCTGTAGAGGAAGGAGTGCCAGCTGCATTGTCCTCTCAGTTATTTGGGCCAGTCATTTTAAAAAGCAGACTAAATAATAGAATAAGATTTAGGCATTATAATTATTTCAGTGGAGACTGGTTTAAGGTCTTGTTCATTTAAAAACAAACAAGCATTTCTTATTTTTGCCCAGTGTCCCATCCAAACTCAAACCAGCAGAGAGTAAAGCAAGAACTTGGTTCTCAAACTGAATGCATGAATTTTACAGCACACTCGTCTCTCTAAACAAATAGGTCACCATAAAAAAAAAGTTTAGCATTTGCCTATAGTTACTAGACAGTATTATCTGTGATTACCACAATTATCCCCTGTACTTATAGTTGAAGATATTTGGGGTAACTGTGTGGTAACTGTTGGCAAACCTTGAGTTTTAATGGCTCTTCCTTTACGCTCAACAAAAAAAATCAGCAATGCAGTTCTGTGTGCTTAAAAATTTCATCTTGGGGAGACACACAAGAGGATCTAACAGAATTCTAGATTCAACATTTCCTCCAGCTCTGCAATTTCTGGTGTTCAGAACATTTGGCTATGGCTTATAGTATGCAATGGAGGCTTTCTGCAGGCTCACAAGTAATTGTAATTACCTTCTATAAATCCATTTCCTGCCAATTGCTCATAATTAGAATAGCTCTACATTTGCAAAAAGGATTTAGTATGATGGTGACTTTTTTTCTATTGCAAACTTTTAATTAATCAATCCTTTACATGATTAATTAGACATGCTGAATTTCCAGTGATGTGTAGTGTTTCATGCCTATTCACCCTTTTGTTACTCAGCAGGTTTCTATAAGCTGAAAGAGGATGTTACCACAGCTCATGGTTCATAATAAAATTCAAATTAAATAACCACCTCATTTATAGATTAAAACTCAGGTTCAACTACTATACAAAGAGCTTTGCTTCACTGAAAACCTTCAGACATCTACCCACTCACACTCATTTTCTGCCTAAATTGACAGCTCTCTTATAACATAATTTAGATTTAATTCAAATTGAGGTTTAAATTGACTGTTTGTATTATCTCAGCCTGGAGCAACTTATACCAATTCCTAGAACATGATATCATTGTGGATGAATTGGTATTGCATACAGCATATTAAATCATTCCTACATGAGGACATTAAACAATTTCAAGGAAGGAACTTGCACAATTCCTGGAAGTGCTTGGACGTCTGACTTGTAAAATCAGTTTTTTTGCTTTTATAGATTCTAATTTTGGGAACACTCTTGTTCATATCTAAGGTGGATATATGAAAGTTAGCAATGAACTCTTTAGACTTCTAATAATATTGACTTTAGTAGTGTAAATTAAATAGCATAGATATTAAGCTGGATAGGTGTTAGTACAGTAATTCACTTTTTGGTCTGAAAGGGAATGTGACATTTGAGGGACCAAGCAGATGGAAAAATAGACTCTTCAGTAGAGATGTCTAAACTGCAGCTAGACATGTGACTTACCCACGCTAACTTTACTGTAACTAGCTCACTAAAAGTAGCAGTGAGAAGAGAGTGATGCAGGCTTTGGCACAGGCTGCCCAGCAAATCTCTATGCAGGGGGTCAGACAGGCTGGTACAGCCCACACCACAGTTCACTGCTATTTTTAGCAAGCTAACTAGAGTATAGCTGGTGCAGGTACAGCTACATGTGCAGTAAATCACACTCCTGGCTGCAATGTAGAAGCGTCCTTAGGCAACTCCTAAGTTACACCAGCAGTTAAACTCTGGGCCACCTCACTTCCCCCTCCCAGCCTACACAGACATGCCTCCAGTGTGAGGAAGGCTCAGGAGAGGAAGACTTGGAGCTCTCAACTGATTTATTCCACCCAGGGATTCCCCTATGGAAGGGGAAAATTCCAACTGTCCAATTAAGGCAGCTTTCCAGACAGACTCGAGAATGAGGATTTGACGTCAACAGAGCATAACCTTGAATGTGAAACTTGGTCCGTTACCCAATAAATAGTCTAAAAAATTAAACTGATAAGGTGTCTGCAAACTAGTGGAGTGGATCACCTGGTAAGAGTGAAAATAAATTTTTCACTTGGCAAGCTTTCTCCTCTTCCTCCCTGTTTTCTTTTGAGGCTTTTACAGTGCACGGCTTATAACTTGGGAACGAGAAACCAAATGCATTTACACTAGCAAATAAACAGACCCACCCTTTTACTCTAACAACTGAGTGTGTAATTCTGCCTTCTCTGAGACCTTTCTCTGTAGCTGTTTTTATAGTTCTTCATATTGTCTCTGAGAGCTCAGTTGCACGGTCAGTCACCAAACCTGCTTCAATGGTCTGTGCTGTATACCCGAAAAGAATAATCAAGGAATAATTGTCTATTTGCTTTCCAGCAAGCAAGCACTTTGTACCTTGTTACATGTTTAATTTCTTATCAACTTGACCGTACAGTATAGTAATAGAGATCCCAATTCAGCACAGTGTCCAAGTAGTGCTTTAGTTCTATTGACTTTAATGTTAAGTTGTAGTGAAGTCAGTGTTAAAGTTATGTATGTGCTTTGGTGAATATGAATGGTTTGCTAAATAATGGACTAAAATCAGACCAAATATATCAAAGATGAATAATTTCCCCTTTACCATAATCTGGAAGGATTTTGTTTTGTTGAAAATAATTACATTACTTTGCCTAGTTTTTTGTATATTCTGCAGATGCGTCTCCTTTTGTTGTATCCAGTTCATTACAGAAGAGTGCAAAGAATTATTGTGGATTCTATATGCTTTGTTGAGAAAAAAAGATTGATTTTATTCAACATGTGCAAAGGATTCTCTCTTCCTGATATATTGAAAATGTAATCTTGCCTGGCCATTAAGGCATATGAAGGACTGACTGATGAGTATATCAGGTTACAGGTATAATGAGACAGAGCCCATTTTAGTTTACCTGATTCTCATGCATTTTCTGGTACTCTAAAATTGTTTATCTTAGTTGTCATTTATTAAGAATAGATTCTGTTTTACCTACAGATAATTACACAGTACAGAGTTAAAGGCAGAGTGGTCAGATGGAATGAGCATAGGACTAGGAGCTAAATTCTGCCATTAAAATGATACATGGTGTTGGAGAAAATCATTCAATACTCCCCTCAAACTCTCAATTTCCCTATTTATTAAATGGGAATATGATTACTTTCTTACTTTGCAGGGTGTTGTGTGGATTAATTAGTTAATGTTTATATGGTGTTTTACAAAACATGTCAGATCTTATATAAATATTGAGAATTATTAATATTTTTAAACTGGAGAATTAATTTTACTCCATCCAGATCTTTAACTGATAATCCATTCATTTGGAAAGAACATTCTCTATCTACTTAAATTACCCCCTTCACCGTAATGCATGAGTGAATTTATCCTCACAGAATTTCTGTTTGGAAGCGATGTATAGATCTTTAAGGCCAGAAGGTACTATTATGATAATCTAGCCTAGCCTGTTGTATAATGAAAGCCAAAGGATTTCTCCCAGTAATTTCTGTACCAAATTTGTATTTTATCTGCATTTTTATAGATGAAGAACTTAGCCACAAAAAAAAAGAGTACTAGTGGCACCTTAGAGACTAACCAATTTATTTGAGCATAAGCTTTCGTGAGCTACAGGTCACTTCATCGGATGAAAGCTTGTGCTCAAATAAATTGGTTAGTCTCTAAGGTGCCACTAGTACTCCTTTTCTTTTTGCTAATACAGACTAACATGGTTGCTACTCTGAAACTTAGCCACAAAAGAGAATTAGGCCCTGATTCTGGAAATTCTTGAGGACACATGAACTTAACTAGCACGAATAAAGTTACAATTGTACTTGAGTGTTTGCAATGTTACTCGTGAATAAAGTTTCCTACATGCTCAAGTACTTGCCAGGTGAGTGTCATAAGTGGATTTTCCAAAGTCACACAGGAAGTCTGTAACAAAGCCATGAATACTGAGTCCCAGTCCAATACTTTAACCACAATGCGATCCTCCTTTTCAGGTGATAAAATAACTTGGGTTTATCTTTGGTTTACAGTTCTGCTCAGGCTCTGAGAGTGAATATGTCCTTGTGCAGTCATATGACTTTTGCTTTCATTCTGTTTAAAAAAGTTACTTCCTGTTAATGTGGTTCTTCGAGATATGGTGCAGATGTGTATTCCACTTAGGTGTGTGTACACCCAGTGCACCAGAGCCAGAGAAATTTGCCTAGCAGTACCCATAGAGGGGCAGTGCTCATGCCTTGTGGCCCTAGCCCCTCCCCGGACACATGAGGCGGCAACATCCCGACCCTCCCTCCGTTCTTTTGCACCAAACACCCAGAAACAAGACACTGATGCAGAGGGGATGGAGGGTGGGTCGTGGAATACACGTCTGTATCACATCTCGAAGAACCACAGTTACAGTAAGTAACTGGTTTGAGTGGTAGCCGTGTTAGTTTGTATCAGCAAAAATAATGAGGGAGTCCTTGTGGCACGTTAGAGACTAACCAATTTATTTGGGCATAAGCTTTCCTGGGTTAGATGCAGCCATATATTCCACTTAAGAGACCTGCAAGCAGTATCCACCAGGAGGCAGCTTGGCATCTGCCTAACAAAGACTGAAGGACTGCTCCACCAAAGCCTACTTCCACCTTGGAAGATGTGGTTAAGGCATAATGGTTTGTGAACATTTGTATCGACAACCACATAGCAGCCCTGCAAATGTCCAATATAGGCACATCATCAAGGAACACTTTGGACTTCGCTTGTGTTTCATAGAATGAGTTTGCACCCACGGAGGGGGTATAGCAGAGGCCATTTCATATGCCATCTTAATGCAGTGTGTTATCCATTTGGAGATCGTCTGCAAAGAGACCACTTGACCCTTCATGCAATCTGCATATAACACAAACAAATGAGATGAAGCACAAAATGGTTTAGTCCTGTCCAGACAGAAGCTAGACATTACCTGACATCTAAATATGGAGACGCTGCTTCTCCAGACATGAATGAAGCCTGGGAAAGAACACAGGTAAATCTACCACCTGATTCACATGAAACTGAGAAACCACCTTAAACAAAAATTTTGGATGCAGTTGTAAAGTCACTTTGTCTTTGGAGAATTGTGTATAAGGTGGCTCTGCCATCAGAGTCTGAAACTCTCACGTTCCCCTGGAAGATGTTACTACTACCAGGAATGCAGTTTTCGGACATGAAAGTGAAAGGGAGAAGATGCCAGGGCTCAAATAAAGGTCCCATTAAGGCTGCTAGGACTGAGTCAAGGTCCCACAGAGGAGCAGGCTCTGACCAGAGGATGTAGATGAAGGAACCCTTTAAAGAATCTTGCTACCATGGCATTGGAGAAGACTGATCTTCCGTGAATGGGGAGGGGGACAAAATGCTGGTATCGCTGCCAGATGCACTTTCAGTGAACTAAACACAAGCCCCAGTGACTGAAGGTGCAGCAGGTACTATAAAATGTCTTGGATAGAGGCCAGTTTGGATTCTGTGGGCCAGTGACCACATCAAATATCCTTTCCATTTCGCTGATTAGGCCATACTGGTGGAGGGTTTTCTACTGTTAAGGAAGATGTGGTGGACAACCACCGAACACAGCTCTTCCTTCTTATTCAGCCATGCAGCAGCCACACCGTGAGATGAAGGGAGCTGAATATGGGATGCAAGGTGCGGCCTTGGTTCTGCATGAGGAAGTCAGAGTGGGGAGGAAGCCGTATGGGAACTAGAATAGGCAGTGTGAAAAGGTCAGAGAACTGGCACTGCCTTGGCCATGCTGGTGCAATGAGAATGAGCTTGCCTTGTTCCACCTTGAGCTTGAGGATGACCTGAGGAATGATCCGGATAGAGGGAAGGCATACAGGAGAGCCAATTGCCAGCGGAGCTGGAAAGCTTCAGACTGGGATCCTGGACTGATGCTCCCCTGAGGGCAGAACAGATGATATTTTCTGTTGTCCCTTGTAGCAAACAGGTTGATTTGTCAGGATGCACAAAGAAGTGAAGATGACTCGGAGGAGCCCTTGTCTTCGGGGACCACTTATGACTCCGGAAAAAATACCTGCTGAAATGGTCAGCAATATGATTCTGAACCCCGGGCAAGCAAGTGGCTATAGGAGTAGCGTTCTCTTTGATGCAGAACTGCCACAGCTTGATTGCTCCCAGTCAGTGCAACCTGGAGTGTGCTCCTTTTTGTTTGTTCACATAGTTCACATCACAATGGTATTGTCAGTAAATTTGTGAACAATTGAGTATCTGATACATTTCTGAAATGCATTATAGTTGGCCCAAAGCTCCAGCACACTGAGATGCAGTGAGGCCTCCTGCTCCGATCACAGCCCCTGCACTTTCAGGGACCCCCAGGTGCACCCTCCTCAACCTATCAGGGAGGCTTCGGTAACAACCAGCCTGGTTGGCAAGGGCCCAATTAAGGGAATGCTGTGGCAAACATTCTGTGCATGCATCCACCACTGCAAGTAGTCCAGGACCAGTGGAGAAAGACGGCCCAGTCTAGCTAGAGGGTAAAGAGTGGGACAGTAAACCATCCTGAACCACTTTTTAAGAGTGGGGACGAAGAGGTAGCCTTGCAAATTGGACTGTGTGCATGCAAGCAGACGTGGCCCAAGAACCTCAGGCATATCTGAACTGTCATGGAAGGCTGAAACTTTAGACTGAGTCAAAGGTGGTGAACTGTCTGAAAATGGTCAGTCAGCAGAAATACTTTCGACTAGTGGAATCTAACAGGGCCCCAATAAACTCAGTTTTTTTTAGTGGGAGCCAAGGCTGATTTCCCAGTGTTTAGGATGAGACCCAGATGGTTGAGCAAGTACAGTGTGATGCCAACATGAGCAAGAACTTTCTCTCAGGATCTGCTAAACAGTAACCAGTTGTCCAGATACGGGAAGATGCAAATTCCTTTCTTCCTGAGATAAGCTGTAAAAATGACCAGGCATTTGGTGAAAACCTGGGGGGCAGAAGAGAGGCTGAATGGAGGTACTGTGTACTGAAAATGGTGCTCTGCCACGATAAATCGAAGAAACTTTCTGTGGCTTGACAATATTGTCACATGAAAGTAGCAAACCAGTTGTTCTGAGACAATGCAATTAAGTCTAGACGTTTGTCAAAGTTCCCATACGCTTTTGCTCCCATAACCCACTTAACAAAACCCAACAGCTTGAGTACACTCAGCATAAGAAACATTAGGCATGGTAAAATTTCTAAATTTTAACCTGTACGTTTCAAGGGTAACCTTAAACTGCTTTAACAGTATCCAATACTTTACATAATTCAAAGCTTCTTGCACCCCAGCTCACTGAATGCCTCTTTAGCTTTTCAGCCAGTCAATCCGGTTAGTAGGACAGCCATCCGTTGCACATCTGGAATCTGGTGAACATCACACAGTCATTCAAAGCTAGACAGAAATTCTTCTACGTCATCAGTATCTTTTTAGAAATGGGACAAATTCTTTTCCAATTTTTGCTACTGAGATGAGATGGATTTTCAGGCTGTGATAGTTTCTTTTGCTCCTCTATCACTTGGAGTTGGGCTGTAGCAGCTTCTTTCTGTCTCAAGTGAGCTTTCTTTTCAGCCTCTACTGTTCCATTCACCTCAAGTGAGCCTCCCTTTTGATTTCAGCCTTGGCTAGGTGTCTCTGGTAAATTTTCTTAGTTCTCTCCTCAGTTTCCTTTTCCATCTGAGCAATCTTTTGCTTCTCCTTCAATCGAAGATCTGACATTTCTCTCTGGTGCTTAAGACTCTGCTTGTCTGCCAGTGCTTACATTCTGATTACTTCAGCTGTAGCTGCACCTGGCGCAGGTGAAGGAAGAGACCCTGCTTTCTGCTCACTGCCCATGAGCAAATTTCTCCGTTCCAGATCTGAGGTGGGTTTTTTTTTTTTTGTTTTTTTTGTTTTAAAAGGATAACCCCCTTTGTGAGCACACATCTTCAAGGGCTTTTCTGTCAAGAAATACCCTCATATGTTTGTGGCTCATTCCTTGTAACTAATCTTTAACCTGTAAAATTCTCAATATCAAAATTTAAATTTTGAATAGCTTAGGGGGTTCTGATCCAAAACCCAATTGACTTATAACAATATGTATCCTAACCAGACTATGCAAAACATGAGCAGGTGCCTGTGACGGACCACACGGAGACTGCCACGCTCAGGGCAGACTGCAAGGAGTAGGGCAGATGATCCTGCCAAACTGGTGGTTTATTCTATCATTTGATTCACCCAATCAGTATCAAAAGAGCTGTATCACTACCGTGGTTAACAAAAAGCCAAACACAATCCCGGTTTGGCATTCCAGCCCTTGACTCCCATCCAGACAAACAGGACTAATATACTGAGAGGTTACTGAATACCTAATATGTGAGGTTCTACTAATCCCAAAAGATCAGACACTTATCTCTAGGTCAGTATGAATCTCATATCTTCCCCAAATGCTGCCCGCCAATCCTTAGTAAACTAACTAGAGATTTAATTAATAAAAAAGAGATTTATTGAATGGTTAAAGAATCATATACATACAAGTGATATTCAGTGTTCATAGATCAGGATCATAGAAGTGATGAAATAGATTGCTGGCTTGCAAAAGTCTCTCTGATAACGTCCAAAAGATTGGAAGGTCTTTGATCCGTTATTCCAAACGCTCCTTTTAGCTGTAAATCTACAGTCCAGAGAATTGAAGGAGGAATAAAGCAAAACAGTGATGTCACAGCTTGCAATTTATAGCCCAGCCTAGGTGCATGGAAAGTTACTGGCCCAGTATGGGCTATAGGGTCACATGAGCATGGAAAATTACTGGCAAAAGATGGAGTCTTGTGTCACATGTCCTTGCATGGTTTGCTGAATCACAGGGGTGGCCAATGGCCACAAGCTGTCTGAGTCATCCACAGGAAAGGCTTACTGGGCTGGATGAGTTTTTTTTCCAATTGCCCATTGTGAGCTGAGTGTCCTTAATGGGCCATCAACAAAAAGCTGTCTAGCCATGATGTAAACCTATCTGGGAGGTGTCATCCAGGCATACAACACATCTTCAAGATAAGATATGAAGCCAATATTCATAACTTCAGATATAAAGATGATATATGCATATAAACAGGACTATCGTACTGAGCAATTCATAACTAGCCTGTTGATAACTTACATGACATACGTTGTACAAGATTTGTTGCAACTGTATAACAGTGGTAACAACAGTGATCTAAATGGTCACCTTTCTTATATACAGTATCACATTCAGATACAGAGTTTTGGTTCAGACCCTTTGTGGTGCAAAACAGAGTTTAGGGGTCTTCTTTATACTTCATACTTTATTAGCTTTTTGCAGTTGCCTTGGATAGGCTCTGAAGTACCATAGAACAAAGGTATTTAAAGAGATTGCACATGAGACATGGGTTTGATGTTATCAAGGGTTATATTAATGGTTCAGCCACGTGAATTCTTAGGGTCCCTTGTGCAGGATCCATATCTCTTGCAGGTGGCACTCAGCATCTTGATGGCCACTGTTCTGGATTATATTTCCATTGCATGGTAGGATTATCTCAGCTGCATTTAGTGTTAAATTGGGGCTTGGAGAGTCCCAGGACTGTTATAAATGTTGTAACAGTATATAATAGCAAGACTTTGGCTATATCCAGCAGTGCAATAATTGTGGAATAAAGTTATTCTATTTATAAATGAAACACTAGAGGGTGGGATTAAGTGCTGTGAGGAGGTTTGTGTGAATTAATTGGGTTTAACAGTAATACTAGAGAAGTGATTGTTGGCATTACGTGCTGCTTATAAAACTAAAGATGGTCAAATCACATTTAAAAAACCTAAAATGTACTGCTGCCTAGGAGCACAGAGAGGAGTACATAAGTGAGTGCTTCATTTGCTTGCTGAGGATCACACTTACGCTTGTATCGTGGACCCAGCTGTTCATATCAAAAAGTGAGTAACTCTGTGATTTTATTTATTTTATTTTATTTATTTTGCACCAATCCTTCTCCTTCTTTACTATATCATCCCCATCTTTGTTTGTTATTCTCAGGCATTGGGGAACAGCTAAATATAGATGATAGACTCTTTGGGGCAGGGACTAAGTCATGTCTTTTTATTTGCTCTGTAAATTGCCTAGCACATTTGAGTGCCGTACAAATAACGACTACTGTTAATTTACAGGGTTGCAATGGAGAGCAGAATTTGGCCTCTGGTGTTCAAATAAAATCACTTAAAAAAACCCCTTCCGGTTCTTAAAGAATATTGACACCAAAAATGTTTCAAACCCACTTTTGGGATAGGTAATATTCCCATTCTTGCTTTCTAATATAATAGAAACCTCTCAGATATGGATAAGAAATAATGTGATTAACACTTTTCAGGTTGGCTCCTCCAAGATGCGGAAAAAACAGCCACTGGCCACCTCTTCACCTTAGCCCTTGAGGGAGTCCTCTCCACCATCCCCTTCCAGGAGTCTGCTACCTTCTCCTTACCCCTCCCTGTTCGCGAGCCTTGGGTCCGTCCCATCTCAAGGTCTCCCGGGTTGAGACGAGCCACTGCTGTTTTGGCAGGTTGAGGGCTTGGCATGCAGAGTAAGACCCGGGTGCTGGCTGCACTTCCATAACCTGCATGGTAATTACGAGATTTCTGTACCGCCATGCAGCTTACAGGAAATGTTGATCTCAAGTGGAAAAAGAAAAACAAAAATTGCACTTTAAATCTTTTCACTGACAGCCAGCAAGGCAATAGAAAAACCAGCCAGGCCAGTTAAAAATGAGCCAAGTGGTAACCCTATTATACATGCATTCAGCAGGCTTTCTCTACCTTTTTCCTTACAGCTGTTAAACCCCGTTCCACTTCCACATTTCGTAAATTAGACTCACTCTGAGTTTGCTCACCCTTTGAATGCTAATTTGGTGAGAGCCATTTACATTTATTTCCTGGCATTTTACACCCAACATACAGTATATCTTATCCTGCGGTTTATGCCACTGCTGAGCTTGAGCCACAGACTTCCATTAGAGTTTCGCCTGCATCCTGCAGGTTTACTCTGGACTACATTTAGCTAATAAGTGTAGAAACTGTGGATGGTTTCTTCTCTAACAGGCTCATCAGAATGCAGAAGTTGATGGCTGAGTCTGGAGTATTTGATAGATTAACAGAAAGGATAAACACTTACAAAGGAGCTGCACCTGAAAGGTGCCGAGTACCCATCATCAATTTTATAGATTTTGGGCTTGAGTATGACCCAAGGTAAGATGGTATAAATCAGGAGTAACTCACTGTAAGAGAGAACTCAAAAACAGGCTGCTGTTTAATAGCGTTACTGCACACAACTACTGACAATCTAAGCCTCCCTGCTGAGTGGTAGGGAGTGGGTTAGATGAAGCAAAGGCTTCCTCTAATCGGCCTTCTTTAAATTTCTAGATAAGTTATGTTCACAGTGAAGGTAGAGAGTATGTATCCGTCAGCTATGGGTAAAATCATTACAGGGATGTTGTAATTATCGCAAAACCTCAGTTAGGATTAAACATTTTTTAAAAAATCCAAACATGTTAAGATAGGAATGTACCTATAGGGCATCCAAACAACCTTAAGTCTGCACTGTACTGACTCTGTGCATTAAATATACAATTATGATTAGTGCATAATAGGGGTTGTAGTTCTACATTGAACTAATTTTTAAAGACACATTAGTATTTTTCATTTGTTCCCCTCATATTGTCACTGCATTTTTAAAGTAACTCATTTTTTAATGAATTTCAGTGTGTAAACTAATAGGTGCCCAGGTCATAAGTGCTATAGTTTTCGAGAGGATACTATGTATACTTTGTGCATAACATGATGGCTGAATCTCTGTTTTAAGTGCAAAACGCTCCTCAAACTTAACTATGGAACCACAAGCTCTAGATTACATTACTGTAGGAAAAACAGCATGATATTTGCATAGTATGTAATTGAACATGCAATAGTTTAGAAAGTAAATGACACAGAAAATGGAAAGGATAAGAATACATGCAATTTCTCTTTGAGCAGCTAAAAGGGCATATACATTTTTGTCTGAATCATTCAAATTAAAATATTTAATGCATGTATCAAGCCATTCAAGACAAGTTACAGCTGGACAAAATGACTTTTTTTAGGAACTGCCTTTATCTCCACAGTGAGATATTTGAGAGCCATCTATTCCTTATGTTGGAAATAATAGGTTTAATTTTTCTGAGGGCTTTCATGAAGATAATTCTGGTCCAGTTAATATAATGCCATGTTTCAGTGGTGACACACTTAGATATCTTCCATGAAATCAATGAAATATGCTACTTATTTTTTTTAATTAATAGATGCATTGTATCTTTGAAGACTGACTTTGTAAGATCTAGTAATAAACCCATGCACTTATATTTGTTTTTTCTAGAGTACTGAATGAACTATGTATCCCTATTTGAATTTTCATTTTATCTGGGATTCAACTTGCTGACAAAATGCAGAAATGTGATGTGTACCTTATCCTAGTAATGAGATAATTTGTATAGTAGCAATAGAAAATGGGTACAATCTTTTTTTTTTCCAGGTGTAGAAAAGTCAAGGGAAATATCTCTTTTCAGGAACAGCAGGAGAAGCAAACATCATCTCCAGGAGATGCTTGAATTAAAACAACACATATTTTCAGCTTTGTTAAATGTGAGGCTATAAATGAAATGAGCCTTATAAATGAAAAACTAAAAACTATGACTGAGTGTCATTTTTTTCTAAGCAATTATGTAAAGGAAATGCTAGCTCTGCCAGCAATTGAAATGGTGAAACTAGAGCTGAAAATGTGGGAGGAGAGGGGGTGTGGATGAAGGATGAGTAACATTCAGGGAGAGGAACATTTTAAAACTTTTAGGTGGATTTGAATCCCCATGAAAATGAAAGATTTATGGTTTTTGAACCAGGATTATTGTGGGAAGGTGTTTTGCCTCTCACTTCTGACTTCCAACAATATTGCCTTTTTTTCACTCTTTAGGTACTTACATGGCCTCCATCACTGCGGTGTTGGAACAGTTCCCAACCATTTAATGGTGTTTATCCTCACAATGTCCCTGTGAAGTAGGGACATCCCATTTTACAGATGGGTAAATGGGCACAAAGAAGTTAAATGACTTCCTCTGTGATCATGTGCAAATATGTGGCAGAGTCCGAAATTAAATCCAGCTCTCCTGAGCCCCAGCCTGTGGTGTTCAGTGGTTACTCAGTGCTTAAGTTTCAGAGTAGCAGCTGTGTTAGTCTGTATCCGCAAAAAGAAAAGGAGGACTTGTGGCACCTTAGAGACTAACAAATTTATTTGAGCATAAGCTTTCGTGAGCTACAGCTCACTTCATCGGATGCACGAAAGCTTATGCTCAAATAAATTTGTTAGTCTCTAAGGTGCCACAAGTCCTCCTTTTCTTTCAGTGCTTAAGGTACATGCCAAGAACTCTGCTTTATTCTGTGTCCTGTTCAGGTGGCTGTGCATAACAACGATAAGAGCTTCACAGCACCCCACCTGGACTCTTTCTGGGAAGTTCAGTCCTTAAAGGCACAGGCTGCAATACCACATAATCGAGAATCTTAACCACAAGACCATTCTTCCTCCCCTTTTAGTAGTGGGCTTCCTTTATGCAGAGATGGCCAATTCTGAATTTAATTTGTCATGTAGACAAAGGTGTTAGGGAGTAGGCTGAAAATGGGAGCGTCCAGCTCCTTTCACTTGTGACCCAAAACAGACTTGACCTCACGTCAAGGCCTCCAAAGCTAAACTGTCATTTCATTGTGTAATCAATGTATCCTAGATACTGCTGCTTTGTGCATTCCATGCAAACACACAAATATAAATATAGTTTGTTGTGAAACTTATTGGTTTGGGTGTGGCAGATATTATTACAATCACAAAACTAATCTATTCCTGGCAAGGAAAATGGGAGATAGTATCACAGAAATACTTTTCCCCAACAGAGCGTTGTTGCTGATGGGATAAACGAAACGATGCTTACTAAACTGTAGAAGCAGTTATTGTGGCTTGCACCTTCTAATACTGATGAAAAGTGCAGCCTAAACATTACTGCTTATATGGCAACTTATATCACATTGACTTGTATTTAACTTTTTTACAAAGTTATTCTCCCACAATGAGAGGTTAGTGAACTGTAGAGTCTTCTGTGAGGTCTACAGTTAGTCTGGCTCAGGTAGCTGCTGCACCAAGAAGGATGAAATATTTCTCTTCCTGTTTAAACCTAGGATCTTTACTGAATAGGCCCTATGCTGTGTGTGTGTGTGTGTGTACGCGCGTGTGCACATGCAAAATATAATTGCAAAGATTATGCCTGTACTCCATGAAAACTATACTCCATTAGACTGTCAGATAAAAGAACTTCATCGCCACAGACTGTTAAGCAATAGTGCATGCTTTGGGCCATCACCAAGTGCTGATACTGTAGATATATTTATTATTATTTGTATTGCAATAGCACCTAGAAGCATAATTCACATACCAGGACCCCCGTTGTCATGACTCGGATGTGGGTGGTCGAACCTACTGGTTGGAGCAGAAGTCAAGTATCCGGCCGAGTCAGCTACTTAAGAGGTCAGAGTCCGAGACAGAGGGTGAACTGAGAGTCAGGTGTCAGGAGGCAGACAGGGTCAGGTTAGTGGGAGATTGGAGTTGGGCACCATGTAGGAAGCCGGAGTCTAGGGTCTATCGCAAGCAGGATCTGTAGCAGTGACAGGCAGACAGTCTGTGGTGTTGCTCAGACAGTTCCCATTCATGGCTTCCTGGTTTAAATACTGGTACCAGCCAATCAGTGGGCTTGAGGGGTCGCCACTCAAGTTCTGCTGGGAAGTACTTCCTGCCAAGTCCAGCCTCCCACGGTCCTCCCTGGGAGCCCAGCCTAAGCTTCCCATGGTGATGCGGAAGTGTCCTTGTCCAGAACCCCCATGATCCCAGGTTCCAGGTCTGCAGGTTCTAACACCTATTATATTAGACACTGTACAAACACAGAACAGAAAGATGGTCCTTGCCCCAAAGAGCTTTTGATATAGAATTCTCTGATTTCAACAGGAAGATTCACACATGGATTGATGTTAGTGTGGTCAAATCAGTACTGTACAACAATGTACTTTTCACCTTTTTGTAACAGGCTGGCAGAGTTTGTATTAAAACCCCACCCTGTTAGCAGGTGATGATTTGGCTGGAAAATGTTAATTCCTTTTTGCTGATTCATTGTTGCACATGGCTCATCATCCCCTCCATTAACCCATTCACATGCAAATTGAGCCAGAGTTATGCGATTCGGGTAATCTCGAAGGTTGGCACGCTAATGATACCCCTTTAGCGGCTGCAGCTGCACGTTCTTCCAGCTGTATGTAGGATCTGAGTGGGGCTGTAGCCAAGCTAAGCATGTGAAAACTTGACGTATACTGGGGTGACTGGAATTGGACCTGGCTATCTGTGTTTGCAACGTTAGGGGATAATGGAGGCACATAGGTGCCAAGGCCCCATCAGTATTCACAATGCAGGAGAGAGAGAAAAAGAGAGAGAGATTAGCTAGGAACTGGCAACACAGATTGATGATAAAACCTACATGCAAGGCACAGAAACGGGACAGTCTGCCTGATGACGTTGAGGGAAGTAGCATGTCCCTATGCTCCATGTAAAAAGACGTGAGTTGGTTCACATCATAAAATGGGATAAGTTGTAAAATGGAGCAATATACCATGATAGTAAAACAATTGATATTTCTCACTTTATTTTGTTATTCCTTTACTGAACTGTGTGTGTACCTACACGTTTTTAGGGTGAAGTGAAGAAAACAAAATTTTAAAACATCAGATGAAATTAATGGGATTGCTGAAAGATCAGAAGTTTGTAGCATTGCAGATGTGCACTATATATATTGCTTGAATTATTACAGTACTAGTCTATTATTGACTTTAAGTGGGTCTTTTTCCAAACATGAAAGCAAGGAAATGTTCCCATTTAAAGTGAATAATTTTGATATTGTCTGAGTCTATTCTATAATCTTTACAAACTGTTAAAGATCGTGGGCTGATTTCTACCCTCTTTAACACTCCTGCAAACACAATGATCCTGATTCTACTCTGTTATGCTAGTTTAAATCAGGAGTAAGGCCATGGAAGTCCATGGAATCATACAGGTGTAAAAACAGCATAACTGAAAGGAGACTCAGGCCATAGTGCTCAGAGGTGTGGACAAAGGATACGAGGTGAGTGAGATACTATCTTTTATTGTTGTAACAGAAATTGGTGCAATAAAATATATTACCTCATCCGTCTTGTCTCCCTAATATCCTGGGACTCTCATGACTACAACTACACTGGACAAGGAACGTCAGTCCAGTAGCATTTGTCCTGTGTTGTTTAGCTGTCTAATTTGTTATAAGCAGTGACTCTTCTATTGAAGGACATAAAAGTGTATCTGTCTTATCTGTTACTTACCACAAACGGATCATTGTTACGGTATGTTTGAACCAATTTTAAAGTAAAGCTGGAAAAAGTAGAAGCAGAAACAAAGTTGAATGTCAGAACAACAAATCCAGGCTCCAGGGAAAGACAAAACTTCTGTCAAAACGTGGAGCAATTGTGACTGGCAAATCATGGTTTATTTAAAATACCTAAAAGAAAGAGAAAGTAACTTAAAGGACTTACCGGTACGCCAGAGTCCTGAGCAGGGGGGCGGGGCCTCAACCAGAAGATGCGGGGCCTTTTAAATCCCTGGAGTTCCGGTGGCGATTTAAAGGGCCGGGGCTACAGTAGGGGGGGATGGGAGGCCCAGGCCCTTTAAATCACCGCCGGAGCCCCATGGAAGTGGTAGCTGCGGCGGTGGATGGGAGCCCTGGGGCTCAAAAGGCGATTTAAAGGGCGTGGGGCTCCAGCCACCACTACCACAATGGAGCCCCGGGCCCTTTAAATCACTGCTGGAGCCCTGGGGCTCCCAGCCGCTGCCACTACCCTGGGGCTCCAGCAGCGGGGCTCTGGTGGCGATTTAAAGGGCGCGGGGCTCCGGCCACTGTCGGGAGCTCCAGGCCCTTTAAGTTGCCGGCCTGGGGAAGCTGCCCCCTGCTGGTACGGCTCTTGCTGGTATGCTGGACCGGAGGGGACTGGTTTACTTTCACCTCTGGTGAAAGTTCTTGAAGTACACTGCAACTTCTGTGGCAATAAAAGACCTAGTACTAGTCTGTCTATGCCTTTTTCATTCAGAAAATATAAGCAAGCTAAGAACAGAGAGTTGGAATGAGGTTTATTTCTCTCCCATTCTTATTCAAGGCTCAGATTGAACAAGACCACCAAATTCGTAACATAAGCCAGTACTCTGTCATTGCAGTGCATGCCTTTGTTAACAGCTATGTATTTCACCCCTAACGTTTATTAGTATTGTTCATAACTAGAAACTTAAACTGTTTTACTAATGCATTTTAAACCATTATTTGTTTTATTCACAGATGCTTCCTTGATTTACTCTCTCTATTTTTTTTTCTGGCCTAGTTACCTAGTCTCTCATGGCAAACTATTTTTTGTTTCTTAGAGCATGAGCTGAAACCCCTTTAATAGCTTTAGAAGTATGCTTACAGGACTGTATTTCAAGAGCCTTTAAAAGCCACTGTTTTTTCTTTACAAACTCATTAATACCACACTTCAGTGACACAGATGAGTGTTCTGCATCATTAAACTTGAGGTTGATGCACAGTGTAATATCTTAGTGGATGAAACTGATTTCAAATTTGAAAGTCAAATTATTTACAATTGATTATTTTTCTGATGGTGCTTTTGTAGCACATGTGTGTCTGGGTGTCCATATATGTGTCTGAAGAAAGCTCATCCTACAAATAAAGAATCCACTCTGAGGTCCATTTTCTTTTTTCTGCATGTAAGAAGCAGCCACTGTCCTATTCAAAAGCTAAGCTTTAAGAAAAAGGGCAGGTGAAGAGCTCCCTACAGAGCTGCTGCGAATTCCATTGGAAACATCAGTTGCCACGGGGATACTGAGCAACAAGACCACTGTAGTGCTTCCCTCTTGGAAGTTCTGTTGCCCTCATTTTCACAAGACCTAAGATTTGAAGCCTGCTTTCCAATTGGTCTTCTATTTATCAGGTGCCAGCACTACTTCTGTGCCTCTTGGGCCAGCTGGCCTCTGCTAGGTTTTATTTCCCAGGCTTGAATAGCTGTTTTGCTGGAGTAAATTCTAAATTAACCACAATTGACCGGCGGTGTAACACTGACCTTAGAGTGATACTCTTTTAAAATCTCTTTTTGTGAGACTGAGAAGGTTAAAGGGTTTTGAGGTCTCAGGCTATCTTTTCAAGCTTGAGAATAGGAATCCAATCTATGTACTTCTAAATAACTCAAAACCTAATTGTCAGAGAGTTTGAAACAACCTTATTGCTGGTGTCTCAAGTTGCAGCACGGTGGCCTGAAAGGGGCATGTCCATGCATCCTCCAATTTGAGAAGCATCCAAAAGTTTGGGTACTGTGTACACTCTTTAGGGCTCATCATCCCCCCAGCCCTTTCACCAGCCTTTATAATATGGTCTTATTTATCTTCATCCAAGTGCCTCTTGGACCTTTTAAGAGTAGGTGCTAGCAGCCATGCTGTAACTGGGACTTAGCCCTTTAAGGTAAAGGAATCCTGGGAAATGTAGTTCCCTAAGAAGGGACTAAGTCCACAGATCATATGACCAAAAGCGATCTAGGTGACTGTAAGAGGCTTGTATAATAACCTAAGTTTAGGATGGAGAGAGATCTGTGGGGAGCAGGAAGTGCTGTGGAAATCTCTCCTTGATGGGCCGGGGAGGGGGCTTAAGAGGGCTGGGAAGCATTCAGCCTGGGAGAAGCTGTAGAAAAATCTTAGGAGACAGGCCATGTACGAAGTGGTTCAGGGAAAAGTAAAGCAAGGGTGTTGAATGGAGTCGGCAGCCATTGAATGGTTAGGGTTCTTGTGCTGGAACCTGCAGTGGAAGGTGGATCTAGGTTCTCCTACAGCTTCACCTGGAGATAGTGGGTATGCACCCCTGCATTAAGGGGGAAAAGAAATGATTGAGACCTACAGAGTCAGAGAGCCTGGAGAGAGTTGGCAAGTAACTGATTACAGCCTGGAAGTGTGGTGTGTTGCCTGGGAGGGTGTTAGCAGCGGACATGGTTCTGCAGCACCACAAGTTGCTCAGGACCAGGAAGAAATTTCCTGTGGTAAGATTCCTCTTGGGGTGGTGTCCTCCCAAACTGTCTCCAACAGGCAGCTATGTCTTAAAGGCATTGTTGTGTCCTATGTTTGTGGCCACTAAACAAGCCTCTCCTTTTCTCTTAAATTAGTGAGGCCCAGGAAGAATGTTACCTGTCCCATCAGCTCTGGCAGCAGGATTGTCAAAGGCTAGGTGGTTGCAGTGAGGAAAGATGACAGGAGTGTGGAGAGAGAATGGGCTAGTCGTCATTTGGAGGGATGGCTTGGTAAAGGTGGGAAATGTGGCCATGTTTAAATTGTGGTGTGGGAAGGAGTATGGAAGGAACGGGGGAAAGGGAGTCCTTATGTGACCTTTTAAAATGGGTCTGATTCAGGAATGAGTGAATTGCTTCATGACTTATGTTAGCCTCAAACTATTGAGAGATAAGGAGGAAATGAACATGGGGCAGGTTAACTGCCTACTGTAGGGTTTCTGGCACCTATCTATGAAGCATCTGGTACTGGCCTTTGGCAGAGACAGGTTAGTGGCCTGAATAGACCACTGGTCTGATCCAGTATGGCAATTGTGTTTCCATATTAAGATTTAGGTTGGCTTTTTATTTTATTTTTCCCAAAATTGTTTGTTTCCAGTCTGAAGGATGACTAGAAGCCCAAAGCTACAATATTCAAAGGGTCTACGGACAGGAGATGATCAGTTTCCATTGCCTATCAATGGGAGTTGAGTGAATAACACCTTTATGCCTCTTTGAAAATCCCACCCTAAACTTCTGTTAGTGTCTGTGATGCCTTCTGTCCAAGGTCACAAAATGTTTATTCAGAACATCCCTAGCGCTGTCCATGGTGCAGTCGCAGCCAGTGATTGTGCTTGGATGGCAGGATAAAATACTGTGCCTTTTTGGGGGAAGTACTATATCATTCACATACAAGAAATATCCTCCTTTGTAGCCATTAAGTGACCCATAAAATATCTTTTGTGTGTTTAACATTTTGGCATCACTCTTAGAAAGCAGGCTTTATTGTAAAGACCAGCTACTATAGTCTTAACTGTAATAAGTCATGCTGTGTTAAGGTGATGAGCTCTTTATACTGCCCTGTCTCTAAAAAGGACACATATAGTTTTATTAAACATTTTCCAGATAATAGTACCACTATTTTCTAATTTTTCTTCCCTCTTGACTTGCCCATCTCCATTATACTATTATTCTCTTTGAAGAAGCTATATTATGTTTACCTTAGTGGTATACAGTATCCAGAAGGAAAGGGAAGAAAATCTATGTCAGCTCAAAAAATATCTCCTTAGGAATCTATGAAAAATTAAAATCTTATATAAGGTGCTGTAGACCCTGGATGATGTGGTCTAAGATGATTCCAAAAGAAATCATATTTTTGTGTGTGTGTGTGTGTCTCTTGTGATGGTCCAAAGAGATTACTTTAAAACGATGTTTAATCAAAACAAAGTCACAACAGCAATATTTATTTCCTGAATACCATTCAATGTGACTATTAAGCATTTCCTCTTCCCTTTTCCTGATTGCCTGGGCCAATCAGAACAATATAGGAAACTATAAAAAAAAATAAAATAAAAAAAAAATCTTGTGTGAAAAGGGAAAATGTTTGCTGTTCACAGTTCAATTCCTAACAAGCATGTGCAGGTAGAAAAAACTGGCACAATGTCGTCTTCTGAAAATGGACCCCGGAGTAGGAATAGGTGATTTTCAATACCTTTCCGCCTCTATTGAAGGTGGTTTTTCCTACATTAGAAATAGGAATCACTAGAGAATAGGGTAGGGTGGATAACCTTTGTAGGATGCATTCTCTCCTGCATTGTTTTATGAAGGATAAGAAGCTTACTTTCTCTGTTATTTCTGTATGTTTGCTGTACTTATCTATCTTTTATTCATCTGCCTGTATGCATAGGTAAAGTAATGAAATGGTGCAGAGTGATAAAATATCTTTAGCCCAAGAGTGAGGAGAAAGACTCAAACCCTTTAATGGTGGTTCGTGTGGGGCCTGTTCTACTCTCACTGAAGTCAAATAGAACAGGCTGGCTGTATTGAGTTGGTGATTAAGCTGATAAATGCACAGGAAGTGAGGATCCCAAGGCCTTTGAGTAGCAAATCCTGAAATAACAGTTTAAAATAAAACTATTTGTTAATATAAAATATTATATTGGAGATAATCGACCAGATTCTTCTCTGAGCTACAACTGTACAAACCCAATGATTTCAATAAAGTTGTGCTGGTGTAAATTAGATCAAAATATGACACCCAAAGGGATTTTGCCAGGTTAAATAAAAGATGGGTATTTACAAGAGATGGCTGCAGCAAGCTAAGTTCTGATTTAAATTTAGCTTCCCCATAGTTTGGTGGGTTAAGATGTAGGATTTTGGTATAGATCCTTTCAAATAAGTAGAGTTGTTTCCTCCATAGAAGGCTATAAAATAGCAACGCCGTAGATCATTCCAGTTTATAGGCAAATACAGTGGCTTTCATTTATGTAAGAAAAATACAGTGTGTCATTGACCAGTAATTACCTTTTATGCTTTCACCTTGGGAGCATTTTTCCTCTTGGAGCCAGATACCTATTTTGATGGCTTGCCCTTGGAAGGTAATGAAGCCAGAGGTATTTCATAGGGCTCTGGGAGAGACTGCATTTTCTCCAAAAGACCACTCTCTAAAGGTTTTACTAGGAATTTAAATTACTGTGTTTGTCCTTGACCTCTAGCCACCTTCTTCCTTGGCTCCTCTCAGGTCACTGTTGATTAACAGATGATCTATGACAAATGAATTGAGAGTATAAACAGCTAGCGTTCAAGTGGAGGAAATCTAGTGCAAAGGCTGTTTAGTTGCAACATTTTTTTAATTTTTATAAAATCTTATGCTGTGGCTTCTCTTTTTCAGTCAGAATATGGAGAAGGTTGCAGGTGAGATAATTTGCACAGATCAGGCATTGATGCTGATATTTATTAGATTTGCCCTTCATCGTGAGGTGTTCTTGACTCATCTGCTGACTTTACTAGGAGTTACTGGAGTTGTCTGTCTTTGGCTTCTTTCTTTTCTCTCTGTGAGATCACAGTGGGTATGTGAGGAAACAGAATAAATTGTCCTCAAGAGCTCTCAGATATGGTGTGCTGCAGGGTGCTGTCTTGCCATCCCTCATTCAGTGTGTTTATGGGACCAGGAGAAAGGCTAATGAGGATGTATAAGATGATTTCCAGCATGTAGGTGACCCTCAGCTTTATGGCTCCAACTTGTCTGACTCAATAATGTGGTCAAGTGTCTTAGCCAATGTATAGTAGAGATTGAGGTATGCATGAGAGCTAGCTGGCCAAAGGTCAGTCCTACTAAGACTGTGGTGAGGATGGTGGGTTGGGGGAAGCAGCTGGAAGTGATGGCAAAGAGAAGATTGGCCCCTTTGATTGCGGGGATTCATCCACCACTGGTTGCTCAAGTTTCTAGCTATGGGGTAGCTTTAAATCAGCAGCTGATTTAGACATTCATATTACAGTAATGACCAGGATGTTTTCCTCCATTCAGATCTAGCTGAGAGGGTGTGATCTTTGTTCTCGGATGTGAACAAAGAGATGCATTATCCATACCTTTGTAACCTCCACGTTAGACTATTACAATATGTCGTACATGGGGCTATGCCTAACAACTGCTTGGAAAGTGAAGGTGGTAGGCTTACCAAGTGTGACTCTAGTGCTCCAGAATCTACATTCACGGCCTCTTTGTTTGCAGATAGAATGTAAGGTGGTGGTTTTAAGTAGTCAGAATCTGCTGACTTTCAGGACATGCAGCAAAGGCCATCTGTTTGCTAGGGCTTGCAGAGATGGGTGGAGGTATAGGACTTGTGGATGGGAAGCTGCTCAGATCAGGGGCGGCCAACCTGTGGCTCTGGAGCCACATGCGGCTCTTCAGAGTTAATATGCGGCTCCTTGTGCAGGCGCCGACTCCGGGGCTGGAGCTACAGGCGCTGACTTTCCAGTGGGCCGGGGGGTGCTCACTGCTCAACCCCTGGCTCTGCCACAGGCCCCGCCCCCACTCCACCCCTTCCCGCCCCCTCCCCTGAGCCTGCCATGCCCTCGCTCCTCCACCTCCTCCCCAGAGCCTCCTGCATGCCATGAAACAGGTGATGGGGAGGAAGGGGGAGGTGCTGATTTGCAGGGCTGCCAGTGGGTGGGAGGCAAGGAGCTGGGTGGGGGGTGGGAGCTGATGGGGGGCTGCTGACATATTACTGTGGCTCTTTGGCAATGTACATTGGCAAATTCTGGCTCCTTCTCAGGCTCAGGTTGGCCACCCCTGCTTAGACCCCCTGGCTGGGTAAATGAATGCACTGTTGGGTGAAAGTTCCAGTATGCTGCCTGGTGATTATTTCTGTGTAAACTATTATTCCAAATAATTGTCAAAGCACCCAGAGCTGAAGTTAGTCATCTTTTTTCTTTTTTTTTTTTTTTGCATTTAAAATCTAAATAAATAAATAAAATTTAAGATTGTTTTAGATCCTTGTTGTATAAATATTTATGTAACTAACTGATCCAGTCTTGCAAATGAAATTATGATGATTCTGGGATTGATTACACCCTGAAACCTATTGATGTTCACAGTATTCTTTCTTCTCAAGGCTAGGCACTTTATACCCTTTGCATTATATATAATTGATGGCTTGTGCATATAGACATGGACGTGTGCAGCATGGATGTAAATTTCATTAGTTTTTTTTTATATTTTATATCTGCTGTGAAAGTCTCTTTGTCTCGAGGTACAGCAGTTCAATTGATAGTCTCAAAAGAATAGTCTGATACTTTCAGAAGGGTAGTCTGATTTTTAACAATGCCATTGACTGCCCATGAATTATTTATGGTTGTCAGTCCATCTCCAGTATTACATTCTGCCTTCAGTACTTCTAAACTGGCTCTAATGACATTCCTAGCTAAGCAGTAATGAATGCCAATATATAGCATTGCAGATTAAGTAATGCCTCATGTTAGTACTTGGAAAGTTACTTCTATCAGCTTGTATTTGTGCAATTCTACAGAATAGCACACTCATTAGTCAGTAATGTTACCCTAGCTAGGTAACTGTATATTCAGGTACTTGGAAAACACAAAGGATTACAGGTCTAACAGTTGGTGGCTGCTGGGTCCAGTGGAATGGATTCTGATCTCATTAAAACTTGTGTAAATAGAATAGGTCTATGGAATTAATTGGAATAACTTTGGGATTTACACCACTGCAACGGAGATCAGAATCAGCGCTAGTACCTTTATTGCAGCTCAGCCATTTGTGTTTGCTTTATTCAGGTAAACAGCCACAATTGTAATACAGCCAAGTGGGAATTCTCAGTTGCACATCCAAGTGGCAGCTTGAGAAGGTGCAAAGTGTGGAAAGAGATAGCATTTGCTTTTGTGGATTATTTATAGGTTGTATTTGACCTCCACAGACAATAAGTGATGCATCCGCAACACTTTCGGAGTGGAGTGTGAATTCTGAATGACAAAAATAAATACTTCTGACATTAGTCTATCGGGCAAACGACAAATAGTGCTTTAAAATGAGGTAATAAAAATTAGAGAGAAATACTGACCATATATATGATAGTTACTAACTAAGCTCGTATTGATAGTACAATTAGTGCCAGGGGAAAAAAACTTCAGGGAGGCAGTGCCTGAATCAGTGATGGAGACCGTTCTATGTTCCATGCTGAGCTCCAGCCACTAATTAAGTGATGGATAATTGCTAATGAAAATAAACTGAGCTTTCAGAATGAAGTGTAAGCTGCTGAGGGTGCAGAGATATTCCTCAAGAAGGGAGAACAAAAATCAGGAGAAAAGCAGCATTTCCATCTGTATAGTGTTGTCAGCCGTCCGTTCCAGGATTCTTTAGTCCAGGTCAGTCCAGGCCTTAGGGGCGATGTTAATAAAGAAGGGAGTGACCATAGGGTTTGTTTCGCTTGTCTAACTACCAGAGCACTCAGGAGAGCTACAAGCTTCGAACACTGCCTCGCAGCCTGGATAAAGAATCTTCTTCATAATCATTGCAGCTGAGTCCTGTCTCTTTACTGCTACAAGGGACGCTACAGTCTGCATGAGTAACAGAGATAGAGGCAGAGTATTGTAAAATGGGACCCTAGCCCTACCCTAAGCTATCTCGGTGGAACAAGAAGCAACTGGTCTCTCACTGCCCCTGGCGTTACCCAGAGGAACAGGCTGGCTGTAGTCCCCTGCCTATGGGAAGGGGTGGGGCACTAGTAACTCCAGGGGATGTCCTTCCTCCTGATCTACCTAGCAAGATTACCACCAGCAAGGCCTGGCCTACTGGGTCCTTAGAACACTTTGGGCTTGGGTATAAGGTTACAACACAATTACCCTTGAAGGACAACAGAACTGCTTGTGAGATCCTGGGACTGAGCCTGAACACTGGAGATTATGGCAAAGGAGTTTCCAAATCACCTCACCCTCTCGTCACAGTACCTCCTTCACAGATGCTCCTCTGACCCACGTCAGATCCATCAGTGAGGTGGAGTGCTCCAACCCAGTTACTAGAGAGATTCCCAATAAGTAACTTACCCCGAATGGAGTAGTTGCTTTATCTAGAATTAAACTGTTAAAGAGGCGCACACACAAAACACTAACTCAAATAAAGGGGATTTATCTTTCTCAGGAACAGCCTGAAAATAGGAGAAAACTTGTTAGCAGGTTTCAAAATATACTACAGCAATCCTTGCACTGTTTCCTACACCCAGATGAAAAGACATGCTAAACTATTTCTATGTATATGTAACCCTTCTGCCAGGTGGAGCTGGCAGCAACAGGAGTCAGGTTCAATATCTTGGGGTTCCTTTGCAACAATACAATACAGAACCAGCTGGAGCCCCCACCTAGTAACCGGGCCTAGTTACACAACACCCCTAGGTGTCTCTAAAAGGTAATACTTCCCCTTTCGCAAGCACAGAGTCTGAGTGTGGGAAAGAAACTGTTTAAAAAAAAAAGGGGGGGGGAATAACCCAGCATTAACTTGGGAAAATGCCACAAGCAGGATTCATAAGCGTAAAACCACCCACCTCAGAGTATCTTGGGCAGCGTCCTTCATCTCAAATTCTAAAGTCCAACAACCGAAAGTTCCTCTAACGTGCCCCACCCTTCTCCCTCACTGCACCCCACAGAAATTTATATGGGGAGTTCTGATGTATAAAGGAGAATAAGTGAATCAAACAGTTTAGAAAGGGGTCAGCATTCTAAGACCATCCAACTCTGAGATACGTGGAAGCAGAGACTCTTAGTGAAGTGGTTAGGGAAACAAATACTTCACCATGAATTGTGGCTTCTTCTTTTTATTCTTGATTATAGACGTTTCAGGAGGTTAAATCAAGTGTCCTAAATTTAACCAAATTATTTATCAAACAATCAGGGGCTTCCAGAATTTTTGCAAGGCAACTTGTGTCCTAATTTTTACCAATGCAAGAAGCTATATTAATGTAGGTTGCACAGTTAAACACACAAATGTCGGAACATAACAAAGTTAAAGGAAAATATGAAACTAACTCAGCCCCTATATACAATGCATGTCAGCCCAGTTTTCCAACTGTCATATATTGGTGTCCTTTCACTGAAGTGCTAGATGGTTTAGTTTGGTATGATTTGAGAAAAGGAAAAGTCCACAGTTTATGAAACTTAACACATTCTAGTTAGCAAAGGCCAACTCTTCCTGTTGACATTACTAGTAACCTGCACACTAACTGCCATGGCAGGCACCAATTGACCTTGGAGGAACCACTATCCGTTTAGTATTCTAGGCTGTTTAACCATTTCCATGTTTGTATTTGCATATACCATTCTGCAGGTGGTTTCATCCCTTGTGCAGACCACTTCACTTCCTTAATTTGTCAGTTTAAACTGATTTAAGAACTTAAGGCTGTATTTTAAAGGTATTTAGTTGTCAAGTGGGATTTTCAAAAGCACCTGTGTGCCTTACTCCTATTGAAATCAATGGGAGTTAGGCACCTGTGTGCTGTTTTTTAAAAAACAAAACAAAACACTAAGCATCTTTTTGCATCGTAGGTGCCCAAATACCTTTGGAAATCTGTCCCTTATATCATCTCAAGTACCTTCCAGCTATTTCATGCTCTAGATTGGTTTTAAGGCCTTAGATCATTTTAAGCCACAGAATGTATGCCATAAAACACTATATGTGGAGACAGCCAAGGGGCTAGAAAGCTGGGCAGGGGATGGGAGGATGCATGTGAAGAGGTAACAGCTGGGTAAATTCATTTGGTGCTGTCAAGGTTTCTTCCCCACTTTGAACTTGAGGGTACAGATATGGGGACCTGCATGAAAAACCCCCTAAGCTTATTTTTACCAGCTTAGGTTAAAACTTCCCCAAGGTACAAACTATTTTACCTTTTGTCCCTGGACTTTACTGCTGCCACCACCAAGCATCTAACAAATATAACAGGGAAAGAGCCCACTTGGAAAAGTCTTTCCCCCCAAAATCCCCGCAAGCCCTAAACTCCCTTACCTGGGGAAGGCTTGATAAAAATCCTCACCAATTTACATAGGTGAACACAGTCCCAAACCCTTGGATCTTAAGAACAATGAAAAAAGCAATCGGGTTCTTAGAAGAAGATTTTTAATGAAAGAAAAAGTAAAAAAATCACCTCTGTGAAATCAGGATGGTAAATACCTTACAGGGTAATCAGATTCAAAACAGAGAATCCCTCCAGGCAAAACCTTAAGTTACAAAAAGACACAAAAACAGGTCTATACATTCCATTCAGCACAGCTTATTTTATCAGCCATTTAAACAAAACACAATCTAACGCATATCTAACTAGATTGCTTATTAACCCTTTACAGGAGTTCTGACCTGCATTCCTGCTCTGGTCCCGGCAAAGGCAACACACAGACAGAGAGATCCCTTTGTTCTGCTCTCCCCCTCCAGCTTTTAAAGTATCTCGTCTCTTCATTGGTCATTTTGGTCAGATGCCAGCAAGCTTACCTTTAGCTTCTTAACCCTTTACAGATGAAAGGGTTTTTTCCTCTGGCCAGGAGGGATTTTAAAGGTGTTTACCCTTCCCTTTATATTGATGACACGCCCCCCCCCCCCCAAATCACAGATAGGGTGAAACGCTGGCTGTGATTTCTTTCTGGAGCTCTAGGAGAAAACAGAGTTAATAAGACACATGCACCTCTAAATATACTACCAAGTGTATAAAGACTAACAATATTTTCCACATCTCAAGGACGATTTTAACCAGTTGATTCTGGGAAACTTTCACGGGAGAGTGCATCAGCCACTTTGTTAGAAGCTCCTGAGATGTGTTGGATGTCGAAATCAAAATCTTGGAGAGCTAAACTCCACCAAAGAAGTTTTTTGTTATTTCCCGTGGCGGTATGAAGCCACTGTAGTGCAGCATGGTCGGTTTGCAGGTGCAAACGCTGTCCCCAAACGTATGGGCATAGCTTTTCCAGAGTGTAGACAATGGCGTAGCATTCTTTTTCACTGACTGACGAGTTGCTTTCCCTCTCACACAGCTTCTTGCTGAGAAACACTACAGGGTGGAATTCTTGATCTCGTCCCTCCTCCATTAAGACTGCTCCCACACCACACTCGGACGCATCTGTGGTTACTAGGAACGGTTTGTCAAGTCTGGGGCTCTTAATACAGGGTCAGACATGAGTGTTGCTTTAAGCTGGTTAAAGGCCTTCTGACACTTTTTGGTCCACTGAACGGCATTTGGCTGTTTCTTTTTGGTTAGGTCAGTCAGTGGGGCGGCGATTTGGCTGTATTGCGGTACAAATCGCCTGTAATAACCGGCCAAGCCTAAGAAGGATTGGACCTGTTTCTTTGACTTTGGGACAGGCCACTTTTGGATAGCATCCACTTTGGCCTGTAGGGGGTTGATAGTTCCTTGACCTACCTGGTGTCCAAGGTAAGTCACTCTGTTTAGGCCTATTTGACACTGCTTAGCCTTAACAGTTAGTCCTGCCTCCCTTATGCTCTCGAAGACTTTTTGTAGATGTTTCAGGTGTTCTGCCCAGGAATCTGAAAATATGGCCACATCGTCAAGGTAGGCGACTGCATATTCTCCTAATCCCGCTAGGAGACCATCTACAAGTCTTTGGAACGTGGCGGGTGCATTCCGCAGCCTGAAAGGGAGGACATTAAATTCATATAGCCTGACATGTGTGGTGAAGGCTGACCTTTCCTTGGCGGATTCATCTAGCAGTACCTGCCAGTACCCCTTGGTTAAGTCCAAGGTAGAGATGAACTGAGCCTGTCCCAGTTTCTCTAATAGTTCATCTGTGCGTGGCATTGGATAGTTGTCTGGGCGAGTTACAGCATTTAGCTTACGGTAATCCACGCAAAAACGTATCTCCCCATCTGGTTTGGGAACTAGAACCACTGGAGATGCCCATGCATTGCCAGAGGGGCGAATTACACCCATCTGTAACATATCCTGGATCTCCCGTTCTATAGCAGTTTTAGCTTGAGGAGACACCCGATAAGGTTGGACTTTAGTTGGGTGAGCATTATCTGTGTCAAAGGAGTGGTATGCCTGTTCAGTCAGTCCTGGGGTGGCTGAGAACGTTGGTGCGTAGCTAGTGCACAGCTCCTTGATCTGCTGTCACTGCATTCGCCCAAGGGTCAGGGAGAGGTTCACCTCTTCCACACAACAAGCACTTTTCCCTTTGTAGTAGACACCTTCAGGCCACTCAGTGTCATCTCCTCCCTGGGCTGTAAACTGACAAACCGTTAATTCTCTGGAATAAAAGGGCTTTAGAGAATTAATATGGTACACCTTAGGCTTTCGGTTGGAGGTGGGGAATGCTATGAGATAATTAACAGCTCCCAGGCGCTCCTGGACCGTGAATGGCCCTTCCCACGACTCTTCCATTTTATGGGCCTGGAGCGCCTTTAAGACCATGACCTGGTCCCCTACTTTGAAGGAACGCGCTCTGGCATGTTTATCATACCAGGCTTTTTGCTTTTCTTGAGCACCCTGTAGGTTTTCTTTAGCAAGGGCTAAAGAGGTTCAGAGGGTAGGTTGGTTACAAAGTCCAGAATGTTAGTTCCTGGAGAAGGTGTAAATCCCTCCCATTGCTGCTTCACCAACTGTAATGGCCCCTTAACCTCGTGGCCATATACAAGTTCAAATGGTGAAAACCCTAAACTGGGATGTGGTACAGCTCTGTAGGCAAAGAGCAACTGCTGCAACACTAGGTCCCAATCATTGGAGTCCTCATTTACGAATTTATGTATCATGGCCCCCAAAGTCCCATTAAATTTCTCCACCAGGCCATTTGCTTGATGATGGTAAGGGGTGGCAACAAAGTGATTCACCCCATGAGCTTTCCAAAGACTTTCCATAGTTCCTGCCAGGAAATTGGTTCCTGCATCTGTGAGGATGTCGAAGGGCCAACGTACCCTGGCAAAAATCTCTGCTAGTGCCTGGCACACATTTTTAGTCATGGTGTTGCTTAGAGCTACTGCTTCGGCCATCGGGGGGCAAAATCCATGAAAGTCAGTATGTACTGCTTTCCTCTGGGTGTCTTTTTTGGAAAAGGACCCAGAATATCCACAGCTACTCGCTGGAATGGAAGTTCAATGATGGGGAGTGGCTGGAGAGGGGCTTTGTCCTGGTCTTGGGGTTTTCCCACTCTTTGGCACACCTCACGAGACCAGACATAGGTAGAAACATCCTTGCCCATTCCCTCCCAGTGGAATGACCTTCCCAAATGGTCTTTGGTCCTGTTCACCCCAGGATGGCCACTAGGATGATCGTGGGCTAAGCTCAAGAGCTTAACCCGGTACTCAGTTGGAACTGCCAATTGTCTCTGAGGATGCCAGTCTTCCTGGTGTCCACCAGAAAGAGTTTCCTTGTATAAAAGTCCTCTTTCTACAACAAACCCGGATCGATTAGAAGAGCTGAGAGGTGGTGGGTTGCTCTGTGCCGCTGTCCAAGCTCTTTGGAGGCTTTCATCTGCTTCCTGTTTGGTCTGGAACTGTTCCCTTGATGCTGGAGACATCAGTTCCTCATTGGATTGTGGACCTATGCTTGGTCCCTCTGGAAGCGATGTAGGGGATGGGGCTGTTTCTGTTGACTGTGAACCGCTCTCCGCTGGTGCACTATGTTGGGTTTCAGGCTCCAGCTGAGCCTCTTGTGTAGGGTTATCATCTGCTGCTGGTTCAGGTTTGGTGGGGCCCTCTGGTGTTGGGGTTGCAAGTACTAGATTCAGTGCTGGCAGTGGGTCTGGTGCTTGTTGTTCCGCTGGTTCCGGTTCTGGGACTGGCTCTGTCTGGGTCTCTGGGACTGGATCCACTACTGCTGTTACAGACGCTGGCATGGGGTCCGGTTCCATCACCTGTGACCGGGAAGTGGTAGAAGTTTCCGGAACAGAGCTAGGCGTGACGGCTTGTTTAGCCTGGCTTTGGGTGACCATTCCCACCCTTTTGGCTAGTTTCACGTGATTGGCCAAGTCTTCCCCCAACAGCATAGGGATGGGATAATCGTCATAGACTGCAAAAGTCCACATTCCTGACCAGCCCTTGTACTGGACAGGCAACTTGGCTGTAGGCAAATTGAAAGAGTTTGACTTGAAGGGTTGAATCGTCACTTGGATCTCTGGGTCTATTAAATTTGGGTCCACTAAGGAAGCATGGGTAGCTGACACTTGCGCTCCGGTGTCCCTCCACGTGGTGACCTTCTTCCCGCCCACACTCAGTTTCCCTCTGCTCCAAGGGTATCTGGGAGGTATCTGGGCCTGAGGACCTCTGGTGTGATTCCGGTGCAATGGACTATAATCTGTTGGGGTTCTTGGGACAGTTGGCCTTTACGTGCCCCAGCTCGTTACATTTAAAACATCATCCAGCTGATGGGTCACTGGGGTGAGGTGGGTTGCTGGAGAATGGTGTGGCAAGACAATAAGATGTCTGGAGTGTTCCGTGGTGTGTAGTTGGGGCCTTGGGCTGCCCCCGGTACTAGGGTGTGGTTTGAGGGTGTCTGTTCTGGTATCCGCTCCAACTGTGACCAGGGTTGTTCCTCTTTCTTCCCTCCACCCGTTTTGTTCCGGCTTGCCCCATTTCTCTGGTGGTCTGGGACTGCTCGTATTGATCAGCATAAGAAGCAAGATTTTCTTCTGAGTCCATTTTCTTATCCCATAAACACTATTTTATTTCCTCCTTGGACATATTCAGGAGTTGCTCCTGAGCTATCAAATCTCACATTCCATTAAAGCTAGTGACACCCCTTCCTTGGACCCATTTATCGAACAGATCCTTCATCTGGTTCAGATAAGCCACATTACTTAGTCCAGGCTCTCTTAAGGGTTCGAAATTTTACTCTGTACGTTTCAGATGTAATTTGAAATTGCTTTAAAACCAAATCCTTCAACTTATTATAGTCAGAAGCCTCATCAATAGGCATCTTATTGAATATGTCCAGAGCTCTTCCAGTCAATTTTGCGACCAATGTGGTCATCTTGTAAGCTTCAGGAATTTTATGGAGAGTGCACAGTCTCTCAAAGGTGAGAAAATATTCAGCAATATCACTGGATTCATCGTACTGTGGACATAGTCACTCCCATTTGTGGATTGTTGGGGAAGGATTATTAGGGTTATCCAGTCGATTCCGCTCAGCCCTTATCTTCTCCATCACCAGTGAATGCTTCCTCTCTTTTTTCCTTCTCCTCCAGTTTTTTCCCCCTTGCCTTCATAGCTCTCCTGTAGGCAGCCTCTAGGGCTTTTTCTGCCTCTTTCGCTGCCTCCAGTCTGGTTAATTCCAATTTGTGTTGTGCCTTGGTTTCTGTCATGTTAGCCTCTCTGTTTTTAACTAACTTTACACCCGAGAGTTAGAAATCAAACAAACAAAAAACTTGACTTGTCAAAAAAAATATATAGGTTGTGCTGTAACCGGATTCCTATGTTCTCTGATAGTGATTGTCAGCCTACAGAAAAATCCATTTAAAAAAAAAAAACTAACAACCTTTGTCTCCAGGCAAATAGACAGAAAACCTCTCTAGTTGCTCTTGCTTCAAAAAAAACAAACAAACTACTTCAGGTCTGTGAAGACTTGTGAATTTCCCTGCAGGAGGTTAACTACCCTGCCTTTAGGTAGAGAAAACTCCAGCTCACCTTTTGTCTCTGCTCTGGCCCCCAAGCAGAGACAAAAAAACCCTCTAACTGCTTTCAGCTTAAAACCTGCTTTCCCACAGCCCAAAGGGAAAAAAATATCCTTTTTTAAAATCTGTGCTTCTGGTTCAAAAAATTTCAAATTGATCTCAAAATGATTTCAAGTTAATCCCACCTCTAACGACATGTCAAGGTTCCTTCCCCACTCTGAACTCGAGGGTACAGATGTAGGGATCTGCATGAAAAACCCCCGAAGCTTATTTTTACCAGCTTAGGTTAAAACTTCCCCAAGGTACAAACTATTTTACCTTTTGTCCCTGGACTTTACTGCTGCCACCACCAAGCATCTAACAAATATAACAGGGAAAGAGCCTGCTTGGAAATGTCTTTTCCCCCCAAAATCTTCCCCAAGCTCTACACCTCCTTTCCTGGGGAAGGCTGGATAAAAATCCTCACCAATTTGCATAGGTGAACAGGGACTCAAACCCTTGGATTTTAAGAACAATGAAAAAAGCAATCAGGTTCTTAAAAGAAGAATTTTAATTAAAGAAAAAGTAAAAGAATCACCTCTGTAAAATCAGGATGGTAAATACCGTACAGGGTAATCAGATTCAAAACATAGAGAATCCCTCTAAGCAAAACCTTAAGTTACAAAAAGACACAGGACTATACATTCCATTCAGCACAACTTATTTTATCAGCCACTTAAACAAAACAGAATCTAAGGCATATCTAACTAGATTGCTTATTAACCCTTTACAGGAGTTCTGACCTGCATTCCTGCTCTGGCAAAGGCAACAGACAGAGAGAACCCTTTGTTCTCCCTCCCCCCCACCCCTCCTGCTTTGAAAATATCTTGTCTCCTCATTGGTCATTTTGGTCAGGTGCCAGCGAGGTTATCTTTAGCTTCTTAACCCTTCACAGGTGAAAGGGTTTTTTCCCTCTGGCCAGGAGGGATTTAATGGTGGTTAGCCTTCCCTTTATATTTGACAGGTGCGTTTTAAAGTTTGGAGTGCTGTGCATTTCTCTCGATGTTCATGAATGTACAATATGTCTCTGTCGTGCAAACCTCTTGACAAATCAAAGATCCTCTGTATGTGTTGAGTACACAGTTTTCAAATGCTGCTGCTGTTAGTTCAATACGGCTTTTGTTTCAAATGAAGCAAGACAATATCCTCTGTGAGGACTGTGTTCATTACATGTTTAACCTTTCAAATGTCATCCACTTTCGAGGTAGTCTTATTGACAGAGAGTAAAGTCAGTGTGTGTCATATTTTACTCTTGCATAGATCAAAATAGTGGAATTTTTTTTCAACGTATCAAAAAACTTGCTTTTGGGAGCAGACCATGGTAACAAGCTTAAACTACATTTGCATGATGTTCAGTTAGCCTGCTGTAAGTACTATTGTTTCCAACATATTCATTTTGGACAAGGATGTGCCCTGTGTGTTGCAGATACAGTGGGAAGGTGTAAAGGGGCTGTGCTGATAGAGAGCCAGATCCTCATCTTGTGTAAATTGGCATAGCTCCAAGAAACTCCTCGCAGGCGTTTCAGCTAGCTTAGCCAAAGCTCCAGAAGGAGAAGGCAGTCCCAGGCACTGTTCCCTCTAAGCTGTGCGCGTGTGCACACGCACAGATCCGAAACACCACGCGCACAATAATTTGCACAGAAGAAATTTTTTGCGCACACGGCCTGTCAAAAATTAGAGGGAACATTGGTCCCAGGCAATGAAAGCAAGGTTGCATCTTGCAGAGGATGCAACCTGCTTTCCTTGCACACCTGCCTAGCCACAATGGCAAGTACAGAAGAGAGAGGCCCAATCTGTTACAATCTCTATCTTATCGTGCCCTCCTCCTTCCAGACCAAGCTTTATTTTGCTGGGTCAGCTCACTCCCTGAAGTAACCCTCATTTGCGCTTCTCAAGAAATTGAGGAAAACTATCATTAGCTGGGGTAATTTTTTAAATTTAGCCTTTTTAACATACCCAATCCTATCCCTTGCAGACTCTTACTTCAAATCTGTGCAAGCATAGCAATCCCTTCCCCAAATCCATCTTTCATACCAGTAATTTCCATAGCAAGATTTCCTGGCTCCTACCTCAGATCTAAAGTCTCCAAGGTCTCCCCAAACAGTTTTGCCTATTGTCCATTTGGTTTTGTGGAGTGGCTCCTTTCAGTGCAGTCCATTGGGAGCACTGCCCAGGCATTTCTGCTTCTTGGAGGATGGTTAGACCCCTCCCCCTCATTCCTGCTGCCCTCTTCAGGTCAGCTAATTAATGTTCACCTCTTTCCTCAAGTGCAGGGGGTAGATTAAAGAGGCCAGCTCCAGGCCTCTGACCCCAGAGGAATGTTATCCCTTATTACGTCACGCAGACCATGGTCACAACCTGCCCCATCCTTCTTGCTTTTGCAGGCAACTAGCACCATAAAAGCACCAGAAGGGAGTGGAGACTCTGCTCTTTAAAATGAGATTTTGGTCAACCCTTGTGCAGGGGCTAGAAAAGGAGAGGTTCCTTGCACACTTGTCCAGGTACCAGGTCAAATTTGATTCTCTTGTACAGGTTCCACTTAATATAAAGGTGTTGTTTTCTCCTCTGAATCTGAATGATCAGCCGATGTAGGTATCCAACAGACACTAAAAACGTTTATAAATCAAAGGAAAATGTTAATCCCCTGTATGGTTATGGAAGCTGCAGTATAACCTAAAATTGAGTGAAAATACTAATATGCTTGCTGTGTGTGTAATGTGAGGTTAATTTTGAATTATGTTGAATGCAGGGTGTATTTTAGAGGTAGAAGCACAAGATAGGCTTTAGTTTTAAAAGCATACTTATGTAGAGCAACAACAGAATGTCAGTATTCCACTTTAATTTGTCATAAGTTCTTTTTATTCTGGACCATGTTTGCTGAAGATTGGATATTATTCCTTTTTGTGGCCATTCCTGCAGAGGGCCTGTTGTAACTCCACTGAGCTCATTTGAGTTGGAACAGTGATAAATTTGGCCCAAATGTTCAACTTCTTATTAAAATCAAGTTTCTTACAAATAGCCCTTGAGTTTAACATTGCTCCATAGAAGCTATTGATTAGATGTCTAAAATTTCAAAACAAGTAGAAACAAGCTATGTTATAGCTATTACTAATTTAGCATCCTATTAAAGGGGCAATGTCCTAACAGCTACATTGATTAAAAACGTTTTATTTTCAAAATAAGATTATTTTTAAGACTAATGCTAAGCATAGCATTTTGAGCATAAGCCTTTTAAACTTAAAGAACTGCAAGACATTCTCATACTATTAGGTAAAATCAGTGTGCTACAATTAAGACTGCATATCTGTCATTGAATTCATTCTGTCATTCAATTCACTTTTAGGTCCACTATGTTTCTTGGCAGCAAGCTGATATTTATTGGTAAACGTGGGTGATTTTTTTTTTTTTTTTTAAAAAAAGAGAGGATTAAATTAGTGGTAGTTGGAAGACTATTATTTTGGCCTTGAGATTGATGCTGTTATACTGCCCACTCATCTCTGGCTTGATATTCCACACTAAAGTTCAGACAGCTGCCTTCAGTTTTATTATTGGCATCTTCTCCTGTTCTTTGTGGGCTGCTAGCCATCAGGATTGTCTGAAGGTGTTAATTTTTTGCTGTATGCTAGAGATTTTAGAAAATAAACATATATCTTCACATACTGTGAAAAATTATATAACACAGACCAAGGGGTTACTAATTTTTCACTGTTATACAATAGAACCTCAGAGTTACGAACTGACCAGTCAACCACACACCTCATTTGGAATCAGAAGTACGCAATCAGGCAGCAGCGGAAACCCGCACCCCAAAAAAGCAAATACAGTACTGTGTTTTAAATGTAAACTAGTAAATTAAGATGGTTTAAAGCAGCATTTTTCTTCCTCATAGTAAAGTTTCAAAGCTGTATTAAGTCAATGTTCAGTTGTAAATTTTTGAAAGAATAGCCATGATGTTTTGTTCAGAGTTACGAACATTTCAGAATTATGAAAAACCTGCATTCCAAAGTTGTTCGTAACTCTGAGATTCTACTGAAACTATAATAAATTCTGGTTAATGTAAGTGCTGGAACTAGGAGTGCTGAGGGTGCTGTTGTACCCCCTGGCTTGAAGTGATTTCCATCATATACAGGGCTTACAGTTTGGTTGAATGGCTCTCAGTACTCCCACTATACAAATTGTTCCAGCACCCCTGCTGGTTAGCGCTGTGATTCTTGACAGAACTTACCTACTTCGCTCAAAGTACAAACAGGCTTTCTTGTGGAGGCCTATAGAATGGATTTGATACACAACTTCAGCAGTAAACTACTGCATTGCAAACACGTTTCACCAATAGTGCACAGTGTACAATAGCCAAACGTGCAGGGGCACATCTTTGGGTCCTTACACAGTTCTTGTTCAGGCACGATCCCAATGTGGTTTTTTTCTTGATATGGTTGATAATTCCTGGCATTTAGCCCTTTAAACCATGAGGGAAGAAATACCTCTCCCTCCAGTTTCCAACAAGACATATAAAGAGATTGGTTAGTTATCTCTGCCTATTGAGGAAGCCCAAGCTGTGATTATTCCTGAACTGCCAGCTACCAATAAGGGAAAGATAGAGGTATTCCCCAACAGAAGAAAGTTACCCTTTGGGTTTCGGTCATTTCATCTAACCAGATAGTATTTAAGATTTGTACTAGAGATTAAAGCTGGACATCATTTTTTTGAATTCAGTTTATTTGCAGAAAAATGCAGTGTCTGATTGATTGAGGTAAATTTGGGTTGAATTCGGCAAATAGTTTTGGCCATAAAAAAAAAATGGGGAAAAAGAAAGTTTCACTTTTCATTTCAAAATTATTTGTTTCAAACTTAGCTAGATTTATTTTTAAAAGGGTAAAAAATGCCCAAAAACTAAATGGAAAAATAAAAATACAAAAATTTTCGGGTCAAATAAAACATTTCATTTGACTCCAAATGAATTTTGTTTAATTTTTTTAATTTAGGCAAGAAAAATAATCCACTTTGAGTCAACCTGAAGCAATTTTTTTTTTACAGATTTTTCAGTTGTCACCAAACTAGAATAATCATTAATTCTCTTAGTTCTACTAGAGATACATGAGGAGATAAGTTAGATATTGCTCCCATTCTGAAGCTGACGTCTTCAGAACGTCCATGATCGAAAGACAGGTTAGAAAGCAATCTTGGGACAGTCAGTTCCTTCACAGAAGAGAGATTACAGGGTCTGTTCTTCCCATGATAGATGTAAACATAAATGTTGTGTGTGTGTATTGAACGGAGCATGGGCCTATAAATGAGGACAGCCTCAACAGGCCCTTCCACAGGGAACACAAGTGGGAACTGCATGACTTGGTAGTACAGAATGTCTCCTGACAGTAGGGATTTCCAGCATGGGATGACTTTTTGCATCCCAAGACAACAAGGAATGCCCACCCTACTGTTCCTTAGAAGCCCGCAGCCATAATTCCAAGGGAGATGCACTCCTAGTTCAGTGTTTGGAGCCTCTTACATGTGCCTTCCCATCTATCCCTCTCTTATTTCTAGTCCTGAGGAAAATCAAGCAGGATAGTGTCAGTAATTCTAGTGGTGCCCTGCTGGCTGAGGCAGTTTTGGTTGAGCAGCATTCTTCAGAGTTCACCAAGTCTGTACATATAAGTCCAGCCATTGCTTAACCTGCTGACTTGGGACGTAGGCAAGACCTTTCTTCGGAACCCAGCATCCCTCCATCTGACAGCTGATATTTGGATGGATGATGAGCTTAGAAAGGTCATGTTTGGAGGAGGTACAATCCATTCTCAATAATAGCAGGAAAATTTCTGATAAAATGTTATGCAGCTTAATGGAAGAGATTTCCTATCTGGTCCCAAAACAATCAAGTACCTGTAGAGGACTCAGAGATCCTGACCATCTTGGACTACCTCTTCTCCATAACAAGGTGAGGGCTACCTCTCAAGTCAATGTGTGTGCATTTCACAGCAATCGATGCCTTCCATCCCCTGGTGGAGAACTATTCAGTCTTCGCGCACGCTATGACCATAAAGCTTTTGAAAGGCCTTTCAAAAACCTTAACTTCATTGCTGAAACCAACACCTGCTTGAACCTCAGTCTAATTTTGTCCATGCTTATGAATCTCCATTCAGCCCATTAGCCTCCTGCTCAGTTCTTCTTCTGTCTCTGAAGATGGTCTTCCTGACTGCTATCACCTCTGCCAGGAGTGTAGGTGAGCTCACCCTTGTGGAGGTCCCTCGCTACACAGCCTTCTGTAAGGATAAGGTTTCTTTGAGGTCCTTCCCCAAGTTCATTCTAAGTGTTCCCTCTGAATTTCACATAAATGAGGCCATACACCAACCTATATTCTACCCAAAACCTCACACCACCAGAGAAGACAGGAACATTCGCTGAATGTTTTGAGCCTTAGCTTGCTACCTGCAAAGGACAAAACCCTTTAGGAAATCTGAGACTCTTTGTTTCCATTGCTGGGCAGCTGAAAGGAGAAGTAATCTCACGGGGACTTTAAATGGATTTCAGGTTGCATCCTACTTTGGTATGAGCAGACGGAGACTCCTCCACCTCAGAATGAGAGTGCTCATTCAACCAGAGCCCGAGCTACTTCAATGGCTTCTCTTTAGGGTGTTTCACTCCTAGTGATCTGTAGAGTTGCAACGTGGGGTTCTGTGAGCATACCGTTACAAAACATTACAGCCTGGCCCAAGCTTCTTCAGCAGATGCCTCTTTTGGTACAGCAGTCCTGTGGTCTGTGTTGCTGCATGGTTCCTACTCATTAAATACTGTTTGAGAGGCACCCATGGTGAAATACCCATAGGGACCATCACTTGAAAAAAAGATTTACTTTACAATAACTGGAGTTCTTTGAGATGTATTCTCCCTATCTGTATTCCACTCTGCTTCAGAACCTTTCCGAAAGTGATTCACAGTAGAGAAGGTGATCTGGAAAGGTGGTTGGTCCATGCCTACCCTTGTGCCCTCGGCTCAGAGCACAAGGAGGCACAGGGCCTGTCACAGGCCAACAAACCCCAGGTAGTGAAAAATCTTATTTTCTCAGGCACATGGCAGTGGAATACACACAGGGACAACACATCTCAAAGAACTCGTTTACTGTAAGATAAGTAACCTTCCTTTTCTCTTTCTCAAGCTGATAAAAGTTAAAGAAAAGGTAGGTTTAAGAGTGGTCTGAGTCTCCCTGGAGCAGAGGAAGTGTCGGGAACTTTTGGGAGGGAAAAGAGATGGAGGTTAATTAAAGATACTGATTTCCTCTTGGTAATTCTTGCATTTCCATTAAAAACACACAACACAATATTTATTCCTAAATACTTTACAGATTCCTTTACCCATTTATATTTATGTAGCTGACAACAGTTTTTCTTCAACCCTTTAGTTAGGAATAAATATTGTGGAGAAAAATAGAAATCTTTTTAAAGTAAAATGCCCTCCAATGTGCAATAAAGTAGTAAGAGTTGGAGGAATGGAATAACTATGAAATGTCTTTGCAAGGTGTTGTAGCCTTGTTAAAGATGAGTCTCTTTCCAAAATTACTATTTTTATTTCACTGCATCCCTGAGATGACATTAAAAGCATGGCAGGATGTATTGTTAAAATTTGTATGGAAACATAAAAGATAAAGGGTGAGTTCTAAGCCTACAGAGAGGAGTCGACTACCTTTCCCTAATGTGGTTATTATGCATCACAATTAAAAGATGTGATCAACTGAGTTAACAATAGACTCTCCAAATACTGCATAAGCTCGACCAAAACTGGAACCCAAATATAGCTGGTCATAGTAATTGTTGGGTTAAAAAGAAATTTAGGTCACCAATTTTTTTTTAAAAACACCATCCATCCATCCCACCGTAGCAGTTTTGGACAAATTTTCTAAATTCCTGTCACTGAGGCCCTCTTTCTTAGTTACTTTAATTAATAATCAGGAATTTATCCCCAGGATATATCGAAATGACTATTTGTTGTGGTAAGAGCTGAGTTTGCTCAATTCAGACAGCTGTTTCTGGATCCTGATTTGAAATCATACCAAGAGCTATGTAAATAATGTAAAAATCCCTCCTTTTCAATATTTACAAGTCAAACATTTTATTGTGAAATCTGGATGTGAGGCAGCTCTGTCTAGACCTTTAACTACATATGAGGAGTTGACCCAAGAACAAGCTGGAACAAAAGGTTTAATTTCTAAGATATATACAATTTTGATGGGAGAAGATATTATGAGAACAACCCAGAGGAAAAAGTGGGAGAGGGAATTGGACAAAGAAATTGATCTGGATGAGTGGATTTCTATATGGGAAAGGGGATATACATCTTCAATTTGTGTAGCTTGCAAAGAAAATTTTTATAAACTACTGTATAGATGGCATTTGTCTCCAGTTAAGATTCATCATATATTTGCTAGTAGGGAGGGTCTCTCATATTTGCTAGTTGGAGGGGTTGCAGTGAAAGGGAGCATACTTGCACATGTGATGGTTGTGCACAAGAATTAAATTGTTTGGAGAAGAAATTATTAGAGAGATTCACATTATCACAAAATGCTTTCTGCTTTCCTAGAGATCCCTGACCTGCTTTATTTAATGCTTCAGTAGAGGATCTATATTTAAACAGAACATCAACTTATTTTTTTATTGTTAGCAGCTGGACTTTGTATTGTACATTACTGGAAATGCATGACCCTCTTCCTACAGAATTGTCGTATAGTAAATTATGGACAGTCCTTGTAATGGAAAAGCTTTCACGACAATACATACACAAGAGAAGCACCAAAAGAAGGATAGATATTTAGAAATATGATCATTCTTTCTAATTTAATCAGAGGAGGGGGGCTCCCCAGCCAGCAAGCCAGAATCTTTAGCCAGGTTCTTTGAATATTAGCCTGATCCTAAATAAGTAATGCACAATATAGTATGTTAATGTTTTATCATAACTTTGTCTTAATAAAAAGTTCAAAACAAAAAACAGCACTAATATTTTCTCTCCAGGTGAGAACCTCATTGTTGATGACTTTCATAATATCTGATGTATTCTTAAGGCTTCATCTCCTGGAGTCAATTGATTTGAATGAGAATTTCAGCTTTCATCTTCTTAAAAAAAAAAAAAAAAAGGAAGTTTCTAGCCCTCATGGTTCCAGAGAAAAGCTCAAAAAAGTGAATTTGAAAGGCTCAAAAACCAGGCAACTGAAAAGAATCCTAAATGTACTATCTTTTAAAACCCAGAGATTTTTTTAAAAAAAATATTTTTTTTAACAGCATGACTCAATTTTTGAAACCTTGAGGCTGGAAACCAAAAACCTGGTATAACTTTTGCCTGTGAACTTTGTAAATTAGGAAATATTGTATACAGACAGCCAGATTCTATGCTGGCTTGAATCCTGTGCCACCTCATGGACTGCGGTGTTAAATCAGTGAGGAAATTGTTCCATTGTTTGAGTTTCTAACACTTCACAACTTAACCCAGATGTTAGTCCCCAAAGAACTCAGCTTGACCAAAGAATTTCTAAATGAATCATTGTCACATGCAAGAAACGTGATGTAAAAACTGAATTTTGATGTGCAGTAGTACTGAACTCAACAGTTCTTTGCAACTTTCATCTAAGTATCTTTAAAACCTGAATGAAGGTTCACAACATGCCTGCAGAACAGAGGGAGAGAATTGGGACACAGAGGGAGTAAGGGCTTGTCTACATGAGGAATAAGCTCAGAGTATCTAGTGCAGAACAGCTATAAGTGCTACTCTACACTAATACTCTTACACATTAAAAGGGCATTAAGTGAAAGTATACAAAGGCACTCTTAGTGTGGAATAAGAGTGTTAACATGAGGAGTTAGTACGGAGTTATTGTGTTTTTAATTCAAACCCTATCTTACCCTAGAGTAACTTCCTTGTGTAAATGAGTCCTAAGTGATTTTCCTCTAATCCAGGAGTGGTGTTCCAGAGCAAGTTACTGGCTACATGAATTAGGGTAAGTCATGTGTAAAGCCCTAAATTTGTAGAAGTAAGCGCTGTGACAGGGTCAGGCCAGATGGCTACAGGAGAGTGATAGGAGGCAGATATATTAGTCCCAGGTTAAGTAGGTCCCTTTTCCCTGGATAAGGTAACAGGGAAGGTTCCAGAACAATCAGGAACTTTCTGGAAACAATTAAGGCAGACAGGCTGATTAGAACACCTGCAGCCAATCAAGAAGCTGCTAGAATCAATTAAGGCAGGCTAATCAGGGCACCTGGGTTTTAAAAAGGAGCTCACTTCGGTTTGTAGTGCGTGCAAGGAGTTGGAAGCAAGAAGCTCAAGAAGCTGAGAGTGAGAAGGCGTACTACTGGAAGACTGAGAAGTACAAGCATTATCAGACATCAGGAGGAAAGTCCTGTGGTGAGAATAAAGAAGGTGTTGGGAGGAGGCCATGGGGAAGTAGCCCAGGGACTTGTAGCTGTCATGCAGCAGTTACAGGAGCCACTGTAGACCGCTGGAACCCGGAGTAGAGCGTGGGCCCGGGTTCCCCCCATCCCTCCATCCCCCCAACTCCCTACTTGAACTGGACGGTGGGTTCCCCAGAGGGGAAGGTCTCTGGCCTGTTCCCCGATCCACTAGGTGGATCAGCAGAGACTGCAGGGATTATTGTTCTTCCTTTTCCCCATGCTGGCCAGTGATGAGGCTAACTGAGTGAACGGCAGATTTGAACCGCGAAAGGGGTCAAACTGAGGGCTGCCGTGAACCTCTGAGGCAAGAAAATCCGCGAATAAGCGCAGGACCCACCAAGGCAGAGGAGGAATTTTGTCACAGTGCTCTATGTTAGAAAATGTACTGCTCTGTTCTGGGCTGTTATTTCCTGAAGACAAGGAGAGCTGCTGAAATATGCCATTTACGTACCAGAAGTCAGCTTAATGAAAAGGCAAGCAGGTGCGTCATTTTTCAAATTTTACTAAGTAAATAGCTTCTCTCATAATTATTCAGTGAGCTGTTCCTGAGAAATGATAGCGGCAGTGATAATTTCTGACGGTTGATATTACAGAGAGCCGATGTTTCATATGGCAAATGCTGGCTGAAATATTGAGACTGAACCTGCCATTCTAAAACCCAGTGGCAAAGCTCCGCTTGGCTTCAGTGGGGGGTTGGATCAGGATGATGATCTATTTTTCTGCAACTGTAAAAACACAGGAGTTGCAATTAGAACTGTTTTAGCATAAACAAATGGAGGTTATTCAGTCCTGTCTGAGAGTTTTTTATTACAGTTTTAAGGAACCAGCTTCAGTATTTTGGGGGGCTCCATTCAAGGCTATTGGGGTGACAGGGAGCTCTGAAATCTTTCCGGCCTTTTCTCATCTGCTTTACTCTATGCCAGGGGTGGCCAACCTGAGATTGAGATAGAGCCAGAATTTACCAATGTACATTGTCAAAGAGCCACAGTAATACGTCAGCAGCCCTGCCGATCATCTCCCCCTCACCTCTGCTCTGCTCCCAGCGCCTCCCACCCACTGGCTGCCTCACTGATCAGCACCGTCTCCTCCCTCCCTTCACCTCCCAATCAGCTGTTTTGTGGTGTGCAGGAGGCTCGGAGGGGGAGGAGGAGCGAGGGCATGGCAGGTTCAGGGGAGGGGGCGGGAAGGGGTGGAGTGAGGGCCTGTGGCAGAGCCAGGGGTTGAGCAGTTGGGAAGTTGACGCCTGTAGCTCCAGCCCCGGAGTCGGCGCCTGCACAAGGAGCCGCATATTAACTTCTGAAGAGCTGCAGGTGGCTCCGGAGCCACAGATTGGCCTCCCCTGCTCTGTGCTTTCTTATGGTCTCCCATTAGTTACGTTTCTCTGCTGTTACATTGCCTCAGCACGAGTTATGTCAACTGGCCCCCCTTGTAACTTACACATTTGGTGTCACTTCTTCAGTTTGGCCCAGTGGGAGGCTTGTGTGCGCAGGGAATGCAGAATTTCTAAGCTCTATGGTGTTTCATAAACTACTAACATAAAACGGCTTTCTTTTATCAAATGTTCATTTAAATGAGAGATTCATTTAAATCTATTGGACCAGATCCTCAGAACTGGCTGGTGGTACCTGGAACAGCTTGGGTAGGAGAGGAAGAGGGTGCAAAAGTAGCTAGTAATGGCTGGGGTCAGGAGAGAGAGTGGTGTAGGAGCCACTATCCAGGGGTCAGCAACCTTTCAGAAGTGGGGTGCGGAGTCTTCATTTATTCACTCTATTTTAAGGTTTCGTGTGCCAGGAATACATTTTAACATTTTTAGAAGGTCTCTTTCTGTAAGTCTATAATATATAACTAAACTATTGTTGTAATGTAAAGGAAATAAGATTTTTTAAATGTTTAAGAAGCTTCATTTAAAACTAAATTAAAATGCAGATCTTATCAGTTTAGTGTGATCCTTGCCCTTGCTTTTCCTTTCTGAGTTTTCCAATGTCTGGCCCATATTTGAGTACTTTAAGCTGCCCACAGGCTTCTGAGTGATCAGTTGTTAACTGGCTCTGAGAGGGACAGAGGACAGATTTCATGTGTGAAAATACCTGTTAACACAGGTATGTGGATCCAAATGCTGAAAGCACTGCAAACACAATTTTCTTCAAACATTTAAATTACACTGGCAGAAGTGTCCAGCAGGTCAGAATAGAGGCCCCATGATCTCCGTAGCTTCAAGTGCACTTCGCAGATCTCCAAACTTTGATGCCTACAATTCTGAGCTCTTTAACTGAATGAGCTGCATTTCGAAATCTTCAGCACCCATCCACTGAAATAAAGTCGCTTTCGTTGAACTTTTCAGGTTTAATTAGAAAAGAAAGCATTGGGCCAAATCGCTGGAAATCTTGAAATCTGTCAGAAAATTCTGATTCCAGTTCTTGCATGTACATTCTAAACTCAACGTCAAATGCAGTGCGCTGTTCCACGTGGTGTGACAGTGATGTAAGCAGTAAATCAGGACTTAAAAATATCCCAGCACAGTGGCACTGGAACAATTTTTAAGGTGGGGGTCCTGAGCTGTGCCCCCTCTTGCCCCTGTCTGCACCCCTCACTACCCCAGGCTAGGGCCAGTGGACAACAGCGGGGGGTGGCTGCAGAGCCCTAGGCTGGCGACCAGGACCCCAGGCCGGCAACAGAGCCCCCCAGCCCGGTGGCCGGGACCCGGGGCCGGTAGCGGTCTGACTGGGGCCGGTAGCGGTCTGACTGGGGCCGGTAGTGGGCTGACCAGGGCCGGCGGACAGAACCGCGGCTGGCAGGGGGCCAGTGGCCAGTACTCCGAGCCAGCAGCAGAGCCCCCAGGACCGGTGGCCAGGACCCAGGGCCAGCAGCAGGCTGAGTGGGGCCAGCAGATGGAACCCGGCTGGCAGGGGGCCGGTGGCCAGTACCCCGGGCCAGCAGCAGAGCCCCTGAGAGCCCTGGGCACTGTGAGTGCCACTGAAAATCAGCTTGTGTGCCGCCTTTGGTTGCCTACCCCTGCACTATACTTTCCCAACACCAACCATGGATTCCCCTATCCCAGGAGAATTCCCAGGTGGCCAGTAGATGCTTGCTTTATGGCCTTGTCTCCACACAAACTTGTACACATTCTGTTTAAATTATTTTGTTAAAATCATCTGAAACCCTATATAGATATTCTTATTTTAGTGTAAGAATGGCTTATTTTGCTTAAATTTAAACCTGTTCCTAATTGATTTAAGCGAAACCAAAATAAGCCTGGTTTGAACTGAAATAAGTGACCACATAGCCTTTTCAGTGGTTTAACTAAATCTGTTTAACGTTTCACCTTAACTGAAGCCAGTACAACTGTGTGTGTAGACAAGTCTTTAGGATGCTTTGTACCACCAAAGAGATGCAAAGCAGCCTCAAAAGAACCAAGGATCTTGTAGTACAGCTGGCATTTTTCAAATTGGCCAACTTTCTATCTGTCTCTTTGAGAGGGCTCCCAAATACCTACCTATATTTGCTGTACTTCCCTTCCTTGCAGTGTTGTACATCACTATGAATGTACTTAATTGTTTACTTGCCTTTTTAAAAAAGTTATCTGATTTGTTAGATATGTCTTGCCTTGTGCTTCTTTCATGGCAGCAGACTTTGCACGTTAGACTATTTCTACAGTACTGCAGAAAGTAAGAGAAAAATCAGATACCTGAATACCATAAAAAATAACTTATCTCTTCACATTTCACTTCTGTCACTTGCAGTAAAAGCCCAAATGAAATTTTCCTCACTAAAATGGGTGCTCTTAAAGCTAATCCTGACATTCCAAATTTGAAAGTAATGTATTAGCAGAATGGGGTCAGGGATTAACAGCATGAAGCACGTTAACCAAATGCTAATAGAGGCAACCCTTTCTGTAACTCCTAATTTCTCGGTACCTCTACTGTCATATCGAACATGAGCCTGAGTTGCTGCTGCATTATGCAATGGGGACTCAAGGCTGAAAATTTATAACCACTGTAAAAAAAAAAAAAAAATCCTCTCAACTTTTTACTGGCTGCTTAAAAAAAGGCTGGATGTGGCAATGTAATCCTCAAGGAGAACAAGACATTTATTATTATGCATGTGTGTTGTGGAGGAAGTGGTGCCAGCAGAGGCTCCTGGACCAGGCTCCTGGTGTCCTAGCTGTTGTACAAACACAGCACAATAAGGCAAGAGCTTCTGAGCCAGTGCCTGTTTCTGGTCCTATGTGGCTAGGTAATTGCTCTTTTGTCTGTATTAAAGAGACTATTCCCCGACAAAAACAACAACAAAAGGTTAATATAGACTTAATGCTGATGCTATAGAATGACTTTGGTAGAATGATATAGCTTTAAGAAAATAAGTCCTTTCCAACCCCACTGCTCTCCCATATACACAAGACTTAATAGCATTTCCTTCTCCTCCCGGACGCACCGGTATCTTTAGCTCATGATGCCTGTTGTTCTTATGGCGGCGTTTCAAAAGCTGTTCAGGTCTCTGCCCTCGCCCCACTCAGATCATTTTGTAAATACTCACTTCTGCAGCATCAACTGCAAAAATAAAAAAAAATATATTAACACTTCTTTAAAAGACATGAGCAAACCCTGACACCTGGACAACCCGGACAGATGTATGCTTAACTGAGCAACCATGTAGTTACACCTCTGTAACTTGAGCTCCTCCACAGCTGTCCACATGCTAGTGCATGCTGTTGTACTCACCTGTCTGTCGTTTCCAAGACTGTGCCTGAATGCTTCATAAGGGAGCCAGATGCTGCTGCTGCACTTCTGCTCAGCAGCCAGACATGCCCTGCAGACCCTCTGTTTTTGCTGGGGTGCAAGACACTCCAAAAGATGGGGGGAGGAAGTGAGCTATGGCTCCATTCTCTGATTCATTGGTACTAAGGAGGAGTATGATTTTTCTATCTGAGGGGATATAGCAGCAAACATGATCCCTCTGCACGTCTGCTTTTCCTGAGACCAAATTCCTCCCGGAACTCCTCTGGGGTGACATTGTTCTGCACTGCCCCCAGCACAGGACTGTCCCTATATTTAGCCTGATAGACCCCATAGAAGGGAAGCTTTCTGTAGCATGGAACTGGTTTCTTTGGGCTTTCTCTGAGGTACTTAGTATACAAAAAGTGGGCCTCTATAATAAGAAGTAATAAAAAGAATGAAAACTTGACACTCAGGAAAGTCACAAGTAAGCTTCCAGCTCTAACCTGAAGTCTGCTTCATATTCCCATCCACCATCTACCTGCATGTTAGAGATCCTCCCCAGTTGCTCTGTTTGTGTGTACGTATATTCCTTGTATGCTGTTTAATTGAATGAGAACTTGCAACTGTTTAATTGATGAGAACTTGCAACCTCCCTACCAGCCAATATTGGCTCCTGGGTTTTTCCATTACACATCAGGAGTTTAAGGGAGACGAGACAGATCCCTATATCCTTGGGATTTGAGCCCCGTACTGGAGACAGCCCACAGAAGTTAGCAAGTGGTGAACAACTGATTGTTCACAGACAGCTGCCTGCTGCCAATGCAATGTGCGGAACAGTTTGATTGGTCAGAGCAGAGATTCCTAAACTGTGAGCTGGGCAAAACTTTCCGATTGTCTGCTGAGAGCTAGCTGGTCACGTAGTATTGGCTCCCCTCTTTTTCTCTCACTTAAAAAAAAAAAAAAAAAAAAAAGAGAACGTCGGGTTAGGGTTAGGGACAGATGCAATATATTTGAAAAGTTGAGTGAAATTACTTTTTCATAGAGGCCAAAAAATTTCATACTAAACACAGCAATGTATATAAATCCTCCACCCCCCCACCCTCCCCAGAAGCAAATGCTGTAGTTGCTATGGAGATATTATGGGATCTTTAAGGAGAAGATTATGTCATGGTGGTCACCATTGTCACAGAACCTGTGAATTTTGCCATTTATATGGACCCTACTATGGTGCATTAACAGTTTAATTCACTTTGATCTAGTCTTCTCTGAAATTGGAACTAGATCAAAGCAATCTAACGAGCAGTTAATGTGTTGCAGCAAGGTCCATAAGAACAGTTCATTAGTTCATTTCATTCAGCTGTTGCACATTAACAGTTCGTTAGTTTGCTTTGCTCTAGTCCTGTGTCAAAAAAGGACTAGATCAAAGCGAACTATTGGACTATTCATCTGGGGTAGTTGACCCAGTATTTTGTTGCTGTGACCATAGGTGCTGACTCCACCCACCAGCAGCTCTCCTAGCAGTGCCCTCCACTCCTCCCAGCGCCTCCCACCTGCCGGTGGCCCTGCCAATCAGCACCTCCTCTCCCCCCCCCCCCGGTGCAACCCGCCTGCCACGATCAGCTGTTTCACCGCATGTAGGAGGCACTGGGTGGGAGTAGCGAGAGCAGGGCACACTCAGGGGAGGGGGTGGAATGGCGAGAAAAGAGGTGGGGCAGTAAATGTGGTTTCTGGACTTCTTGCAAAGGGTACATTTCAAGATGATGTGGTCTCTGACTCAATAGCAAGACAGTGGAGAGTTGAATTTCTCTTCTTCATAAGGTGGTGGTAGATCACCTGCCAGTGTGTGGAGTGGGGATGGAGCGAGACAGAGGTGGGGCCTTGGGGAAAGCAGTGGAGTGGGCCATGGCCTGGGGCAGACCCGGGGGGAGCACCCCCCCAGTATATTAAAAAGTTGGCGCCTGTGGCTGGGACCATAGCATGAAATTCTCTATTTTCACCATGACTGTGCCATAGCAAAATTGTATCCGTAGTCATCATGGGGGGAAGAGTCCATAGGACAATTTGTCTGTTAAGATGTTATCTGCACTATGGAAGAGTTTGAGAATCCCCGGGAAGAGGAACAAGAGGGGTTCTGGGACTATGTCTCATGACTTGATGTCTGACATGAGAGACACTTGATCAAGGAAGGAGGCAAGATGAAGCTGTAAGTTTTGTGCTGCTTGAGGCAAAAGGGGGCTGTTGAGCAGGACCCACATATGTACCAGATTGCCTCAACCCTTCATGAGGAAGGGGGCATGAGTGAAGTGTATGTGGCGCTTTGGGGTGTGTGACATACATAAGTTATATAAATAAATAGCATGCATCACTTTAAAAATCCATTCAAAGAATGGTAAAGTTGCAAGTTCAAACACTCAGAAGTTAGGAAATGCCAGAATTAAGAGTTGCCTGTGTAACTTTAATTTGGCCCCTTGTGCCATATGCATTAAGATACAGCCTTTAATGACATGATCATATATTTATTTTTTCTACGTGACCCTTGCCTCATTCAGCATGCAGGATTGGCAATGCTGATTAATAAGCAGCTATTCAATATTTTGTTTTATCCTCATTGTTCAGTATCTGGCCCCTGGCCTTATTTACTCCACACTATTCAAACCCTGCTCTCAATACAGAATTATTATTTTTTGCTCCAAGATATAGTATAGTGTCTGAAATCTTCAGAAACATGAATTAATTTATCTTCCTAACATTCTCATGAGGTGAGGGGGTATTATTATTCTCACTTTAAGGATGGGGAACTGAGGCACAGAGAAATTAAGGTCAAATTTGGGGTGCCCAATTAGAAATGACTACAACTTTATTTTCCAGCGTACTTAGCACCATGCAGCACTCTCTGTGTTCAAAATACAGCTTCCAGTGACCCCAGTTGAATCAGTGAGTGCTCAGCACTTCTGCAAATCTGACCCCAGGGTATCTAATTGGGTGCCTAGAAAATAAAGAACACACAGTTAGTGATCATCTGTGAAAAGTTTGGCTTAAGTGGCTTCCCCAGCCATACATAGGAACTCTGTGGCAGAGGCAGGGACAGAATCCAGTTCTACAGGGCAGCATTCAACTTCCTGAACCGTGGGAGAATCCTTTCTCTTCCTGCCATCCCGTGCCTCATTCACTACACACCTGCAAACTCCTGAAACAACTGAAACAGGGCCTTACAGAGAAACAGCCTTCTTCACTATACAATCCCGAATCGGCTCCAGAACATGGCTGGATGGTTTGTTGTAATGGTGGATGTTTGGACTGTTTGTATTGATTGGGTCTCTCTTCCTTATTAAGAAGATATTCCAGCCTACATGAAGAAGACAAATAAAGCAGGTTGGTGTCTCTGGTCCACAGTGATATGGTGGATGAAGTAAATGTGGTCTCTGGACTTTTTGCAAAGGGTACAATTCAAGATGTTGTGGTCTCTAACTCAATAGCAAGACAGTGGAGAGTTGAATTTCTCTTCTTCATAAGGCGGTGGTAGTTCACCTGCCAGTGTGTGGAAATGAATATGGCTGATGGTCTGTAGTCCATATCATAAATCTATATAGGGTAATATATATAAGTAAAGGTGTCTCATCTTTAGGTGGAAGATGCATGGATACATAAGGGTAGAGTTAAGGTTGGTATCTGAACATAAAATTCGAATGTCTTGAGTATCCAGTGCTAAGATTTTTTCTGAAAGTTATTTTAGTCCTGTTTTACATACAGTCTCTAATAACTATTTTAACTCTTTTCTTTCTGAATTTTCTTAATTTTTGTTAAAAGAGGAAAATGGCTTTTGAATTTTATGTAAATCAAAAAGGGCAGATGTCGCTTGTTTGTTTAGTGAGTATTTCAACTGATGTGCTCTTTGCACTTTCTCTAAGAAAGAGCTGGTTTCCAGCCCAGTTTCCAGAACAAATAGATGAATAAATGCACAAAGAACAAGCAAAACCTCCAAACATTTTGTGGTTTGCCTGCTACTAATTCTGTTGTCTTGACTTGACTTAAAAGTTAATGAGGAAATATGATGGGTTCATTGTAGGGCTGTTGATTAATTGCAGTTAACTCACACGATTAACTCAAAAAAATTAATTGTGATAAAAAAATGAATCCCAATTAAGCACAGTTTTAATAGCCGTGTTAAACAATAGAATACCAATTAAAATTTATTAAATAGTTTGGATGTTTTTCAACATTTTCAAATATATTGATTTCAATTACAACACAGAATACAAAGTGTACAGTACTCACTTTGTATTATTTTTATTGCAAATATTTGCACTGTAAAAATGATAAAATAGTATTTTTCAATTCACCTTATACAAGTACTGTAGTGCAATCTCTTTGTGAAAGTGCAACATACTAATGTAGATTTTTTTTTGTTGTATAACTGCATTCAAAAACAAAACAAAAAATCTAAAACTTTAGAGCCTACAAGTCCACTCAGTCCTACTTCTCATTCAGTTAATCACTAAAAGAAGCAAGTTTGTTTACATTTACAGGAGATAATGCTGCCTGCTTCTTATTTACAATGTAAACTGAAAATCAGAACAGACGTTCGCATGGCACTTTTGTAGCCGGCATTGCCAAGTATTTACGTGCCAGATATGCTAAACATTTGTATGCCCCTTCATGCTTCGGCCACCATTCCAGAGGACATGCTTCCGTGCTGATGACGCTCGTTAAAGAAATAATCTGTTCAATTTGTGACTGAACTCCTTGGGGGAGAAGTGTATGTGTCCTGCTCTGTGTTTTATGTGCATTTTGCCATATATTTCATGTTATAGCAGTCTCGGATGATGACCCAGCATGTTGTTCATTTTAAGAACACTTTCACTGCATATTTGACCACACACACACACACAAAAATCAGTCTTCTGCTGGTGGCATCTGACTCAGATAATTAAAATGAACATGCGTTGGTCTGCTTTGGATCGCTATCAAGCAGAACCCATCATCAACATGGACGCATGTCCTCTGGAATGGTGGTTGAAGCATGAAGAGACTTATGAATCTTTAGCGCATGTAAATATCTTGTAATGCCGACTACAACAGTACCATGCAAATGCCTGTTCTCACTTTTAGATGACATTGTAAACAAGAAGCAGACAGCATTATTTCCTGCAAATGTAAACAAACTTTTTTTTTGTCTGAGCGATTGGCTGAACAAGAAGTAGGTCTGAGTGGACTAGTAGGCTGTAAAGTTTTATATTGTTTTATTTTTGAATGCAGTTTTTTTGTTCATAATTCTACATGTGTAAGTTCAACTTTCATGATAAAGAAATTGCACTACAGTACTTGTATTAAGTGAATTGAAAAATACTATTTTATTTTTACAATACAAATATTTATAATAAAAATAAATATAAAATGAGCACAGTACACTTTGTATTCTGTGTTGTAATTGAAATCAACATATTTTAAAACATGGAAAAGATCCAAAAATATTTATATAAATAGTATTATATTATTTAACAGCATTTTAATCGTGATTAATTTTTTAATTGCTTGACAGCCATAGTTCATTGGCATAAATTAACCTGCTGAAAGTCCTCAGTCATAAAGTGTGGTTATTTCACTTGGCAAATATCACAATAAATATATTCTAGCTTTAGAAAAGCTTTTTCTGCTCAGCTCTGTTAATGGAGCCAAAATGGTTCTCTCTTCATCTTTGTTTAATTCTTCATTCAACTAATGAATTAATTTAGAATTAGGACTCAAATTATGATTGCTTTATTAATAATAGATGGGCACCATTACAGAGGGCTAATCAACCTGTTAGAATATTTTAATAACTTGTGCAACATAATGTTAGAACCATAAAGATCTCATTTGAAGAATTCTTTTGAATGCGTTACATATTCATTGTTACTGATGCAGCTAATAAATATAACCGTTATGAACCTACCTCTCAACTTGTCATTGCTGTAGAATGAGGTGTATATAGGGCCAAAACCTTAGCAGGTGTAAGGGGGTGTAGCTCAATTTAAGTCAGTGGAGCCACACTGATTTACACCAACTAAGAGTCTTAAACTGTGGGTCTCAGAGAGTTGACACCACCATTAGCACATTTCACATCTTCCCCCATCCCATTACGTCTCACTCCCTCTGTGCTAGCCTTCCTCCCTTCCCTTTCTCCTTGTTCCTTGCAATTCCACCATGCCTGTGGTGTGGGAGCACTGCTTTTGCTTCTCTCAAACTACTGGAATCACTTTTCTGCTACTACTTAGCCTTCATTTTGTTTGGCAGAGCTATGGTTCACTGCATCAATCAGAGCTGAAATGGCCTCAGCAGGTTTAGGAGTGTCTTCAGAATAACCTCTCTCTCTCTCATTTTCCCCCCACAATTGCCTTCTGTCCACCGTGGTCACACCAGTATGTATGTTACAGACATGAACATTTGGGGAGAGTTGGTGAGATGTTTTACTGTCATACTTAATTGGCTCATTTTCAATTAAGAGAGTGTGTTGGAGATCTTGGCGTGATATAAAAACACCATGAGCTGGGTTCCTGTGTTTTGAGGCAAAATGTAAAATGGCGGGACAGGATTAAAAACACAATCTCAAAGCAAGATGGGCTGCAAAGTGAGGGACATGGTTTGGTAAAGAACGAGTTTTTCCTCTGTCATTTTATTGTGATTGTTATACTCATACAAATGATCCTCATTAGGCTGCATACTGCAAATTTGCTCTCACTCTGAGGTTTTCCAGTTACTTATACTCTAAAGTGTACTGCACACCTCTGGCAAGAAACCCCCTGTCCTGGATCTTGATAGTGTCACGTTTTGTTTATAAAAATGTCCTGGACACAGTTTAATTTAGATTGGAATTTTATAAACTTTTAAAGAGAGCAACCTTCATGTATTTTGATACTTTGACTGTTGTTTGGGCACTAGATTGGGGCGGGGCGGGGGGGCTATTCCCCATAGAACTGCATGTACACGTGACTGTATATGCACATACCACATTCTTCCCTCAAGAAGGGGCTGTTTCAGCTCCATGGCCAGGATCCTGAAGACTTGTGAATGAACAGGGAGGAAGTGTTGAAAGTGGGACTGGAAGGATGAGTATTATTCTTTTCCCCAATCAGAAGTAAATCACTGAAAATGTTAATAAATATTACTCTATCTGGATGGGAACCCATGTGAATTTTGGAGGCACCCCAGGTTCTGGAGTCCAATCCCTCCCCTTTTATTGTGCTTGGAGCAAACCCCAATTAAATGGTTTGAGATTCTCCCCTCCCCATGCTCTCTTCTGTGGGTTTTTTTTCTCTGCAGGAAGTGTTCTCTGTGAGTTCTTAAAATTACATATTAAAATCATTCCTTCTTTAATCTTTGCCTCACAACTTCTCAAGTCTGTCCTCAATGTCAGTTTTAAGATGTTGTCTCTCTTAAATCAAAGCCAAAGATGAGAGTGAGTACTGAAAACCTTAGAGCCCAGAAGAGACGAGTATTACATGAAACTGTTATTTAGCTGACAAGTCATAAATCCTTTGAAATTATACGTCGGACTAACCTTGCAATCTAGCTATGCATTTTATGTAATGTTAAATGCTGGAAAAACACTTGACAGGCTGCAGTGGAAATTACATTGTGAATTCACAGAAAAGTATGTTTGGTGCAATATTTACAAACTAGAGTAAAATTATGAAGGATCCCTTTTTGTTTTTCACAAAGGGATTTATTTCTGCTTCTATTTATGTTAACGTAAGGCCCTCCAGACCACAGTCCTTTGCCCTTGCTTTGTCTTGTATAGCCAGAGAAAAGGTTAAGCCTGTTGATGAAGTGGATGGTGAAAGCCTTTTCATGAAGAAGAAAAAATGGCACTACATCAAGCCCTAGTTTCTTTTGTCTACTCACCCTCTCATTCCCGATATTCTGTCCCACCCCTCTTGCCTTATCAGACCCTTTGTCTCCTCCTGCCCTTCGTGCCCTGGTGTCTTTCCATGACAATAGCTGTATTCTGCTTGCCTCTTTTAAATCCCTGTGTAGAACTCCCTATTTTCTGCTGGTATTCTGCTGCTCAGGGGGTAGTAAGCTTCACCTCTCAAAAAACTGTAGCAGGGAGCGCATAGCCTCTGAACACCCATTATTTCTGGGAGGAATTCTCCTTTCTGAGACTAAGTGCCATCCCCTGCCAGGGCTCCTTCTGTGCCAGTGTCACTATGGGCTGTGTTTAAATGGCACAATCAAGCCCTTCTTAGACTGTAAGATGCTCAGGAAGGGGACCTTCTTCTCTCACATCTCTGAAATGCAATGCCTACTTATAAAACTGTATAAATAAATGAATACCAGCCTAAGAACATAAGAAAAGCAGGTGTCAGACCACTGGTCCATCTGTCCCAGGTCTAATCTGACAGTGTCTGGTTCCAGATGCTTCAGAGGAAATTAACAGAACAGGGCAATTATCGAGTAATCCGTCCCCTGTTATCCAATTCCAGCTTCTGGCAGTCAGAGGCTTAGGGACACCGAGACCATGGGTTTGCATACCTGACCATCTTGGCTAATAGCCATTGATGGACCTATCCTCCATGAACTTATATCATTCTTTTTAGAACCCAGTTATAGTTTTGGCCTTCATAACATCCCCTGGCAATGAGTTCCACAGGCTGACTGTGAGTTGTGTGAAGTAGTACTTCCTTGTGTTAACTGTTAATTTCCACCAATTTGCCTGGTACTGAAGTTAGGCTTACCGGCCTGTAATTGCCAGGATCACGTCCTCTGCAGTGAAGACCGATGCAAAGAATTCATTTAGCTTCCCCGCAACAGCCTTGTATTCCTTGAGTGCTCCTTTAGCACCTGGATTGTCCCATAGCCCCACTGATTGTTTGGCAGGATTCTGATGTAGTTACAAATAATTGCTGTTAGTTTTTGTGTTTATTGATCATTGTTCTTCAAATTCTTTTTTGGCCTGCCTAATTATACTTTTACACTTGACTAGCCAGAGTTTATGCTCTTTTCTGTTTTCCTCATTAGGATTTGACTTCCAATTTCTAAAGGATGTCTTTTGGTCTCTAACCACTTTTTTGTTGTTGTTTAGCCATGGTGGAATTTTTTGGTGGTCTTACTGGTTTTTTTATGCTGTATCAGTCTCTTTCTATAAATCCATTTTTTTCCGTTCCCTATTATGAATAATCTCTGTTGGCCCTCTCCATATTGGTACCTCTGGGCAGTAGATGTTACCTTTTTAAAGAAAAAATTGTTTGATGCAGCAGTTTTACCAACAGTCACAGCTGATATTATTCCAGTTTAAGATAAGTACTCTTGTTTTCAAATTCACTATCATAGAACATCAGGGTTGGAAGGGACCTCAGGACGTCATCTAGTCCAACCCCCTGCTCAAAGCAGGACCGATCCCCAATTAAATCATCCCAGCCAGGGCTTTGTCAAGCCTGACCTTAAAAATATCTAAGGAAGGAGATTCCACCACCTCCCTAGGTAACGCATTCCAGTGTTTCAACACCCTCCTAGTGAAAAAGTTTTTCCTAATATCCAACCTAAATCTCCCCCACTGCAACTTGAGACCATTACTCCTCATTCTGTCATCTGCTACCACTGAGAACAGTCTAGAGCCATTCTCTTTGGAACCCCCTTTCAGGTAGTTGAAAGCAGCTATCAAATCCCCCCTCATTCTTCTCTTCCGCAGACTAAACATCCCCAGTTGCTTCAGCCTCTCCTCATAAGTCATGTGTTCCAGTCCCCTAATCATTTTTGTTGTCCTCTGTTGGACTCTTTCCAATTTGTCCACATCCTTCTTGTAGTGTGGGGCCTAAAAGTGGACACAGTACTCCAGTTGAGGCCTCACCAGTGTCGAATAGAGGGGAACGGTCACGTCCCTCAATCTGCTGGCTATGCCCCTACTTATACATCCCAAAATGCCATTGGCCTTCTTGGCAACAAGGGTACACTGTTGACTCAATATAAAATATTGTTTTTAAATCCATGGATGTGCCAGGCAGTGAGGTGTATGTCATCACTGACAGTGGCTAAAAGCAGAGTAGAGATGCAGGCAGAATGCTTCTGGGGCTTGTGGGAAGAGCATATTCAGGAACAGCAGAGGCTAAATCCAGAAAGGGGATGCAATATATTCTCTTGCAGCACCAGCCCTGATCCGCTGGCCAATGGCAGTGACCATGAGGGTCACCTCCCTCCGAAGTGATCAGTACTGCTTATGGAGATCTTATTCCCCACATCCTTTTCACTCAGGGAACACAAGCACTGGTTTTGGCTGTCCTTGCGCATGGGAGAAAGGTTGTCCCACATATTCTATTTTCCCACTCCCTCCACCCTGTAGATGCACACCTGGAGCACTTGCAGTAGAGCAACCAGAATCTGGTCTTCAACTTGCTGGACAGAGATTTCTTCCTCATTTGAACTGAGTTGTTCTTCCTTATCTGAGTCTTGCTTTATTGTCAATGCACTGTACTTTCCCAGCTCACCTCATCTTCATGCACATTGATATAATTTTTCTCTTGGCATACACTAAAAATTCTATTAGCTGTAATTGGAAACTTGAAACTCCTCCAACTGTGGATAGCTTGTACAGTGAAGATACATTTTGCATGTAAATGGAGCACATTATACATCAATTGAATAGAAAACTGATATTTAAAAATCTGGTCACCTTTTATTAGGTTTCTTAATGATTATGCCCTGTTCCTAAATTAAGTTAAAACCATTTCATTTTTCATGTTTGTTTATCTTCCTGCATAGTTTTATTTGTCTAATTAATGTCTTTATTGACTAGTTTGACATTCCCAGAGATGCCTTCTTGTGTACTGTGTAATTGAAAAAATTTGTGAAAGAATGTTTCCATTAAAATGATGTTAACCTTCTCCACCCATTGTTTATGACACTGAGAAAATTTTAGATATATTTTCGATTTTATTTTTTGGATAAGAGTGTACAATGATTGTGACAGTGAATGTAAGTGTAGGTCAGCTTCTGATCTTCCTTATGCTGGTGTAAATCAGGAATAATTCCATTGAAGTCAGTGGGCTTGGTTTTCCCTTATTTTACAACTGGAGTAGCCATTTGCAAGTGTGCAAAGTGGTGTACAACATTACCATAAGTGAGGTGAGAATTCTGACTGGTAGTACTTTACACCCACTTTGTGCTCACTTTGCTTAGGAGTAAGAGCAATCATAGAATCATAGAATATCAGGGTTGGAAGGGACCCCAGAAGGTCATCTAGTCCAACCCCCTGCTCAAAGCAGGACCAATTCCCAGTTAAATCATCCCAGCCAGGGCTTTGTCAAGCCTGACCTTAAAAACCTCTAAGGAAGGAGATTCTACCACCTCCCTAGGTAACGCATTCCAGTGCTTCACCACCCTCTTAGTGAAAAAGTTTTTCCTAATATCCAATCTAAACCTCCCCCACTGCAACTTGAGACCATTACTCCTCGTTCTGTCATCTGCTACCATTGAGAACAGTCTAGAGCCATCCTCTTTGGAACCCCCTTTCAGGTAGTTGAAAGCAGCTATCAAATCCCCCCTCATTCTTCTCTTCTGCAGGCTAAACAATCCCAGCTCCCTCAGCCTCTCCTCATAAGTCATGTGTTCCAGTCCCCTAATCATTTTTGTTGCCCTTCGCTGGACTCTCTCCAATTTATCCACATCCTTCTTGAAGTGTGGGGCCCAAAACTGGACACAGTACTCCAGATGAGGCCTCACCAATGTCGAATAGAGGGGAACGATCACGTCCCTCGATCTGCTCGCTATGCCCCTACTTATACATGTCGGAGGTTGCAGTGGAGAATTGGGGCCTGTGGCTGCATTGTATTCAGTCATGCTGTTAATAGGTTACAACAATCTTTTTTTTTTTTCTATGGAACCTCGGGCTGAAATCCAGCTTTGGTCACAGTAATAGATATGGGCTTGAGGTAACATTCCCAAATCTGAACATCCCCAAAGTTTGGGGAAGTTCACCTCTAGATCCAGACTTTACAGCTGGTTGGTTTTCTATGATGAAGTGTTACACAACTGCCAGATTCAGATATTTCCCCCATAATTTGGACTATTCAGACCCTAATTTTGTGGTTTAGGCCCCTCTCCAGTCACATGGCCTGCAGAATCAGCGGCTAGGACCTCCCATCCATATGAGTCATTGGTTTCCCCTTGACCGGGCTGGGAGAGGAGGTGGAATGAGTCTGTCTCACTAGTTTTTTGTTTTTTTTTTTTTTCACTGCATCTGTTCACAGTGATGCTCATGGCATAAGCCTGAAGCCTTCAGCAGGTTTCTCCATTTGTCCTTTACTTCTGTAACTCTGAATGCATCAGTAATCTTTGTGCTGTAGAAGATCCCATGTTCTTCAGCTTTCATTCTCGCTGCTGTGATGGTGGGTCCACTTGCAAAGTAGACTGGACGTGACGAGAGGGTGCATGAGCAGAGGGTCTTCTGTCCGCAATCAGAAAGAAAAGCAAGAGTTTGGCATGGAATAAGGAACCAAGCGCTGAGAGAATTCTGCAGCTGATTTTTGAAGAGACCAACATTGCTGTTTGTTCGAGTCTAATCCTCATACATTTTAAAAGTAATAATACAAATACTTTAAACCATGACTGTGTTCAATTAAGACTATATCAAGTTCACTCATCCTAGAAGTCTGACATTTCAAAAGATGTCAGCAAGTTCATTTTCATATGTTTCTGAATTATTCTCTGTGACCTCTTTCTTTTCTTTAGAAACTTCAACATGCTGATCTGAGAAAAATGGTTACTGGCTTCTTTTAAATAGCTTGCAGTATACGTGAGATCTATTAGCCTGTGGAATAAGGTACAAGGGAAATGCCCTAAAACCATATTGACTGAAACATTTAAACCTATATTGGACAAACTTCTAGTAAATGCCTACTATGGAACATTTCTACATCAAAAGAGAAACTGACTGGATGGACTGATAGGTCTACCCTCACTAGATTATGATTCTAAACAACCTCTTTAACTGAACTAAAATCCTTTGAGTATTTATATTAACATTTTCCATTTTGAAAATTCATTTGGCAAAATGCAAAAGGGGTATGAAACGAATGTTTTGGAATATGGAAGGAGTCCATTATTGTAACAAATTAGTATTGGTATATGCTACACCTAGGCATCACGGTCGTCAACTATTCTAACATACATGGCATCAATTAAATCATCCAGAATGGTAAACTCTAAAATACGAGCCTGTACTACTTTAGTGAAAGAAACTACTGTACTAGCCACCACTACAGTTTATATAATCTCTTTGTTGACTAGCAGACAACATGATCACGAACACCTGCAAAAGTCTGATATTTCCTTCAGCAGATGACAGTGATACATGCCCACTGGCCAGTGTGTTACCAGACTGCTGCGTATGTATTCTAGCCAAGATGATATATGATCATTAAAGTGATGTACTGCATCTGAGACTGGCTTAGTAGATCCAGTGGCAGTATTTGACCCTTTTGTGTGCTTTTTTACTTTGAGCATTGTTGCATTAGTGTCCTACTGCTTCAAGTGTATAATGATGTTTTTCTCAAGTCCTCAAACATCTTCTCTTCTTCCTGATTTGTTGACTTTGAGAGCCAATGCTCTTCTGGAATTAAGTCTTTCTGCAGCTATGATCTTCTTGCTAAGCTAATCCCTTTATTTTTGCCTGACATGTGACCTTCAACTCAAGTAATAGGTTGCCTCCTATATTTCTTCCTCTCCGTTCCACAAGGCTTTTCTTCAAAATAAATAAATAAATAAAAATTTTATTACATCACCAGCTTGAATTGCCAATTCCAATTTTTTTGTTTTGTTTCATTCCCTAAAATGTCACCTCACATCATCTTCCTCCACAGGTGCCGGCTTCCAGCTTTCCCTGGGGGTGCTCAACTCCTGCTCAACCCGAGGCTGCGCCCCACTCCACTCTTTCCCCCAACCCCCACGACCCACCTCTTCCTGCCCCCACCCTTCCTCTTCCCACCCAATTCCACTCCCTCCCCTGAACGCACCCTGTCCCTGCTCTTCTCCCTCCCTTCCAGTGCCTCTTGCACGTCGTGGAACAGCTGATCTGCAGCATGCAGGAGGCACTGGGAGGGCGAGGGAGGAATTGATCGGCAGGTCACCAGCTGGTGGGAGTGGGGGGATGGGAGGGGACTGTGGCTGCCGGTGGGTGCTAAGCACCCACTAATTTTATTCAATGGGTGCTCCAGGGCACCCACGGAGTCGGCACCTTTGCCTTCCTCCTACAAAACTTTTGTTGGGGTTTGTTTTCATTTAAATCTTAAATGTCTTGCTGACACAATTGGATGGTAGCTCTGTAATGTTTTCTCTTTTGTTCTGTAGTTTCTGTACCTTTGTGCTTTCCCTGTACTGCCTCTAAGAAACGTTCTTGAATCAATCTGAGCTACCCTTTGTGCCCTTATCTTGCTTACTACAGCTAGCTCCTTCTTTCTGGTAACTATATACAATCAATCATGCTCTCCATTTTTCTATCCGCTAACTTCCATGTGACCATTCTTATTTTTTCTTGTCCTTTATGTATTTGTCAAACTCATAATGTTATCCTTTCAGAACCAAAGCCATTTCAAAACATCATTATTTCAAGTGCCAAGTGAGCTGTGGTACACATTGTGGTTGAGGCATAGATCTATTTTCTGATCAGCATTTGGGCATGAGCGTAATTGAGGGCTAGAACCATTTTTTTATTTTAAGAGAAAGGTTAAGTTTTGCAGAACCTAATGGAGTCAGAAGAAGAGTGCTGGTACTCATGCCAAATCATGCAACTAGCAGATTTCATAATATCTGTGAATCTTTCATTTCAAGTTTCACAGAGTTTATGAACTCCTTCAGTAAAGGGCAGACTTTATAATCTTCATAAATACTTCATTTCAGGGATCATGGAGTTTACAAAATCCACTGGGAAACCAGCAGGGCTTGTATCTCATCCACACCATGCCAGTGGATGAGTAACTTCCATAAACCATTGCTGTTTCTACCTCCTTGGAGTCCTTTGTGCATTATGGTTAATAGATGGTGAGTCTTGAAAGTGCAATCAGAAAACAGTTTCCCTAAGGTTCATGGCATTTTCTAACTCGCGCCACCACACACAACAGAACTTGTAAATTCTATGCAATCAATTGCTACCCTCCATAAAAATCACAGACGGGCACAGCTTTAAGGCCTGTGTAATCAATGCTGAGTCTTCTCGTGACTTTCAAATTGTGCTGGCTATACATTGCCCATTACAAATTCCATGCATTCTATTGCTAATGTTCAAGGAATTTACAAGATTCACTGGTGAAGCTGAAAGATCTTGTAGTCTCAGTGAAATAAATGCCTACAGTTCATGGAAAATAGCCAAGTTATAGTCTGAGATAAAAAGGTAGTTCACGATTATTTATGGAGTCTTTTCTGGTGCTCAACTCCATAATATTGTAGTGCCCTATGTCCATAAATAAACTTATCCTCACTACACCCCTGAAGCAAGTAGAAATTACTAATTTCATTTTTTCAGTGGGAAAACTAGGCACAGATATTAAATGAGTTGTCCAAGGTCACAGAGCTGGGAACAGAGTCCAGATCTTCCAAATCCTGCACCTAATGCAACCCCATTAAACCAAACAGGTTCTATGAAGAGGTATTCATAGAATCATACAATCATAGAATATCAGGGTTGGAAGGGACCTCAGGAGGTCATCTAGTCCAACCCCCTGCTCAAAGCAGGACCAATCCCCAGTTAAATCATCCCAGCCAGGGCTTTGTCAAGCCTGACCTTAAAAACTTCTAAGGAAGGAGATTCTACCACCTCCCTAGGTAACGCATTCCAGTGTTTCACCACCCTCCTAGTGAAAAAGTTTTTCCTAATATCCAACCTAAACCTCCCCCACTGCAACTTGAGACCATTACTCCTTGTCCTGTCCTCTTCTACCACTGAGAATAGTCTAGAACCATCCTCTCTGGAACCACCTCTCAGGTAGTTGAAAGCAGCTATCAAATCCCCCCTCATTCTTCTCTTCTGCAGACTAAACAATCCCAGTTCCCTCAGCCTCTCCTCAAAAGTCATGTGTTCCAGACCCCTAATCATTTTTGTTGCCCTTCGCTGGACTCTCTCCAATTTATCCACATCCTCCTTGTAGTGTGGGGCCCAAAACTGGACACAGTACTCCAGATGAGACCTCACCAATGTCGAATAGAGGGGAACGATCACGTCCCTCGATCTGCTGGCTATGCCCCTACATATACATCCCAAAATGCCATTGGCCTTCTTGGCAACAAGGGCACACTGCTGACTCATATCCAGCTTCTCGTCCACTGTCACCCTAGGTCCTTTTCTGCAGAACTGCTGCCTAGCCATTCGGTCCCTAGTCTGTAGCTGTGCATTGGGTTCTTCCGTCCTAAGTGCAGGACCCTGCACTTATCCTTGTTGAACCTCATCAGATTTCTTTTGGCCCAATCCTCCAATTTGTCTAGGTCCCTCTGTATTCTATCCCTGCCCTCCAGCGTATCTACAACTCCTCCCAGTTTAGTATCATCCGCAAATTTGCTGAGAGTGCAATCCACACCATCCTCCAGATCATTTATGAAGATATTAAACAAAACTGGCCCCAGGACCGACCCCTGGGGCACTCCACTTGACACTGGCTGCCAACTAGACATGGAGCCATTGATCACTACCCGTTGAGCCCGACAATCTAGCCAACTTTCTACCCACCTTATAGTGTATTCATCCAGCCCATACTTCTTTAACTTGCTGACAAGAATACTGTGGGAGACCGTGTCAAAAGCTTTGCTAAAGTCAAGAAACAATACATCCACTGCTTTCCCTTCATCCACAGAACCAGTAATCTCATCATAGAAGGCGATTAGATTAGTCAGGCATGACCTTCCCTTGGTGAATCCATGCTGACTATTCCCGATCACTTTCCTTTCATGTAAGTGCTTCAGGATTGATTCCTTGAGGACCTACTCCATGATTTTTCTGGGGTCTGAGGTGAGGCTGACTGGCCTGTAGTTCCCATGGTCGTCCTTCTTCCCTTTTTTAAAGATTGGCACTACATTAGCCTTTTTCCAGTCATCTGGGACTTCCCCCGTTCGCCACGAGTTTTCAAAGATAATGGCCAATGGCTCTGCAATCACAGCCGCCAATTTCTTTAGCACTCTCGGATGCAACTCGTCCGGCCCCATGGACTTGTGCACGTCGAGCTTTTCTAAATAGTCCCTAACCACCTCTTTCTCCACAGAGGGCTGGCCATCTACTCCCCATGCTGTGATGCCCAGCGCAGCAGTCTGGGAGATGTCCTTGTTAGTGAAGACAGAGGCAAAAAAAAAGCATTGAGCCCATTAGCTTTTTCCACATCCTCTGTCACTAGGTTGCCTCCCTCATTCGGTAAGGGGCCCACGCTTTCCTTGGCTTTCTTCTTGTTGCCAACATACCTGAAGAAACCCTTCTTGTTACTCTTGACATCTCTTGCTAGCTGCAGCTCCAGGTGCGATTTGGCCCTCCTGATTTCATTCCTACATGCCCGAGCAATATTTGTTCGCATGCAGCCAGCTGAAGGACTCGGGCCTACGGAATCAGATAGTCTGTTTAGGAGGGAAATGCCTCACCTAATTCCATCTATTACCCTTCTTCCAGGTGTCAATGTTAACAACCAAGGGGCAGGTTCAATAATATGCCTAGGGGCCCCTTTTAAACTAAAATGTATGTCTGAACACCCCCCTTAAAACCTTACCCACCCCCCAAATTTTAGGAATTTAAAATCTAAATCTCCTGATCAACTTTACACAGGTTTCTTCCCCGCTCAGAACCCCTCAGGAGTCCTTGGAATATGAAATCACAAATATATTTTATTTGAGAAAACACAATAATTGGATATGGATATGAAAATAAAAATATTCCAAACAATGCATGAGGCTATGGCCAGTTCTGCATTCACAGTTATTAATTACCTGGCTTGCTGAAGCCCAGAATGCTGACTCACAAAACAGCCCCAACCATCTAAATCCTTACTCGTTAATCGAAATAGACTCATTGGTGGTCAAGTGCGCGACTCTTCTCTGCCCATCTGCTCTATTTCACCAAAGCCCATGCTGCTAAGTCTACTTCCAACATGCATTTACCTGTTCCAGTTTCACAAGGTCTGCTCCATCAGGTTAGCTACTGTCTTGTCTGGTGCTGCAAAGTCAGCTCCTCTACTACACATTGTGTCCAGCAAAGCGAGCTCTGCACAGGGTACAGAATCTCTGGATGGGAGGCCTAGAGCAAAGAACTCTTGGACAAGTCCCTGCTCTTTCTGATAAAGCCTCGTAGGTCTCTGTGTTTGAATTTTGGTTCCCTTCACAGCCAGAGTCCACCTCTCAGTTTAGGGTGACTAAGTCTCTGTGGGTATATCTTGCATAATTATGTGCTCTTTCATGAGTACATTAACAAACAATTAGCATTCATAAAAATCAGAACATGAACTCCAAATAATGCAATCCCACTCGAGGGGATTATGGGTGAACAAAATTATAATTTATGTAAATGAAGCCTGCAGATTTTTTTTTCCCTTTCCTCTGCAGAGGGAAGCAGTGGGTTCTGAAGTTCCTTTAAGATCGTCTTCTAGCTCTGGGATTTGCATATCCTCTCTAGTATTCATAAAAGAAGTGAATGATTTGTATTTATCCTCATTTGTCCTCTCCTTGTGCATCCCATAGGAAACGTTTTTAGAAGAGTAGAAAAAAAGTAGAACAGAATATGGCATAATAACACTCCCTTTAAGATCAACACAGTAATTTTTATCTATTATTGAGTATATATTATTTAAAATATCAGAAAAATTATACCCTCGGCTGAGCTGCGCTGAATACAAAGATTTAATGCCTTGCTCCCTAGCCACCATCAATAGGAACAATAAGGACAATAAATAGCTCAAAAGGGCAGCAAAACTGAATAACAATAGTGACTCTCTTGGGGAAGAAGGATTTTTAATCATTTTCCCTCTGCTGTACCTAAAATTGAAGGTTAGAACAATAAACTATTTCAAAGAGTAGTTTCAAAATAACCTCAAAAACCAGTGCAAGTCTAACAATAGTTGTCCTCTTCTAAAATAAACATGATAATACCCAGGAGACCCTGCTGACATCGCCAAACTCAGAACTTATCCATGGCTCTATGTGCAGCGACAGCAGGGGCAGCCTCAGGCTGTCTCTTCCCTGCAAGAAAGGTGTGTTTTTTACACGGAGATAGCTGTCATTGCAAGTTATCTATCTCAATGCAAAATCCTAATGGCGACAAGACCATCGTAGATGTAGCTAGTTAAGATAAACCCCAAGTGCGGGGTATAAGGTTGATCATGATTAGCTTTGTTCCTTGTCTCCACTTGGACTTTACCTAGAGATAGCGATCGTCTCAAATGATCTGTCTTAGTATAAAAAAAAAAATTTTTTTTCCAGTGAAGAGAAAGCTATAAACTTTAGGCAGAGACCTGCTAATATGGATTAAAGCTACCGCTGCCTTGTCTTCAATAGATTTGTAACATGGGTTAGCCTGACACAAATTAAAAATACATCCTATTTTGGTGAAGACTGGTCCAGAGAGAGGGGAGTTTTAAATCTCCTTCTAGTTTGATGTCTTTGGATGGATGGGGGAGCCTATGAAGTAGAGCTAAACTGTAGCTTAATACATTTAATTTTTTTTCTCACTATTTTACTGCAATGTAAAAAGAAAGGCTTCAAACAAAGCTGCAAATTTCTGAGCGCTATTTTGCAGCTGCAAATAATTGTGACCAGAGTGTTGTGCCCCTTACCTATCTTATCTACAGGTATAGTCAGGTCATCAGACATGTGGGATGGGGTCTTCAAAAGTGCTTATCATTGGCATAACACTAAACTTCTCATTGAAGTCAGTGGGAGTTTTGCTAAGAGCTATGATTTCTACCTATGCTTAACTGCGGTCACAGAATTGTCGGTGAAGTACCCAGGAGATAGGAGCGTGAAATCCATTCTCCCAACTAATGAACAAGTGTGCTGTGTAGCTGCCTCAACATAAGTGCATCTGCTGTCCCAGCCTATGGGTAGGAATAGAAACTGCCACTCATCTGTGCTGATTGCGCTGGGTATTGGAGCTACGGGATCCACCGGCCCTCCACACAACAAGGGTTGGGATATTAAAGGTAACCAGTGGGAGTTGGGCACCTAACCGAGTAAAGCACCTTTGAATATCCCAGCCCGGGTGTATCTTACCCCACATGAATTATTTTTGTATGGTCTCATTCAATTGTTTTTCTTTTTGTTGATATTTTTTTTTAAATAGAATAATGAATAAATATAAGAGAGTCACTAGCTTGGGTAAAATAAAGTCAACAGAACACTTCAGTTAAGATTTCTCTTTTAGTTTGAGAAATAAATTCAAAGCACTGTGGTTGCATTTACAATAAAGAAATCTTCAGATTTGAAATATTCTACCAGTTTGGGCATGATTCCCTATTCTTAAAATGCTGCTGGGACCCATAATATCTCTCAAACTGAGAGAAATTTGAAGTGCAGCCACTGTAATAAAGTCAGCCCTGCATTACTGGTATTTTATTATATTGTATTTTATTGTTTTGTATAGGGCTGTAAACATTCTGCAGGGGAAAATATATAAACAAAATACCTAATGAATTATTATTTATACTGTTTATTTATTATTTAGGATTATTTTACAGCCAATGCATATCTACAGATTTCTTTTTTAGAATCCAAGATCGTTTGCCTCGTAATTTTCAGTTTAGTCCTGTTAATTCGTAGGAAAACGAACAGAAAGGATCTTTTAGGAAAGGGGTTCTCAAACTGGGGATCGTGTCCCCCTCAAGGGATTGCAAGGTTATTACATGGGAGGTCGCGAGCTGTCAGCCCCCCCCCCACGCTGCTTCGCCTCCAGCATTTGTAATAGTGTTAAATATAAAAAAGTGTTTTTAATTTATAAGGGGGGTTGCACTCAGAGGCTTGCTGTGTGAAAGGGGTCACCAATACAAAAGTTTGAGAACCACTGTTTTAGGACATTTTCTTCCTTCTGCGAGTGCAGGTAGTGTTTTTTAATGTATGTAGATTTAAGTACTTTGTCCAAAGCTCAAGAGGTGGAGCTTTCACCATTTCCTTAGGGCAGTGTTTCCCAAAATTGGGGCGCCGCTTGTGCAGGGAAAGCCCCTGGCGGGCCGGGCCAGTTTGTTTACCTGCCGCGTCTGCAGGTTCGGCCGATCGTGGCTCCCACTGGCTGCGGTTTGCTGTGCCCGGCCAATGGGGGCTGCAGGAAGCGGCACGGGCTGAGGGACGTTCTGGTCGTCGCTTCCCGCAGCCCCCATTGGCCAGGCACAGCGAACCGCGGCCAGTGGGAGCCGCAATCGGCCGAACTTGCAGACGTGGCAGGTAAATAAACCGGCTTGGCCCACCAGGGGCTTTCCCTGAATAAGCAGTGTCCCAAGTTTGGGAAACACTGCCCTAGGGAAAGTGGTCTGCAGTCCAATCAAGCTCAGAGATGGGAAATGTTTCCTTACCTGAAATTCAGTCCAAATTTTCCTTGAGGTCGGTTTAACAAATTAGTAATTAATATTTCTTGGGCTTAAGCAATTCCTTTCTCTTCTGGTTGCTTGCACCCTTCCAATAATTATAGATGATTATCATAGGCCCTTACTCTATAGTCTTAATTTAAATCAACTTTTAATCTCTTAACCTGTACTTATAAATCAGTTTCTCCAGCTCCTTTTAATAATTTGTGCTACTCTTCTCCGAATTCCTTATAAATTGTCTACATCTTCCTGGTATGGAGTTTTCCAGAAATGAACATAGTATTTTTAGATGTGATCTTACTGGTGCCATACATAGAGATATTGTCACATTCCTGTTTCTCCATGATATGATGCCTCTGCCTGTGAAGCCCAAATGAGCTGGATTTTTTTTGTTTTGTTTTGACATAGTGTGCTCATAATTATAGAAACTTTTTGACAGAGCCCAGTCTGTTGAGTACTCTGGAAGCAGTTAATGCTGCCAACAGAGAACTCTTTCTCAGATTCGCAAATCGCTTGGATATTGAAGTTGATGTGATATATTTATGCACATTGGGCTGATCTTCCCTTCCCTTGCACCTTGCAAAGTCATTTACCCATGTTCAGAGGGGATGTAAAGTGATACAATTCTGATTAGGTAGCACTTTACACTTACTTCACACCTGTAAATGCCTGCACAAGGGTGAAAGGTATTGGAGAGTCAGCATCTGGGTATATTTGTCTAGAAGTGCCTGCAGGTGGCATGTATACTGTGTCTAGTGAACACAATTGTTGCTGATGCTGAGTCAAACTCTTGTGATAATTCCCGGGCAGGGAAATACCTCTCTGCTTTGTATTTTTAAATGCTTCCATCAGTCCTCCCCAGTTCTGGAATGTTCTTAGATAATTTCTTTAAAACAAAATTAAATAATGAAATTATTATACAATTGTGCCAATTTGTCTTTTACAGATACCTTTTGCACTGAACTAGCTTTACTGCTAGAGATGGGGGGCAAATAATGAATAATTAATTAGATGGGTGCATTCCTTTTTCATGTTCTGTGAATTATCTGCAAGCAGAACTGAACTTTTTACAAATTTGTCCCTTGCTTGAAATTATTCAGCAAATGGTTTCTGTGGGCATATTTTAGCCTATTGATTACCAGGGCCATAGGGACTATGATAAGCAATGTTATACACTCGCAAAGACAAAATTATAAAGATTTTAATGTGACCACTGTAGTCTGCATTCTGGGAGTAAGTAAGCACTTGAAAGTACATCAGTAGCCAGTCTTTTTGTTGCATGCTATGAATTTGTCATATACACCACCTTTCTTTTTAGCCCTTCAGGCAATTGAAACATTTTTCACTAAATATAGTCTTCTGGCACCAGCATTACTCTTTCCTGAAAGCTGGAAATTGTCCCTTAGCAGACACATTCGAGCCTTCTCCTCCTTCTCCTCCTCCAAAAACATTTCAAAATTCAGTCTTGCTTTGACAGTGAGTAAGCTGTGTCTCCCCCATCCTTTCTAACTTCACTCAGACCATGCGAGTTCATTTATCATTCCTTGCCACATACGTGTCAGCTGTGTCTAGTACATAACTCCCTTTTGTATCTAAGCTTGTGCATATAAAAAAAAAGGTAGGGATGATGGTGGTGATTCCAGAGAGGAAGCATTTGGAAAAATGGGTCAGTAAGAGCTGTGAAAGGGGCTACTTCCGTAGGACAGTAAAATGAGTGTTTCTAGTGAACTGGAGGAATTGTCTCTCCTTTCCTCTAATGGATTCCTGTAGCTGTGTTGAAATGGTCACTATCATGGAGCAATCAGGGTTGACAGCTGCCCAGTGACTCCCAGAGCAGTGATTTTTATTTCATCTAAAGAGATAAAAAGCAATACTGGCTGACACAGCAAGGTCTTTGGAGTCTTTCTTAGCTGCATAAGTCTCTACACTTCTCTCCTAAGCGCTCAGTATCCCATGGCAACCTCTTTTCTTCAGGGAGCTTTAGATTTTGACATATCATTAATACATGAGTTCAGGAAGTAAAGCTGCAGAGCTGGAGATTGGCTCATGGATTTAGCTGAGGTAAATAGCGAGGAAATGTAAAGGCAGGCCAAAACCAATTTTATGGTCCTTCCATTGGGATTAATGCCTAAATTTTTTTGCAGGGTAATAAAGGTTATCACGCACAGGACGTTGCAGGTGCAGGTCTAAATTGTACAGTAGAGGGGTTTTTAAAGGAAAAAGTTGCAAGATACCAAACACTAAGTGTCTTTTTAAGACCAGCATAACTTACAAAAGCAACTGTTAATTGAAAACAAATGCTACTGCGACTCATTCTACAGAACATTATTACACAAAGTCATGATGGCCGAAATATCTGAAAGAGGTTATTTATTAGAGAAAATAGAGAAGATAAACTAATCCTAAAATAAACTAATGTTAAGACTCTATGACAAAATCCCTTGGCTCTTCTACAGGTTGGCTCCAAAATACGTTAATTTGTATAAAACTGTATATTCAAACACATTAAAATTGATTAGCGATCAGTGACTCCATTTATTCTGTGGGTCGGCAGCCGCAAAGTCTACCCCTTCCCACAAAATTTATGCTTCAGAATCTCATCTCTCTCTTTCTTTTTTTTTTAAATAAGTTAAATGTCATTAATGTTGTGTAAAAACCTCGGCAGATGTTAACCAAGTGTAAACCAAACCAGTGTTGTCCTGAGTTTGCAAATACCTGGAAACAGTATCTTTGGGGATTCTGAACTGCACCTGTGTATCTCATAGAGGTGTTGAACCTCAAATCGAAAAAGGACACGTTAAATGTCCACCCTGTTCATTATTTCACAGCTGATCATTGTAGCGTGGGACTTTTGTAGCCGGCATTGCAAGGTATTTGCATGCCAGATATGATAAACATCCATATGCCCCTTCGTACTTCGGCGACCATTCCAGAGAACATTTCCATGCTGATGACACTCGTTAAAAAATTAAGTGTTAATTAAATTTGTGACTGAACACTTCGGGGAGAATTGTATGTCTCCAGCTCTATTTTACCCGCATTTTGCCATATATTTCATGTTATAGTAGTCTCGGATGATGAGTCAGCACGTCGTTCATTTTAAGAACTCTTTTGCTGCAGATTTGACAAAACGCAAAGAAGGTACCAATAAGAGGTTTCTAAAGATAGCTACAGTACTTGACCCCAGGTATAAGGATCTGAAGTGCCTTCCAAAATCTGATTGGGACGGGCTGTGGAGCATGCTTTCAGAAGTCGTAAAAGAGCAACACTCTGATGCAGAAACTGCAGAATCTGAACCACCAAAAAAGAAAATCAACCTTCTACTGGTGGCATCTGACTCCGATGATGAAAATGAACATGCATCGGTCCGCACTGCTTTGGATTGTTATTGAGAAGAACCTGTCATCAGCATGGACGCATGTCCTCTGGAATGGTGGTTGAAGCATGAAGGGACATATGAATCTTTAGCGCATCTGGCATACAAATATCTTGCAATGCCGGCTACAACAGTGCCATGAGAACACCTGTTCTCACTTTCAGGTGACATTGTGAACAAGAAGCAGGCAGCATCATCTCCTGCAAATGTAGACAAACTTGTTTGTCTTAGAGACTGGCTGAACAAGAAGTAGGATTGAGTGGATTTGTAGGCTCTAAAGTTTCATTGTTTTGGTTTTGAGTGCAGTTATGTAACAGAAAAAATCTTCATTTGTAAATTGCACTTTCACAATAAAGAGATTGCACTACAGTACTTTATGAGGTGAATTGAAGGCTCTAAATATGAATGAGGTTCTAATGTTTTACTTTGATTTATTTTTGAATGAAGTTATTTTTTGTACGTAATTTTATATTTGTAAGTTCAACTTTCATGATAGAGATTACACTACAGTACTTGTAATAAGTGAACTGAAAAATACTATTTTTGTTTTTTACAGTGCAAATATTTGTAATCAAAAAATAAAGTGAGCACTGTACACTTTGTATTCTGTGTATTAATTGAAATCAATATATTTGAAAATGTAGAAAACATCCAAAAATATTTAAATAAATGGTATCCTATTATTGTTTAACAATGCGATTAATCACGATTAATTTTTGTAATTGCTTGACAGCCCTATTCTCTTCACATGTGGGAGAGGCAGACCGGGTATTAAACCCATATACTGGCCAGATTTGACTAGGGCAGAATGGTATTGCCCTGTGGCCCCAGGCTAGGAAGTTGGTGGTTGGAGAGCCTGCATGTAACTGCAGCTGGGTGTGGCCCTACCTGTATGAATGCTGGTGAAAGTGCAGGCTGGAGGGCTTTGCAGCTTGTCACAGCAGTACAGTGTGAGAGGGAGCCCAAGCTGGTGCGTCAGTGGGCTGAGTGGTATCCCAGTTCCAGGTGGCACCCCAGGGGGAACACGTCACACCTGTGTGTTGTTTATTTTTATATTACTGATTATATTATTCAATATCTTATTTAATTAATTGAAAATGTTCATTTTTAATTTAGATGAAGCTGCTGCACAACCTGGAAATCTTGCAATATTATTTTTATTATTAATTATTAGGTTGTTTTGTAGTAGCACCTAGGAGCCTTAATCTTGCATCAGGATCCTATTTTGCTAGGTGCTGTACAAACAAAGAATAAAAAGAGGGTCCCTGCTCCAGAGAGCTTAAGTCTAAATATAAGACAAGAGACAACAGATGGTAACAGACAAACAGGGGAGTACAAAGACAGAATTTAAGTCCCATTTGCCGTGAAGTGCATGCAGTCTTCACAGGAAAGATTTAAGAATTATATTGTGTGTAGCTTTAAGTAACTACTGTTGGGGCAGGGAGTCTATAGATATTTCAACAATGTAAGTACTATTAGCCAAATAGATACCCAGCCCCATTCATGTTGAGTATAATGGAAAATGTCAGGCAACCTAAATATAGGGGTTACTGCTTCTTTTCTCTTAATTCACTCAACCTTATAAAACTCAGCTCTGCAGATAATATTCAGAATATTATTAGTCTTATTTTCTATATAATCTAATATATTTATCTATTTAGGCATTTATACTTTCATGCATATTTCTCTGGTGCCCAGGACTTAACAGTATGGTGATGACATAGCAAGTGTGAAAAATTGGGAAACTTTTTTTGGGGGTAGGGGTGTGTGGAACATTTGCCTTTATCAGACAAAGCCCCTAATATTGAGACAGTGCCAATAATATTGGGACATCTGGTCAACCTACTTAACAGTTCAATGTCGAGTTGCAGTGTTGCTAACTTTCATGGTTTTATTGCAAAGCTCATGGTCTTTGTTTTCCTTAAAGTCCAAGTTCATAGCATCATAGAATATCAGGGTTGGAAGGGACCTCAGGAGGTCATCTAGTCCAACCCCCTGCTCAAAGCAGGACCAATCCCCAATTAAATCATCCTAGCCAGGACTTTGTCAAGCCTGACCTTGAAAACCTCTAGGGAAGGAGATTCCACCACTTCCCTAGGTAACCCATTCCAGTGCTTCACCACCCTCCTAGTGAAAAAGTTTTTCCTAACATCCAACCTAAACCTCCCCCACTGCAACTTGAGACCATTACTCCTTGTCCTGTCCTCTTCTACCACTGAGAATAGTCTAGATCCATCCTCTTTGGAACCCCCCTTTCAGGTAGTTGAAAGGAGCTATCAAATCTCCCCTCATTCTTCTCTTCTGCAGACTAAACAATCCCAGTTCCCTCAGCCTCTCCTCATAAGTCATGTGCTCCAGCCCCGTAATCATTTTTGTTGCCCTCCGCTGGACGCTTTCCAATTTTTCCACATCCTTCTTGTAGTGTGGGGCCCAAAAGTGAACACAGTACTCCAGATGAGGCCGTACCAATGTTGAATAGAGGGGAACGACCACGTCCCTCGATCTGCAGGCAATGCCCCTACTTATACAGCCCAAAATTCCGTAAGCCTTCTTGGCAACAAGGGCACACTGTCACTCATATCCAGTTTCTCATCCACTATAACTCCAGGTCGTTTTCTGAAGAACTGCTGCCTAACCATTTGGTCCCTGGTCTGTAGCAGTGCATGGGATTCTTCTGTCCGAAGTGCAGGACTCTGCACTTGTCCTTGCTGAACCTCATCAGATTTCTTTTGGCCCAATCCTCTAATTTGTCTAGGTCCGTCTGTATCCTAGCCCTACCCTCCAGCATATCTATCACTCCTCCCAGTTTAGTGTCATCTGCAAACTTGCTGAGGGTGCCATCCATGCCATCCTCCAGATCATTTATGAAGATACTGAACGAAACCGGCCCCAGGACCGACCCTTGAAGCACTCCGCTTGATACTGGCTGCCAACTAGACATGGAGCCATTGATCACTACCCGTTGAGCCCGACAATCTAGCCAGCTTTCTATCTCCCTTATTGTCCATTCATCCAGCCCACACTTTAACTTGCTGGCAAGAATACTGTGGGAGACCGTATCAAAAGCTTTGCTAAAGTCAAGGAACAGCACATCCACTGCTTTCCCCTCATCCACAGAGCCAGTTATCTCATTGTAGAAGGCAATTAGGTTAGTCAGGCATGACTTGCCCTTGGTGAATCCATGCTGACTGTTCCTGATCACTTTCCTCTCCTCTAAGTACTTCAGAATTGATTCCTTGAGGACCTGTTCCATGATTTTTCCAGGGACTGAGGTGAGGCTGACTGGCCTGTAGTTCCCCGGATCCTCCTCTTTCCCTTTTTTAAAGATGGGCACTACATTAGCCTTTTTCCAGGAGAACAATGTGATTCCTAGTAGTTCCTGGAGAACAGTGTGATTACAAAAGAATCTAAACTTTTTGGTTTGAGGAAGTTTTTTGCCCTCTTGGTTGCGTAGGAAAGCTTTAAAATTTGCCCTGGGCACACATTAAAAACAGAAGGCAATTTTAAAAAAAAATGGTTCTTAAATCTCATGACTTTACAACCAATCTCGTGATATTTTTGTGGTTGGGGTGTGTGTGGGGTAATTATGATAGAATGTTTGGGGTAGGTAGTATTGAGTTATGACATAGTGTCTTCCAAGCACTAAAACTAGTTACATGTAATGGCTGCAGTAGTTTTGGCACTCATCCCCTCTTTATCGTTGCCTGCAATTTAAGAATATATTTCTGAGGATAACTTCTCAACAAATGAATGGAGACAGATGCTTGAGCATTATTCAGTTCTTTGAGCGGTAAGGCCTTTTCTCCACACAAATTAAATGCGTAAGTCTAGACTAATAGGGAACCATTGAGTGTGCATAGAATCATAGAAGTGTTGGACTGGAAGGGACCTCAGTTGGTCATCTAGTCGAGTCCCCTGCACTCAAGGCAGGGCTAAGTAATAATTAGACCATCCCTGGAAGTTGTTTGTCTACCCCTGCATGTGGAAGGCTGCAGGAAGGTGCACCAGCTATTTGATATACCTCTAATTCACTCATCTCCAATATTTTTATACTATAGGATTTCCTGCTCTTGAAAGGTATTTAAATGTAAAAAAGCTCATGAAAACTGCAGCAGCTGAACAAAATTAACATAAGTATGCTGTTTTTGCTTGTTGACCCATCAGTTTGAACTGCCTACACATGAGGAGCTTCTTATGAATGTAGTAACAAGCAACGTGCTATACCCTTAATCTCATTAACATAAAAAAGGCATATGCCTGCTGTGTGTGTGTCGAGGAGGGGGTGGGGCGGGGCTGGAGTTGCTGGTGAGCAGTGTGTTTCATACCCTATTCATTGTGAGAGTCGGGTTGCACGTCATACATAACAAACAATGCCACTAAAAAAGGTAGGGGGTGCTTTTAGCTGTGACCACGCATAGGTGAATTGACGGGCTACAGAAGGCCTTGAGAATAATAAAATAAGTAATAAAAGGAGCTTCAAATATCTGAACTCAAAGAAATATCCATGAGTGGATCTTATTTTCTTCATATAAGCTAGCCTCCAGAACAGCGTACATAACACAAACTCCTTCATGACATGACTTTGGAGATTTTCATTTTTAAATAGCTAAAAAAGTCATCAAAATTTAAATACTTGGGTAAAAAAAATCTGCTGAGAGTGTAACATAACCCTTTCTCCATCTCTCACTCCTCGCATCGAGAAATTCTTCTCTGTCACATGATTTTTACAGGTAAATTAGGTCTGAATTTTTTTTTTATTTTATTGAACCTCAAAGCATTTACAGGTTTTGCTAGTACAATTACAAAACTCAAAACAATTTCAAAGCCACACACAAAAAAAATTAAAAAAAACCTCCCCATTCCATCTCCACACCTTCCCCCACTAAGGGTTTTTTATTGCTGCTTTGCTTAACTGCTTAATCACCTTCTGCTTATTCTCCTATCACTTCTTATTTAGTGACATTTAGCCCTATTTCTGTATCACTAAAACAGAACTTTTAATTATCTCAATTTAATATCTTTGGCATTGCAATTTCACAAGGGAGTGGCCCTCTTAAATGGAGCAAGTCCAGCTCCCCTGTGCTAGTACACATGCACCTAGTTTGGTCAGCTAATTTACAGGGCATCACCTGGTATTTTAAAGACCGTGGTTGTCCATGAGGAAGGGGTGACAGCAGTGGCAGCAAAGTTGTCTGGGAGTGGCTGCTAAAGTCCCCTGAGAGGGGAGGCAGTCGGAACCTGCTGGGGACAAGGGAGTCCGAGGCAAGAGCCCTGAGAGACGGTTCTTCATTAAAAAGCATGGGAGAAGCCTGCAGTAGGCCCTCAAGCAGTAGGGACTGAGAAAGGCAAAGGGGAAAACCCCCTGGGAGTTGTAGCCCAGAGTGAGTTGAGGAACTGTTTGTTTGCCAACCTTGGGAAACAAATTGGGTCTAGAAGGAGACTGTGGGTGTGGCAGCAGGTCCTTCATGGGCTGGGGACAAACCAGCATCTGACACCTTCATAGCACATTTCGGTTTCCCAGTAAAAACAGCTCTCAAGTAGAACTTGAGAAGATTCCAATATTTATAAGAACATAACAGCCATACTGGGTTAGACCAAAGGTTCATCTAGCCCAGTATCCTGTCTTCTGACAGTGGCCAATGCCAGGTGTCCCAGAGGGAATGAACACAACAGGTAATCATCAAATGATCCATCCCCTGTTGCCCATTCCCAGCTTCTGGCAAACAGACACCATCACTGCCCATCCTGGCTAATAGCCATTGATGGACCTATCTTCCATGAATTTATCTAGTGCTTTTTTAAACCCTATTATAGTCTTGGCCTTCACAACATCCTCTGGCAAAGAGTTCCACAGTTTGACTGTGCATTGTGTGAACAAATACTTCCTTTTGTTTGTTTTAAACCTGCTGCCTATTAATTTCATTTGGTGATCCCTAGTTCTTGTGTTATGAGAAGGAGTAAATAACGCTTCCTTATTTGCTTTCTCCTCACCAGTCATGATGTTATAGACCTCAATCATATTCCCCCTTAGTAGTCTCTCTTCCAAGCTGAAAAGTCAGTCTTATTAATCTCTCCTCATATGGAATACCCCTAATAATTTTTGTTGCCCTTTTCTGAACCTTTTTCCAATTCCAATATGTCTTTTTTGAGATGGGGCAACCATATCTGCACACAGTATTCAAGATGTGGGCATACCATGGATTTATATAGAGACAGTATGATATTTTCTGTCTTATTATCTATCCCTTTCTTAATGATTCCCAATATTCTGTTGGCTTTTTTGACTGCCGCTGCACATTGGATGGAGAACTATCCACAATGACGCCAAGATCTCTTTCTTGAGTGTTAACAGCTAATTTAGAGCCCATCATTTTATATGTATAGTTGAGATAATGTTTTCCAATGTGCATTACTTTGCATTTATCAACATTGAATTTCATCTGCTGTTTTGTTGTCCAGTCACCTAATTAAGAGATCCTTTTGTAGCTCTTTGCAGTCTGCCTGGGACTTGTATCATATGCAAATTTTGCCACACTGTTTAGCTCTTTTTCCAGATCATTTATGAGTATGTTAAATAGGACTGGTCCCAGTACAGACCCCTGAGGGACACCACTGTTTACCTCTCTCCATTTTGAAAACTGGCCATTTATTCCTACCCTTTGTTTCCTGTCTTTTAACTAGTTACCAATCTATGAGAGGACCTTCCCTCTTATCCCATGACAGCTTACTTTGCTTAAGAGCCTTTGGTGAGGGACATTGCCAAAGGCTTTCTGAAAATCTATTTACACTATGTCCACTGAATCCCCCTTGTCCACATGCTTGTTGACCCCCTCAAAGAAATCTAGTAGTTAGTGAGACATGATTTCCCTTTACAAAAAACACGTTGAATCTTCCCCAACAAATTTGTTCATCCATGCGTCTGACAATTTTATTCTTTATTATAGTTTCAACCAGTTTGCCCAGTACTGAAGTCAGGCTTACCAGCCTGTAATTGCTGGGATCACCTCTGGAGCTCTTTTTAAAAATTGGTGTCACATCAGCTATCCTCCAGTCATTTGGTACAGAAGCTGATTTAAATGATTAGTTGCAGACTACATTTATGTAACCGCCTGCCTTTACACAGATGGTTAAAAGAAAAGAAAGGATCATCTTGGATAAAATCCAAACATACAAAATCAGAAATACAGGCTAATTAAAAGAACAGGTCTTTCAGTTATCTCACTAACGCCAGTGGGACAAGAACATAGAATTACTCTGTTGCTGATTTAAATCAGATACACTAGCATTTTTAGGAAAACACTTACAGTACAACTACCTTGAGCTTTTGACCCAATGAAGTAATGTTAAATGTGAAACTTAAACCCATGACCCAACACAACGCAGAGGATAAAGGCAAAAGCAAAATTTAAATGGTGACACTGACTTTCAGTGTCTAGTGATTTCTTCATATCAAATTGACTTCAGTGTGTGGGTAATCCTAATTTTTTTTCTGTAGTATCAGAACAATTGTCACTGATTGATCTTAATTTATATTCATTGTGAACCCGCCTCTTTTTGAATCCAAGGCTGTTTGCTGTCTCTGAGAAGTGTTGTTTGTCACATCAGTTGAAATGGCTGTTTGTTTGGCTGAAAAGTATAGTTACCCCTTTTTGACCCAAGCAATTGACCAACATTTGAGGTCTTGTTTCTGTTAGGAGGAGAAATTGATGGAGTCAGGTATTTCTTTGATGCAATCTTGTTTATTTACAAAGGATGTACAAAGTACTGTTTCCCTGAAAACAGCAGGAATAAAACAACAAAAGGTAGTTCCTTTGCTCACAGTTCCTAGCTCCCTTCTAGCCAACACTGCACCCAAAAGCTATCTCTAGGATTTCCTCAGTGTCACGTTCCCAATGCTTGCTCTGGCTGTGTTCTTGGCTTTCTGATGATGCTTTGCCATTTCTCCTGCTTCGCTCCCTCTCACTCACACATGCTCAGCTCCACCAGTCAGTGCCTTAGCCCTGGTGTTTACTATATCAGTACTGATGGGAAACCTTTTGGGCCACATGGTTCAGCTTCTACTCAAAGCTGGCTGCCTATGTTGTGGGTGGAAGTTCCTACTGTTTCAGCTACTGTTTCAGCTTCCTAAAGGAAATTAAAGGATTTTCACAACTGTCTTAAATGAAGGGTGATGGGTACACTCACCAGCTTCAGTGAGGCTCCACACAATCCATAACCGGGTTGTTTTTTTTTTATGCCCTCTCCTTTTGCCTCCTTTCCCTTTCATCTTCAACCTCTCACTAGGATCTCTACAGCGGCTGCACTGAAATATGCTGCTGACTTTTCCGAATTGCATTTTTCATAGTACTGTCACTCAGAGAGAGCACGGAATTAAAACAATGGTCAGAATTAACAAAACAAAGCAGGACAATGAAAGAGTTATGAAATAGGGAGTCAAGAATTCTCAGAAGTGCTGTCTGAACATTATGGTGGCAATATACATGCATTTTTCCATGTAGCTTCCTCAAAGACTTAGAATAATAGACTTGCTAAAACCATGCATGCTAAGCATTAATCAAACTCTCTGGTAGAGAGTGCTTCAAAACAGAGCTGCCATCTGCCTTATTTAGAAAAGCCAGTAGGAACTGCAGCAACTGGCTTTGTCTGAGGAGTTTGAATTTGTTGTGAGAAAAAAAATGTAAACAAGATAATGAAATGCCTGCAGGGTATAACTGAAGGTATGGGTTGTGAATGCAGAGGTGCATATACCCGAGGTACATATACCATACACCAAATGAGACCTTCAGGCATCGCTTCCGGTTCTATAGCAGCATCACAGTCTTCAATTTTTCTCATTTTGTTTAAGTCCCTCTATTGCATTATAAGAAAAATTCCATGGAGACTGATTTTAAAGCAGAGGATGGAGCTTTAAAAGTAGAAAAACAGTAGGGATAGATGTGATGTTGCCAGATCACTTAACATCCATCAGTTATGTTTCAAAATCATCTTTATAATCTTATTGTACATAGCATCTTTGATATCAGTGTATAATCAAAGATTTTAGTTTGTGATATGAACTTCTGTAGTGTCACCGGTGACTAAAGTGGCTTATTGAAATATGAAAATGTTTTGTTTCAATTCTTATGTATTAAAAAATTAACTAACACAGGTTTTAGGCACACATGGTGTACAAATAGTTTTATACAAGTTCAAGGCACATGTACTGTACGTATAGTTTTATGCATTTCTGTTTTTCAAACTGCATGGATATCAGTCCTAATACCGGGTATCTTTGTTAACATACCAGTTATAGCTTTCGTTTGGCAAGTTCAAAGAGGTTAATAGATTGGAATTTAAGTTGTGTTGAAATAACTGGCAGTACACTACAAATGGAGGTTCTCAAATTATTGCTCTATAAATGATTGCTCTGCTCAAGAAAATAAAATTGAAGATGTTAGCTCTGCTTCCTTCCAAGAATTTATCTCATGCATCTTTCAACCCCACCCCTTTGATCAATAGAAATATTTCTCAAGCCTGCCCATGGGGCTAGTACTAAGTACTCCATTGTGCTTTGAGATCTTGAATTCTAGTTCCAGATTCTCCAGACTTGCCCCTGCCAGTGGGCACTGTTCATTTTCTGGCCATTTAAGACCATGTTGATGCTTTCCTGAGGGTGCAGCTTTCGAATCTCTTCCAGAATGACGGTGATTATCGGCAGGGACTTTGTCGGGGGCAGAGGGAGCAGTATAAAATAGGAAAGAAAATCAGGGATCTTCATGGCTTTCACTGAGATATGATGGTTCCCTCAAGTGAATGAAAAATGCTGTAAATATTTTCCTTCAGGTTCAGTTCTTATCCCTTCTCCTTTAAAGCCCCTACTGTCACTGATATTTCTTCAAAAATTATGTTTCCCTTCTTGGATCTTCTCAGCCCTGGTTTTATGGCTGATATTTAGAGATGACATAAAATAAATGTCACCTTTTTTTTCTTCTTCTTCTTTTTCTTCTCCCATTGCTTCTACTGCACCCAGATGCTCTCTGGCACTGGCTGCAGTGCTTAATGTCAAAGAGTAGATGACATGTACAATCCAAGACGCAGGGTTTCCAACTCTTACTGAATTGGATTGTTCAGGGAAGTGGGAATGACACAAATTTCTAATAGAGAGACAAGGTGGGTGAAGTAATATCTTTTATTGGATCAATTTCTATTGGTGAAAGAGACAGAAGTTACATCTGTAAAAAATATTACCACACCTACCTTGTGTCTCTAATATCCTGGGACCAATACAGCTGCACAATAACACTGCAAACAGCGAGTTTCTACTCAGTTTTGTTGGAATATTTACATTGGAAGTAGGGAGTTGTATATCCACAGAAGAGGTGGGAGGGGAATCAGTACCAGACACCTGCAGATCACTGAGGTCTCAGGGGAGTTGCTGGAGGCAAAGGGTTGTCACACAGAGATTGCTCACTTCTCGTTTGTTGTCAGCTCCTGCAGCAGCTATGTTGGTAGGGGATTCCCACACTGCTGACTACCCCAAAAATTACCCTCAGTGATGCTGTAGTGGAGAGTAGGAAACCATGCAGGTCCTTGTAGAGTCTCCCTGCAGTAGCACATGCCTGTTTCCTGTACAAAAGAGAAGACACGAGTGATATGCGAAGCAAGCATTGCATTCTAAGAACTCAGTGCTAGCAAGTCACCAGAATGTTGTGAATGGCCAGCAAAATGGAAGGAAATACCAAAGGGTGATATGTTTTTACATATCTAGATCAGTTCGAAACACGGGGGCCCAGATCATCTAATTCCAAGGTAAAACCGCTGGCAGGAGGATGAGGGGCAAGATATTTCACGGAGGATGAGAGGCAAGATATTTCACGGAGGATCTCCTTACAGAGTTCCTATGCAATTGCTCTGTTGGGGGTGGAGTTTCACATCTCCCAACCTCACCACCTTTGGAATGAGCTGCAGGGCCCACCTCCAAATCTGGTGCATCATCAGGAGGCCAGAACCAGCCTCTGTACCAGCTGTGGCCATTGGGTAGCATGGCTCTATGGAGCTGCACTCTCAGAGACCCTTCCAGACTGCAGCTGCCCCAGGCAACCTCAGGTGGTGAGCCATAGTAAAGATCATACAACCCCGGGGAGCCTCCATGACTGGAGATGTGACAGTATGTGTAGAGCCTTGCGTGAATACAAATATAAACCCATGGATGCGGCTATCCGCAGGTAGAAATCGGTATCTGCTGAACCACGGGGCTCTCCCGGGAACTGCAGTGGCGAAAGGAGCAGAAAGTGCGGCCACCGCTCCCAGGAGCCAGTGACCCATGCTGGTCCTCTGGCGCGGCTGTACCACTCCCAGCCCTGTCCTCCAATGGGGCTGTACGGACCCCGGACAAAGACCAGGATTAGTCTATAGAGTATGTTGGACCAGCATGCATAAGGGATAAAGCCTGATCCTGTTTGCCTTTCTTGCATGAGTAGTCCTGTCAAGTCACTGGGAATGGTTCAAAGAGTAAGGAAAGCAAAATTTATCCCAAACAGGTGGGGAAGAAACAGCCAAGTATTCTATTTTTAAAATTCTGTAAAGGAAAATCCTTTACCATTTTTAAAATGATTCAGACTTTTTCTGCAGTACCATTTGTGAAGATAGTTGGATGTAAAGGTTATTTTAAAGATTTGATTCATTAGAAAAGTCAGACCAAACTGGGCCTTACATTTGTTTAGGTATATTCTGGAATTTAAGATTTTGAAAGTGGTGGGGGGGAAGATTTTATGTTATAGGTTTATTTTTATTGTACTCCAGTCTTTTGAAACTAATAGCTTTTTGGTTCATCTCATACATTGTGTTGGACTTAATACTATGGAACTGAGAACGAGGCCAGCTTAATGAACTGATATTCAACCAAAGCTGTTTGTCACAGTACTAGGAAAGTAATGCACTAAAGAATATTCTGTTGTAATAAATGTAGTGTTGTAAATTTCATACCATATATAAGAAAAGGATCACTGCTACTTCATGTGTGCAAAAATAATATTAATAACCTGAAGAAAAATCTGTTCAGAAAACTCGGGTAGGAGTCATGATCCCAAACCTCCAACTCTTTACTAGTAGAAGTAGTACTACTAAATGAAATGGCACTACTCACATGAGTAAGTAGTTGCAGGATCAGGCCACCTGGTGGTACAGTGGTTGCCATAACTAGAAAACAGCCACTACTGCAATATCTGAGATAGCACCATATTTCTCTAAATTTAGAACAAATTATATCTGCAGTATCCCCGATATTAGAATAGGGTCATTGTTGGTGAATGTTTGTGTCCCTTTACTTCCAAGAGAACTGCAAACAATTACACAGGGCCAGAGTCTCATCTTAGCTGTGCAACTGTAAATACAGAGGAACTCTATCAAGGTCAAGGAGTTCACTCTGATTTACTGTGGTAAACTGAAAGAAGAATTTGGCCAAGAAAAAACAGGCCTTTGTCTAAAACTGTATTTTCTTTTATTTGTTTTGTACTTTGTTTTAGTTTACACACAAATCTGTTATGGTATTTTGGGGTCAGATGCAGTTCTTTCCTCAGTCCTTACTCAGACTCCAATTGATTTCAGTGGGAGTTTGCCAGTTTACACACTGAGTTAACAATCTCAGGATTTGGGCTTGTTGTGGTTTGAGATAGGTCAACTAATCCAGATAAAATATTAAGTATACCTGGGACCGGGGTCCCCGTGGGGGCCAACCAAGGTTACTCAATTAAGGTGAACTGCAAAGAATGGGGTAGACAAACCCCAAGGCTGGTGGATAATTCAATACTTAAGTTTACCAAGGAGAGTGATCACTTTGGATAAGCTATTACCAGCAGGAGAGTGAGTTTGTGTGTGTGGCTTTTGGAAAAAAAGGCAGGGGGGGAGTGAGAAAACCTGGATTTGTGCTGGAAATGGCCCACCTTGATTATCATACACATTGTAAAGAGAGTGATCACTTTAGATAAGCTATTACCAGCAGGAGAGTGGGGTGGGAGGAGGTATTGTTTCATGGTCTCTGTGTATATAATGTCTTCTGCAGTTTCCCCAGTATGCATCCGATGAAGTGAGCTGTAGCTCACGAAAGCTTATGCTCAAATAAATTGGTTAGTCTCTAAGGTGCCACAAGTACTCCTTTTCTTTTTGCAAATACAGACTAACACGGCTGTTACTCTGAAACCCGTCATAGCAGAGATGGTGAGCTTTGTAGTTGCAAAGAGCTCTTTTAGTATTTAGTTCATAGTTATGGTCCAATGTCCAATATCATACTCGGGGTGTAACAGCATAACTGGGATCTCATCTTGCGACTCAAACTTCCCCAGATGAAGCTTAAGCAGATCTGAGATGAAAAGGATCAGGTCCCAAGGATCTTTTATACAATTTCAGGTCGTCTTTGACAAGTTGGAGTCCCTCGGGGAACAACAGGCCCTTATTTCCTAAGCATCATCATTCATTACTCACACAGATTAACATAAGGCAGTGTATCCATCAGGCAGTCTATCACCAGTACTTAGCTATATGAATTAACATAAGACAATTGCCTGCTCCTCTGCCATTCACCGATTATTTGCTATACATGTCAAAGAGAGATGAATACAGAGATATCCCGTGTTTACACTTCATTTAAATGCTAGGTTGTTCTTTCGATCTTTGAATGATCAGAATACAGCATAGACGGGGACTATCGATTACATTGTTGACATTACCCATATACATGTAAATAAACAAAAACACAAACATCATCTCCCCACATGTCTTTAAGGGTTGAATTTGAGTCATTCATCCTGCAGGATCGTCAAGGTTCCTCCCCCACTCTGAACTCTAGGGTACAGATGTGGGGACCTGCATGAAAAACCTCCTAAGCTTATCTTTACCAGCTTAGGTCAAAACTTCCCCAAGGTACAAAATATTCCACACGTTGTCCTTGGACTGGCCGCTACCACCATCAAACTAATACTGGTTACTGGGGAAGAGCTGTTTGGACGCGTCCTTCACCCCAAAATACTTCCCAAAACCTTGCACCCCACTTCCTGGACAAGGTTTGGTAAAAAGCCTCACCAATTTGCCTAGGTGACTACAGACCCAGACCCTTGGATCTTAAGAACAATGAACAATCCTCCCAACACTTGCACCCCCCCTTTCCTGGGAAATGTTGGATAAAAAGCCTCACCAATTTGCATAGGTGACCACAGACCCAAACCCTTGGATCTGAGAACAATGAAAAAGCATTGTTTCTTACAAGAAGACTTTTAATAAAAATAGAAGTAAATAGAAATGAAGAAATCCCCCCTGTAAAATCAGGATGGTAGATATCTTACAGGGTAATTAGATTCAAAAACATAGAGAACCCCTCTAGGCAAAACCTTAAGTTACAAAAAAATACACAGACAGAAATAGTTATTCTATTCAGCACAATTCTTTTCTCAGCCATTTAAAGAAATCATAATTTAACACATACCTAGCTAGATTACTTACTAAAAGTTCTAAGACTCCATTCCTGGTCTATCCCCGGCAAAGACAGACACACAGACCCCTTGTTTCTCTCCCTCCTCCCAGCTTTTGAAAGTATCTTGTCTCCTCATTGGTCATTTTGGTCAGGTGCCAGCGAGGTTACCTTTAGCTTCTTAACCCTTTACAGGTGAGAGGAGCTTTCCCCTGGCCAGGAGGGATTTCGAAGGGGTTTACCCTTCCCTTTATATTTATGACAAGGATGTTTAACCCTTTCTGGCCATGCGTCACAATACCCCTTCCTCCTTGACTCTGAAACTTCACATGCATTTCAAACCAAACCTTAATCAAGTTCAAAAGAGTTTGGTGCTTACGTTTCTCTCTCCACCAGGTTTACTTTCATCTTCGCTTCTGGTTCTGGCAAACAGCAGAGGAAGAAATGTCATAAAAAGGTAATTGCTGTTGCCTCCTGGTGGCAGGCGTTCAGTGCAGGTACTTGGACTCTTGTGGAAAGTGCCTTGATAAACAGGAGCTGGAAGGCATCCCCTAAAGAAGCTGGGGAATGGGATTGGAGATCCTAAAATCTGATACAGCAAGGAGACAGCCCACTTTCCCCAGCCCCTTAGCTCTAGTATGAGGGGAAGGTGATGGGGTCCTAGCAATAGGCTGCAACTAGATTTGGAGGAGTGGGTGTCTGATGGTAGCCCTTCCCAATTAGGTGAGCACAAGTGAGGAAGGAATGATCATCTGCGCTTAACTGATACAGGAAGTACTGGAAATTGTGTGAGAGAGCCTGTTCTCACAAGATGCGCAACCCAGTTCCAAGCCTATCCTTGGCATACCCAACATACTTATTTAGATGCCTGTTTAAATGGACTTTTGAACCTCTAAACCTTCTTGGATTCAGAGCTCACTAATTGTTGCAAACTGTAATGTAGTTATTTTAATATCAGAAGAAATATAAAAGTCCTTTAACCAAATTCTGCTATAACATTTGTGTAAATCTGGAGTAAATCCATTGTGTTACTTAAATTTATATTGGCATAACTGAGAGAAGAACTTCATTCCCCATCTGGAGACCATGTATGAATTGGCTTGCTTAGCATCTGTAAGATACGCTGCTATAACTCTGAGGAACTTCCATATAAAGAAAGTATATGGCTACATGTCCAAACGTATACAATATATCCAATACGTACAGTATGTAACTGTCTTTCAACTAACAAAAAGTAAAAGGTAAAGCAATTAGCATTATTCAACTCTAGTTTTTCTTGGATATTTAATAGAGTGCTTTATCACTCTGTTTATTTAGATAGTGCACATATGCTCAAAAAACTCAGAGGTGCTTGGGGAATCAAATATGGAAAAGACTTCATTGATTTGCATACTGATAGGAGAAATCAACTTGCTTCTTTTTTCCCTTCAGCTTCTAGCAACTATACTTTTTTCCAGTGGCTATTTTCAACAACAAAAACCATCCCAAAAGTGAGGCAAAATGAGCATTTAAGTGACATTAGTACTGGGTGGTCAGCTCAGCAAATTTCTAGTTAGTACATATGGACACATGCCAAGGGTATGATTTCAGAGCAAAGTGAACTTGGGCACTTACCTTGCATTTAATTTAGGTGTCATTCTGCATTGTGACTGCTTGCACCTGAGCTAGCCTAACCCAGACCTAACTCAGACCTGGGTGCTGCTCACCCAAGTTAACTCTGCAGGAAAGACATACCACAAAATATGTCAAGAAAAGTATATAAATATAGCCTTTAATTATATTGCTCATATAATAATATCAGGAGAGGAGAAACACAATTCACTGAGGAAATGTCAGTTCAAATAAAATGGAATATTTCTGAAGTATCTCATAAAAATACCATACAAGTAATTAAGCAAAGCTAGATGTGACAGAATGACTGACAGATGCCTTCCCAGCATAATCACGGTGATGTCTTCCTGCTGAAGGCATTGTTGCTTCTGTCTAAAGTGTCTGATTTCCTTTCTGAATGTTTGCATTCAAAATGTAATTTTTTTCTGTATTTGAGTCTACTGTACCATATGCAGATATTCAACAAATAAAACATTCCATCACAGGTTGAAGATTACAATACAACAAAAATTGAGTTAAGATTAGATAGTATATCTTGCAGAGTTTATCAGAGTATACATATGGAGTTGGGTCTGATGTGAAAAAAATTTGCTTTCCCATGCAGATTAAAATCATGTTTATTCAGTTTTGTGGAGTATTAGCAAGCTTTATACTTTCTTGCACCATCACCATATTCATTTTGTTGATGCAAACATACTAAAAAGAAAAGGAGTACTTTTGGCACCTTAGAGACTAACCCATTTATTTGAGCATGAGCTTTCGTGAGCTACAGCTCACTTCATCGGATATGAGCTGTAGCTCACGAAAGCTCATGCTCAAATAAATGGGTTAGTCGCTAAGGTGCCACAAGTCCTCCTTTTCTTTTTGCGAATACAGACTAACACGGCTGTTACTCTGAAACATACTAAACACACTCTTATGCAGATCGAACTCAGCTCAAGACTATATTGTTTGTTTTCCCCCCCAGCCAAGTAGCCACTTTACCATCATCTTATTTGAACAGCAAGTTGAACAAATATATTGGATCATATCTATGGCTCTAAGCTTGCTGTGATTAAATTGTGTGTCAAATGCTCCCCATCTTATTTACACTAATAGTCCTAATGAAGTCAAGGCAAGTAGGTTTGGCCCTGTGAAAAATTAATTTGTTGCAGCAAAAATGTCAATAGTCATGGAATTACAGTATAAATAATGAACAATCCTGAGCCTAATACTTAATTTTTTTTAACTATGTCAGGAGCAACTTTCTCCCTTGGATGCCCTGCACCCATTTTTCCTTCCTCTTTGCACACCTTGACCTGAAATTCAGTTGTAAAAAGGCTTTCCTTACTTGTTTTCCCTCTCAGAAAGCAGCATGAAGTCTTTCAAACCATTATTACATCAAGCAGGGACATGCAGCTTGTCATTTATTAAGAACTCCTGTTTTTTTTACCTTCTTGTCACTTCCTTTCTGAATAAAGATTTTTCTGCACCCAAATCAAAGCAAGCTTGTTTTCATTGCTCATTGCTTCTCTCCCTAAGTACCTGACTACTGTAAAATGAAGTAAATGGGCATATTTCTGAAAGCAAGTGTTGCAGGATTGGGACATCTTTAATAACTGGCTCTACAAGCTCCACTTGGCATGGTGCCTTATGATGTCCAGCAGAGCTTTGGATTTGAACAGGGTTTTTAAAAAATTATCACAGTTGAGAACCTGCAGCCCAGTGGGAACCATTGAAGAGAACCCTTCTTGGATCTCAGCATTAACCAGGTGTGAAGAACAGCAGCTGTGAAGTGGACACCAGAGTGACTGCCCCCGAAGGGATCTAGAAGAATATTCCCCCAGGCAGCATTGGTTACTTTTGATGGCAAAAAATGGTGCTTCACTGTAACAGTATTTTAAATCTATCTACATCTCAATATCTGTTAGGGCAGGTCTGCTCAAAGATCCAGAAATTCTGACAATCATGCTCTCCTTCCTTAAAGGAAATTGGAACCCTTTCGCTGTGCTGTGCTCTGGTGATGCCCTGCCACTTTCCCCCTGTGCAGCTATCGATATGGTAATGAATTCTAAATTCCAAAGCAGCCTCCTATTGCTCAGTGGACTGGGAAGCAAGTTTGTTGTGGTTCTCACGGAACATTGATTAACTTGATATTTCAGCTTTTTTCCTTTGAAATATGTGATTTTGTTATGGTGGTGGTTGCTCCTGTTGAGTTCAAAGAAATACTACCATACTAAAAGAAGCAGGACACACTACCTTCATGAAACTGTTTGTAGTAGCAGTGAGTTCACTGAGTCTACTTACATTAGTAAGGACTGCTTGTGCAAATAGGTGTGGCAAGATCAGGTTCTGGGTAGCCAAAGGCAGTATCTGAATTTCTACTTGGTCCTTCTTGGTTGTGAGGTGGCTTTAGGATCTCCACTCTGCTGCAAAACTTGGGACACATTTGCACTGCAGTGAAGGTTACAATTGTGATCCAAAAACACTGATTTTATTTCTGGATATTCCATATAAAGTGTTGTTAAGGATACATACTAGTTCAAAATTCCTTGAGGGAAAGTAGCCCTAATATGTCAGACTTTCTACAGGAATTAATGTGTTTAATAATGTAAATGTTAGAGGCCTTATTGATGCTCAGTACTTGAGCATTGTCTAACTAATAATGTATGTTTGCATAGCATAACACTGACAATCACTAATGAAATACCTTGCAACTCATTCATAAAATGAACAGTCAAGAATCACGTATAATGAAAGGGAACAACAGTTAGCAGCAGTTCTTGCTGTATCTAACTTTCTTCTTGGCCTAAAGAGCCTACTGTAGGAAAATAAGCTCCCTATTTTCTCCTTCCATCTGGTGTCTATGTAGAAGAAATAAAGTAAGGACTATTTAAATAAAACATGTAGCTGTGAACACTGCCCTTTCTAGTTGAAGAGTGGTTGTTACCACTTGCATGTGAAATCAGAAATAAAATGTGTTGACTGAAATCCTTTTTATATTCACAGACAAAAAATGAAACCCTTTGATAATAGAGTTGGATTTGAGAACTTATTGCCCTTTAAAGCAAACATAAAAAAATTTAAATCCTGGATGTTCAGGGAAATCATAGGTAAGATCCCAGAACCAATCTTAACTCTTCCCTTGTCTCCCCTCCCAGATTTCACTTATGGGACAGAGACTGTGGCCATTTGCCACAGGAAATCCTGAGTAGGTGAATTCTATTTCATTATATGGTAATATAATCTGCACTCTGCCCATCACACTAGGTTGAGAACAGAATGTTTAGTGGCGGGTCTGTATTGTGTATAGGGCAGATTTCATGGCAGATGGAGGAAAACTTTGATAGTTGCCAATATGTAAAATAGTCATCATCAGTTTACCTGGGGGAAGGGCATGAAGTTTTGGAAGCTGACTGAGCCCATGAGTTTTCACAGACAGAATCATATGGTTGATCCTTCTTAGGAAAATGGGGAGGAAAGAACTGGCTTCCCTTTGGTGAAGGTGATTCTTGGTTCCTGCACTAAAAACTAGATCCAGTAGTGTGGCCAGTTTCATGGATCACTGTGATGATTGCAAGGGCTAGTCCCAAAGTTTTCATGGTAAACATGAGATTCTGGCCCAGTTTATTGCACGGGTTTGTGACATTGCACCCCATACTGCTTTATAGAAATATGCTTATGAGTGTAAATATGACATAACTGGAATATGTTTTATGCTAGATATGCCGTGCAACATATCTTCGCAAAGGTTATATTCTACTGAATGTATTCATCCTATTTGTATGCATGTATCATTTTTATATCCGAAGTTATGAGCGTTGGCTCTATGCTTGTATTTAAAGTTTGCTGTAGAAAGCACATAAGACAGATTTGGTCAACATAGTGTGAAGGGGTTATTCAAGTAACTGGGAGTACTTAGCTAACAATGGACCTTGAGAGACACCAATCCACATCTGAGCTTTCCTGGGATCATTCAAACTAACATGTAAACAATGGCATCGGCCTGTAAAGAACTGAGTCATGCATGGACGTATAACTTGCCCATGTGACTCCAAAACTACATCTTGTAGCCGTGATTCTGCACAGGAGAACACAAGGGTTTCCACCCACAAGAGAGACACTGTATAAGGCCCTAGGAAACCCTTCCATTTTGTCTTCAGCTGGCTCAAGAGATAGCCTCTCCACCCCAAAGAGATGCCTGAAAGAAACTGAAACAAAGGACAATAACTACGGGGGTGTGGGTGATTGCTGGACCCAGACAAGGAGGAAGTCTAGTCTGTAAAAGAAGCTTATTGGAACATCTCTGAGGGTGAGATTTACCTGCATTTAGTTTCTTACTGTATTAAGCTTAGACTTTTGTGTTTTTGTTTTATTTTGCATGGTAATTTACTTTGTTCTGTTATTACTTGGAACCAACTTAAATCCTACTTTTTATATTTAATAAAATCACTTTTTACTTATTAATTAACCCAGAGCAAGTAGTAATACCTGGGGGAGAAAACAGCATATCTCTCTATCAGTGTTATAGAAGGTGAGCAATTTATGAGTTTACCCTGTATAAGCTTTATTTGGGGTTTGGATCCCATTGGAAACTGGGTATCTGGTTGTTGGAGACAGAAGCACTTCTTAAGCTGTTTTCAGTTAAGCCTGCAGCTTTTGGGGAATGTGGTTCAGACCTGGGCCTGTGTTTGTAGCAGGCTAGTGTGTCTGGCACAACCAGGCAGGGTACTGAAGTCTCAAGCTGCCAGGGAAAATGGGCTTGGAGGTAGTCTCAGCACATCAGATGGCAGTCCCAAGGGGGTTTCTGTGACCCAACCCGTCACAGGGTTGTCTTTGTGGGTGTTGGGAGTTTGAGAATTTCTAGTAGCAGAAGACTAGCTCAATCAAGTCTTACAGGAAGCTTTCTATGGCATCAAGAGGCCATAGGGGTTGCATGTCTCTTGCATCTGAGAGATTTATTTTTCCACATCTTTACCTGTTCCTTCGCCTCCCTTGACAATTCTTGATGCATGGGGAGCTGAATGACATTACAGTGTAAGGTGAGCAACTCAGGTTGGTGGAATTCTGCAGAGGAATGGCTGAGAGCAGGTCATGGATGGTGATAGTTTTGTTTGATCTCGCATTCACCAACAGAATTTTGAATTTGGTGCCGTTTGGTTTCTGGTCTGGGGCTGTTAATGGCTGATGGTGCAGGGAATAGGAATTAGATTTTTTCTAGTTGTTCCGGATTTATTTCTTGTTGCAGTGTGGTGATTTGAGTAGTATGGGCCAGCTCGTGGAGAGAGTTACTTGTGTTTGGTGGGTCTTTGTCTCTCTCACAATTTGGTAGACTTGCTAGGCCAGTTTGCATGACCTATTGGTAGGATGACCTGGAAACGGGTGCAGCTAGTACGGAGGGAGAAGGATGGGCAAAGTAAGGTAATCTCTGGTCTAGAGATGCCAAAGTTCTCAGGTGATGCACCCAATAAATCCCATCACAGTATCTCACTGGGTGTGTTTAGACCCGACGCTGCTACAGAGAGAGAGAGAGAGCTGCTACTTCCCACCTGTGGCTAAATATTTGATCAGGAACTGCTGGGATAAAAGGCTGCTGCTCATACAATGGGTTCCTGCTGCTGCTGGGGAGCCTCTAGAGCAGTGGCTCTCAAAGCCGGTCTGCTGCTTGTTCAGGGAAAGCCCCTGGTGAGCCGGACTGGTTTGTTTACCTGCCGCGTCCGCAGGTTCGGCCAATTGCAGCTCCCACTGGTTACGGTTCGCTGCTCCAGGCCAATGAGGGCTGCGGGAAGCGGCGTGGGCCAAGGGACGTGCTGGCCGCCCTTCCCGCAGCCCCCATTGGCCTGGCGCGGCAAACCGTAACCAGTGGAAGCTGCAATTGGCTGAACCTGCGGAGCGGCAGGTAAACAAACCAGTCTGGCTCACCAGGGGCTTTCCCTGAACAAGCGGCGGACCGACTTTGAGAACCACTGCTATAGAGGACTTTGCACTGCTTGCTATCTGGAGGGATGCAGTGCAAGGAGCCGGGACCTCCCAAGGACAAAACATTGGGACAAGCTGTTCTTTCAGAGGGGCCTGGAGGCAGAGGGAGGTAGGAAGTGGCCCAGGGAAGCAGCAGGAAGCAGATCTTCGTTTACTACAGGGTCCTGGGCTGGAACCCAGAGGTGAGGGAGCACCTGAGTTCCTCTCCTTGATTCCAAGAAAGGGGAAATAAAGCCCTCCTGACACAAGTGAGCAAGGACTGTTGAGCCCAGAGTGGAGCTGAAGACCAGACATAAGGTCACTGGATTCTTTATTACCTCAGAAAGGATGGAATTTTAAACAACCTGGCTGGAGGGCTGATTGGGGAGAACGGTCGAACCACCACAGAATTGGAGTGGCTGTTGACAGTGGGTACTGGAGTTGAAAAGGCTACTACACTATGCCCCGCCATGAGGTGGCGCATTGACTGGTGAGTGATCCTTCTACAGATACTCAAAAGGCAGAAGAATACCAGTAACAGGACATGTCTTTGAGCTATAGTTTCAACCCAGTCCTGCATTTTTAATGTGTGTGTCACTGCCATTGAATTTGAATGGAGTTTTGCATGTGTAAAACATGCCTGGGGACTGCAGGGTGGAAGATGCCTGGCATAAATGCAAATGCTTAGTGCCTTTAGTGTGTTCCACTTTCAAAGCTTAAGCGGCTACTTCTCTGGGCCACTGTCTTCTGCAATGCTGAGCCATTTAAACTATTGAAGTCCCAATGTTAAAAAATTAAGTAATAATAAAATACCTTTTAACTTAATGAAGAGAGTGAGGAGCTTTGCCAGAGAAGAGCTGCTTGTTCATAAACGTTGCTGAAACCTAATTTTGTTTCAAGTGTTTATGAAGGATTTTACAGTTTCTCTTTTAAAAATAAATGTCAGTGATTATGGAAGGTGGTAGATTGATAGGCCTGAATAGAGCATGTCTCTATCGACAGAATATATTCAGGAGAGGCAGACTTCAACCCTAACCCAGAGGGACCACAGCTGAAGGTGACGGCATTAAAAGGTGAAGGCACTCTGCTTGGGCTGCCTAAAGGATGCCAAGTAGTGTCCATTGGATGGAGTTTATTGTATGTGGACAACTGTCTGCCTGAAACTGGCATGCGATTACCTGTTCATTTCACACACACTGTGAAATGGTAACCACTGTTGGCTACTATCAATCTGGCAAAAATGGGTATAAAAATAAAATCCCAACACACCCAGTCTGGCATGGGCAACTGGGCTAAGAAAAGATAACAATAAACTCGTGGTGATGGTAGTTCTACTCTGAAAAGTGTCAATGGCATCCTGTTTAGCAGATCTGCTCTTTGTGTATATTCAAAGTCACGCGTACAGCCTTTCGTGACAAAAAATCAGGGTTTGGGGTTTTTACTAATTTTTACCCCATTAGCCCTGCAGCGTCAACATAGTTGAGAGAATTAGTTGGACTCTATTTTTTTTGATTGTGCATCATCAATGGAACTGTTCACTAAATTAGAATTAGAGAGCTGGTTGTGCTTTTAGAAACTCACATAGGGAAATAGAATTGCAAGATGTCACTGAGATATAATTTGACCTTTATGACTGGTAATGATGCACAAGATGGAAAGAGAGCAGCTTGATTTTCAGATCCCTGGTTGTTTTTTTGCTGCAAAGGCAGTTTGAAAAAACATCTTTTTTTACCACCAAGCTGAATATGTTTGCTCTGGAAACCAGTGAGCTAATGAACATAAAGCTTCAAAAAGCTATTTTTGTGGAGTCACTTTTCAGAGTACTAAACCTACCCATCGTTTAACCACAACCTTAGACTTTTTTGTACTTTGGCTTGCTATTAGCTTACTCCAAAATAGCAAAAGAGTTCCTCTTTCACAGAAAATGGCTATGCTATTTTGTTTACAATAATGCCAGTAATAAAACTAAGATATTTCACAGTCTTACATTTAGCTGGACAGCAGAGCAAAAAACCTCTTCATGTGTTGAAACACAGCAAATTCTTTACAGTTTTCTTTCAGATTCCTTATAAGTACAACTCTAATAAAACATTTATTAAATGGTTTAATGGAAGGTTTATTTTTAGAGAGAGGCTTAAGCCAGCTGCCAGCTTTAAATGCAGGTTTTGATTTCACTTATACTCAGAGATGTGGGGTTGTTTTGATCTGGGACTTTGAGTTATGCTCATTTCCAAATTATGGATAGATGTGACACATTTTATAATGGTTAATAATCAAGAAAGAGGGTTTTTATCATGTCCAGTTTCAAGCCTACAAACTTGTAGTCAAGTAATGCAAACCTATTTTTTTATTATTGGAAACTACTATGGCTATCTCTACAGTGCATTTAGACACCTGCAGGTGGCCAGTGCCAGCTGACTCAGGCTCATAGTTCAGGCTAAGGGACAGTTTAATTGTGGTGTAGATATCTGGGCTTGGGCTGGAGCCCAAGTTCCAGGATCCTGCAGGGTTGGAGGGTCCCAGAGCTCAGGTTGCAGCCTGAGTCTCAACATCTACACTACAGTTAAACAATTCCTTATTCTGAGAACCTGTGAGCCCAAGTCAGCTGGCATTGGCCAGCGACAGGTGTCTAATTGCAATGCAGATATACCTTATCTTTTAGGTACTTTTATCAGCCCCATTGCTATAGTATCTGAGTGGCTCATAATCTTTCATAGAATCATAGAATATCAGGGTTGGAAGGGACCTCAGGAGGTCATCTAGTCCAACCCCCTGCTCAAAGCAGGACCAATCCCCAATTAAATCATCTCAGCCAGCGCTTTCTCAAGCCTGACCTTAAAGACTTCTAAGGAAGGAGATTCTACCACCTCCCTAGGTAATGCATTCCAGTGTTTCACCACTCTCCTAGTGAAAAAGTTTTTCCTAATATCCAACCTAAACCTCCCCCACTGCAACTTGAGACCATTACTCCTTGTCCTGTCCTCTTCTACCACTGAGAATAGTCTAGAACCATCCTCTCTGGAACCACCTCTCAGGTAGTTGAAAGCAGCTATCAAATCCCCCCTCATTCTTCTCTTCTGCAGACTAAACAATCCCAGTTCCCTCAGCCTCTCCTCATAAGTCATGTGTTCCAGACCCCTAATCATTTTTGTTGCCCTTCGCTGGACTCTCTCCAATTTATCCACATCCTTCTTGTAGTGTGGGGCCCAAAACTGGACACGGTACTCCAGATGAGGCCTCATCAATGTTGAATAGAGGGGGATCATCACGTCCCTCGATCTGCTCGCTATGCCCCTACTTATACGTCCCAAAATGCGATTGGCCTTCTTGGCAACAAGGGCACACTGTCACTTATATCCAGCTTCTCATCCACTATAACTCCAGGTCGTTTTCTGAAGAACTGCTGCCTAGCCATTTGGTCCCTGGTCTGTAGCAGTGCATGGGATTCTTCTGTCCGAAGTGCAGGACTCTGCACTTGTCCTTGCTGAACCTCATCAGATTTCTTTTGGCCCAATCCTCTAATTTGTCTAGGTCCGTCTGTATCCTAGCCCTACCCTCTAGCATATCTATCACTCCTCCCAGTTTAGTGTCATCTGCAAACTTGCTGAGGGTGCCATCCATGCCATCCTCCATATCATTTATGAAGATACTGAACGAAACCGGCCCCAGGACAGACCCTTGAAGCACTCCGCTTGATACTGGCTGCCAACTAGACATGGAGCCATTGATCACTACCCGTTGAGCCCGACAATCTAGCCAACTTTCTACCCACCTTATAGTGCATTCATCCAGCCCATACTTCTTTAACTTGCTGACAAGAATACTGTGGGAGACCGTGTCAAAAGCTTTGCTAAAGTCAAGAAACAATACATCCACTGCTTTCCCTTCATCCACAGAACCAGTAATCTCATCATAGAAGGCGATTAGATTAGTCAGGTATGACCTTCCCTTGGTGAATACATGCTGACTGTTCCTGATCACTTTCCTCTCATGTAAGTGCTTCAGGATTGATTCCTTGAGGACCTGCTCCATGACTTTTCCGGGGACTGAGGTGAGGCTGACTGGCCTGTAGTTCCCAGGATCCTCCTTCTTCCCTTTTTTAAGGATTGGCACTACATTAGCCTTTTTCCAGTCATCTGGGACTTCCCCCGTTCGCCACGAGTTTTCAAAGATAATGGCCAATGGCTCTGCCATCACAGCTGCCAATTCCTTTAGCACTCTCGGATGCAACTCGTCCAGCCCCATGGACTTGTGCACGTCCAGCTTTTCTAAATAGTCCCTAACCACCTCTTTCTCCACAGAGAGCTGGCTATCTACTCCCCATGCTGTGATGCCCAGCGCAGCAGTCTGGGAGCTGTCCTTGTTAGTGAAGACAGAGGCAAAAAAAGCATTGAGTACATTAGCTTTTTCCACATCCTCTGTCACTAGGTTGCCTCCCTCATTCGGTAAGGGGCCCACACTTTCCTTGGCTTTCTTCTTGTTGCCAACATACCTGAAGAAACCCTTCTTGTTACTCTTGACATCTCTTGCTAGCTGCAGCTCCAGGTGTGATTTGGCCCTCCTGATTTCATTCTTACATGCCCGAGCAATATTTTTATACTCTTCCCTGGTCATATGTCCAACCTTCCACTTCTTGCAAGCTTCTTTTTTATGTTTAAGATCCGCTAGGATTCCACCGTTAAGCCAAGCTGGTCGCCTGCCATATTTACTATTCTTTCAACACATCGGGATGGTTTGTCCCTGTAACCTCAACAGGGATTCCTTGAAATACAGCCAGCTCTCCTGAACTCCTTTCCCCTTCATGATAGTCCCACAGGGGATCCTACCCATCCGTTCCCTGAGGGAGTCGAAGTCTGCTTTCCTGAAGTCCAGGGTCCGTATCCTGCTGCTTACCTTTCTTCCCTGTGTCAGGATCCTGAACTCAACCAACTCATGGTCACTGCCTCCCAAATTCCCATCCACTTTTGCTTCCCCCACTAATTCTTCCCAGTTTGTGAGCAGCAGGTCAAGAAAAGCTCCCCCCCCCCCGAGTTGGCTCCTCTAGCACTTGCACCAGGAAATTGTCCCCTACGTTTTCCAAAAACTTCCTGGATTGTCTATGCACCGCTGTATTGCTCTCCCAGCAGATATCAGGAAAATTAAAGTCACCCATGAGAACCAGGGCGTTCGATCTAGTAGCTTCTGCAAGTTGCTGGAAGAAAGCCTCATCCACCTCATCCCCCTGGTCCAGTGGTCTATAGCAGACTCCCACCACTACATCACTCTTGTTGCTCACACTTCTAAACTTAATCCAGAGACACTCAGGTTTTTCTGCAGTTTCGTACCGGAGCTCTGAGCAGTCATACTGCTCCCTTACATACAGTGCTACTCCCCCATCTTTTCTGCCCTGCCTGTCCTTCCTGAACAGTTTATAACCATCCATGACAGTACTCCAGTCATGTGAGTTATCCCACCAAATCTCTGTTATTTCAATCACGTCATAATTCCTTGACATCACCAGGACCTCCAGTTCTCCCTGCTTGTTTCCAAGGCTTTGTGCATTTGTATATAAGCACTTGAGATAACCTGCTGATCGCCCCTCATTCTCAGTATGAGGCAGGAGCCCTCCCCTCACAGACGTTCCTGCCTGTGGTTCCTCCCGGTATCCTGCTTTCCCACTTACCTCCCACTTAACCTAGTTAAAAGCCCTCCTCACTAGGTTAGCCAGCCTGCTCGCAAAGATGCTCTTCCCTCTCTTCGTAAGGTGGAGCCCGTCTCTGCCCAGCACTCCTCCTTCATGGAACACCATCCCATGGTCAAAGAATCCAAAGCCTTCTCTCCGACACCACCTGCGTAGCCATTCATTGACTTCCACGATGCGACGGTCCCTACCCAGGCCTTGTCCTTCCATGGGGAGGATGGACGAGAACACCACTTGCGCCTCAAACTCCTTTATCCTTCTTCCCAGAGCCACGTAGTCCGCAGTGACCCGCTCAAGGTCATTCTTGGCAGTATCATTGGTGCCCATGTGGAGAAGCAGGAAGGGGTAGCGATCCGAGGGCTTCATGAGTCTCGCAGTCTCTCCGTCACATCGCGAATCTTAGCCCCTGGCAAGCAGCAGACTTCTCGGTTTTGCTGGTTAGGGTGGCAGATAGATGACTCAGTCCCCCGGAGGAGAGAGTCCCCGACCACCACCACCCGCCTCCTTCTCTTGGGAGTGGTGGTCGTGGAACCCCCAACCTCAGGACAGTGCATTTCATGCCTTCCAACCAGCGGAGTCTCCTCCTGCTTTCTCCCCCCAGACGTATCATCTGGTCCACTCTCCGCAATGGTACCTGTGGAGAGAACATGAAAGTGGTTAGTTACCTGTGTCCGTGTTGCTGGAACCTGGACATTCCCCCTTCTTCTTCTGGAGGTCACATGTTGCCAAGCTTCTTCACTGGCCTCTTGGCTCCACTGTGCAACCTGCTCTACATCATTAGAGCTTTGTGCCCGTAGAAGCATATCCTGACTTTTGTCCAGAAAATCCTCAGATTCTTGTATGCAACGCAGGGTCGTTATCTGTTGCTCCAGACCTTCAATCTTCTCTTCCAATATGGAGACCAGCTTGCACTTTGTACAGACAAAGTCGCTTCTGTCCTGTGGAAGAAAGACAAACATGGCACATCCAGTGCAGGTCACAACAACTGAACTCCCCCCACCCCCCTTCCATATCACTCATTAATGCATTTATCCTCACAATGCCCCTGTGGGCTAGGGATGTGATGATATCCTTGTTTTACAGATGGGAATTCAGGCACAGAGGGCCAGATTTTAAAAAATATTTAGGTGCTTAACGCTGCAAATAGGCACCTAGTGGGATTTTCAAAAGCAGCTAAGCAATTTTTGAAAATCTGACTAGATATCTACCTGCATCTGTTCGTGCCTAAGTAGCTGTGAAAATATTGACCACAGTGACAAACTCATGGCCACAAAGGAAATCTATGGTGGAGCAGGAACTTAATACAGGTCTCCCAAGTGCTAGACTAGTTCCCTAATCGCTAGCCCAGTCTTTCTCTTCACAGTACACAGATAGACAAAAGAGAATTCTTTCCAGCTACCATATATACGTTTGGGTGAATATCCTCATGCCACTCTCAAAGGTTTTAAACTGTGACCAAAAGGGCTGAATGATAAAGCTCCCTCCAAACCACATCAGCAGCCCTGTGTGTGTTGGCCAGAGATTGGTCTAGACTGCATGATGAGGTGGGGCTGCCACTCCCAGGAAGAGTGAGCTGAACTCAAGACCCCTGCCTGAAAGAGCATGATGGAGTCACTGCCTAGCCCGGCTGACTTCTACATTTGTTATGACATAAATAAATATATATTTACTTTATTGCCATTTTTAAGGTAGTAAAGAAATAGATTTCTTCACCCCACAAAAGCCCTCCAGCAGTTTTACTCTTTGTTGGTGTGTGTGTGTGTGTGTGTGTGTTGTATTTTCTCTACCCTCTTTCAGGTTTGGAGTGAATCAAACATTTAAAAGAGAATATTTCAATTGGAAAAAAAACCATGTATGATCTTTCATTTAAAAAGCTGTTTTGAGGGCTTAGTAATTATAATGTAATCTCCTTGCCCAGCCAGTCACAATCTCTGCTCCCCATACCCTGTTCCCAGTCCCAGTCTCCTTGCCCAATTATTCTTAGTCTCCTCCCCTGCTGGCTCTCAATGCCCAAACTGCTAATAGAGAAGCAAAAGTCCAAGCAATGGAGACACTTTTTGATAGATAAATACAGGGATACAAAGCTTGGACTGAAGATACGTGACAGCTTGCTTTACACTCTTTTCTTATTTACGCTGGTGACAAGCGTATTAATGGGTTATAGGTTTGTGAAGGTTTTCATCATTGAAATCTTCCTAGTTTGCCAATTACCTCAATAATTCTTTAGGGGATCACTATTCTGAGATACAGAGGGAGATAGAGAAATAAGTTTACTAGATATAGCTACAATTAGTATTAGCATTAATTACCACTACCAAATAGAAGATTTATTTTTAAAACAGATGTTACAACAAAAGGCCAGATTGTGCTCTGCTACTGCAGCTTAAAGCCCATGGGGTCATCTCTGGATTTACACTGAGAAAATGAGAGTAGAATTTGGACCCAGTAATTTTAGCTTACTGTATAATTGGGGCACAGTTTTACCAATCGTCTTTTCTTTATTACACCAGTGATCCCACTGACTTCAAGGTGATTACTCTCCTGGGAGTTCGCTACATGATGTGAGTAAAGTCAAATCCAGTTTGCTGCAAAGATAACAGTACAGATTTTGGGCAAAGCAGCATGAAAGCTTTGGAAGGATCACCCCTACCATGGGGGGGCGCTTTGGTGCAATAGAGTCAATGTAACAATTGGTGCAGCACAGCAGAGGGGATGTTGGGGGGAAAAATGGAGTATGGCCAGCGCTTCCCTGTCACCTCTTGGTCCCTGGTATTGATCTCAACCTCTTAAATGATTGGCATCCAGTGCCAGATAGAGAAACCTTCAGGCTACTTTAACTTAGCCTGGGAGACCAGAGTAGAGCACATGGAGCCCAGGAACCAGACACCACAAAGGTGGCATAAATTGAAGTTTTTATGGACACACAAATCTTGGCCCCAGATGGTTCTGTGTATTCCTGAGTGTAACTCCACTGTAGTCAATAGAGCCATGCCAGGATTAAATGTGGTCCATTGCTTATTTTACAACTATTGATGTCAAATTCTGACAGTCACTTTACTGCTCTTGGATGCGGACTGAATACGTTGTTCAGCCAGTCATATGAAAGATTTCCATCTAGTCAGCTATATTGAGCAATTTTCATGTGACAAAGCTTTTATTATTTTGTGCTGGTATTGTTAAACTTTACTGTGATAAAGTACATGAAAAGAAAATCCAATGATCTATATAAGTCTACAGTATATATGCAGGTTTCAGAGTAACAGCCGTGTTAGTCTGTATTCGCAAAAAGAAAAGGAGTACTTGTGGCACCTTAGAGACTAACCAATTTATTTGAGCATAACCTTTCGTGAGCTACAGCTCACTTCATCGGATGCATACTGTGGAAAGTGTAGAAGATCTTTTTATACACACAAAGCATGAAAAAATGGGTGTTTACCACTACAAAAGGTTTTCTCTCCCCCCACAAACCCACTCTCCTGTTGGTAATAGCTTATCTAAAGTGATCACTTTCCTTACAATGTGTATGATAATCAAGGTGGGCCAAAAGGGGGGGAGAAAACCTGGATTTGTGCTGGAAATGGCCCAACTTGATTATCATACACATTGTAAGGAGAGTGATCACTTTAGATAAGGTATTAGCAGCAGGAGAGTGGGGGTGGGGGGAGAGAAAACCTTTTGTAGTGGTAAACACCCATTTTTTTCATGCTTTGTGTGTATAAAAAGATCTTCTACACTTTCCACAGTATACATCCGATGAAATGAGCTGTAGCTCACGAAAGCTCATGCTCAAATAAATTGGTTAGTCTCTAAGGTGCCACAAGTACTCCTTTTATTTTTGTGTATATATGCAGTGAGATACTAGTTTGTTGCCTGGATATAGCTATTACAGTAAAATGTACAAGAGACTCTTTCAATAATCTTTAGTACATATTTATCATGTAAATTAAATGATAAGGAAAAGACAACATCTTAGTGGGCTGTAGAAAGTAAAGGTTTGAAATGTATTTGAAATCACTACTGAAATTCTTTTTTTATACAATTCAGAAAGTGAACAAGCTTTGCTTCTTCATAAAATGCAGTATATACAGCAGTAAATCTCAAATTCATAGCACATTCTTCTTGTGGTCTTTGCCACTAAAAACCGTTTCTGCATGTATGGACACTACCGCAAACACACCTTCAGTTCACCAACATAAGCTTTGTCATTGAAATACCACCAGGTATTGAGATCAAAATAGAATGGATATTTTTTCAGGGAATGGTATTGGTGGGAAAAGTCTTCCGAAGGGCTTGTCTACAGTGCCCCACAATATTGGTAGCAGGATTCCATTAATGCAGACAAGGAATCTCAGTTTGTGCCAGCAGCATTCACACAGGTTTTACAGCGTAGTACTTCGGGCACTGCAGTTCACAACCTCAGAGTCCAAACTGCGGGGCTGAGTAGATATAGCCTTAGTGTCATCCTAACTCTGGTAGCTCTCTTTGCAGCATAGTCTTTGAAAAAACAAAACAAGTTTGCTGACCTAGCTCTTATTTCAAATGTGATCGCTTCTCATACTCTAACTACGTTTTTTCCCTTCAGTTTTGTTCTGTTTGTACAGCACCAAGTACAATGCGGTTCTGGTCCATGATCTAGGCACTACTGCAGTAGAAAGAATAAAGACAGTTTCAGGATACAGGGATTCCTACCATAATCTTGAGGGCTTGTATGAGAGTTAGCACTTTCTGCCCTTTCGAAAACCCTACACCACATCTTGAACTGGCTGGAATATGCAATGTGACAAAATAACTGCTTTTAGCTCTGTGCAGACAGTGGACACATTCACTTTTAATTGTGATGAGTTTCTCCCTGCTACACTTCATCGGGTGCATGCTTGAGGGAGAAAGATGGTCTAAAAGTCTCCAGGTCTCTGCTTCCTTTCTCTGGGCTCATGATACTTGGCTTGATGGGAATGCAAACAGCTGATTAGATACTTTTAAGTGGATGAGGCTGAAGTGACCCTGTCTTACTTCCCTTTGCCTTCATTCCTCTAACCCCTGTCAGCCCTTCTCCTACGCTGTTCCTCAGCGGGTGACGGCTCAGCTGCCCCACACCTCGCCTCGGGCTGTTCCTTCGCTCAGCGTCCGCTGCCTCGATTCCCGGCCGGGTCTCAGACCGCTCACGCCTCTGGTGCCTACCCCCATCCCCCTCAGCGCTGACTCGGCGGATCACGGCAGCCCCTTTCCAGCGATGCCCCTTGCTCTCGCTTGCTCCCATCGTGCGACTGCCTAGCTGCTTCTGCCCTGTGCTGCTCTCGCAGCCCTGCTCTCAGACAGTTCCTACTTCTCCATCCTCCTCCTGGCTGAGTCCGGCTCACCCAGGCTGCAGCTGCAGCTGCCCCCGGCGCGCTGGCCCGGCCTGGCCTGGCCGCTGGAGCAGAGCTGGGCAAACGGACCGCGCTGCGCGGCTCCTGCGCTCCCGGCCGGGGAGGCTCGACCCCGGCCCCGCCGTTCCGCCGCCGCGCGGGCAGCCGGGCTGCGAGCTCCTGCCGCGCTGAGGGGCATGGTAAGGGGGCGGCGGCGACGGGGGGAGGGGTCCCGGGGGCAGTCAGGGGACACGGAGCGGGGGGGGGGCGGTTGGATGGATCAGGGGTTCTGAGGGGGGCAGTCAGCGGGCGGGAAGTGGGAGGGGTGGATAGGGGGCGGGGGCCAGGCTGTTTGGGGAGGCACAGCCTTCCCTACCGCGCCCTCCATACCGTTTCGCACCCCGATTTGGCCCTCGGCCCAAAAAGTTTGCCCACCCCTGCTCTGGAGGCTGCTTTCAGAATCCTTACCCCAGCCTGCTTCTCGCATGCTTTCTAGGGTAGCCAACCCTCCAGGCATTAAAGATTAACCTTTAATTAAAATGATGTCACGTGATGAAACCTCCAGGGATACGTCCAACCAAAACTGGCAACCCTAATGCTTTCCCTTCTGCCTGACCCTTCCAGCATACATGTTCCTGGTCATTTTAGATTACATAGTACCCTCAGTAGGGCAGATGCCAATCTTAGGTCTTCGCCCCTCCTCGGATTATTCGTAGGCCGAACTATTCTTCAAATGAACTTTCAAACAGACAGTGAGGAGCCAGTAGAATAATTAAAAATATAAATTTAGTTTCACTACAAAAACCAAAAACCAGGACAACCATAAGCAATTTGGGGCAGGGACACTCTTGTTCTGTCTTTCTTCAGCACTGAGCACAATGGGGTTTTGGTCCCTGTCTGGGGCTCCAAGGGGCTACTGCAATGTAAGTAAGTGGTGGTGATGATGATGATTTTTTCATGCCAGGCAAACAAATTTGAGATTCTGGTTATCCTGGGACAAATCACATTAACAACAAATAATAAATTCCTTGTCAGATAGCAAGCTTTCGTGCAAGTGTACTTTTCCATTCAGTTTTGGGGCTGGATTTTAAGGGGGAAAGAAATGTTGAGGTTATTTCTTCATTTCAAAAAATAGATATTTACACATTGTTAGGCATTTTCTATTGATATTATTGATACATTTTGAGTCTGTTTGGAGGCAAGGGGAATGTAGCAATTACGGCCTAGGATAGTGCAGTAAGGCACAATGGGATGCACTTTGTTGTGTACTATGAATGGCTGTCACTTAGCATTAACCAGTCCGATTGCTCAAATCTCCTGCCACTTGATCAAAGTGAACGACAGCTGACGTGCTTGGAGTATGAGCGCTGCTACCAATCACACTGATTATTTAACTGCTTTGAACAGAGAGGAGGCTGGCCAGGCTGCATTCCAGTTTTGCCTTTTCATTGTGCTTTTCTAGATTGGAAAGTTGTTCAAATCCTTATTTGTACGTATTTTTAAAATAATAGCAGAGGTATGTGCATCAGAGAAAAGTTCAGCTTTTCATAGGAATGCCCAGCATAACATCACTTAGTAAGCATGTGTAGGGAAGGGACAGAATCCTTGAAAATATTGTAATAGATTTTGAAAAATTAATTTGATCTCTCGGAAGAAATGTCACAGACGGCAATAATCAAAAGAGCTTGACTAGCAGCACGTTAATCACTGTGAAATGCGACAGAACAGAAAACATCCAAAGAGTGACATAAACTTATGCTCAAAGATAGCATTAGTCTTCTCAATTCTTGGAAGAGTCTCAAAAACAATATTTTCTTCAAAAATTACTGGCAAGATGTAATGGAAAATGTAGTCTGATTAACCTTACCTCAGACTTTGTCATCTTGGTGACAAAAGCTGATAGCCCTGTGTCAGAAGCAAATTTGTCTGCTACTGAACATGACTCTTGGACATTAAAATTTATATAAATCTATTTATTAGCAGCATCAAGAGAGGAGACTAAATTTAAAGATGAAGTAGTAGTGTAATTGTCTTCATTAGCCTCACTTTCATTCTGTGACCACTCCCCTAGACCTACTTATACGCATTTATCATTGTGTGAATGAAAGGGAGTATCACTTGATCTAACTGACTGTGAAGAGGTGGGAAGAAGGTGTATGTTAAACCAATTTAGACATTCTCTAGACCCACCTCTGAATCTGCTCTACTGTTCTTTTGCCCAAGATCTCAGTGTCATATTGCCCATTTTATTTTTATTTACAGATTCAAAGAATGCGTTAGTGACACAGATACACTAGACCCTTGTATGAACAAAATATTTTGTAATAATTTCTAGATTAAAAAACCTATAAATAAAATGAAAGCACAGGCATTAAAGATAGATCACAGATTTTTCATACTGAATATAAACTAAAGTATGCATACAAAATACACCTGCTTGCGAACTCCAGGCATCTGGACTGACTTGCTGATGCTTCTAGTGGGCTTTCCAGATTCCGCTCTGCTGAGAATGTGATTGCAATTCTTATAAGTAGACCTGAAAATATACAGAGATTTATTCTAAATTAGTATGACCTTGGCTCATGAACAAATAATGAGGTCTAAAGGTCAGAAATGGGTTACAAGAAAAATAAAGATAAAATGCTTACTGGTACCCAACTTAACAAACTGTATTAGATTCAAAGCAAAGTTTTTTCACCACATGCTTTCAGCAGTCTTACTGACCGAACTCTTTAGATCAGGCCCCTTCCTCAGAGTCCAGTGGCTGCTTCCTTTGTCGCTTCACGTGCACAGAATGTGATGGGCAGGGAAAGAGAGAGAGAGGTGTCTGCTCCTTCTTTTTATAATCTGGTCCCCTGCTTTGAGAAGCATTTCCAGCTGAGAGCAAGGCGATAGGCAGTCTGTGAGGAGGGGAACTCCATATTGTTTTTTTTGCTAAGATGTAGCTTTTTGCTCCCACCCCCTTTCCTGCCGAAGAATGGCCACTTATCAAGTAATGATCCATCGGTCTTGTTTACTCCTGGCAGAGTCATCAGCTTGCCCTTTGTCTCTAAGGCTACTCTCCAGACTTCTGTGGAAAACATACTTTTAGTCCTGATCTCAGCTTATATTTATAACTTCACATATAATGCTGCTACATGCATTTTGCCATATTATTGATCAGCAAATTGTGAGTTTTTAAATATCTCACAAGACGTATGATAGTGTATAGGATGTGAACGTGGGTATATTCTGTCAGACACACACTTTGGGGGAACATCTCCTGACAGCCTCCTGAATAGCACATGTTTCTCTGTCTTCCAGCCAACCTGAAGCCCAGAAGGCTACCCAAGGGAAGGGTGCGTCTTCTGTGCAAAGCTTCAGATGCAAAAAATTTCCACATTAGAGAGATGTGGAACTACTTTGGAGGAGACCTTTTCCAAATGAAGTCTCCACCTTTCAACCACTGCAACTCCCTAGCCTAGACATATCCACTTCCCCCCCGCCAAATTACACTGCATAAAGTGAATTATGCCACTCCTACAGTAACTCCCATATGTCTCCTTGGGTCTTTGGCCATGTCTACATGAGGGGTGCTTTATTGTTATACAAATAGCCGCATAAGGACTGTCATAAGAACATAAGAATGGCCCTATTGGGTCAGACCAAAGGTCCATCTAGCCCAGTATCCTGTCTTCCAACAGTGGCCGATGCCAGGTGCCTCAGAAGGAATTAACAGAACAGGTAATTGTCAAGTGATCCTTTCCCTGTTGCTCATTCCCAGCTTCTGAGAAACAGAGGCTAGGGACACCATGCCTGCCCATCCTGGCTCATAGCCATTGCTGGATCTATCCTCCATGAACTTATCTAGTTCTTTTTTGAATCCTTTTATAGTCTTGGCCTTCACAACATCCTCTGGCAAGGAGTTCCATGGGTTGACTGTGCATCGTGTGAAGAAATACTTCCTTTTATTTGTTTTAAACCTGCTGCCTATTAACTTTATTTGGTGACCCCTAGTTCTTGTGTTATGAGAAGTAGTAAACAACACTTCCTTATCTACTTAATCTACACCAGTCATGATTTTATAGACCTCAATCATATCTCCCCTTAGCCATCTCTTTTCCAAGCTGAAAAGTCCCGGTTTTATTAATCTCTCCTCATACGGAAGCCATTCCATACCCCTAATCAATTTTGTTGCCCTTTTCTGAACCTTTTCCAATTCCAGTATATCTTTTTTGACATGGGGCAACCACATCTGCACACAGTATTCAAGATGTGGGCATACCATGGATTTATATAGAGACAACATGATATTTTCTGTCCTATTATCTATCCTTTTCTTAATTATTCCCAGCATTCTTTTGCTTTTTTGACTGCTGCTGCACATTGAGTGGATGTTTTCAGAGAACTATCCACAATGACTCCAAGTTCTTTCTTGAGTGTTAACAGCTAATTTAGACACCATCATTTTATATGTATAGTTGGGATTATGTTTTCCAGTGTGCATTAGTTCGCATTTATCAACATTAAACTTCATCTGCCATTTTGTTGCCCAGTCACCTAGTTTTGAGAAATCCTACTGTCAAAGCATACCTAATGTGGATGCATCTATACCAGCAAAACTGCACTTTGTACTAGTGTAATAAAGCCACTCCCCAAAAGTGAAACAAGGTATACCACTAAAAACACAGCTTTGCCAGTACATTTGCATTTACATTATGGGCTTCTGCCAGCACAGCAATGTTGATCAGGAATTATACCTCTTCACACCCTTGATCGACATAGCTATGCTGGTGGAAGTCTGAAATGTAGGGCTGCAGAGGTAGGTCACAGTATGATCTCCCCAACACAGATATAAACTCGAAATAACTTTGTTGATGTCAGTGGAATTTCTCTGGGTTTTCACTTGTGTACCAGACCAGAATTTAGCCCCATATACTCTGGGATTTAAAGAGAGAGAGCTCGAAGGTGTGTGAAAGTTCAGAGGGGAAGCAGATTTCTAGACTGGGATGGTTTAAGGTATTTCTCAGAATGAAATAGTGGGAGTTCCCCAGGGAGCTGCCTGTGCTGGCTTGCTGTATATAATCCATCCCGAGCACCACAGGCTCCTGCCAACACCTAAATCTGGATATTCAGTTAAGCAAAATTATAATCTGGTTATTATCTTTAACTGCCAATCTGTGTAGAACAAAGTAATCCATATCACTGATTTAGATATTTGCTATGCCACTGGTGATGTAGCAACCAGTCTCTGTGCATACTAGGTTTTCTTGGGGTTTATTATTTAATTAGTTGATATTTGCTTTACTTTTTTTACTGTAATGTATATGTATATTGACTGCATTATCTGTAACGATGTTCACAGATATTTTATCAGAGTATGGAAATCCTGCAGCACTAATGAACTGCAAGAAATGTACTGAGTGGATTTGTGAATTTGTTTATCATTTTATAAAAGGCACAAAGTGCAAAAGTATTTAAGGAGTTTATATTAATAAGCAGGTATTCATGTTTTGAAAATAATTGTTTTGGGGGTATTTTTAATATCCATGAAGACATTGCAAAATATGTATTCATGGGGTGATCTGTTGTGGCTTTCCCTCATGCCCCATGCTCAGAGCAGCTGTCAAGGTTCCTCCCCCACTCTGAACTCTAGGGTACAGATGTGGGGACCTGCATGAAAAACCTCCTAAGCTTATCTTTACCAGCTTAGGTCAAAACTTCCCCAAGGTAACAAATATTACCCCCGTTATCCTTGGAATGGCCGCTACCACCACCAAACTAATACTGGTTACTGGGGAAGAGCTGTTTGGACGCGTCCTTCCCCCCAAAATACTTCCCAAAACCTTGCACCCCACTTCCTGGACAAGGTTTGGTAAAAAGCCTCACCAATTTGTCTAGGTGACTACAGACCCAGACCCTTGGATCTTAAGAACAATGAACAATCCTCCCAACACTTGCACCCCCCCTTTCCTGGGAAATGTTGGATAAAAAGCCTCACCAATTTGCATAGGTGACCACAAACCCAAACCCTTGGATCTGAGAACAATGAAAAAGCATTCAGTGTTTTACAAGAAGACTTTTAATAAAAAATAGAAGTAAATAGAAATAAAGAAATCCCCCCTGTAAAATCAGGATGGTAGATATCTTACAGGGTAATTAGATTCAAAAACATAGAGAACCCCTCTAGGCAAAACCTTAAGTTACAAAAAAGATACACAGACAGAAATAGTTATTCTATTCAGCACAATTCTTTTCTCAGCCATTTAAAGAAATCATAATCTAACACATACCTAGCTAGATTACTTACTAAAAGTTCTAAGACTCCATTCCTGTTCTGTCCCCGGCCAAGACGACTACAGACAGACCCACAAACCCTTTGTTTCTCTCCCTCCTCCCAGCTTTTGAAAGTATCTTGTCTCCTCATTGGTCATTTTGGTCAGGTGCCAGCGAGGTTACCTTTAGCTTCTTAACCCTTTACAGGTGAGAGGAGCTTTCCCCTGGCCAGGAGGGATTTCAAAGGGGTTTACCCTTCCCTTTATATTTATGACACGCCCCCCAAATCTCAGCTAGGGTGAAACACTGGCTGGGATTTCTTCCTGGAGCTCTAGGAAAACAGAGTTAATAAGACACATGCATCTCTAAATATACTACCAAGTACATAAAGACTAACAATATTTTCCACATCTCAAGGACGATTTTAACCAGTTGATTCTGGGAAACTTTCACGGGAGAGTGCATCAGCCACTTTGTTAGAAGCTCCTGAGATGTGTTGGATGTCGAAATCAAAATCTTGGAGAGCTAAACTCCACCGAAGAAGTTTTCTGTTAGTTTCTTTGACGGTGTGAAGCCACTTTAGTGCAGCATGGTCGGTTTGCAGGTGGAAACGCCGTCCCCAAACATATGGGCGTAGCTTTTCCAGAGCGTAGACAATGGCATAACATTCTTTTTCAGTGACTGACCAGTTGCTTTCCCTCTCAGACAGTTTTTTGCTGAGAACCACTACAGGGTGGAATTCTTGATCAGGTCCTTTCTGCATTAAAACTGCTCCCACACCACGCTCGGATGCTAGGAACGGTTTGTCAAAGTCTGGGGCCCTTAGTACAGGGTCAGACATGAGTGTCGCTTTAAGCTTGTTAAAGGCCTTCTGACACTTTCCGGTCCACTGAACAGCATTTGGCTGTTTCTTTTTGGTTAGGTCTGTCAGTGGGGCAGCGATTTGGCTGTAGTGCGGTACAAATCGTCTGTAATAACCGGCCAAGCCTAAGAAGGATTGAACCTGTTTCTTTGACTTTGGGACAGGCCACTTTTGGATAGCATCCACTTTGGCCTGAAGGGGGCTGATAGTTCCTTGACCCACCTGGTGTCCAAGGTAAGTCACTCTGTTTAGGCCTATTTGACACTTCTTAGCCTTGACAGTTAGTCCTGCCTCCCTTATGCGCTCAAGGACTTTTTGTAGATGTTCCAGGTGGTCTGCCCAGGAATCCGAAAATATGGCCACATCGTCAAGGTAGGCGACTGCATATTCTCCTAATCCCGCTAGGAGACCATCTACAAGTCTTTGGAAAGTGGCGGGTGCATTTCGCAGCCCGAAAGGGAGTACATTAAATTCATACAGCCCGAGATGTGTGATGAAGGCTGACCTTTCCTTGGCAGATTCATCTAGCGGTACCTGCCAGTACCCCTTGGTTAAGTCCAAGGTAGAGATGAACTGGGCCCTTCCCAGTTTCTCTAATAGTTCATCTGTGCGTGGCATGGGATAGTTGTCTGGGCGAGTTACAGCATTTAGCTTATGGTAGTCCACGCAAAAACGTATTTCCCCATCTGGTTTGGGAACTAGAACCACTGGAGATGCCCATGCACTTTCAGAGGGGCGGATTACCCCCATCTGTAACATATCCTGGATCTCCCGTTCTATAGCAGTTTTAGCTTGAGGAGACACCCGGTAAGGTTGGACCCTAATTGGGTGAGCATTACCTGTGTCAATGGAGTGGTATGCCCGTTCAGTCAGTCCTGGGGTGGCTGAGAACGTTGGCGCGTAGCTAGTGCACAGCTCCTGGATCTGCTGTCGCTGCATACGCCCAAGGGTCATGGAGAGGTTCACCTCTTCCACACCACCAGCACATTTCCCTTCGTAGTAGACACCTTCAGGCCACTCAGCGTCGTCTCCTCCCTGGGCTGTAAACTGACAAACCTTTAATTCTCTGGAATAAAAGGGCTTTAGAGAATTAATATGATACACCTTAGGCTTTCGGTTGGAGGTGGGGAATGCTATGAGATAATTAACAGCTCCCAGGCGCTCCTGGACCACGAATGGCCCTTCCCACGATGCTTCCATTTTATGGGCCTGGAGCGCCTTTAAGACCATGACCTGGTCTCCTACTTTGAAGGAACGCTCTCTGGCATGTTTATCATACCAGGCTTTTTGCTCTTTTTGAGCATCCTGTAAGTTTTCTCTAGCAAGGGCTAAAGAGGTTCGGAGGGTGTTTTGTAGGTTGGTTATAAAGTCCAGAATGTTAGTTCCTGGAGAAGGTGTAAATCCCTCCCATTGCTGCTTCACCAACTGCAATGGCCCCTTAACCTCACGGCCATATACAAGTTCAAATGGGGAAAACCCTAAACTGGGATGTGGTACAGCTCTGTAGGCAAAGAGCAACTGCTGCAATACTAGGTCCCAATCATTGGAGTGCTCATTTACGAATTTACGTATCATGGCCCCCAAAGTTCCATTAAACTTCTCCACCATGCCATTTGTTTGATGATGGTAAGGAGTGGCAACCAAGTGATTTACCCCATGAGCTTCCCAAAGGTTTTTCATAGTTCCTGCCAGGAAATTAGTCCCTGCATCTGTGAGGATGTCGGAGGGCCAACCTACCCTGGCAAAAATGTCTGCTAGTGCCTGGCACACACTTTTAGCCCTGGTGTTGCTCAGAGCTACTGCTTCCGGCCATCGGGTGGCAAAATCCATGAAAGGCAGTATGTACTGCTTTCCTCTGGGTGTCTTTTTCGGAAAAGGACCCAGAATATCCACAGCTACTCGCTGAAATGGAACTTCAATGATGGGGAGTGGCTGGAGAGGAGCTTTGACCTGGTCTTGGGGTTTTCCCACTCTTTGGCACACCTCACAAGACTGGACATAGGTAGAAACATCCTTGCCCATTCCCTCCCAGTGGAATGACCCCCCCAAACGGTCTTTGGTCCTGTTCACCCCAGCATGGCCACTAGGGTGATCATGGGCTAAGCTCAAGAGCTTGGCCCGGTATTTAGTTGGAACTACCAACTGTCTCTGAGGATGCCAGTCTTCCTGGTGTCCCCCAGAAAGAGTTTCCTTGTATAAAAGTCTTCTTTCTACAACAAACCTGGATCGATTAGAAGAGCTGAGAGGCGGTGGGTTGCTCCGTGCCGCCGTCCAAGCTCTCTGGAGGCTTTCATCTGCTTCCTGTTCGGTCTGGAACTGTTCCCTTGATGCTGGAGACATCAGTTCCTCATGGGATTGTGGACCTAGGCTTGGTCCCTCTGGAAGCGATATAGGGGATGGAGCTGTTTCTGTTGACTGTGAACCGCTCTCCGCTGGTGTACTATGTTGGGATTCAGGCTCCGGCTGAGCCTCTTGTGTAGGGTTATCGGCTGCTGCCAGTTCAGGTTCGGTGGGGCCCTCTGGTGTTGAGGTTGCAAGTACTGGATTCAGTGCTGACACGGGGTCTGGTGTTGGTTGTTCGGCTGGTTCCGGTTCTGGGACTGGTTCCGTCTGGGTCTCTGGGACTGGATCCACTACTGCTGTTGCAGACATTGGCCTGGGGTCCAGGTCCATCACCTCTGACTGGGTCCTGATAGAAGTTTCCGGAACAGAGCTAGGCCTCACGGCTTGTTTAGCCTGGTTGCGGGTGACCATTCCCACCCTCTTGGCCTGCTTCACATGATTGGCCAAGTCTTCCCCCAACAGCATGGGGATGGGATAATCATCATAGACTGCAAAAGTCCACATTCCTGACCAGCCCTTGTACTGGACAGGCAACTTGGCTGTAGGCAAATTGAAAGAGTTGGACTTGAAGGGTTGAATCGTCACTTGGATCTCTGGGTTGATTAAATTGGGGTCCACTAAGGAAGCATGGATAGCTGACACTTGTGCTCCGGTGTCCCTCCACGCGGTGACCTTCTTCCCACCCACACTCACAGTTTCCCTCCGCTCCAAGGGTATCTGGGAGGTATCTGGGCCTGTGGACCTCTGGTGTGATTCCGGTGCAATGAACTGTAACCTGTTGGGGTTCTTGGGGCAGTTGGCCTTTACATGCCCCAGCTCGTTACATTTAAAACATCGTCCAGCTGACGGGTCACCGGGGCGAGGTGGGTTGCTGGAGAACGGGGTGGTGGGACGATAAGGGGTCTGGAGGGTTCTTTGGGAGGTAGGTGGGGCTTTGGGCGGCCCCCGGTAATAGGGTGTGGTCTGGGGTGGTCCCTTCTGGTCTCCGCTCCAACTGCGACCAGTTTTCTTCTTCTCTGCCACCTCCACCCATCTGGCTCCAATCTCTCCTGCCTCAATTACAGTTTTGGGTTTCCCATCTAGGATGTATCTTTCTATTTCCTCAGGAACACCCTCTAAGAATTGTTCCATTTGCATTAGGAAGGGCAAATTTACTGGAGATTCAACACTTGCTCCTGATATCCAGGCATCCCAATGTTTTACAATGTGGTAGGCATGTCGGGTAAATGACATGTCTGGTTTCCACCTTAGGGCTCTGAACCTCCGACGAGACTGCTCGGGTGTTATCCCCATTCTGACTCTCGCCTTGGATTTAAACAGTTCATACTTGTTCATGTGTTCTTTAGGCATTTCAGCTGCCACCTCAGCTAAGGGTCCACTGAGCTGCGGCCTCAGCTCTACCATGTATTGGTCAGTAGAGATGTTGTACCCAAGGCAGGCCCTTTCGAAGTTTTCTAAGAAGGCCTCAGTATCATCACCTGCCTTGTAGGTGGGGAACTTTCTGGGATGGGAAGTGGTACCTGGAGAAGGATTGCTAGGGTTTGTTGGTATATTCTGCTGGGCCTTTATCCTCTCCATCTCCTCCACATGCTTCCTTGCCTCCATTTCCCTCTTGTGGGCAGCCTCCTGTACCTCCTTCTCCAGCCGCATGAGTTCTATCTGTCTTTCATGTTCCCTTTGTTTTTCCTCAGCCTGAAATTTGGCTAATTCCAGCTGTAGTCGAGCTGAGGATTTGGCCATTCTAACCTCTCTGTTTTTAACTAACTTTACACCCGAGGTTTAGAAATAAACAAACAAAACTTGGCTGTAAACTTTTGCTGTGCTGGAATAGAGTACCTATTCTCTGATAGTGATTGTCAGCCTACAGAAAAAGACAATTCCCTTGTCTCTGCTCTGGGCCCAAATTAAAGCAAAAAACCTCCAACTACTTGGAAAACTGCTTACCCAGCCCAAAGAAAAAAAAAATTTCTTTTCAAACCTGTGCTCCTTGTAAAACAAAAAAAAAAAAAATCAAAATCCTAAAAAAAAACCCTGCCACTTTTGTCTCCAGGCAAATGGGTAGAGCACACACCCCCTATTTACTTTTAGGAAGAAAAGAAAAAAAAAAAAACCTCTGGGTTGGAAGACTGTGAATTTCCCTGCAGGAGTTAAGTACCCTGCCTCCAGGCAAGAAAACCTGCAATTCACAAGATAATCCCCTTTTGTCTCTGCTTGGCCACAAAGCAGAGAGAAACCAAGCTGCTTTCAGTTTCAAAGCTGCCTTCTGGACTTCCTAAAAATTCCTTTTTAAAATCTGTATTTCTAGTTCAAAAAATCTCAACTGGATCTCAAAATGATTTCAGGTTAATCCCACCACTGTGCCACCATGTCAAGGTTCCTCCCCCACTCTGAACTCTAGGGTACAGATGTGGGGACCTGCATGAAAAACCTCCTAAGCTTATCTTTACCAGCTTAGGTCAAAACTTCCCCAAGGTAACAAATATTACCCCCGTTATCCTTGGAATGGCCGCTACCACCACCAAACTAATACTGGTTACTGGGGAAGAGCTGTTTGGACGCGTCCTTCCCCCCAAAATACTTCCCAAAACCTTGCACCCCACTTCCTGGACAAGGTTTGGTAAAAAGCCTCACCAATTTGTCTAGGTGACTACAGACCCAGACCCTTGGATCTTAAGAACAATGAACAATCCTCCCAACACTTGCACCCCCCCTTTCCTGGGAAATGTTGGATAAAAAGCCTCACCAATTTGCATAGGTGACCACAAACCCAAACCCTTGGATCTGAGAACAATGAAAAAGCATTCAGTGTTTTACAAGAAGACTTTTAATAAAAAATAGAAGTAAATAGAAATAAAGAAATCCCCCCTGTAAAATCAGGATGGTAGATATCTTACAGGGTAATTAGATTCAAAAACATAGAGAACCCCTCTAGGCAAAACCTTAAGTTACAAAAAAGATACACAGACAGAAATAGTTATTCTATTCAGCACAATTCTTTTCTCAGCCATTTAAAGAAATCATAATCTAACACATACCTAGCTAGATTACTTACTAAAAGTTCTAAGACTCCATTCCTGTTCTGTCCCCGGCCAAGACGACTACAGACAGACCCACAAACCCTTTGTTTCTCTCCCTCCTCCCAGCTTTTGAAAGTATCTTGTCTCCTCATTGGTCATTTTGGTCAGGTGCCAGCGAGGTTACCTTTAGCTTCTTAACCCTTTACAGGTGAGAGGAGCTTTCCCCTGGCCAGGAGGGATTTCAAAGGGGTTTACCCTTCCCTTTATATTTATGACAGCAGCATATAGTGGCACTTCTCCAGGAACAGACAGGGAATGTAAAGATCCTGGTTCATCATTCTGCTGCTGCTCGAATGTGATGGTTCAGCCATCCTGGCCCATTCCTTGCCCACATCCACAGGAGGTGGCAGCCACATGGAGGCTACTCACAGTCTTGTGCTGCCACTAGTGATGCAGTAGCCCATGCTAAGGAGGTTCCCTATGCTCCCCTCACTTCCTTGTGCTGCAACACAGCCAGCATCACAGTCTGTAGGAAACAAAGACCCTCTTGCAGATCATCAAGAATACGAGGTCTTCCTCAGCCCACAAGGCAGGGGGCTGCATCTTCCACCCTCCCTTATTGCCCGATGTGGTGGCAGCTTCAAAATGGCAACCTGTCAGGGTGAAAAAGCAAAGCCAGTTTGGCTGGAGATTCCCCCAACAATCTTGTATGCCAGTTGTACAAGGTGGTGCCTGTGACAGTGTCCCTGGGAAGGGGACCAGCCAGTGTGATCACATTCAGGGAAGAAGTACCTTCCACTTTGAAACCAGGTGCTGCTTCCGTGATTGCGTAGCCAAGAAAACTCTTGAATCCTACGTGGCCAAACAGTAATAGAGGCAGTTTTAGATTGGACACAACCCTATGTCAGGCTCTAGGTCTGAAGGGTGGCTTTACAAATGATGTATAGTTGTCATCTGGCTGTGCTATTGCCTGATGGGGATTACCAGAAATCAGTGTGTGTGTGTACATGCATATGGAAAAGATGTCTCAGGGGAGAAGGAGAGGCTAATATGAAATCTGTGACAAATCCCCTTGGGCCTGACCTACAGGATGAATATAATCATATAGCTTATTTACTGTGAGTTAATAGTGTCAGTGTTTAACATTAATTGTATTTGATTAATGAAGGTTTTGCAGTCCTTTCGCTAAAGGAAAGGACAGATGTATCTGTGGTCCACTGGTTGCGCTTAAATACCAAGAAATAGCTTCTCAAATCCCATTCAAGGTCACGCTGCATCAAGGGGAGAATATACCACCGTAGTGTGAAGTCAGCTGTGATAAGCTGTGGCTAGCAGATATTTTTAACCACAGGCTAGATAGTGGCTGTGCCATTATTATGTTTCCCCCCACTCCATGGCACATAATGTTCCAAAGGGGGTGGGGAGGTAGCAAAGGCCCTGGCCAACAAAGGATGGTGCAATCTGCATACCTCCCATGTGCACCAGCACAATCCCTTCCCAAGTTTCCCTTGGAGTAGTGCAGCTCTGCACCCTTCCCAATGCACGGCTGTACCTTGAGGGTATGATCTACTCCTGTGTGATTGGTACATTCACATGGTTAGCGCCGTAGACGGTATTTGCGCTTGCTGAGTGCCTGTAACACATGTCCATTGACATCTGCTGAAGTTCTACATTCAGATCCCAGATGGTATGTGTACCCCAACATGCATGTGTAATAATCCATTCATTCTGATTTTTAAAACATACATCCTGAAAGTGCTCATTTGACCCACCCGTTGCAATGCTTAAAACTCACACCTGTCTAAATTATATTAAATTGCTTCAGTCTAGTGACAGCTGTCCATGCAATCATCCTTCAGTCCCAACCCCACAGTGCAATTATTAATACACTGTACAACCCTGAATCACTGAAAGAGAGGCTTTGGAGTCCGAATGGACTGAGAAACTGGCCAGCTCCCAGAAACATAGAAATACTTGTGGCACTCTTGTTTTCTGGTCTGTGTAGAGCAAAATGTGATTAAGTGCAGCTACTTACTGTGTGATTGTAATGTACGGATTATCAATGAAGAGGATGCTAGGTACCAAACACTTATTTTGATAAACCCGAAGCATGTGTTATAGCAAAAGCAAATCTATTTTTTGCTAGATGTACACTATATGTTGAAAATATTAAACTTGATATTCTGACAGAATATACAGATGTTTTCAAAGGAGTCTGGTCTCAGTCTCTTGGGAATACCCTTTGTCTAGATACAAAAATCACCCATATTTTATGTACACCAAAAAATATACCACACTGTGATCACCTCAAGCTGGGATTGTCACCTACGAAATAGAGGTCATCATTAAAGTGACAGATTCAGCACATTGGGTTAACTCACTAGCTGTAATGGAAAAAGTCTTCAACAGGGGAATTCAGACCTCATATAAATTTTTAAAAATGCACACTGCATAGGTGGCCCCTCTCTCCCTCCCTCAGCTGATGCTGAAAAATGTTTAGCTGCTAATTTAGACGGTACAAATCATTTTGAACATAATTACAGAAAGTCTGGCACAGGCCTGGTAAAACATGGGTCTAAGGCTGTGTCTACTCTAGGAACTTTACCCATTGCTACCAACAGTTATCAGCAAAGCGTGCAACTGAACCGGCACTGAAAACGTTTAATTACAAGTCTGGACTGGACTTCAGCACTGTCTCAGAAGCCATGGTTGAGCCTACTTGATGCAAGGTTCAACCACAGTTACTGAAATGCACATTTTCAACATTACCGAAGAGACCAAAGGAGACCTCTTACAGGTAACCAAAGGCAAAAGTAAATCACTTTATCAGCATAGGCATGGCCTCATAGTTTGTCTGGATCCTTAAGATATTACACATCCATGTTTGCCTTTGAGGACATTACACCTAAGCTCACCAGTGCCCAGTTCTTCTGCATGTTCTTTGCAAGGTCAAGGTTTGGTGCAGTACAATTGTCTAAACAGCCATCATGACCAACCACTTTGAGCACATAGGACAAGGAGTCTGTCTCAGTAGAAAATGATGCATAGTACCACATATGGTTGATGTGATGTATAATGTGCTCAGTGGAGATGAAGCCATCATTGATAACTACCCAGGGTAGTATTTGGTTGTTCGAATGGGGAACACAGTAGAAACCTTCATGCTGTAACATAGTGGTCTTTGGGGAAAAAAGGCATCCTAGATAAAACCATGATCTGTATTCCAGAAATATGTTGTTTGACATCACATTGAGACAGATGTGCTTAAAACACAGTTAGCTAATTTCACTACAGTCAGGAATATGGATTTGAGACATGACTTTTAACACTAAAGACGGTCCTTGGTATGATTAACTATGAGCCCAAGTTTGCACCAAACTTGTCAAATCAAGGCATCATTTCAACAGCTGCTAAAGCAAGATAATAAATTAATTTGGGGTAAGCAGCATGACATGGCTTTCTACTTTGCTTATAAAGACCCATATCACAGAGGAACCAGGTCACAAGCTTTCTTACTTTGATCCTAATAAAGAGCTGTCTCTAGTGCTGACACATCTAAGATTGGCTTTGGTGCATTACTGCACCAGGAAGGCAGAACCACTACCCATGGAAGTCACTCACCAGCAGAAGAACAGTTACCAAAAATACAAAATGAATTATAAGCAATTGTATTTGGCTACAAGTGCTTTCCTGGATATGTAAATGGCAGCTATGTTTACTGCTGGATCTCATCATCAACCACCCTGACGCATTCAAATTACATAGAATGATTTGTCAGTCAGACGGATACCTTGTTTCCAGATGATACAAACTGAAGATTTCTGCTGCTGGTGATCGTTAAAGAAACTGCATCACTGAGCCTAATAGCAAAGAACAGACATGCAAGTACACATGGACACTCCAAAACTTCCAGCAAATGATCAGAAAATGACTGAAATGAAAGAGGCAGTTGAAAGGATGAACAAATTTAAATATTTGAAATAAGTAATCTTGGAAGGATGTCCAAACAGTTATTCGAAAAAAACTGTCCTTGTATCATCTCAGAATATTGAAATCACAGACGTGTACACTCACTCTTGGATGGGATTATTTTGCATGCTAACCATACAAGATGTGTCAGTGTATCTTGTATGCAGTACGCAAATGGGCATAGACAGATATAAACAGGGACTGGAATTCATGTTTGGTCTTGTATGTATAAGCAAATTGAACAAGTAGTCTCAAGATGTCTTATTTCCCTTATAAAATATATGGGAGATAGTAAGGAGGAAATAACACCATATTAAATGCAAATAAGACAATGATAGACCATTAGCATTGACTACTTTAAATCAGTTGTTGGTTGTTGCTGTTATTTATTTTATTAGTTTACCTGGAACAATGTATAATATGAATATCATTTTATTGTGGATTATTCTAGTAGAGTCTTTGAATTGCTGCTAGGAAACAGAAAAATATGTCATACCCTATTTTATTTATACCCTGGATTGATCTAAAACTATCACAATTATTATCTGCTCCAGGGAGCAGAACTTCATGTATTGACTAACACAGCTTGTGATATCCCTGCGTTACCAGAACACTAGATACTAGAAGTTAATAAAGAGGCACCCAAGTCTTGTTTGGGTTCCTTCTTTACTTCAAATCCTTGCATTTTCATTTCCAATTACAGCCTGTGAAACACCAGAGCAACCAGCAGCACGAACAACACCAATACTTCCCAGCCTCTATTCATCTTGTGTTTTGCCATAGCAGCTATTACCATAGTGTGTAATCTCATTCCCTCTCGGTTTGTAAAGGGAGTTGTAGCAGAAGGTACTGTTTGCAAATTTGGATGGCTCTGCTCCCACAAAAATGTAAATGAATAAATAACTGAGTACAAACATGATGTATTTTCTTTTGTCCCGGAAAGAAACCCTTGAAATGAAGGGTTAGTTACATGTTAAATAAACCTAAAAAGTAAAACAAAAACCATATTCACTTGTTTGGATGAAAAACTGAAAAATAAGTTATTTTGTTATGGAAAAATGCCTGAGGCTTTTAATGTCTCTTCCTGTAATTCCATGACTTTGCCATTTCAACCATGATGACCCAGTAATTTTTTTAAAATGACACCATTATAGTCTCAGTCAGAGCTGATTCTGTTCACATTTAAGTCAATGAAAGTAGGCTCAAGTCCTGTATCAGTATATTAGAGTCTATTTTGGCCCTTTTTAAAATGTACCTAATATACTGTAAATGCAGCTAGACAGAGAGATACAGCAGGATTCTCAAGTGCAGTAGTTTATAGGAATTATACAAGAAACCTTAAGAAGAACATTAATGTCATTACCCAGTTTGGGTTGCAAATGCAATATGCAGTCTCTAGCTCAGCCCCACCAGACGGAAGAAATGAGATATTTCATAGGCTGTTGGACATCACATCTTTGGAGCATAGATGGACAGTTATTTAGTGACGGTATTTCTTCACTTATGTTGCCCATAGAAAATTAACTGTTCAGTGGTCCTTAAGATGATATTTGCACTAGCTGAGTGGGGATGTCCAGAATTGTACTGGCTGTTATACAAACCATGTACTATACTGCAGGAATCTTCTCTGTCTCAAACCCTTTTATAATAATTTTTATTTCACTGTCAACACTTCCCTTGACAGTAGCTGGAAGTTGAACCGAAGGTCTCCCACATTAAAATCCAGTTCACTGTCAGCCTGCCATCAGCATACATCATAAAAGCTAGCACAAAATGGATTGAGCAGGGCATGTCGGTTCTGAGAACCCATAATACATTCATCCCAAGATCCAGAACACCTACAGATATTTTCTCAGGGGAACAGGAGCGCAGGTTATGTGTGAGCATTTTGATTGCACTGTCCCTGTGGGAAGCTTGTTGATTCATTAATTTTTTTCAGTCCCAGCTTATCTTTAGTTAACTGAATTATGGATATGAAAACATTGCAGCATGCAATCGGCCTTTTAGCATCACAAAGGACAAGATAGCTTAGCAGGTGTGACCAGCATAACCTAAGTGCTTGGGCATGAAATGAACAATTAGAGTAAGTAAACCATAAAATATTCACAGACCATGATACTGTAGTGATTTTCTGGCAGATTGATTGCCTTAGTCAAGCTGAGGTGATAGGCTGCCAAGGATTTATACTGGCTAACGAAAAGCACTCATCATAATAGTTCCTTCTGGTAAAAATGACAAAATGCCTGAGGTCAAAGCACATAAAACACCAAGTGAAATCAAAAGGACTCTGTTGTAACCATACTCTGTCCCACATAAGGAGCAGCTAGCCCAGTCTTCTAATATATGCAGCAGATGGCTGGTTAGTTTGCCCTTTGCAATATTACAATAAAGGTGATTAAGAAATGCATTATTGAAATGAATTCCTGGTAGGAAACTTCCAGCAGATGGGTTGCCGATGAAAGCCACCTCTTAGGGCTTGCCTTCGCTGCCGGGTCAACTTGCATATAGATAACTTGAACTAACTCCTCTAGAGTTAGCCTAGCCAAAGGGAGAGCAGCCACACTGTGAAATGTCACTTCAGCTACACAGAGCAACTGTGTTGGCAGATGACGAGTTGCACCCATTCAAGCTGCGGCCTGTACCTACTCATGGGTCAGCCAACACACACCCCCACACTGGAGTTCAGGGGTTTTACGTGTGGACAGGACTTGAGTTCAGGGTAACCCCCTGAGTTATAACACAAGTTAACTGCAGTGACAACTTCCCTGAGCGGTTAGTAGTTTAGTGCTTATCAGGAATTCAACAGCTAGCAAATTGGAGACCTTGTGTCAGGATAAGAATCGTGGAATTTGAATGGATATTGTTTTGTATGGATTGAGAGCAGCAGTCAGAGGGACGTATTGGGAAGAAGGGCCAAAATTGAATGCCTGGAGCTATGCTTATAACTCCTTATTTAGGCAACAAAATAAGTGACCTGATTTTAAAGAATGCTGACCACTGGGAGCTACTGGGTGCACAGCATTTTTTAAAATCAGGTCACTTATTTACTTGCCTAAATAAGGAATTAAGAGCATTTTTTTTTTGAAAGCCTCAGCATAAGCTCCTGAGGAAACTGCTGCCCTGGCAGAAATGTGGGGACGTGTGTTGACGCTCCAGAACTCCATGTGAATGTCATTACCTTCTCCAGAGGTCACCAGGGTTTCCACTGACATTCCAGGTCATCTCTGGGGTAGGAGGGACATCGCGCCTGCTTGTTCTGAGGGCCTTATCCCCTTGGCAGGATGTTCCCACTGAAATTTCACAATCTGAAATTTGTTGCACCTTCCCTGAGAGGGGAGATTTGGCCTCAAGTAGTTCTCCCATTGACGTTCGTGGGAGTTGTGCCTGAGTAAGAACTGTAGGATCAGATTCCAGGTTGGCAGACTGACTTGTGCTTATATTAACCACAACAAGAAAGTGATATGTTTAAATAATAGTATGGTTGTCAGAAAGCTGAAAACATACAGGAAAGTATATGATAGAAAATGAACTAACATGCTGTCCCTTAGCTCCTGCAGTTTTGTTGATTTTTTTTTTTTAAAACACAACCAAGGGCACCACTGAGTGAGTGAAGGGCAGAGCATCACTTTGAATGTCCTGCTCTTCCAGTATTGGTAATAATCTTAGTATTACAGAGAAGTAGTGTGGAGGAATATTTAAATTCCCTTGAAAAATAATTCATGGAAGATTATAAAATTGAAAAATATTTGGCTGTAAAGATAGAATAGCTCATTTGTATGCTGCCTAGTCTCTTGAATAAATACACATCTAGGCACTTGTTTGAAATGTGTATCATTTACTCTATAGCTACTCAAGTCTGACAGTTAAATACATGTTTATAAATAGGGCAGGCTCAAATTGAGGAAATGCTCTGTAAATGAAATTAAAAATAGATGGGACAAGGACAGAAGGGAGGGTTCCCCTTGTTAAATTCCTGCATTCAGTCCTGTAACTTGTAGGAGACCAGTAATTTGGCCCACGCTGGCCTATGTCAGCTTGGGTCAAAGAGGGGATCACAAATCATTTTGCCCTGGCTGAGTGCCAAGCCATTTCCTTATTCGTCACCTGAAAGGTTGGTTTTTCTCTCTCTGAAACGCTCAGGAGCTGTGTCAGTGCTCAAGAAGGCTCAGAGACTTAGATTTTCAGTTCTTTGGAGTACTGCACACAATGGTGTCCAGTTCTATTACTAGTCCTAGGAGCTATGGTGGTACAAATAAATAATTAATAATGATGGCTGGACCGCATCCAGGGGGTTGGGTCTGGGCTCCTTGCACCCTCTCCCCTTTTGCACGCCTGCACAATTCAGTAACTACATCCACTTCCAATGATCTTAAATAAAAGCAACATTGATTTGACTTAGAAAATAAAGAGAAATTCACAAACAAAATCAACGTTGGGCAAAACAGAAACATAGCTCAGCTGATCACTGTGAAGAGTGACACTAACTAAGGCCTGGTCTACACAATTTTTGTACGACTATCTTTATTTTGGATAGGAGGGTGACTTTTTTTATTGAAAAAGTTATACTGATACAACCAGTAGTGTGGACTCAGTTATATCTGTATAAAGGTGCCTTACATCAGTATGACTTATTCCCCTTCCCATGTGTATCCCAGTATAACTGTATCCACGCTAAGGGGGTTGTACTGCTTTAACTATACTGGTGTAGTTAAAGTGCACTATGGGGTTAGGTCGAATTTAGCCGCTTTAGGTTGATTTTAAAATAAATGCATCCACACAACCAACCCTGTTCCGTCGCCTTAAAGGGCTCTTAACATCGACTTCTGTACTCCTCCCCGGTGAGGGGAGTAGCGCTAAAATTGACCCTGCTGGGTCGAATATGGGGTAGTGCAGACGCAAATCGATGGCATTGGCCTCTGGGAGCTATCCCAGAGTGCTCCATTGTAACCACTCTGGACAGCACTTTGAACTCTGATGCACTAGCCAGGTACACAGGAAAAGCCCTGGGAACTTCTGAATTTCATTTCCTGTTTGGTCAGCGTGGCAAACTCAGCAGCACAGGTGACCATGCAGTCACCCCCCAGAATCGCAAACGAGCTCCAGCATGGACCGAAAGGGAGACACTGGATCTGATTGCTGTATGGGGAGAAGTATCTGTGCAGGCAGAACTCTGATCAAAAAGAAGAAATGCAAATATATTTGCCAGAATCTCACAGGGCATGTTGAAGAGAAGCTACAGCAGGGACACACAGCAGTGCCACGTGCAAGTTAAGAAGCTGAGGCAAGCCTACCAAAAGATAAAGGAGGCAAACGGTCACTTTGGGTCAGAACCCCATACATGCCACTTCTATGATCAACTGCATGCCATTCTAGGAAGGGACCCTACACCACTACCCCACCACTGTCCATGGACACCTGCAAGGGGGGAGTCTCACGCAACAGGGAGGAGGATTTTCTGGAGGAGGAGAATGCGCAGCAGGCAAGCGGTGAATCCATTCTACCCGGCAGTCAGGACCTTTTCATCACGCTGGAGCCAATACCCTCCAAAGGCGGGATCTCCGACCCTGAAGCCAACCCTGCGTACCCTTTGTCTCACCATGTCTGCATGGAAACCGAATTCTGTTGCCCAGCTGTGTGTGATGTGTCACCATACTGGCAGGTGCTCAATATAAAAGGCAAAATGCGACCTTGTACCTAAAGCACATGTGCTGTCTGCTGTGAATTGCTTGATTCACTGTGAAAGAGTCTCCTTTTGTTCTCAGAAATGTAACATCTTAAATTTTACTCTCCCTTTTTATGTTCCCCAGGTGCAAATGTTTCTAGGCTCCCCCTATCATCTCCATCCCTGAGGTTATCGCAGATTAGAAGGCGAAAAAAGTGTACTCGTGATGACATGTTTTCTGAGCTTATGCTGTCCTCCCACACTGATAGGGCACAGCTGAATGCATGGAGGCATTCAGTGTTAGAGGCTAGGAAAGCATTAAGTGAGCGCAAAAAGCAGAGGCAGGAGGTGATGCTAAGGCTAATGGGGGAGCAAACGGACATGATGAAGCATCTGGTGCAGCTGCAGGAAATCCAACAAGAGCACAGACCCCTGCTGCATCCATTGTACAACCGCCTGACCTCCTCCCCAAGTTCCATATCCTCCTCACTGAGATGCCCAAGAACACGCGGGGGAGAGGCTCCGGGCACCCAGCCGCTCCACTCCAGAGGATGGCTCAAACAACAGAAGGCTGTCATTCAAACAGTTTGATTTGTAGTGTAGCTACAATAAGCAATGTGGCCTTGTCCTTCCTTCCTCCCCAACCCCGCTTCACCCAGGCTATCTTGTCAGTTATCTCCCTTTTTCTTAATAAAGAAAGAATGCATGGTTTCAAAACAAGAGTTACTTTATGTCAAAGGGAGGAGGGTGGTTGGCTTACAGGGAATGAAAATCAACAAAGGGAGCTGGTTTGCATCAAGGAGAAATGCACACAACTGTCACACTGAAGCCTGGCCAGTCATGAAACTGGTTTTCAAAGAGCCTCTCATGTGCAGCATGCCTTACTGTGCTCTTCTAATCGCCCTGGTGTCTGGCTGCTCAAAATCGGACGCCAGGCGATTTGCCTCAACCTCCCACCCCACCATAAATGTCTTCCCCCTTACTCACACAGATATTATGGAGCACACAGCAAGCAGCAATAACAGTGGGAATGTTGATTGCGCTGAGGTCTGACTTAGTCAGCAAACAGTGCCAGCGAGCTTTTAAATGTCCAAAGGCACATTCTACCACCATTCTGCACTTGCTCAGCCTATAGTTGAACTGCTCCTTACTACTGTCCAGACTGCCTGTGTACAGCTTCATGAGCCATGGGAGCAAGGGGTAGGCTGGGTCCCCAAGGATAACTATTGGCATTTCAACATCCCCAATGGTAATTTTCTGGTCTGGGAAGTAAGTCCCTTCTTGCAGCTGCTCGAACAGCCCGGAGTTCCTAAAGATGCGAGCGTCATGCACCTTTCCCGGCCATCCCACGTTGATGTTGGTGAAACATCCCTTATGATCCACCAGTGCTTGCAGCACCATTGAGAAGTACCTCTTGCGGTTTATGTACTGGTTGGTAAGGTGGTCCAGTGCCACGATAGGGATATGCATTCCATTTATCGCCCCACCACGGTTACGGAAACCCGTTGCAGAAAAGGCATCCACTATGACCTGCACATTTCCCAGAGTCACTACCCTTGATAACAGAACGTCAATGATTGCATTGGCTACTTGGATCACAGTAGCCCCCACAGTAGATTTGCCCACTCCAAATTGATTCCCAACTGACCGGTAGCAGTCAGGCATAGCAAGCTTCCACAGGGCTATCGCCACTCGCTTCTCAACTGTCAGGGCAGCTCTCATCTTGGTATTCCTGCGCTTCGGGGTGGGGGAAAGCAACTCACAGAGTTCCAGGAAAGTGGCCTTACGCATGCGAAAGTTTTGCAACCACTGTGAATCATCCCATACTTGCAACACTATGCGGTCCCACCAGTCTGTGCTTGTTTGCCGGGCCCAGAATCAGCGTTCCACTGTATCAACCAGCCCCACTGCCACCATGATGTCCCAATTGCCACAGCCCATGCTTTCAGGGATGTCTGTGTCCATGTCCTCATCAAAATCGTCCTCATGCTGGCATCTCTTAGCCCGGTTCTGCATATACTCCAGGATAATGCATGAGATGTTTATAATGCTCACAACAGCAGCGGTGAGCTGAGCGGGCTTCATGCTTGCCATGGTATGGCATCTGCGGGAGAGCAGGAGAGCGGAGTTACAGCGGAAGTGGTGGATGATGACAGATGCCACGAGAATAGATATTTGTACAGAACAATGAGAGGACCTGCAAGGTGGATTCATGGCACCAGGAGAGCAGAGTTGCAGCGGAAGCGGTGGATGATGACAATATGGAGAAATTTGCTATTGAGACTGAGCTCATTTACAAGAGCAGGAGAGCAGAAATGCAGCGGAAGCAGGAGATGATGACAGCAGCACCCAGGACACAACAGGAGCGGTGACGGTGAGCTGAGCTGAGCAGGCTCCGTGCTTGCTATGGTATGGTGTCTGCACAGAAAAACGCGAAACGATTGTCTGCCGTTGTTTTCACGGAGGGAGGGGCGACTGATGACATGTACCCAAAACCACACGTGACAATGTTTTGTCCCATCAGGCATTGGGCGCTTAACCCAGAATTCCAGTGGGTGGTGGAGACTGCGGGAACTGTGGGATAGTTACCCACAGTGCACCGCTCGGTAAGTGGATGCTAGCCGTGGTAGTGAGGATGCACTCCACCGACTTAATGCGTTTAGTGTGGATGTATGCAATCGACTGTATAAAATCAATTTCTAAAAATCAACTTCTATAAAATCAACCTAATTTCATAGTGTAGACATACCCTTAAGTGATAGCTAGGGACAAGCTTTGATCAGTATCACCAGTGTAAAATCTGGAGTAACTCTGGTAGAGCCCATAGAAATTAGAAATACCCTGTACTGGATTCGCTGAAAGTGAAAATTTGGCCCATGGAATGTTAGTTTTTCAAAGTCTTTACAGATAACCAGCTTTTCTCTTTCTTTCTCTGCCAAATAGGCTGTCACCAAGAGTTGCACTGTGCCTTTCTGGAGGTCTGTGTGGGCCATGCTCAAGAGAGGTGGGAGGCCACCTCGGAGAGTCTGTTTGTGTTAAATTCCTTTTTTTTCTTTTGCTGAGATAATAAAGACTTTACCTATTATTATGTGAGTCACGCTACACTAAATAAAAACAATTTTTCTTATTGCAGAATCAAGTTTAGTTTTAGATTATACATATGATTTCCCCATACTAAACCCTGGTTTACGCTTAAAAGTTATGCCGATGTAGCTATATTGGGTTCTTTTTAAAATCACCCCCCATCCAACATAACTATGCTGGCAAAAGTCCTAGTGTAGACACAGTTACATTGCAGAAAAATCCTTTTGCTGGTATAGTTTATTTTATTCATAGAATAGGTATAATCTTTGCCATCAAAAGAATTCTCTTGCATCTCCACTAGGGAGGTTTGCCAATATAGCTATATCATTGTTTCACCAAACTTTGAATTATTAGAACAAATCTAATGTAAGACTTGTATACTAATATATTCACCTTTTTTTAAGATTAAGGAGTCTAATCACACCTTAAAAGAGAGCGCCTCCTGAAGTCAAGTTCCTCCGTATCTAGAAAGAGCTTCTGGTACAGTAACTTTCTAAATGATTCTGAATTAGGTGGTTCTTATTCATTTTGTTGAAGTACTAGCTATGTTACTACTATACATTGTGTAAAATGCTTGAATTTTGTCGACTGTCGTCATTCAGATGGTCAGCAAATAACTTCCTTATGCTAGTGTTCTCCAAAGTTTCCCAAATAGACTTTATCCTTATCTAAGTTGGAGACTTGTATAGTGTTCTGAAAGCTTTTCTTCACACAGCTTAGCGTTAGCAGCACATCATCTTCAAGGAGTACTTTTTCTTGAAAAACAATTAACAATGGAGGGGGAAATAGCACTTAAGCCTTCAATATCTAATTAATAATCTAATTCACATACACACGCTGCATTAAAAGAACATTAACATTGTGATTTATGGCAATGGAAACAAGAAAATTCAGAGCAGAGAGTTAGCTATTCAGTAAGTACACATGACAGTAAATATTAAGGAGGCTTCCTATCATTCATAGCTATTGGAGGTTTATATCACCTTCTTAGGTTTAAGTCATAGCATAATTGGATGTTAACTCATAGTGTTTGTATGTGAGTATCCTGGGTTTTTAGTTTTAATTTTAAAATATGTCATTGAATTGTCTCCTTACACAAAATCAGTTGTGATCAAAACTGGCCACTGCCAAAAAATCTTGGTATATTCACTGCAACTACATTGGACTGCAACTACATACTGTAAATCTGTGGGAGACCCACATATCTTAGTTTTTTCCCCATGTTGTTACACAGGAATCCCATTTTCTGGATTTTTCATTAGCCATATTAAAAAGGACTGGAACAGATTCTACTGTGACTGAATTAAAGACTCAGATTTAATATGAATTTTGAGAACAACAAAAGACCCTGTTCTGGGTTAAAGACCAATGTCCTGCAACATTTCTGAATTTTAAAATAAATGCTGTTGTGTGCTAGAAGTTAGTATAAAATCATATGAACACCAGAAATTAACTCACTCACTCGCATACACACAATTCCCAACAGCTTTTAAAAAGAAAATATATTTCCTGGTAGAGATTAGGAGGTATTTCCACACCATAGATGAGACAGAAGAGATTTTTATATCAGAGTTATAGTGCCTAAATATAAGGTTTAGCATGGGAGTGCTGAAATGTTAACTGTAACACTACAAATGCAGCGCTACCATTCATATTGAACATCTGGGGGCCACTGGGGTGTGGTGGTCAGTAAATCATTCTGGGCTAACACACTTAAAGGTACAATTCCGAGCACCCCAAGGGGGAACCATTGTAAGAATCCATAATTAGGACCTAATTCTGCAAACAAGCCCATGCTTAAATCTACATGTGAGTGAGTAGTCTCATTGGCTTCACTGCAGGAGTGCCTGCAGATATGTAGTCCTGCTCTATGCCCTGCCCACTCCGTGGCCTGCCAATTGCCTCCCTCTTCCTCACTAATAGATTCTTTGACCTACATAGAGGCCTGTACAGTGTCCATGATAAGAGGAAACACTGCCATGGAGGGTCATTGATAGTCTTTTTAGCAACATGGTGCTATAGAGCTTGACTATTTAAAAAAAAAAAAGTTGTTTGTTTCCTGGGAGTTTATCTCTAACAGCTTCCCAGATTAATTTTTGGTATTCATTACACTAAAGTACTGAGCCTGAGTGCTAAGACCATCAGCAATGAAGAATTGTGGCTTTAAACTAAAATCAGCTACCTCTGATTAAATTATGGTGTTCTGAAATAACCATTAGTAAAGTACCGTAAGTAGACGAAATTTCACCTTGAACTTGAAGATGAGGAATTAGGGTGTTGAACTGACTATGTCATTCCTTATACAGAAAGAAAGCTAGCCTCTCTTGGTGTTACTGTGTATTGTCTCTTTTTACAGATTTTTCTTCTTTGTATTCATGCATAGAGCTTGGTGAAAACCTCAAAAAGAAAAGTTTTAATGAAAATGCTTCTTTCTGTCAATCTTGCATTAGTAATCTTCAGTGCAGTGTCCCAGTGTTAAGTGTTTGTTTTTGAGGTTGTAAAAGTTTTAGAAAAATGGTAGCAAATCTTTAACTCAAGATTTTTTTTGAGCCAATTACACATCTGTCTTCTGTTTTCCTCAGGAGTAATAGTAGCAAAGAAAAAAGTGTTTCTCTGTCTCGGTGCTTGTTATTTGAGCTCACTCATAAGTCAAATGGTATTGGTTCAAGCTGGTCAGGAAGCTGAAGAGAAGAATCTAATTTATTGTGTAGTTAGACTATATAGCAAGGCTTCTTGCTAGCATACTGTTAATTATACTTTGGCTATGGTTTACACTGTTTGTTTTCACATATGCAGTTTGCCTCTGTTAATGCAGGAACTTCAGTGAGTGAAACTAGCATGCATACGCCTCTGACTACTTTCTACCCAACCTGGCTTCGGTATGGATCCCTGTGTCTATGTATGTAATGTATGTGTTTATGTATGTAATGTATCAGAAATGTGTCTCTGACTTTCTGTGGGTGGCTCTATCAATGCCTGCCTTCTCTCCACAAGCCAGAATTGTCAAAGTTGTGCGCACTCTCCCACGCAGTTTAACACATGTAAAACTGTGTAATCACAAAATTTGAAGTTGGAAGCGTCTGTCACAAGCGTATCTGAAAAAGAATTCTGTGTACCTGCCTCATGTAGTTCAACTTATTCCAACTACTCTAAAATCAGCATCATCTTGCACTAACACAAACTTGGTTCAGAACAGTGCAGAGAAACTTCACCATAGTAATTATTCCATCTTCACCTTTTTGTGATAATATGTTTGGCCCTCTGGCTAAAAACCATATACAACCCTACTCGTTTAAATGAGCATGCTAACAAAAATCAACCATCCTACAAAATATTAAACACCTAAAGTTCCCAGTGCTGCTGCTTAGAATCCTCACTTTTTTCTCTAAGCCATGAAGTAAGTGGCTTTTTTTAACTAGACCTGGGATGTCAGAAATTGCAAAACACCAATTTAACTGCCCATCTCCATAGGACTGTACTATTTGTATGTGGGAAACCACAGTTGTCTTAATCTTGAAAAATAAAACATCATAATGAAACAGAGGAAAGTGGGTTGATTAAATAAATACTTCTGAACTGTAGAAATGTTGTCCTTCAGAACGCTGATGTTTTCCAGGCTGTCAGTCATATGAATGCTTAGGACAACATACATCACATAGGCCAAATTTTGGGCTGACTTGCACTCTGTGTAATCTGTGAGGTTACCCAGGATGTAAATCAGTAGCATAGGCCAAATTCTGAGGTCCTTACTAAAGCATAACTCCCATTTCTCAAGGAAGGGGAACAGAATTTGTCCCCAGACTTCAAAGACAACTGAAATGAAAGTATTAAGAAATTTCACACTTTTCGCGATAGTGAGTCAGGGTATGATACACATCACTAATATTCACGATGCATTGACCCACTGACCATCAACAAATAGAAAAATGTAATGCAGCATTAACAGATATGTTTTAGTTGATCGTGAGTTATATTATAGGGAAAGTGTCATTCAATAACCCTTGATATACTTGGATGTGGAAGTACAGTAGAACCTCAGAGTTACAAACACCTCGGGAATGAAGGTTGTTCATAACTCTGAACAAAACATTATGGTGGTTCTTTCAAAAGTTTACAACTGAACAGTGACTTAAATCAGCTTTGAAACTTCACTATGCAGAAAAAAAATGCTGCTTTTAACTATCTTAATTTAAATGAAACAAGAACAGAAACAGTTTGCTTACCTTGTCCAATCTTTTTTAAACTTTTCCTTTATTTTTAGTAGTTTATCTCAGTACTGTGCTGTATTTGCTCTCTCTCTCTCTCTCTCTCTCTCTCTCTCTGTTGCTGCTGCCTGATTGCAAACTTCCTCTTCCAAATGAGGGGTGTGGTTGACTAGTTAATTTGTTAACTAGGAGGTTCTACTGTAGTGTGATTGTTAACATATATTCAAATTCTTTTCCCATTTCACTAAATTGTGAAACACAATTATAAAAAAAAGATATACAGTAACTGCAGGAAGAGGTCCAACCTGGTTGTGTGAGATCTATTTTTTGTACTTGGAGATGGCAGTGTCAGCATAAATCTTGGCTGCAAGTATGGCTGGGTCACTTTTCCAGTCGCGGTGCATAGAGTAGATGAAGTTGCAATATGTCCTGCAGATGAATATTTGCAGGATCTGATTAATAGTAAGAACTCTTAATGAAAATATTAAATGGACATATGTCGACATATAGGAGGTCAACATGAGCCCGAGTTAACCTGGACCTGATAACTCATGTAAAAACTACAAACAATCTTGTCTTCATTAGGATTTTACATTACATAAGATAACTCAAGTTAAGAACACAACTTTTTTCCTAGTGAAGATAAAGCTTAAGAGCTTTGACTGAAAGTGAAGGCATAGATATGAGAGTCTTAGGCTGAGAATTAATTCACTTATCAGTTTATACTGTCATTTCCATCGAAATATGGGCCATTGAATTATGGGCCAAATCTTACTTGTTCTATTATTTTAGGGTGAGATACTATATGTTTTAAAAACAATGACAAAGATTTTTTTATCTTCAATGTGTGCAGAATCAGGCCCTTAAATTGGAAGCAGTAGGACTAGTTGTATGAATAACTCGAGCAGTCTTTGTCCTGATACGTCTGTCTTAACAGAACAAGGAGAAAGTGTGAAGGTAATTTATGTTATAGTAAAATTGAATCCTGACATATTTGATGTGTTTTTGTTTAGAAAAACCTCTCTGACATTGTAAGTTCTTTTTACCGCTGCCAAAAAGAAGAAAAGACATGAAGCAAAGCCTGGTCAATTATTGTCTATCTTTTTTTGATCATGCCAAACCTGTTCAAAGCCTTTATTTCTGTAAGACAGCTATAGATCATCACTTAACTAGAAAGCATTCATCCTTATCTGTGTCACGTTTGTTTGTTTAGTCACTGTAAATCAATTGCTGGAAAAGATTTTTGGGACATTGTGGGCAAAACAGCTGTTCAGGACACAAGCACTTTACAAAGAAGTCACCTTATGATTTTTTTTACTTGAATGGCATTAGACATGTGACTTTATCTTGTACTGCTAGATTTGTCCTTTTAGTATTTAGAGGCATCCTTTTTAAATGCAAGTTTAGGCAAGAGTAATTTGTAGTTGTAGCCTGTAGTTTAGGCAAGGGCCTACAGGGTGGTTAGATTAAGAAATGTGTGATATTCCTCATTACTACACAAGGACTCACAAATGTCTTCATGTGAGGATGCAAAGAAACTGAATAATAATTTTGCTTTTCGGAAAGCTAGTACACAATAAGGGGAAAGCCAATGCTTTATTCTCTTCTTTAATATCTTCCTTTCCTCTCAAACAAGCAGCATGTTCAAAGTAGAGTAGTCATGCCTATTTTTATTAAGATTAGACTGCTTGGACATAGGTTTTTGATCATTCCTATTTCCACACTATGCAGGTAAGATCACATTTATTTGTAGTGCTGCTTTTCTAGGGATTTGTGGGCAAGGGGGTTGGTGGAGCCAGAAGGTTTCAATTTTTTTGTCCCCATGAAAGGCTTTCCTGAGGAGCAACCTGATGGTCGTTCCAGGCAAAACACCTGCATGTTCTAAGATGTCTCTTCATTCTAGAGCAGACATGTACTCAGTAATGGCACTGAGGCAAAATTTTAGATTGGTCACTGTGATTCTTCTTTTGGTAACGGCATATGCATTAATTAATTAAGACCATTTGTTTTAATTGCCACTCAGGGCTCTGCTCTTAACTGTCAGATTGTTGCAGGAAAGGTAGATGCTCCTGCAGCTGTTAGTGCTTTGGAGCCCTGTCATGGGGTGTATAGACCCATACTGGCCTGGCAGCCAAGGAGTTAATGCAGGAACCCTCAGACAGCAGTGACTAGCAGCCTCACTGCAGCTGGGAGAATAAAAGAGCTGAGAAGCAGAGGGGTGGGGCTGCTGTCAGAGGAGCAAATAAGCTGGAGAAGCAAAGTCCTGCCAGCAAGCTGGTGAGGAGCCCCAAAGAAGGGATGACCAAATCTGCAGGCTAGAGAAGCCTAAAGAACCAAAGGTGGTAGGATGGAGCTCAGGGCACAGAGAGAGGACTTGTGGAGACCTGATTCCACCTGCCTTGCAAAAGGGCTCAGAGCTGGAATCCAGTGGAGTGGGTGGGTGAATTCCCCTACCAATCCCTCAAGAGAGACTTAAGAACCGAAGGGGCTTCCAGACCCCCTGAGGACCAGGACCAGCTAACCTCGCCATGTATAAGGGAAAACAGGACTGAAACTAACACCCTTCATAGTCCAGAATGGGACTCAGGCAAGAGGAGCTGACTGACCACCCCACCAGACCAAGCAAACCTCTGTGCAACAATCCAGCTGAACAAAGGGGATGCCGTCGCATTGGCACGCCAACTCACAAGCCCCCTACCAGAATGTGATCTCAGGCCCTAATTCAGCAGTGGAGTTAGAATCATAGAATATCAGGGTTGGAAGGGACCTCAGGAGGTCATCTAGTCCAACCCCCTGCTCAAAGCAGGACCAAGCCCCAATTTTTGCCCCAGATCCCTAAATGGCCCCCTCAAGGATTGAACTCACAACCCTGGGTTTAGCAGGCCAATGCTCAAACCACTGAGGTATCTCTCCCTCCTAGTTAAGCACATGCCTAATTTTAGCCCATTGACTTTAATGGAAGTAGTCACATGCTTCAAGTTAGACACATGGTCAAGCATGTTGCTGAATCGGGGACCTAGACACTTTGGATTACTGGAACTCCTGAGCTGTACCTGCATGGATCTATTGTCTGGAAGGTGGCAGAGCTAGCTATTAAATTTCCAGAGGGACTCAAGCATAGAAATGGGATGACAGTAAGTATTTTAGGTTGGGTTGTTTTTTTTTTTTGGAGGGGGGTTCTCTAAGAGTTGCAGAGCTACCCTTTCTTTTATTCTGTTTTCACTTATTTACTCCCTTTCTCCACCAGTCCTTCTGTCTGCTATCACAGTACCATATTCAGCCCTTACTTCCCGTGAATCTGTCAGTAGGGAGTGTTATTTTAGTGGTGAGATTCACATTCTATTCTTGAAGCTACAACCAATTGTATCCCTAGGGGAATGTCCACAGGTGAACTTCTGCCCCCGTGGAAGTCAAAGGAAGTTTTGCTGTTGACTTCATGGGAGCCAGGTCTTTAGGGTGATATTTAAGCACTGGTCAACTAACGGGTATTTTAATACTTTTGTTACGTGTTTCTAAGTTTAAGGTAGTATTCCAAATACACAGTTGTTGTCACTCAGGCCCACTGCCTGAGCATCATCTTCGATTCAGACCTATCTCTAGATCCTCACATTCAGGCTATGTCTAAATCTTGCTGATTTTTCTGCATAACATCTCTAAGATACAGCCTTTCTAAGCCATCCCCAAGCTAAAACTCCTGACCAAGCTTTTATCACCTTGTATCTCAATTACTATACCATCCTGCTTTCTGGCCTAGACAAATGCAATCTTGCCCCACTCAGAATGCTGCTGTAAAGATCATCCTATGAGCCTATTTGGACCATGTCACCCCTCTCTTTGAATCCCTCTGCTGGCTCTGCCTTCTCTATTGCACAAAACAAGCTGCTTGTCTTCACTTTCTAGTCCCTTCACAGCCAAGGACCCTTGCATCTCTCATTTTGCTGTCAATACATCAACTCTTGCCTCTGAGTGATCCAGGATTCCAGCCTCCATCATCCATTTGTTAAATTTTCAAACAAACATTTTCATGCTTTCTCCCATGCTTTGAAGCAATTCCAAGTAAATGTCTCCAAAGCTACCTCATTATCCATTTTCAAAACTCTCCTTCATTGTGATCCCTACAAAAATCATGATAACAGTACTGCTGCTGGTATGTAGAGACCACCGCCTATCACACTGACCAATCATAGAAATGTAGTACTGGAAGGGACCTCAGTAAGTTATCTAGTCCAGTTCCCTGCATTGAGGTAGGACTAAGTATTATTTAGACCATCCCTGACAGGTGTTTCTTTAACTTGTTATTGAAAACCTCCAGTGGCAGAGATTCCACAACCTCCCTAGGTAATATGTTCCACTACTTAACCACCTTATAGTTAGGAAGTTTTTCCTAATGTCTAACCTAAATCTCCCTTGCTGCAATTTAAGCCCATTGCTTCTTCTCCTGTCCACAGTGGATAAGGAGAATAATTTATCACCCTTCTCTTCATAACAATCTTTTTATACACTTGAAAACTGTTATGTCCCTCCCTCAGTCTTCTCTTCCCCAGACTATACAAATCTTTTTTTTTTCAATATTTCCTTGTAGGCTATGTTTTCTAGACCTTTAATAATCCTCTGGACTTTCTCCAGTTTGCCCACATCTTTCCCAAAGTATGCCTAGAACTGGACACAATACTACCGTGAGGCCTTATCAGTGCTGAGTAGAGTGGAAGAATTACTTCTCATGTCTTGCTTATAACACTCCTGCTAATACATCCAAGAATGGTGTTCACTTGTTTTGCAACAGTATTCCATTGTTGACTCTCATTTAGTTTGTGATCCACTATGACCTCACAACCTTTTTCTGCAGTGCTCCTTCCTAGGCAGTTATTTCCCACTTTGTATTTGTGCAATTGATTATTCCGTTGTAAGTGTAGTATTTTGCATTTGTCCTTGTTGAATTTCATCCTATTTATTTCGGACCATTTCTCCAGTTTGTCATTTTGAATTCTAATCCTGTCCTCCAAAGCACTTGCAAACCCCCTCCCCAGCTTGGTATCATCCATAAACGTTGTCAGTGTATCCTCTATGCCATTATCCAAATCGTTTATGAAGATATTGAATAGAACTGGATCCAGGACAGATCCCTGAGGGACCCCACTTGATATGCCCTTCCAGCTTGACTGTGAACCACTGATTACTCTTAAGTATGCTTTTCCAACCAGTTCAGCACCCACCTTATAGTTGGTTCATCTAGGCTGTATTTCCCTGGGTTTGCTTATGAGAAGATCATGTGAGACTGTATCAGAACCCTTACTCAAGTCCAGATGTATCAAATGTGCTGCTTCCCCCACATCCACAAGGCTTGTTACCCTGTCCAAGAAGGATATTAGGTTGGTTTGGCATGATTTCTTCTTGACAAATCCATGGTGATTGTTACTTATCACCTTATTATCTTCTAGGTGCTTACAAACTGATTGGTACCTGGAAAAATAATGGAGCAAATAAACAAAGTTAAGTTGACTAGTCTATAATTCCCTGGGTTGTCTTTATTCCCCTTTTTATTGATAAATATTATATTTGCCCTTTTGCAGTCCTCTGGGATCTCTCCCTTCCTCCATGAGATCTGAAAGATCATCACTAATGACTCAGAGAGCTCTTCAGCCAGTTCCTTAGATATTCTAGACTATATTTCACCAGCCATTGCTGATTTGAAGACATCTAACTTGTTGAGGTAATTTTTTTACTTTTTTGTTCCCTAGGATAGCCTCAAATCTACTGGATTTACACTGATGTTGGCTATGCTCGTTGTCTGATCGCTGCTCACCTTTTTGGTGAAAACTGAAACAAAGGCATTTAACACTTCGGTCATTGCTGCTTTTTTTGTTGTTGCCTTTCCCTCCTCATTGAGTAATGGGCCTAACCTGTCCTCCTCCTTCTTTGTGCTTCTAATGTATTTGTAAAATGTTTTCTTGTGACCCTTTATGTTCCTAGCTAATTTACTCTTGTTTTCTGCCTTGGCCTTTCTAATTTTGCCCCTACATACTTGTGTTGGGGTTTTTTATATATATTCATTCTTCATAGTTTGACACAGTTTCCACTTTTTGCATTACTCTTTTTTGAATTTCAGGTAGTTGAAGAACTCCTGGTTAAGCCAGGGTAGTCTATTACCATGCTTCCTATCTTTCCCATGTATGGGGATCGTTTGCTGTTGTGCCCTTAATAATGTCTCTGAAAAACTGCCAGTTCTCCAGAACTCGTTTGACTTGCTTCACGTGGGCTCTTACCTACCATTTCTCTGAGCTTGCCAAAATCTTTCTTCTTGACATCCGTTGTCTTTATTCTGCTGTTTTCCCTCCCACCATTCCTAAAAATCATGAACTCCTCATTTCATGATTGTTTTCACACAAGCTGCCTTTCACCTTCAAATTCTCCACCAGCTCCTCTCCACTTGTCAGTCAACTCTAGAACAGCCTCTCCCCTCGTCGCGCTCTCCGCCTCGTGCAATAAAAAGCTGTTTCATTCCAAGAACTTGCTGGATAATCTGTGCCCTGCTGCGTTATTTTCCCAACTTCCCCTGGGGGGTTGAAGTCCCCCATCCCTACCAACCCCTGTGCTTTGGGTGATTGTGTTAGGTGTTAGTTCTTCCTGGTCTGCATCCCACTTCGCTCTTGATCTCAGTGCAAGTGTATACATATCTTTGATATGCAAGGCAACATCTCCTCCCTTTTTTCCCTGCCCGACCTTCCTAAACAAGCTGTACCCTTCTATACCAATATTCTAGTCATACGAATTATCCCATCAACTCTCTGTGATGACAATTATATCATAATTGTGATTATTCACTAGTATTTTCTAATTTTTGCATTAGTGTACAGACACCTAAGATGTTCATTAGATGGGCAGGGACCATCTTTTCTGTGTTTGTACAGTGCCTGGCACGATGGGGTCCTGGTCCATGACCAAGGCTCCTAGGCACTACGGTAATACAAATAATAAAAGTAATTTGTTCTGACCCATATTCTGCCCAGTCTACAAATCAACAATGTCAGCAGTAGTTCTGTGTGCAGATCAAGTACAGTATGTGGTGCTTTCATATCTGTTTACAAATAAGATGTCTATTGCATATAGAAATGCTATCAAGGTTAGCCCTAGGCCTTACTTTCAGTATTCACCTATTCGTGAATGTTCATCTCCCATCTGCAGAAAAGGGTGAAGGCAATCTGGATAGCGCTACACAAGTCTGATTTGGAAACAGAGCCTCCAAAGCTAAGCAGAGTCTCTAACACAGTGGTTCTCAAATAGGGGTACGTGTACCCCTGGGGCCTTCAGAGGTCTTCCAGGGGGTACATCAACCCACTAGATATTTGCCTAGTTTTACAACAGATTACATAAAAAGCACTAGCGAAGTCAGTACAAACTAAAATTTCATACAGACAATGACTGGTTTATCCTGCTCTATATACTATACACTGAAATGTAAATACAGTATTTGTATTCCAATCAATTTATTTTATAATTGTATGTTAAAAATGAGAACATAAGCAGTTTTTCAGTACTGGTGTGCTGTGACACTTTTTTGTATGTTTATGTCTGATTTTGTAAGCAAGTAGTTTTTAAGTGAGGTGAAACTTAGGGGCACACACAAATTGGACTCCTGAAGTCTGGAAGGGTTGAAAGCTACTGCTCTAACACAGTGGTTTTCAAGCTTTTTTTCTGGGGACCCTGTTGAAGAAAATTGTTGATGCCTGTGACTTGATGGAGCTGAGGATGAGGGGTTTGGGGTGTGGGAGGGGCTCAGCACTGGGGCAGAGGGTTGGGGTATGGGGGTGAAGACTGCTGGGGGGCTGGGAATGAGGGGTTCAGGTTGTGGGAGGGGGCTCTGGGCTGCGGCAGGGGGTTGGGGTGTGGGAGGGGGTCAGGGCTCTGGGCTGGGGTTGGGGATGAGGGGTTTGGGGTGCAGGAAGAGGTTCTGGGTTTAGGGGGGCTCAGGTTGGGGCAAGAGGTTGGGGTGCAGGAGGTGGTCAGGGCTCTGGGCTGGGAATTGGGGCATGGGGTTGGGGTGCAGACTTACCTCTGGTGGCTCATGGTCAGTGACGAAGCAGGGGTGCAGAAGCAGGCTTCCCGCCTGTCCTGGCAGTAGGTCCAGCTCCTAGGCGGAGGCATGCAAGCCGCTTTGCGTGGCTCTCGCCTGCAGGCACTACCCCCCCCCAGCTCCCATTGGCCGGAAGCGGCCAATGGGAGTGCAGAGCTAGTGCTCGGGGTGGGAGCAGCGCACAGAGTCCCGTGGCCCCTCTGCCTAGAAGCTTGATATGCTGCTGGCCACTTCCGGGGCTCAGCGTGGTGTCAGAACAGGTAGGCACTAGCCTGCCTTAGCTGGGCAGCACGGCCAACAGGACTTTCAACATCCTGGTTGACGGTGCTACCAGAGCGACCCAGTGCCTGACATGCTGCAACCCAGGACTCGAACTTTGAAAAACACTGCTCTAACACACACATACCATGCAACTAATCATACCAGCATGACTAAAACAAAGTATAAGTAGAAATGGTATATATCACAAGCAGTTTGTGTCAAAAACTGTTTAGCAGATAGAGTGTGGTGAGATTTGCTTGAATGCAATTTTCAGATTAGACTTCTAACATCCATATTTCAATTATCCTGCAGATATCACTGTGCAGGACATCTTTTGATACTTAATCAAAATGATTTCTCCTTTTAGGATTGAAGCCCATCATTGATGTCAGATTTAAGAAAATCAGGAAATGGCAGAAATGAGAATATTTAAAAATACTGAGTTGTGATCGCAGATTCTCATAGACATTCATTTTGTCAAACTAACAGTGACTTTGAAAATAAATTAATTTGTCCCAGTAACACACTGAAAAGCAGCAGATAGTGATTATCTCAGCACCATTTTCTCTCCATACAGTTTTGAAGTATGACAGGAAATGCTTCAGTAGTTTCAAAAGTGAAAGATTTAGGTAGGTAAGCATTTTTCCCCCTTTTTTCTTATTTCTATATAAAGAACACATTCACTCGTTCACTGTACATCTTAGTCATAATATAGTGTCTAGAAGAACCTCCATCTACCTTTAAATTTTTCTTTAATATGAAAGTACTAATATTTCTGAAGTTGTAATTGTAATTTTTCCTCCTTTAACAATTATTTCTAAAAACTAGTAATCAGGAAAAATCCAAACATTTATCAGCTGATGTAGTTAAAATAAAAAGCTTCCCAAATGGGAATGAATCATAGAATATCAGGGTTGGAAGGGACCTCAGGAGGTCATCTAGTCCAACACCCTGCTCAAAGCAGGACCAATCCCCAATTAAATCATCCCAGCCAGGGCTTCGTCAAGCCTGACCTTAAAAACTTCTAAGGAAGGAGATTCTACCACCTCCCTAGGTAACGCATTCCAGTGTTTCACCACCTTCCTAGTGAAAAAGTTTTTCCTAATATCCAACCTAAACCTCCCCCACTGCAACTTGAGACCATTACTCCTTGTCCTGTCCTCTTCTACCACTGAGAATAGTCTAGAACCATCCTCTCTGGAACCACCTCTCAGGTAGTTGAAAGCAGCTATCAATTCCCCCCTCATTCTTCTCTTCTGCAGACTAAACAATCCCAGTTCCCTCAGCCTCTCCTCATAAGTCATGTGTTCCAGACCCCTAATCATTTTTGTTGCCCTTCGCTGGACTCTCTCCAATTTATCCACAATGGTCAGTGTTTTGGTAAGAAAGGGAGTTGGTGTGTATGATAATGAACTGTTGATTAGCCCACTGATAAGACTTCGGCGTCATGATATTTTAAAATGATTTTGTGATTGAATTGCTGAAGTGAAGAAGTGGATATAAGTTCTAATTAGTATTTTCCATTAGAAAGAACATTCTAACACTTATGAGAAGCTCCAGCAAGGGGCAGTGTAGGACACAGAAAACAGACCTACTGGTCGATCAACTTTTTCCTGGAGAAGTTTGGAACATGTTTATTTCAGTTTTTATTGTAAAGAAAGGCAAAAGCAAATAAAATAGAGTTTTAAACGTAAAGTGTGTGTGTCTGTGTGTGTAAAGAAGATTTTTCAAGTTTATTTGAATAAAATCACAATATATATTAGTGAGGTGGGTGGCCGAATTAAAAAAAATTGAAAGGAAGCATCTTTTCCTAAATGCACTTAAAGAAAACAAATGATTACATTCAAATATAAGTGCACTCCTTGTTCAAAATTAAATACATTTAGGACAAGGGGGGACTGCTCACAGAAGTAAGGGCTGCAGGACTGGACCCTTAGGGTGTGCCTACACTGGATCTGGAGGTGTAATTTCCAGCTCAAGTGGATATGCCCGCACTAGTTTAATCAGAGCTAGTGTGCTAAAAATAGAAGTGCAGCCACGGCAGCACAAGTGATGGGATGGGCTAGCCACCCCAAGTACATGCCAAGCCTCGGACTAGATCATATATGGAGGAACTAGCCTGGGTTGCTGGGGCTGCACTTCCATTTTTAGGCGCTAACTCAATGAGAGCTAGTGCCTGTATCTCTACCTGAGCTGGAAATTACACGGCCAATGTAGGCAAGTCATTTTGCCTTTTGAAAAATACACAAAAATCACTTTTTAAAAGTTTCTACTGAAAGATTAGAATAATTATACAGCTGATATGTCTTACCTACCAACAGAAAACAGAGGGTGAAACCCTGACCCATTGAAATAATGGCAAAACACCCACTGACTTCATTGGGGCCAGGATTTCACACAAACTACTACACGGAATTGAAGTAGGAGTCACAAAGTAATTCTCCTTGTACAGAGGCATTTTCTGTTAAGTGCCTAAGTTTTACCCCTCCCCAAACCCTTGAGTTTGAATGGAATGCAAATCAGAGCAGATGTTGTCTCAAGGTATCTTTTACACCGTAGTTTACTTTTCGTCTTCTATGTCACAGTAACAATTACAATGATGATAATGAACTTTGAATGTTTAGTACCATGAAATCTGAATTGTGTTTTTCTATTAAGTTCAGGGCTTGTCAAAGTCATTTAAAAAAATCATTGTACTTTCTTATGGTGTAGCATTACATGGAATGACATCAAATTGCAAAGCAGAACAAAATGGAAGGGTGATTTGGTAACTGGAAGTTCTATTAGTAAAAGCTTGGATATGCTCATCAAATGGTAATGTCATTTACTTTTGGAATCTAATTCTAGTAGTCTCCTGTAAATCTAGCTATATATATATATATATATATATATATATATATATATATATATATATATAGCAGTTTTATTTAGATAATAAAAATTACTAGAAATATAAAACTGATTTTTCATTCCTCTAATTTACTGAGGAAGCCACATCTTTTGAATCTACAGTCCAGTCAGTTTCCCCCCGCCCCACCCCCAAAGATTGAGCTTGTTTGAATTTCCCAGGATGTGTGAGTGATAGACTCAAATGTCCAGTTGCTAGGAGAAGGGTCTGTTGTCTTACTACTTGTTCAGAACTACTGGTTTTCTGTATTCTGACTGCTCAAAAAATTTTCAGCAACAAAGCACTGCATGATTTGCTTTCTAACAAGCCCACCGATTGGCTCTACCCAATTATATTCCATTTGTTTAAATATTTGTTACATTTTTATTAAAGCCTAGAAGTTATTAAGGAACCTGCCCAAATTCCCTAGGTTAGATTTCACTTATGAATGTTTTTATGGTGGTAGGTGGATACTTCTGTGTATTGAGTCTCATGAGGAAAGCACATCTCCCGTAGTGGAATGCTAATGCATGTCAGTGTGTTTGACCCCGAAAAAAAAAAAAAAAGACAGTCAATTAAACGTATTGTCAGCGTCTCATTGGATCACTAACACTTCATATTTAAATAGATCTTTAAGATCAGTTAATAATAAAGACTTAATGGATTCACTTAGCCAGGCTCAAAGCCTTTGGTGTACTTTGTAAAGAGTCTGTCTCACTCCCTGAGTTTTTATTAAAATAAAATGTGGCCTGGAGTGAAGCTGACAGCTGAGCAGTTAGGTTACGAATTCGATTGTGATGGCAGGGCAAGCAGAATGAATATTCCCATTCCAGCTTGTCGGAGCCAGGGTAGAAACCAGGGCTGATAAATAGCGGACCTTGGCCTGTATAGTAATATGGTCCAGGCAACACAGAGGATTCTGGCCTGGTACATAGTCCTAGAAGGTTCATTGTGCCAACTGCGTGGTATGAACATTAAAATTCATAGTCATTTGCTGTATGGTGGATTTGAAGGTTTCATTATGAAAAATTCTGTCAATAAAATAATAGATATTCAAGATGACAGTTTGTTTAATCACTGTTACAGTACTATACAGACATGGTAAATAGATTTGAGCAAGGGAGAGACCTCTTTTCATGAAGTGTAATAAAATGTCATGCTTATGAGTAATAAAACCCTTGTCTACATTGAATTAGGCCTTGTCTACACTACAGAGTTTTGTTGACAAAAGTTAGCTTTCATCAACAAAACAGTGGAGGTGTAGACGCTACTATGCTCCTCCCACTGATTTAACTCTCCTGCTTGCTGATGAAATAAAATCATCTCGATGAGTGGCATAGAGGTTTTCGTGGCAAAGTTATATCAACAAAGTGTCGACGTAGACACTGTTCTTGGTTATGTTGGTGTAAATGGCCTCCAGAAAGTGGAGCCCTGGAGCACCCACAGAGTCGGCACCTATGCCTACAGTCAGATTTCTCATGGCACGTTAGATAAGGGCCACGGATGGGAAATGCATCATTGCCATGTGAAGATAGAGGAGCAAAGGCAGGCACACCAGAAGGAAAGGGAGTCTAACTGTCGCTCTAGTGCTGCGCTGAAGACCTGCCGCTTCTATAAGGAGCCGGATGCCATCCTCAGTGGCAACCCCATGTCCATAGCCAAGAGCCTCCTGGATACTTTGGCGGGTCTGGAGATGGTGAGGGTCTCCATGCAGCAAGGAAGCTGGGGTGAGGAGGCAGCCAAGCAAATGGCTGGCGCCTCCTTGTGGCAGATGTTCAGTGCATAGGGAGGGCATAGGGAGGGCAGCCAGTGACCAGATAAATGGCCTGGTAAAGGACTTAAAAGGAGGTACTGGATAAAGGAACAGAATGTGGGAGGGGGTCGGGGACTCCTATGATTGGTACGGCAGGGAGCCAATCCCTACTCCTTCCTCCCCCATTCTCATAGCCCTCCTTAACTCTCTTACGAGGCTGGTGGATGGTAAGGTCCATGCCATGGGTTGGCTGGGGGACCTGGATGGAAACAAAGTGGGGCTGGTGGAAGCCCCAGAAAATTGACTTGAATAAACATGGATTAAACAAAGGGGGGCTGGTGGAAGCCCCGGAGCATTGATTTGAATAAGCATGCATTTGCCTGCACTGTACACTTTATCTGCTGGGTAGTCCCAGACATCTATATAATAAAGTTGCGGCTTGATTAAAACCCACAACAAGTCTCCTGTCCTCCTTGCGGTATACCCAGACAATGGGACTCACCAACAATTTTCAGTTCCCAAATGTCATGCCTTTTTTGAAATCGCCACAGCCATCGGTCACATACTTTGAATGTTGTTTCAGGATTAATTTGGTTTGCCAAGATGTTTGCTTTTTTGCAAATGATTGGTATCAATACAGGATTACCATTGCTTCTGCACTGCTGGAACCACAACAAGACCGCATCATGTAGTGCATCATCATCAGATTGTCTTAATTTCTTTCGTGACAGTCCTTCGTCACTGTCGACTTTATGGACAAATGCTCAGAGATTTTTCTGTTTTTTTTAATGTTCTTACTTTTGTCAGCCCATAGTCACGACAGATCTGCCTGCATTGCTCTTTTTTTTTTTTTTAAAGATCAATAGTTTCTACCTTCGTTGCAACAGAAATTGATTTTCGTTTCAGAGGCATGGCTCATACTTTTGTGACAGTGGCAAAATGCAACTTTCATGAAACTTCCATTTCAGTAGCTCAGCACTAATGTGTGACACTGGATAAAAATTGTGCATGCATGTGCAACAGACTTTTACAGTACTGTAGTTGGGATCCAGGGACCAGGTTTGTTATATTATGAAGGGTATTATAGCAAGGATGTACTGTATGTGTCTATAATCAAGAAGAAACCAAATATCCTGAGTTTTTTCCACTGGTTTGCCTAGCACAGAAGATAAATATGTTGCAATCCTTGTGTTGGGAATAGACACATTTCATCTAGAGAAAAGCTAAAAGAATATTTTTAAAATAGATTAATCTATGGGAATGTAAGCTGTGGCAGTGTCCTTTTAAGCAGTTAACTCTGACAACCCTTTTGACACGTTGTTGTTGTTAAAGATCATGGGATTAAGAAGAATCTAATGTAATAGATTTGAGCTATTATAAACATTATTTGGTAGGTGTGTGTATGAGTGCATATATAAAAATAACTGTTTTAATTGAATTTTTTCTAACTTAAACTAAAGTGGAAAGTGGTCAGAATTGCATTGTTAGGCAATAACATAATGTATTATTTCTACATCAGCATGAGATTTTTGTTGAGTATGTTCAAGTGAGTTTTAACAACACTATACAGAAAAACTTGTTGCTTTATAATGAAGTTGCTCCCAAACGGTTTGTTTATCTGATACACCTGTGGGAAATATTTTGTGCATTTGCTACAGATTAGCGGGAAAATTAAAGGCCTTGCCCTCATTTACTTCAACAGGATGACTCACATAAGTATGGTTACCCATGTCCATAAATTTTTGTAGGATCAGGCCTTAACACTAGAAAGAGGGCATGTGTTGCAGTTGCTAGGCAACCTTCTACACAACGTATCACATAGTGGCACATGGCTCCATGTTATAAAGTTTATAAAATAAAATAAAATCTTTGTCCCTTGTACATAAATTAAAATCTTTGTCCCTTGTAAATAAATTATTTTTATTTTATAGCTAAAATGGTTTGAAACTAGAAAACAGCAGATTTAAACATTGAGACGTTTGACATTTATTGGAAATGGGTGTCAATCAAATTAAGTCTTCGTGTGACCAGATGCACTTAGTAAGAAGTAAAAAAAAAAAAAAAATGGGGGTTATTCTTGAGAGAGAGAGATTTTTCTCTCCCCAAGAGATGTTTGATGGGAATGTGAACTTGGTGAATCTGAATTTGGTATTAAGAGAGTTCTGCAGAATGATACATGGTAAGTGATTCTGGTCACAGAGGGAATGGATGAAAGAACTTTAATAAACAATCTGTATTCATGAGTGTGATTTCCTTTTTCCTCAATTTCAGGGAATAAAGACACATTTTTCTGGGTTTTTTGTTTGTTTGTTGTTTTTCCTGTATTTACTTTACTTTTTAAGATCATGTCAAGTGAGCATTCACGCCACAAACGTTGGAGTGTCTCCCATGTAAATAGGGCCTACATTCCATCAGTGACTCAGTCAATTTGGATGGATTGCCTCAAAGACCATGGTGCAGCTGCCATTATTTTTGCACTGTGTGTGGCATTTCTCCTCAGTAAAAAAGTAATTGATTCCCCATCAGGTTCCCTCTGAGCAATGAAGCAGCTATGAGAAAAGGCAGATGCTTCTCCCTTGTACCTCTCAGAAGCAGGGGCAGGGGTTTGGCTGGGAGCCGGCTGTGACAGGGTTTGGAGGAAGTCTGAGAAGGAGGGAGTGGTTGGAAGGGATGGATCTGGGGAGGGAATGAAGCTTCCTAGCAGGGGTGCTGGCATCATTTGTATAGTGGGGATGCTGAGAGCCATTGAACCAAAAGGTAAACCCAGTATGATGGAAACCACTTCAAGCCAGGGGGTGAGGCAGCACCCCCTGTACTCCTACTTCTAGCACCTATGCTTCCTAGAGTGCTGTCTGGGGGATGAAGAGAACCTGAAGTTTGGTGTTCGTCAGGAAGAGAGTGCTTGGAGTAGCCTAAGAGGGTTGCAAAGACTCATTGGGAATTGGAAGTCTTGGAGTAGCTCCAAGTGGAGGGGACTGGGGAAATCTGACCTGATGGCAAATTATCCTCCCCCATTCTATCTGTACCCTCTTTCAACTCCTGTCCCTTCATTCAGCCCCTCCCCTCCCCTCTGGGGAGGCAGTCAGCCTGTGGCACCATGTCTTCCCTGCTGCTGACTGCTTGTGTGAGCCAGCATTGGGAGCACTGGGCTAGAGAAAGAAGGGCAGTATCTTGCCTTCAGTCTTTGAGCCACAAATGACCCCAGAGAGGAATAGGGGGATTTCTGCTGTTTCCTTGCTGAATTCATAAGAGTACAGCAAGGCTGCAGGACTGGATGTCATTGCTGCCAAATGCATAAGTGTCATGTAAGATGAATGATATTTGGCAGCTCTGTCAAAGACATACAAGTCTATTTTAACAGTGTTTTTCCTGTCATAAACAGACCTAAATAAAGGCTTCCTTAGCATTTACATATATCCAAGCTATAGAAAATTCCTAGGGTTCTCCTAGAAAAAAGGACTATAGGAGTGGAAAGTTATGGTATTTGGCCCGTGTATTTCCTCCAGAGATTGAAACAATTTTTTCATTATTCATTTATTAGATCAGTTATACTAATGTGTCTAGGAATAAAAATGCTTATTTATTTAGATGACCTCTTGAGGCAGAAAAGCTCCTAAGACAGCATATTTCAGCCACAGTGCACTTGCTAAAAGCCTGAATGTGTCTAGTAAGCACAGAAAAGTCTGTTTTAATCCCTTCTCCCATTCTAGACATTCTGCCGTTCACTGTAGATGCAACAGCACAGAGATGCTTACTGGATTCAAGGGAAAGTATAACCAATGGAGCAGCAAGTACCTAGCTCAGCTGGATTTCTGTTAAAACCATGTTCCTTTCTGGATTTGCCCACTCCAGAAATCCTAACTGTGGGTACCTCAAATTCAGGATGGTGTTTCTCTTGCATATCAAAGAGTGAGTTGACTATGAAACTTATTTGTGTGAACAAAGCAGAGTTTCTCACAGTTTGAAGGTTCTGAATAACGCCTTAGTGAATAGGCTGCTCTTGCAGCATGATCAGAAGGACAGGCGCCAGCTTCTTCCTTGCCCTGAGGATGCTCAACCCCTGCTCAGCCCCTGGCCCTGCTCCTACTCCACCCCTTCCCTCAATCCCCCACCCAACCCTGCCTCTTCCTGCCCCACTCTGTCCCCACTCCACCCCTTTCCCCCAGGGTTGGAGCACCCACGGAGTCAGTGCCTATGATCAGAAGGTTAATTTACTATGGTTCTAGCAGACCGAGTGAGGAAGTGAGTTCAAGATTCAAGGGGCCTTCCTGGAGAATGCCTGGCTAGTACCTTCCCTCTATATTATAGCAGAGCAACATTTCTGCTGTACGTAAGGTTAAGACCAGCTTTCTGTTTAAATCTCCACTGTTCTAAGTGCTCTGAAATCCAATTTGCTAATTGGATTGCCTTGAAATTTGGTATGCCTCATTGGGGTGCAGAAGACCGTCAGTGGTCCAAATATGGGGCCATTTGACTGAAAAGTTCCCAAGTTACAGCCTTCAGAATAAAACAGCTTTTCTGAAAGTTGACATATTCTGGCAATGTGTATGTTAGTTTTGTTTATTTTTGGCTCACCCTGAAGATCAAGCCAGTGTTCAGATCATCACACCAGGGTCTCAAATACTCAACAGAGTGCCTGGCACCGACCAGCCTTAAGGGAGGGATCATATTAAAATTTTGTTTGAAAAAGAGTTGCTTCTTTTTTTCAAATAACATTGAAAAAGAGGTTGTGGAGTCTCTGTCATTAGAGGTGTTTAAGAACAGGTTAGACAAACACCTATCGGGGATGATCTAGAGATAATACTTAGTCCTGCCTCAGTGCAGGACTGGACTAGATGACCTCTTGAGGTCCCTTACAGTTGTATTTTTCTCTGGATATATCTACACTTAAACATATGCAGCTGGCCTGTGTCAGCTGCCTGGGCTCAGGCTAAGGGGATTTTTAATTGCAGTATAGATGTTTGGGCTTGACCTGTAGCCCAAGCTCTGGGACCCTGTGAAGGGGAGCGTCTCAGGCTGTATTCATATCCAAGGGGTATTCTGTTTCAGCTGAGAACATCTCATTAAGATGAATGGGCCACTTAACAAAACTCTGAGACTGCTGGTGGATGTTTAGGACCCCTCCCCACATCTAATTTCATGCAGTGGAGTGCCAGCTCTGCTGTAGATAAGGTTGGGGCGTCCTTCTTGTTAAAAGGACGACTCCGCTTAGTTGCTGCAATCTTTGTGCTTCCACAGATTGTCTTGAAATTTGCTATGGCTTGTGAGAGTATAGGGCGGGATTATTATTCCAAATGTAGGATCATTGGAACAAGGGGTTCCTGAGATACAGCCCCCAGAAAAAGCAAAACAAAGGAAAAAGCCCAGCATTTCGTTAAGTTAACACATTCTAGCAGCTTGGACGTTTGAAACTCACCATGGTTAGAAATTTGAGAATAAACGATGAACATCTGGGAAAAATCTGTCTTTGGTTGGTTTGGGTTTTTTTTTTTAATTTTTGCTTGTCTTGGTTGGTTGATTTGTTTGGTTTTTGGTTAGTTTTGGGTTTTTTGAGAAATGTAATTGGAGTACAGCAGAATATTTAGAAAGTAATGAGCTATTTTTGAAAAGAAAATAAGAGACATGCAGGTGCTCACTAGGAGGGGGCAGGGTGTTTGGGGTACAAGAGTAGGTGGGAAAGAGGCATTTGGGTCTGCAACGAAGGATGGGAGTATCATGGAGAGGGAGAGAGATGGGAATGGGTGGTAGAGGAAGGAAGAGAGGTTGGGAGGCTCAGATAAGGGGGCAGGAGTAGAGCTCAGATTGGGGCAGTAGAGAAGGTAAGAGAATGTGCGGGGAGAATGTTTGGCAAGATCTCTGAAGTGTTAAGCTCCCTTTGCTTTGACAACATTAAACACAGATTTTTCCCAATATCAAATAGGGATGACAGAGTCACATCCTGTTAATGCACATACAGCAGGAAGTATATTGCAGAAGTCAGGAATGAGTATGGCACAAATTGCATGCACAGATGAGGTGGTACTTGTCAGTTGCCTGTTTCAACCCACATCATATCTATGTGCTCTATTTTTGGAAAGCAATGAATAGCAAGGACCAAAACATCTGTTTCAGGTGACCTGATTACTATGGTTCCTTTGACATCGAGATACCCAAAAGCCATATTGGCACATACAGCATGCAGAAGCATCCTTGTGTCTGCTTCCTCTTGAGTACTGTGCAAGTCTTGGACTTCTTCAACACCTCTGCTGGTGATGAACTTTGCTACTTCACCATTGGAAAAGCCTCCAGCAAGGAGGAGTGTGATTACTTTTTGGATGGCATGTTTAGAAACGTTTTCTATGCGGGTGGGCATCCAGCACTCACCTGGTATTTCTTACATCCAACCTTAGATTCTGTCTGGCGCTGTCTTTCTACAGTTTTCACAGTTACTGTTGCCATATTTGTCAAAGACTTTGCTTATAGAATTAGCTTTGTCAAATCCTTTTAAGACCTGTCTCAAATACTCACACCCAATTCATCGAATGTGGAATTTGTCTCTTGCCATCATTTGTTTGACAGCCATGTCATCTTTGAAGTACGCTGTGGTGTCTTTGTTGCATGCCCTTAGTTCATGGATTCTTTCACTTGAGCTTCCAGCTGATGCCCTAATTCAGCTTTGTCTGTTCTTCTCATTGTTTCATCAGCATAGAAGAGTGACATAGGCACAGGTCCTATTGGGGACTAAGAATAGTTGCCATTGAAACATCATCTTTGCATGTTGCTAAGGACAGGGTTCTACAGAAAACAATTTCTGAACTGGTAGCTACTGTGATTGTCCCTCCCTTTTCAGATATAAATTTGGTCATTTTGGCCATGTCAGCAAAATTTTTGGTACCAGATTTCTTGAGTGGGCTAAAGCAGCTACATGACTGATCAGAACCAACTGCAGGTCTCTCAAATCGCTCCATTTGTTCTTCTCCACCATCTGCTATTTTCAGTAGAGACACTCTTTGTACATCTGACACTACATGTAGTGCAGTAGATGGGTTGATACGCACCTCTGGATGTGAGTCAGGGCCAAATGGATTTGTCATATTGTTGATGACATGGTTGATAAGGGCTGTAACATGCTGTTCGTCCCTCTTCAGTGCAGAGGCCAGGACTTATCTGTGGACTTTCTCTTTACTAAAAGCTAATTTGTAGAATATCTCAAAGGCTAGTACCGCATGCATGGGCAATTTCAAATTAAAATCTTCTATCAGGCAGCCTAGATGCTACATTGTATGTACAAAAGCTTACAATTGGAGAAACATTCATTAGACATTCTAATACATTTATATCTACTCATTAAACAGCACTAACTATGGGCATACAATCAATTGCTACTGGGGCACGACATTCAGTGTGAGATTGATCTGGTCAGCAAATTTCAATTGAAGATATAGAAAACCATTATAATCACTTGTGAGATCCTTTGACAATGAACAGTATATGATGTGAAACATTTCATGTTAGTATATTGCAAAATGTTGATCTTTGCCATTTTTACCACATGCTAAACCGCTTCATCATTTCTGAAGAACTACTTGCCCATGCAAAACCTATAAAAATCTTTTAATACAATGTAGTTTGGTAGCTTTGACCAATAAACACCACATTAAGGTGTTGAAATTAACTTAAACAGTCAAAATTGTACTTATAAGCATGTTGTAGCATTTCTGGAACTGTGCAAAAATGACACTTTTTTTTCTCATTTGGGTACCATTGTAAGCGTACAGTGTCCAGCGGGCATAACTGGACGCTGCAATACGGAGGGTCCTAGGGTTGTGTCTGGGACCGATGATATTGGCTAGTGTCATTCGGTTGCACAATCCAAGCAGCAGCTGGCCAAAAGTGCTCACTCACGTAGCTGGGAGCAACTTACATGCTAGAGGCTGTGTGGGAACAACCCAGGAGTGGGGGTTCTCACAGCAGAGCAGGGTAAGGCTGGCTCCCAGAGTCAAGGATTGGAATAACTGGTCCAGATAACACCAGGGGAATGTCACATCCTCCCAAAACTCGTTTTTTTTTTTTTTAATATTTACTATTTTAACAGTATAATGTTGTTTTCTATTTAAATCCAATCTTTTTCTAAATCCTGCTAAGGTCTTGGCCTCAATGTTATCTTGTGGCGGTGGGCTTCACAGGCTGTTTGGAAAAAATATTTCTTTTTATCTGTTTTAAATTTGCTAGTTTTCAATTTCATTGACTGTCCATTTGCTCAAGTGTTATTTGAAAGAGTTAATAGAAGTTCCTGATCGATCTTCCCTGTACCATTCATTATTGTGTATACCATTATCATGTTGCATCTTACTCATCTTCTCTCTAAGGTAAACCATTCCAGTCTTTCCAATCTTTCTTCATATCATTATAAGTAGTAGTATTTATTTGTATTATTGTAGCACCTAGGAGACCTCGTGAGGACCCTATTGTGCTAGGCACTGCACAAACACAGAGCAAAAGCCCCTGCCCCAAAGAGCTTACAATTTAAGTATAAGACAAAAGACAGGGCAGTACAAGAAAACTATGAGACAAGATAGGTAGTCATGTCAGTACACCAGCAGACTACCTGTTTTAAAGTTTTTTTTATAGGCATCACAACAAAGGAGAGTTTGGAGGAGGGAGTTGAAGGTGGATAATGAGTTAGCTTTGTGAATATCTACCAGGAGCATCTCCCAAGCGTGAGGGGCAGGATGGCAGAGAGCTTGATGATACTTACTCAGAAATGTGACAAGAGGACGTATGAGGGTTTTTACCATTCCTATAACTATTTTGTTTTCTGTTTCATTTCAGTGTTGGAAAAACACAGATGCTCCTACTCTAAATACATGAAAACTATTTTAAAAAGTAGTTGTGATTAACTGAATTTAGTTTTAAAATTAAGTGTACCAATTTCTGCCCCCCACACCCAAAAAGCTATAGTTAATACTGTGCAGATGTAACAATGCCACTGTATATACAAAATAGTTTTTCAAAATAGACACATTACGTTATCATTTTCTAATTCTGAAATGGTGTTAATTAGATTCATTCCCATTCAGCTGAACAGAGAGGTTTTCCAGTTTGGTAGTATGTTCCGTAACCATAATTAGTGATTCAAAAAAATGCTTTGTAGAGTAACGACTTGCAGAAAATGTAATCAACTGGGATGGCTGTATCTGAGTCTCATTAGCCGAGTTGCGGGTATTATTCTTTGTGTTAGCTTGGTAGATTGCTATTTTAAAATTCAATTTTGTAATTATTTACTCTCTTTCTTTTCTTTTCTCTTTTTTATTGGTAACTGTCCCCACAACATTACATTTGTGGAGATCATACTGCCATCCTGGGACATGTCAGTTTTCCCTTGATGTATTTCCAGAGTTCTCCTTCACAGAGGTTGTTGTCATACCACTCCCCCTGTAGGCAGAAGGCCACAATTAATGCCTCTCTGATAATCAACCAGGAAGGGCAACACATAACACAGAGCAAATGGTATTTCGCTGCTAGCCCTCCCCTAAAACTAAATGCATCATCAGAATGCATGCCTGGGTGCTGCTGAAGTGGCATTCTTCTCTAGGGCAGTAAGCAGGGCAGCCAGTACCATGGTTTTGTATACAGAGGGGGTCTCTGATTAAAACTGCTTTCTTCTCTTCTCTAGTTAGCTTGTAATTCTGACACGCCTGGGACTGATAGTATCTGGAGAACTTTCTTAAGGGATAAATAAACCTATGTGAATTGAGATTTTATATAGCTATTTACCAACTATCCACCTTATCTGCTGTCATTCCCCTAAAATACATAATTTCCTCCATACTGTAGATTTTATACTATTTGTAGCCGAGTAGTCTTTATAGTGGTAGTGATGACCATGTAACTCAAAGTAGGAGAGACCCATGGTTGTGATTATCCTCAGGCTGCGATATTGGCCTGCAAACCCCACACCCTCTTTCAGGGACTGAATTTTCTCCGTTACAATTCTGTTCTCTCCTTCAATTCTGCTTTTTAGCCCTGATTGAATCCCCTGCTTGCAAGCCTAGATGTCTATTTGTCCCCTTTGACTCTATCCTTAAACCATCCTTCTGCCCCCACTTTGCTTTCTGTGAGGATCTTGCTGATTTTTCACCAAGATGATTGACAGGGTCTGATGTCATCTCCCTTTTCCCCACCTTCCCTTCCTTCCTGCAGTTTTGGCCTTCTCCTGTCCAGAACTTTAGCTCCGCTCCAATCCTCCCATGAGCTGAGGATTAAGAAGATGCAGCCTCACCCTCAGGCCACAACACTCAAGTGTTCCTGCTTGCCAAAACTACAAGTCACTCTTTCCAGGGGTCCAAACGCTCTGACTGCCCACAGCCCTGCCAATGACTCCAAATTTCCCTCAACAACTTCTGCAAGTATGTGTTAGTCATGAGACTATAATAATCTGAAGCATGACAGAAATGAGGGGAAAGCATCACTTGATATACATGCCAGAATTGAGTTTTGAATTGAATATCAAAATAAAGAATGCTATACTGGCTGTTATTTTTTTCATGTTTTAAAACCTTCCATCTTTTTAATTTATCTTAAGCTGCCATCAAAATTTTCCATGTTTCACAGAGTACAGCACTGCAGTTACTGCTGTACCACAAAAATAAGGGGACCCTGCCACACAGTGTAAATCCAGCATGCCACCGAATACATGGGGCTGTGGATATCATACACATGTTGTAGGCCCTGATACAGCAAAGTACTTAAAGCACATGTCTAACTTTAACTTAACTTCAGTGAGTTAACTACTTAACTACTCACATGCTCAAGTGCCTTGCTTAATCAGAGGCTCATTGCAGTAATCCAGGTTTCAGAGTGACAGCCGTGTTAGTCTGTATTCGCAAAAAGAAAAGGAGTACTTGTGGCACCTTAGAGACTAACCAATTTATTTGAGCATAAGCTTTCGTGAGCTACAGCTCACTTCATCGGATGCAACTGTGCTCACGAAAGCTTATGCTCAAATAAATTGGTTAGTGTCTAAGGTGCCACAAGTACTCCTTTTCTTTTTGCAGTAATCCAGCATCTCCGTTAGTCCAGATACAGTAGGCAAGATCAAATGGAACCTTTAAACACATTTTAAATAATTTTGATTCTCTTACTACATTTCCGAAAGCATGATTTGTAAGAAACTGGGTGTGACAGGTTGCCCCTGGGGTGCCAACTGGAACTGGGGTACTACTGAGCCCCCTCACCCACCAGCATGGGCTGCCTCTCACACTCTACTGCTATGACAAGCCGCAAAGCCCTCCAGCCTGCACTTTCACCAGCCTTCATACAGGTAGGGACACACTCAGCTGCAGTTACACTCAGACTCTCTAACCACAAGCTTCATAGCCTGGGACCCCACCGCAGTACTGTCCTGCCCTGGTCAAATCTGGCCAGTATATGGGATTTATACCTGGTCCACCTCTCCCTCAGTGTGAAGAGAATAATGCACACTTGTGGTAACCAAGCAAAGATTTTCCCCAAGTCAAAGCTTATGGTTTAGATTAAAACAAAAACAAGTTTATTAACTACAAAAGGTAGATTTTAAGTGATAGCAAACAGATCAGAGCAGATTACCTCGCAAATAAACAAAAAACGCAAACTAAGCTTAATATACTAAATAGATTGGATATGAATTAGCAGATTCTCACCTTGAGAAATGATAGAAGCAGGCTGCAGATTCTTAAACGGCAAGTTGCCCTTGGAGCTTGGAATCCCCAGGTGTTTCATACACAAGCTAGAAATTCCTTTAGCCTGTGTCCAGCACTTCCCCCAGTTGAGTCTTTGTTCCTCAGATGTTTCCAGGAATTTTCATGTGTGGGGAGTGAAGAACCACAGATGATGTCATTCCCTGCCTTGTATAGCTTTAGCATACGGCGGGAACCCTTTGTTCCAAAGTTTGGTTCCCAGACCAGTCTGTGGAAAAATATTGACATCCCAAGATGGAGTCCAGGATCATGTGGCCTGGTCATGTGTCCTTGTAGAGTCATAGCAGCCATCGCTCTCAGGCTGTTTGGAGCATTCTCAGAAAGGCTCCCCAGGTGGGAGATAAGCTTCTCCTAAGGCCTATTGTTCTTTCTAATAGCCCATTACCCAGTAGCGTAGCTAAGGGAGCAGGGCACCGGCTGCTCCCCCACTGAGCAGAAGTGGCGCCTTTCTAATTCTGTGGCGCCTTTTAAATTTTTACTCACCCGGCAGCGCTCCGGGTCTTCGGCGGCAGGTCAGGCGGCACTCCGGGCCTTCTGCAGCACTTCGGTGTTGGGTCCTTCACTCGCTCCGGTCTTCGGCGGCATTGCGGTAGTGGTGGTGGGGGTGTCCTTCAGTGCCAAAGACCGGAGCGCGTGAAGGCTGCTGAAGACCCGGAGTGCCGCTGGGTGAGTACTAGCGGGTGGTGCCTTTTTTTTATCTCCGCTCGCCCTGTTTTTTCCACCTGGCTACGCCACTGCCATTACCCTGAATAGGCTCTTTACAACCAGCTATTTAGATTGATAGTATCTTGTCTAGTGGGCATTACCCAGGTGTAACTACATTTAGAAGTACAGATACATAGTCAGTATTTATAATTTCAGATACAAAAATGATACATGCATACAAATAGGATAATCATTCAGCAAATCGTAACTTTTCCAATGATACCTCACATGACTATCTTGGACAACATACATCATAATTATGCTATAATCATATCCTAATAATATCACTATGAGGAATTTGGGGTGCAGTGTCACACTGGGTACTTGGGAAAGGCAGTGCATCTATTTGCTGAAAACAAAATCAAAAAATGTTACATACAGACTCGAGTGTTAGAGTAAAATACAGCAGAACAAAAGTTAAATGTGTTTATAATGTTCCAAGGAAAGAAGAGCAAATGCTGTTTTATTTTGGTTTGGTTAGTCTTAACTGAAGGATTTTCTGTAATTGGAGATTTACTGGTGAATTTGCATTGTTCAAAGAAGCAAATCAGTGCTTTACTGTCCGATTCTGGAATGCTGTTCCATGCTGCAGTTTGGTTTGTTTCAGCAAGAAAGCATCTTTTTTTTTATTGTATCATTTTACTCCTTATGCACAGCAGTAGTATCTGCACCCTGTTTACAGCAGCACTTCAACAAATTAATTCTTCAAATGATAGAAAAGGAATCCCTGAGTGAGATGTATTCATATCTGTTGTACGAGAAATGAACTGCAAGTGTAAAAAAAAACCTCCGCATTTTGGTTTCCATACGATTGGAGCCATTTGGAGCCACATCCTTGTTGTCAGTTGAAATCAATGGAAAATTTGCCATTGACTTCTGTGGGAGCAGGATTAGGCACTAGTCTTCCAATTCTCCACTCCTTTGCATCATGTGTATTCATGTATATCTGTGCAAAGTGAGTGACAAGCGCATGTAAAACTATTCTGGTTTGTCAGGGTTTGATGCCCACTTAGCACAGGTGTTAACAAATTCACAGTGTGCAAGGACATGAACAGGGCTCTCGATGGTCAAAACTAATTCACTGGGCCTGTTTCTCCGCCCACCTACGATGGTTTTATACCATGTAACACCATTCATTTCAATGGCATAAAACTGATGTCACATAGTGAAAAATCAGGCCCAGAATCTTATTTACTTTGGGTATATAATATCTTCCTTGCATTGGTGTAAAGAAGAAATAACTCCCTGGAAATAAATGGATTTACACTGGTATAAAACCAGTATAAGTGAGAACTGAATGAGGCCCCTTGGAAAGATGTTAGAAATACTGCCTTTTTGAATTGACCAACATTTCTGTTCATTTCCAACTCAGACTCGGTATAGATATGTTCCTGATGGTTTCTTTATAGTCCCATGTTTTCCACAACTAAACAAACTGACCTTTTTATATAACTAACAAACGCCTTGATCCAATGACCAATATCATTATTGATGATCCTTTTCATTTGTATTTAGCATCTCCGGAGCTTTATAGCTAACAAGATCTTACGTTTACAAAAAGATCTTTAAGAAAAGCCATGGTCACAGCTCTTTGCATTGCTTGTCATGAAACTAAAAATGAGACTTAATAAAGAAGACTTAAAATAGAACTGTACCTTATAGATTAGGAATCTCTTTTTATTATTGGTATTATAGTATCACCTAGTGGCTCCTGCCAAGATCAGGGCCTTATCGTGCTGGACACTAGCATATGTGAAATTAGAGACCCTCATAGAATTTACAATATAAATAGACAGATAAATGATGGGGAAAGACCATTTCAGGTAGATTATGAAAATTCAAGGAGCAATTCAAAGCAACATATTTTTTCAATTACAACTGGGATGGTGTGTTTTCAAGGATGACAATATATTTATTTTGCTGCATTTCTTTTTTAGGAGTTAGGAGTGTTTTCTGGTTTGGGGTGTTTTATTGTTTTACCCAGCAAAATGACCTGGAATGCTATCTTAACAATTACTGGGGAGGCTGAAGACTTCTTTTTATCCTCAGCAATAGGTACTGCCTATGCAGCACCAGCGAGAGCTTCCCCGCTTTGCCCTGCCAATGTTCCCCAATCCTCCTGTAGATGGGTCATCTCTTGGGGTCAGAGCATTGCTCATTTCCCCGCTTTGCCCTGCCAATGTTCCCCAATCCTCCTGTAGATGGGTCATCTCTTGGGGTCAGAGCATTGCTCACTCTCCATGCCCATTCAGTTCTCAGCTTCTAGTGAGACTAGCAATAAGATGTCAGCTACTATTCACTGGGGCCCTGCCTACCTATGCTAAAAAAAAAAAAAAAGCATGCCAAATATCTGTTGGAGCCTTCCATGGCTGTACGTACCTTGGGCTAAATCCTCAGCTGGTGTAAATCAGTGTAGATCCTCTGAGATTAAAGGAGTTATCCTGATTTACACAAGATGAGGATCTGGCCCAGTGTATTTCCCAACAGCACTTATCCTGGGTGTGACATTAAAAATGGCCAGGGTTTAACTACTCAGTTTTCCTGGCTTGAATCTCACTTCAGACCCGCAGAGAAGATTTGTTCCTCTACTTTGGAGTTCACAAGGATTTCCTGTGTGCACAAGAATTTGATCCCTGACTGTCTTGGGGCAGTGGGGTGTGGAAGGTGATCCCAGTACTATGTTAGCATTTGAAGCATCCGTGCCGAAGCACCATGAAAACAGAATCTTCCAAAACTTCAGGCATGTGAGGCTAACTTAAATTCCACCATGAGAATTAATAGTATTAGGCCATTGCCAGACAAAGAGGTTACATCCGATGGTGCTGCTACCTTTCTGGCTACAAGTGTGCACCCCAAAGCTCCAGGTGTCACACCAAACAAGATCCTTCCTTCCTGAAACCTGACCCATTTTCTCCAGTCTCACTCATCGCACTACAGCTCTGCTTTTCAGAACCGTTACAAAATGTCTTTTATGCAGTCACCACTGCAGGGTTGTTCTATGTGTTTTTTTAAATGAAGTGCTACTGGTCTAGATTAAGTTTATTTAGTTCCTGAAACTGACTGTTGTGTGCTGTATTACACCTAATTGGATAGGAAAGTCCTATTTTTATATTATATTTAGAAGCCCTGCTGTTATGGCTATAGTAACAAATAAAATGGTCTCACTCAATAAGAAAAGTGTGAATCCTCTTATCCAACAAAAAATAAATGTTCAGTTATTTTCAAAATTATGCCCTGATTTTCTCATGCCATGAGAACCCAGAGCTCGGAGTCTGAGTACTTGAAAACTAATGGGATTTGGAATGGTCTTTTACTCTTCTTATAAAGTCCAAAGAACTGTGGCCTTTATCCTCAAAAGGGAGAGGGTGACTTTAAAACAGGCTAAGGCCCCAGTTCTGCATAAGGATCATTTAGCATGGGCCACCTGCACCCAAACCAAAAATGGGAGTTTTTTCATCTGATTGTTGGAAATATTTCTCTCTTCTTTACTTATGCTAATACTCCACCTAGCGACACAGCTTCTGAAATGTAATTAAACTCTGTATTTTCTACCCTCTTACATTCAGACCTGTGTTTGTTCCTCACCATACTAATTGATGCAGTAGGCCTGTTGCCACTATTCCAGCAACATTTTCAGGAGCAGACACACTTTTAACAGTCTTGCATGCAAAAATGAACTTGTGTGAATGTTTCTGGAAAGCAAACAAAGTGGCAGGTGAATATTGAAGCAAATTCACAATTTTGATTTAAACAAATATCTGCTGATACTTTTTGCAGTATTTGCCCAATTAGAAATGCAATATTTTTAATACACACGCTCACATCTGATCATTATACCTGACCTTCAGAACTCTCCCTTTATACCTCCTCACAGCTGCCATTTGACACTGAAGCATACTCTGCAATAAAATATTTATTTTGTTGTTAATTAATCTTTAAGACACTTTAATATTTATAGGGACTGACTTTTCTTTTTTAATTCTGTGTACCACAGTGATTAAAATAACTTCGGTGGAATAATGGAGTTTTCCCTTTTATTGCAATGGGTGCTCTTAAAAACTCAACATCTGTCACTGCAGCAATTGTGGTACCATCTTGTCTAAGAAAATGAAGATCCTATCTTTACTGCTGGCAAACTAGAGCAGTAAATGTCAAGTTTTTATAGTACCCTCTGGGGGCCAGATTATACCTCAATGCTCCTGGGGAGAGCAATGCAAGATAGGGCAGAGTACAAGTACTCTTATTGCTCTCACTTCACAATGACTGTGCACAAAGTCCCTTCTAGCGCCCATTGAGGCATAACACACAGTACAGGGGACAGACAGAAAGTAGGGGCATGACCCTGACCCTTCTTCCATGTGGGCAAGTGCTGTACAGTGGGAGCATATTGCACCACTAAAGGGATGTGGGTATCCTTCTTTGGTTCACCCTGGAGATCCAGGAAGGGTTGTGTAAAATGAACTTTCCGGCTTCAGTTACTTAAGAAAACATTGCTTTACTTCTATGCAGTGTTGAAGCTACTCTGCATACTATGGTAGGCAAGACTGGAGCATTCTGGGAAGTCAGATGTGTAAAATAACTAACTAAATATAGAGAAACTGAAATCTAGGTCACAGAGCTAACAAATGGCCTGCTGCTATAAACTGCACCCCTACAGATATTCTCAGTGATTGCAGTACATTATTTGTTGTTTATATAAGCTGCACATTGATCAAAATTATTGGTTTGCATTACCATCTTGTTGGCAAACGATGGGAGCACACTGTTTGAACTGAATAAAATATTGCCAGTCATCCTTACATCTGGAGTGAAGAAACAGAGTAAGAAATGTATTCTCATATTTTTTGTGTGTTTAAATAAACTGTCAGTTGAAAAGGTGGGTTTATTCATACCATTTAGTTCGAAATACCTGATGTAGGCAGAGATGAATTCTGATACTTAACTAGATGAAACTTAAGTATTATAGAATAATTTAATAGTATAACTATTAATATATAATAAGCAGCAGGGATCTTAAACTGACCATATTAAGTGAAATCCTGCTTATCTTATTCATGCAAGTAGTTCCACTGAAGTCTATAAATAAGATTTTTCTCTGTGACTCCATTGACTTTATGAGCATGTGAAGCAGAATTGAACTCACAGATTCAGAGAATGTGTTGTCTATTTAATCACTGTTGTACTGCAATTAAAATAATTGAATATTAATATAATACTATGTTAATTTTATTTTCTTCCACTAAACACAAATCTCCAACGTGGTTAGTTCTTCATGAAAATTGTTAGCTCCTTAAAATGCTTCTTTGACTTTTCTTTAGTGAGGAGTGTTATCTGGTTTTATTGCTGCTATGATTGTTATTCTTTAACGAAGCTCATGCTCGTGATATAAGCATTAACTCACAGCAAGCCACAGGGGGACTTTCTTGTAAGCTTCGTGTAGTCACTAGTATAACTGATGTAGTAAGAATTGGTACACAGAACACAAATGTTGAAGATCTGTAGAAGACAATAGCTGCTTGTTTGACTAACCTTGATTTATTTTAGGGGCAGTGTGGCCCGGTAGATAGGGCATCAGAGGATCCGAATTATATTCCCATCTCTGCCACTCATTTGCAGCAAGACCTTGGGCAAATGACTTAACTTCTCCGTGCCTCTGCTCCCATCTATAAAATTGGGATAGTAGTGCTTACTCATCTTTATAATGCACTTTGAGATTTATGGACAAAAGTATCTGAGATCCTCTAGGTGGGCTAAATATTTTTATTTAGATATGCAGTTTAGCAAATGTACTAATATTTTTCAGGTTTCAGAGTAACAGCCGTGTTAGTCTGTATTCGCAAAAAGAAAAGGAGTACTTGTGGCACCTTAGAGACTAACCAATTTATTAGAGCATAAGCTTTCGTGAGCTACAGCTCACTTCCTCAGATGCATATCGTGGAAACTGCAGCAGGCTTTATATATACACAGAGAATATGAAACAATACCTCCTCCCACCCCACTGTCCTGCTGGTAATAGCTTATCTAAAGTGATCATCAGGTGGGCCATTTCCAGCACAAATCCAGGTTTTCTCACCCTCCACCCCCCCACACACAAATTCACTCTCCTGCTGGTGATAGCCCATCCAAAGTGACAACTCTTTACACAATGTGCATGACAATCAAGTTGGGCTATTTCCTGCACAAATCCAGGTTTTCTCACATCCCCCCCAAACCCATACACACACACACTCACTCTCCTGCTGGTAATAGCTCATCCAAACTGACCACTCTTCAAGTTTAAATCCAAGTTAAACCAGAACATCTGGGGGAGGGGGTAGGAAAAAACAAGAGGAAACAGGCTACCTTGCATAATGACTTAGCCACTCCCAGTCTCTATTTAAGCCTAAATTAATAGTATCCAATTTGCAAATGAATTCCAATTCAGCAGTTTCTCGCTGGAGTCTGGATTTGAAGTTTTTTTGTTTTAAGATAGCGACCTTCATGTCTGTGATTGCGTGACCAGAGAGATTGAAGTGTTCTCCGACTGGTTTATGAATGTTATAATTCTTGACATCTGATTTGTGTCCATTTATTCTTTTACGAAGAGACTGTCCAGTTTGACCAATGTATATGGCAGAGGGGCATTGCTGGCACATGATGGCATATATCACATTGGTGGATGTGCAGGTGAACGAGCCTCTGATAGTGTGGCTGATGTTATTAGGCCCTGTGATGGTGTCCCCTGAATAGATATGTGGGCACAATTGGCAACGGGCTTTGTTGCAAGGATAAGTTCCTGGGTTAGTGGTTCTGTTGTGTGGTATGTGGTTGTTGGTGAGTATTTGCTTCTACATAGAGTGCTTCCGCCGACGTGCACGGGCTGAAATTGTGGAAAAGCAGCATCACTTGCCCCATAACCTCAGCCGTGCGGAACGCAATGCCATCCACAGCCTCAGAAACAACTCTGACATCATAATCAAAAAGGCTGATAAAGGAGGTGCTGTTGTCATCATGAATAGGTCGGAATATGAACAAGAGGCTGCTCGGCAGCTCTCCAACACGAGTTTCTACAAGCCATTACCCTCTGATCCCACTGAGAGTTACCAAAAGCAACTACAGCATTTGCTCAAGAAACTTCCTGAAAAAGCACAAGATCAAATCCGCACAGACACACCCCTGGAACCCCGACCTGGGATATTCTATCTACTACCCAAGATCCATAAACCTGGAAATCCTGGGCGCCCCATCATCTCAGGCATTGGCACCCTGACAGCAGGATTGTCTGGCTATGTAGACTCCCTCCTCAGGCCCTACGCTACCAGCACTCCCAGCTACCTTCGAGACACCACTGACTTCCTGAGGAAACTTCAATCCATCGGTGATCTTCCTGATAACACCATCCTAGCCACTATGGATGTAGAAGCCCTCTACACCAACATTCCACACAAAGATGGACTACAAGCCGTCAAGAACACTATCCCCGATAATGTCACGGCTAACCTGGTAGCTGAACTTTGTGACTTTGTCCTTACCCATAACTACTTCACATTTGGGGACAATGTATACCTTCAGATCAGCAGCACTGCTATGGGTACCCGCATGGCCCCACAGTATGCCAACATTTTTATGGCTGATTTAGAACAACGCTTCCTCAGCTCTCGTCCCCTAAAGCCCCTACTCTACTTGCGCTATATTGATGACATCTTCATCATCTGGACCCATGGAAAAGAAGCCCTTGAGGAATTCCACCATGATTTCAACAATTTCCATCCCACCACCAACCTCAGCCTGGTCCAGTCCACACAAGAGATCCACTTCCTGGACACTACAGTGCTAATAAACAATGGTCACATAAACACCACCCTATACCGGAAACCTACTGACCGCTATTCCTACCTGCATGCCTCCAGCTTTCACCCTGACCACACCACACGATCCATCGTCTACAGCCAAGCTCTGCGATACAACCGCATTTGCTCCAACCCCTCAGACAGAGACAAACACCTACAAGATCTCTGTCAAGCTTTCTTACAACTACAATTCCCACCTGCAGAAGTAAAGAAACAGATTGATAGAGCCAGAAGAGTTCCCAGAAGTTACCTACTACAGGACAGGCCTAACAAAGAAAATAACAGAACGCCACTAGCCGTCACCTTCAGCCCCCAACTAAAACCCCTCCAACGCATTATTAAGGATCTACAACCTATCCTAAAGGATGACCCAACACTCTCACAAATCTTGGGAGACAGGCCAGTCCTTGCCTACAGACAGCCCCGCAACCTGAAGCAAATACTCACCAACAGCCACATACCACACAACAGAACCACTAACCCAGGAACTTATCCTTGCAACAAAGCCCGTTGCCAATTGTGCCCACATATCTATTCAGGGGACACCATCACAGGGCCTAATAACATCAGCCACACTATCAGAGGCTCGTTCACCTGCACATCCACCAATGTGATATATGCCATCATGTGCCAGCAATGCCCCTCTGCCATATACATTGGTCAAACTGGACAGTCTCTACGTAAAAGAATAAATGGACACAAATCAGATGTCAAGAATTATAACATTCATAAACCAGTCGGAGAACACTTCAATCTCTCTGGTCACGCAATCACAGACATGAAGGTCGCTATCTTAAAACAAAAAAACTTCAAATCCAGACTCCAGCGAGAAACTGCTGAATTGGAATTCATTTGCAAATTGGATACTATTAATTTAGGCTTAAATAGAGACTGGGAGTGGCTAAGTCATTATGCAAGGTAGCCTGTTTCCTCTTGTTTTTTCCTACCCCCTCCCCCAGATGTTCTGGTTTAACTTGGATTTAAACTTGAAGAGTGGTCAGTTTGGATGAGCTATTACCAGCAGGAGAGTGAGTGTGTGTGTGTATGGGTTTGGGGGGGATGTGAGAAAACCTGGATTTGTGCAGGAAATAGCCCAACTTGATTGTCATGCACATTGTGTAAAGAGTTGTCACTTTGGATGGGCTATCACCAGCAGGAGAGTGAATTTGTGTGGGGGGGTGGAGGGTGAGAAAACCTGGATTTGTGCTGGAAATGGCCCACCTGATGATCACTTTAGATAAGCTATTACCAGCAGGACAGTGGGGTGGGAGGAGGTATTGTTTCATATTCTCTGTGTATATATAAAGCCTGCTGCAGTTTCCACGATATGCATCTGAGGAAGTGAGCTGTAGCTCACGAAAGCTTATGCTCTAATAAATTGGTTAGTCTCTAAGGTGCCACAAGTACTCCTTTTCTTTTTAATATTTTTCAAACGGTGGTACCATGTTTGTTAGACACGGTCGTCCAGAGCCTCCTCCTTCCTTACATTTACTAGTCAGTGGCTACTACATGCAGAGGGGGTTGACCGCTCTGGAGCACACTCCTGAGACAACCATTCACAGCGTTATTATTCCCATATCTGCCAGACCAAATGGGAAGATATTCTGGCCACCTCTGAGCCATGCTTAACCAGGTATTATTCTTTACATATACTCAGTGACAAAAAGAAACCCTACATGACTGCAGAGTCGAGGTTTGGTGGTGGTACGTCAATCCCCTTTAGAATGCTGAGTTCAGCCAAACTCAGATCTCTGAAAACCAGGAAATGCACAGTTAAGGTTCCCTGGGCAACCTTAACTTCGCCCTCTTTCAGCAGTACCCCAATATGCCCCATTAATACACATATCTTTACTCTGCCAACCCCTCAGTTGCTGAAATGTACAAGCTCTCCGCCTCCTTTTACCATCTGTTCACTCTCACCCATGGGATTCCACCTGACACTATTAAAGGGGAAAAAGAAAAAAGGTTGCCGACGCCACCTTCCCTCTGTTCCCCTGGAGCTGGCAGTAGCCAATGAGCATTATTTGCATACGATCCAGGTGCAGTGAGTGTGTTAGGTGTTCCATGTTCCTCCACTAATTGGGGGATGCAGTGGTTAGGATTGCTTGGTCAAGGTGTGTTTGTGATCATGAGGATGTGTGGATTACTTTGAGGTCTGTGACAGCTGTGATTATGATATGAGGAGATCTATCTTTTGCACACACTAGCATCTGTGAGCAAAGGGAAGAGCTGCATGTGTACTGTCCAGTTCCGGTATGCATCATTTCAATGCAGAGTTGTGAATGCTGTACAATTAGCAGGGCCCAGGGGGGTTATTACAAAGGATATTGTCAGTTGCGAGCTGGGTGATGAGAATCATCTAAGCATTATCTGCATGCACTCCAGGTAAAGTGTGTCTGCCTGGAGTCTGGTCTAGCTGCACTGAATGGTGGAGGCAGCAGGTAGCTGTGCTTGGTAGGGGTCTGTTTGTGAGCTCTGTGGATTACGCTGAGGTGTGTGACAGAGCTGTGACTGCAATATGAGGAGATCTTTTCTCCTCCACCATCTTGTGTGTGAGGAAAGGGAAGAGGCACATGTGTACTTTCAGGATAAATCGTTTCTATGTAGAATTGCATAGGTGAGTAGCAGGAAGAGGACGTTTTTTACAAAAGACGTGAGCAGTGAGGTGGGGTATGAGAGGATTCTAATGCTTTAATGGTGCTTAAGTGAATATGGAGGTTGAGATGTTATCCTGTGTGGAAGTGGAAATGAGTTGTAAAAGGCTGTGAAGGGGTTCTTAAATTGTACACGTGTGGTATTCTTTGTGGGAAGTTAGTAAGCATGTGGTGTATTTCAGGATCTGGAACCTCATAAGGACATAAGAATGGACGCACTGAGTCAGACCAACAGTCCATCTAGCTCAGTATCCTCATAAGCCATGAACCTTCTAATCTCCTGATTAATGTTAGTCTAACACATAATAGCTTTCATATTGTCGCTTTAGTGATTATTCAGAGACTCAATTAAATCAAAGAAAACTATCTCAGCTCCTGGACACACATCTCTGGTGTGGTCCAAATCTGCTCTTATACATTGTGTGAGGTGCACACCATGAATAAGGCCCAGTTCACATCCCCCTGTACTCCTTGTTCTCCCACAAACTTCTGCAACCTCATGATACCGAAATCACCCAGAACCCTTATGCTGGAAACCCTGACAGTGCACGTATTTCTTTCCCCTCAGCTGTCAAGGTAGCTGCACTGTTAGTTTCAAACTCCACACTGTGTGTCGTTGGAAACTTCACACCGTAAGTTAAACTGCATTGAACCCCTGTATGGATGCTGTTATTCAGAACTAAAGTAGCCTTACTTCAATTTAGTTTAATTCACTTCCAAAGTGTGCAGGGTTTGTGCATGGGTGGGGTGCATTGGCAGAGCTGGGGGCACAGGAAGGTTGGGTACACTGGCAGGGCTATGGGGTACTGGGTGGTTGGGTGCACTGGCAGAGCTGGGGGGGGTGCCATTCCTCCCTCACCTGAGCCCCAACTTCTCTTCCCTCCCCTACCATCCATCCCCATTTTCCCCACACCCCTTTCCCTCTTCCCCCATTCCTCCACCCCAATGCCCTTTGCCTCCCAGCAAGCATTCATATATCTAATTTTCCCCCCCGAAGACTTTGATTACATCTCTCATTTTAACAGTACAAGGCAGCAAAAAGAAACTGGTTTTGGGGTGGGTGGTAACTCAGGAATCCCTCTGTCAAAAGACTCCAAATTTGGTTCACTAATGCTACCCCACATCCCCATAAGGCACACCAAATTTTAAAGCAATCTGAATTGAATAACTATTTGGTTTTCAGACCACTTACAAAGTTCTAAACTATACCGTCAAAAGGCCTGGGGGGGAGGGGCTTGAGGGCACAGCTGTTTCAGTAAAGGATGTGGATTTTTTCTGACATAGCTTTGCCAGCAAAACTTTGTAGAGTAGACCTGGCCTGCATGAGAAAGTTGCCCTGGTTTAACTACAGGTGTGATTTGAAACTAATTTAGAGCTGGTCAACAGAGTTAGGTTGGCCAACTACATTACTTAGGGCAGTGAAAAATGTCATGCCCTGTACGATGTAATTAAGTTGACCTAAGCCCCTGTGTGGACACTGCTAGGTCAACAGAAGAATTCTTCCCTGAGCTACCTCAGAGAGATGGATTTACCACAGCAATAGAGGAACCTCTTCCATTTCTGTATCAAGTGTCTACGCTACAGCAGTGCAGCACGGTGCAGAGCCAGTGGTGTGGCACTGTAGCATTTCTAATGTAGACATAGCCTTAGTTAAACCAGTACAAAAGGCTGAGTGGACGCTCTGGTTTCCTGCTTAAACCAGGCTTATTTCAATTTAGATTTACATTGTTTAGGGCTCATCTACGTTGGGGAATTATTCCGGAATAAGGTATGGTGTGGTTTAAAGTTCATTAGCTATTCCAGTCAATTCCCCATGTAGACAAGCCTTTAAGAGTAGGTTTATGTTCAATCAGAATAAGCCATTCTGAAACTAATATAAGACTGTCTGCACAGGGGTTTATATCAGTTTAACTAAATTGGTTTAGATACTAATTTAACTTAAACCAGTGCAATTTTTCATGTAGACAATGGACCTGAGGGGGTTTGGCACCCAGAGTCAACTCAGTGTGAACTCCCTTTGAAAATCACAGCACACTGTCATTCTGTGGATATTTCCAAACAGAAGAGAGAAGTACTTTAATGTGTACTCAACAACATTCATCTCAACATTTATTAAGTCTAATTATGGAGATGAGATGTAGACTGCTTTCCAGGTATATACACAGCAGAGTATGTGAAAACGTCACTTTTAGTTGAACGTTTCAATAAGAGGTGAGTAAGCATGCCTGCTTAAAGTCTGCAGCAGTGTCTTATTCATTTGACCCAGTTTTGCAAATTTTCTTTACTTGAGTGTGACAGGGATCAGGTTAAGAGCTGGATAGTTCCAGCACTCAGTCAGCTGCTCCTATCTGACAGCTGATGCTTCTTGTGAGATTAAGGGCTACATTCAATAAAGTGCTTTAATAATATAATAAAAAGTTCTGCCTAGTTCTGGGCAGATTAGGCACCAGCTCTTGGCAAACAGTCTGGTCACATATTCTGCATGTCAGTATAATCAGTGACCTGCCTAAAGTTCTTATCTTTATCTCTTTAAGACTTTTATCTTCATATTCATTTAGGGTTTGATCAGAGAAAAAGTTATCATCTTCTTGGGTAGTTCTACTCCTTTCCCCCACCCTGTGTCTGTCTTGTCTATTCAGATTGCTTCTGGGTAAGATCTCTGGTGACAAATTTCAGCATGAGAATTGTTAAAACCTAGTTATGAAAGTACTTAAATAGGCGTCTCTAAAGAAAGTGCTGGTCGAAAAACTATAATGCTACAAGTGAACCGCTACTTCTGACCTTTAAATACTATCCTCTCATACGGGGTGGCACTAGCCTCTTCCCAGTGGGAGAATGAGATGGGCTAGACAAAAAATTGGAGGGGCTGTGCTATACTTATTTTTTTTTAATAAATGTGTTTTTTTGATGTTATCCTCAAAAGGAGAATAAAAATATATACAGACAGATCAGTTTTAAACTTCATCTATGGCGGCTCAATGGTGCAACATTTATTCACAGAAAATTAATAGAAAAAAACTAAGCCAATACATACATAAACTAATAATACTAACAACAATAAACAAATGCAAACTTCTGGGGAAAAATACTGGTTAAATAATACTAATAGCTCATTACTTTAAATCGGAGAAGGTACTGTATTATAGTTTAAAATTAGCACACGCAAAGAAAAGGAAAAAACCACACCCACACACTACTGTTTAAAGCAAAATAAACAACAACCAACGGAAACTAAGTATACATTTTTCCCTAGCCCATCAAGCCCCTATTTCCATTCCAGTCAAATCCTAACCCAATTAAATACATATAATCTGAACATTCAAAACATTTTTAAGGTGCTGAGTATTCTGTCACTGATCCAGGAAAGAAACTAAAACTGGGCTTAACTTTAAGAACAAGTAGTCCCATTGACTATACATGCACTTAAAGATATGCTTAAAGCTTAAAAATAAGCACATACTTAAGTGTTTTAATGGATCAGGGTCAGAGAGCTCAGCATCTTGGAGGACTGAGTCTTATAACACGAGTCCTATGTCATTAAACTGTAAACTAATAAAACTGGCACAAATTGGGCCAGGTAATAGCCACTCTGATTTTTTTAAAAGTAAAAATAAACCAAATAAAGAGTTATTTGAAAAAGATAGTCAATGTTGAGCTGACCCAAATAGAAAGGTGTTGTGCTAACTCCTGGAGACAGCCCCTGAGGGACTCAAGTGGAGGTTCAGGGAATGAGTTCCACAAGTGAGGGCTTCTCAGTTCTGGGAGCTACCCGTGATCTGGTCCATTTGGAATCTCAGTGCCCATACTGGACAGACCAATAGTCACTCAAGTACCTGAGGCATTGATAATTAATCAATTTACATCTATCTAAGGGGCAGGATTTGGCAAATAACTATCAGTGTATAAAGGCCTATTATTAAGGGTAAAAGTGTGACCATGGATGTATTCTTGTTGGACCCATTTAACTCAAAGGGAGGAGCACATCAGGATCCAAGGGCAGAAACTGATACTAAGACACTGTTTTAAATACTAATTACTCCTATGTACCAGTCAACATAGTGGTCAAATGACATGAAAACATTTAGGGACTGAGTCTCACTTACATTAAGGGCCTTTTTATACTGCTCTGACTGTAAAGTGGGTCCGTACAGTGGGCATGAACATCATTTACTCCCAAGTCAAGGCCTCTTTATGCTGTTTGTGTAAAAATGACTTAGTGTAAATGAGAATCAGGCTCTTTGTTTTTTAAAAAAAAAAAAAAACTTGCTTTTTACATGAGTACATAAAGGACTTAATTTATCTTTTTACATTTACAAAACTCCAAAAACAGATGGTCTTTTTTTCTTTTGAGAAACTGTACCAAAAATATCATTTTGACTAAGATTCTTTAATCCAAAAATGCAGCCTGGATCAAATATATATGCCTAAAAGATAAGATCTTAATGGCTGTTATATATAAAATAGAACAGTTACAGAGCCTTTAACTATAGCAGCACTGCTATGCAATGGAGCTGAAATAATACGTATTTCCATAAACTCACTCTTTCAAAATATGAGAAGTGAGATACATAAAAATAGCTATTACACTAGTTCTAATTATGAATTAAATTGTTACAGATGTTCAAACTCTTGCACCCTATCAGGTTAACAACCTGAGTATTTAAAGTTCTTAAATATTTACATAAGACACGCTTTTAAAAATGTGTAAACATGTGTTTACATAATACAGTGTAATGGTTCAGCATATAACATACTATTCTATCAATTCTTTATGTGGATTTCCCAAGTATTTTTACCAAGGGTCTGCTGAAGTTAATAGGAGGTTTTATATTGAAATCAATTGGCATTGGATCAACCTCTTAATGTATATATGTGGTTGAATGAACTATGGCTAATGGTCAATTAGGCATGGTTTTCATCTGAAAATCTACTTGAGTTAAATAGCAGTTTTCCCCCAATAATCCTGGTCAGCTTTATTGCAATAGCCAGTTATGCTGCCATGATGAAAGAAGGCTAATGTCTCTCCCATTTAAGTTATTTAATAATACCCTTTAAATAAAAGGAACATTTGGCTATTCCTCATAAATAGTCACCAGTTTAGAACAATGCATGGAACTAAAATAATTTGGGGAAACTAACTTTGGTGCTTCTGGCTGGATTGTGTCATATGAAGGAGAAGACAAAGGTACACTCTGCTAAATATACTACATTAATTTCACCAAAGCCCACTTGTGACTCCAATATCTGAAGCCACTGAAGTGGATAAGGAGAAACATCCTCTCCCCGTAGGCACAAGTCCACCTGGTTCTAGCAGAGCAATTCTTTTCCCAGCATTGGAGACATAGCACCCCATCCGCAATGATGAACAGGAGCAAGTACTTGCCACCCCTGAACCTGCTGAACAAAGTAGAAGCTGGTTGTTCCCGGCAACACCTGGCTTTCAGGGAGAGAACTGGCAGAAGTCATGGGGGGAGGGATTTAAAACTTCGGGACAAAGTATTAAGTAGAAGGAGGGGAAAACAGCTAATGGTACAAGAAGGGACTTGAGAGAACTAGGGAAGCAACAGGGTGGGGTTCCCACCTGAGTGGCACAGGGCTGAGAGGCTTTAGGGTGGGTTTGCCCCCTCCCTTGTTTTTAGCTGGTTCCAGTGTGTCCATGCCTTTGGAGTCTCTGTTTCAGGAACTGCTCCAAGGCTCCTCCAAAGCCCACCCCCCCCACCACCTCACTCCACTCCTGGAAGGCATCCTCTGCACCCAGCGCACATCTCCCCAGTCTCCCTTTACCTTGTTGGCAGGACGCTACCTGCAGGCCCAGCAGCACCACCCCAAGCCAGAAGGGCCATGCTTGCAGCGTCATGAGTTGCATTGCCCAGAGGGTGGCTGTCCTCAGATGGGCGGTGTGGGAGCTGAAGGCTTCCTCCCTTCAATCCTCCCCAACTGCCCCGCAGCCTTCTGCCATACTGTTCAGTGTCAGCAAGCAATTTGGCGCCACTTTAACCCTGTGCTGGTGCCTTGTGGGGCCGCATCTGCTGGTGCCCCCACAAGGAAAAGGCACTGGTGAGCTGCCAGCACCACTCCTACTTCAGGCCCTAGGATGGCCTTACGCGCCCCCCAGGGCGGGTCCCAGGAAGCAGAGGAGCCACAGCTAGAGCTCGTGCTAAGCAGCGCTGGTAGGGGAGCGCAGGGAAGGAGCTGTGGCAGGGGCTCTGGGGCACATTCTCCTACCCTCCAGGCACCCAGCTCTGAACTTTGCACTAGAACGGGTGGCTACTGGGGGGCTCAGGCAAATTTTGGGGTAGCTATAGCCCCCGCAAGGCCCCCCAGCACTTCCCCATATCTTATCCTTAAATGTGGTTATTGTGGGAAATTATTTTACAGGTAAATCAGAGCCCTGTACCACAATCAAAGGCATATTAATGAAGCCACATCAGTTCCAGTTTAATGGTATGTTCTAGTGAGTTCACTGTAACTACCTGTTCATTATATTATGAACAATTTACAATGTTTTTAAACCTGTGGCTACGGTACTTGGAGCTCAGGTTTCTTGAAGCAATAGTAACCATGGATTCTATCTTATAGCTGTTGTCTCAGCTTTTTCTGGAAAGTAGTTGTATTTCTTAGGCTACATCTACACTACAAACTTATGTCATTCAAGTTACAGTGGCACACAGCTGCCGCCGTTAGTACAGCACCTCTGTACATGCATACTTGTCTCCTTGTGTCAGCAGTGTGTGCACTCACCAGGAGTGCTTGTATCAATGCAGAAGTGTGGTTCACCATGGGTAGGTATCCCACTGTGCAACTCACCACCATTCATTGCACTATCTTTTGGGAAGTTTTGGCAATGCATGATGGGGCCAAAATGAATCATGCAGGGGTGACTGGAAGCATGGGGTCAACTTCTCTGTTTGCAACTGTCTCCATCCCATAGTGTTATCTGCGTCGCATAACTTTCATGCTTTTTTTCAAAATCCCACAAACCCACGCAGCCCTCCTCACTGTCCGCCATCTCTGACAGAAGCATGGAGCCTGCACAGCCCTGCACTGCTGTCATGAGCGTTACAAACACAGAGCTCACAATCCTGGAGTATTTGCAGAGCCATAAGAAGAACCAGATGACTCGGGAGTGTGATGATTTATTGGAGGACAGATTGCTGGGGGACACAGCAAGAACTAATTCAAGGTTTTTGGTGGCATTCAGGGAGTAGCTGCAGATGGTGGAGCGCCACTTCTGGGCCTGAGAAACAAGCACTGACTGGTGGGATGGCATCATAATGCGGCCATGACATAAGTGGCTACAGAACTTCTGGATGTGCAAGACCACATTCCTGCATCTGTGCACCTCGCCCCACCCTGCAGTGCAGAGCCTCCAGAATGAGCTCTGCACTGACCATGGAGAAGCGAGTTGCAATCATGCTGTGGAAACTTGTGTCAAGGTTCCTTCCCCACTCTGAACTTTAGGGTACAGATGTGAGGACCTGCATGAAAGACCCCCTACGCTTATTCTTACCAGCTTACGTTAAAAACTTCCCCAAGGTACAAACTTTGCCTTGGCCTTGAACCGTATGCTGCCACCACCAAGTGTGTTAACAAAGAACAGGGAAAGAGCCCACTTGGAGACTTCTTCCCCCAAAATATCCCCCCACGCCCTACACCCCCTTTCCTGGGAAAGGCTTGATAAAAATCCTTACCAATTTGTACAGGTGAACACGGAGCCAAACCCTTTGATCTTAAGAACAATGAAAAATCAATCAGGTTCTTAAAAGAAGAATTTTAATTAAAGAAAAGGTAAAAGAATCACCTCTGTAAAATCAGGATGGTAAATACCTTACAGGGAAATCAGATTCAAAATATAATGTTTTGCCTAGAGGGATTCTCTAAGTTACAAAAAGACACAAAAACAGGAATATACATTCCATCCAACACAGTTTATTTTGCCAGCAATTAAACAAAAGGAAATCTAACGCATTTCTAGCTAGAATACTTACTAACTAACAGTTGTAAGGTTGCATTCCTGATCTGTTCCTGGCAAAAGCATCACACAGACAGACGAACCCTTTTTTCCCCCCCTCCAGATTTGAAAGTATCTTGTCTTCTCATTGGTCATTTTGGTCAGGTGCCAGTGAGGTTATCTTAGCTTCTTAACACTTTACAGGTGAAAGGGTTTTGCTTCTGGCTAGGAGGGATTTTATAGCACTGTATACAGAAAGGTGGTTACCCTTCCCTTTATATTTATGACAACTTGCAATGCCAGATTGCTACCAGTTAGTTGGGAATCATTCTGGAGTCAGGAAATCCTCTGCAGGGACTATTGCCATGCAAATGTGCAGGGCATTTAATCGCCTCCAGCTATATAGTACTGAGACTCTTGACAACCTACAGGACATAGTGAATGCATTTGCTGCAGTGGGGTTCCCGAATTTCAGTGGAGTGATAGATGGCACGCATATCCCTATTTTGGCACCAGATCACTTTGCTACTGCGTGTATCAGCAGAAAGAGCTATGTTTCTATGGTTATGTAAGTGGTGGAGCACTGGGGATGCTTCACTGACATCAGTGTGGGTTGGTTGGGGAAGGTACATGATGTTTGCATCTTTAAGAATGCGGGACTGTTCAGAAAGCTACAAGCAGGGATTTTTTTTCCTGACCAGTGGAAATGATGAAATGCCAATAGTGATCCAAGGAGACTTGGCCTATCCCTTGCTCCCCTGGCTCATGAAGCTGTACACAAGTCTCCACAACATCACCAAGAAACAATTCAGTTACCAGCTCACCAGGTGCAGAATGACAATTGAATGTGCTTTTGGTCATTTGAGGGGATGTTGGTGTTGTTTACTCACAAGATTGGACCTCAGTGAGAAAAATATCCCAATGGTTATAGCTGCTTGCTGCATCCTGCATAATATATGTGAAGCAAAGGGGAGAAAGTTTCCACTGAGGCAGAGATAGAGCAGCTGAATTTAAACAGCCTGATACAAAGGCTATTAGAAGAGCTTGACCCAGAGCCATACTGCTCAGGGAGGCTTTGAAAGACCATTTTAACAGTGAGCCAGAGTATTGTGTTGTGTGCTCTACCTGGCCCTGCTCTTTTGTGGCCTGGAAGGAATCCTGTGGTGATTGCTGTACGTGTAGAACTACAGCACTGTCAAGGCACCTCTTAATTTTGTTTGTGAATGATCCAGTGAGCTGTGTGGTGCTGTGGAACCCAAGAATCAGTTGCTTTCAGAACTGCTGAACACTTGGCAGCATGTGTAGTAAAGATGAGCTAAGTTCCAAATAATAGAATTTTATTCTGTAACAAAACCCATTCCAAAAAAACTACCTGTGCAATTTTAAAACAAATACATTAAAAACTTAATAAATTACAAGAACAGAACTTTTGAAGGGGGAAGAACATCCATGTCCATTTCAACTACACATATGCCAACCGTGGCTTATGAGGTCAGTGAATGTGAAGCTGTGGTTGTCTTTAATGTCCCCTAGGGTGGAGTGGCAGGGGTCGTACAGCGACCTCTGTTGCCATGTGGGATGTTGGAGGTGGAGTTATATGGGGGTCCTGATATAGAATTCTTCATGGGCTGCAGAGGGAGGGGAGCATGTGATTGTTGAACCTGCAGGTCCACCAGACTCTTCAGCATCTGTGTTTGCTGCCTGAGAAGCCTCATTATGTCCTTGTGCATCTGCTTGAACTCCTGGTCCTTTCTCCTTTCCAACGTTTCCTTCTCAAGGCCGTTTGCAATGTTGATCCTCCAGGCCCTATGCACATAGAATCATAGAATCATAGAATATCAGGGTTGGAAGGGACCCCAGAAGGTCATCTAGTCCAACCCCCTGCTCAAAGCAGGACCAATTCCCAGTTAAATCATCCCAGCCAGGGCTTTGTCAAGCCTGACCTTAAAAACCTCTAAGGAAGGAGATTCTACCACCTCCCTAGGTAACGCATTCCAGTGTTTCACCACCCTCTTAGTGAAAAAGTTTTTCCTAATATCCAATCTAAACCTCCCCCACTGCAACTTGAGACCATTACTCCTCGTTCTGTCATCTGCTACCATTGAGAACAGTCTAGAGCCATCCTCTTTGGAACCCCCTTTCAGGTAGTTGAAAGCAGCTATCAAATCCCCCCTCATTCTTCTCTTCTGCAGGCTAAACAATCCCAGCTCCCTCAGCCTCTCCTCATAAGTCATGTGTTCCAGTCCCCTAATCATTTTTGTTGCCCTTCGCTGGACTCTCTCCAATTTATCCACATCCTTCTTGAAGTGTGGGGCCCAAAACTGGACACAGTACTCCAGATGAGGCCTCACCAATGTCGAATAGAGGGGAACGATCACGTCCCTCGATCTGCTCGCTATGCCCCTACTTATACATGGTCCAATGCAGCACTGGCTGGTAGGATCTCACTGAACATGTCCTCCCGAATCCTCTTCGTTCTCCTCTTTATCTGACTCAGGTGTTCCACGTGAAGGGGGAGACCCTGAAGATACAGATGGCAGCAGATACAGATAAAATACACAGAGATACCATTGTCAGCCTAGTCACTATGGCAAGCAAAACTTACAATGCTGAACTCACTCCTATTATTCCCCTAAAGTTTTTGGCACTGCCTTCTCACTTCTGCTTGGGATTGCTTGTGCACAGCATGAGTCACAGCAACAGCCATGACAGAGTATAGCCTGCTGCGGGTTGGGGAAATGAAAAAGGAGTTGCTCCGTTGCATGACTCTAGTAGCATAGGCAATGGCACTGAATACTGGCACCGTTTTCCACAGGTGATGGTGACTTTAGCTGATATCTCACTCCTGAGCGTGGTAACAAAGGCAGAAAGAACACAGCTGCTGCTGGCATCCCGAAGTCACCCAGCCTCATATGCTGCTCGCCTGTTTACTACAATGATGCCTGCTGAAATTATCTCTGAATGGCATGGGAATGCGTCCTCCTGCAGAGGATGAAATGAGGCAGCCCTCCCTAGAAACCTTTGGCAGAGGGTTGCAGAGCACGTCCAGGAAAGTTCCGTTGAGATGTCTCAAGAGGATTCAAGGGACATGCCAGTGCCCATGAACTATTCCACATGCCCTCCTCCCCCAGCCTAACTCTAGAGAGGAAGGAAAAGCAGATAACAATGTTGCCTTTGTTGTTTGCATCCTTGTCTCTTCTAGCACGAGAAAATTAATGAAAAATCAAAAGATGTGTCCTGCTATTTTGGGGGGGTGCCATCCCTGTAATTGGAAATGCATCTACACGCTTGCTTGTGGTTCCTTCCCCTGCTTCGAGCTTGCCTGTGCTTGACCGGCAGGACTGGCTGGACTGTGATGGTGTCAGAAAGAGGTCCTGGCTCACTGTGCAGCTGGCTTCCCAGTCAGCTATCCCCTGTACTCCTCCTCTTCCACGTCCACCACCTCCTCCTTCTCACTGTTTGCAGCAGGGAGCCCTGGTGCTGTTGGGGGGTGAGGGTTTCCGCCGAATATGACATGCACTTCTTTGTAAAAGAGGCAGGTTTGCAGCTTGGCCTGGGATCGATTGTTGGCCTCCCTGGCCTTCGGGAACGCCTGCTGCAGCTTCTTGGCTTTCATGGGGCACTGCTGCTGGTTCCTGTTGTATTTCTTCTGCATCCCCTGATCAATCTGCTTGTAGATGTCGACGTTTCTACAGCTGATTCAGAGCCGTACCTGAGCAGCCTCTTCTACTCACCAAGGCAGACAATCAGGAAAAAGGAATTTCAAAAATTTGCGGGGCTTTAAAGGGGAGGAGGGACTTCTCATCTCAGTGACCCTTGGGCAATGATGCTCACGATGATGACGAGAGTGGTCAGTGTGGGGCATTGTGGGACAGCTGCTGGAGGACAGTTAGGCTTGACATAAGTAATGCAGTGTCTACACTCACATTGCAATGACCTAAGTACATGGAGCATGGCTCTGTGCTGCTTGAGGAGGTGGTGTTACTGTGTTGGCGTAACGGGGCGCTTACGTTGGTGAGAGACCAATTTAAGTGTAGACACATGCACAACTCGGTCGACGTAAGCTGCCTTGCATTGACCTAACTTTGTAGTGTAGATGAGGTCTCATTGTTTCTTCCTGGCCATTCTGGGCAGATTTGAGTGTTTGGAAAACATTTTCCTTCTTTATATCATTCATTCTCTCCTGCTGGCATGTCAAAAAGGAGAGACAGAAACATTGTTTTAGGGAGATCAAAAGGGTTCATCTTTCATTAAACAAAGATGAAAATAGACAGTTGCCACGTTTCACAGTGAATCACATTTCCTCTCAAGACAAAGAGGCCATAACCATTATCAGGGATCCTCCATAAAACTGATGCCAGTTTGGGCAGCATGGCCTGCTTGTGGGTTCCATCAACCGCACTCTGAGGCTTGCTTCTTTAGAGGCTATATCACTGTGATAGGGTATACAAACCCCACACTGGGCCTTAAGGGGTTAAAAGGCAATACTGGGCCCAAGTAGCCATGCCCCCTACAGGGTCGCTGGTCATGCAGCAGGTTAAAAGGAGCTTAGAGGCCCAGGCAAGGGGTGGTGGACAGGCTCAGAGAGAGAAAAATCCTTCTTCAGGAAGCCAGGGTAAGGGCCCCAGGCAGTGCCTTCTCCAACCACACCAACGCCTTTGAAAACCGGCAGGTCTTTCATGGCCATGCTCATTTGGACTTTGTTTGTGAAGCTATTGACTGTTTGGACTATAGGGGCCACCCCCTACACACACTAAACTGAAGGAGCAGATAGGTAGGAAGTAGCCCAGGACAGCAGATTTAGGCTCTCCACGGGGAGGAACATGCCAATATTACTTCTCTGAGGCCCCTGGGCTGGGACTCAGTGGAGAGGAAGGGAAGAGGCCTGGGTCCTTCTACCACTCCCCACTTAAGGGCAAAGACCCAGACTCAGTGGGAAGGCCAAAACATTCCTAGCCTGGGATCTGGAACCAGGCACTGCTACTGCACCCCTCCCCCCTGCCCACCGACAGAGGGACAAGGGGTTGGGAGTAAGTTGCACTGACCACCCAGCCCTCTGAGCACACATTTGAGGTTCCACTTGGTGCAGTGACAGGACCATCTGTGAGATGTGTCCCTCTAAAACCCCCTAATCTGGGTACATCTGAGAGTGAGCCACCTCTGAGTCTCCCAGCTGTAGGAAGGTGAAAGCAATGCCACTCGTTGTATCATTATCCCTCCTGCTGTGGCCAGGACTACATAGAAGCAGGAGGAAAAATTTGATATAAGAAATAACATGGAGGAAACACTGAGGGATGTACACGGCCATCCTGATGAACCAGTTAAAGGAAATGGACAAAGGACTACAGGAAAACCCCAATCCATCTCTTGCAAATAGCTTCAAGGTTACAATGCATATGCCCAACTAATGGAAGCTTTTCAAGAGGATGCACTAAAAATTAACCTATCCTAGAAAAAACTCACCTATAAACCAAACACAAGTGGAAGCTGGGAGTCTCCACCTCTTTGTTCTCTCTACCAGAGTAGAACAGCTTGCTGAGGCACCATAGGAGCCCAACCAGTGGAAGCTTTTCAAGAGGATGCACTCAATTATATCTCGTAGGTATTCTGGCCATACCCCTACCCTAGCCAGTATTGTGTGCTTCTGGGACTGCATTTGAGGCACCCAGGTGGGATGAGGGTTGTGGGCACCTTGTGTCATGTGGTTTATCACTGAATGAGGGCTGGAAACATTATATACATTCCACAGTGTAATAGAAAAGTCTTTCATGACATTACTTAACCTCAGATAGCAAATTAACGTAGTGTCATTTAATTAATTGCAGTACTTGAAGGCTGAAATAATTGCTATGCCCTTGTATCTTCTTCTTCTTTTCAGAACATAGTCAATTACAGCTTTAAAAGATTTCTGCCTTAACTGAGAGCACACGTAGTTACTGCAAGGAAGGACTGACAGCAGTTTGTTAAACACCACTGGGTCTTCTTACAAGTAAGTCCTCTTATTTACTTTTCTTTCTCTCCCTCCATTCCTGACTTTTCTCTTCTCTTTTTTCTGGCACTGACTGCCACCATGATTGGAGCTGGGTGAAATTTTTCAGCCAAAACTTTGTTTCAGCAAAAAATGCAGATCTGACAGCAATACTAAATCATTTTGTGAATTCATGTTGATTTCACCGAATTGTTCATTTAGGGAAAAAACTTTGAAAACAAAAATTGAAATGATTTTTTCAGTGTGACATTTCCTTTAATTTTATTTTTAAAAATTCAAAAATATTGAAAAGTGCTTAAAATTGAAATGGAACTTTTCACTTTGGTTCAAATGAAGTGTTTGCCCAAAACAATTGTTTTTCAACTTTTCTATCCACCAAAAATTTCAAAAAAATTCTTTTTCGTCCAACTCAAAACAAATTTTCTTCGACTTCTCAAAATTGCTAGTGAATTGAAAAATCCATTATTTGCTGACCTGCCAAGAGAAAAGAGAGCAATTCACTGTGGCACTGAGACCAAAATAGCTCCACAGAATGATTGGTGATGAATGATTTAAAAGAATTCAAAATTTCCTGCCTCCCAAGTAGACTGAGGCTTGTCTACACTACAGTTGAGTCAGGCTACTGTGTTATAATATGATTGTCTCAAGATCCAGTTACAAAATGGTTCCAATTTGTAGTATCAATGCGACCTTAACCATGACCTTGGACATATCCATATGCAGTGATATATTAATTGTAACTATAGTGTAGGTAGGTCAATAGAGCATCCTTCACGGTGAACTTTTTTGGCCATGGGATCCTAAATTTTGTTCAGACTTGAGCCACAGTGACCCCAGAAAGAGGTACTTTCCTGGGTCAGAGTGCTGCAGACTAAACTGCCCCTCTGTTCACAAAAGAAGTCCCTAAAACTCACAAGTTTTGAAAACAGAAGAATCAATTCATTATAGAAAAGACAGTAACAATAATTCCTCACTAAGCCCCTAGGTAAGGGGCTCTTTGCTCTCTGGGATTCCTTGTGTTGCTGAGTTACCTCTCTTTCTGCAGTGCATTAGACCTGACATTCAACTCCAACTACAGTGTTCTGAGCATCATTTGATGGTCCAATTCAGAGCCCCTCTTGACTATCTCTTCACTGGCTAGTGACAAAAGTGGTGTCGTGTTTTCAGCTCCCTCCACACCTGAACAGCCCTGATGCAACTATCTTGCTTAGCCCTCAGGCTGGTCTGCATTCAGTTTTTTCATCAATCTAACTAAATCCAGAGAAAAAAATCTAGGTAAATTGCTGCAATCCCCTAGCGTGAATGCAGTTATAGCAGCCTAAAGGTGTTTATATTATTATAGCTAGTTTCAGTAATAATAGTTTGTATTGTGGTAGCACCTAGGAGCTTTAATCATGGACCAGGGCCCCATTGTGCTCAGTCCTGTACAAACACACAACAAAAGATGGTTCCTGACCCCAAAGGCAAAGCAGTACAAAAACCAAGTAGACAAGCCCTCAAAGATTTTGGGACTCTGCCACCTCTTTCTCCACTTAGCCCCTTTATGGACAGCACTGCCTCTGTCACAGGTAAACCAGAGAATAGGCGGAGGACCTTACCAGGTCATTGACTCTGATCCTAAGGGAAGAGCAAACCGTCTGTAGGACCAGCTTTTTAAGGGGCCCCAAGTCCAGCAAAGAGCATCACAAATGAGACACATCCTGTGATGCTTTCTCTTAGAAATGTAGGGGGCCTTAGGAAGGTTGAGGAAGGGAGTCAACGATTTGGGAGGCTTTACTGGATTTAGGGAGAGGAAGTTGGGAGACTCAGTAACTTGCTGGGAATAAGAATGTGAGAGATGGGAAGACCTATGTAGGATTAGAGAGGGAGTTAGGTGTTAAAGGGAAAAGATAGGCTCATATAAAGATGAAAGGAGAAGGATCTTGTTGGATTGAAGGAGGGAGAGAGGATCCTCAGAATGTTTAATAAGCTTGGCGTCAAACAAACATCGCGTTTGCTGAGGATTTATCTGAACTGAGGTGAACTTCAGAACTTTTTGAAGTTCCCCCATCATTAAAGAGCTAGGTTTATATGAAACTACATTTGTAAGAGACAAAATTATTTATAAACAACACAGACGACTCTCCCTTGCTTCCCAACTGAGGAAATATATTTTTAAAAAAATCCATCCCCAGGGTCTCTTCCACCTATATAGCAATGAAGATTTTCATATCACTACAGTGCACCTTAGGCTAAGGTATCTCTCTTTGTGGCTGTATATAACTACAGTAGATATGTTATTTGCTTCTTGTTGTAATATGTTCCTCTTCAGAGCCTGCTATGGGTGTTGTGAAACTCAGTACATGGCTTAATACTTCTTCAGCTTTGGCAATCCTATTTGATCATACTGTGCTGATAAGCAGTGAAATAGTAGGACATTATCACATTTTGCCACTGCACATTTCTGGAATAAAGATGCATAAAATAAATTGAATTTAAGCCATATAATAGAGCTACTAGAGTAGCAAAAAGTTTTACCTGCTATAATTAATTAAGCTTAGCTACTTCTTTCCAAAAAATGAGACTTCATAAGAATACACATATAAAATTCCATATGTAGTGAGATAAGAAAATTAGATTTAAAGAATATTATTAGTTATCATTTATATAGCTATTATTGTTTAACAGTGCAATTAATTGCGATTAATTTTTTTAATCGCTTGACTGCCCTAATACAAATTATAATGCAAATGCAACAGTGTTCATATTTCTCTAAGACTTGCTGCCACTAAAACTATTGCTGAAAGATCTAGTTGTAGGGTGTTAGTACCCATTGCCCAAGGTCATTTGACAAACTTAGCTTAGCATTAAATAGAAACAAAAAGGGAGAAAAAACTTTGATTTTGAGAGCGATCAGGCCTTTATTTGTAATGGGGAAAGAAAAAGACAGGTGAGCAGGAATGAAAATATGATGAATTTCAATGTTTTAATTTTGTTGGGGGAATTCCAGAGGTAAGCTATTTGAGACACGGCCACACAGAGGAAATATTGTGGTTTGTTTTGTTTGTTTGTTTTAAAGAAGACAAGAGACAAGGTTTCAGGTAACTTTGGTATTGTTAGTGATTGGTGACTACTGAGGGTTCAGAAGCCTGCCTTCAAAATTCAGAGTCCAGATTTACATGATATGTACAATACTGTATATTTTATTTAAAGTAACTTAACAATGCTAATTTACATTTTCCTAGAAATACATTTGGTAAAAGAGGGTGCTCTGTGGCACCTTAATATAAAAGCTTATTCAATCAAATGTATGTTTCTATTGTTGACTTTTCCCTCAATTGGATTTATACTAATACTTTGATATTTTTCTTAGGCTTCCAGCCATCATCTTAGCAAGCTTCTCCCTGAATAAAGCCTAAGTGCATTGTAGTGTGTGTTAAAGAAAAAGGGGGGAAAGTTAGATGCACTCCAGAAAATCCGTAAATAAAAGGTGTTAACCTGTGATCCAGTAACAAGTGCAATTGTATAGACAAAGGTTTCTGATCCTAATCATCCTTTCTTCTAGTTGTAGGAGTTGCTAATTGGCATATGCTTCTGAATAAATAGGCATTCATTTGATGTTGGCAGTGGGTGTTTGTCCAAATCTGATAAACCACTCATTGCCTGAGCTGATAAGAATAACAAATAAAGGCCCTGATCCTCAGAAATGCTGAGCACCTGCAATCAAGCCTGCATTTCACTGACAGCTTTGAGTAAAACAGTGGGCCAGATTTGGGCTAGTTCCCATTTGGGAGCAGGGCAGAGTTGCTGTACCCTGGGTAGCTCCAGGAGGGTAGTCCATGAAGTACATGGGAGAGCACAAGCTGTACCATCCCTTTGGATGCTGCAGTCTGCTCTCTCGCGCTCACACTCTCTCCCTCCGCATATGCTTTGAAGTGACTTGGCCTTTAGAAGCTCCCTCAACCACAGACATTGTTTCTAGGAGAAGATTCCTTGCACCTTCTCCCTTCATTTCCTCCTAGCTAGGGCCAGACACAGTCTGGGTTTGAGTAAGGACTTCAATTTTTTGACTGTTTCTTTCAGTGGGAACTGTGAATGTTCAGCACCTGTCCGGACCAAGCTCATAATGGGCATTAGAAACTGGGCGGGCTTGCTGTGTAGGATCAGTCTGTCTAGCATATATATAGTAGGCAAATGCTGTACTTTTTAAAATCTTAAAAGAATAGAAGAAACTGGGCTCCTCTAAAAGGTGCCCTGCTGATTTTTGAGTTTCCCAAGCTCCCTCTGAGTCCAAGGCTTGTCCCAGATAGGGTTGCTAGCCACACAAGTGCCAGGTCAAAGCAAACTCAGAGGGGGGACTCATACTACTCAGGTGGTGTAACTGTTGTGATTTCCTGAAGGCATGTGGTTCCCTGGACGCTCCTGTTGGGGCACTGGGGCTCTGCATAACTCCAGTGAATGGCTGTAAATTCAAATGAGCCCAAAGCACTTGAGCTGTGGAGTCACCGTTCAATGACTGTCTAAGGAGAAAGGTAACACTTCCAAAGCATGGCTGTCACGCTCTGATATAACATGGACCATAGAAACCACTCTGACTGAATGCTAAGTGCAGTCTATTAGAGCTCAAATGGACTAAAAAACGCTTGACCAGCCTATTGTGCATTTAAAAGGCAATCGCACAAACATTATTTGCTTGTCTTATCAGGCTCTGAGTGGGCAAACAGCCAAAAGTACAGTTCATTTGGGAAGAACCAAACCATTTCATTATCCTGCAAAAACTGACAGTCTTGGTTTATTTATTTATTTGGGCCAGTGGCTGAAAGTTTTCCTCTGTTGGGATTTTTCAGGAGAGGAGCTCAGCATCTCTTCACTGACCATTTTGCCTTTCCTTGGGCTAAGGGAATGGAAAAAGGAAGTAAAAATAAAATATCAAAGCAAAATTACTACAGTATCTTAATTTTTCTGGTTAAAAAAGATTATTTCAGTGTCAATGCTTTAATTTGTTTTATAGTTATAAGCTCCCTGCTCTTTCTACCTTTCCCTTCTATTTCCAGCAGCATCTCTGTTTACCTGTGTTTGGCTCCAGCCAAAAGCTCATGGTCCTGCTGAGCTATCTCTGCTATTTGTGAAACCTCTGGACCAGTGGTTCTCAATCCGTGGGCTGCTTGCAGCCCATTCGGCACACAGCTGCGGCTCATGTAACATCCTCAGGGCCATGCAGGCACTATAAATATATTATGTGGATGCAGACCACATAACACATAGAGAGCTGCATATGCAGCCCACGATGGTAAATAGGTTGAGAACCGCTGCTCTGGATGGTCATGAATATAAATCTCTATATCTGAAGCTGAGTTATCAGTGACTAAGAAAGGTACTTATGTAGCAAGTGACTGTTACCCTCCTGCACTGGGGGTCAAGTGCATGACATCTGTGATGTTCCAAAATTCCAAAGGGAAGAGAGAAACCTGAAATCACTCCAGACCTGGTGACTCTTACAACACAGTGCATGGTATTGTGACTGGCCATTTGACATCACTATAATGTTGATTTATTTTCACTCTCCCCCTGAGACAGATAATTGTATCAGGGTGTTTGATTTTTAATTTGTATTAAACTTCTCAGCCTCTTTACTCTGCTATCAAGCTTTGATTAGGTAACATATCCTAAAGTATAGAGAAAGGCACTAAATGGAAGAACAGCCTAATGATTGTCTATGAGCCAGATTGTCATATCTGTTCTAACACTAAATGGTTCCTTCCGTCGTGCTATTGAATTCAGTAGGATTTCTTGTGGAGTAAGATTCAAATCAGCATGAGTAATTCTGTCATTCTGGCTCTCTGGGATATTGGAAATAGTTGCTCACAGAGGCAACTGCCATACCTGTTCGGGCTCTGAAGAAACATGAGTCAAAATAACTGGTGTTGAAAGATGATATGGAACATGATCCAAAGACTGACTTCGGTGGCCTTTGGATCAGGCCCATTATGAGTAACTCTCCTACTTGAATATAAGGGTGGACTTTTGATAGAACAAAGAACTGTGTACCCTAATATTGGGGAGGAGTTGAGTAACAGGTGGGAAAGACACTTTTCCCTGGGCCAAGTGATAGAGAAAGTTGTTTAAAGAGAGTCTTTATGCTGAGAAAACAACACAACTGTTTTCTGCCATTGTTCAGATATTTCCAAACTTTGTAACTCCAGCTGCACTCACCTAGAAATGGTTTCCTAGTGTTTCAGAGTAACAGCCGTGTTAGTCTGTATTCGCAAAAAGAAAAGGAGTACTTGTGGCACCTTAGAGACTAACCAATTTATTTGAGCATGAGCTTTTTTTTCACGAAAGCTCATGCTCAAATAAATTGGTTAGTCTCTAAGGTTTCCTAGTGTGTGACTAGAGGCATTTGTTTCAACTTACTGTTCATTTGATTTTTTTTAAATTCTTGTTCTTCATGGAATTTGCCGGTGAAGACTACCTTGACTTATGACAAGCTGAACAGGTTCTAGGAGCTTGTTAATCAGGAGAATAAAATTAAAAAAAACTCGAAGAACCTAAATAATATGAGGAAAAAGTATGTGATCATGTACTTAAAGACCTTATCATGATGTATATGCACAGGAGGGCTGAATTATGATTGCACTGGCAGCCTTTATTGTGGCATTTCCTAACTTCTGAGGGCTTGACTTTGCAAACTTAATAATTTCTTTTAATGAAGTGTGTCTGGGTGTGCAAGTGTATTTCCCCACTCCCCACCCATTCCTCCTCCTCTGCATTTTAATTAGGCTACCTCTTCACTCAAAATTGACACACTTGGTGCTCTCCCGGATGTGGCAGAATCAGCTTGGACAGCCATAAGCATGATCACCCAAGGAGTTGTAGATGCCATTCCAAAACCGAAAGCCAAGGGTTTCATTTGTAGCATATCTGATAAGCCATTTCAAATTCTGCAAAAGAAATCTGAGGCCAGGCAGTGCCATGATGACATCGAATGTAAACATTTACAAGGTATTTTTCAGGTGTGAGCAAAAGTGGATCATGACACTTATTTTAAAGAATTTGGCAAAAGAGGCAGGAGAGGGAATAAGATCCAAAAAATTACAACCTGCATTCAAAGCTATTCAGTTACTTCGATCCAAAACTGGACTTTGCACAGGGTTTATGCCAATAAATAAGGCTAATGGTAAAACATTCTCAACCCAAGAAAAAGTTCTGCAAAAATGGAAGGAATATTATGAGACTGCACTTATTCTGAAACGACTCCTTGGCCAGACACGTTAGTAGTAGATGCAATCCCTGACACTGAAACCTGTGTAGATGTACCTACATTGGAAGAGGTTTGCTTTGCCATAAAGAAACTGCTGGTGGACACAACAACATAACACTCAAACTTCTTAGGTGAGCTGTAGAGCCCTTAAATGTAGCATTTCACCAATGTTTTGTCGGGGCTTAGACCACTGGGAAGTGGAAGGAAGGATCATCATCCTACTTTATAAGGGGAAAGGCCCACACAGTGAGTGCAGCAACTGCAGGCCAATAGCTCTGCTTTCTGTTCCCAGAACAGTTGTTACACAAGTCCGACTCACCCGGCTCCAGGCTCTTCATGTGAAATTCCATTGCCCAGACTCATCAGGCTACCCCGTTGGGCAGTCTACAATGGATGTTATACTTGCTGTTTGTCTTTTATCTGAGATCCATCATGAATTCAGTTTTCCTTGGACAGCAGATATGTTAGACGTAAAGGCAGCCTTAAGTTCTGTTGATAGTGTTGCTCTATAAAAGGCTGTACAAGACTTCGCGCCCCCGACACCCTCCTGAGGTTAATTCAAGATGTACATAATGACTCAGGCATGGGTGCCATGGGGAACTCCTAGGTCTGACTGGTGTTACAGTAGATCTGGGGTGAAGCAGGGATGCACCCTGACCCAAGCCCTGTTCTGCCATGCAGTGAATTGGCTCCTTGAACATATCTCCACCAATACCGGTATAATGATCAGTTCAACTTTGTTTGCTGACTTGGATTATGAAGATTATGTCATCCTCTTTGGCCGGGATGCAAACAACCTTAAAGATGAACTAGAGAGCTTCCAGCACGTGATAGCTGCCCCTGAGCTAAGAGTTTCTTGGGAAAAACAAAAAATGAGAGTGTCAGCACAAAAGTTGTGATACAAGAAATCTGTGGTGAGGGACAAACTGTGGAAGTAGTGGATGATTTCGTCTATCCTAAGCAATAAATTGTCAACAAATGGGCATTGCTAGCTAGACAGCCTAAGGAAAATTGATTTACCAGCCTTATCCATGAAGGACCTGCAGTAGGGTCTGGAGCCAGAAAAAGGTGAAATTATATTCTAAAGTATGGATTCATCAAACGTGTACTTTCAATCCTCTTATGTGGATCTGAAACATGGATGTTGCTTAAACAAGACATCAGGAGGCTGGAGGCATTTCCTATGTGTTGCCAATGGTGGCTATAGAGCATAAAATGGTTTGATTTTTATCAGTAATAGGGATGTATTATGGAGAACCGGCCTCAAGAGGACTGAAGTCATCATCAGTCATTGCCAGCTGGTACTTTTTGGTCATATAGCTTACCTTGGAGATAAAATCCCTGCACGTCGAACCTTAAAGATAGGATTTGAGGTCAGGAGGGGACATTGCCTGGCAGCAGCCTCACAATTGTCCATGTTTAACCTGGCTGCACCAGATCAGTAATAACTTGTGGAGCCATACAAGGTGGCCATGGGCATTCAGCTCTGTGGACCCTCACTCTCTAAGTGTATTGTTGTTGCCTCCTCCCTCTCCTTCACTCTGCCTGGGAGCCAGGTATGGGGGAGCATTTAGAGCACAGACAGTCTCCCTGCTATCAGTTGCTGTGTCTGATGCTGTGTCTGATGCCCCTGGCTGCTAGGAGGAGCAATCGCAGGGAAAAAATTGCTCAGCCCCTGCAGTCCTGGGATGGAGTGTGCCTAATTGCTCTATGAGGAATGGCACAAGTACAGTCCTGTTGGCAGGCAGGAGCTGTGAGAGGATGGAGCATGCCCAGTGCAGGCAGAATCTTCAGACAACATAGCTGCCAAACTCTAAGAAGCTTCAAATGAGTATATTCAAACTCAGATTTTTTTTTAGAGGCTTGTAAATTTGGGGGAATTTTCACAGGGACAGAAAAAAGGCACATCCGTGACATCAAGCTACCCCTTTGCTCCAAAGCCTGGAGACCCTACAGCATCTCAGTGAAATAGTTATAATAATTAATTAACGTGGATATAACAATGTATTTTCCCTCATCTCATTCTCAGAAATGGTTAAAACATTTTAGTTAAAGCTTTCCAGAACTGTTCAGCCTGAGTCAGACTCCTGGCATGGAAAATTTCAATCTAAACAGTTAAAAGTTTGGCAAAATTATAAGCAACTGTGTCATGGAGTCCCCGGGCGATGCTCTGGAACTGCTCCCTACAAAGCCAGTCAGGACTCTGGGGAAGTCTCCTTTCTATGAGCAGACTGTCTTCAGGACACACAGCTCTCACAACTTCCACCTTCCTGGGTCTGACCTCGGAGCATTCGGCATCCTCTGCCCCTCCATGCACTTCCCACAGCGAGTCCGCCCAGGCAGGCTCCTGGGGAAGCCAGAGGGTCCTGCACCCCAACTCCGCAGTCAGACGTGACTCTGAGCCAGCCAGTAAAACAGAGGTTTATTTGACAACATGAACATAGTCTAACACAGAGCTTGTAGGTGCAGAGAACAGGACCCCTCAGCTGGGTCCATTTTGGGGGGCAGTGCGCCAGACAACCACGTCTGCACTTCACTCCATATCTCCAGCCAGCCCCAAACTGAAACTCCCTCCAGCCCCTCCTCCTCTGGGCTTTCCCCTTTCCCAAGCCAGGAGGTCACCTGATTCCTTTATTCTCCAGCCCTTTAGCTCTCACCTTGCAGGGGGGAAGGGACCAGACCATCAGTTGCCAGGAAACAGGGTGTCGGCCATTCTCTGTGTCCAGACCCCTGCACACACCTGCCCTCTAGGGCTCTGCAGTGATCACACACCCTTACCCCACCACCTAGATACTTAAGAACTGCATAGGGGAAACTGAGGCACCCCCACACTATTCAGAGGAAACATTAAGAACAGTCCCACTTCGTCACAAACTGCAAACTGGGTTTTTATAAATGGAATTGTTGGGCAACCTTAACTATAGGTTTCACTAGTTACACCACTCAGTGTAGAATAGAATGAAAGACTGCTGAAAGGTGACTTGTGTAAGCCAGTGCGGGCACAGAGAGCCAAATGACCAGAAAGGTATTAGGTACCGTCCCTCTCAAATGAAGAGCTTGTATTTATTATGCTTGTAGCCATGATAGTATGTTTTATACACACTTCACTTAAGCAATTGTAATTGTAGTTTTATGGAGTACAAAGAGCAATAATAAGATACAGCTCCTTGCTTTTAGGTAGTGGATCAAATTGACGGTGCTTGAAAAATATTAATGGCTGGTCATTAGTAGGTATAGTCTCTTTTCTCATCATACATGATTGTTTTAATTTTAAACTAGCACTTTGCTTGTGGGTAAATTTATTGACAAAAATGTATGTCTGTCTTCACCAGATGATTAACTAAATCATCCTTTTCTTTCCAAGCAATGCTGTGTCCCTCTGCCCTAAATCTTGCTAGTTGGAAGTGAGGGAGGGAAACCAATTTAATTAAGTTAACTTTATTGACCCACTGGAGCTGTTGTTTAATAGTATGGCTCCCTGGAGTCTAGTGCAGGTAAATTGAATGAATACCTCAGAATATCACTTCCCTGCATTGCATATTTCAAACCTTTGCCAGGCAGCTTGGGATGAACAGCCAATCAGGGAAACGCGCCCCCCACCCCCGCCCTTTGCTAGCTTAGATGGCATTTCCCATTATGCTCAGAACAGTGTGCAGTGTTACAGATTCATTCCTGTGAGTATACTGAGATTGTATGTGGTATTCAGCTGTTATATTCAGAAGACAACTTTTTCTGAACTGGCTTTTGAGCCATGTTTCAAAGATGCCTTTTTATGAAGGAAAGAAAACTAGCATGTGAATCTGAATGAATGTGCTGTGAGTAAACCATTTAATATAAGTGCATCAATACATTCATTCTGTATGGGAAATCAGAATCTGATAGGCTGATAGAGCTCTTCTAGGGCTACAGTTGTGATAAAATACTTGAGAATAACCTAGTCTGTTTCTTTGTCAAGTAATTAGGGATGATAAAATTAAAAGCTAAACAGACTTTAGGAATGTTTTCCCATGGATACTAGTGCTTACCACATTTTAGGTTATTATTTTCTTCTGTTGTTGAAATCAGGGTCAAAATGTTTTATTCATCTATAATTCAGCAGTGTTGCAGTTGACTGGAACAATATGTCCTTTTCTATAATATTCCATCAATATTGTATGTTACTTGAGGATAAAATTATGTCATTTAGTCTGCTGCACATTTACTCCTAGTCGCTTTCTTTTAAAGTACAGATAGACTAGTAGTTGAATCATGCAACAGCAACTTCATTCATAAAATATGTATAGTTTCTTTGGTTAACACATTAGATCCAAAGATCCAGCCCTACAACTTTGTATAGAGTTACATGCCAATTATTGTTTTAGAGAAAAGTAAGCAGCATCATTTTAATTGTAATTCATAATCCTCACTTTTTTTTTAACTGGAAAACACATGTGATTCTGTGTTTTGACTTAGTTTTTGAGTATTTTTCCCTATGTATATCTAGAAAGATATTGTCAAAAAGCTTCGGGTTGATTATTTGGATTTGAAATTCCTGTCTTAAATAAAACATGCATACACACAGAGGATCTCCACCCCTCAAACTAGGTGGGGACGCACGGAGCCCGATCATCAGCTGGTGCAAACTACCATGGCTCTGTTCAATTCAATGGCTGTTGAGTTCTGGCTTAAGATCTGGCCCATCGACTTCAGTAGAATTTTTCAAAGGCATAAGGGTCCACTGAAATGGATCCGATTGTAGGATTGGGGTCTAATCTGCAATGGTATTTGCTAATGGTAAGACTTGTTCTGTTTTGGGTATATCTTGGTGTAGCCCTCTGGAGTCTCTGTGAATATTTCTGTTCCTCTCCTGACTCCATTATCCCATTATGCCATGCAGAACTTTGCAAAATACACCATATGCTTTTTAAAGTCAATTTTAAAGTTGTGGCACAAACTAAAACAATCCAGGAAATTCTAAGCAAAAACTGACCCTCTGTCCTGAATTTTAGCAGTGTGCACAGCAGCCTCAGCACTAAGTTTGACATTCATGAGTTATGTTGCTTTTCATTTAATATTATTTTAATGTGGCTTATTGTTAATTTTATTTTTTACATAAAAGGATAAAGCCTTCTATGACAGATCTTTTAGAATCTGTTCCAGTTCCCAGTCCTGATATCTTGGCTAATTGTGTCTCTAGGTAGCTGTTCTTAAAGTCTATATTCTGTATCCGAGAGACAGACATAGCATCTTTCAACGCAGATGGTTTTGGTTTGGGGAACTGGCTGGGCATTAGATAATATTTTTAGTTGTCCCCTTTTTTATTAGTATAATATTTGTGGCATTTGGACTGTTACTCTCTTACTATTATTATATACTTGAAATAAGTAAAGAATGTGCATCTGATAAATACATATTTATGACCTAATCTTGCAAACTCTTCCTCGTGCAACTGACTAATCACATTGAATTCAAAGGGACTGTTTGCCTGAGTAAGGTTACTTACATGAGTAAGACTTTGTAGGGTGATGTACTTTAAAGGTGTTTAAAAACCAGGTATTTATTTTTATGCACGTATTCTGTGTACTTGATTGCAATTATTCTAGTCTGTTACTGAAGTCTATTATTAAAGGCTATAACATTTAAAAGCAGGTATTTTAAACTCTACTTGGTGGATCTGAATGTTTTTCAAGAGCTTATCTCACAGCAACTCAAACATCAGCCCAGGCCCAGGGTCAGTCATCTCATGCTACCCACTGCGTGTAGAAATATATTGCTTTAAAATCCATTATCACCGGCTTTTGAAACACAAATCGTTTAAGCGTACTTTTGGTGAGAAACTGAAGATGCAAAAATTGTCGGTTTCTTTCTGTCTCAGCATATCTGCTGCAAATGTATCTTCTACTCTTTACCCATGTTAGCATTGCAGCATCAATACAACTATGAAAGAGGAATGTGGATCGTCAACAAAATTGCCTTTTAAGTTCTCTACCAGTAAATGACAAATAGAACTTTTATGGGTAGTGATAATGAAAGAGTGAGAGAGGAAAAAGAACTTGGGATGTTTCTTTTTCAGATCAGAAGTTGACTTTGCAGCCGTTGAGATAATAAAACTCATTGTTTCTCTTCTTAAGTAAGCAAGTTACATGAAGTCATTGTGAAGGAATAGATATGGAACCCCATGCTTTCATGTTTACAGGGTTTTCTGAGTCTAAATACGAGAGAGAAGAACATTGAAAAGTAAATTTTGTTAACACAAAAACCAGGGACATCTGATTTAGTATACTTTAACCAGAATACTTCCGCTATTTCAAAAACACGTCAGCCAACTCACAAATGTATTTTAAAGATATTTACTGAAGCATGAAAAGCCAATAATAACGAACAGCACGATTTCTGCTTATAGAATAAGAATTGAATAGCCATTTCAGTATTTGACATTATGATCATCATTCAGAGTAGGTGTGACAGGGCGCTGCACTTTAGGCCAGGGAACAGGCCAAGCAAATATTATATGCCTGGATTTTGTTTTCTTTCCTACATGACCATCTTCAGCTACAGGAAAAACATATTTTTTTCCTGTGTTACTGATTCCTTTCCTAAGGGAAAGCAGTGAAATAGAGTTGTGAAATGTCAAGTTACGCTATTAAAGAAAACCCCATGCTGATGGATGAATGTTGTTCAGGGTGCATGTCTGAACGTACAGACTTAGAGCCAACTTCTGAACTCCTGTGCAAAGCCTGGTTGAACAAGCTCTGTATTGAGCACTTAGTTTGAGCATGGAAAATGGAGCACTAGCACGACTGCTAATACAGAACATGAGCAGTAAACGCAGAGCCTATGCCAACCTGGTCTCCACTCCCAACACCCAAAGTACAACACAGCAGAGAGAAGATCTTTATGCACATGTCCAAGAGGAGGGAACAACTTTAGCACTTAGAGATTTCTGCCTGAAGTGAGTTCTGAGTACTGCCACCAATTTTTCCTGCTGTTTAAATGCCCATATGCCATATCTATGTTTTCTTGGACTGAGATGTTGTACATGGTTCCTCCTCCTTGATTTCCAGTTATTGACCATGCCCTCATTATAGTAGGGATGGATGAACTGGCTCAGATAAAATAAAAACACAAAACTTTCAAGCTGAGACAAGCCCATTCTTTGTATGCGTCAGAATGGTTTGTGCATATCTCTCCTCTTGCCAGCAGATGACACCATATAGAAAACAGAACAGGAAAGCCAATTTTGCACTACTTCCTCCTTCTATGGTTGTGCAATTTATTTCTGGGTGAACCCCACTTCTTATCACTTCAGGGAAGCACAGGGAGAGGGGAAGATATTTTCTTGAGTTTGCATGTTGGTGGTGGTCACTACCAAGCTCTCTTGAAAATCTGGCCTATGCTTTCAGTTTTTCACCTCCTCCACAGTGTGGGGCTAGCTCATTTTTTTCCATCCCTATAATCTTTGTTCCCCTATAAATGTTGTTTTCTTTTGGCTGTGGGTAGTGCTGGAAGTAGACGTATATGCGTTCAGGACCCTTTGTTCTCTCTTATGTTAGGCAGTGCAGCTCTGTGTTTCTGAATCATCCAAGCAAGCAGCTTTTATTTTTCTTTTACTCATCAATCCCATTCCTTTGTTTCCCTTCCGATTTAGGGGGTGGTGATGTATTTAGTTCTTGCATTCCTGAAAGAGAAGGACTATTGTTTTCATCATCCAGACAATATATGTTGCCCTGGGTAGGCAGTGTAGGCTTAGCTTACCTTTTCTGAGTCAGATACAGAGTGATCTTTACCCATTGCTGTACATTTGGCTATGAGTAAACCGTCTGTGTGTCAGTTTTGCCTACCTAGTTTCAGATGTTACCAGCCTGAACTGGATCTTAATCTAAGAGCAAAACACCATTATTTTAATTTTTCATCACCACTAGTGTACCAGGAACAGGTATAGTGTATGCTAATTTATTTTGTTCATGCCATCTAATCAATGCCAAATGAACTAAGAATTCTGAACTATTTATACTTTGTGTAAAACTAAAGAATTACAATTCTCTATAGTCTATAGCAAAACATGAATGATTCAATATTGAGTTGAGAAGTAAGTTAAGTAATATGAGCAAATAGATGTATCTTGGTAAAAAAATTACATATGATATATACTGTACATAGAGCTGGTCAGGATATTTTTGATTAAAGAGTTTTTGTTCGAAAATGCCAATTCATTTAAACTGAAGTTTTTCCCCAAAAGGGTTAATTTTTACTAGGAAAGGCTTCTCGGGTCCAGGGTGGAATTTCTGGTCAAAAAGGGAGGGGGACAAAGGTAGGGAGAGTGTGGGAGGGAGAAAGAGACACCTAATAGTCAGTAGGCCATTAGTTAGAGCACTCACCTAGAATACAGTAAACCCAGGTTCAAGTCTCTGGTCTGCACCATTTCTTGGCCAAGTCTAATTGTTATAGGTGTGATGTCTATATATACATAATGTGTATATATACAATCTTTATTGTTTAATTACTTTCCCCCTAATTATCTGAGTAGGGTCTGTGTTTCCTTGAATTTTTGGAACTTCTGCCGAAAGTAAAACCCATAGGGCCTGTCTAGAATAGCCTCGGGCAGTACAAGCTCTGAGCATCCAGATTATTAGTCCTGTGATGGTCCAGAATTTTAAACAACTAATGTTATCTCAGCTGTTAGACAAACAACATGGGCTCTGCAGAGCAGTTTTATTACAAGTGCAATAGTATGGTTGGATTTGGACAGAAGCTATATCTGCAGCATGTGGTTTGCATAATAAGAAGCAGGAGAAAGAGTAACTTGAAATATATTTTGGAAATAGAAAAAATAAAACTGTAAGTGCTATTTTGCCATAAAGATTAGTTATGGAGAATCCTTTTATTTTCCACAGCCCCAAAACACTGCTTCTAAACCCATCTTCTATATCTAAAATATGATTTAATTAATGACTCTACTGGGAAGGAATATTCATAACATAATTGTCTCAGGAATCTGTTTTTTTTTAAAAAATCCTTGAAAAAGAATACTAGATATTATGACCCAAGTTCTGTTCACAATTACACCCCTGTAAATCTGGAGTAACTCCATAGTTATGGAGAACCCCACTGTCAAAAGGAAGCCCCAGACAGGTTATGTTACTTTTCCAGTCTTTGCAGGACTGGTAGAGGAACAAAGCACATATCCTCTTGTCCATTCACTCCTTCACCACCAGACCAAAGAAAGCCTTCCTTTTTCCCAGGAAGGAGAGATCTGTGTGCCAAAGCAACCCTCCACACATGGATCACAGGGGCACAGTTAGACCCATAATTTCAAAGAACAGTCCTCATCCAGAACTCATTGAAGTCAGTGCAAAGACTCCCATTGATTTTAAGCCATACAGAAGTGGCAATGTGCTGGTGAGCCCAATGATCTTTCAATAATTGCTGTAATTTAAATATATTTTGTCACATTATTTTATGATCCTCTTTTCCTTCCCTGGTTTTTTAGTCTGAACAAAGGTAACTGATTCAGAGTTGTTATAAACCAGAATCTTCTAAGACAGGTTCATTTGAATAGGAATTGTTTGATGATGATGTCTTTGTACATATATTTTTATGGGGTGGGAGGCATATTTAAAAGATCCTTCTTTTATTGGTTTCACATCTATCAAGGACATTGTGTGTGTTGCCCTTAGTGGAAGATTATGATTTATTACAAAGCATGATGACACTAATTTAGAACAAATTACACCCTTGTAGCTGTGGCATTCCCCGCAGCAGCAGAACCAGAGCAGATCCATCCGGAAAAGGGGGGGGGGCAGTTGAAGTGGAGGAGGTCCATGGAAAGGCTGCACAATCGTTTATAGCTTGGAGTTCCTCTCAGAGCCCCCAGTCTTCCTGCTGCACTGGATATGCATTTGGGCATGGACATCGTCCGAATATCCCATCCAGCCACTTGGCCTAGAAGTTGGGCGGATGATTTGGGATCTAGTGCATAAGTAAAAGAGTCTGTCTTAACGTAAGTTAGTGTCGTCGTGCAACCTTCCTGTTGGACTGAATCACTTAACGCAAGGTCTAATAAGTCTGGGAATGCCCAAGGTGACACTTTAGCAAATCAACTTTACAGGTTATCAGTGCCATCAATTTGTGCTCAAGTTAATCAGTCATGGGACATTGTGGAGCTTCGCCTGGAAGCACAGAGAAGCTTAAGCAGCTTGTCATTCTGTGTGTACTAACAGATTGTCTGTATTACAGCATGCATATAATTCTGAATTATTCCCTGTTCCAAGAGCATACCTCTTCCATTACAACTTACCACTCATTCTTCAATTTCCTGGTGCAAGTGCTGGAGGAACCAACTAGGGGCAGAGCTCTTCTTGACCTGCTGGGTCAAGGAACAGGGAAGAATTAGTAGGGGAAGCAAAAGTGGATGGGAACCTGGGAGGCAGTGACCATGAGATGGTCGAGTTCAGAATCCTGACACAAGAAAGAAAGGAGCGCAGCAGAATACGGATCCTAGACTTCAGAAAAGCAGACTTTGACTCCCTCAGGGAACTGATGGGTAGGATCCCCTGGGAGAATAACATGAAGGGAAAAGGAGTCCAGGATTGCTGGCTGTATTTTAAAGAATCCTTACTGAGGTTACAGGGACAAACCATCCTGATGTGTAGAAAGAATAGTAAATATGGCAAACGACCAGCTTGGCTTAACTGTGAAATCCTTGCTGATCTTAAACACAAAAAAGAAGCTTACAAGAAGTGGAAGATTGGACAAATGACCAGGGAGGAGTATAAAAATATTACTCAGGCATGCAGGAGTGAAATCAGGAAGGCCAAATCACACTTGGAGTTGCAGCTAGCAAGAGATGTTAAGAGTAACAAGAAGGGTTTCTTCAGGTATATTAGCAACAAGAAGAAAGTCAAGGAAAGTGTGGGCCCCTTACCGAATGAGGGAGACAACCTAGTGACAGAGGATGTGGAAAAACCTAATGTACCCAATGCTTTTTTTGCCTCTGTCTTCATGAACAAGGTCAGCTCCCAGACTACTGCACTGGGCAGCACAGCATGGGGAGGAGGTGACCAGCCCTCTGTGCAGAAAGAAGTGCTTCGGGACTATTTAGAAAAGCTGGACGAGCACAAGTCCATGGGGCCAGATGCGCTGCATCTGAGAGTACTAAAGGAGTTGGCGGCTGTGATTGCAGAGCCATTGGCCATTATCTTTGAAAACTCATGGTGATCGGGGGAGGTCCCGGACAACTAGAAAAAGGCTAATGTAGTACCCATCTTTTAAAAAGGGAAGGAGGAGGATCTGGTGAACTACAGGCCAGTCAGCCTCACCTCAGTCCCTGGAAAAATCGTGGAGCAGGTCCTCAAGAAATCAATTCTGAAGCACTTAGAAGAGAGGAAAGTGATCAGGAACAGTCAGCATGGATTCACCAAGGACAAGTCATGCCTGACTAATCTAATTGCCTTCTATGACGAGATAACTGGCTCTGTGGATGAGGGGAAAGCAGTGGACGTGTTATTCCTTGACTTTAGCAAAGCTTTCGATACGGTCTCCCACAGTATTCTTGCCAGCAAGTTAAAGAAGTATGGGCTGGATGAATGGACTATAAGGTGGATAGAAAGCTGGCTAGATTGTCGGGCTCAACGGGTAGTGATCAATGGCTCCATGTCTAGTTGGCAGCCGGTATCAAGTGGAGTGCCCCAAGGGTCGGTCCTGGGGCCAGTTTTGTTCAATATCTTCATTAATGATCTGGAGGATGGTGTGGATTGCACCCTCAGCAAGTTTACAGATGACACTAAACTGGGAGGAGAGATAGACACACTGGAGGGTAGGGATAGGATACAGGGGGACCTAGACAAATTAGAGGATTGGGCCAAAAGAGATCTGATGAGGCTTAACAAGGACAAGTGCAGAGTCCTGCACTTAGGATGGAAGAATCCCATGCACCATACAGACTAGGGACCGAATGGCTCGGCAGCAGTTCTGCAGAGAAGGACCTAGGGGTTACAGTGGGCGAGAAGCTGAATATGAGTCAACAGTGTGCCGTTGTTGCCAAGAAGGCCAATGGCATTTTGGGATGTATAAGTAGGGGCATTGCCAGCAGATCAAGGGACGTGATCATTCCCCTCTATTCAACATTGGTAAGGCCTCATCTGGAGTACTGTGACCAGTTTTGGGCCCCACACTACAAGAAGGATGTGAAAAAATTAGAAAGCATCCAGCGGAGGGCAACAAAAATGATTAGAGGACTGGAACGCATGACTTATGAGGAGAGGCTGAAGGAACTGGGCTTGTTTAGTCTACGGAAGAGAAGAATGTGGGGGGGATTTGATAGCTGCTTTCAACTACCTGAAAGGCGGTTCCAAAAAGGATGGATCTAGACTGTTCTCAGTGGTGCCAGATGACAGAACGAGGAGTAATGGTCTCAAGTTGCAGTGGGGGAGGTTTAGGTTGTATATTAGGAAAAACTTTTTCACTAGGAGGGTGGTGAAGCACTGGAATGCGTTACCTAAGGAGGTGGTGGAATCTCCTTCCTTTGCGGTTTTTACGATCAGGCTTGACAAAGCCCTGTCTGGGATGATTTAGTTCGGGATTGGTCCTCCTTTGAGCAGGGGGTTGAACTAGATGACCTCCTGAGGTCCCTTCCAACCCTGATATTCTATGATTCTGGAGGTAACTTGACATTTTGAAAGACCTGGATTGTAATCAATATACAGGAGTGATAGCTGCTGCTTAGGTACATAAGCAGTTATGACTATTTATGGTGTTCTCAAGCAAAATGAGTGCTGTAATTCTAGTTAAATAAGAGATTGCCTACATGTTGGCCTATTTAAGGGCTTTACATCTGAGGGAAGAATATCAGAGAAAAATCTCATGAGCTGTCTGTAGATTTATACTTTTCATTTCTGATTTTATTATAAGGGTCTGTCTACATAAAAGAGATATTTTATATCTATGATATTATTGTATTCAGATGCCCCAGGCCCTGGCCAGTATAACTAGTTCTGATCAGTGACTTTTCTAACTTAAAAGGCTGAGTTTGGGGGGGGTGGGAGGGGAGGAAAAATTTTTTCTGAAATTTGACCAAACAGAATTTATATTATTTTCAATATCCAACCTCTTGAAAAATGTTAGAAGTGCCACATTTACAGATATAACATTGAGCTTCCTTTTTGCCTGGCCCAGATAAAGAGCTTTTAGGACGTATGGGGAGTTTTATGAGCTGTAATTAACACAGCAGGGCAAAAATTTTCACACACACTTTTTTTTTTTTTTTTTTTGCCAAAAAAATGCAGATGTAGGTTGACTGAAACAATTTTGTGAATTCACATCAGTTTCGGCAAATTGTTTCAGCCATAAACAAATAAATAATAAAGAAAGAAATGAATAAGGAAAAGTTTTCAGAAAAGTGTTCATTTTGACATTTCTAAATTGAAACATTTTGACTTTTTCTTTTGGACAGACATTTTATTTGTAATTTCTCAATTTTATTTTAAAAAACCCACCCACCAATTAAACATTTCAAACTTCAAAATCAAAACAAAGCATTTCATTTTCGATCAACCAGAATGTTTTGGTCAACCCAAAATTAAACATTTTTGGACATTTTTCACACACACACACACACACACACACACACACACACACACACACACACACACACACACACACACACACACACACACACACACACACACCCCATTTCAGCTTGACCCCAAACTATTGTTTGTAATTTGTTGGTTCTGTTACTGAACCAAAAAATTGGTTGTTCCCACTGCTTGAATTGCTAATCTTTGGCTCATGTTGGTCACGTGATGTACTGTGTGTAGTGCACTGCTATACTCTAACCCGGGAGTCCTGTGGAACAGCAGACACAACAGCTTTTAGAAGAACCCTGCACAAGCTGCTGAAAATGGAAGAGTTACTGGCTTTCCCCATGGAGGAGAAGAGTTTGAATAGAGGGAGACTGGATGTGTGTGGAGTAGTGAGAAATCGAGAAAGAATAGGCAGGGTGACAAAATAAGTGTCAGGGGTTCTGGAAAGGATAGGGGAGATTTCAGAGAGAAAGATCAAGAGAAACAGGAGGAGGAGGAAGAATTTGGAATGGGCAATGGGGTGAAGAGACATTGAGGGAGTGCTGGAGGGATTATGAAATGGGACAAAGGATGGAAAGATTAGGGTTGGGAAAGAGAAGAGAATGAGGTAGAAAGAGGAAGAACAGAAACAAGGGAGTCATACTTACAACAGAACCCCTGTTTTACAAACTAACTGAGGATTGAGCAGTGCATAAATTCAGAAGTTCATAAAATTGAACATCTCAAAATTACCATAGTTATAGTGCATAAATTGCAGTATGGTGCACTGCATCGTTTTCTCCTTGTCCTTCACATCACAGCAAAGCAATATCCAGTGCACTGAAGGCATTTGCTCTTCTTTGACATGGCTTCTATTGTGTGATTTATTTTTTTCCCTGTTAGGGAACAATGGTTCGTATGACTGGTCATTTGTAAGATTGATGTTTGTAAAATTGATGTTGTTATTTAATGAACAGTTTGATATGCCGGCTACTGTGAGAAATACCCTACCAAAACCAGGCAAGTGGCTCCTATACCATCACTGTTAGCTTTACTGTTGTAAGCATTTTATTATGGCCATATTATTGTATGTCATCTTGTCCTGTAATTTTGACAGATCATCCAAGCTAAATAGGGTTGAGTCATATATGACAAAGTGATGGGAGGCCTGTTGTTATTCCTAAGTGCTGCAGGCAGTTATTCATCTCTAGTGAATTAATGAACAACCACAATATTAAGGCCACAGTGCTACCGAGGTGCTGTCTTTTGTCTGAGATGTCAACCAAGGTCCTGACTCTCTGTTTTCTCAAAGATGGCATTAAAGTGGCATGTAAGCCCAGTGCTCCTGGCCAAATTTCAACTCATAATCATCCTTAGTAAGTAATTTTTAAAACCATATAACATATTTTGCTCATGTAAATTTATCCCAGGAACAGGAGCTCTGCAGCTTAGAAAGATTCAGTCAGATAGATTTGGACAAGGAACAAAATTTTACTGGTGATAAAAATCATCTTCAAAAAAGAACACAACACAACTATGTTCCTCCAAGATCCAATTTCCCATACGTTCAGCCAAACTCTATACATCTCTGGCAACCTTTATTTCACTGGGGTGTTCTCAGATTTAAGGTTTTTTTTTGTTTATAAAACGTTTTGATATTTATATGAAAGATGCTACAGAAGACCAAAGACTCATGTTCTGTATGGCAGCTTTTATCATTCAGGGATGCGGATTGTTGTATCTTTTGCTCTTTACACAACAAACATAAGATGAAAGAACCACACAGTGGGGTGCAAATAACCATGTTTACTAATTATACACCTGAAAGGCATAGCTACAAGTATACACTTTTGCTCTGGCAGGTTTCTGTATGTAGGACACAGAACCACTAGAGGGCTCACAGACTATTTGAAGGTATATTACACAATTCCTATACACTAGATCAGAGGTGGGAAAACTACGGCCCATGGGCCACATCCGGCCCATGGGACCGTTCTGCCTGGCCCCTGAGCTCCTGGCCCGGGAGGCTACATCCCAGCCCCTCCCCTGCTATTTCCCCTCCCATGTAGTGATGCCGCCACATGGGCAGCAGAGCTGCGAGCTCCTGCTGCTCTGAGTGGCATGGTAAGGAGGTGGCAACAGCGCACACGTGCAGTGGGGGGGTGTTGGGTGGGGAGCCTGGGGGCAGTCAGGGAGCAGGGGGTGGTTGGATGAGGCAGAGGTTCTGGGGCGGTCAGAGGTCAGGGAACAGGGCAGGTTGGATAGGGCATGGGAGTCCTGGGGGAGGGGCTGTCAGGGAGCGGGGGTGTGGATAGATCGGGGGAGTCAGGGGACAAGGAGCAGGGGGGGTTGGATGGGGGTGGGATCCTGGGGGAGTGGTTTTGGGCAGGGGGTCTTAGGAGGGGCAGTCAGGGGACAAGTAGCAGGGGTGGTTGGATGGGTGAGGGTTCTGAGGGGTACAGTCAGGCGGCGGGAAGTGGGAGGGAGCGAAGCGGGGCGGGGGCCAGGCTGTTTTGGGGGCACAGCCTTCCCTACCCGGCCTTCCATACAGTTTTGCACCCCAATGTGGCCCTCGGGCCAAATAGTTTGCCCACCCCTGCAGTAGATGAATTTGTTAGTGGACTAATATTTAATGGTTATTATATAACTTGCTGCTGGTTCCAAAGTGGTTCATCTTACAAGACTAATCTGAGAAAAATTTTGAATAAAATAAAAACCTGAAAGCAAGATGGGAATACAGCTTGAACATTTTATAAATGTAGGAGAATTTTTAGTCTGAAATCAAACATGGCTATTCCATTTGGGGCCAATGGGATTTTTGTTTGTGTTATAACAGTGTTTAGAAAACCCTTCAGATGTTTGAAAAATGAAGAAACAAAATAATGGTTATCCTGGTTTTGAATGTACAGTAATGTTCCTTATTATCCAAGACAAAGGCTACTTATTTTAATACAGAGCAAGGAATGCTATTACAAATATAAAATTTGTTAGAAAATAATGGTGTTAGAAGAAGATAAAATCAGAGCAAAGTTTTTGTTTTTGTTACATGTTAAAATATAGATGGATTGCAGTCAGTGTAGTTAAACCACTTCTCTTCTTTGAGCTTCAGATGTAGGGTGAGATTTCTGCAAGCACTCCACATTCAGGACTCCCATTGGGTCCCAGAATACTAGCTGACAGGCAGTAATAAGGGAAAATGTGTGCTTTTGGTCTCTACTAAATTTAATTAATCTAATAGCAGTTTTTAAATGAAAATCATTATGACAAAATTATCTCTGTTGTTCTCTTCACCTTTTTAGCCATCATATTCTAAGTTAATTAAATGTCATTTTAATGCTGCTTATGTAGTTTTATTTTAAGTGTGCTTTCTCTTTGACATACAGTAAAGTGTTGTCAGTTTTTAGAACATGTTCAAACTCTCACAAATATGTTAGCTTTGAATGAATTTTAAACTGATAGCTTTTTTAGTTGCGGGTTCATCATTTTCATTTTCACTTGGCAAACACTGATTCAGGAGAGATGTTCATAGCTTGTAGTATGAAAGGACCAAATTTTGCATCATATCTGTCTATTGTCTATAAAAAGAAGTAAATACTTTTTCAAATGTTTTTCCTTACTGTTTATAACAACACTTGAAATGTAATTCTGTTTCCTCCATCATACACTGAATTGTTGGACTGATGATAATCCAACTCATATGTGCAGTGCAGTAGTTTCTCCTTGTTGTTTTGTGTTCTAAATTTTTGTGGTGGTGTATACTGTTAAATAGCTGCTGCATTCTCTTCCCGAGGTGACTGCATTGTGATTATTCCATTCCATTTTTATTTTGGTGGTTAATTATTAATACGTGATTATATAAATATATCTAGAGAATATATGATGCTGTGATATGGTATAAAACTGCTGTCAACCTGCAGTTGGGATGGCTGCATGAATGGGGAAGCCATGAGTGAGCTACACAGATAAATCACCCTAAACAAGTGTTGTTAAAACCTTTTCACTACAGAAATCATTTTGCACGCATGTTTTAGAGAGTTTTTATAGAATGTATTGGGACTATTTTTGATTCCCTCTGTCTGAACAGCTAGGTGCCTTAGTTACCATGAGTCCAGCTGTGAAGAACTCACAGAGCCCGGGATAAACACCTTTTATTTTTATTTGTACAAAAAGCAAGTGTCTATCCAAGGGTCTAGACCAGGGGTTCCCAAACTTGGCGCAGGCCACTGCTTCCCGCAGCTCCCATTGGCCGGGAACAGTGAACCACAGCCACTGGGAGCTGCGAGCAGCCGTACCTGTGGACGTCCAGGTAAACAAAGCGTCTCACTGCCTGCCAAGAGCTTACCCTCTACAAGCCGCGAACCAAGTTCGGGAATCCCTGGTCTAGACCCACTCTCAACAAGTTAAAAATACAATTCTCATACATTACAAATTTAGTAACATTGCTAACCCCAAGATCTAGAAATGACTAAACAGACAAAACCAAGGAACACCCTTCCATCCACCAACAGACCAACCCTCACTGTTCTGTCCTATTCCCCAAAAGTTGGGGGAACCTATGGGCTTTGTGGAATGCCCTAAAAGTCAACAGATTCTGGCTATTTCAGATTATTGGCAGGGGAAATGTGTCCTAAAGGTGAAGGTCCCTCACAGAGAATCCCCCTGCAAGCAGCCTCCTCTTTTAAACTGAGAGGGTTCCAGCTAATGTGCTTCCTCTGGTTCCAGTTGCAGTAGTGTACCATGAGGAGAGTGGAGTCTCTTACATAGATGCATCTAGGCCATTTAAAGCTTTAGAGAACAAAACCAAAATCTTAAGCTCCACCTGGAAACCAAGAGGCAACTGGTGCCAATCATGGCCTCAGGCATAATGTGCTCGCAAGATCCCCCACCTAACACATGAGCTGTCACATTCAGCACCGCTTTCTGCTCTGATCTGAGGGTAGCCCCATGTACAGCACGTTGCAATTATCTGCAAGATATGGATGACAATAATAAGATCCACATCTTGAAGAAATCGTTGCAAATTGCTAGCCAGACACAGATGGAAAGAAGACCATCCTGGCCTTTGCTGTTCTACTCTTCTTCTTCGTATGATGTATGTAGATGTAGAGCAACAACTATAATTTTACGTTTAGATGGTTCAGCCAGATAATTATCTCTGAAGTAGCAGAGTGTATTGCTGTGATGCCTCCTTCGTGTTTGTGAATCGAATATTGAACTGTTATATGTTCCATGGTCTGATCTGGGTGACCACAGTCACACACTAGAGAGTCTTTAATTTTCCATTTGTGCAGCAAGTATCCGCATTTGCCATGGTTTGTGCAGATGCAGTTTAAGGTTAGCCCATGAGCTTCGTGGGAGATCGATGCCAGCGGTTTTCTGCATTAGGTCTTTTACAAGGTGTTTGTGACTTCTTGTGAATTCCATTTGGTTTTCCATGCTTCATCATGGTTGAAGTTGCTTTGTTGAAGGTTAAATGTGTGGGTCCAAAGAGACTTATGCGACTGTTCAACTAACAGAAGCTAACCAGACGCGTAGATTGCAGACTCAAGTAACAAAAGTTGGACACACACACTCAGTCACAGGGGCAAAGATAGTCTTCACTGTATCTTCTGGTTGCTACCCAAGCCAGCCAGCATCACTTTCATTGTGCCTGGATTGAGCTTCAGTTAATTTACCTCATCTCAGCAAGACACAGTGGGGAGGCATTTGACAGTAGTAGCTGCGTTGGATGAGATAGACATAGAATTGGGTGTCATCAGCATACTGAAAGCGCAACATTCTATACGTCCTGTGACCAAAGGACCTCTTGCTGCCAATTGGCAGAAGGTTACAGCATTCCTGGGAGTCTGGTATTTACATTCTAGTTCACCAAAAGAGTGCATGTAAGGTTTTTACTGGAAACTGATCATGCTGATCATCATCATCTTTGTGAAATGGATAATATGTAAGAAGAGGTGTGTGGCCGGGGGATGGATAGATATATATATATAATATAAAAAGAGAGAGGAAACTATGTTCCTAATGCCTTGTAGTTAAAGACAAGTGACCCAGAGGTAGCATGCCTTACAATCAGGTTCCACCAGACTGAAGGTGGGAGATACTTATCTCCCTGGCTGACCATTGTGTATTCTGTTTTTTACAATGGAAGTTGATTTGCATACCGAGTGAAATGCTAATGAAGAGATTGCGGGGGACATCAGAAGGCAAATTAACAGGAAGAGGTCAACAGAGGGAGCAGAGGACCCTGTTTTACAGGGGAAGCACAAAGGACTGAACTAGTATATCTGGAGGTGCAGGAAGATGTCCTGGTATCCTTCATCAAGGGGAAACAAGTTGCCATCAGACTTGATCCCATGGAAGAAGGATCTCCGCCATCTTGGCTGAAAAATGCTTTGAGAAGGACTTTGGGTAAGTAGTACCTTATAAGGCAAGAGGGGATCTTGTTAGTTGAGTTTAGGCTGTAGAATACATGTGATTAATTTATTTTATATGGAAAGCTTTTGTTTCTAATAGTTCTGTTTGCTATTGTATGAATCTCTGTTCTTTGTTAAATAAGCTTATACAGTAACTCCTCACTTAACATCCTCCCACTTAACGTTGTTTCAAAGTTACGTTGCTGCTCAATTAGGGAATGTGCTCGTTTAAAGTTGTGCAATGTTCCCTTATACCGTCGTTTGGCTGCCTGCTCTATACACTGCATGTAAGATTTTGTGGAAGAGCAGCGACTTTACAAAGGAGCATTGCACAAGTTCCTCTTCTCCACCTCCTCCACCTCCCTCCCAGTGCTTCCCCCACCACCAAACAGCTGTTTGGCGGTGCTTAGGACTTTCTGGGAGGAGGGGCAGGAGCAAGGAAGCGCCGCATCTCCACTCCTCCCCCTCCTTCCCAGAAAGTCCTAAGCCTGCCAAACGACTGTTTGGCAGCGCTTAGGACTTTCTGGGGGCGGGGAAGGAGCGGGGATGTGGCATGCTCCGGAGAGGAGGTGGAGTGGGGGTGGGAAGAGGTGGGTCTGGAGCATCCCCCAGCAAACTTGGCGCCTGTTCTTCTCTGGGTAAGCTGCCACTGCTGCTACGAAGGTGCTTCCTAGTTTCCTTGCCTGCAGCGGGCTGTGCCTGTGTGGGGTAAGCCAGGGGCACTTCCGGGCTTACCCCACTACAGTACAGTACAGTATATAATGCCTTTTGTCTGCCCCCAAAAAATTTCCTTGGAACCTAACCCCCTGCATTTACATTCAATCTTATGGGAAAATTAGATTCGTTTAACATCATTTCACTTAAAGTTGCATTTTTCAGGACCATAACCACAACGTTAAGTGAGGAGTTACTGTACTTGCGTTCTCTATAAATAAATATAAGTGCTGCATGTTACGCAGATTTACGTTCGCAGGTGTAACTAGCAAGCTGTGGTACTGTTCCTTTGAGAACAGCAGGCCTGATAATTCTGAGAGTGTCCCATGGGTAAGGGGCTGGATTCTGCAGGGGCATGTTTGGAAGACTCATGAGTTGGAATGTGCCTATTGCTATCCTGCATGATGGACAGTGGAGCCCTCATGGGCTGAGAGAGGAGGGCTCGTGTTGCCAATGGCTGGGAGAGAAAGTGAGCTGACCCCCGGCAGATACAGACAAGATTCCTCTCATGCTAAGGGCAGGTGGTAGCAAGGTGTCTCACAACCCTGAGAAGCGTCCTACTTTCTCACTAAACCTTCCAGTCGACCCTCTATATCTGAATCAGGAATCATGCAAAATCACCCTTTGAGAATGTTTAGTGAGAAGGAATAGAACTGGGAGTTGCCCAAGATCAGTTCTGTCATAGAATCTTAGAACATCAGAGTTGGAAGGGACCTCAGGAGGTCATCTAGTCCATCCCCCTGCTCAAAGCAGGACCAATCCCCAATTTTTGCCCCAATCCCTAAATGGCTCCCTCAACGACTGAACTCACAACCCTGGGTTTAGCAGGCCAATGCTCAAACCACTAAGCTATCGCTCCCCTGTCCATTCTTGCAGTGGTCTGGGAGTGTCAGAATGATGAAACCAATGGACCAGCTTTCCTATGCTGACTCTACACTAGCAAGAGATTCCCTTGCATGGGGGGAATCCTTATTTGCAAGGTTAGTGTAGCTTTGCAATCCTTTTGCACTACTGGAGCTACAGAAGGGGCTACATTGTGGGACTGGATCTGGTTCTGGATCTGTAAACTGAAAGTGAAAAAGATAGTCTCTTAATATTTTAAGTGAAAACTTAGAATTTGCAGAATGCCAAACCTGTGAAAACACTCTAAAATTGCTATATCTCCTTTTTTCCCCTCTTCTCTTTTCCTTGATTTTCTTCTGTTTCTGATGTCTAATCAGTGAGGGTTACTAACTGTTTTATTTTATTTAAATTTAAGCACCAAATGCAGGACAAATTATTAGTCTATCATTTAACCCCAAAAGTCTTGCAGCATCAATATAAAAAGATCTAACAGTGGTGATCCCGAACCACAAGCCATATTAGTCTTCAATGCAGAAATGGCTTTGATAGGGTGGGCTGGTGGTATGTTTTACACCCTACAGAAATTTGGATTTGGACCTATATTTAGTTCCTGGATCCAACTGTTATGTTCTCATCCAACCTCTCACATCATGATCAACAATGTGACTTCAGATACCTTCAGTCTCTTCCGGGGTACTGGGCAAGGATGCAAACTGTCTCCATTACTTTTTTTATTTGGATCTTGAGGCCTCGGAAATAGTTATTTGAGCTCATCCAGAAATCCAAAGTATACAGCTTGGTTCCATAGAAAATAAATTGTTATACGCTGATGATGTCCTTTTATATATATCCAAACTAGAACCCACTATTCCAGCCCTCCCATCACTAATTCAAAAATTTAGAACAATATCTGGTTACAAAATAAATTGGGGAAAATTGGATCTATTGGAAATCTCCCAGTTGTCATGTAGTCAGGCTTTTTCCTCAGTGGAATTTCCCTAGGCAAACTGATATGGCAGGCGACCAGCTTGGCTTAATGGTGAAATCCTAGCGGATCTTAAACATAAAAAAGAAGCTTACAAGAAGTGGAAGGTTGGACATATGACCAGGGAAGAGTATAAAAATATTGCTCGGGCATGTAGGAATGATATCAGGAGGGCCAAATCGCACCTGGAGCTGCAGCTAGCCAGAGATGTCAAGAGTAACAAGAAGGGTTTCTTCAGGTATGTTGGCAACAAGAAGAAAGCCAAGGAAAGTGTGGGCCCTTACTGAATGAGGGAGGCAACCTAGTGACAGAGGATGTGGAAAAAGCTAATGTACTCAATGCTTTTTTTGCCTCTGTCTTCACTAACAAGGTCAGCTCCCAGAGTGCTGCGCTGGGCATCACAAAATGGGGAAGAGATGGCCAGCCCTCTGTGGAGATAGAGGTGGTTAGGGACTATTTAGAAAAGCTGGACGTGCACAAGTCCATGGGGCCGGACGAGTTGCATCCGAGAGTGCTGAAGGAATTGACGACTGTGATTGCAGAGCCATTGGCCATTATCTTTGAAAACTCGTGGCGAACCGGGGAAGTCCCGGATGACTGGAAAAAGGCTAATGTAGTGCCAATCTTTAAAAAAGGGAAGAAGGAGGATCCTGGGAACTACAGGCCAGTCAGCCTCACCTCATCCCTGGAAAAATCATGGAGCAGGTCCTCAAAGAATCAATCCTGAAGCACTTGCATGAGAGGAAAGTGATCAGGAACAGCCAGCATGGATTCACCAAGGGAAGGTCATGCCTGACTAATCTAATCGCCTTCTATGATGAGATTACTGGTTCTGTGGATGAAGGGAAAGCAGTGGATGTATTGTTTCTTGACTTTAGCAAAGCTTTTGACACGGTCTCCCACAGTATTCTTGTTAGCAAGTTAAGGAAGTATGGGCTGGATGAATGCACTATAAGGTGGGTAGAAAGCTGGCTAGATTGTCGGGCTCAACGGGTAGTGATCAATGGCTCCATGTCTAGTTGGCAGCCGGTATCAAGTGGAGTGCCCCAAGGGTCAGTCCTGGGGCCAGTTTTGTTCAATATCTTCATAAATGCTCTGGAGGATGGTGTGGATTGCACTCTCAGCAAATTTGCGGATGATACTAAACTGGGAGGAGTGGTAGATACGCTGGAGGGGAGGGATAGGATACAGAAGGACCTAGACAAATTGGAGGATTGGGCCAAAAGAAATCTGATGAGGTTCAATAAGGATAAGTGCAGGGTCCTGCACTTAGGACGGAAGAACCCAATGCACAGCTACAGACTAGGGACCGAATGGCTAGGCAGCAGTTCTGCGGAAAAGGACCTAGGGGTGACAGTGGACGAGAAGCTGGATATGAGTCAGCAGTGTGCCCTCGTTGCCAAGAAGGCCAATGGCATTTTGGGATGTATAAGTAGGGGCATAGCGAGCAGATCGAGGGACGTGATCGTTCCCCTCTATTCGACATTGGTGAGGCCTCATCTGGAGTACTATGTCCAGTTTTGGGCCCCACATTTCAAGAAGGATGTGGATAAATTGGAGAGAGTCCAGCGAAGGGCAACAAAAATGATTAGGGGTCTGGAACACATGAGTTATGAGGAGAGGCTGAGGGAGCTGGGATTGTTTAGCCTGCAGAAGAGAAGAATGAGGGGGGATTTGATAGCTGCTTTCAACTACCTGAAAGGGGGTTCCAAAGAGGATGGCTCTAGACTGTTCTCAATGGTAGCAGATGACAGAACGAGGAGTAATGGTCTCAAGTTGCAGTGGGGGAGGTTCAGATTGGATATTAGGAAAAACTTTTTCACTAAGAGGGTGGTGAAACACTGGAATGCGTTACCTAGGGAGGTGGTAGAATCTCCTTCCTTAGAGGTTTTTAAGGTCAGGCTTGACAAAGCCCTGGCTGGGATGATTTAACTGGGAATTGGTCCTGCTTTGAGCAGGGGGTTGGACTAGATGACCTTCTGGGGTCCCTTCCAACCCTGATATTCTATGATTCTATGATTCAATTAAGTACCTAAGTGTAAAAGTACCAAGAAACATTAACAAACTAGTGAAGAAAAATTTAGACCCTGTACTCTCTCAGATAACTAGTCATATAAAGGCATTGCCCTTTCGTGAGCCTCTGGGGAAGGGTTAATACAGCGCTTAATTGCTAATGAAAGAGGTGCTGGGGCTCAAGCAATTTTTTTACATTCATAACTGATGCAGCAGCCCAGAGGTCCCGGGGCTATGAACTGCCCAGAGGTGCCAGAGCTCAGCCCTAGCAAGCCCTGGCACAAATTAAGAAGCAGGTTAATACAATAAAAATGAATATTCAGAGTAGGCTCCTCTATACGCTAATCAGCCTACCTGTATCTAATCATTCCATTTGGGCATATGAAAGATTTCTAAAATAAAAACTGTTACTCTGCTGGTTTCATGACAACCGTTCTAGGAAAAAATCAACAGGTCTTACTGAAGGATTTGGTCTAAATTCAAAGGTTGGTGCAGAGGGAGACATATTCAGCATCATGTAGCAAATGTGTCCCATATTCTAGAAGTTTTACAAGATGATTTTGATCTCAGGTTGCAGGGTGATACCATAAAAATGCATGTTTCTTCATTGCCAGTCATTTTAGTGTATCCGGAAAGTCTTCCATTTCCCACCAAAAGGACTTACATTGCTTCATTACAGCAGTTCAGTTATAGTGTCCTCCTGAGGTGCATTGAGCTCCATCTTTGGATTTGAACATTGTGCTCAATGCCGTAATGTAGGCACCCTGAGAATCAGATTCATTGTACTACCTAACTATCAAAATGACCTTTTTGATCACTGTCACCTCAGCAAGAAGTGTGTTTGAGTTGGGAGCTCGGTCAACTCACACATCCTGCTGCGTCTTCCACAGATGTAGGGTGGTTTCAGAAACAGATCCTAGCTTTATTCCAAAATTAAATTTGATTTTTTTCATTGACAACAAGAGACATAATTGCCTTCTTTTTGTCCACATCCATCTGACCCAAAGGAGAAACTATGGCATTTGTTGGATGTAAGGCAAGCCTTCGAGATTTATCTGCAAGGAGCTGAGAGCTTAAGAAAAAGAACAGCCTTGCTGGTGTTATTTCAGAGAAGGAAAAGATGTCCTAAGGCACCTTAAATCATCAGTCTCAAGTGGATATGTTGGTACATTGCTGAGGCATATAGAGCAAAAAGACTTCATCCTCTATTGGGTACAAGAGCTCCCTCAGCCCAAGCAGTGGTGACATCATGCACTGACAAAGGGCAGGCCCCTCACAGAGAAATCTGTAAAGCTGCCACTTGGTCATCCCTGCATACATTTACCAAATTATACAAGGTAGATTGTCTTCAGCCGATTCAGCCTTTGATAATTGGGTCCTGCATGCTGTGGCGATTCCTTGTGATGTTAATTTGTTCCCTCCTGAGGATTTTTGTCATTTCTGAGAAAATCCCACACTGAGGATTTGTGGACCTACCCCTAAGAGAGACCTGGAGAATTTGTGGTTGCTTACCTGAAAACTTTCCCATCCTTAAAGGAATAGGACCACAGACCCAGCCCTCCCTGAAAATACAAGGGAGATCTCTTTCACTTGTGGTGAAGATCTCTGCTCTGCAGGAGTTAAAACCTTTCTTGTGGATAAAAATGTTTCTTGTTGACTATGTTTTTCCAAGGTGTTGATGCAGCATAAGAGATTCTTGTTTTGTTTCACGGTCCACAGGGGCTAGCTTTTGAAGCATCTTGTAACTGTGGGGTTGGAGGCTAGTCCCTCGTCAGCCATTCAGTCAGCTTTAATTCTGCCCTCTACAGCTACAGATGAATGGCAACCCACAATGAGGCTCTGTGCACCTATGCCTTCAAAGAAGGGAAAAATTTCAGTTAAGCAACCACAAATTCTCCAAGTCTCAGGTTGTTATGTGCTCCAGAGTGTATGAGCACCTCACAGTCTTTATTATATTTACCCTCACATCACCCCTGGGAGGGTAGGGAAGTACTATCATTCCTATTTTACAGATGGGGAACCGAGGCATAGAAAGAGACTTGCCCCACATTGCTCAGGAAGTCTGTGGTACAATAGGGAGTTGAACCCCAGTCTCCTGGCTAATCACTGGAGTATTTTTCCTCTCTATAATGTTCAAAACATTTTTAAAGGCCTGGAATAAAATATGCTGTGGGATTGGAGATAAAAATTCACCTAGGGCCAGGTGTTGCTGGGTATCCTTTTCCTGACTTTGTCTATCTTATGTCGAACAGAATTCTCTTTCCTGGTCTCCTACAGTCAGTTTTTTCCTGTGGTTACACCTATGCCAGTATATCTGGCCCAGTGTGTTCTCTGATTTGTCAAAGAATGCTCCAAGAAAGGTAGCTTTATAAGGTTTTGATAGCTCTGACTTGAAACTCCAATATTTACCTAAATTCAAGTATTGCCTGCTAACATCAATACAATGTGTATTTTGATGGTACTTGTCAAGGTTCCTTCCCCACTCTGAACTCTAGGGTACAGATGTGGGAACCTGCATGAAAGACACCCTAAGCTTATTCTTACCAGCTAGGTTAAAAACTTCCTCAAAATTTGCCTTGTCCTTGAACCCTATGCTGCCACCACCAAGCGTGTTAAACAAAGAACAGGGAAAGAGCCCACTTGGAGACATCTTCCCCCCCAAAATATCCCCCCAAGCCTTACACCTCCTTTTCTGGAGAAGGCTTGATTAAAAATCCTCACCAATTTGCATAGGTGAACACAGACCCAAACCCTTGGATCTTAAGAACAATGAAAAAGCAATCAGGATCTTAAAAGAAGAATTTTAATTAAAGAAAAAGTAAAAGAATCACCTCTGTAAAATCAGGATGGTAAATAGCTTACAGGATAATCAGATTCAAAACATAGAGAATCCCTCTAGGCAAAACCTTAAGTTAAAAAAAGATACAAAAACAGGAATATACATTCCATTCAGCACAACCTATTTTACCAGCCATTTAACAAAAGGAAATCTAACGCATTTCTAGCTAGATTACTTACTAACTTAACAGAAGTTCTGAAGCGCATTCCTGTCCTGGTCCCAGCAAAAGCATCACACAGACAGACAGACCCTTTATCCCCCCGCCCCTCCAGCTTTGAAAGTATCTTGTCTCCTCATTGGTCATTTTGGTGAGGTGCCAGCGAGGTTATCTTAGCTTCTTAACCCTTTACAGGTGAAAAGGTTTTGCCTCTGGCCAGGAGGGATTTTATAGTTCTGTATACAGATGGGTGATTACCCTTCCCTTTATATTTATGACAGTACTGTACAAGGAAAAACTGCCAATATAAACTTCAAAGCTTTTCCTATTTTTAGATTTATTCACTCTACAGTTCTTCAGTAGCTTCCTGATCACATATTAGTCAAACTCTGCAGTGGCACAATGATAGTTCTCTCGTTGCACCAGCATATTGAACTGTCTACCACCAGCCTTTGCATCAAGAATTTCCTTACATTCCTACTCTCCCATAGAGGAATTCAAGAGCAGAATGTATATAGCATATTAAAATATGTGATCATTTTAGGCAAGATACCTTCTTTTCCTGAGAATGAGATATTGATTTCTCTGGTGAAGGAATTAAAATTGACTTGAGGGGGATTTCTTTCATATGCTTAGGGTTTTTTAAAAGCCATGTGGCCCTCGTCAGAGTTGCTGTAACTGCTGAAGACAATATTTGCTGAAGTTTTAGGAATACAGAAGATCTAAAGTTAAGTTGAACTCTCTTTCCAGCAGGCGAACTGGTTGAGCAGAAAAACATTTTGCTTTATGGAAGCTAAAAGGCATATATAACTGTAATAGTCTTAAATGATGAATAGTATTGTGCTATTATTTATATTCAGAAATGCAGCTAGTGTCCTTGGTCTACATTTTGTGAGAGCTATGCTAATTTTTTTGTTTCAAAATACAGATGAACGTGATCAGCATTTTGTTTTCTAACCCCATGCTAAACCTTCACTGGAGCTTTTTAATCTTTCTGAAATCTGACAGTATTTCTCCTGCAACTGTTCCTCATTTTTATGTAGCTACTTTGCATATCTATATAATAAATAAAAACTAAAATATTTCCCACTTTTGACCCAAGCAGTTAGCCAACATTTGGGGTCTTGCAGGTTGTTTCCATTAAGAAGAGACGTTGATGATGGAGTCAGGTATCTTTGATGTAATCCTGTTCATTTACAAAGAGTGTACACAAAGTCCTCTTTCCCTAAACACAGTAGGAATCAAACATCACACAGCTTTCTTTTATCACAGTTCCAAACCTCTTTCCAACCAGCACTCTACCCAAAGGCTCTGTATCTTAGTTTTTTCTCAGGGCCACACTACAAGTGCTCTTCTGTCTGGCTGTCAGGCTTCCTTGCTGCCTTTTCTGTGATCTTCTGTGGTGTTTCTGTTGCTTCTTTCACACATACATAGCTCCATCCAGCAACACCCAGCCCCCTATATTTGCATTCAGACTCCAGGGAAAATCTCTCAGTACCTACTCCTGCCTTGCATGTGAGCCTGCGTTTTGAGCAATGGCTCCTGTTTTTTCAGCTGTCTATTCCATAAAGGAGCTTAATTGCTCTTTACATTTATTCTGGAAAAAATGTAGCTTTTACAAGGTTTCACCCAACCTCCAGCTTAAAAATATTTATGTATTTGAAATATTAGGAAAATAGAATATTAAGAACAAAAATCATCTCTCCTTTGAACTCTGAAAGGAGAGAATGGTGAGTGATTTTGAATTATTTTTAGCTCTGTAGCTAGCAGTGAGTAAATACATTATTTAGACCTTTTACCAAGAACACAATAATTTATTCTTCGTACCAGTCAACCAGCAACACCTTCTTACACCCACTAGCACAGTTAGTCACTTCTTTTGTAGATCTTTACAAACAAGCTAACCCAATATTCAAATATAATTGAGACAAACTTGCATGCTTCTCTACAGTCAGGAAAAATCAGCTGTTACCTTAACCCTAACAGGCAAAAATAACTTCTGGGCCTGACTCTGCTCCTTGGAGTTAGAGGCTAATAGTTTTTCTCAGAAGGTATTTTGCTCTTTTAAGCTCTTATGAAATGGACAATACCCATTGCCCTTTGTAGCGATAGTCTGTCTGGACATACTGTTTGAGGGGTCTGTCTGTTTTGGAGCCTGACTGACTCCTCTGTGACCTTTCTGTGTGCCTCACTTGGTGCCTGAGTGTAAAGGCTGTTCCTTCTGAGCCAGCCATGAGCCGGGCAGGGAGCGTCTTCCTCTGTGAGAATTATATCTCAGTAAAAAAACTTCCCCATGTCTTTACCTCATCTTGGATCCAGCATGTGTCTGTTTCCCTGCTGACACAGTGTCCTTCTGCAGAGTGAAATTCACCCCATGTACCACTTCTCAAAATAGGGTTTACTTGAGATTTCGTTGGTGCAGTAGGCCTTGTGCTGATGGTCTCAGGAATTTCAGGCCAGCAAAGCAGACACATTATCTTTGTATGATAATGACAGTGGGATCCTCCAAGGAGTAGCCTACACATCTGACATGCAGGAGGGTTATTTTTATTCTGATCAAACTGCAGTCAGTGGGGAGGAATGTGTAAGAGGCCATGGCTGGATATTAATTTTGGGCTCTTCCCCAAGACAGAAGGTCTGTTCTGGAGGTCAGTATGAGGGAGTCATTTGCCTCTCTCCTCTGCAGTATTTCTGGAGAAGCAAATGGGTAGTCACTGACCCCAGGAACAAATCTGCTAATTATGAAAAGGCACTAAAGTGGCCATCAGAAGCTGAGATTTTTTGGGAAACAATTGGCCACTGATGGAGTCCTTCCCTCTCACCTCAATTTATTAATTTTAAAAATGTATAAAAAATACCCTGGGTGATTCATAGCCAAATGACCCATATTCTATTCTATAGAGGTTCTTCTATTGCCCTGATCACCATGAATCCCTTCCAGGAGTGCATTAAGCATTAAGATTAATGTCTGTCATATGTGATTTGTTCCCTCTTATCCTATTCCCAGAGAGAGAATTGTGTGCAGTGGAATGTTTTGATAGTTTTTTTTATTTTAATAAATATGTACATGTTGCTGTATGGTTATATTAGAGAAGGCCAGATTGAAGTAGTATCCCTTGTCCTTGGAGCAGAAGGTGATGAGGTTTTTGATGGTCCTTAGTTTCTGTGTAAGTTCGTTCCACAGTCATAGATTGACTCCGAAGAAAGCTTTGTCTCCTGCACAGAAAAGCTTTAGCCTTATGGAGAAAGTTCCACTGTGCCTAAGAAGCGCAGCTGTCGACCCTGGTCCTTATCCCACAACTGTAGTCTTCTAGATAATCTGGGCCTAGGCCAGGGGCAGACCTAGACTAGCTGCCAGCAACTGGTGCCCTAGGCGAACCATGCAATCGGCACCCCCACTCCCAAACCCCCAGGGCAGATCTAGGCTGAGGTTTTTGGTAAACTGGGAAACATTTTGCCCCTTTTTTCCTTTTAATGTTTTTTAAGCATTTTTTTTAAACAGAGGCTTAATTATTTGGTTTGTCTGTCCATCTATCTGTCCAACCAATGTTTCTGAGATCAGATAAAATAGAGACACTTAATTTTCAGAATAGATTTGTACACAACAGCTAGATGATATTTGAGTCCAATTTCAAATAAAAAATGCATTAAAATGTTAATTATAATTTTTATTATTACAAATCCAAAATCATCCATTACACTATCCTGCTTTAATGACCTTTTTCAATTTTATAACCGACACCAGTTGTTTGGAAAGTAATCCCCTTCCTCAAGGTTACCCACTTGGAGTGTGACATCACTTTCGTAGTCTATTAAGTGTTAACGCTGTTACTTTTCTTTTATGAACCTTATTTATTACATGGAACCTTATTTATTACATGGAAACCAGTTATAACAAAGAAAAGTTGATAATTATACAGCCAGATAATAATGCTAAAGTTTAATAATGCTTAAAGAGACTCACATTTTGGATTTATAATGCTGAAAGACGTTATTCTTTATTCTTTGGCACCAAGAAACACAGTTTTCCACAGTATTTGCTCAATTCTTAACCTTCTACCTGTGGAGTGTGTTAAAATGACCATTTGACATGTATCAACTCACAATATCTCCACCCTACATGAATTTCCAGCTATGCAACCTTGATGTATATTCAAGTTAGTTGTCACTAGCATTCCAGCTCTTTCCGTTGGTGGATGTGTTTCATTGTGGCTGGGCTATTGCTTATCAAAATTGCAGAGTGGGTCATCTTGACCCTACGTCGCAAATTGAAAAAAAAATTCGCTAAAATATTATTTATTTTTGCAATAAATAAGATTTGACATATTAATAAATTCTCAGAAATGTAGAGAAATTAATTATAATTCATATTCCCTCCATACGTGCACGGGAATTGAAATAATGACATCTTCGTTATTTTATTTGTAATTTTTTCATCTTTTTCATTTTTTTTCTTTTTTTTTTAAATTTGATTTTTTTCCCCTCAAATTTGGCGCCCCATTTAACTTGGCACCCTAGGCAACTGCCTACTTCGACTATATGGATGGAGGACGCCCCTGGCCTAGCCCATTGAACACCTTGAAGATAACCAATGCAATGCCTGCCTGTCCACCTCCCAGTTCAAATGCAGTGCTGCAGGAGAATGAACTTAGCGCTCAAGTTAACTACGATTTGCATCAGCACTACAAGAAAAGAGCAAAGACAATCATATAAATAAAAAACGGGAATGGGGTGGACCACAAGAGCTGGGAAGCTCATTTCCCTGCTTTTTTTCTCCTGCGGTGTCTTCGCAACTTGCAGCTATAGAGGTGACTTTTAAAAAATTGTGTTATGGCTTGTCATGGCAAACAGACCTATAGAATAGGTGCCTTCTCTAGAGCTAGGACCAGCAACCTCCCAAGGCTTTTGCAATTCCCAAACTATGGTTACTTTCTGCTGAACAGGGCCTTTAATTGCTTACTTCATGCATCAATATGCTTTATGCCTTAATTGCCATGCATGTGCAGTTTTGTGTTGCAACCTTCATGCTGTTCATATCCAGTGAACTTGATTATGCTTGGTCTTCGGAGAACTATGCTTTTTAATGCTCTGCCCATTCAACAGAAGCTTGCTCAGACTGTCTACTGATTTATCTATTCAACTGAACATAGGCCATTAAAACAGAGTACTGAGTATGCTTGTGCTTTAGACAAAGATTAGACTTTATTTTCAAAGTTTGAATAGTTTTTATTCTGGTGCATGTTGGTGCTGTATTTGCCGAGCTTGATCCAAAAGAATCGAAGCACGTGGTTAAAGCAAAGAGTGGCATGTGGTTCATGAACCCCATAATTAGTTCCTCTTCCTAGCTCTAAGCAGTAATTAAATCTGCCACTTCTGCTCTGCTGATTCATTTATTTAGCTATTTAATTGCTCAACTGAATACATCTTTATCTCCGGAACTGCAACATTTTATTCAGACAAAGAAATAGCATAATCCATTTTTTTCCAAGATCAGGGACATGTGAAAGAAAAGAGCATTAATACTACGTGATTTGGTGGTGGTGTCACTTTTTACTTATCAAATAAAACAGTGTTTAAGGGAAAACTTCAACTGATACGTAAGGATAGCTTTCCATATATAGGGTTGCTTCCTCTCAGAGCTCATTATGTCAAACTTTGAATTCTAATAAATCTATTCCAAGTTGCGATCAGGGTCATGAGTTAAACAGAGGAGCTCTCAGGGAATAATAGCAATAACTATATATAAAACAGGAAATCCAGCCGCTAGTTTATTGGCAGCAGATTTTTATCAACATTTTTAAAATGTAGATGTACAGCACACTGAACAGAAGCTTTCCTATATAAAGCTCCTTTTTGGGATATTTCTGAGGAGTATGTGATTTACGTCAATGATGTCTTTGTCAGATTCATCTACCCGTCCTGCAGTTGGGTCCATAAAGCACAATGTCTTGAGCACATTCAAGCTTACTAAAGAGAGTACCATGCTGATACACATTTCCATAGGTACAGTTTTCCTCACTGTGTATTTTTAGCATCCTTTAGGATGTAGAAAGATTCCTCGATCACTTTTATCCATAGTTTGCAAAAATGGATGGGAGAAGCATTTTGTAAAACAGTAAGGTCCAACTGACAATTAGTTTGAGAAGGAACCTGCTTTGGAAGTTGGAAAAAAAAATTAGTAACCTTTTTTTAATTGTCATGTCTTTGTTCTGTCTGTCCATCTAAAGTTTTATACCAGGCATGTCACTGTTGTCTGAGGCTATTTCACTCAGTTAGATTAATATTTATATTGGACTTCTTGCTGTCCTCTTACCAAGCTAGTTGTGTTCAAAACTGTGCAGCTGTCTAGATAGATCATTGTTTTTCCCATGTAAATTCATTATTTAAAATTGTTCACCAGTTACCACTGGAGTAAAGGTTTTTACTTGTATGAAGCTTTTGTTCGGTTCTTAGTAACTAGGCAAGAGTTTTGCCTGGGTAAGGACTTTAGGACTTGGCCCAAAGATACTTACATTGCACTGTTTTTATTGATTTTATTGTCATGCTTCTGCGTGAGCCTTCATTAAACAAATAACAATGGTTTTCCGACCTTGCCAAAACTGGAAATCTGGCAAGCAACTCTGTCCTTACAGGATTGTCCCATGATTTTCTCATTGAAATATAGGTCTGGAAGGGACCTCAAGATGTCAAGTCCAGCCCCCTGTGCTGTGGCAGGGCCAAGTAAACCTAGACCATCCCTGACTGATGTTTGTCCAACTTGTTTTTAAAAACTTCCAATGAAGGGGACTCCATGACTTCCCTTGGAAGCCTATTCCAGAATTTAACTACCCTTATAGTTAGAAAGTTTTTCCTAATATCTAAACTAAATCTCCCTTACTGAAGGTTAAGCCCATTACTTCTTGTCCTACCTTCAGTAGGCATATAAGGCAATGGATCACCATTCTCTTTATAACAGCCCTTAACATATTGAAAGACTGTTATCGGGTCCTCTTCAGTCATCTTTTCTAAAAACTAAATATGCCCAGTTTTTAACCTTTCCTCCTAGGTCATTTTTGTTGCTGTCCTCTGGACTCTTTCCAGTTTGTCCACATCTTTCCTAAAGTGCGGTGCCCAGAATTGGACACAGTACTCCAGCTGACACCTCACCAGCAACAAATAGAATAGTTACCTCCTGTGTCTTATTATATACAACACTACTGTTAATACACCCCAGAATCATATTAGCCTTTTTTGCAGCTCCATCACATCGACCACTCCTACTTAGTTTCTGGTCCACTCTCACCCCCAGATCCTTTTCAGCAATACTATTACCTAGTTATTCACCAGTTATTCACCATTTTGTAGGTTTCAGAGTAGCAGCCGTGTCAGTCTGTATCTGCAAAAAGAACAGGAGTACTTGTGGCACCTTAGAGACTAGCAAATTTATTTGAGCATAAGCTTTAGTAGGCTACAGCCCACTTCATCAGATGCATAGAATGGAACATATAGTAAGACGATATATATATATATAGAGAGAGAGAGAGTATGAAAAGGTGGAGTAAGAGGCTAATTAATTAAGATGAGCTATTATCAGCAGGAGAAAAGAAACTTTTGTAGTGATAATCAAGATGGCTCATTTAGACAGTTGACAAAAAGGTGTGAGGATACTTAACATGGGGAAATAGATTCAATATGTGTAATCACCCAGCCACTCCCAGTCTCTATTCAAACCCAAGTTAATGGTATCTATAGTTTGCATATTAATTCAAACTCAGCACTTTCTCGTTGGAGTCTGTTTTTGAAGCTTTTCTGTTGCAAAATTGCCACCTTTAAATCTGTTACTGAGTGGCCAGAGAGGTTGAAGTGTTCTCCTACCGGTTTTTGAATGTTATGATTCCTGATGTCAGATTTGTGTCCATTTATTCTTTTGCATGGAGACTGTCTGGTTTGGCCAATGTACATGGCAGAGGGGCATTGCTGGCACATGATGGCATATATCACATTGGTAGATGTGCAGGTGAACGAGCCCCTGATGGCATGGCTGATGTGATTTCAACATGATTCCACCATGATTTCAACAGTTTCCATCCCACCATCAACCTCAGCCTGGACCAATCCACACAAGCGGTCCATTTCCTGGACACTGCTGTGCTAATAAGCGACGGTCAAATAAACACCACCCTATACCGGAAACCTACTGACCACTATACTTACCTACATGCCTCCAGCTTCCATCCAGGACACACCACACGATCCATTGTCTACAGCCAAGCTCTAAGATACAACCACATTTCCTCCAATCCCTCAAACAGAGACAAACACCTACAAGATCTCTATCAGGCATTCTTAAAACTACAATAGCCACCTTCATAGACTTCATAGAGCCTTCATAGACTACCAGGGTTGGAAGGGACCTTGGGAGGTCATCTAGTCCAACCCCCTGCTCAAAGCAGGACCAATCCCCAATTTTTGCCCTAGATCCCTAAATGGCCCCCTCAAGGATTGAACTCACAACCCTGGGTTTAGCAGGCCAATGCTCAAACCACTGAGCTATCCCTCCCCCCCTTCACCTGCTGAAGTGAAAAAACAGATTGACAGAGCCAGAAGAGTACCCAGAATTCACCTACTACAGGACAGGCCCAACAAAGAAAATAACAGAATGCCACTAGCTGTCACCTTCAGCCCCCAACTAAAACCTTTCCAGCGCATCATCAAAGATCTACAACCTATCCTGAAAAATGATCCCTCACTCTCACAGATCTTGGGAGACAGAACAGTCCTCACTTACAGACAGCCCCCCAACCTGAAGCAAATACTCTCCAGCATCCACACAACAAAAACACTAACCCAGGAACCTATCCTTGCAACAAAGCCCAATGCCATCTCTGTCCATATATTTATTCAATTGACACCATCACAGGACCTAATCACATTAGCCACGCCACCAGGGGCTCGTTCACCTGCACATCTACCAATGTGATATATGCCATCATGTGCCAGCATTGGTAAACCATTGATAACTACTCTGAGTACAGTCTTTCAACCAGTTGTGCGCCCACTTTATTATAATTTAATCCAGATCACATTTCCCTAATTTGCTTATGAGTGTGTCATGCGGAACTCTTGTCAAAGCCTTACTAAAATCAAGGTATATCATGTCTACTGCTTCCCCCATCCACTAGGTCAGTAATCCTATTAAAGAAGGAAATTAAGTTGGTTTGACATGATTTGTTCTTGACAAATCCATGCTGATTATTCCTTATAATCCTATTATCCTCCATGTGCTTACAAATTGATTGATTAATAATTTGCTTCAGTATCTTTCCAGGAATTGAAGTTAGGCTAACTGGTCTATAATTCCCTGGTTCTCCTTGTTTCCTTTTTTAAAGGTAGGTACTATGTTTGCCCGTTTCCAGTCTTCTGGGACCTCTCCTGTCCTCTGGGAGTTCTCAAAGATAATTGCGAATGGCTCCGAGATTAGTTCAGTTAGTTCCTTAAGTACTCTAGGATGAATTTAACCAGGCTCTGCCACCTTGAATGCATCTAATTTATCTAAATATTCTTTAACCTGTTGTTTCCCTATTTTGGCTTGCATTCCTTCCCCGTTGTTAATGTTAATTGTGTTGAGTATCTGGTCATCATTAAGCTTTTTAGTAGAATGAGCAAGGAGTACTTGTGGCACCTTAGAGACTAACAAATTTCTTTATAAAGTTATTTATAAAATAAATTTGTTAGTCTCTAAGGTGCCACAAGTACACCTCGTTCATTCTGCTGATACAGACTAACACGGCTACCACTCTGAAACCTTTTTAGTGAAGACTGAAGCAAAATAGGCATTAAGCATCTTATCCTTCTTGATGTCATTAGTTATTAGCTCTCCTTCCCCTCTAAGTAGAGGACCTATGCTTTCCTTTGTCTTTCTCTTGCTCCTAATGTATTTAAAGAACCTCTTCTTATTGCCTTTTATGTCCCTTGCTAGGTGTAACTCACAGTGTCTTAGCCTTTCTTATTTTGACCCTACATACCTGAGCTGTTGTTTTGTACTCTTTTTATCAATTTGACCATGTTTCCACTTTTTGTAGGATTCCTTTTTCATTTTCAGGTAATTAAAGAGCTCGTGATGGAGCCATATTGGCCTCTTACTATTCTTCCTCTTTCCTTTTACATTTGGAATAGTTTGTAGTTGTGCCTTTTAATATTGTTTCTGTGAGGAACTGGCAACTTTCCTGAACTACTTTCTTCCCAGAGGACTTCCCTACCAGTTCTCTGAGTTTGTCAAGTCTGCTTTTTTGAGGTACATTGTCCTTATTCTTTGCTCTCACTCCTTTCCTTTCCTTAGAATCATGAAATCTATTATTTCATGGTCACTGTCACCCAAATTGACTTTCACCTTCAGACTCACTACCAATTCCTCCCTGTGGGTCAAAGGATTTTGTATAAGATGTATCTAAAACTGAAGCGTTTTAGATGTATTTCTTGAATTAAACCTAAAAGTTCATCCATCACTATGCACATAGGCTCTGACTTCTATTATTCCCAAAGGGTGTTTCACCCTGCTCTGCCCAAGGCCCTGCCCCACTCTGCCTCTCCCGCCCCTGCTCTGCCCCCTCCCCCAGGCCTCACCCTCACTCCAGCCCCAGAACACCCACAGAGTCGGCACCTATGACTATGCTCAGTGCACTACCCCCAATTTCTTATGGCTTGTCTACATGGTGGAGAAATACACCAGACCCTTGCTGGTGCATACTAATGGTTCCCTAATGAGTGTAGCGTAGTACTGTTTCAAATGACACTATGTTAAAGCACACCAGCAGGGTCTTCACGGACCAATAATGTGCAACACACTTTAGAGATCATACCCCTGTAGAGTGCACTACTGCCACTGTTTAGATAAGCCCTTTGAGTCTATTTTTTAAAAAAAGAACTAAGACATCCATCTTGGATGATAACCATAACAAGTAAACCATCTCAGACCCACATATTAAGCATTTTAATAAAAAGAAGCACTTTTCATTGTGGAAGTACCTGCAACTATGTGCAATGTAGTACCTGGGAATAAAATGTTTTCCATTGTTTTCGACAGAAATTTGGTGCACAATAGTTTACCACAGCAATTCAGGAACCTTTTCAAATGGTTTTTATCCCTGCTCTAGTATCACGCAAGGGTGTTATGTTAGTGTGTGTAAATTATAGAATTACATACTGTGCACAGATGTATGAATACACTGACTTGATAGATGGAGAAGAGAGATAAATAGATCACCCACCTGATCACCCTTGAAACATTTTTCACATTTAGGAGTCAGAGTAGCAGCCGTGTTAGTCTGTATTCGCAAAAAGAAAAGGAGTACTTGTGGCACCTTAGAGACTAACCAATTTGTTTGAGCATAAGCTTTCGTGAGCTACAGCTCAGGATGAAGTGAGCTGTAGCTCACGAAAGCTTATGCTCAAATAAATTGGTTAGTCTCTAAGGTGCCACAAGTACTCCTTTACATTTAGGAGTGTCTGTGGTAGGAAATAGGGAATTGTTATGGCACACTTCCCCTCACATTAACCTAGCTATTGTCATCCTACCATCAACAGGCTGGAAATTGCTATCCTTCAGAGACTGCTGGGTTTACAAGCAGTGGAATGCAATTGAAACTCCTCCCCTCCCCACAGCAAGCATTGCCCAGCAACTTGTAGCAAGCAGCTGTCACCAGCCGCAATGGGAACTGGATGTTTGCAAAGTAATGTACATGCTTTAGGTCTGGTCACTGTATAGTGAGCCACTTTGCTAAATCCTTTTTTGTAATCTGTAATTTAGTTTTAAGTCCCATTATCCAGCAATATAGTTCAAAACCAAAGGCCAGAATCTGATCTCACATACACTGGTGTAACTCTAGTGTGGCAGTGAAGTCAGTAGAGTTACACTGGTGTAAAAGTGGTGTAAGTGGGATGAGACTCAGGTCCTGATCCTGGGAGCAAACATACAACAGTGTATGTAGTTTATTAGCACAGTAATAACTTTATGGAAGTGAATCTCATATTAATATGTTCAAGCTATGGAAAACGTGTCATTTTTGACATGACATAACCAACTGCAACTGTGGAAGACGGGGCCACAGATGATCCGACTTGCTACCCTAAGTCAGTTATCTAGTGGACATGTGCTCTGATACCTATACATATTAGTTAGCAGCTTTCACACATGATTTACTGAGTGAGTTATATAGTACCTACACAAGAAAACTAATGGAGGCATAGCAATCTATAACTAGAAATGACAACTTCGATAGCATGTTCATATGTCCTATGCTTGGGTGGGTTTTGTTTTTAATCTCTGTCTCATTTATTTCTCTGTACTCCTGCTGTACACTGAGAGAGTCTTTACAATTTTATCACATTAGAATGTGACATTCCAGGCCTTGACAGTGCTTTTGTTTGGATATTTATAGCAGCTTCTGGTCATTGTTGAGCAAAGGAGATTGCCCTGCCCTCTGGCCCTTTCTTAAGCAGATTTTGGGCAGAAGCTCCTCTCATGTGGCACTAATTGCAATGATTGGTGGAGGGGTGTGGTGAGCTCACTGTGCCTGACTCTGGCTTATCTGCCAAGGGCTAAACCAGGGGAGAGGAGAGGGAGGGGAAAAAAGAAAAAAAAAAAAAAAAAAAGCAAAGCTTTGCCTCATTCCAGTAGGGCTCAGGGCTCCCGGCCATCTGTCCACCCTTGGAATCAGAAGACAAATAGAGGGACCACACTCACTATAACTGTGCAGAAGGAAATTGTTCGGACACTGTGGCTGAGCTTTGCATTTGAAGTGCGGGCTTTGAGAGCAGCTCAGCAGGTCAGTACTTCTACCAGTCAGATTTATTTGTTCAGATGATGTAGAGGGTTTTAGCTGAAAATCTTTAGTATTAGAAATGGTATGTTATTTTCAGGAGTTAGATTGCAATTGAAGGACACGTTTCTTTGAAGCTTGAAGACTGAAACTCAGCTTGCTTTATTTGCTGTCCCATATGCATTATGATTCTGATCAGAGTTTTGTTTATCTAGCTGACTATTACTGGTGACATCCGAATGACTAGGGCAGCCTAACAATGGGCAAATCTTTAAAAGATTTAAACTAACAAGTTGCTTGAAAAGTGATTTGAATGGAGATGTTTTTATATGTGTGGCTTATCATCTGGACAAGTGTGCTACATTAAAATATGTATTAGGGATTGTCATTGGAAATATGTGTGCTTCATTTTGGTGAGTAACTCAGCCTGAGTCTGCAGCTTGAGAATTTAAATACTGTAACACCATTTAGAGCCCCCCCTCCACCCCCGATAATAGTTTGCTGTAAGTTTAATGTGAAACGGGGAAAGGCAAGAGCAAGCTATTCGCTATGAAAACCACGAGCTGTAGTGGTATGATTAGAAAGGCAGAGGCTAAGAAGTTTTTGACATATTGTAAACTGGCATTACAGTAAAAAATCAAGTGAATTGTAATATTTTTTCACATAGGGAGGTTTCATTTGAAGTTACATGAACATATTTAATATTTCATTCCAAAGTCTTGGGGTTTTTTTACCTTACTAATGAATGAACTTAAGTAAACAACTGTATAGTCTAATGCTGTACATTGGACAAGAGAAATAAAGAAAAAGTACAACTTCTTACATCATATTTATTTTACTTAAGGAAAATTCAGTATTATTCAGCAAATTAACAAAAATGTTATAATAATGGTAATAAAATCATCGTAGGTCTCTGGATTTTTTAAAAGTCAAACTATTATTTTTAGGATGGAAAAACTGTACCGTTAAGGCTAACTACATTTAAATTCATGTGACACATCTGTTATATAATTTCATATAAGCATCTTGAAGATCTGAATTATTTTTAATGCTGTATATTTAAACAGTCCTGTTATGTTTAAATATATCCATATGATTTCTGTTATGTTTGTATTTCTGAAGATAGTTTATTTGATCTGCTTCCTGATGATCATTTTTTACAATATATATGAACTGAATATTTAATAGCCACATGATCTAGTGTAAAATTACGCTCAACGAAGTCAAGTCACAGCAGAAAATTATTTCAATGACTGTGCATGCGTGCCTTCAAATTTAAAAAAGAAATATGAATTGTGTTATTACAAAATTATCCCTTTGTCAGACCCAGCTATTTCACTTATTTCCTTCTTTATATGAAGTTTTTAGAAGTGAAACGATAGTGAAAAATGGAGTCAAGTAACTGGTAAACCATTTGTCCACTGCTTTTCTCCGTGTCTGGTGCAAAGTTCCAGCACTGTCACTGGATTATTCAAAATGGATTCTAAGAACCAGCCATACCTAACAAGCGCTTAATAAAGGGTTTATGGATAGTTCTGATGGATACTTGCAGTTTATTTTTAAAAAACCTTTTAGTGATGCAGCTGTTGTATTAAAAAAAAATCTAGTCAGAGAAAAACATGAAAACATGTTGAGGAGTAACGACACATCTTTAGTAAAGGTACATGAAGAATATCGATAGCAGTTATACAAGTTGATATAGCTTGTGCACTATGAAAGAAGATCCCCTGTATATTTATCATCCCAATCCACAAATATGTCATAAAATAAGTATTCAGGTGGATGTATTTCTTGTCTGGACCAATACTGTTCCTTATAATTGCTGGCCTCTTATTCATCACTTTATGAACTTTTTCATAATGTTAAAATCAATAGCTGGTAGTTCCCTCAAGAACTGTATTTTAACACTTGGCATACTGTATGTGGTGATAATGCAATGAGATGTGACTATATTAAATGTTTATTCTTAAGTGAATGAACATATTTTTTCTGTACTTTAAAGAAGCTAAAACCCCAGCAAGTGCACTGCTAGTGATATTAGCAAGAAAAATAGTAGCATAAGAAAGCATCATTATTTTAAACGGCCTCACAGTAGTCATGTTGGTAATATTCTTAGTGCATAATGTCTGTTCCATACCCTGAATGCTAGATTTGATTTTCTTTCAGGTAGTTTATAATTTTTAATTTTAGTGCATTATTAATTGCCATAGGGATAGATCCTTTTTACTCAGTTCTTATGCCCACAAAGGTTTGTCTGAAGAAGGATTTGAGTTATAAACTGAGTCAGGACTTCAGGATGTGGCCCATGCTATTCAGAATTCCGTTTACGATTAGGCCTTTGTGAGGGGATTTGTGTTTGACATTAATTAGAACTGATTTGGCTGGTATTTTTTTAGTACAAAATTTCACAACACTGGCTTGTTCATTGAATAATATACAGATAAAGTTTTGAACGCTTTGTCAGTGTCCCCTGCAAATTATGAGACATATTCTGTTACCCTGCACTTGGTGTAGTCATTTATATCCTTGAAAATTAGGTACAAAAAGTTACTATACCTGAATGGTAATAATTTGTACCCAAGTTGCCCTCACTTTGTACTTGGTGCAGCACAAGAGTGAATCGGGCCCTCCATCTTTACTAAGGACCAGACTCTTATGGCAGGGAAAGATGGCAGCAAGCTTCTTCCATGCTGCACGTATCGTGGAAGAGAAGACACCTGTATACAGTGTGGGAGGCTTCCAAAACTACCAGGGAACGTGGCTGGGGCCAAGTGGCTGTGGGTGCATGGGACACTTGGTTGGAGAAGAGGGTCTTCAGAAGCTGGGAGAAAGGGGAGGGATATTAGGCCAGGGATATTAGAGTACGCACTGGTGAGAAGTTGCAGGAGGAAGGTTGAGTGCTAGTCAGAGTGAGGGGTAATGACAGCTTTTGGCAATTAAGGGTGGTCAGGATGAAGGGCTGTTGAGTGCTATTGTGGGAGGTTTCTATAGCTGGGAGGGAAGTCAGCTATGGGTTCTTTTTGGACGATTATTGCATAAAGGATCCAGAGCTGGGAAGTGAGCATCAGGATGCTTGTTATCAAGGGCAGAGGGAGGCATTGGCAGCGGAGGCGGAGGCAGATCAGATGTAACAGTTACAAGGTGGGTGCATGGGGTGGGTTCCGCAACAAGGAGGCGTGAGATTCCGAATAACCTTCAGAGGTCTCTGTTACGTATATGGAAGCAGCAAAGCAAATGATTATAAACATCGAAAGATAGCAATTGCACTAATTACAAACCACGGTGAAGTCTAAAAATAAACTGAAATAGCAGTTTTTAATGCTGCAAATTCATTGTGAGTTCCTATGAAAATAAAGTATTTCTGTAATTATATTTTTCTGTAAATTCTAATAACTCTTTCTGGCAGGAACATGTAGAATGCACAGAAATATAGTTGCACAGAATTTTTAAGACAATGTTGTTTTTTAAATCCAAATCTATCATATTAATAAGTGCATTTTGCCAGTTCCATTTGCTAAGCAACAGATGCACTTTGTTGCTTATGAAGCACCAAAGGAAAGAATGAATCCACACAAGAAGCAAGAGCTTATGTAAAGTTCATGAACAGTAGCAGAAAGATTGAATAATGAGTTCTGTAAATCTTGTTCCTTAAATATTTTAATGTAACTGAGATATTTTTCTGTGCTGGCTGCCGTCAGTGATAGAAGTATCAACAGGAGAAATATGGGTCACTTGGGTTTTAGCATTAAGCAGCAAATCCAGGGTCAATAGGATTTAGTTGAGATGTTCAGGTTTATTCAGTACATTTAGTTAATGAATGGTGGGTGTGGGAGAAGAAAAAAGTTTGTGGCAGGATTGGTGGAGGGGACAGAATGGCCTCCTGCCAAGTGGTACATCCTGCTGTAATTCTTCCTGATTGATAGATATACCATAGGACAAAAAAGGAGCTGAGTGATGGGGATTTTAATTAAAAAATACCAGCACTAAATCCTGCTTTTTTGGATTAAAATTCAGCAGAAATACTTTGTAACAGACATCCATCTAGTATGAGGGCTTGTTTTGTTTTGTGTTTTGTTTTATTTATTAATGTTAACCTTTAACTGAGGGCAGTGGCGTTGGTAGAATTTTTATAGCGTGGGGGGTTCTGAAAGCCACTGAGCAAAATTGTAAATCTTGTATAGGATGAAACCACTTCAAGCCAGGGGGTGCTGCCCCACTCCGAGCACCCCTAGTTCCAGAACCCCTGGCTGAAGGGAAAAAAACTATAATGTGTTTAAGCACCTAGACACTGCCTATAAGACTATGAAAATACTCAGAGACATCACATATGAAACTCCATCAGTAAGAAATGTTTGATTCAGCCACAAAAAATCATGTTTAGGTCAATTAATTCACACTTTAATATAATGCAAACTTCCTGCCAAACAGAATCATAATCTCTACAATATGAATGGCCTGAACTGTATTAACCTGGACTCTGAAACTCTATGTTCTGTCAAACATTTCCATACATATTCTTAGGCATTTTGATTTGGGTTCAACTCCCCCAAATCCTCCTTATAGAGTGGCCAGTTTTATAAATCAGTGTAATAAGTACATTGGGGCCTGTTTTTAAAGATAAAAAGCTTTTATTTAAATTTAAAAGAAAATGTTGCTGAATAATTTTGTTCCTAATGGGCCAATTTAGGTATTTGTTCACTCTGTCCCTATTGGGCAAAACTCCAACTGAAATCAGACTTTTTCCCAAGGCTAGAGAGGACATTTAGATTCTGCTGAACTTTCCTTCTATATCTACCCCCTCAGAGATTTGGACTGGACTTCTCAGCCAGCCCTGGGAGTTTTGTCTGACTAAAGACCAAGTAAAACTACCAAGACTGGGTGCACTGACTTCAATAGACATGTCCCTGAGGAAGTAGTAGGCAAGGACCATAGGATTTGACCATACCACAAGCTATTGGCAGGCTTCAGAGCAGAGACACTGTGTACCTGCTTATCTTGAGAACATCTTCTCTGCTTAGGTAGTCTCGTGGTGGTTACTCCTAGGTCCTGTCATGTATGCAGGCCTTTGAGAATGTTCTCGCAGCACCTCTCAATAAAATTTGCATTTGAGCTAGTTGAAAAATTATGAAATTTTGACAGTTTGTAAGAAAAATGTGGTTTATCAGCACAAAAATGTTTCAAAAATTTGAAACTTTGAGATGGCCTGAGCTTAAAAAATGGCATGACTTTATTGATACTCAAAGGAAGGCATGGATTTTTTTTTCAATTGCTCTGCTATGTCATAACTACATTGGCTCCCCAATACTGCACAGCGAACCCCACGTACGTGTGAAGTAAGTAGGGTTTCAGAAGTGTGTACAGGACAGTGAGAGTACTCCCTAAAGGTTTTATCAACTTTGAAATGGAAAGAGTCATAGATCTGTTTGTTGGCAGCAAGGAGGACTGGCCATTCATGCTAAATTCAGGATTTCGCTGAGTGATACAGTGTGGTAGAGACTGCAAGGAGCCATCACCAACAGCACAGCCCACATAAGGGCCCAGCAGAATATGCATCCCCTTCAGCCAAGAGAGAACAGGTATGTAATGCAAACTTGGCAAAATGGCACACAGCACTCTACAGAGAGCAGAGACATCACATGAAGGGAATAAGCTTCATTACCCAAAGGCAGGATGCCTTGTGGTGCTCCCCTTGGAGCAGAGTGTCTCCATAGCACTCGTTTAGCCTTTGTGCAATTTGCACAATCAAGCCCTGAAAAAGCTGTTTTTACTAACATATTCAGGGCCCAGTCCTGCCATCCTTACTCCCTTTGGATGCTATCCGCACCATTTGAGGCCAGCGCAAAATCTATCCACAATTGAAACCCTATTATGAGGTTAGAGTCAGGCCTTCAATAAACACGAAACTTTTTGTGGCTGTCATTCAGATTGCAAAAACTTCGTACGTGTCTAGGATCTCATTAGAATGGCCGTGGGCGGGTGTCAACACCTAGCCAGGAAGTTATAATGGAAGTTTTGCCTACACTGGAACACTGAACATGGATATAGAACAGCAACAAAGCGTAATAAAGAACTATAATATTTAAAAAAGACACAACCCTTTTTAAACTCACAGCCCCTCTGATCAATAATTGTCATGCCGGGTTGAGCTCAGCACTGCAAGCCAGCCACCCCAGCTCCAGTAAGATCTGACTATATTTGATTAAGCTGATTAAGGAGGCTAATTGCTTTTATTTTTATTTGTTTGTAGCTTTCCTCAATGTGAAATTAAAATAAACTAGATTAAGAAATACATACTTTGCTCCTTGTGCCTGAAGTAACAGACCCTTTAACCTCCAACTCTGCTGGCTTGTGGGTTTGGGATTTTGGTTGGTAGAGGTAAGGGTAAATGTGAAATTGAGATCCAGGTTTTGATTCTCCAATTTTAGAGGTGTTTAGCTCTCTGATTTTGGTTCAGAATAAGAGTAGCGATTATTAGTTAAGCACTTAAATTTCTGATGAAAGAGCAGGGTTCCAATGAACTCCAAAAATTGTTGCAGGGTATGTTGTCCTGACAATATTTACTTTTGATAACTATGGATCCAGTGTAGATAATGGACAGGCTGCCTATGTCAATATAAATATATGGGCAGCACATATTGTATACTTGTGAACGGTTTAAAAAAATTAAAAAAAAATCTGAGAAACCGTTCTCATACAGCAGTCCAATGCCCCCATCAGTGTTTGCAACATCAGATAAGTCGGATGACTCCAAATTTAACCATGTATTTTAAAATCATGAGGTAGATGACTCAGTATTTTATGGCATCTATTTTAATGAAGTGAAAATCCTGTCCCTCACCTGCTTTTCAGAATAGGCATGCCACCTAAAACTGTTAAGACACATGCCACAAAATACTACATTACCACTCCCCCACGTTACATTTTGACTGCATAAATTCCACTTCATGTCTTTATTTACACATTGCATTTTTGAAAATGTGCAGAAAATTATACTCTTTTTCCCAAAATTTTGAACTTTAACTACAAATTAATTTTCTACTTATATTCACCTTAGGCTGAATTGTGAGGTTCTTACTCAGTTTATTACGACTCGGTCTTTCCTCAAGCTGAGTCCCATGAAATGCAGTGGAATTTGTCAGAGTAAAGACTAAGTAAGAGACTCTAAGATCTGTCATATTTTGAGGTGGTTCTCATCCTCTGATATTTCAGAGTGATATTCGAAGAAAAATTATTCTATTTCCTTTAAATAGCATGTCCGATATTACCATATAATACACATTATCACATATACATTTATGCCAATGTACCTGTAACCAGTCACTGGCTTAGGGCCCAAAGGCCTTCAAGTAGTGTCAGAAGTCCGCCTGATGCATTGAAATGCTAGATTCTGCATTTTGATCTCTGATTTAGCTGTAAGTGATGTATATAGAATGGTATAGAGCCAGATAAATCAGTGCTGACTACGTATCTGTGGAAGCTCAAGAGCACAAATTAAGCTGTTGGCATGCCACGTGCTAAAAAATGTGGCTCTACAGTCTCCTATTTCATACTGTGTCTTCACTGCTAGTTAGTGTTTTGTGTACATAACTCCATGTTCTTTGAAGAAAAACACACTTTTCTGAGACTGCCAGTGCCTACAGAGAAGACCTGTGTATATGGGAATCTGTGCCTGTTGGAGGAACTTTTGAGGGCCTGGGGAATCCCATCTAAAAAGATCTAATTGCAGTGTGGATCTGTTGGTAGCACATGGTCCATAGGCTGTTAAAAGCAACTAATTTTGTCTGATTTCAGGTTAAGACCTTGTATTTAATTTAACATTGATGTGAAACATGTGCCTACCCTTATGGAACAGTCCTACAGAATTTAATAGAAAATAATTCTGTAGGTATTTTGAATCATTCTATATTCAAACAATAGAGAAAGAGCCCTACCAAATTCACAGCCATGAAAAATGCATCATGGATCGTGAAATCTGGTCTCCCACTGTGAAATCTGGACTTTTATGTGCTTTAACCCTATACTATACAGATTTCATGGGGGAGACCAGCGTTTCTGAAGTTGAGGGTCCTGACCCAAAAGGGAGTTGCAGGGCAGGTCACAAGGTTATGGGGGGGGGGCGGGCACGGTATTACTACCCTTACTTCTGTGTTGCCTTCTGAGCTGGGCAGCCGGTGACTGGAGAGTGGTGGCTGTTGGCCAGGCGCCCAGCTCTTAAAGCGGTTCCCCACCACCACCAGCACATAAGTAAGGGTGGCCATACCATACCATGCCATCCGTACTTCTGCGCTGCTGCCTTTGGAGCTGGGAGGCTGGAGAGTGGTGGCTGCTCACTGAGGGCCCAGCTCTGCAGGCAGCAGCGCAGAAGTAAGGGTGGCAATACCAGACCAGGCCATCCTTACTTCTGCGCTGCTGCTGGCGGTGTCTCTGCCTTCAGAGCTGGGATCTTGGCCAGCAGCTGCTGCTCTCCAGCTACCAAGCTCTGAAGGCAGCGCCACCATCAGCAGCAGCGCAGAAGTAAGAGTAGCAGCACCGCAACCCCCCCACAACTCCTTTTTGGGTCAGGACCCCTACAATTACAACTCTGAGAAATTTCAAATTTAAATAGCTGAAATCATGAAATTTACGATTTTTTAAATCCTATGACCGTGAAATTGACCAAAATGGACAGAGAATTTGGTAGGGCCCTAGATATAGAACTATGCATCAGCTGTAGTAAGGTTCAAAAAAACATAAGAAAGGATATTAAATTCTATAGGTTTTTAGAACAATTTCTGTAGAATTTAGATGAATTTCTGTGAAACTTTTATTGTTTCAATCCCTATTAAATTCTATTGGACTTTTCCCTAAGGATAAATCCACACTTACTGTATTGAAGGCACACAAATTCACAACACACTCACTTCATTGAACATGCATTGCACTGAAAATCTGCTTGGTGGAAAGCTATAGTTTCTAGATCCGATTTACCTATGCATTCTGAGAGAAAAGCAGCAGTTAACTCAGTATTACTGGTACTCTTGGGGAAATTCTGTGCCGCTGTGCATGCACAGAATTCATGTCCCCTGCAGATTTTTTTTTCTCTGTAGAAAATAGATTCTGCCAGAGATGCACTGCAGTTATGCCTTTTGCCCACCAGGGGCCGCTGTGGTGCCAGAGGGAAGCCACTCACCAGCTGTGACAGGCAATAGGGAGAGAGCAGAGGCTGCATTCCTCACAGTGCTCTGCCCGCAGGGCCAGGTGAGGATTCACATATGGGCAGGACAGACAGAGTGGGGCACATGAGGCTGCTGGGAAGATGGTCACAGACTGGGATTCAGAAAGGCTAGTGGAGGGATGGACTGAATGGGAGTGGGGGTGCAGGGCCACATGGGGATGGGGGTTGGGGAACATTTTGTTCAACCCAAATGAAATTTGTTTTGACTTTTCAATTTGCCAAACATTTCAAAAAAATTAGATGACACTGAATTATTTTATTTATTTATTTATTAAATGGCCTGTGAACTGAAAAATGATCTATTGGCACAGCCCTATTTATAGGTAACTTTTCAAAAGCCATCAGTTGACTCCATCCACCTTGAAACACAGAATACTTGATTAACTCCGATCATTGGTCTACTTTTAAAAATATAGATCTATTGTATTTGGTCTTCACAAAAGGAATGGCTGCAGTAGTTTGTAAAGGATAGGGAATTGATCAGGATACACAGGAGACATGTGAATGGATTTAAAGTGGCAGGCTGCAACTCTATTAATTTTAATATGCAGAAGGGAGGGCTGAAACACCCCGCCCCTCCAATCTGCCAGGCATTAATTAGGTCCAATGCAGGGTTAAAAGACCTCATATCATACAACCAAGGAATGAGAGGGACCCTGGTAGCAAACTCCCACTACTGATCCATGAGGGGGAATGAGGGTATAAATGAGTGGCAGCTGTGGAGATTTAAGTCTTTCTCTCACACGCACACACACATGCACGATCACCTGCTCAGGGTTTCCCCAGGAGCTAGCCCTAGAAGTCTGCTACCTGCACTGGACACCAGCCACAAGTTGCAACAATATTTTTGATGTTTATTACCTCTCCTCCCCCACCTTTTCTGGCACTCTCTCTCATCCATATGCCCACTTACCAGTCCTCCAGGATGCTGTGAAGAAAGAAGAACAAAAGTAAATTATAATAAACCCACTGGGCAACTTGCCGATCTTTTTCCAAGGAAAAAAATTCCTTCCTGACCACAGAAGGTGATCTGGTCAGACTCACAGCAAGCCCAGAGACTCAACTCTGATCGCTATACCACCTATAGGGCTGGGCAGCGTTCAGAATCAAGAACGACTGCTGGGAGGTGGTTGGGGATGGGGAGGTATGTTTGTTTGAGCCAATTGGCTCCCTCACATCCCTGAATTGGCCCCAGCCCCACCTCATACATAATCCCTACATGGGAGGGAGACTAGAAGAAAAGGAGGACCCAGGTGCCAGTGGGTTACCTTCCTTCCTACCAAGATCCGATGGAATGGTCAACCCCCTACCTACTAAATCAACACTCCACCCCTCCCCTCCCACAGTCCCTGACCTGCTAAGGCCAGAGGGGACATTCTACTATCATGGCTTAAGTTAATGACCAAAGGGACAGTAAATCATGATTAATATTATCCAGTATTTTCTAATAGAGACTAGCAGAAAAATAGTTTTTTATGAACATGTATTAGATTATTAGAGAGACACAAATGTGACTTACTATAAATGATACCAAGGAAAAGCAAAGCTTTGAGTGGAGGAAATAAAGCTATTTTTATATGGTTAAGTACAATGAAATCACTCAAAAGAAAGAAAAAAGCATTAGAAAAAGTGAGTAACCGTGGGTTTGTAGCAGTTATGAAAAGTTCATCAAATGCAGTAGCAGAAAAGTTACATTTATTTTCCTATGATCAGGGATTTAGATAAGTCATTCTGGACAGTATACTTTATAAGAATTGAATTCAACATCTAGGAAGTGTGAGACTGTGTACAATTAACATGATCTCCAACAATAGCTAATATGTTCTGACAAAAGGAGATGTTCGTAGCAGCAGTGCAAAGAGTAAGGGAGTTAGATAATTTTTCAGAGTCACTGATACCTTAAGTACGTGTGTTTGTTTGGTGACAGGGTGATGCAGGGCAGAGGTCAGGTTGTTTAGGTGGCTTTAACAGCAAATTTCCATATTTCTGATGTTAGCTTTCTTAAGGCACTCAATCTGCTTAGCATATCAAAAAACTAAGATAAGTTTTTTCTTGATCTCAGCCTCAGTATTGCCAACCTCAAGAGATCAAAAATCATGAGTTTGGCTCCAAAATCATGAGATTTTCAAAAAAGAGATCATATTGTGTTTTCAGATGTACCTTTTGAACTGCCTCCCCCCATCCTCAATGTATGAATCAGACAGTTAGCATTGCCCTTGCTCCCAAGTTAATGGGGTAAGGTGATTTTGACCCTGCTGCAGGAGCTCTGTCCGCCACGTCTGGACATCCCCTGCCCAGCAACTAATTCTGCCCCAACCTGCAAATCAATCCTGCCCCTCCCCCCAGTTCCATATCAGTTCAGCCCCCGCATCCCTCATTAGTTCACCCTTTCCCCCTCCCCCACCTCACTTCTGCTCCTTTTGGGATTCTTCTCCTTTTCCCAGCACTGGGGGGAAGGAAGCTGGAACATGGTCCTCTCCCCCACTTCCAGGTTGGGGAAGGAAATCCAGGGGCTCTTCACCTTCCCCCCCCCACCTGCCCATTCCCAGGCAGGTGTTCCGGGGGTGGGAGCCAGAGGTGCCTTCCCAGTGCTCACAGGAGGGGAGGGAGTGGAATTCCTTCAGTCTAGCAGACAAAGTTATAACAAGATCCTATGGCTGAAGCTAAACAAATTCAGACTGGAAATAAGGTGCACATTTTTAGCAGTGAAGCATTGGAACATCTTTCTAAGGATTCTGGTGGGTTCTCCTTCACTGAAAATCTTTTAATCCAGATTGGGTGTTTATCTAAAAGAAAACGCTCTAGGAAATATTTCAGGAAAGGTCTGTGGCTTGTGGGCAGACTAGGTGATCACAGTGGTCCTTTCTGGCCTTATAATATGAATCTATCAACAATGTAAGCCATGCCCACTCAGTGTGGTGCTTTGTCGTCTTCTGTGGTGGCTAGGCCACAACAGTTGATGAGCCTGCTACAGCCTTTGAGTCTGTGAGCCAGGACCTACAGAGGTAGGTGTTTTCATTCAGACAGTAAAGGCTCCTGCACCTTAGGTTCCATCTCCACTCTGACACCACTCAGGGACACTAGCATTCCAAGAGGAACCTTCACTTTGGATTTCCATATTCGAAGGAGTTTTTGTAGCCTAGGATGTTGAGAAAACTACAATATTGAGTTACGGGTTTCTTCCTTTAAGTTACTGAAAGATATTTATAATTTTATTTCTTATTTAATGATATCCAATTGTATGAGGAAGTTTTATATATAACTGCTCTCTGCCAGTTTATATCTCAGAGGGGGATGGGGTGAATATTTTTTTTTGGTTTACATGTGTGCCAGTTTTGGTTATTCCATTTATCCCTAACTTGTTGGGACTTGAGATTCATAGAATCATAGAATCATAGAATATCAGGGTTGGAAGGGACCCCAGAAGGTCATCTAGTCCAACCCCCTGCTCAAAGCAGGACCAATTCCCAGTTAAATCATCCCAGCCAGGGCTTTGTCAAGCCTGACCTTAAAAACCTCTAAGGAAGGAGATTCTACCACCTCCCTAGGTAACGCATTCCAGTGTTTCACCACCCTCTTAGTGAAAAAGTTTTTCCTAATATCCAATCTAAACCTCCCCCACTGCAACTTGAGACCATTACTCCTCGTTCTGTCATCTGCTACCATTGAGAACAGTCTAGAGCCATCCTCTTTGGAACCCCCTTTCAGGTAGTTGAAAGCAGCTATCAAATCCCCCCTCATTCTTCTCTTCTGCAGGCTAAACAATCCCAGCTCCCTCAGCCTCTCCTCATAACTCATGTGTTCCAGACCCCTAATCATTTTTGTTGCCCTTCGCTGGACTCTCTCCAATTTATCCACATCCTTCTTGAAGTGTGGGGCCCAAAACTGGACACAGTACTCCAGATGAGGCCTCACCAATGTCGAATAGAGGGGAACGATCACGTCCCTCGATCTGCTCGCTATGCCCCTACTTATACATCCCAAAATGCCATTGGCCTTCTTGGCAACAAGGGCACACTGCTGACTCATATCCAGCTTCTCGTCCACTGTCACCCCTAGGTCCTTTTCCGCAGAACTGCTGCCTAGCAATTCGGTCCCTAGTCTGTAGCTGTGCATTGGGTTCTTCCGTCCTAAGTGCAGGACCCTGCACTTATCCTTATTGAACCTCATCAGATTCCTTTTGGCCCAATCTTCCAATTGGTCTAGGTCCTTCTGTATCCTATCCCTCCCCTCCAGCGTATCTACCACTCCTCCCAGTTTACTATGAGATTTAGATTTTGACCTTTTGTCTTGTCCCAATAAAACCTTTTCAGGTTCCCCCATTCATTGTAGCAGAAAATCCCATTTATTATTGGAAAGAATATCATGCTGCAATGTAACATTTTTATGCCTTCCACACTTAATGTTAAAAAATTAACCTTATTTTAGGGATGTGGGGGGGGGGCAAGTAAAGTAATTATAGACATGGTAATAAACTGCAGGACAGACTTGCTTTTACTTAGATAATGTACACAAGTTAAAGCTATCCTTTTTACTGTGCCTTTATTACATTGCATTGTGCACAGATGGATAGGCTTTTAGTGGGCTCAGGAGCAACAGAGGCCCACCCATATATATCTAAACCTTTCTAAAGCAACTGGAATTCCCTTAGGAGCAGTACATTAAAGCTATGATGAAAATGGAGTTTTCTTTTACCTTGTGACCTTTCTGTTTTCCCTTCATGAGGAGTCCCTTCTCTGGTGCATAATATTAGTCAATAAAGTTAAAAGCACCAGATCACATATGTACAGGGAGATAAATAATAAAGTAGCCAGATCTGGGTTTGCCTATAGCTACTAATAAAATGTCACCTACATTTTAGTTCTGTATGCCTCTAACAGCATAGTTAAAATGCATTAAAATCTGATGCACGCTGTGGGAATATGACTGAGCTTGCCAGATAGAGAAATATATTGTCTAAATAATACCTTCAGAGGATATTAGATGAGCATAAAAGATTACAGATGCAACTAAAGTGCATTTCCTTTCTATTCCCTCTGCCACTAATGTAATTCAGATGTTTTAGACACATGTTTTTTTTATATTTGGATTATTTTGTGGAGGACTTAGTAGATTTTAAAAAATCCTTATTTGTCTGTATTGATTTCAAAGACGCATTAATTCTTAACAGTTTGAAATACTTCACTGGAAACTTCCCTTCACTGTGATTTTAAGCCATGACTGTCATCTTACTGAAGCACATTATTCATGATTATACTACATTAATGTTTTTACACACTTTTATTTATTGGAGCTGGGCAGATGCCTTAAAAATAAAATTTCCGCACATATTTGTGTAAATTTGAAAGAAAATGAATTTGCTTTGGCTAGGTTTGCACTTCTTTTATGTCTTCTTTCTGAGAACTTGTTTCTAGTGAATAAGTCTGGTGGGAGTTTCAACAGGAACAGCTCTGTTTTCTATTTATGTCAGGGGAGTTTTCAGATTGATGTTTTGTTTCATTTTCTCTATAGCAATTATCAATTTTTATCAAAACATATTTCTTCATTATTTGCTGGAGTGATTCATTGGCTATGCGATCAGACTATGTGTGGCTATGCTATCAGTGTTGTAATAGCATGAGAAATAAAACAATGGATGCCTCTCACCAAAATGTGTAGGGGTTGTAGTACTGCAAATGGATAACTAACAAGTAATATTACTCCACTGCAGTCAATATTTTCACCTAAAGGTCAGTTGCCAGTAACACCAACTTACTTGCAAAGAACAGGCGAATACTGTCCCATTTACAGTGCCGCCTGGTACTTTCCCTGCCTATTGGCTCCCTGATGGACATTACTCCTTCTCCACCTTTTGTCCAAAATCCCAACAGGAGGACCATCTAATCCTTTTACTGAGTTTGATCTACACATCAGTAAGGCTACGTTTTAGTCATGAGTATTTTTAGTAAAAGTCGCAGGCAGTAAACAAAAATTCACGGCCTGTGAGTGACCTGTCCATGACTTACTATATACCCCTGACTAAAACTTGTGGCAGGAGCTCAGGGGGGGACGGCCAAGGAGGGGGGCGTTGCGGGTGCTTGGGGGGTGGAGCTGGGGCAGGCTCCCTACCCTGCTCCTGAGCTCCCCATGCTGCCTCCACTCCACCCCAAGCCCCTGTTCTGCAGCTCCCATTGGCTGGGAACTGTGGCCAATGGAAGCTGTGGGGGCGGTGCCTGCCGGCAGAGGCTGCCCGGAGCTGAGGGAGGAGAGTTCCTCTTGCCCTTCTGGGGAGCCCCCCCCAGGTAAACACGGCCCCACACCCCCAGCCCTGAGCCCCCCCACACCCAAACTCCTGCTTCTGGAGGGTGGAAGGGGGGACCGAGACTGCCCCAGCAGCAACCCTTGCATCTGGCCCAGAGGCTGCCTGAGCTGCTCAGGCAGCCCCCAGGCCAGGCACAGCAGCTGCTGCAGAAGTCATGGAGGTCACAGAAAGTCACAGAATCCGTGACCTCCGTGACAAACATGGAGCCTTGCACATAAGTGCAGCAACATGATAGACAAACCAGTACTGTTTGTGGGAGCAGCAGTAAAGGCTCTTCTGATCTCAAACAAGTGTAAGTCAGAAGTAACTCCAACGTAAAGCTGGTGTGAGTGGGTACAAAATCAGGCCCGTTGCCTTTTGATGTATTTCTATGTGGATTTTCCAAAGAGAGGAGATAGGGGAGATAGTGGGAAAGGAGAATTAGAGGGGATTAGGGGGAGTCTCAATGATACAGAAAATGGTTTGGGATAAATAGTTAGGGACAGCTTTTATTCAACATTTCCCATAGCACCCTTAGAGTTGCCAGGTGTCCGGTTTTTGACCAGAACGCCCAATCAAAAAGGGACCCTGGCGGCTCCAGTCAGCACCACCAACTGGGCTGTTAAAAGTCCGGTTGACGGTGCTGCGGGACTAAGGCAGGCTAGTCCCTACCTGTCCTGGCACTGCACTGCGCCCCGTAAATGGCCAACAGGTCCAGCTCCTAGGCAGGGGAGCCACGGGGTTCTGCATACTACCCCCGCCCCAAGCACCAGCTCTTCACTCCCGTTGGTTGGGAACACAGCCAATGGGAGCTGGGAGGGCAGTGCCTGTGAGCGAGAGCAGCGTGCAGAGCCTCCTGGGCCCCCCCACCTAGGAGCCGGACCTGCTGGTCGCTTCTGGGGCGCAGCGCAGCGCCAGGACAGGCACAGAGTCTACCTTAGCCCCACTGCACCGTTGACTGGGAGCTACCTGAGGTAAGCCCGTGCCCCAACCCTAAGCCCCAGCCTGGAGCCCACACCCCCAGCCCAGAGCCGTTACCTCCTCCTGCACCCCAACTCCCTACCTCAACCCACAGCTCCCCTCCCACACTCCGAATCCCTCAGCCCCAGCCTGGAGCCCACTCCTGCACCCAAACCCCTCATCACCAGCCCCAGTCCAGAGCCCTCACCGACTCCCACACCCCAACCCCCTGCCTCAAACCGCAGCCCCCTCCTGTACTCTGAATCCCTCGGCCCCAGCCTGGAGCCCCCTCCTGCACTCCAAACCCCTCATCCCCAGCCAGAGCCCATACCCCAACTCCCTGCCCCAGCCTGGAGCCGCCTGCCACACACTGAACCCCTCATTTCTGGCCCCACCCCTGAGCCCACAGCCCAGTTAGAGCCCTCACTCTCTCACACATCCCACATCCCTGCCCTACCCCAGTGAAAGTGAGTGGGGGAGAGCGAGCCACCGAGGGAGGGGGAATGTAGTGAGCGGGGTGAGCGGCCTCAGGGAAGGGGCAGGGCTAGGGTGTTAGGTTTTGTGCGATTAGAAAGTTTGCAACCCTAAGCACCCTCAATGTGCCGGGCACTGGACAAATTAGTAAATAAGACATATCCCTACCTTGAAGAGTTGACTCTCTAGGTGGAATTTAATGTCACAGTGAAACACATAAATGCTACTGAAAGTGATACATATATTTCATTTTGGAATCTTCCGTTGCCCAGTACTCTCAGACCCTGATTCTGCAAGATTTACAGTCGCACCTGCTCAACTTTATGCACTACCAGTGGGCCCATGACTCACAGGGTTTGATCTAACTCTAACTGCAGTAAATGTTCAACTCTCCTTCATGGCAGTAGTGCTGAATCAGGCCCGTAGTGCAGAAAGTTCAGTCCACTTTAATTCTGTGGAGGACTAGGACCTAAATGTGCAAGTTTACATTAAAAATAAATAACTGATTCTTGCAAAAGCTCTAAAAAGTTGATTTCAAAATGGCTACCAAAGGTCTGGCTCTTTTTATTTTAAATACTTATATTTCAAACAGTACATAGTAGAAGTCCAATAACTCTAGTGGTCTTTCTGAATTTACTAGTGATTCTCAGATAGTAAATACTCTGCTGAAATATTTGATGCTTCTTGTTTTAGTTATTTGCTTACCGCATTTGACACAATTCCACAGCCATTTTATGTAAGACCATGTCAACTTAAAACTCACACTCTGTCCATACATATTTACCTACTCTTGTTACAACTAACATGCAGGATTACCATAGCTGAAAGACAGAAAGAAATTTTTTTTTCCTTTGTGTTTATTTTGTCAAATGTACAACACTCTGTGTATCAGTTTCTCTGTTTTCCCCTTTATCATCATTAAGAGAGACTCTCACAAACAATAGACTTTCTCACAGCAACAGGAAAGAGAACAAAATTTTTAAAAAATTTAGGAAAATGTTGTAAAACACAGGGATTCCGAGCAGGTGAAGTATTTGAAATGATTTTTTCTTGAAATGGATTAGATTTCAAATGGTTAGCAACCCATAACATGGCAGTTGTGAATTCTGAGTTGGAGCAGAATCAGCCCTCCTTGTTTTAGAAGCAAATAAACAATAAAAATATAAAAATGAGCAGGGAGCGAGCAGATGTGCCCCCTCCATCTTGCTAATGCCTCTTCTGAATTGTTTCCTTTGGCCTGTGTCTCTCCAAAGAAACCTTGTTTTCAGCTGCGTCTTTCAATCCATAGAAAAGAAAAGACTAATGAAAATATCTGCAGTGCTCTATAGCACAGAGTGAGGATTAAAGTCCTAATCTAAACATATTTTTAATCAAGTAAAATAGAACTCATTTACAGGGGACTCAGTTATAGCGAAACACTGCTTGTGGGGCAAAATCCTGCTCCATCCTCCGTGGCCACAAAGAGTGTTACTGTGGCAGAAGCAGTAAGGTTATACTATAGGGGGTAGGATTTGCAGAGTGTATACAGGAGTCTGCACCCCCGCACCCTTGCAGACCATGAAGCAGAGCTCTATAAATGCTCCAGTGCACTAAGAGGGGAGCGGGAGGGCAATTATTTTATCTTACAGATCAGTAGACTAAACATGTGTCCGTTTATTGTTATTCCACTGTATGTAATTTATTTGTTTACAGTATAATGTACGTCAGATGTACAATGAAATAAAAGATGGAGATTTCCTGGGATAAAACCTGCTTCTTTCTCTATTTTGAGAATGTTTAATATGCAAAGTGTAAGATCAGGTCTGACTGCAAATACTTTCTACAGTCAATGAGCCAAATTCTTCCCTGGTGCCAACAGAGTTAGAGTAGTGATGAATTTGGTCCGGCATGTTTTATGTTGCAATCATATTATCTCAGATGGCTAGAGAGGTAGAAACTCTAAAACTTCACAAACCTCGTTTGCAAAAGGAAACATGGCAGATAATCTATCTAATCTTCAGTACGTTGAGAAAAGCAGCCTTGTTCATGAACCCTCAGCAAGCAGAAAATTGTGTGCACTCATATGCTTTTTTAATTGAGAACTATCTATTAGGATATATTTTAGGTGGTTAGATAGTAGCTGCAGAAACAAACAAAACTGCCTTTGTAGTTCATTTCATGAGACTAGCTTTTGTGTCCGCAGTCTTGAATAGAGTAACAGTTGCCTGTGACAATCTTTCTTTCTTTTATAAGTCTTATCCATAAAAGGGATCGATTTAGCTATATTCATTAAAATAAATCTCTTCTTTAAAATTGTGATTTTTAATCTGGGAATATGTAATAATTATGCAAGGCCCATGTATTTGTTTAAAACTCCCTCTTCTCAGCAGTTTGTACACACAAACATCCCCATAAAAGTCTTTTTAAAAAGGATGACGAGCCCCAAATACCATATTTTGGCAATTTAAAGTATTGCAACTCTGTGTTCTTAGTTGATGATAGTTTTAGACTTGTCACTACTGATATATTTTAGTGCACTCTATCTGGTTACTATTTCACATAACAAACCAATTAAATTGGCTACTTTGATGTATTCTTTTACCCCAAGTCCCTGGCTTCTTGGAACCAGATTCTGAGGATTGTGTTAAATTTTAACCTAGCCCTTACTCAGATATTAAAGCCAATGATTTTATGAAAAGCTGAGGTTCAGACAGCCCTGTCCTATGGTAAACCTTGTGGGAGGGGGCTCATGAGGAGGAAATCTCCATAAGAATTCCCTTGTGGAGTTTCTCCTTCGTTAGTCTGTTGGAGCAATGGGGTTTGCTCCTACTCTTGGCCCACCCACAAGCAGGGAGGATCTCCCAGGATCTGGAGGTATTTGGGAGCAACAAAGGGCAGGGGAAGCAAAGGGCCCCACCCTCCCACACACCCCCCTCTAGCCATAGTCCTGGCTGGTCCTCTTCTCTCTGGAGGGGGAGGGTAGAGGAAAACAACCAACATGGCCTGGAGAAGAGGCGCGGTGGCTCATCCTGGGGCTCTGGCCCCTGGGACCACCTGAACCTGGCTTCCCAGTTCCCAGAAACCCAGACTGCTATCTCCTCACTCAGCTTCCTCCACCTCTTCCACTTTCAGGTCTGCTCCAGAAAGAGAGGAGGGGGCTTAGCGAGAACATAAATGTGCCAGCCCCTTCCTTAGGAAAATTCTGGTGGGACCCCTCCTTGGAAGGCTATCCAAGCAGAAGCGCTATGCCTCTTTGCCAACTCTGTGCTTCCTCCTTCCAGCAAACCCCAACTTCATGACAGCCAGGCTCCCCACTGCCAGCAATTTCCATTGGCCACTGCTTCAGGGCAGTTTCTCATTGTGGCAGTGCTTTGTAATACAGGTAATGCAACTGCAGGTTGTCTGGAGTTCCCCAGTCCCTGGGGACTGTGCTTCATAGGCCCTACCCCACCTAATATAGGGCCACACAGTCCCTTCATCTTCTTACTCCTGTCCCCCATCCTTTCATGGATCCTGCCTCATTGGGTTCTGGGATAGGAGAAATGGTGTCGGAGAGATGACTGAACCACGTTTCCGTGTCGGATGGATCCATGGGAGAAATCCACATGTGGAAGGTCTCCGCCTTGCAGATCTTAGGGATGTCATCCTTTATACTGTGCTCAGGATTGGCCGTTGACTTCCTAGTTTAACCCAGAGAATGCTTTAGTGCTATGGGAAACATCCAATAGTGAAATATTTAAAGGGTAATCTTCTATTTGAGTATTTTCTTCCTGTTCAAAACTGTGTCCACTCTATATGGCCCTTGTGCTTCTGGTGCAAACCAAAAGGGGGACTTACACCACAACAAGATATATCCTGTGGCAGCACTTCAGGAACCTGGATGGTGGCCAGTGCACCTGAAACAACCTGGCAAAGCTGTGCATATTTACGTCTGCCTTTGGGAGGGACTAATCAGATTAAACAAATATGCTTTTAACTGGTTGTTGAATAATGCTTCCTGGAAAGCATTGGTATATTATCCAGTATACCATAGTAGTATTTTAGCCACAGTTGTGTGATACAGTAAATAATTAAAATCATCACTGGCAAAGAAATAGGCAGAAGAAACTTAAGGGCAAATACGTTGGATTTTGTATACAGATATTTACATTTGCCACAGTTGCCTGTTTTCTCTTTTGGTCTAATGATGATTGTGCAGCCCTTATGTGTGTGTAAATGACATACCATGAAAGTTTTGTAAGTGACAGGACTGCAGCACCCTCCTTAACTCAGCCTTTGGCATTTCCATTACAGATTAAATGTCTGTAATAGCTATGCATACAGTACAAAGGGGTTATATTCTTCTGGCAGTGCTCATGTTAACATTAATGAGAGTTGCCTACTCAAATAGAAAATTTCCCCACAATGTGAACAGCAATTCTAGTAAATAGAAAATGTTCTTGTTTCTTCTACATATCGCTGTTGTAATTTGGGAGGGTTGCTAAGAGTGTGTTTAACATTATTAGGTGTATGGTTGTTTGTACACTGTGCAGTTACATCACTGCAGCTGTTCTATTAGATTAATTGGAGGCAGGTTTTATATTGCTGTCTATGAGATGCCATTTGTGCTCACCAGATGTTCTTCTGTAACTTTTATGGTGGTGTGTGTGTCTGAAAGCCCCATTTATGCTATTTGTTCTGTACTCAATTCCTACCTCCAAAAGGCTGTAGGGGTGAATGGGAACACTCGGAAATGGCTGGATCCTAACACCTCGTAAGCCCTAGCCTGCAGATTCCCACAAAGTTCAGTCCTCTCTTCCATATTATTCAGCATCCATCTGAAGACATTACGGAAAGTTGGTGAGACAACACATGCTGAAGTGTCAGTAAATTGCAGATGACGCTAGCTCATTGTGTCCTTTACATCAGACTTAAACAGCACCATCTTCCAGATTTCTTAATGCCTTGATCAGCGCCTGGATGAAGAGCAGCTGGATGTAATTGAGCCCATGCAAGTCTGAGATCATGCTGTTAGGAAGAGGAAAGCACTTTGAAGAAACAGCCTCTCCAGTAACAGTCCACCAATATCAAGGGCATCTACCAGGTTGTTACATCCATCCTTACTTAGCTTAGGGTTTCTTGAATTTGTCAGTGCTACTGGACTTCCAAATAGCTATGATGGCGGAACAAAACCCACCCAATTCTGTCTGCAATACACCAATAGATTGTACATCATCCTATTGGATAGAGACTTGGCCAGGGTGATCATCCCACTTGTGAGTTTCAGAATAATGCAACTGTTGTGCAAGAATAAAGCCACCACCCCCTGAAAAAGCTCAAGCTGGTTCAAAATGCAAACCATCTGCTTAGGACTATTCACTAAAACGTTTTCAGTAACATCTTGTCTAAATTGTTCTTGAATATCTGCAGTGTGGTTCCTCAACTACTTTCCTTGATTATCTATTTTATTGCATAATTGGTGTTACTTCTTAAGGGAAAAAAACCTTTTTCAGATACTTAGCAAAGACTTTTTCATCCTCGTTTTCCTTCTTTAGCTTCAGGCAATTGCTTCTTGTCCTATCATCTTCTGAGACTAGATAATTCTCTTCTTCTATCTACATTGTTGCCTTGATGGTATTTATAGACGGTGGTCTTATTCTCTTCAATCCTCTTTTTTAGATTATGTAATTTTAACTTCCTTAGTCTACCTTCATAATCAATGTCTTATCCGTCAATCCCTGGATCATTGTAGTTGCCCTTCTTTTGTTGCCCGTCTATGTATGTATCTAGTTATTTTATATCATTCTCAAATGGTGGAGGCCAGAGCTGCATGTAATATTCCATTTGTGGTCACATTAGGGTTCTGTACAGTGGCTTTTCCAACAAAAGAAACTGCAAGCTTGTATTGAGTTTCCAATCTAATACCAAACCTACTTTCAGTCTCTTTGCTACTTTTAGATAGCTACTGATTTGGGTTAGTACAGTTGCTATCCTATCCTAAAGCATATACAACTTTACTTATGAGATGTAAATTTTGTTTTGTGTTGTGCAGCATGCTGCCAACGTCACACATTTCTAGGCCACTTTCCACTCTGCTTCTGTCCTTTTGCTTTCCAATTTCAGGTGAGAGCCAAAGTAGTAGAGTTAAAATACTGAGAGAGAGAAGTCATTCTCATATCTGACCAGATGCAGAAAGTACCATGAGAGCCTGTTCTAATAACACTGCAAGCTTGATTGCTACTAGACACTGTACTATGCCTACAGCATTTTAGGTTCTGAACCAGACTACACCAAACCTCCTGAACCTTATTAGGTTTACCCCTCAGCTTTGCAAACACTTCAATTTTGGGTTGATTTTTAAAATATATATGCAAAAAAAATCATATGGGTCCCCTGTAGTCACTAAATAAAATCACAGCTTTTCTCATTAAAACTATTACAGAAATAAAAACTAAACTGTACAATTGTTGAATTTTTCTATGTAATTTACATTTTTCACAATGAATAATCTTCTCTACAAAATGTATGCTGTTTGATCTAACACTTGCTGCAGTGGCGTTGCTCTTCCCTGGGGCATTATTTTAGGCTACTGTGGTTAAGGATATTTACTCTTGATTGGAATGGGAAGAGAACAAGGAGGAATCCTTACTGAAAAACCTTAGGGCCAGCTCCTGTTTCCATTGCAGGCAATGGCAAAATTCCAGATGACTTCAATGGGAGTAGAACCAGGTCTTTATCGGGGAAAACTTTTTGCCTCTAACTGTGTTGCTGACATCTTGAATCGCTCTCACCTGGAGGGTTACTAGAATTTCAACTTTCTTCCTGAGGAGTGTTCATACAGCACTTAGCGAAATGCATACCAGGTCCATGCCTAAATACTACCTTAAAACTAATAATAATAAATTATTCCTTGCTTACCAAAATCCCCAAACCATCCAAACTAAATGCTCTGTTAAATAAAGACACGTTTACATTGCTTGATGAGCTTATATTTTGACAGATTGTTCCTTAATATTCCTGGCCAAATTTTAGCCTTGGCCTAAATGGGCATATTTCTTAGTAGCTTCCATCTGCGTCTATGCCAGGGATGAATGTGGTTCATTATCCTCAGCTGAGACTATCTCAAGTGATGCTTTAATATCCTTCTGTGTAGATGTTTACATACAATGATTTTGAATAATTTTTCATCATAATTCAGGTAAAAGTTTTTAGTGTGTTGAGTTGTCTCTAAAATGTGCTACTTCTTGCCATGTTTGGGGTGCCTGCCAATGACAGGCATTTCCATTCTGACTATATAGTTATGTTAATTCTAGAGACCCATTTTAAGTGTTCTAGGTGGCCTCAGATTAGTGACAAAATGAATGCTGTCGGGTGTTACTATTATTCACCAAGCCTGTGCCCATTAAAGTCAGTGGCAGAACATGAGAGCAGCACTGGGTCCTAAGGGTGGAGTGCCCAGCCTGGCACTGCTCCACACAGAGCCGAAGCGAGTGGGCTTCAGACCATAACTGGGCAGAAATGAATACGTCCTCCCAGTGACGCAGGGAGAGGCAGTCAATTTCTCTGTAATCATTCAAAGCCACTCTTCCAACCTCTGGGCTCAGACAGTGGCTCTTACCTCTCAGCAAGGGTTCCCAGCCATTGGATCTGTGTAGGCATGGATCTGATTGCCCCTTTCATGGCAAACCTCTAGTTCCTCCCCAGTGCCAGTGTACGTGGAGCTGTCATGCAGTTCAGTTCAGCATTGGCTGGGGGCAGGCGGTGTGGTGTCAGCAGCACTGCCTGAGGGTGAGTTTCATCCTGTAAGCACTTGTCCTTGTTGCTTTGAACTGGACGTACTGTGAGAGCAGTAGCCTGGCCCAGGAAGTTTGCAGTGCAGGGTGTAAAAAGGTAACAGAAAAATGTGCAATAGGAAACCAAAAAATTATGTCTGGGGAGAGGATTCTTGAAGCTGAAATAAACCAACTGGTTCCTAATCAAAAGCTTTAGTTTCACTTTTTTTGTTTTGTTTGTGTTTCTGAAACAACAGATGCTGTCACGTTGCTCAAGTCCTTTCTGAATGCCCAAGAGCGTTGCTCCAATCCAGTAGCATTATTTGGCATCGGGTGAAGGAGCCAGGGAATGAGGATTCCCAAGCTAAGTGGGCTCCGCAGCACAAGTGTGCGCCCCTGCTGTATTTATAGGCTCTTACAGCACTGTTGATAGGAAAGTCAGAGGCAGGCATACTACTTTTGGTCACATTGTCAGCAAGAGAGAAGAGCTGTGCATTTTTTTTTTTTCTTAACTTCTTATCTGAGCAGCCCAGGGGGATTAGTGTCAGCTGGCCTGCTATGGTATCTGGTGAGCGTAGACAGTTTCTACATGCCCTGGGCTGAGCACAGAGTGTTTGTGCATCTTTGGGGATGAACAGAAAGGGCTGTTAAATAGTTTCAGCTCGTCAAGGTTCAGAATATGGATATAACTACCACTGAGCAGCTCTCTAATGTAGGGAGGAAAGTGCCCCTCTGCAAGTATAACACCTCTTCAGGTACTGCACAATGTTCTCCCTTTACTTGCTTTGTAATGAATATAGCTTTACAGACAGAGAAATGCTCAGCAAGGTTAAGTGGAAAAATTAATTCTCTTTTATTAAACAATTTGTTGCTGCCTGAAGGAATAAAAGTTTTCAGGTCAGCCATACCATAGCAATTAAAAGAATCAAGGATAAGACACTCCAGTGGAAGTAAAGCCTCTTTCTTCTAGGCCTTATCCTCAGTTTCTCTCTGCTGGATGGGCCCTGTTAACCCTGCATCTATGGAACACGGTCAGTTGACCTCAGTTTTGTGCTTCTCCTAAAAACACAGTCCCCCATGCTGCCATCTGGTGGCTGCCAAACCCTTCCATAGCACAAGAACAAAGAACGGTATCTTATCGATAACTACAGTATCTTATTAATAATATCATTCGCTTAAGATGTCATTGTCAACATACGTCCCAGCCTTTGGGTTGAATTCAGAGCACTTGTGACAGAAATACTGAAGACAGCCTTTACTTACCATATGCTTTGAGAGTTTGTGCACCTAATACTGCTGAGACTTTAATAGCGTACATGGGTTACATTAGTGTTAATCATAGTGGAGACTGCTCTTGAACCATTGCAGAATGTTAGTTCATAAACTAAGTACTGTTTATCACAAAAAGGGCATCCATTGTATGCAGTTCCACAATGCAAAGACCTGGTAAAAATGTATAGTGAAAAGAGTAGTCAGAGCCAGACATAACATTTCATTAAACAACAAATCAGGCTGGGAAGAAAGAGGGTCTTGTGGTTAAGGCACAAGAATGAGACTCAGAAAACCTGCGTTTACATCCTGGCTCTGCTGTAGGCTTCCTGAGTTGGTTGCCTAATCTCCTCCCCCCTTAATCTCCCTGTTCCTCAGATCCCCACCTGTAAAATAGTGAAATGCTTTTTCTCCCAGTCTTTCTCTGTCAGGTCTGTTTAGATTGGAGTGGCTCAGAGGGCCAAAGAACTGCCCCAGTATATTTTATGGGACTTCATAGAACAAAATCTTACTGACAGCATCAGCAACAATCACTACATCCACCACTGAAATGCATCCACTTCTGTAGATCAGTAGCAGTTGTTTAACAACACAGAGCAACACAACGTTTTAAGACTAGTGAAGAACATCAGCTCATACTGCCCAGTGTTGGTAGACAGAATGTAATTGTATGAGTACATTAGGCTAGATCACTTGGGTTAAATCAAAACTTTCATTCTCATGCACCTTGATGAGGCAATTAACAATGGCTGGAAAGCACTTTCTAGTGTGACTTAAGTTATAATGCTCCATGCTGGCAGCAGTGCATGCTAGGCCTATGTCTTTGACATTCATTTCCAACTTTCAGCAATTAGTGCCAGACTCAAGCAACTTTCAGGGCAATTTGTAACAGGCATTCCTCTATTTAGCATTTGATTAAACTTATTTTATTTGATTACTTTCAGTTTTAATTTTCTGTAATTAAGGTACCTATTTGCCGTTATGATAAGGACTACAGAAATTAACAAAATAAACTTTCATTACTACAGTAAAGTAAAACTAAAGTTTTAAGTTTCATCCAAAAGATGACTTCTGCAATGGCCTAGCACTCTCTTAACACCAAACTCATCATGGGCCACTGGTTCACTACAGACTCAGAGGGAAGACTGCCACATCCTGAATCACCAACACAACTTTTTCATGCTCTGTAAGAACTGCTACATTAATATTTGCCCTATTCATTTAGATCACTGTGTGAGCCATGCTGCCTTGGTGTGGCGCTCTGTCCCCCTCTAGTGGCACCTAGCCCACCTGGGACTAGATGAGTCTGCTATAGCCTTAGCTAAGAACAATGTGGCTTTTAGCTCACACAGTAGAGAGGCTCATGCGTTTAGCTCCAGTGGTCCCAGATTCCATCCCATCCGCTGACAACCGCTTTGGCATTACAATTGCAAATTATTAATCATTCAGATTGTACAGATATTATTTAAGATCCATTTGTTAGCAAAAGTAATGAACCCCCATTTATACAGCAAATTCTTACTTCTCAATTCTTATTCAACAATACGTAACTAAATTTAAAGGAGATGAAGATTTCTGGTGATATCTGATGCTCGTTTGTACATCACATACTGGACTTTAGTAAGGTTTTTGATACTGTCTCACATGACCTTCCCATAAACAAACTAGGGAAATATGGCTTTGATAGAGCTACTATAAGGTGAGTGGATAACTGATTGGAAAACTGTTCCCAGACAGTAGTTACCAGTAGTTCACAGTCAAGCTGGAAGGGCATATCAAGTGGGGTCCCACAGGGATTGGTCCTGTGTCCGATTCTATTCAGTATCTTCATAGTTATTTAGATAATGGCATAGAAAGTACACATAAAGTTCGTGGATGATACCAAGCTGGGAGGGGTTGCAAGTGCTTTGGAGGATCAGATAAAAATTCAAAATGATCTGGACAACCTGGAGAAATGGTCTGAAGTGAATAGTATGAAATTCAATAAGGACAAATGCAAAGTACTCTACTTAGGCAGGACCAATCAATTGCGCACATTCAAAATGGGAAATGACTACCTAGGAAGGAGTACTGCAGAAAGGGATCTGGGTGTAAAAGTGGATCACAAGCAAAATATGAGTCAACAGTGTAGCACTATTGCAAAAAACACGAACATCATTCTGGGATTCACAGGAGTGTTGTAAGCAAGACACGAGAAGTAATTCTTCTACTCTTCTCTGTGATGATAAGGCGTCAGCTCAAGTATTTTGTCCGGCTCTGGGCGCCACGTTTCAGAAAAGATGTGAACAAATTGGAGAAACTTTGGAGGAGAACAACAAAAATGACTAAAGTTCTAGAAAACATTACCTATGGGGAAAGATTGAAAAAAAAAATGGGTTTGTTTAGTCTGGAGAAGAGAAGGCTGTGAGGGGGACATAACAGTTTACAAGTACGTAAAACATTGTTACAAGTAGCAGGGTGAAAAATTGTTCTTCTTAACCTGTGAGGATAGGACAAGAAGCAAGGGGCTTAAATTGAAGCAAGAAAGATTTAGGTTGGACAATAGGAAAAACTTCCTGTCAGGGTAGTTAAGCACTGGAACAAATTGCCTAAGGAGATTGTAGAGTCTCCATCATTGGAGGTTTTTAAGACCAGTTTAGACAAACACCTGTCAGGAATGGTCTAGATATTATGTACTCTTGCTTTGAGTGCAGGGGTCTGGACTAGATGACCTGTTGAGGTCCTTTCCAGTCCTATACTTCTATGATTCTATGGTTATCTCTCAAATGTTAATATTAATTAACTTTTCCCATTTTCAAAAGTAACTCATGTACTTAGGACTTGCCTACATGGGGAAGCTATTACAAAATAAGCTAAGGTATGAATTTTAAAGCGCAATAGTTATTCCGCACTAGCTCCCTGTGCAGATGCTCTTATTCCACACTAAAAGTGCCTTTGTGCGGATTAATTTAATCTGTTTCCAAAGTAAATTAAGCTAAACAACACAAAGGGATTCTCTAATTGAACAAATAGGCTATGGCAAGCTGCGGGTGACTCTCCAAGGTACAAGCTTCCTGCAGTCTGACTGTCCGCTTGCACCTTGCTGACACACATTAACAATTGGTCAGTGCACTTTGAGCTAGTCCCATTCCAAAGAAGACTAGAGCAAAGTGCTCTAACAAACTGTTAACGCACAGCGGCAGGGTGCACACAAACAGCTAGGCCTGTTCTCCGCTACCGAGTTAGGTCACCGTAAGCTGCCTTGCGTCAGCCTAGTTGTGCAAGTGACTACCTTTAAACTGGTCGCCCACCAATACAAGTGCCCCGTTACTGCAATGCAGTAACACCGTCTCCCTGAGTGTCGTTGAGCCATGAGTGATATACTAAGGTAGATGCAGCGTGAGTGTAGACGCTGCATTACGTATGTCGACCCTAATAGTACTTCAGCAGCTGTCCCGCAGTGCCCCACACTGACTGCTCTGGTCACAGTTGTGACCTCCACTGACCAGGAGTCATGGAAACCAGACGGCCTCCCTCTCATTTAAAGCCCCATGAATTTCTGAAATGCCTTTTCCTGATTGTCCAGCTTGGTGAGCACACCCAGCAGCTCTCCGATGCTGTGTGTAGCCGCCCATGCCGGCTACCTACGCCAGGCACACTGTGGCTTGAAATAGACAGGAGAGACTGGATCTCCTATGGGAAAAAGAGACTAGAAGCACTGCTGCGGACCAGCCATAGAAATGTTGACATCTACGAGCAGATTGCACAGGGGATGCAAGAGAAGGGATATGACAAGGAGCAGCAGTGTTGCATGAAAGTGAAGGAACTGCATCAGGCATATCAGAAGGCCAGGGAGGCCAACAGTCAATCTGGTCCTGAGTCACAGACCTGCCACTTTTACAAAGAGCTGCACTCCATGCTTTCAGAGACACTACCTCCCTCCACACACCACTGTGGCTACCTCCAAGGAGCCCAAGTCATAGGCTCTGGTGTGGAGATCGAGAAGAAAGAGGAGGAGGATGGGGGACATGCGACCAGGGGGTCCAGCTATGCCACAAGCCAGAACATGTTTGAGACTCCACCTCAGTCCTGGCAGTCAAGCATGGATGAGCCCGATGCAGGGGACGGATTGTGTAATTGTATTTCCCGTTACATCAATGTACTGGTGGTGCCCCCAATTTAACAGGACACAGCTATTGACTTTTCATTAATTTACTCATACTAGAAGAGGTAGCATTGCAACAAAGAGAAGTAGCGTTGTTATCTGCTTTACGTTCCCCTGTAGAGTTTTTGAAGTCATAGCAGTACCAGGATATTAGAGAGACGAGGTTGGTGAGGTAATGTCTTTTGTTGGACAGAAGTTGGTCCAATAAAAGATTTTACCTCACCCAGCTTGTCTCTCTAATTCTCCTGTAGAATTAGGCAATGGGGGCCATGAGGAACAGTTTGTTTATGTACACAGAGATGTCTCTTGAGTCCCCCTGAGAGATCTCAAAGAAACTTCCATGGAGCTACTCTGTGATCCTCTCCCAAAGATGTCCAGGGAAGGTAGCCTTATTTCTTCCTCTGTGGTAGACACTTTCCCATGCCAGTTAGCGATAACTTCAGCAGGCACCATTGTAGTAAACAGGCTAGTAGCATACGGGCCTGGGCACTTTCAGGATGCCAACAGCAGCTGTGCTCTCTGTACCTTTGTTATCCTCAAGAGTGAGAGATCAGCTAAAATCACCATCACCTATGGAAAACGGTGCCAGTATTCAGGGCCACTACCCTATGTTCATAGTTTCATGCAACCGAACAATTCCCTCCTCATTTCTCTGGCCTCTGGCGGGCCACACTCACTGTGGCTGGTGCTGTGAGTGGTGCCATATGCAAGCACTCCCAAGCAGAAGCGTCAATAAGCAGGTCTTATTTAAAACTTATGGGGAGCAGGGGAAAGGAATTCAGAATTGTAAGTTTTCCTTTCCACAGTGTCTATACTGGCAATGGTACCTGTGTGTGTTTTAGCTGTAGCTGCTTCCATTGCCCCTGCATGCATGTGGAAAGCCTGAGCCAGATAAGGAGGAGAAAAAAGAGGAATCGAGATGACATGTTCAATGAGATCTTGCAAGCCAGTTCTGCATCAGACCATGAGCAAAGGGCCTAGAAGGGCGAACATTGCAGACACCCTGGAGAAGGGTAGGAGAAAGGCCCAGGAATCCCAGCAGAAAGAGGACAGGGAGATGCACCTGAACATAATGTGGGTTTTCCAACAGCAAATACAGATGCTGAAGACTCTTGCAGACCTACAGGTTCAACGATCATTGGCTTGCCTCCCTTTGCAGTCAACAATTACATTACAACAATTACATTACAACATTACAACAGCTCCCAATACCCCCCTCAACATTCCATGTGGCATCAGGGGCCCCATCGCTGCCCCAAATACTCCACGCCAGAAGACATTAAGGACAACCGCAGCTCCACATACACAAATCTGTGAAAGCCCATGTTGCTGTATGTGCAGGTAAAATGAACATGACTTAACTTTTGTTAAGTTCTGTTAATTTATTGAGTTTTTAATGTATTTGCTTTTAAATTGCAAAGTTTTTTCTTTTCACTGGTTTTGTTACAGAATAAAATTCTATTATTGGGAAAATAATTCATCATTATTAGTTCACAGTATATGCTGCAGAAAGCCTCGTAGTTCATAAAGCACCCACTTACTTGTTACTGGGCAGTGTGACACAACTCACAGGATCAGGGACTAACACTGTGTATTAATCATAAATGTACAGCAAGCACCACAAAATTAATAGGTGCAGTGTCAGTATTATATTAATAGACGCACACCAAACACCACACAATTCTTAACAGGCCCCAAAACTGCAGGCCCAGGCAGAGCACAGTACATCACAATGCATTACTGTGGCTCACTGTTAAAGTGCTCTTTCACAGCCTCCCTGAGTCATATAGCTCCTCACTGAGATCTTCCAGTAGCCTTTGTGTCAGGTTGTTCAGACTCAGCAGACAGATGGTCTAGCTCCACCCTCCACCCCGGTGGCAACTTTTCCCCCTTTGCCTCACAGATATTATGCAGAGCAGGCAGCCAGAACCATTGGGATTCTTTTTCCCATTGAGATCCAGTCTTGTGAGTAAACCACGCCAGCATCCCTTCAATCTACCTAAAGCACATTCAACTATCATTCTGCACCTGCTGAGCTGGTAGTTGAATCTTTCCTTGGTGCTGTCAAGATGGCCAGTGTACGGCTTCATGAGCTAAGGAAGCAATGTGTATGCTAAGTCTCCCATGCTCACTATTGGCATTTCAACACTGCCAGCGGTAATCCGTTAGTCAGAAAGGAGAGTCCCTGCTTCTACCTTTCTGAACAGTCCTGTGTTCTGAAAGATGTGAGTGTCATGCACCTTCCCTGATCAGCCAATACTGATGTCAGCGAAGTGGCCACAGTGATCCACCACCACTTGCATAACCATAGAAGAGTAGCCCTTTCTGCTGATATACTCTGTGGCAAGGTGCTCTGGTGCCAAAATAAGGATGTGTGTGCTATCACTCCACTGCAGTTCAGGAACCCCACTGCTGCAAATCCATCCCCCGTGCCCTGCACATTGCTGAGAGTCACAGTCCTGCTTAGCAGCAGACGATTAATGGACTTTCACACTTGCATGACAACAGCCCCCACAGTGGATTTTCCAGTTCTACAATGATTTCCCACTGATCCAGCTTTGCAAGCTTCCACAGTGTGATGTTATCTCCACCATCAGTGCAACTCTCATTTTGGTGTCCCTGCACTGGAGCACTGGGTCAAGCTCGGCACGCAGATTCGGATGTGCAAGGCCACATTCCTGGAAGTGCTGCAGCTACTGCTCACCAATGCAATGCAATCCCACCAGTCAGCGCTCATGTCTCAGGGCTCTGTAGCTGCTTCACGAACACCACCAATAACCTTGATTTGGTTCTCGCTATGTCCCACAACAATCTGTCCTCCAAGAAATTGTCATGTTCCCCGCTGATTCGGTTCTTCTTACAGTCTGCAAATACTGGGGGATCATGTGTCCTGTGCTTGCAATGTTTATGATAATAGTGCAGAGCCGTGCAGGCTCCATGCTTCTGTCAGAGATGGTGGACAGTGAGGGGGGCCTTGCAAGTTCCTGGGATTTTTTTTAAAAAACACAAAAATTGTGGGCTATAGATAACATTATGGGATGGAGATAGCTGCATGCTGGGAAGTTGACCCCTTGCTCCCAGTCATTCCTGCATAACTCATTTCTACCTCACTTTGCATTACCAAAACTTCCAAAAAGACAGTGCGCTAGATGGTGGCGGGTTGCATACTGGGATACCTATCCATGGTGCACCAGACTGTGCATCAACACAAGCGCTCCTGCTGAGTGCACGCAACCCTCACACAAGGAGCGAGCCACGTATACATCCACACAACTGATATACCAACTGTGGCAGCTTTACGGCAACGTAACTTGTGTTGACCAAAGTTTGTAGTGTAGATGTGGCCTTTGACTGCAGTGAATTGAGTTGCAACAAGATTGTCCATATGGGAGCTAGTGCAGAACAGCTATTCCAGGCTTTTTCCCTGAGTAGACAATCCCTTAGGCTCCTGAGTCTCACTGGAAGTGAAATGCTGAACAGAACAATGCCTCAAGACCTTTAAAAATCTGGGCTTGGGAGACTCTGGTGTCAGCATTGACATTAGAAATTTCTTATTTTAACAGATCTATGTCCTGCAGAGAACAGACCAAGTTGCAATGTAAGTTTCATACACACGTCTAGGAAGATGGGAATAGAAACTTGGTCTGTCAGCTCCAAAACCACACAGGCTTCTTTTCTACCCCTTGTATTCAAAGAGATCTTTACAAAGTAGTAGTAGCAGGCCCCTTATATCTCTATGGGCTGGCCGCCCAAGGAAGGAACATCATACACAATACTAGCAAATTACAACAAGGGGGAATTTAAATATTCCCTTCTTTCTACCGGACAGCAGAGCTGAACTAGCATAATGTCTCTGGATGATACTACTGACCACGGCCCCTCCCCCGGCCCCACTAACGGACCCAGCGGTTTATTGCCAGAATCCAGTCCACAATTTGTTATGGTCAAAACCTCGTTTAATAAGATCTTTTTATGTTAAAATGTTACCCTGAAGCTTTAAAAGACCACATGTATGTTTATCCACTCTATCGTGAATCTAGATTTAAATGAAAAATTGGATGAATTTGAAAATGTCCATCTTTCTCATTTAATTAATTTGAAAGGGTCATTGTTGTCAAAGAGAATTCTTGTTATACTGAAGTTGTCTTGAGGTTACAGATCAGGGTGAAGTTTTATTTCGATTCTCATCCAGTAAAAATGAAAGTAGTTTGCAGAACTAGATTCTGACCACTGCAAATAGACCTCTGATTGAGATGTGTCTGGGATGGTATGTCATAAATTTCAGTGACAGTGCAGCTTGCCTTAGAAATAGATCACATATAATACAGTCCTTGGACCTCAAACAGATGTCATTGTTTTAGTCATATGGACAAGCCAGAAGGTAAAGTCACAGTTCATAGGGTGTGGGTGTTTACAAAAAGAAGATGGTGTTAGGATTAGTTTTCACTTTCTGAAATACATTTAGTAGTTTAAAACAATTGGTTGTTGATACACTGATAGTCACTAATTTTAAGGTTGGGTGTTTTTAGGAGGATGTAATCAGTGGTCAGCTGGAGCCGGTTCACACCGGTTCACTAGAATTTAGAAACCCTTTTAGAACCAGTTGTTCCATGAGGGACAATCAGTTCTAAAAGGGCTTCTAAATTTAACCGGCCAAAAGTGGCACCTTAGGCGCCGACTCCATGGGCACCCACAGGGAAAATTTGGTGGGTGCAAAGCACCCACTGGCAGCTCCCTACCCCGGCCCCAGCTCACCTCCGCTCCGCCTCCTCCCCTGAAAGTGCCGCCCCGCTCTGCTTCTCCGCCCTCCCCCCCAAATCAGCTGTTCGCGCGGGAAGCTGGGGTGGGCTGAGAAGCTGGTGGCGGCTTCCCGCTCAAGCCCAGGGAGGCGGAGGCAAGCTGGGGCGGGGGAGCACGAGGAGGGCCGCCCGCGACGCAGCAGGTAACCGGGGTGGAGGGCGCGCAGGGGAACCGCTCCCCGCCCCAGCTCACCTCCACCACCCTCAGCCTGAGTGGGAAGCTACCACCTGCTTCTCAGCCCTCCCTGGCTTCCCGTCAAACAGCTGATTCGCGGGAAGCGAGGGGGGGGGTGCAGAGAAGCAGAGCGGGGCAGTGCATTCGGGGGCGGAGGCGGAGCGGATGTGAGGTGGGGCTGGGTGGGGAGCTACTGGTGGGTGCTCTGCACCCACCAGATTTTCCCCGTGGGTGCTCCAGCCCCGGAGCACCCAGGGAGTTGGCGCCTAAAGCACCACTTTTGACGTGATCAGTGAGGGGAGCGGCTGGTCCCCCTGCTCACCCCCCAGCTATGCTACCCCGCCCCTAGAAGCCAGAGGGACTTGCTGGATGCTTCCTGGGAGCTGCCCCAGGTTAGCACCACCGGGACTCCCCACCTCACCCCCCGGCAGGTCCCTCTGGCTCTTAGGGGTGGGGTGGGCACCGACCACGGTGGCCCATGAGACCCTCCTGCCCCGTTCTGGGGGCAGTCAGGGGACAGGGGAGGGGGTGGATGGGGCAGGGATCCTGGGGGGGGGGGCACGTCAAGGAACGCGATGGGTTGGATGGGGCAGGAGTCCCGGGGGGTGGGGGTGGGCAACAACCCTTGTGGGGTGAGGAGTGAACCCGTTGTTAAGATTTTGGCAGCTCATCATTGGATGTAATTATAGTTTCCAGGCCACATTCTGTGCTAAAATCAGTGAGCTCACCCAGGGCGCATGCTCATACAGAATTTTCTCCTTTGAAACTAGCTGTCATCTTCATGAACTGTGTGTTTGTCTTATTGCTGCCTTTAGCAGCAGGCATGAGTGGATGGAAGTTCTTCTAGTTTGGGTAGTACAGGTTTATGCTCATAGCTGCTCATTCCTCATAAAGATAGGGAAGCTGCAATTAATGGAAATAATAGAATACCATGTTTATTTGAATGCTGTTGCACTGTTTGACTCCTTTTTATTTGAGGCTGAATAATTTTTTTCTGTGTGGGGCACCTTAACTTACCAGATTATCCCAACAACCAGTCAGAATAAATGCAAAACTCCAAATGGTCACCTCTTCTAAAATGATGATTTAAAAAACAAAACAAAACAAAAAACAGTCAACCTATTTTACCCCTTTTATTTTTTTTCCTTTTCAGCAAAATCAGCAGGAGGCCATTTTTAATTGCTAATAAAGCAAAAGTTTCTAATTAAAATGAAATTGCCACTGTTTAAAAATTAAACTCCAGCCTGAGAGGAAACAGATAGACATGATCTTGTACTGAAAGTTACCCTTTCCTAACATCATAATGGATAAGGGCACCATCACATTCCAGTTGAACAATTGAACTCTCAGTTACAGGCTTGTGAAGTGCAGAGAATGGTAAATACTGTGCTGAGAATTTTTTTCCAGTTGAGTCACAGACCTGTGAAAGCCCGGATAGCAGCTCATTAAGCAGTTCATTGGTAAGAATAGCCACAGGGATGCCAAACAATTTACACACATCAATTTATGCAAAAAATTCTGATGTTCTTGAATATGTAATAAAACCCCACCCTCCCTATAAACAATGGCCAAGGTTTTTCTATAGATACCAAGGCTGGTTTTTAAACTATCTACATGCTGTCACATTCCCAAAACTGAGCTAGAAATTCAGTACAACCCAAAGACCCCGATTAGGAAGAAGCATTCCCTCAATGTTTTGTGGCATTTATATGACAGCTTAAAGTAGCCTGTAAGCTAAGACAGTATTGACTGCATGTTCACAGGATGTGAATTCAAACTCCATCCCCCAGCTACACAAAGTTCAAGTAATTTGGCCGTATCTCCCAATAGCTGCAAAAACCCGGCACCATGGGGCTGTGTCGCAGAGGACTCTGTGGGAAGTGTGCCACTGAACTTATGTTACTCCATTCCACTCTTCTCCTGGCTGCATTTTAGATCTCCTTGGCTCACAAAAGTGTGGAGGAGATCTTGGTACAATGGTAAAGCTTTTTTGGTTGGTTGGTTGGTGGTTTTGCTCGGTTTTTTTGTTTGTTTGTTTGTTTTTGTTTTTTGAGAGGGAAGCACCCAGCAACTACCTAAATGAGCTCTAAAAATTAGCAGTTAAGATACCAACTTCAGCCATAACTCTGCCCTCTCTTTCCTTACCCATTCTCCATCTATGGGATATGTTTGGAAAGAGCCAGGAGATTCTTATACCCCCAGGATCCAAATCCCAAGCCTGAAAGGGGTGAAAACCAAATTGGTTGTTTGTCTAGGAATCCAAAAGAGTGGTTTTTGACACAGTCCTACAAGACTCAGAATGCAAATCAGGGACCAAATGTTGAGATCTGAATAAAACTGCAAAGAAAACCAGGAGTATGGGACAAACGAAAGGGAGAGAATGTAAAATGTATTGTGAAGTTGGCAGGTGTAATGATAAGAATGACAGTGCTGCATAAATCTGGTTGTGGGCATAGATATGGATCTGAGGGGATCAAAACATGGCAATCCCAAACTAGACATTTTTTTTAAAAAAGGGAGGGGGGAACAAAAGATGGAAGAGAGATGCAAGTGTAGTTTATTAGCATAGTTACCCCATATTTTTTAAATGTGTACAATAGTTCATTCACAATGGATTATTCATATATGGCATCTGTTCATTCCACAGACGGAATTCTGCATGATTTGGCCCACAGGATGCAGAGAGATAACCCTGGGCATAGTTTCTCCATGGCACTAGACTGATTTTTAGTTACATGGGTCCAGGCTCTATTTAGATCAAAGCTTCAGAGCTGAAAGGGCATCCAAGCCTTTCATTCCTTTTTAAAAAAGGTGAAACAGCTTTGGCACAGTATCTATGGAAAATAAAGGTGACTTTGCAAACGTACATGAACTTCATGTTGATTGAAAGTCCAAATTAGACCTGTAAATAGCCATGAGTCAGTTTAAAAAACATGAAATAACACTGAATTTTTCTTATTATGCAATGGCTATTATTAGCCCATTCTGGGTTCTTTTTTTAAGTTTCTTTGTAGAGTACTTGGAAATAACCTCAGTTACCTCACACAAATTAACCAGAGAATCCCAAGTGTGTCTGGTGGTATTTGATAAATCCTAGTTAAGCTCCAATACTTTCCAATACCAAAAAGAAATTTGTTTCAAAAAGTAATTAAGGTTGTTAGATGAAAACAGTAATTTGCTTTTCACTCTGTTTACACAATCCAAGCGTTTAAATTAAATGAAACTTAGGGACATCATAAATCATATACTACCCACATAGTGAACATAAACACACACCACTTCATACTCTCCCCGCTGCAATAAAAAGAGCTCCATGTGTAGAGGAGATCTGTGAGGGGATCTCCTGACCTTCATGTAAAATGGAGAGAGCCCCTGCATCCATGGTCCATGCTACGCAGGGATAGCACAGAATGGGTTTTCTGAGGAGAGGGATGAGGAGGGTATGGGCTTAGGAGCTGCATTACCTATTTCTTAGCTCCTGCCTTTTCAGTGGTGCCTGAGTTTTCAAGGAGACTAACCTATACAGAAAGTTTGAGCAGTTACTAATAAGCCATTTCTGAGCTAGGGGGAGACAAAGGAAGTTTTAGGACAAAGTCAAAATTTCAAATCAGGGTAAATTTTTTTAACAGCTCATAACTCAACTAATTTGAATTTTCATCAACTGCTGCAGAAATGCCTTCCTGCACCTTCACAGTAAGCCTGGAAATTATAATGCCAAATTTGTTTTCTAAGGGTCTGACTACACAAACATTTAGTTTGCGGCAAGCCAGGATATGAATCTACCCTGCACTAGCTTGCTGCACAGGTAGTGTCCACATGGACCCTGCTGCTGAGCACTAACAGTTCCCTAGTGTGCTTTAATCTACCTCACTTTGACACGGGGTAGATTAAAGTGCACTTTGAAATTTACAGTGCCTGGCAGCAGTGGGCAGCAGACTAGTGCAGGGTCGATTCAGACCCCGGTTTGCCATGGACTAAGTGTTTATGTAGACAGCCATAAACCATATTTTAAGGGGGCTAAAATAGAGCTTTAGAATGGAAGTTGGTTTCAGTCTTAATTACGAAGAGGCTACTTATCACTTTAGAGTTGAAACAGATATGAGTAAAACTTTCAAAATTACCCACATGACTTAGGAGCCTAAGGGCTTGTCTGCACAGAGACATTATTCTGGAATAAAATAGAGTGTGAATTTAAAGCAGAATAGCTATTCTGGAATAACTCCACATGGCAACACTATCATTTCGGAATAAAAGTGCCTTTCTCTGCTTCCGCTTAATCCACTTCACTCTTCTTCAGAGAGTTATTGTGGAACAGCTGTTCTTGTGTAGACAAGCCCTTTAAGTCCCATTGACTCTCAGACTTTGACTTTCACTGACTTTGCAGAGTGCAAAGTGGGTGTAAAATACTACCATTCTGTTTGGTAATATTTTATACTCACTTTGCACAGGTGTAAATGGCTAGACAAATTGCAATGCAGTGGAGAAGTAGACCTACAAAAATCCATTGGTATAGTTGCAATCATTTGTTTTTAGGAAGAAAGAGATATTTCCATGGGTTATGTTAGCGATATACATTTAAAGATGTCTATTAACAGTCACATATACAGCCTTGGAGGTAGATTTATTAAAGGATGGAGACACTCACTCATGTATGTCTTTGAGAGTGTTGGAAAGAGATCTTCCAGCATGCAATATTCCTGGGTGCTGTACTATATAGCTCCTGGAATAAGCTCCTTTGTGAAAGCAGTATATCACTTCTATCTATTAACAGCCTATAAATACTATATACTTTAAGTATTTTATGGCTATATAAAAGGATTGGAGCTGCAAGCTCTATGGTTTTATTTGGATATCTGTTAAATGACTATTAAGATAGCCAAGTCAGTAGGGTGACAATTTCAGAACTTTGCACTCTGAAGTGCTGAGTTCTTATTGGCGGCACAGAATTTTGTCTTGTTTTAAGAAGAAAAATGAATCAAAATGGTCTACTTACTAAAATATGTTTGCATATTATGTATAACAATGATTGGTTGGCTACAGTGCTTCAGATAGTCTTCTTTCAAGTACTGTTGTGACAGCCTCTAAAAAGGTCTTCTATAAAGCAAACATGAGTAGCCAAGCACACCTCTTATTCAGAACTTTTTGGCTCTCAGAAGGGAAAAGAAAATGTATAAATTAAGTCGATTTGTGGTGCATCTTTACGTTTTAACTCATCATTCATTGTTTGTGTCATAAAAATCTTTGATGGTATCTGACAGTAATCTGATTTAATGTTAAGGACAAAGAACCAGCCCTCAGTGTTTCAGATATGCAGCAGATGTAGAGAATAAATTATAAACAATTTTCTAAACATAATGTGTAAATTTATAGCAGTAACATCTTAATCTTGCATGAGAAATACAGCATATACATACTAAGCAGAACAGCTCATTCTAAATAGATGCAGGGTCATCCATTAGCAATACTTTATCTGATTAGTATTGTTAATGGAAGGGCTTACCCAGCCATTTCCTAAAAGCAGATCTGCTGTAGATCATTAATTCTTGTCAATATAGTCATCACAGCTATCATGGTAAAGATAGCCCAGCTATTAACCTAGTAGAGAGCAGCGGGCAGAAAAATATACTGAGCAGTTAGTGAAATGGAGATCCTTCCATTTATCTTTCTTCTCCACATACCACGTGCCACTCCTCCATCTTTCTCGTTATTCCACTTGCAAGACAAGTTATTTCAGCATCCTTCTTTCCTCAAAGAAATTCTAATACATTCAGTGCTTCGACAGTGGTAATTTATGGTAACTCTCGATTTTACACTCAATACAGTCTTGATAAATGAAAAGGTGATTCATTTTTCTGAAACAGAAGAAATTAGCATAGTTACCCCATATTTTTTAAATGTGTACATTAGAAAATGGACAAAGTTTGACCTTCCCTTGAGAAAAGAGTGGTTTTGTAAATGAAACATGTAATTTTAACTTTGAACATGATCTGTCTTCAGATCTCCATGATCTGTCTTCAGTTTTGCATAGTGCTTTTCTATCTTGTTTGTTTTAACACCACAGGGGGGAAAAGATCATTATAGTTAATGACCTGCTGCCATTTTTATTATAAACCCTAGAACTTGTCTGGCAATTTGTCAGTCCAGAGATGTAACCTTCTTGTTTAAAATCACTTAAAGTAGTTTGAGTTGCTCTTTTATATAGAGATCAGTCAAAATACAGATTTTTAGTTTCAGATACACTTGAAATAGCTCTTTGATTGCAAACAAGCATTTATTTATTTTTAAAACCTGGCACATTGCAGACACCAAATCCAGGATGACAAATATAATTTTCTTTTTAATTCAAACTGTTAAGATATTTAAAAGAATACAGTGAGTTCAAATTTGTCCCAAAATGTAAGTTTTATTAATACAAGCCTTTATGAAAATCCAAAGCAAATAGAAATGTTTTTGCAAGATAAAAGAAAACAAAACCCAAAGGAAAGCAGTGTTTAAATAGATAGATATCTGCCATGTATGCAACTCAAACCGCACAGAGAACCAGAAAATGCAACTAATTAGAAACAAAAAGTAAAGCCGATTTGTCCTATTATTCATTGTCCACCTTGGGAAAAATGGAAAAAGTAAACAAGCTCTGTAAAGGGTGGAAAGTGATTTCAAAACATCTTTCAGACTAAAGATTAGAATTAGCATTTCTAATACGCTTGTACATTATTTTCTTTTATAGGCTGACAGTGTCACTGTCATTTTGAAGAGTGAATGTTGCATATATTTGTTAGATGCCCTGTTGTCTTAGCAGTGTTGCTCCCAGGGTATTAGACACAAGGTGGGGGTTATATCTTTTATTGAATGGTATTGGGGTGTCCCACATCAGGTTGGTCCAATAAAAATTATTACCTCACCCACCTTGTGTCTCTGTATTTGTTAGAGACATTTTCAGTGACTTCTGACTGCTATAAAGGCCAAAACCCTTTAAAAATCCTGTAACAATTATGTACTCTCATTACAAAATGTATCCTTAAACATGACGAGGAAAAGCAGACTTTCTGTATAATTTAAGCAGCTTTGGATAATGCTTAATTTTCCAGACAAGATACATTTTAAATATTTTATTTGTATAGCTCCTACTATAGGTTCTTTACATAAATGTTGATGAGTTTACAGATGTGCCCCTGCCCTGAGGATCTCATTAGACAGCATAGAAATGAATGGAAAGGAAGCAGCAAAAAGCAGTGTGAATGCCCTCCCTGGGCAGATTGTAAAGGTTCTCTGCCCCAAGTTGCATTTCTCTTTTCATCCAGCTGCTCCCACAGGTGCATAGAGGTGCAAATGGTACCCCTGGGCCATGGTTTACTTAATAGTACTATGCAGCTACATATTGCTACATGCAGTTTGGTTTAAAAATAAGCATGCTATCTGTAGTTACTTATACATAGAGTATGTGGCATATTTTATGTAACTACGCTGTCTTTGCACATTAAAGTCCATGAGCCAACTTTTAAAATACATGCTTAGGGGTGGATCGCCCCCTCCTGTAGAAAAGCATGTAGGAGAAGATTAAGGTGGAGAAAGATCTCTGTGAGGATCCCCTCATAGAGTTGAGAGAGGGAGTTTGCTTTCTTCCCACAGAATGAGCCATGAGGCTTGCCCTCAAACTATGGGCATCATCTGGGATCCACAGAGGTCGCTGGGAATCCACAGAGTTTCTCTGTGCCTTCCCACTGTCTCAGTGCTCTGTTGTGACTATCACACTGCCAAGGCAGCCAAAGAGCCACCACTGCTCTCTGTTAAGGAGTGATACCTGCCACACAGGGAGCTCCACAGTAAAGACAATATAACGTAGGTGTTATGTTATCTTTCCCAGGTAATACCTGCTGGGCTGGTGGTGAGAGAATGTATGTCCCTTTTGGCCCTCCTTTCAGTTCACTTGATCCCTGCCATCTCTGTCTTTATGGATCCCAGACACATAGACAGCCCTTCAAGGGAAGGAGAGCAATGGCGCCTTGGAAGTACTGGCCCCTTCTCTTCTGTGTGGCAAGAGGGAGATCACACATGGAGGGGCCCTCTGTTCTGGAATCTTGAGGGGAGAGCACAATCTGGCTCAGAGTTTTAACTCAGACAAATCTTTCATTGATGTCAGTTGACTTGTTGCCTGTGTAAAGATCAGTGTTGGCAATTTCCTGGGAAAAAACTAGTTTAGGACAGGGCACTGGTAAATAGTGGGTTAAACCCAGTTGAAACCAGGACAAATAAAATTATTATTAGAATATGCACATGAAAATTACTGAAAATATTTTGCAATTTGATAATAGCTTTGCAGTATAAATAATATTGAAAACTGAAATATGAGTCATGATATGTATGACTTCCTTGAGAAAATACTGAACCAAAATGTATACAGACATTCCAATATTCAGTATTATAATTACATATATTAGTGTTACGACTACTTTAGTTTACTTTTTATTTGTACAACCCTAAATTAATCTCTGAATCTACTGCCTTATGTAAGCACAGTTTGAATGTGTAACTAAAACTAAGTGTAATGTGATGTGCATTAATGATACAGATTTTAAAAGAGAGAATGACTTGAACTGGGACTAATTAGTTTTTCACAGGGTGGTAAAAAACATGATTTTACCTGGTAAAAACCACCTCTGGTAAATACCGTGCAATCCCTGGTAAGAACCGAGTAAAGACATCAGGCATTGAGCACCAGTAGGGCTCAGATGTGTGTATCTAGTGCAGTCTAGCCCTGAGTTAAGAATAATTGGTATTACAATCAGAAAAGGCCGCTTAGAGAATCTGATCTGTTGCCTTCATTCTGCATTTGTTACACCGTTCCAGTCAATGTCTTTTCTATCCTGTCACAGCATATAATCTTCATTGATGTTGCTTTCACTTACCAACCTTGGTAATCTATTCTACTCTCCAGTTTTTTTCTTTTGTTGAGAACACGAAAGGTCACCAAGTAACCCAAAAAGTGTAAAATACTTATTGGGACTTCTGTGCATTATAAAATAAAGTGTAAACTAGCTTTGATAACACACTGCAATGAAATCAGAGCGCACTATATCACTGATATTGAGCATGACCCTCCTGTTCTGCTGCATGCACAACTCCCATGCTGGGTCCCAGCAGCAGAAAGTCCATTCTCTGTTGCCATGGAGGTGAATCTGAGCCTTTAACATGAGAATATTTTCTAAAGTCCATTTCTTTCACCTTTCCAAGAATAAATAAATTATCAGTGTCAGTTCTGGAAATGTTTATATTTTAAATGCTTTCTGTGAAGAGAAGATTCTGAAATGGGCTTAAAATGTGATTTTTTTTTTTTTTTAGTAGCAGCTGGTCACATGAGGTTTTTGTGTCCCCTTACTATAGTCACCTTTGGTTTTCTTATACTTCTCTTTCTTTTCTATATCATGCTTTTCTTTTCCTTCTGTTTTTCTTCCCTTTGTCCTTCCTCCCCATTATTTTTATGTCATTATGTTCTCTTATCTATCCTGTGCCCATTGCTTCTCTCCCATTTTAGTAATCTTCCCAGTTCTCCTCCTTGTCCCTTTTAGTCCTTAGGACTTTTGGTTTTGATGCCCAGCCACTGTAGCATGGAGTCTTCTGGCTGTAAACACTTCCTAGGGTAGTCTGCCAGGGCAGCAGGTATTAAAGATTTGGGGGATACTTGTGTGATCTGAGAAGTTCAGAGATGCACAAGGGCTAGCAGAAAGACCAAAGATTGTTTGCAAACCTTAAAGAGGGTTGGTAGAGGAACCAGGGTCATCTCTGTGTTATCTGAACACCTAGTAATTGTTAGACCTGTAGTGAACCTTGAAGTCATGAAATTGAACAGTGGTTCCAGGTTCACAATGTGTTACGAACCTGAGAAGAGGACATTTGCACAGTAAGGAACTTTGATACTCCTACACAAACATTTTCCCCTGCACTTAGCATCATATCTGAACATTTGCATTCATATTTAATAATTTTATTAAGATGATGTTGAAGTAAAAAGAAAACGGTACAGAGATTAAGCATAGAAGTTTCTGGTTATCAGGGAATAAGGTACAGATGATCAAGGGGTGTGAAATTCGGTTTAGGAACGGGTGGCATAAGGAACACATAATCTGCAATCTCCCCAATTGGAGGTAAAAGTTTAACGGGTCAAAGTACAGACACTGAGATATGGGAGTATGTTGTTCATATAATGGCTATGTTCAGGTGTGGAGTATAATGAGTGGATACAATGATGAGGATGGATTTATCCTCATTTGGTGGGATTTAATGTTCAGTGAGTTTATGGTTCCAGTTCATATGGTCCAATGGAAAAAGTCTCTCAGTCCCTTTCCCATAGTTGATATACGATGTTGTACCGACTCACACCTCCTGGTACTGTCGGTGGCTGGTGATGTGTTCGATGTAGATGTCCCTGGACCATCGGATGGTGTCCGAGACCATGAGGCGCCTCATGAGCCGTGCGTAGCGTCGACCAATCCCACAGGTCCGCAGCACACGCTTGTTGCAAGGGTCCCAAGCGCCCAGTACTACCAAGCTGATCTCTCCTAAACAAACTCTGATGAGAATTTGACAGTTCTGCAATATCCCTGCACAATTAGGTTTTTCCTTTCTGAGATGAAGTCAGTGGGACAAATTCTTCTCTCAGTTGAACCTTTGGTAACTAAAATGAAGTCAGTGGGTCAGAATCTGATCTCAGCGCAGTGTAAAATAAGAGTGAGTACACTGACAATGGAGTTACTCTGAATTTATACCAGTGTAACTGAACTCAAAGTCTAGCCTATTGCAGTTTCATGAAAAAAGAATTTTCCTCACAGTGTCAATGATTTGTTCTTCACTGGTTGTATTGAAGTAGTAAGTACCTCCATATATTGGAGTCTAACGGTAAGCAGCTATATGGGACACAGCAGCCATCCCTGCGGAAGTTACAGAGAGTACAACAATAACACTGATACAGCTCTTAATTCCTGCTTAAACGTCCTGGTGCTGTGCTTGACTTAAAGGGCGTGTTGAATTGTCACTGGGAGAGAGAACAAATCTCTTCACCTCCTACGTTGGCAGTCTGAATGAACAAGGATGGGTAAGGAATGTGTTAGCTGTTGAGTGAAACATGCTTTAAGTAAACATATTTGATGTTAAAATTTGGTTAAATTCATTCTGGAGATCGTCACAGTGTGAACCATAATTACATAATTCTGAGGTAATACCGTAATCTTGGGCTGCTTTTACTTTGATACATATTACAGCTCAAATCTGGCCATATTCAGTAGTCCTCGTTTGAGCAAAATGGCTACAATGAAGTATAAAACTGAGTTGGCCAGATTCTCCTCTCACATGCACCAGTTTTATTTGGTGTAATTTAATTGACTGCATAGGAGTTACTCCTGATTTACACTGGTGTGAGAGGAGAATCAGGTCTAGTATCTGGACAAGAAAGTGGAGGGAATGACATAACTTCTTTCTTCCATTAGACATTTTCATATACTCTGTTCTTTAAGTTAAGAACTGTACAATCTTGGTTCGCTTCCTCCGTGATTTAATTTGTGATCCTCTCTTTCAGCATTTGGGAATGAGCAGGGCTGTCAATGCTAACATATGGCTTCCTGCAGCAGTGCTAACAAAATTGCTCTGTAGCCTCCCCTGAGAGAATTCAGCATCACATGTACTTCTAGTTGCATGCCTAGCTCCCTGGTGTCAGCATTCAGATATGGTTCCAGTTTATTTATTACAACAAATATATTTTAAAAAAACAATATGGGGAGGTGACTGTGTATTGGGTGAGAATGGACAAACTGAGAGTGAGGTGAGAGGTTAACTTTTACATGTCAGATTAAGATGGACTTTTTCCAGAGCAGATGTTTCATATGTTGAAGTTTCTCTGTCCCGTATTTTACTATAATTTTTTTTAAAGGAGAAGATTAATTGTTTGGCCCCAAAAGTCTGAAAAATCACATGCCATGTATGTACTCCAGTGACTATAGCAAAACTTAGCCTTAGAAAATTACATGACTAGGGAAAGCAGATTTTTATATGCGGTTTAAAAACACATATCTACTGGGATAAGCAGGCATAAGTGCGGGCAGTAAGTTTTTTGATCATGCTGCATTTACAATTCTCCTTCCTGTGCCACAATTTCTGGGGAGGCTGTTTTGTTCTGTTCTGGTGTACGCCAATGTTTTTCTTAATTATTTCTGACAGTTTGATAATTGTCTGAGTTTTTTCAATCAGCTGCTTTCAAGAACACAGAATCTGAATTCATTCTCTAGAAGAGACTAGCTAATGTCTGTCTTTGGCAAAGAATAATGGATAGGACATTGGAAATAATTAGGGAAAACAATTGTGTACACCCCAACTGAAGAAATTATTTTTTGGGTGTTCTAATCAATATCTGATGCTTTTGTTTGGATGGGAACTGTAACCACAGTAATTAACAGCCAGTTTCTGGACCTCGATGTGGAGGAGTGGGGAGAGTACTCTCCTGAAATGTCTAGCGAGAACACAAAAAGTGTCTGAGATAAAATTAGCAACCTTGTTCTGTTGAGCCATGAAACCCCATTTGATCAGCAGCTGACTTTAGCCAAATTCTTTGTAAAGACACCCTTCAGCAACATGTGTATAAACAATAAGTGTCACTCTAATAGCAATGCAAAGGTCAAATTTAAAAATAAACAAACAAAAGCAAGGATAAAAATTGCTGACCATGCGCCCAATAATCTCCTGTGGAAGTCAGGGGACCTTTCAATTCACTTCAAAGCAAGCAATATCAGGCCCCGTGTCACTATGTGGTAAATAAAGTTCTTTATTTTTAACAATTTCACTTTTTAAAAAATTGGTAAGATGTGTAACTTTGACCAACTGATAATACTTATCCAGGTCTTAATTCCACTAGCTCATAGAAGTTGATAGGAGTCAAACAGAAGCGTTTATATTGTCATGAGATATAGTAGGCTTGTGTTTATTTTGGCATTCTGAGCCTGGCTTGTTTCATTGTGCAGATATTTGATGTGCAGATTTTTAGTTCTAGTGGGTTTTGTTATAACTGGTCTCCAAACTAAACACTAATCCAGCTTCTTGATATTAAAAATGTGCTATCATCTTAGTCCATGACTCAAGGCTGTATTTTTTTTCTCATTGAGTAGGATCTAATGTTAGGATGTCACTAAATATACAACACATGGAAATGATTCATTTAAGAGGGGGCTTCCCTGCCCCAATGTGGCTGTTAATTGGCAGATGAATGTTGATGTTCTAATTGATCTGCTACAGAGAGACAGCTGTGTGCCCCAGCTGTCCTCCATTCCAAAAGGCCTCCATATAAGGGCCGGGGGGGAGAGAGGGGAGCAGTGCCGCTTCTGACAAATTGATTTAACTAGAGTGCACTGCCTTCAGGGAGCCATACACCACACTGTCACTGCAGATGATTGCACCCTTTGTGGACTCCAAACACTGTAGCACTGTAATTGCCCACCAATGTCCTTTCCATTGCTTTGCTGAAATTCAATTTTTCATGCCTGACCAAGCATTTTTTTTTTCAGTTTAGAAATACTGTACTCTGCCTGATTTCCATTTCAAGAAATGCAGACTCTTCAGAATGTGGTTATGTTGTATTTAATGTAGCAATAATCACTAAATGGACTCAGTTCCTACCAAAGTATTTGCCATTTAATTTTCAGGGAAGTATTCTATAATTATATTGTATTTAGCATGTACTCATTATTATGAACCTCGTAATAGCTATATCAGCATGTCACCATTCTTGCAAGTGGTGTTCTGTGTGTGTAAAATGATGTCTATTGTCTCTTTTCCATACTTCCTCTTTAACTTGCAGACATGGGTTTAAGTATAGTTATGTTCTATTTTGTGCTGCATGGGAAAGGTACAGCATGTAATATATACATTCCCATCTTTCTCAGAAATGGCAACCGAGGCCCCAGGAAGCATAAGCATCTAATTAGTCTTTGATGTCAGAATCGTTCATGAATAGACTCTACAAGCTGTGCATTGCATCATCATAGCCTTATGGAGGACCTCTATTTGGACTGATGGTACCAAAAAAAGTGCCACTGCAAACTACAGTGTTTGTTACAACATTACCTTTCTGCATACTCCATATATACTCAAGTACACCCAACATATTTATGAGGGTGCAGATGTATGGGCTACTTATAAATATCAACCGCTCACTCGGGGCACAGAGAGTTCTATGTTCAGAGGACTTACAGTATTCCCAAGAAGTGGCCATTACATAGCTTTCCATAGTACATTCCACATTACAGGGAAGTTATGTGATTTCTACTTATTCTTCATGCATAGTGTTATGTGTGTGCATGTTGTGCATTAAGCACAAAGGAAACAAATAAGGACTTATGCCATTGCCTATAGAAGCAGAACGAAGTGTACCTGTGTGTAGATATTTAAAAGCATGAACATCAGAATGGCCGTACTGAATCAGACCAATGGTCCATCTAGGTCAGTATCCTGTCTTCCAACTGTGACCAATGACAGGTGCTTCAGAGGGAATGAACAGAACAGGCAATCATCAGGTGATCAGTCGCCTGGCATCCACTCCCAGCTTCTGGCAATCAGAAGCTAGGGATACCCAGAGTGTGAGGTTGCATCCACAACCATCTTGGCTAATAGCCAAGAACTTCTCTTATTTTTTTGGAATCCCATTATAGTTTTGGCTTCCACAACATTCTCTGGCAATGAGTTCGACAGGTTGACTGTGCATTCGGTTAAGTACTTCCTTTCTTTAAAAAAGGGAAGAAGGAGAATCCAGGGAACTACAGACCAGTCAGTCTCACCTCAGTCCCTGGAAAAATCATGGAGCAGGTCCTCAAGGAATCCATTTTGAAGCACTTGGAGGAAAGAAAGGTGATCAGGAACATGGATTCACCAAGGGCAAGTCATGCCTGACCAACCTGATTGCCTTCTGTGATGAGATAACTGGCTCTGTGAATACCGGGAAAACGGTGGATATGATATATCTTGACTTTAGCAAAGCTTTTGATACGGTCTCCCACAGTATTCTTGCCAGCAAGTTAAAAATGTGTGGATTGGATGAATGGACTATAAGGTGGATAGAAATCTGGTTAGATCGTCAGGCTCAACGGGTAGTGATCCATGGCTCAATGTCTAGCTGGCAATTGATATCAAGCGGTGTGCCCCAGGGGTCAGTCCTGGGGCTGGTTTTGTTCAATATCTTCATAATGATCTGGATGATGGGATGGATTGCACCCTCAGCAAGTTCACGGATGACACTAAGCTGGGGGGGAGGTAGATACGCTGTAGGGTAGGGATAGGGTCCAGAGTGACCTAGACAAATTGGAGGATTGAGCTAAAAGAAATGTGATGAGGTTCAACAAGGACAAGTGCAGAGTCCTGCACTGAGGACAGAAGAATCCCATGCACTGCTACAGGCTGGGGACCGACTGGCTAAGTGGCAGTTCTGCAGAAAAGGACCTGGGGTTACAGTGGACAAGAAGGTGGATATGAATCAACAGTGTGCCCTTGTTGCCAAGAAGGCTAACGGCATATTGGGTTGCATTAGTAGGAGCATTGCCAGGAGATCAACAGAAGTGATTATTCCCCTCTGTTTGGCACTGGTGAGACCACATCTGGAGTATTGTGTCCAGTTTTCTCTCTTCCTCCTTTCCCCCCTTCCAGAAAGGATGTGGACAAATTGGAGAGAGTCCAGCAGAGGGCAACAAAAGTTATTAGGGGGCTGAGGCACATGACTTATGGGGAGAGGCTGAGGGAACTGGGCTTATTTAGTCTGCAGAAGAGAAGAGAGTGAGGGGGTATTTGATAGCAGCCTTCAACTACCTGAAGGGGGATTCCAAAGAGGATGGAGCTAGGCTGTTCTCAGTGGTGGCAGATGACAGAACAAGGAGCAATGGTCTCAAGTTGAAGTGGGGGAGGTCTAGGTTGGATATTAGGAAAAACTATTTCACTAGGAGGGTGGTGACGCATTGGAATAGGTTACGTAGGGAGGTGGTAGAATCTCCATCCTTAGAGGTTTTAAGGCGTGGCTTGACAAAGCCCTGGCTGGGATGATTTAGTTGGGGTTGGTCCTGCTTTGAGCAGGGGGTTGGACTAGATGACCTCCTGAGGTCTCTTCCAACCCTAATCTTCTATGATTCTATGATTCTTTTGTTTGTTTCAAACCTGCTGCCTATTAATTTCATTGGATGACCCCCTGGTTCCTGGTGTTATGTGAAGGAGTACATAACACTTCCTTATTCATTTATTCCACACCATTCACAATTTCATAGATTTCTGTCATATCCACTCTTAGTTGTCTCTTTTCCAACCTGAAAAGTCCGAATCTTTTTAAGCTCTCCTCATATGGAAGCTGTTCCATACCCTTAATCATTTTTGTTGCCCTTCTCTGTACCTTTTCCAATTCTAATATATCTTTTTTGAGATGGGGCAACCAGAACTACATGCAGTATTCAAGGTGTGGGCGTACAATGGATTTATATAGTGGCATTATGATATTTTCTGTCTTATTATCTATCCCTTTCCTCGTGATTCCCAACATTCTGTTTGCTTTTTTGACTGCCGCTGCACAGTGAATGAATGTTTTGAGAGAACTATCCCCAGTTACTCCAAGATCTCTTTCTTGAGTAGTAACAGCTAATTTAGACCCCATCATTCTGTAAGCATAGTTGGGATTATGATTTCCAATGTGCATTACTTTGTATTTATCAACATTGAATTTAGACATAGTTTTATGTCAGTGTTTATCACATGGTCAGAACTAAATGATACTTGCTGACATTATTCAGTAAAATGTATCTCATTACTGTATATGTCATTATTCCCCAAGTAGCAACAAAATAGATGTGACAGACAAAACTAATGAAGTATCAGTCTCTTACAAAATGGCTTTCCTTCCTCAAGCATAATGATAAGAGAGTAGACCAGAAAAAATATGGACACATACTGGGCATATGTGGATAAGAGTTTTTAAGCTGGAGCATTAAGATTTAAGTAAGAATGTCTTACTAGTTGTAAAGCAAATGTTTCCCTTAATTGGTGCAGCTATTACCAAAACTCCCATTATACTGTATGTTCCTTTAGAAAGATGCATCTCTAACAGGCAACCCTTATAACACATCTTGCTGTGATTGCTGGAGGAGCGGTTATTTTCCTACTTGAGTAGTATGGCAAGTTGTCTCGTTAAATATTCAGGGAGACAGAATGCAAGTAATGAGACAGCTCTCCCTTCGAGAAATGATGGCGCATATTGAATAACATGTTTTGTATTATAAAATGTACTTATTGGTCATATACTTTCATTTTATAGTAGCCGCTGGTGATTTGCTGTCTAGCACCCTCCATTGCTCCACTAGAGTCATGGGCTCAGGGAGCAGTCTGAGGTTTCATGATGTTCATTCAGATTGGCAGAATCTGGGAGTACCGTGTAAATTGAAGATCGTATATAGGTAGGGTGACCAGACATCCCAATTTTAGGCGCTTTGTCTTATATATGCACCTATACTACCACCACCCCATCCTCTTCGGGGAAAAAAAAAGTGTCCTGATTTTTCAAACTTGGTATCTGCTCATCCTAATACATAGCACCACACTTCTTGGACTGCTGTGCAAGTGCATAATAGGGAGGAGGATTCTTGAATTCCCCCGGGAGCAGGGAAGCACAGTGAGGAGCAGGCTGTATTCCCTGGAGGATGAAGGGATGCAGAAGCAGTCATTCTCACCCTGCATCCCTGGGATGTCCAAAGCACAATCCCTGTGTTCTGCACTGCCAGCTACCTGGGGGCAGTGGCTAAAAGTCACAACTGAGCCCTCCCTGAAGTGCAAGCAGGGTGGGCCATGCAAAACTCTCATGCTCTGTCAATTGGCATTACAGCTTCCCCGAGAGGTTGCCTGATTGTGGCTTTCTGTAATGAGGGTGCAGTTCTTGGCATATATTGTAAGCTGCAGCTACAGAAGCAGGAAAACAAAGATCCAAGAATGAAGGTAAGAGAGAGAGAGAGAGAGAGTTTTGAAAGAATCATGACTTTATTTTGTAGTAGCCAAGATATCCAACCATGACATTATTGAAGTCCCTGTTATCCAAACTGGATGAAGGTAAAGTGAGAGAGGGGCCATGATGCTAGAGGTTCCTTGCCACCAAAATACCAGTATCGAAAGTTAAATATACCATAAAGCTAGCTGTATGGATCTATCCCAACATATAGAGGGGTAGAACAATCCAGACAAACCAGTTAGTAGTCACAAACTCATACATTTAAAAATATTTATATAAATGTGTATTTTACATTGCAAAGATGAAATCCCTACTTAGGGCCGGGTTCTGATCTGGTTTAATGAGAAACTATATCTCTTTCATCATATTATCTTAGAGAGGAAACCACTCTAGTAATCCTTATTTATCAGCAGCACTATTGTATCATTTGACTGTGAGCAGATGCCCTCCAGACTGTTCAGCCCACACCTAGATCCTCTCTCTTTTAAAAAGCCTCTTCCTCCTTCCTCTTTATATCTGGTGGGGGTAAGATGACAGCTGTTTTTGTGAGTCAGCAGATAGGATCGACACCAGCTAACAAGGTAGTGTGTTTCAGATAAACACTGGCAACCTGTTACACTGACCTTCTTAGGGATTAACTTGATTTTTTTTCCCTGCTGGGATCACTTGTATTCAACCCAGTAAAAAATTTTAAGCACTCTCTGACCTTTTTGAAAGCTTACCACCTGCTTCTTGTTCTATGAACACATACAATGTCCTGGAAGCATTGTAAACTTTACTCATTACTAGCACTGTATTTCCACTGTAACAACTCCACTTTTTGTATCTCCACTGTAACATCTAGCTATTCTGCATAATAGAGAAACGCTCATTCCAGAATTTAGTGCTTGCCAGATTTCCATGCTGTTATTCTTTTATATAATTTACATACAATGTTAACAGCACAAATCCAGTGATTCACACTCATGGCTGGGAGACTGGCTGTGAAATTCTGAATTTTGCAAACTGACAAGTGAGCAAAAAATAACAAATCATAAAATCTACTTTGTTCTTTTTACTTTAATCATTGTAATCTAGTTTTTATGCCTTTTACTAATATTTTCTAATGCACCACTGTTTGTACAGTGCCTAGCACAATAGGAGTCAGCTTAGTTGTGGCTTTTACTTGCTACTGCATTGTAAAACTTTCACACTAATGATAACACAACTTCATACTTGACCTTACTGCGGCCTTTGACAGAACAGACCATAAGGTGCTGTTGAACCACTTAAAAGAGCTACTGGTTAAGAGTATCCCCTGGCTATAATGAAGTGATGAAGCTGGTAAGGGGAAATGTTTCAAGGAGGTAGCCAAGACAACCACCTCTCCTTCCATAGAAGGTGTCTGGCCTCCATTTACCAAGGTAATGCAAAGTCTTGGGGTTCTCCTGGATTCAGTGCTAATCCTGGATACCAAGAGGCAGTCAGAAATACATTCTTCCACTTCCAGCTTGCCAGGAACCTGTACCCCCTCCTCTTTGACCCAGATGTAATAAGAGTGATTCATACATTCCTCATCACCAGGCTGGACTCTCATTACTCTCTTAGGGCTGGTCTTCACTACCATGGAGATCAGTGCTGCTGCAATCGATGCAGTTGGTTTTGATTTAGTGGGTCTAATGAAGGCCCGCTAAATTGATGGCAGAGCGCTCTCCAGTCAACTCCAGTACTCCAGCTCCCCGAGCAGAGTAAGGTAAGTTGACCGGAGACTGTCTCCCGTCAACGCAGCGCAGTGAAGACACCAGGGTAAGTCAATCTAAGCTATGTCGACTCCAGCTACATTATTCATATAGCTGGAGTAGCGTAACTTAGGTTGATTTACCATGGTAGTGAAGACAAGCCCTGAAGCTAAGGACTCTATAGAAACTCCAGCTTTTGCAGAGCATGTAACATGAGCGTTTTGTATCTGTTGACTTCCAGTTTATTCTGGAGGCAATTAAAGGCTTAGCCTTAGTTTTTAAGGCTCTCAAAAGCTACATTAGAGGTCACTTTACTGTTCATGGCCCACTTAGGCAGCTTTGCACTTCTGTGGCAATTCTGCTGATAAGATCCAGGACAAAGCTTGTGAGAGTTGGGAATAAGGTGATTTTGGTCAAAGACCCTTGCCTGTGTTTCAGAGCAAGCTACCAGAAGAGATAAGACTGAGCCGCAGACTAGCCATTTATAGAGCATGTTGTAATCACCTTTGCCCACCTCTTTGTGCAATAGCGGAAAAGAGGAAATTGCAAAGTATGGGGAGCAGTAAGAAAAGCTGTTGAATGTTAGTAAAGAGATAAACGCACTATGGAGACCTCTTTATGAACTATCATTGCTGTAATTGGCAATCAGTCCAGTGATGGGTGTTCTAGAAATGTCTTTGCCAGATAGATATCACACTAGCAAATGTGCTATAGAATACTTTGTAAGAATAGTGATGTCTTACTCATATGAGAATTGATTACAGCATCTGCTATTAAATCTCTACTGAGAAGTGAGGTGAAGCCACTATTTTTTGTGCACATTTCTAAGGTGTGTGTGTCTAGTAGTGAAGTGGAAATTAATGAGAATCTGCTGTAATATATTGTATAAAGCCAACTGCTGTAACAAATAGCAAAGTCTCAGGAACCAAAATGAATTCTGTGGGTTTCTCATTGAAATAAATGGCACACCCTGTAATTCATGAAAGATCTCACTCTGACCTATGAGACCTTGCTACTTAGCAGCAGTCAGCCCTGCAACTGGTAGTCATTCATATTTCACTTTCCCCAGTTAGTCCAAATAACCAGCTTTTGGAAGAATATGACAGCATGACATATGGGTTGTAAAACTGCTCATAAACCATAATAACATGGCCAAAAAAAATTAGATAGCTGTATGTACCACACTCATTGTGACATTTTATGATTAGGAGGTATAGTTATAGCTACTCATTATATCCATTACCTTGCTGACTTAGAAGCAGCCTGAAGCTGTTTGAAAAACAGGTTAGAAGTCCAAATTTGAAACAACATATAATAGATATAATTATGGTTCCAATTCTGTTCTTTTGAGTACGGTTGGTAATTTTGTTCATTTATGGGTGCAAACTGATAATGCTAAAAGACTGGCTTTGGCAGGATTAAGTACATGTTAAGAATAAGTGTAATGCATGGCTATAATGTATAATGCATGGCTATAATTCTATTGAGAGGGTTCTGGTAAGATATGAAATAACCAGAAGCAGAGTTCAAATGATTTTTTTTACCAGAGCTCCAAGATAGACTTTACTTGTATTTTATTGTTGCATATTCTTGTTTGTTAATTTAAGGCTAAAATCTTCCTATTTGACACACTTTTTAAGATGAAGTGTTACATTTTCTCTTCACTGGTATTTTCATTTTCAAAAATCAATACAACAGTGGTCTGATCCTGCAAACCCTTCTTCAGAGAAACCCCATTGCAAAGGGCCACTTGTTAGAAATGCAGTGATGCAAACCTGGCTTCACTAAAGTCAATGGTTGTTTTGCCGTTGACTTTAACGGAGCCAGCATTTCACCCCAGGGTTTTTATCAAAAATGAAACACACACGATACAGCTGTTACAAATATCCCCTTGATGTTTTCTCAAAGGATTCTACAACAAATATTCTGTGGCCACTTATGAAATAACCTCTCTCCCTCCCCAAATACACAGTACAGCTTTCGCCAAACAAAAATGGATTCATATACTGGATAGATCTTTGACATGCTTTTAAGATTGCAGTGTAGGGTCTAGCCCTATTGAGAGAGAAACTTGATACAATGGGCCTGATTCCCCACTGAGTTACTTCAGATTTATAATAGTGTGTAACTCCTTTGATTTCATTGGCATTGAACTAAACTTTCATAAAACAGGAAAATGCTTTGTATATCCAGTATATATACTAAACTGTCTGGATATTTGTTTGCTATTTAGGTGATAAAATGAGTCATAGATCAAATTAAGAAAAAAATTATTATTAGATTTGCAAATAGCATGATACAAATGTTGCATCAATTAAAACAAAAACAGACAGAAATAAATAGCATTATGCCATGTTGTTTGTGTACTGTACATACTGCTTAAATGTTGCATTATGGCATACCATACAACTGATACAAAATGGATGGAATTGGAAGCACCAAAATAAAAGCATTAAATTACTTAGGCTAAGCACAACTACTCAGCTACGAGTCTGAGACCACACTTTAAGAACCTAGACGGGATTTTGCCAAACATGCTTTAGCCCAGATATCTCTATTAAAAGAAACTTGATTACAGGGATCCAATTTTGCATCATTCAAAGCCCTAACCTTCCTTCCTTTCCTCCTCTTCCATAGTTTTTTGCTACTAGGTAAGTAAGTTAATAGGCAGCAGCTTTGTAACAAAATGAGTATGTTCTATCTTTGTGCCCCATGTTAGGGACTAACTACTGCAGTGACCTGTTTTGTTCTGTTAGAATCTTCCTAACTTCAGCTCCTGCTTTTTTCCATGTATTACATGGGATGCATTATTGATACTAATAGAACTTTCTATTTTTACTGCGTTTTTAATAGAATTCCAAGAATACATCCTCTGTACTTGTAAGCATGCTAAGACAACATTAAACACACATAGTGTAAGGACCCCTCTAGTTGGACAGCCACCTAACCCCAACTGTTGTTACACTCACTTTTGTCACATATAAAACAGGATCATAAGTTCTTGAGAACAAAGACAGTGTCTTCCTCTTTGTTCTGTAAAAAACCTAGCACAGTTCTTGGCAATCTAAACATAATGAATAATAATAAAGAATGTTCTTGTTAGTATGAGGGGCATGTTCACTGCAAAAAAAAATAACCAAGGGTAATTGTTTATGAGATTGAAGTCTTTGCTATGAATAAGAAAGAAGTGTGTGACTGTTGCTGAGACACAGCTCCAGGCCCTCTGGCTACTGTCTTTTCCAGACGTGTTAATAAGTTCTTTATTAGACATTATTAACATCAAATGATGACATATTAATAGGTGTTACCCATTCCATTAAAGATCCATTAGGCAGGATGCTCTGCTGACTGACTTAAGTAATACAGGATCTTGGAGGAATATGAATTGAGCTTATCTTGGCAATCAGGTTTTCTCTCTTCCTAATCAAGGATGATGCCAGGTAAAATGCAGAAGATAATAATTTGGACTTTGCTTTATAAATTGACATAATCTGAACTACCAGTGAGCCCACTTACTCAAACATTCAGAAATGAACATTGTGAACTTTGAGGGAAATTCATCATTAAAGACAAGAATGTTTGTTGGTTTTGTAAATAAGGCTAAATCACTACCACATAAATACCTTATGGTTTAAGATAATATAGCTTTTTAAAGTACTGGACTATATTCTGTGTCCCATTAAAAATGTTTTGATCTGCAAGCACAGGTTTCCCATTGTAATCATTGCAATCTACTGCGTATGAAAATCAATTATGGGTGCATGGGTTATTCCAAATTCTGAATGGATATTTTAATTTAAAATATTGACAAAATCTGTAATTCCTATTAATCCTATTAAAGTAAACAAATAATAGTCTTATTGATAATAGCTAAACCTTTACATTCATTTACAGATAAAAATCTGAGTTAACATTGCGCATATAATGTCCTTTAAAATAATATTTTAAAAATATAGCTAAAAACAAAACAAAAAATGCTAGAAATTCAGGAAATTATCAGTTAGATTTCCACAAACATCATTAATTTAACCATAGTCTACAGTTAATACTGTTTTTAAAAGAGACATTCTTGGAGCAAATTAAGACATTTCCCAAACAACAATATTTAAGCTAAAAATAGTTGTCCTAACTTATGACGGGCTTAATGGAATTTGCTTGTAACTTCAGTGAAATCTGTATTTCATAAGTGATTCTCACAAGAGTTACAACTTCTGTTGACTGCACTGGAAGCTACCTTCTATGAAGCCTCAAAAGTGGTTCGTGTGATGATTAAGAGCTCCCACTTCACCAGCTGTGTTGTTCCATCAAGCCCCAAATACTTTTCTTCAGGGAAGTGACTTAGAAACTTGTATCTGTCATGAACAGGAACATATTGAGGTTTGTCAGGAGTTGTAAGCTTTGCCAACATCACCTGAGGAGCTTGTGACCATTCCAAGTCTCACATTTCAGGCTGTACTGGGTTCTAAGATAGGATTTTCAAAAGTGCTTATCATTTTGCACTTAAATAGAGTAGAGTTAGGGCAATACTGAGTTCTTTTGAAACTCTCACCCCCAAGCCTCACTAGCAAACTCTGTGTGGTTACAGTAGATAGAAGCCCTGATGACGTGAGATTCACAGGACTTACCACTTTCTACCAATACTCATGGTTTATAAAGACTTTAAAAAAACCCAGCTTCCATAGTCGGAACCACTTTTCACTACTCCCTGTACTCAGAAGAGTGAAAGAGGGCAGGCAAACTTGACACCCACAACCCAGAGGCCTGAGGGAATGTTCCCCCAGGAAATGTTCAAGATTTATTATTAAAAATGGTTCAGATATGGAAGGCTTGTTTAATTTGGGTTTGGCATCAGAAAAAATGTATCAGGAATACATTTCTTCATGGTTAATTTTTCGAGAGCTTTTCTGGAATAGACAGAAGTTGAAAGTCTGCTATTTGGAGCCTGGAATTTCACCTGACATGTTTATTCGAGTTTATGTTATCCTATAAGAAAAGAACTAGGAAGTGTTTTCTAGTTTGTAGCACCAGAGCATGACCCTTAATACTAATATTTAGTTTTAACAATCAGCCCCATACAGAAAGCTCTGGGTGCACTAACAATCAGATTTACAATCCCATAATGACTACACAGCAGCAATAAATAATCACATGCAAGTAACAAATTAGCTCAACCAGCCAATAAATGGAAGTGACAGAAAGCCCCCTTCGCCCCTAGGAACACAACCTCAACTTTCCCCAAAATTCTGTCAAATAGGTGGCTTTTTTCAGCTTATCCAGAGGGTCCTCAAGTTCAGGCTCTTAGACCAAGGGAAGGGAGCCAGTTTCCAAGTGCTGGGGCCTTCACTGAGAATGCTTTGCTGGCAGCTCCCTCTCTTAACTGAGGGGAATCCAGCTCAAGTGCCTCTGTTGACTCCAGCTGTGGCAGTACGACATGGGAAGAGAGGCAGTCCCCCAGTAGGCCATTCCCTGGGCCATTTACCACGTCCTGGAGACGACTAAGTGAGCAGTGTAGATACCGGCGCACCAGTGTCATGTGGAGGCACAGATGATCTTCAGTGGGATTCTACCTGTCCCTAGAGGAGGAGAGCGAAGGCAAGACAAAATTATGACAATCAACAGCTAGCTCAGGCAATAGTGCTATAAGGAGAGCTTTGGGGTATTCAACCACTGGGAGGCATTCCTGGACAGAGGACTGTTCTCATGGGATGGACTCCACCCAAATAAGGAAGGCGATAGACTTCTGGGATGGAGGTTGGCACAACTGATTAAAAGAGCTTTATACTAGGAATTTGAGGGAGTTGGTTGGGAGATGCTCATGTAATCTCTACACCTGGTTCTAATATTGAGCAGGAGTAAAAGAAGACACAGCAATGGGGAAAGGAACCACAGAGGGTAGGAGAATGGACATCAAGAGGAAAGATTGTTACTGTCAGTGGTATTGGCACTGTCAGGTAGGCGATACTGGCAGTAAAATAACTGTACCTAATCAGGCAAAAAATCTGGGTGAACCCAAGTAGAAACAACTAAGATGTCTGTACACCAATGCAAGGAGCCTTGTGAACAAAATGGAGGAAATAGAACTACTGTGCAGGAAGTGAAACCAGATATGATAAGGATAATGGGAACATGGTGGAATATTAGTCAAGACTGGAGTACAGGTATTGAAGGGTATGCGCTGTTCAGGAAAGAGAATAAAGGTAACTGTGGTGGAGTAGCATTGTATATTAATGACGAGGTAGACTATAAAGAAATTAGAAATGATGGAATGGATAAAACTGATTTTGTTTGGGTCAAAATCACTTTGGGAAAGAATACTCCACTGGTATAGTGTTTGGGATCTGCTACAGGATCTGATTTGGATATGGATAGAAACCTCTTTAATATTTTTAATTAAATATTACTGGAATTGTGTGATTATTAGAGTCTTTAATTTCCCAGATATAGATTGGAGTACAAATGCTGCTACTTAATGGTAGGGCCCAGATACTCTTGGATGAGATAGTCAACAGATTTATTCACCAAATAGTCACTGAACCAACAAGAGGAGATGCCATTGTAGATTTAGTATTGGTACGTAGGAAGGACCTCATAAAAAAACTGGTTGTAAAGTACAATCTTGGTTTGGCTGATCAAGAGTTAATTCAGTTCCAGGGAGCCCTCTGTAGTACACCTAGCCCTATACACCTAGCAGAGGGCAGGCACAATCATCTCCCACCAGTGGGGAGCTCAAGGCAGAAGATCTAGCTACTGATGCCAGAGTGGGTGTTTCCGGAGGTGTGTGTGTGTGGAGGTGGAGAGAGAATGCTTGTGCTGGGGGCAGGAGGGGAGAGAATCCTTGTAACAACTTTGTGTGTGTGCTGTGACCCATCTAACACTTTTGATCTGGACTGCCATTCCCCACAGTACTCAGGAGACTTAAGGTCCCAGAATGAGGTATAACTGAGCCATGAACATGCTTATTATTATTCTGTTTATTGAGGTAGCACCTAGGAACCCCTGTCAGGCACCAGGACCCCATTGTGTTAGGTACTGCAGCCTGAAACTCCACCAACAGCCAGATCTGCATACAGAACAAGTGGGGCACAGTGTGGTATAAGGTGGGCTGCCTTTATAGACTACACAGGCTCACCTACTTCTTTCTAGCTGTTCACCATTTTCCAGCAAAGAGCCAGGCTTGGACATTTGGTGCTATTCAGTAACCACACACATTCACTGCATGTGACCAACAGGTCTAGAAGGTCAAGGGTGGTAGATGTTACAGAGAATGATACAAAATGTACTTAGATTTCATAGGACAATTACTTTAAATCAGATGTAGCTGGAATTCTTATGGTGAATGTGGTGGTCTGCTTAGATCAACTGCAGTGGGCACAGACTTATTTTACTTGAAGTAGATGATGTCTGAGTAACTACTATTTCTCATGGAAGGTACGCATTCTAATGGAAAGGGTCTGAGAAAGGGAGTTACTTCCTCCCATGAATCATCTAACCTTTTTTGTTGGGGAAGAGGGAGAGAGGCTTTAGTGTGACCCACTGAGTTTCAGCCTTTTTCATGTTGTCATACTCATCTTCAGCTAGAGATCTTAAGAAATGTGATGCTGTTGCAAAAAAAGCAAAAGCAATTTTAGGTTGCATTAACAGAGGTGTAGCATGCAAGTCATGGGAGGTGATAGTACCACTCTACCTGGTTCTGGTTGTCCTCATTGTGTCCAATTTTGGTCACCAATTTATAGAAAGAATGTAGGGAAACTGGAAAGGATCCAGAGGCAAGCGACAAAGATGATAAAAGGGATGGAATGCAAGCCATATGAGCAAAGGCTGAAGAAACTGAGTATGTTTAGTTTGGAAAAGAGGAGATTAATTGGGGACATGATAGTGGTCTTCAAATACTTGAAAGGCTGTCATAAAAAAGATGGAGAAAGGTTGCTCTAATCTCTCCAGGCCAATTTGAATGTTAATTCCTGCATATTGTTTGCTACCCATTCAATGTTGGTGTTGTCCACAGCCTTGTGGTGAGTGAATTTTTTTTTAAGTCCACTGACCATCTCTCTTAGGTACTTATTTAGCTCCCATCACCATGGTATTTCAGTGCCTTGTAATCTTTAATGTATTTATCCTCACAACACCTCTGTGAAGTACTATTTTGCCAATGAGAAACTGAGGCATAAAGTAAGTGACTCATCCAAGGTCACACACTAAGGGTGTGGCAGAGCAGGCATTTGAACCCAGGTCTCTCAAGCCCCAGGTTGATGTACTAATCACCATCCTTCTTCACTGATGAAAGCAGCTGTGCAGAGAGGTGCTTGATTTTTAGATTAGTTGTCCCAAGTGCCCTAGAGTGGACTACAGCTAGCAGCAAATGTCATGACTTGATGGATGTTTTACTCTGGTGACAGAAGAACCACTGCACACCACCAATTTGAGAACCATTCCTCTAAAGAAATGTAATATACTTTATATAAATAAAAATAGTTACAATGTCCCCATCCATTTCTAGCACAATTCACCTTCTTTCATTCTCTTATTTTTCAAAACTTGTAGTGTCACAATTGGTATTTACTGCTGTGAATAAATAGTTCTTTTAAATTGTAATCAGCTTTTTCCTATGCATCACAACTCAGCATTTCCTCACAGCCAGAAAGGGCTGGCTCCCAGTAACATCAGTGGGGATCTTGCCAATGACTTCAGCAGAAGCAGGGTCAAGCCCAAAGGAATCTGCTCAGTGCAAATCACAGGAACATTTCAGAACTACTCTTTCCCTCCTATCACCCCAAACCTTCATAATATCTCCCTTTGCATTGAGCTTTCCTCTTAAATAACATTCAGGGTGTTTTTAAAAACGGCACAGGAAAGCCTATTTTGTTAGGTAAGTTTGGTAGGCCCACAGCCGCCCAGAATTTTTAAATACTGATATTGTCCCAAAGGCAACAATCAGGGACCCGCCAGCCCTGCAGTGCGCACACACTCCTGGTAGGCTTGACAGGATTTGTGCTTGAGTCGGTGAATCTTTCTGAAGTAAATGAGGTTGGCCGTGAGCTTTCAGTGCTCTGGCTACATTTTGGCTCCAGGGCATCATGGTGAATAGGGTAGCCTTGTTAATAAAATGAGGGTTAACGTACTGGATTGATTGATTGAGGCAACAGCCATGTAATGAACGCTATGTGCAAATTGTGTAAATTGTGCTTTTGTTATTATGAGGAAAAATAGAATTTGATTTTAGACCAGCATTAAATGGCCTCAGCATCTGTTTATCATAGTTAGATAATTTTTAAAGGTCTCTTTTAAAAGAGTAATTCAGATTTGGTTTCTCTAGCCACTGTTCAAAAACATGCGGAGTGTTTGTGGATTTTAGTTCAGCCTCCAATGGAACATAGAGTGAATGAATGAGGACAAGAGGAAATATATAAAACATTTTTGTTTTTGGCTTGCTTTGGTGGTGTTTGTTTTTTTATTATTTAACAAGCCTATTTGGTTTTTTTACACACTGCTGTATAAATCCTCTGTGGGTTTATGCTAGAGAGGTCAACATTCTGCAGTAGGAAATGACTGGTTACATGTCAGTATTCTCCAAGAGTTCATCTCAATTACTGGATTTGTCAAACATGACAAGCCTGAATGACTGTGTGGTGAAAATAGCACACAGTTTGACTATTAAAGTAATTGGAGCATTGACATTTAACCAAACTGCAAGAGAATTGCAGTAATAAGTCTGAGGAGCAGAACTACAAGCAAAGCAGAGAATAATATTTTTATAAAATCTGCAGTGAAACAGATGTTTTCTTGTATTTTATTAATGTGTGGTATAATATCTTTTTGTTTTAAAATTAGATGTTAAATGAAAGATGATTTGTCTGTCTTTTTTCTTTTTTTGAGAAATAGTAAGGTTTATATGACTAGAGATGCCATTAATATAATATGATATAAATAATAGTAATATGCATAAAATAATATATTGTATATGTAATACCTGTGTATACACTTTAATATCTGTGTAGTTACATACTTTATAGCCATAGCTGGGTAGATATCATTTATGAGGAGGAGTTAATCATACTGCAGTGTTCTGTGATAAATGTGTTTTATCATTCTCATATACCCTCTGCCCACTCGTCCACTTCCTTTGGCTTCTACTCTTAACACTCCAAACCTGAGATATTGGACTTAAAATTCATGACATTTGAAGACACAAAAATGCTCTTTTAGGTCCTTTTGGGCGGTAGATTATATTTATGAGCTTTAATTTTTCCCTTCTGCTGAGCCCTGACCAGGTGGAGAGAGACAAATAAACTTTCTAAAATAATTTCTCTAGCAAAAGTAGCCTTTACGAAATTCATGAAGTTGTTCTTTGGAATAAAGGCATTATTGCCGTGAGTTTGGAACTGTTGTATTACATTCAAGTAGCAAGTGAATTAATCAAGTCATCCAAAGGAGGGCTGCTCAAACCTATGTACAGCATTTTATTATGTATTTTGTGTATGTAAATATGATTTGTGTGCATATTATCTATCTATATCTCATATCTATATATCATATCTAATATATAGCTCTCACATAATAGATATAAAATGGTATCGTTTCTTGGATGGGAATCAGAATAAACTTGGCATAGACTTATACTTTTTTTCTCCATTTACGTTGAGACTTTTAAACAATTTGCTTCTCTTGCATTGACATAAACATCAACTTCTCAGAGAAATATTAAGAAACTGGAGATCAATATGAGCTGTAAGTAAAGGGAAACATTGTCAATCTGGATAATTTAGATTTAAATTTATGGATGTGATTAGAAAAAAACTGATTTCATATAAAATCAATGAAACAGCATCTCAGACAACAGCTTAGAAACCAGTCTCTTTCCCCATCTCCAAAATAGGAATTGAAACAATGGTACATTTTTTGGATTCAGTCTGAAGGAATATATTTAAAGCTGATATTCCTGTATTTAGACCAATAGTATATTCATGTTAATTGGCAATCTCCAAGATGAATTTTCTCATGCACAGAATCCTCTCATGTCCCAGCTGGCATGTCTGCTGTCTAGGGTCCTTCCAAGGATAGAAGCAAGTACCGTATTCGTCACTGAAAAACTGGGAATGTCCTATTTTTAGTGGTATAAAACTCCTAGGTAGTTCAGTAATTCCAAAAGGAGGGGGAGAGAGTAGAAGGAAGCAAGATTCTGTCTAAAAAAGCATGTCATATTAATTCATACACAAGGCTTTAAAATAAATTGGGTGTGTTAGTTAAGAGTGTCCCTTTCCACAAGACAATCAAAGTTAATATTGATTTCTGGATGATGTCATAGTATCCTCTTTCACAGAGGTTACCCCTTCTGGGAAGGGAACTCCAGTTAGTAGGAAGAGCCAGGTAAAGGGGGATTTGATTATAGGTAGTTGGGTTTGTGATGACTGGGAAAACCGCATGGTTAGTTGCCTGCTGAATGTGAAGGTTGCGGATATCTCAAGACATCTAGACACACTTGTGCCCAGTGCTGGTGAGGAGCCAGTGGTCATCGTATGTGTAGGTACCAGTGATATAGCTAGAAATGGGAAAGAGGTTGTGGAGGCCAAATTTAGGCTACTAGGCAAGAGATTACAGTCCAGGATATCCATGGTAGCATTCTCTGAAATGCTTCTAGCTCCATGCGCAGGGCCAGAAAGACCTGAAGAACTGCAGGGTCTCAATGCATGGATGAGATGATGGTATTGGGAGCAGGGTTTTAGGATTATTAGGAACTGGGGAACCTTTTGGGAAAGGAGGAGCCTATACAGGCAAAATTAAAAAGGTTGTAGAGGATTTTTTAAACCAAGGTCTGGTGTAGACTGATAGGTGCAGAGGAGAATATGGCTTGGGAAGAGACATCCCTTAGGGATGAATTTATTAAAAGGGGAAATGCTATATCCTAGTAAAGAAGATAGGAAAGAAGTTGGTAAAGTACAGGTAGGAGCTAGTGAAGAATAATCAAACGTAAAATAGTCCCATTTAAATATAACATACGAAGGCAAGAAACTGAACATTAACAAAATGTACAAGTGCTTATGTACAGATGCTAGAAGTCTAAATTCTGAGATGAGTGAACTAGAGTGCCTGACATTAAATGAGGATATTGGTATAATAGGCATCATGGAAACTTGATGGAATGAGGATAATCAATGGGACACGGTAATACCAGAGTACAAAATATACAGGAATGACAGAGCACTGGTGGAAGGAGTTGCACTATATGTGAAAGAAAGTCAAATAAAGTAAAAATTTTAAATCAATCAAATTGTACCATAGACTCTCTATGGATAGATATTTCATGTTTGAACAATAGCAGTTTAGCAGTAGGAGTATACTGACTGTCTGACGGTAATTGTGAAATGCTCAAGGAGATTAGAGAGGCTACCAAGGCAGAAAATGCAATAATAATGGGGGATTTCAACTATCCCCATATTGATTGGGTACATGTCACCTCCGTAAGGGATGCAGAGATCGAATTTCTAGACACCATAAATGGCTGCTTCTTGGAGCAGCTTGTCATGGAACCACAAGGGGAGAGGCAATTCTTGATTTTGTCCTGAGTGGAGCACAAGATCTCATCCAAGAGGTGAACATAGCTGAACCACTCAGTAGTAGCAACCATAATATAATTAAATTTAACATTCTTGTAGGGGAAAAAAACTAAAGAAACCCACCACAGTAGCATTTAACTTCTAAAAAGGGAAGTACACAAAAATGAAGAAGCTAGTTATATGGAAATGAAAAGGAACAGTCACAAAGTTGAAATGCCTACAACTGCATGGAGACCATTTAAAAACACCATAGTAGAGGCTCAAACTAAATATATACCCCAAATTAAAAAAAAAGGTAAGAGGACCAAAAAATGCCACCATGGCTAAACAGCAGAGTAAAAGAGGCAGTTAGAGGCAAAAACTCATCTGTTACAAACTGGAAGTCAAATCTTAGTGAGGAAAATAGAGAGGAACATAAACTCTGGCAAGTCAAGTATAAAAGTATAAAGCAGGCCAAAAAAGAATTTGAAGAGCCATTAGCTAAGGACACAAAAACTAGCAGCAAAAAAAAACAAACAAAAAAGTACATCAGAAGCAGGAAGCTTACCAGTCAGTGGGGCTATTAGACAATCGAGGTGCTAAAAGAGCACTCAAGGAAGGCAAGACCAGTGCAGCGTAGCCACATGAATTCTGTGCATTGTTCTTCACTGAAGAGGATGTGTGGGAGATTCCCTCGTCTGAGCCATTCTTTTTAGGTGACAAATCTGAGGAACTGTCCCAGATTGAGGTGTCAGATGGTATTCACCCAAAAGTTCTGAAGGAACTCAAATATGAAATTGCAGAACTACTAACTGTGGTATGTAACCTATTGCTTAAATCAGCCTCTGTAACAGATAACTGGAGGGTAACTAATGTAATGCTGATTTTTTCAAAAAGGCTCCAGAAGCAATCCTGGCAAAGAGAGACTGGTAAGACTAACCTCAGTAATAGGCAAATTGGTTGAAACCATTGTAAAGAACAGACATATCAGGCACAGATAAATATATATTGAACAAGAGTAAGCATGGCTTTGGTAAAGGGAAATCATGCCTCACCAATCTATTAGGGTGCTTTGAAGGGGTCAACAAGCATGTGGACAAGAGTGATCCAGTGAATTTAGTGTATTTGGACTTTCAGAAAGTCTTTGACAAGATCCCCCACCAAAAGGCTTTTAAGCAAACTAAGCAGTCATGGGATAAGATGGAAGGTCCTCTCATGGGTCAGTAACTGGTAAAAAGATAGGAAACAAAGGATAGGAATTAATGGCCAGTTTTTACAGTGGAGAGAGGTAAATAGTGGGGTTCCCAATGATCTGTACTGGGACCAAAGCTGTTCAACATATTCATAAATGATCTGGAAAAAAGGGGTAAACAATGAAGTGACAAAGTTTGCAGATGATACAGAATTACTCAAGATAGTTAAGTCCAAAGCAGACTGCAAAGAGTTATAAAGGGATCTCACAAAACTGGGTGACTGGGCAACAAACTCAGAAATGAAATTCAGTGTTGAGAAATGCAAAGCAGTGCACACTGGAAAAAATAATCCCAATTATACATACAAAATGTTAAGGTCTAAATTAGCTGTTACCACCCAAGAAAGAGATCTTGCAGTCATTGTGGGCAGTTCTTTGAAAACATCTGCTCAATGTGTAGCAACAGCCAAAAAAGCTAAAACAATGCTGGGAACCATTAAGAAAGGGAGAATAAATGAAACAGAAGATATCATAATGCCACTATGAAAAGCCATGGTAGATCCACACCTTGAATACTGCATGCAATTCTGGTCACCCCATCTCAAAAAAAAAAATTAGAATTGGAAAAGGTGTAGAGAAGGGCAATTATGGTTAAACATTATTAGGGGTACGGAATGGCTTCCATATGAGGGGACATTAAAAAGACTCAGAGTTTTCAGCTTAGAAAAGAGATGACTGAGGGGGAATGTGATAAAAGTCTATAAAACAAGAATGCTTTATCCCTTACCATATTGGCGAATACCCATTCATGGGCCTCTTCTCCATGAATTTATCTAATTCTTTTGTGAACCCAGTTATTTTTTTGGCCTTCACAACATCCCCTGACAATGAGTTCACGGGTTGACAGTACATTGTGTGAATTAGTACTTCCTTTTCTTTGTTTTAAACCTGTTGCCAGGGTCACCCAATTAAATTAATAAAGCATTTAAGCTAGGATTGTCAAGCAATTTAAAAAAATTAATGGCAATTAATCGTGCGATTACAAAAAATAATAACAATTAATTGTGCAATTAATCTCACTGTTAAACAATAATAAAATATCATTTATTTAAATATTTTTGATGTTTTCTACATTTTCAAATATATTAATTTCAATTACAACACAATACAAAGTGTACAGTGCTCACTTTATATTTATTTTATTACAATATTTGCACTGTAAAAAACAAAAGAAATAGTATATTTCAATTCACCTAATACAAGTTCTGTAGTGCAATCTCTTTATAATGAAAGTTGAACTTACAAATATAGAATTATTTACAAAAAATAACTTCATTCAAAAATAAAACAATGTAAAACTTCAGAACCTACAAGTCCACTCCGTCCTACTTCAGTCAGTTGATCAGACAAATAAGTTTGGTTACAATTTGCAGGAGATAATGCTGCCCACATCTTGTTTACAATGTCACCTGAACGTGAGAACAGGCGTTCTCATGGCACTGGTGTAGCCGGCATCTCAAGATATTTATGTGCCTGATGCACTAAAGATTCATATGTCGCTTCATGCTTCAACCACCATTCCAGAGGACATATGTCCATGTTAATGACAGGTTCTGCTCGATAATGATCCAAAGTAGAGCGAACCAACACATGTTCATTTTCATCATCTGAGTCAGATGCCACCAGCAGAAGGTTGATTTTCTTTTTTGGTGGTTCTGGTTCTGTAGTTTACGCATCGGAATGTTGATCTTTTAAGACATCTGAAAGCATGTTCCACACCTCGTCCCTCTGAGATTTTGGAAGGCACTTCAGATTCTTAAACCTTGGGGCTAGTGCTGTATCTATCCTTCGAAATCTCACATTGGTACCTTCTTTGCGTTTTGTCAAATCTCCTGTTCTTCTTAAAACGAACATGTGCTGAGTCGTCATCCGAGACTGCTATAACATGAAAGATATGGCAGAATGCGGGTAAAACAGAACAAGAGACATACAATTCTCCCCCAAGGAGTTCAATCACAAATTTAATTAATGCATTATTTTTTTAATGAGCATCATCAGCATGGAAGCATGTCCTCTGGAATGGTGGCCGAAGCATGACGGGACATATGAATATTTAGCATATCTGACACGTAAATACCTTGCAATGCCATCTACAAAAGTGCCATGTGAATGCCTGTTCTCATTTTCAGGTAACATTGTAAATAAGAAGCAGTCAGCAGTATCTCCTGTAAACATACTTGTTTGTCTTAGCAATTGGCTCAACAAGAAGTAGGACTGAGTGGACTTGTAGGCGCTAAAGTTTTACATTGTTTTGTTTTTGAGTGCAGTTATATAACAAAAAAAATCTACATTTGTAAGTTACACTTTCACGATAAAGAGATTGCACTACAGTACTTGTATGAGGTGAATTGAAAAATAATAGGAGTACTTGTGGCACCTTAGAGACTAACCAATTTATTTGAGCATGAGCTTTCGTGAGCTCACGAAAGCTCATGCTCAAATAAATTGGTTAGTCTCTAAGGTGCCACAAGTACTCCTTTTCTTTTTGCGAATACAGACTAACACGGCTGTTACTCTGAAACCTGAAAAATAATATTTATTTTGTTTTATCATATTTACAGTGCAAATATTTGTAATAAAAAATAATAATATAAAGTGTGCACTGTATACTTTGTATTCTGTGTTGTAATAGAAATCAATATATTTGAAAATTTAGAAAAACATCCAAAAATATTTAATAAATTTCAATTGGTATTCTATCATTTAACAGTGCGATTAATCACAATTAATTTTTTTAATCGCAGTCAATTCTTTTGAATTAATCACATGAGTTAACTGTGATTAATTTACAGCCCTAATTTAAGCATATGTTTAAGTCCCTAATTGCAAAACACATAAGCATGTGCTTTAAATCGCACTGCAGTCAATGGGATTTATGCGCACACCTAAGCGCTTTGCTGAATAGTGATGACAGCTGAATCAGGGCCTAAATAAGTATTTATGGTTAGACAAGCTCCTTATGCTGGTATTTGCTATTGTAAGTGTAGGGAAATTCAAGGGAATACAATGGATATTAGGATAACTTTATTTATCTACTTTATTTAAAACTGGCACTTTTGTTAGAAACACCACTCTATTTTAGAATGTAGATTATAAAACAAACTAGATGCACAAAGAGACCATTGTAATAGGTGTTGGCAATGTTGTTGTAACCGTGTTGGTCCCAGGAGAGATGTGGTGGGTGAGGTAATGACTTGTTGGACCAACTTCTGTTAGTGAAAGAGACAAGGTTTCGAGCTTACAGAGCTCTTTTTCAGGTCCTGTAGGATCTGGCCCAGGTCCTGAAGAAGAGTGTTAGTTCCTTTTACATATCTACAATTTATACTGCAGGTACAATGTATTTACATATAAATGAAGAACTTTCAACTGCTTGCATCGAACACCCTTCCTGTAAAAACATATAGCCTGATTCTTCTCAAGCACTGGTGTAACTCCATGACCTCTCTGGAGTTACTCCTGATTTACATTTGTGGGAGGCCTGGTCTACACTTAAATTAGGCTGGCATAGCTACAGTGCTGAGGGGCATGAAAAATGCACGCCTCGGAGCGCTGTAGTTAAGCCCACATAAGCTGCAATGTAGACTTGGGTAGGTCAAGGGAAGAATTTTTCCATTGACCTAGCTACTGTTGCTTGGGGAAGTGGATGACCCACACCAATGGAAAAAAACCTTCCCTCGCTGTATGAAGCATCTGCACTATGGAACTTCAGTGGCATAGCTGCAGCTGCTGTAGCATCCATAGTGTAAACGTGGCCTAAGTGAGATCAGAAACTTGTCCCCAGTGATGAAATTCTGACACACAGATTGTGGGCCAGATCATCAGCTGTTGGAAGTCAGTTTAGCTTTTGATAATCTGGCCCATCATTTCTTTTGCTGTTTGTTCTCTTGTCTTACCTTGGAGTTCTCAGGCTTTTAATTTTTAAAATTCCAGGATGAAACTGGTAGTGAAATGAGCCTATAAAGGAAAAAAATAAAGACCGGGAAACAGTTTCTTTAGGTTCCAGAGATTGAGGCTGGGTTCCAGCATTCATGTATTCAATCTTGTTCTACACCCACAAAATTTTAGTTTGTGATTTTATGGATACTCTTTGATCTGTTTAACAACAAAATAGTCTGAATATAATCCAAAATGAGACAATTTAACTGCAAGGTTAATAATCTTGAATCTAGAGTTGATGGTTTAGAACAGTAGCTAACCAAGAGGGATTAGAGGACTATATGCAATACAGATGAAATGGTGCCCTCCACAAGGGAAACATCCATCCCAATTAAAGGGAAAGTGCATCAATGTTTTGGTCCAAAACAGTAAGCACTAAATTTGGAGCCCTTTGTTAGGATTCTCAAGTAGGAAGAAGAAATCAGATGACAACCAGGATAAAAGCCTCATTTTTGAATTCTCAGGTGTTGGGGTGAAGAGAGAATATGCGCTAACAGCAAGAGAATGTATTTGCATATATGAGTCCTGCAACCTATACTAAGAGGTTTGAATATTTTCTTAGTCTGTGGTAGCTGATGCAAAGGCATTGCTTCCTTACCTACTGAACACAAGGATACAGCAATGAAGGGAAGGTTTATCTACTGCTGTGTAAGTCACCATCTGGCAAAAGGTTGCTAGTAAAGGTTTCAGGAGCAGCAAGGGAATCTTCTGTTGATTTGGGCCTCTGTTATGCATCTGCCTAGGCAGCTAACAGAATGGAAAGAATGTTGTTTCCCTTGAGAGGGGGAGGAAAAACAGCAGAGAGTTCACACAAAGGACTCCCCAACATCTGCATCCTGCAGATGTCAGATTTGTATTATGTTGCCCCAGAGGAGGGTGCTACAGGGGGTGTTCTCCACAAACTGGATGAGGACAAGTGGGTCCCTTGATTATCCAGTGGCCAAAATCCCAGGTGGCAGGGGAAGCACTGGGCTATAAGTGCTTTTCTCTATCCCATACACAGTGTTTATTTTCAGGTTAGGGGCCCTGGGCTGCAAAATTTTAATACACCAATGCTGTAATTTAAGAATATGGCGGTTTCTTCTGTGGCTTCCAAGTCTGTGGGCCAGATCCTGAGTTACTTGGGTTTTATTCTGGCAAAGTCCCAGTGGGAGATTGCCTAAGTAAGAATTGAGTAAGTGCCCTCAGGATTTGGCTCTGTGTTTGTAACTCACTGCCTAGAGGCGCGTGCAAGTTATCTAATTCCTTTAATTGGTAAGAGTTGCTAGTTCAATTGCTTGATGCTACAGGTTTAATAATTACCAGCGGGCCACAGATCTGATGGGCCTAACTGGTGGAAGACTGCTTCTCCGAGTGAGAAACTGCAGTAATTTTTGAAATGGGTCTTTCTCCAATCCATTTGGCTCTGAAATATCATTGACTTTTCAAAGGCGTTGCCCTCACTCTGACAGAGGAAAAGTTTCCCTGCTCAACCATCATTTTCCCCAAGTGGGTGTTATAATATAGGGAGCCTTAAGAGACAAGATTGGTCCTCATGTGACACGGGTTCCTGTGAGCAGCTCAGGATGTGGACTGGGCGAGGCCAGGATTTCTGTTTTGTAGCAGGCAGAGCTGCCTGCACATTGCGTGTTAAGAGTAAACATCCTTTTGTTGCATAAAGCCATTTACAGCTTGTTTCATTTCTGACACTTATCTGTATAAGTGGCATTGAAACACCAGTTCCAGCAGACCATAGCGTGTTCAAAAGTGTCCTTCAGTGGACAACTTCAATGGAACTGTGCTCAGGGTCTTCCACCTTGTGTGAGTCTCAGTAAACCTTCCTTTTCCTATAAGTGTTGTGCAGCACTCCACTCTCTGCTCTGCCTGAAATACATGGGTGGATATATGGAGATGAGCTCAAAGCCATATTAATAAGTTTAGTCCTCTGAAAATATTTTAAAGATCTGGTCCTGCCACATAGCAAATCTTTGGTGGGGGAAAGAGAAAGTATTATTTTCTTTACTACATGTACTTGAATCAGAACAGAGACATAATTTATCCTTCTTGCATTGCTGTGGGCTTTTCTAAGAGACATGAGCTTAATTTACCACCTTTAGCAGTTTCAGTAACAAAAATGAATGTTACTATGTGACAAATTACTAACCACGCAGCCAGTTGTAGTAGAAATTACATGTTAAACAGATGTACAAATTGAAGACATTTTTGCAGTCCCTCGAGGATTTATTTATATATTTATTTTTATGAAATTGTAAAGCTCAGTTGAGTGTGGTGCACATAATGATGTGCTTATGCTGTCAGACTTGTGCGATTCTTTATATCTGAGACTGAAACTGTCTTCTTTTTTAAAACTAAATGCTTCCTCGGTGCCTGGAGATGGTCATAGGACCTTCCATGGAATTCTTGGAGCTGAAATCTACTCTATATCCATGACCAAGGGCTTGATCCTGTGAGAGGCACTCTGGTCCCAGTACAGAAAAGCACTTAAGCACTTATGCATACGAGCCATCCCTTTGTAGTAAGGAGATGAGCTTCGGCTGCACTCCGCACCAGACCCAAGATCCAGTAGCTTTGGATAAGCAGCGGGTAGGAAGGCCTTACTCCCTGTACTGTCTTGATTGTTCCACATGAGCTAGATTGTGCCCATATCCTGACTCCCACAAAGATTGTCATTGTGCCCAATCACTGCATGAGGCGTAGGTGCGGGAGGGGGAGGAAGAAATGGGAAGGCTTGTTATGCCCTGTCCTGTCTTGCAGTGGCTGCAGGGAGAAGGTACAATCTGATCATTGCAGTTTTCAGTTAAAACGATCTGAAATTTGTGAGTTTCAGCTTAAAAAGTTGGGAGTTTCTGCTGAGTTTTGCTTTCAGATTTGTGATCCCTTTGAACCAACACTCTGGCACTGTGAGCTCCGACTGATCAGAACCAAAGAAAACATTCCCTACTACAAAACTCTGCAAAATGAAAGCATTCCCTTTCACCGTTTTATTATTAGTCTCTTCTTAATAGCATCGCTTTCTTCCAAATGCCTGTTGTTGTTGTAGTTGTAAAAAACATCTTTTTATTCTCAGCTAGTTACGTAGCGCTGGGTTATTCAAAAATGACACTCAAGCTTCAAAGGCTCCTGTACAGTACATTTTTAACACAGCATTTTTAATGAATTCCAGACACTGGGAAACACCATTTTAACTAGGTCAGATTTTTCTAATATTGTTTTCTATGGATGCTCGGGCCTGCTGTGCATTCTCGAAAATGAGTTCTCATGTGAAGCCTCCCAGTGTATGTTAGAGCTTTATTTTCTCACCGCTTTCTGGTATGACTTACTTAAATACATGTCTGTTTAAAAAAAGTGTGCAGATGCTGGAGTTAAGTGGAACCCCTGTTTAAGGCTCAGTCCTACCCTTTCTTTGGGGGAAAAGAACCCCAAATATCTCAAAGTTGTAACTTTATACTATAGATGCTAAATCCTGCTCCGCCTTACACCCTGTGCAAACCCATTGCCTTCATTGAGCTTGCTTGGATTGTATCAGGGAAGATGCGACCAGCACAGTTATCTCCTCATTGAGGCAAGTAGGAGTCACTCCTGTGAACCTAAGGGCAGACTTGGGTCCGATGGCCAAAAGCGTAACACCATTTATGCAGCATCCAGATCTGTTTTGCCAGATCTGGACATGCAGATCTGAGTCTCCAGGTCCCTGGTTCTCATAGGTAAGGATCAGCTTTTAGTCCATGTATCTCTCTTCCCATGTGAATCTCCAGTTACATGATTTTTGTCTGCCATCTGCCTTATGCTGGCTACCCAATCCAGATAGATGTCCAAGCCACTTCTTCACTGGACACATAGGCTAATGTTATAAAGTGAAAAATAAATAACCTTCACTTTGAAACATGGCAACATTTTGCAGTTAGCAGCATTTCACAAGATGTCACTTTCAATGATATGCCACATAGACTATGGCCTGCCTCTGTAATAAATACAGAGCATGACATGGCTTTCATTTTACTGAGTGGCACTGCCATACATCACAACACGTTGCGTTCCCCTTTTACATTTTTACAATTTCCTGTCTGTTATGTTCTTTCAGATGTGATGCTTTGAAACAATTACATAAAATGAGCAATCCAGATTCGGTTGTCAGTTATACCAGTGTAAATGTGGAGTGACTATGTGGTCTCCACTGCAACTTCAGTGGAGTCACTCTGGATTTACACTTGTAAAACTGAGAAGAGCCTAGTACCTTATGTTAGTAATTTGTATAGAATTGTACTTGAACTGCATAATGATAATATATCACAGTTAATATCTCTTGTCACAAATGTAAAAGGGATGAGCCAAATACTTTCCTTTGTTACATGAGGGCACAGCAGAGGGGTTGTCCCTATGTAATGGAGGGCAGAACTGGGTGTGGCTTTAATCCATTCATTGGATTCAGTCTCCAGCGCTCAAGAAGACTACAAATCCACATACCAAGTGATGGATTTTAGCACTGGGAACTTTGAGTGACAGTATTATTTTTATTTCTCTATTTCAGTAGCTGAAATATGTTTTAAATCACTTGCAGTGTGTCAGATCCCCAGTGACTCTGTATCTGAACAGAGTCAGGTACATTGTTTATTACAGTAACTGCCATGAAATGTGCCCCTGACATGCCTGTTTCAGTCAACAGTAATTAAATGTATTGTATAAAATAATTAAAAGAAGGTAAATTGAGCACTGCAGTTTATCCGTTTATATCATCCAAGAGCAAGGAGTCAAAAGACGACAAATATAAAACCGATAAAAGGAAATACATTTTTTACTCAGCACAAAACCTGCAGGCCTCATTGCCACAAAATATCATTGAGGTCAAGAGCTTTGAAGGATTCCCAAAAGGTTTAGACCTTTAGAATACCCAGCTGCAATGGTGCTTGTCATCCAGAGATCTCAGAGCACTTTACAGAACAAGATCAGGATCATCATCCATATTTTACAGATGGGGAAACTGAGGCACATCAGTGCAGTAACTTGCTCAAGGTCACCCCACAGGTCAGTGGCACAGCTGGAAATGGAACCAATTCCCCTAGCTCCCAATCCAGCACTCTATAAAATTTATCACACTGGACTTTCTCCCACATTTTATACAGAGAGAGCTGGGCAAAAAAATTTTGGACAAAACATGCAGATTCAGGTTGACCAAAACTTGACTCAAAGGAAATTTGAGTCAATTTCAGCAAATTGTTTCAATCAAAATGAAAAAAAGGGGGAAAAATAAAAAATGCCAAAATGAAGAGTTTCAATATAAGTAATTCAGTAGTCATTGGAACAGGTGACTAGATCGCAGCTATCCCCTCTCCCAGCTGGGTGCCCTAACCACCCGGCTATAGAGTCACTCTCACATTCTCTCTGCCCCCATGACTATTTCAAGTACTCTTGAAGTACAAAGTAGAACAGCTTCAACAGGAGAGGCTGAGAAAAACCCGCTAGACCACTCCATAGTCCAATGGTTGGAATACCCTCCTGAGAGGGGAGCAACCTGGGTTCAAGTCTCTGCTTCACATCAGGCTGAGCAGGGATTTGAACCATGGTCTACCACATCTGGAATGAATGTTCTAACCATTGGGCTGCTGGGCACAAGTTCACCTCTGCTTCAGTTTTGTGAATCTAGCCCCTCATTTCATTTACTTTTGTTAAAAAATGCCCAAAATGAAAAGAAAATTTTCCAGCTTTTCAATTCGATGAAAATTCTAAAAAATTTCTGTTTCAGTTCAACCAAAACCAAAAAGGTTTTTTTTTTTCTGAAACTGCCATCAAACTGAAGAAGCAGCATGACTTTTAATCTCTGTGGTTTGTGCTAATTCTCTTTAATCTTTCATCCTGTTAAACCAAAGTCAGTTTGTCCTTTTCTGGGGCCATTACAACATGTGAATCAATGCAAAGATAGGTGTAGGCGTTCTCATTTAGAGGCATTCATTCATAATCCAGTATGACATGTTCCCTTCACACTGTTACCTCAGTTATTTACACTAAATATCTGAACTGTCAATTCTCTGTACACTAAGCAGAATTAATATTGCAACAGTACATTATCAGTAGGGAAAACTTACCTTAGCAGTAATGTGGTGTTGCGATAATGTTCCTATTCAGCACGAAAGGGAGAGCTATCTATGGTAGCCCATATGAACAGAAACATTTCTTTAGTCAGAAAAAAATGTTACACGGATCACACAAAATTGAATTAAGATTTCTAATAGCTAATAAAATGAGTGTGTGTTTTTCTTAAGCACTTCTTGGGAAGGGGGGGGGGGATTGTTTTCTGCTCAATAAATAAAACAGGCTAGCAGAAAATTGGCCTTTGCATGGGAAAGACTGTAAATGCAAGCATAATTTTCCTTTTAGAAAATGGTTCATTTCTGGTAGGGTATTTCCTATAATCACAGAAGTATTAAAGCTTCACAGCATTATAACGGTGGATATTTGCTAGATGGTGGTGTAATTCCCTATTGTAAAACAGCAAATCAGTTGTAAATTGGTCAAAGCAAAGAGTCAGTAAAGGGTAATTTTATGATATAGATCAGTGAAGAGAAATACATCAGAGAAATATAATAATATTTTATGCCAGAATAAGAATATAGACCAGGGTTGTGTGAGATCAACACCAGGCAGAAAGCCCGCTGGGATGTGTTTCTTAGATTCCCTGCTGCTACTTGCTGCATAGCTTCGTTAATCTTTCCAATGACAATGTTCCAGTTCTGGAGCACACAAGCTATGCTGGTGCAGAATTTCCCTGAAATGTTCACCTGCCTAATAGTGACGCAAGAATCCCACAGCCTGAACTTTTGAAAGCAAGAAGTTTAGCAGTGAGTTTGAGGGGTCACTGGTGTCTAATAGTTTGAACTGATTGAGGAAAATGCTGGTCAGGAGTCCCATTTTCATAAAGAGTGGCATTGTTACAAAACCTAAATAAAACTGACAAGTCCCAAGTAATTTTTAACTCTGTGAATGGTACATATGGTTATTTGTCAATTTGAATGCTTACATTAAAATAAGACTTGATGAAACATTATGTACTGAGGCCACAATTTTGCAGCTGATCCAGGGAGCACAAGAATAAAATCACACACAGAAATAAGTGAACATTAGCCATCAAGAAATTGGACGTTTATATTGGCCCTTACTGCTTGGGTTTGTGTGGCTGGCTATGACATTGAAATGAAAGTGTTGGTGCATCTGTGGCGGGTGATTCCTCCTAGCAACAGATGCTGGAAAGGTGTCTGTGCTGTTTTCAGTAGATGTCTTGCATTCTTTGACACCGTTGGTCACAAGGTTTTGTTTTTTCACCTGCAATGCAGCTCCTCACTGAAGTCAAACATGTAGGGCAGGGGTGAGCAAACTTTTTGGCCCAAGGGCCACATTGGGGTTGCGAATCTGTATGGAGGGCCAGGTAGGGAAGGCTGTGCCTCCCCAAACAGCCTGGAATCTGCCCCCTATCCGCCCCCTCCCACTTCCTGCCCCCTGACCGCCCCCTCCCAGGACCCCCCGCTCCATCTGACCCCCCCTGCTCCCTGTACCCTGACTGCCCCGACCCTTATCCACCTCCCCCCGCCCCCTGACAGGCCCCTCGGGGCTCCCACCCCATATCCAACCGCCCCTGCTCTCTGTCCCCTGACCGCTCCCCCCGAACCTCCGCCCCATCCAACTGCTCCCTGTCCCCTGACTGCCCGAACCCCCTGCCCCTTATCCAACCCCCCCACTCCTCACCCCTTACCGTGCCACTCAGAGTGGCAGGAGCTCGCTGCCGTGCTGCCCAGGAGGAGCAGCCAGCCAGAGCGCTGGCAGCGCGGCGAGCTGAGGCTGTGGGGGGGGGGACAGCAAGGGAGGGGCTGGGGGTTAGCCTCCCTGACCGGGAGTTCAAGGGCCAGGCAGGACGGTCCCACAGGCCAAATGTGGTAGTTTGCCTACCTCTGATGTAGGGTGAACTGTCACCACTGTGCTGCCCGCCAGCACAAGTGCCTTATTTTGAAAGTGTAAGAGGGACTTAAGGCTTTTGCTGGGTCTCCACCCGAGGAGAATTTCAACTGCGGTGAATTGCACTGTGTCTGACGCAGTAACCGTGAGTGAGTTTGTATTTCAGTAAGTCCCCATCTCTAATTATCTTCCCCCTTAGCCCTTGTTACTGAAAAGGTAATGCGTCAGGAAGCATCTATAGAAATGGGGGCTTTCTTAGTGTCAGCGTTTGAAGGTAGAACAATCCTTTTCTTCTCAATCCTCTGTTAGTTCCATAAACATTCAATTTAGTCTTTTCGTATGTAAATTAAGTGTCATTAAAGCCCAGCTGTGGTGCTGGATTTGTTTTTATTTGAATACATTTTATATGTACTCAAGACAACATATGTGGCTAGAAGGTACTTTATATCAGTTTATTAAAGGTTACCATTTTTCCTGAAGCATATTGACTTGGACATGTCTGACCAGTGACATTTCAAGATCAAGACCTTTAAGGTACCGTGTGTAGAACAAAATGTTAGGATTCTTGGAGTCTTACCTTTTGAGACATTCATTTAGATGGTTGAAACTATGCCAAGTGAATCTACTAAGGGCTATATCCTGCTCTCTGCGATACTGGTGAGTGGGGGCAGGAGCCATATAGGGAACCATGTCTGTCTCTCTCCACTGCCAGCCCTCCTCCAGTGTAAGCCAGGTTAGGTCTACACAGGAAAAATGCATCATGCTGGAAAATGTGATCACAAACGTGTTTAACTAACTTGATGATAAACACAATTTTGCCCTCACTGTGGACAAAGACAGGTGTGTTTAAAAATGTCTGAGCTGGTTGTGGGTCAACCCTTGTTCACATTATAGGCATAGTTGTGTTTAACATTGTGTGAATTAACATATTTTCTAACAATGCCTTTTCCCAGTACAGGCACAGCCCACAAGAGTAGGTGCTCTCTCTAGTACTCATGAGCATTCTAGGAGACATGGGGTATATCTATACTGCAGTTAGACACCTGCAGCTGGCCCCTGCTAGCTCACACATGCAGGGCTGTTTAACTGCAGTGTAGGCTTCCAGGCTCTGGCTGGCGCCCAGGCTCTAGGACACTGCGAGATGGGAGGACCCTGCAGCCTGAGCCCAGAAATCTACACTACAATTAAACAGCCTTGCAGCCTGAGCTCTGCAAGCCCAAATCAGCTGGCACGGGCCAGCCACAGGTGTCTAATTGCAGTGTGGACATACCCATGGAGAGCCAACAAGCTAGCCCTTAGGCCATGTCCCCAAAGAGCACAGTCTGCATCTTACAGTGAGTGTCCAACTCCTCCCTGCATTCAGAGAGGAAGCAAAGGGCACTCCAGATTATGTTTCCCTCCACCCCGCCCCACCAAGAAGAATCCTGCCTTGGCAAGCAGAGTTCTTGGAGAAGAGAATGCACCAGGCAGCCTCACTGTACCATTCACGGCAAGGCTAAGACCTAAGGCTTTGTCTGCATTAGGAACATTACCCTGTCAGCAATGGGGACTTATTATCACCCACAGTTCACCACTTGTAAGGCTCCCCTGGTGGTAGCAGTGGTGGAATGAATTCTAATGTAGCTAGGCAGCAGGCATTTTTACCATAGTGTTATAGGGCTACACAACAAGGTGGTAAAAATGCCAGAGTCCTGTCTACACTAAAGCCCCACCATTGCGGTAATTGATAGAGGATTATGAGTCCCAACAGACTCTTGTTTTTAGCTTTAGATTCTAGTCTCATGTCTATTTGGTCATGTATTGGAAGTTATGCTAACCAATCACAGTAAACAATCTGAATAGAATTCTTAAAGGTAATGAAGAGAGTGAAGGAATTTCATCCATTACCAACCACAGATTTTCCAAGCGCTTGACACTGTATATACAATTTACTGGTCCCGGTTCCCTTTTTGCAGATGCAGCACCATGATGTTCAATGGTGACATCTAGGCTGAGTTAAGCGTGTACACTTTCTCCTTCCAGTTTGCCATGATTATAATATCAAAGGTAAACTGTGAAGAAGAAACAATGAAAGATTTAATTTGCCTTGCACTGCTCCTTTGTGAGGTACGATGATGGCTGAATAAACTGTTTTTTTAAGTATATATAAAGCATTTTGCGGATTTTTTTTTCCTCTTCCTTTGGAATATCAGATCCCTCACTTTCCTGGAAGTTCTTAGCAAGGGTCGGAGAATCTGAGTTGTGATGTCACACCAATCTGTACCCTGAGCTATAACTATCCTTCCCAGCTATGGGAGGAGCAGATGTTAATTTTTAGACAATCTAAGTCACAGAATCGGTGCCTAAACCAGAATCCAAGGGTTTGTCTACATGGGGAAATTGAGCAGATTAAATATACTGGAATATCTCTCCATGTAGACATTCTATTCTGGAATAAAAATGCTTTATTCCAAAATAATCACACCGCTTTGGAAATGAATTAAGCTAAACTGAGTTAAAGCCACTTTTATTCCAAATGAGTGTGTTTAGGCTGGGGCATAATCCATTTTAACTATTCTGGTTTAAATTCACACCTTTCATTAATCCAGATTAGTTTGCAGACAAGCCCTTGATTGTCTAGGAATTATCATCAGTTGTGGCAAGAGATGGGAGAATTGCAGCTCAAGTTACAGCCTCATGCGACATCACCACTGTTTAAAATCTTGTCAAGGAATTCCAGCTAACATAAAACAAAAACACATCAGAACATTTAAAAAGCCCTCAGTTAATGCAGTTTTTATACATCCTAAAGAAACAGTAAGAGACACAATGTTTTCACTTTGCAGTTCACCCTTAAGGGTCTCAAATAGCCCCCTTAAGCATACATATATCAAGAGCCATTGAGAAACCACCTCATGTTCACAATCAGAAGCTGAACGTCAGCTGCCTAAAGGCAAATGACTTTAGATTTGTAAGAACACTGAAGAGACAGTATTATCTGTAATGTGTCTTAATTGGCGGTGATAGATTTATACTGACTATTCATTTCACTAATTGACTGTATAACATTGAACATCTATCTCATACCAAATTAATCTTCTGCTGAGGGTTTTTGAAATGAGGATGTACTCATAGATCTTTAATTTATCTAAGCCCAGGCATTTGAGCAGCATTTCTGTTGGAAGGGTCTGTTCCAGCTCCCACTTAAGTAGTAATAGCAAAGTCCATTAATTCGTGACTGAATACAGGTGACGACATAGCAGAATTTTCAGAAACCTTCTCAAGCCACCTCTAACATGGCACTCTAAGCTGCTGACTCTCCCATTAAAGGTAATGGCAGAACTCCTATTGATTTCACTGGGAGAAATATTGGGACCAACATTCCAACTTCTAGATGTTTATAATTTGGATATAAAAACTGGATCCTGGAGGACACTTGTCAGAGAAGATTTTAACCCCAGAAAATTAGTTTCAATATATTTTTCAAAAAGGTGGTCACTTATTTAAAACAGAATTATAGAATCATAGAAATGTAGGACTGGAGGGATCTCGGTATGTCATCTGGTCCCGTTCTCTGCACTGAGGCAGGACTAAGGATTATCTAAACCATCCCTGATATATGTTTGTCTGACCTGTTCTTAAAAATCTCCGATGGAGATTCCACAATTTCCCTAGGTAATGTATTACAGTGCTTAAGTACGCTGATAGGAAGTTTTGCCTAATGTGTAACCTAAATTTCCCTTGCTGCAATTTAAGCCCTTTACTTCTTGTCCTGTCCTTAGTGGAGAAGAAGAACAATTTATCACCCCTTTCTCTATAACAGCCTTTTACAGCTTTTAAGACTGTTACCATGTCCCGCCCCTAAGTCTTCTCTTCTGCAGACTAAACAAACCCAATTTTGTCAATCTTTCCTCATAGGTCATATTTTCTAGACCCTTGATCATTTTTGTTGTTCTCTGGACCAGGGGTGGCGAGTATCATAGGCCAGAGGAGGCTGAGCCTCCCCAAACAGCCTTGTGTGGACCCACCCATGCTTCACCCCCAGGCCCTTTCCTGCAGTTCCCGCTCTTCCATGGCCCAGGTCTGGAGCGCGTGGCCACCAGGACTGGGGGTGGGTGGAGCTGGTCCTTGCAAGACGTGCTAGGGGCCCTGGGACCAGGCCACACTGCGCTGCCCGTCCGTGCTCTGGGACCGTGCTGCCCATCCACTCAGCGCTCCAGGGCTAGGGGCACTGAGGCCAAGCCGCTCACCTGGTGCTTTGGGGCTGGAAGCGTTTGGGCGGCCCAGGGTTGGGGTGGGCGGGCCAGCAGCCGGGGGGAGGGCTCTGGGCTCCTGCAGGGGAACTGGGATAGATGAGGTGGGGGAGGGCCCTCAGGCAAAAGAGGAGGGGTTGGGGGCTAGCCTCCCAAACCTCCGGTTTACCCACCGACCATGCTCTGGACTTTACAGTTTGTTCACATCTTTCCCAAAGTATGGTGCCCAGAACTGGACACAATACTCCAGCTGAGGCCTAATCAGCATGGAGTAGAGTGGAAAAATTGCTTATCGTGTATTGCTTAAAACATTCCTGCTAATACATCCCAGAATGACAGGTTTCAGGATGCATCCGATGAAGTGAGCTGTAGCTCATGAAAACATGCTCAAATAAATTTGTTAGTCTCTAAAGTGCCACAAGTACTCCTTTTCTTTTTGCGAATACAGACTAACACGACTGCTACTCTGATCCCAGAATGGTGTTTGCCTTTTTTTGGAACAGATATATCATCTACTGCTTCCCCTATCCACAAGGCGTGTTACCTTGTTCAGAAGGATATTAGTTTGGCATGATTTGTTCTTGACAGATCCGTATTTCCTGTTACTTAGCACCTTATTTTCTTCTAGGTGCTTACAAATGATCTCTCTAGGTACTGGTCTATAATTCCCTGGGTTGTCCTTATTCCTCTTTTGATAGCTAGGTATTATATTTGCCCTTTTCCAGTCCTCTGGGAACTCTCTTGTCCTCCATTACTTCTCATAGATAATCATTAATAGCTCAGAGATCTCTGCAGCCGTTTCCTTAAGTATTCTAGGATGTATTTTTGTGAGGTCCTGCCACCTTGAAGACACCTAACTTATCTAAGTAATTCATAATTTGTTCTTTCCCTATTTTAACCTCAGATCCTACCTCATGTGCACTGATGTTCACTATACTGGTTGTCCAATCACTGCTCGCCTTTCTGGTGAAAACTGAAACAAAAAGGGCATTTAACACTTTGGCCAATGCTGCATTTTCTGTTATTGTCTCTTCTTCCTCATTGAGTAACAGGCCTACCCTGTCCCTGGTCTTCCTCTTGCTTGCACTGATGTTCACTATACTGGTTGTCCAATCACTGCTCGCCTTTCTGGTGAAAACTGAAACAAAAAGGGCATTTAACACTTTGGCCAATGCTGCATTTTCTGTTATTGTCTCTTCTTCCTCATTGAGTAACAGGCCTACCCTGTCCCTGGTCTTCCTCTTGCTTCCCATGTATTTGTAAAATGTTTTCTTGTGACCCTTTATGTCCCTTGCTAGTTTAAACTCGTTTTGTGCATTGGCCTTTCTAATTTTGTCCCTACCTGCTTGTGTTGTTTTTTTGTATGTATCATTTCGGAGAAGTTTAAATGACTTCTTCACATCTCTAATAAATTAGATATGTACTGTAAAATGTGTTTGTCTATTGAATTAATAAAATCATCTTTTATGTATAACTACATATATTTCACTGAGAAAAGTTTGACACACGTACTCATGTTTGGAGGACATATAGTTACTTTTCTCTTCCAAATCAGACACTTGTTGGAGATTCAGACATATAGAGTGGACAGGGACTTAGCGTATTGTTTATGTTGATTTTGGGAAAGAGTCATGACTCATTCACTATAAATAGGTCTGGACCCTTTCTGACTCTAGTACTTTCATTTGCACTTGTCTTCTTACATTATTGCCTGATACAGTGCCAGATGTTCTCATCACGCATCGTGGGCTTTTTGTTTTTTGCATGATACTCTCTCTTTTATTTCCTAAAATTCAGAATATCAATTTTAATCTTTTGATACTTCTGGTCATAGCATTATTCCCAGCATCTTCCAACCAGATATCTTATTGATGTTGCCCATGGTAGCAACTGCTTCTGGAATATAGTGAGATCCCCAGAGTTTGTCCGCCAAGGTGACCCTCTAATAACCCATTGTCTGAGGGGGTCTCTTCCCTCTATTTTACTGTCTATGGACAGCTGTTCTGAAAAGTGACTCCCCACTGCTTCCATAAACTTGAAAATCAGCTCTTTGTGCACACAGCACACAACAAAACCTCCACACATACTATAATAATAATAGAACACAATAACATAAAAATAACAATGAGCTCAGTGCTATCCTCTATTTGAATGTTTGTTCAAAGCTGCCAGGCTGATCACTCTGATCAAATCTTATTTCCACATTGGAACAAAAACATCTGGTTATGGACTACTAGATTTACCAGAGTGCAGTTTTCAGGCCAGTGCAGAATTAATTCCAAAGAAAATACCCACGTTTCTCACTGAGGTGAAAATCCTAAAATCTCTTTCTAAAAGAAATGAATCATCTTATTGAAGCAGGCTCCTACTGTTTGAAGCTAAAACTTGCCAATTTCCAGGCTGCCTGCTATTCAGCACAAAGACAGGTAACATTCTCCAGTTGCTTTTATGATCCAGATTCTTTATTCCTTTGTATCAGAGTTTGAGGTAAACAGGAACTTTCAGTAACCAAGTGCTGACTGGTACTTGTTACCTCATGACTGAGCTTTTCCATTTTGTTCCTCTCTACTACACTGCAGCCAGATAAAAATGAAGCAGTGATATAAAAGACTGAAGGATACAATAAAATCTACAATTCATAAAAATTGAATACATAATGTTAAGGAAGCCACAATAAATAAATGACTAAGGTTGAGGTACAATTACATTTACTTTTTAGCATCTATACCTTTTCCTTTATTCAGGGGTGAAAGTAACTTAAAGGACTTCCAGTACACTGGAGTCCTGAGCAGGGGGTGGGGCCTCAACGGGAAGAGGCAGGGCCTTTAAATACCCAGGCCCTTTAAATCAAGATTTAAAGGCCCCGGGGCTCCAGCTGCACTAGCGGCGACTGGGAGCCCTGGGCCCTTTAAATCGCCCCTGGAGCTACCAGATCTAGAGGTGGCTGGGAGCCCTGGGGCTTAGGGGCAATTTAAAGGGCTCGGGACTCCAGCTGCCACTATCACTGCGGCGCTCCAGGCCCTTTAAATCGCTGACGGAGCCTCAGGGGCTCCCGGCTGCCACCACTACCCCAGGGCTTGGGTGGAGATTTAAAGGGCCTGGGGCTCGCTGTGGTAGCAGTGGCCGGGAGCCCCTGGCCCTTTAAATCACCACCGGAGCCCTGCCGCAGCTACCCCAGGGCTCTGGCAGCGGGGCTCGGACGGCAATTTAAAGGGCCCGGGGCTCCCCACAGCAGCCGGAGCTCTGGACCTTTTAAATTGCCGGCCTGGGGAAGCTGGTCTGGTCTGGCACGGCATACTGGCTCTTGCCGGTACACTGTACCATACCAGACCGGTTTCCTTTCACCTCTGCCTTTATCCCACACACATTATATGCTTCTGCCCCAGGGCAGAAAGAGACAGTTTTTGTTGGAAGATGATCTAGTAGCATATGGGCTAGAAAGTTTTAGCTTGTGCATAGTATTCACGGGCAGCATTTGTAGTAAGTTGCTTGCTAGCCACTTTTGCATGCAAACCATGGGATAACAGTGCTCCGTGCTTCCAAACTAAGGGGCAGATCAGCCATTCTGGAGGGAAACCTGTAGGAGCGGGTTAAGAGGAAAGGAAAATTGTGGTGTTCCCCTCCCCGAGTTTTCCTCATGGGAGAGCCAGCGTATGGGTACAGGGCCTCTGCCTTGATGGTGCCGCTTCTCTGCTGGATTTGTGGCTGGAACAAGAAAAATCTATTTTTAAAAATAGTGGCTGATTCCAAACGGTGGGTTAACACTCCTTTGCCCCATCCTCCTAGAGTGGTTTGGGGGAAGTCTCTAGTCACCCAGGCTCCCTCCCATGGATATTTGCATTGGACATGGCATTCTGGCTGGGTTATGTTTCTATTTGTAAAGCGTCTTGATGTGCTAGGGAGGGCATCTTATCCAGGCTCAGGCTGGATTTATAAAAGTTTGCTGAAAAACCAATCACCCAAAATTAAAAAAAAAAAAAAAAAAAAACAATCTCTAACCAGAAGCCTTTGAAATGTTACAAGGTAACCCTGTATATCTCCCTGGGAGACGGGGCCATGATTAGCATGCCTGAGTGCTTTACTCTATGTTTTAGTTTTGTAAAAATGTGTTGCTTTTTGTGGGAGTGAAAAGTGCGGGTGGGAAGCATGTTGTGCATTACAAAAGAATTACTGTTGTGTTTGTTGCGATTTCAGAGTAGAACCAACAGAGTAGAACCAAAAAGCCAGAGCAACGAAGCAGCTCACAAGAGCCCTGATGTTTTTTGGTATACTGAGCATTTGGGTTTATAAACTGAACTGTACCTCTTCCAGGTCCCTTGAAGCACAATTCAGTTGAAGATAGAGATGGTCCTGAGTCACAAAATGTGGATCCCAATTCATACTTTCCCAAATTTGGGGCGTTCCCTTCCTTGAGTGAGTTTGAGGATCTCTCTCATTGATGGGTAAAAGTATGAAAATTAATAGAACTGAGCTTATGTTTCTGAAACCTTAGCAGTACTTAGGTCTTAGTTTATACAGATTCTGGACTGCTAGATTTCGTTTACATAGGAGGAGAAGAGGGGAAAGTTTACCTAGTATACAAGAAGAAACATCTGGAAGTGTGTTTCAAATTAAGCTGAACAAACACTATTTTGTCACTGAAGTGATAAGATCATTGTGGTCTGGCTAGTGAAACACAGCCCATGTCTGTGCGAGTGAAGGCAAGAAGATTTGAGGGCATTATTGTGAATGACTGATGTACATCACAGAGAGCAGATCCCTAAGCAGCCGTTCAGTGGAAATGAAGCTTGGCAAACCCTGTAAAGCTCCTCAGACTCATTCAGCTTTGTACAGTTGTGCTAGAAGAGAAGCAAGGGCTGGTAGTCTGTTTGTATATGTGTGGTTTTTAATATCCTGTTTTCTTTCACATAAAGTGCAGAAATAGTGAGAAAACTCTCTTTGTCAGATCAGAACAATTGCGTTTGTGATAAATGGCCAGTTTCCAGAGCTGTGCTGCAGTAGGACTCCTTCGGTACGGCAACATCAAGCTGAATTACAAAACAATGACAATTAAAAACTGTTGCTCCAATCAGCCAATGACATACTATATTGAAGCCAAATGACCTTTTGTTCATCTTGCATTGCTCATTTGGCAGGTTCTCCAGAATTTTTCTGTTCCCTTGCCCCTCATCTCACATACGCACATGCTTCAGCAGGGATGGGAGGATGCCTTTTTACATCAACTGCACTCTAAAGTGGACTTTTAGTACAGCTCATTATTTTCAAAGGTGGCAGGAGAGATTGTCTTGCTACTCTTGCACTTGTTACTCTTCCTTGTTCTGTATTCCCGCCCTCTTGCACAGCTAGAGTTCTGAAATGATGACTTAACTCCAGCCAGGATAGGAGAGCAGCTGCTGGTTTTTATGAGGCCAGAGCCAGTGCTGATTCAGCTGATGGTGCCAGGAAAAAGGGACAATTGTTCCATTGCCTTCTGAGTCTCCCTCTCAGAACAACAGCCTGCGTCAATTCTGCAGCCTCGGCTCCCACAGCCTCTCCACTGCATGGCAACCTCACCTCAAGGCTGCGTGGCCCTCGTGTTTGTGTGTTTTGTCATATACAAAGTGGGTGCACCCTATCCAGAATGAAGCAGACAGCTGAAGTGGCCACTGGTGTCCCATGGAGCTGAAGTAACTTCCCCGACACTGGTATGTTTGATATTGGAGAACTGCTTTAGTCCCACTCCTTACCAACCCACCACTGGCATCAACCATAGCCACATCAGCAGGGAGGTTACTGTAGATGAGGAAGAGACTGGGACCAAGATTCAAGGATTAGCTCCACGCTGTCCTGGTTACCCCATACCACCTGCCAGCGCAGCAGATATGTGAATCCCCTCTGCCCTCTTCCTGCATTTACCCAAATCATTCCCAGGACTAGTCAGCCCCAGGTAAAGCCTATTTCTGTAGCCATCTGGGGGCATACCTGCCTTGTGCTCGGGAGAACCTGCCAATGAGCACTAAAAGGTAAGCCAAATGTCTTGTGGCCAGCATAAACAGGGCTCAGGATTTGGCCCACAGTGTGTACAATGGAGATGCAGAGACCCTGAGGAGCGCTGAACTGTAAGCTGTAATGCATTGTCAAACCTCTGTTCCTGATTAATGAATGTCTGAAATAACACTCTACTCAAAGGTTTCAGAGTAACAGCCGTGTTACAAAAAGAAAAGGAGTACTTGTGGCACCTTAGAGACTAACTAACTCTACTCAAAATCAGCCTTACCATTGCTGACACGCATAAAGGCATGCATATTGCATAACAATAGCTTATTAATTGTGCAGCGCTAAGTGTTAGCAAGAAAAGATTCATTCAGTTTTATAGTGGTGAAAATCAAGTGATGCCTTTGTGACCACTGAGAACAGAACTGCATTTATAAGCAAAAAATATAAACTACAAAGAATTCTTGTTCCCAGCGATCAAGTTATATTGCTGCATTAATGTGCATAGCAACAACGACATGAAACAAAAGGGCTTCTGTTGAAAATGGGTGATTTTTTATTTCTTTTACATTTAGCATAAAGTGACCCTTTGTATTCAAAAATTCAAAAGTGCTTAAAAATTGTTGGGAAGCTTAAAATTCTCAGCACATTAATAATTACAATTTCTAGACAACAAAACACTAAGAGCAGAGAGACAAAAAGTGGACAAATCCTGCAAAGGACAATATTAAAGGTAGTTTTCCTTCTTTCTTTGTTTTTTGTAGCACATGTGTAAGGACAGTTATGGTTCCTATAAAAATTTGCTGTGCTGAACTGTATACTATATGGGGCAATGAAACTTTTAAACAAGCAGAGTAACTTCAATTTGAAAAATACAAAATAATCAAGTAATTTTAAGATATATTCTTAAAAGTAGTCATCATTACTGAAGCAAGTAGTTCCCTTGAGAACAACTGGACTATTCATGCAAGTAAGGGTCTGCAGGATACTGCTGTTATTATATTTTAGATTGGCAATTATATAGACTTAGAGGATGTTTGGCTTCATTTCCACTCCAGGAAATTCAGCCCTCTTGAAGAATTCCCTTGAGTTCCCTAGTAACTGCACAGTAGCTAGGATGCCCCATAATCTTCTACCATGAGTTTAGCTTTGCTGACAGTGGGAACAGATTATGGAGTTCTTTGGAGACAAGGGGCATCAAGCTGTTTCTCTTTCAGACCCTTCTTAGCCTTAAGTTCTTCAGGACAGAGACTCTTTATATATGTCTCTTGTACAGCACCAAGTACACTGTCAGTACTTAACAAATGGTATATAATTACCTTTTTAAACCCTACCTAACAAAGAATGTTAAGGTTGCAAAGTCAAGTCCTTGAAAGTTAGGAGATGCCAGTTTTACAGTTGCCCTTGCACATTTAATTCAGCTCCGTTGTGCTTGTGTATTATGATACACTCTTTAATGACATGATTGCATACTACTTTTTGCACAGGGCCTCTGCCTCCTTCAGTGCACAGGATGGACTTGCTCTGAGGATGAGTCAGGAATGTGCAGTGAATGTGACTCTTGTCCGTAGGAGCCCTGACTCATTTACTCTCGAAGTTGGCCAATGTGTACGAGCCAAGGTTGGGAACTGCAGAAAGGGAAAGGATGGTCTTGTGGTTAAGGCAGGTGAAAGCCACACAGGAGAACGTGGTTCTATCTCTACTACTGCTATTGCCCCATGGTGGGGGTGAGCCACTGGGCCCAGACAGGAGCCCGTCCTGGCTCTCTCTCTCTCTCTCTCTCCCCTGCTGTTACAGCTTCTCTGGCAGCAAGCCTGTCTGAATCTCTTCTCCCAGCGGTCACTAGAGCACTGTGTGGTTCTGCTACCGCAAGGGCCCAGCTTCAGAATGGTCAGAGTTTTTTGGCAGGCTGGTGGAATAAATCTGTACAATGCAAGCCAGAGATGGGAAATAGCAACTTTCACCAGACTCTAGCTCAGCCATATCTTAATGGAATTCCATAGGAAGTGCAGCATATATCTCCCTGACCACCCTCCCCAACCCACCCCGGTCTTTCCCGTACGAAAAATTAAAGTTCTGCTGCAAACAAACAGTGGAAATGTTAGAGCTTGTCAACAAAACTCACAAGAATATTTTATAATGGAAAGGGTTATGCAACCTAAACCTAGGGGTCACTGCCAGCTCCCACCAGCTTAGTGTCTTCTGCTGATTTTATAAGCATACTCTCCCCTCCATTATCCATCATTAATGAACATATTGACTAGTACCAGATCCAGAACAGACCCTGCAGGACTCCACTAGATACATCCCCCCAATTAAACAGCTAACCATGGCTGACTTCTCTTCGAGTACTGTCTTTCAACCAGGTGTGCACCCACCTCGTTGTAATTTCATTTAGATCTAGACCACATTTCCCGAGTTTGCTTATGAGAATGTCGTGGGATTGTGTCAAAAGCCTTACTAAAATCAAGTTACATTACAGCTATAGCTTCCCCCTATCCACTAGCCCAATAACCTTGGCAAAGAAGAAAATAAGTTTGGTTTTGCATGATTGATAAATCCAAGTTGGTTATTATTTATAACCCTATGATCCTTTAGGTGCTTACAAATTGATAGTTTAATAATTTGTTCCAGTATCTTTCCAGGTATTGAAGTTGGGCTGACTGGTCTATAATTCCCCAGGTGTTCTTTGTTCCGTTTTTTAAAGATGGGTACTATGTTTGCCCTTCTCTAACCCTCTGGAAATTCACCCCTTCTCCATGAGTTCTCAAAGATAATCGCTAACAGTTTCAAGATTGCTTCAGCTAGTTCCTTATGTATCCTATGATGAATTTCATCAGGCCTTGCTGACTTGACTACATCTAACTTATTTAAATATTCTGTAACCTGTTCTTTCCCTATTTAGAGATGAGCTGTGACTGCAAAGTTTGAATCCAAATCCTGACTGTCCCCGAGTTTGGTGGGGATATTCAGGTTTGCAGTTGTAGTCTGTCCCATTATCGAGAGATCCCAGTTGTATGTTTGTCTTGGTGGTTTTGGTTTGAGCTCATCTCCAAGAAGAACATTGGTGAAGTTGTCAAAAGACAGAAATTATTATATAGAAAAAATTTATTATGCAAACATAGAAATAGAATATTTAAGCTTGCTTTCGAGTCTTTGGAGAAAAAAAATAAGGGCCTCCATGACACTAACGCTATTGTTCCTTACCACACATTTCAGTTGAGAAAATCTTTAATTTTCGCAGATTCTAAACTAATCAGATTTTTGCTCTTGCAAAATAAAATGAGTTGAAATCCATTTTAGGTGAGTAAAGATAATTTAATTAACAATAATGAACCTTTTAGAGCTTGAATGCCAGAAGATCACTAAAATGAAATTCCGGTTGCTTGGCACCACCTTTAACAGGACATCTACTGCTTAGTTGCTCCTGCTAGCTTTCAGTGCTTGGTTTCCACAATTTAATAATTTACATATACAGCTCATATGCTGTCAACCAGTTGATTTAGAGTATTTGATCAAATCAAATTTCTGATTCTTTCCTTCCTCCTTCTTTTGCCCTTCCACCCCTCCCTGCCTGCCTTCCCTATGCCTTTTCTGCTTCCCTCTTCACACCCTTTACAGTGTGCCATGCCCTCCCTGCAACTCCGCCAACCAGCTTAAAGGCTGGTTTAGAATCAAATTTTAGAATAAACCCTCAAGGTCCTATCTCATGTAATTGACCAGTGTGCTTCCAATTTTCAGTGCTCACAACGATGAGAATCATAGAAATGTAGGGCTGGAAGGGACCTCGAGAGGTCATCTAATCCAGCCGCCTGCGCTGAGGCCGGATTTGGTTTACACACACCATTCCTGACAGGTTTTTGTCTAACCTGGTCTTAAAAATCTCCAACAACGGAGATTCCACAACTTCCCTTCGAAGCCTATTCCAGTGCTTAACTATCCTTCTAAAAAATAGCAGAGGCGACTTCCCAGAATGATGTTGCGGTGTCCGTCAGCATTTCTGATACTTTAACATCATTGCTAAAATAAATTTTTGAACCAGATTCAGGGTGCTACAGAGGAAAAGGAAAGAGATTTCTGGGAATGATATGCAGAGCCCAGCCATCACTGTTTTGGAGGAGTACAACATTGCCTCCCATATGTAGAGGTCCGCACATGAGTCTGTGTATTGTTGGGGGAAAAACAAGAAAGAACGCTCAACAGGTTTGTCCTTCAACAGACTACAACTGCTTTCAATAGGGCCTACCTTCTTCAAGGGAGGCGATGGCATTGTACAGTAACTGCAGGGAACTAGTAAGCAGCACTCACAAGTTCTGTTCAATGCCTGCCGCTGACTTGCTGTGCGACGATATATCACTCATGACTGGTCCAAATTTTATTCATGAGTTTACAGCAGGGTAGCAGGAGGTGGGGGCAGGATTTGGCTCTTAATCTTTGGATTTTCAATTTCCCCTTACCAATGCAGTTTAAATACACTTATCTATCACACAGGAGTATTATGAAGTATAATTAATGTTCATAAAGTATTTTTTGATCCTTGGAAAGTACAAGTGCTATTTTTAGAAACCAGCATTCAAGCTTGCCCTTAATCAGACTGGGACAGCTCATTAAACTGGTTTTATACTGGTGAGAATCCACTGACTTCAGTAAGTCAGTCCCAGTTTATGCCTGAGTAACTGACATCAGAATTTGGCCTACTGGGCCACGTTTTGCTGTCATTTACACCAAGGTGAATCTAGGCTAACTTCATTGAAGTTCATAGTGTTGCTGAGGATTTATAGTGGTGCAACAGAAACAGAATCTGGGCCCAAATGTTTCCCTAATATGGACAACAAGGAGAAGGATTATTGTGGAGGTTTATCTTCTGCCTTTCTGCAAAATTAAAATTCATCTCAAGCATGTTGACACTGAGTCTCTAAGGGGTGAAGAGGAGGAAATGATAATAATAATATTGAGTACTTACAAAACATCTTCCATCGGTGGATCTGGAAGTACTTCACAACATCAGCTGATGAGAGCACACTTATATAAATATATTTGAGCATAAGCTTTCGTGAGCTACAGCTCACTTCATCGGATCCGATGAAGTGAGCTGTAGCTCACGAAAGCTTATGCTCAAATAAATCGGTTAGTTTCTAAGGTGCCACAAGTACTCCTTTTCTTTTTGCGAATACAGAAAAACACGGCTGTTACTCTGAAACCTTATATAAATATTTGTGGCTGTGACGTACAAACTGCTTTATGTCCAGCTCTTTGTCTTTTTGATCAGTAATAAATAATATTATAAGAAAGCAGTATACATACAATACTGCCTGTTGACCTTTTAAATCTATGCTGTTAAAGTAGATCCCTGAAAAATGTTAACAAACTTTGCATGCAGCCAATTAAAAAAACTTGATAAAGAGATTATTAAGGAAAAAATGTAGGTAATTTAGCTCCCAAATTTGACATTCCTTACAAACGTTAGTGTTTGGTAAGGAATCTCTTCCCAGTGATAAATACTACTACTCTATCTCTGAGACGGGCAAAGACAGCAATAGTAATGAGTCACCACTGTTCTTGTTTTGTTGCTGCACATTCAGCCATCCAGCCAACAGATGGAGTTCAAATGAACTAAAAAACCCTGTTCATTCCCAGGACTGAGCTGGCATCATAGACAGCAAGGAAATACCACCCTGGCTTGTGCTCCATAAGAAACAGAAGGGAAACATTTGAGCCTTGCCAAATGGAGGAGGACAAAAGACCAGTTTCTTCACAGCCTTCCATTTTGTGCAGTCATTTACACCAGTGAGTGTGAAATGCTGCTGTTCTGATTTGGTAGTGCTTTACAACTATTTTGCCCAGGTGGAAGTGGCTTCACAGGGGGCACGGCCCTGCAGAATCAGACCCAGGGTCTTCAGGCTTCTCCGAGAGTTTTGCACACAATGGAGAGGTGCAACCAAAATTAAAATTATTTGTCAAATACGCGACCATGACCCTTCAATTCTAATTTATTTGTTAATATTTTGAAATGTAAATTGAGCATTTGGCTGGCTCCCAGGATTGTTAAGAGGATACAGAGCTTAAGACTATGTTTTACAGTCAAAAACTTTCTTACCTTTTGATGACTGTTTGGTGCACTATATGAAACACATCTCAGTCCAGATTCTAGTGGGAAAAGGTCCTTTTCACAGTTACGCTGCCACAAGTGATATAAATTGGCAACCTTGCTCTCAGCAGAGAGACCAAGAACTGAATGGTCATGGAGAGTTAATGACCCTCTTATGCCCAGAATTGGTCCCTTCTGGTACGAGTGAGGGCAGGACAGAACTCGGTTGGGAACTTGCACTACTGAAGCCCTTGATGTATGATCCTTGCTGTACTGGGATACAGTCTAATCCTGCTCCTACTGAAAGCAATGGCAAAATACCCACTGACTTCAATAGTAAAGGACTGGGCCCTGCATAGATAAAGGCATCGAGTCACATCTGTCACTGGTGTATCCCAACTTTTCAGTTCACAGGAATGTTGGCTGCTCTTATTTTTAAAGAACTATTGAATACAAATGTCCTGAGGAAGCCAGAAATCAGGTGTGTGAAACTCTAAGGGAACACCGATGTTTGTTTTCATGTGAAGAAAGCTAACTCTAAGTCAAGTACTCTGTTCCCCATGCTGAACGCACTCTGAGTTTTAGTTAGGGGAGTGGGGAGATTGGGGCTGATGCTGGCTCCTCCAGGGCTCTATGTGCTGCCACAGCAATATACCAGGGCCAAGGTGGAGAACAACAGGCCCTGGAGAATTCCTGGGGCACAGGAGCAACATAAGCCCTATCCTGCCTCTCCACCCTTTGCAGACCTGGCAGACAGTATGTGCCAAGGGCAGGACGGCATGTACCTGTATCACTCAGCACTGTAGAGAATCTGGTCTCTGGTGATGCCCCTAAGTAGCCATAGGGAGGCTGCCATAAATTAGAACAGGCCGTGGAGCTGCTGTAACATACACCAGGGGCCATTCCAGCTCCTGCAGCAGCCCACAATCTGAGTACCACAAAGGTGACATAAAACTGCCTTTACCTCCTCTTTCCCCTGGGGCTGAGTCTTCTGGGCCTCTCAAGAGGGACAGCCATCTATGCCTCGTTAATTTGTTGAGTCTGGTGATTCATTCCTTGGATAGTCAAAGCTCCCTTTGAGTTCAGTTGGGAGCGGGACTGGCCCCTAAAATACTAAGTTGGTAAATATAATAATTTAGGTTTATATGGTAATGTTAACTCACCAAAATTGCAAATACTGGACCTAATTATGCAAATACTTGAGCCCAGATAATGACCTAATTCAGCCACCAGCTGCTTGGGTGCAATTCCCATTGAAGAGGACAAAATCCATTGACCTTAATGGGAGTTGTCCCAATGCAAGCAAGAAAGTATTTGAGCTCTTTGTATATATTAAAGTATACATTTAACAGCTTAAGTAATAACTTAATATACTACATATATGCAGTTTGCTTGTCAAAGTCCATTATGAAAACCTTGACATTTGCCGTTCCTGATGATCAGAGAAGTTGATATCAATGGAACTGATTTCAACGGAGCAGAGCCAGAACTAGGCACTTTAGCCCCTGGGGAAAGCAAGCATATTTGTACCCCCTACCATTTTTTTCATCATTTTTCTACCCAATTTTTCTGCCCCCACAGCTTTGCACCCTGGGCGGCTGTCTCACTAGCCCTGCCGTGGCTTACAGCCCAGCAGTGGAGTGACACCAATGATGAATTTCAACATTAGTGTTAAATTAAGTAGAGCTGGTAAAATTTTTTTTTTTTTTTAAAACAAAACCCACAACCCATCTGTTCAGTTTTGTTGAATTAGTACATCAATTTTGATTGGGCCTGTCTTATCCCTTTATTAGTTGCTGCTCGTGAACCATAAGTGTATTCATGCAAAGATTCTCAAACAGTGAATTTCAGGCTTGTAGCCGAAATTAATTTAATGAAGAAATGCAACTGATGTTGTGACAATCGTTCTGAGAAGAATTATTTTACAAATATTAAGTTATCTAATCAGGGAACAAAAACAATACCATGTGATAAAGCCTGAATAAAAAAATTCTGTATATAGTCTAACAGTATGGTGCCTATTCATACTCACTATGAACAATTTAGTGCCAATCCATAGCCAGGTATGTTCGTGAAATCTATTCCTTGATCAGTTTAGAATGACAAACTAAAAAGTAGCATGATCTGTTCACAATTCACAAACAGGAAAAAAGGCTAACTGTGTCGAATGGGCCATTCAAAACTAATGGTTCAACCAGCTCTAGAGTTTATATTCATTATTTTAAGATGTTGCATTTAATATGGTTAAGTGTCAACATATGGTGAGTTGTACATTTCTTTCAAAACATGTGTTGCAATAAAGTATCATAAAGTGAAGGAAGTGTGCCAAAATAAATGGATTAACATTTTCCATATGACGAACAAAAGACCCACAAAAACCTCCTAATTAAATTTATTTAAATACAGACTTGCATAAATCCAACTGTTCTCCTCTAGTAAAGATGTAAATGGCTGCTCACCTTCTGTAGCCCAAGGTATTATCTCAAACTACATGACAAAACTGAATTATGGCCCAGTCGTGCAAACCTTTAATCACATGAATAGTCAACTGAAATTAAGAGAACTACTCAGGCATATCTACACTAGCAAATACTGTACTATACTGTCAAAGCGCTCCTACTGTGGATGCAACTTATACCAGCAAAAAGAGAGGTTTGCTGATATAGCTGCATCTACACTATGGGCTTCCATGAGCACATCTACGTTGGTCAGGGATCACACTTTGGCATATCCCTGACTGACACAGGTATACTGGCAGAAGTCTGTAGTGTAGACCTGATCTCAAATGAGGAAGGACTACTCTGCTGAATGAAGTTTTGCAGGATCAGGACTATCCATATGATGATAATGTAATAAATAACTTTATAATTTGCAGTACTTTCTTTGACTGTGCATATGTGTTAGGATGAAAGAGATGATGATGAACAGGCCCAGTTCTGAAGATCTTACTCAGCCCAAACTCCTACCTCAGTAACAGGGTGTTGTAGTGTAGAAAACAACCCGTGCCCAAGTAGCACCTGCAACGACTTTTTCATTATTTGCTCTTTTCCCAATTATCCTTACACTTCTGAGCAGCATGACCAATAGTGAGCTGCTTCTTTGGACTATCTCTGCTGTTCCTTTCTGGAGAAGAGAACTGGGAAGTATCTTACCTCCACACAGAAAGCCAAATCCTGGTCTCTGTACCCCCCTCCCACCCCACCCCACCCCCCGCCCCTAAACATGGTTAGTGCTGAGGAGGCTGAGAGGGATCTCAGGTGGAATTTCTCCTCCCAGCTTTGATGCAGAATTTCAGGTCTGTAGCAATGAATCTACATAGTTATAAATCCATTGGCCACACCATACTCATCCCTTGACCCACCCACCCCCAGGGAGCTCAGCTGCAGTAACAAATAGTGTGACTAGAGTGGGTTGGAAGGCTGATTTTTACCCCCCATGGAAAATGTTGACTTTTCCTTGAAAAAACAAAAACCCCAAACCTAATTTTCTATTGACTATCAGTTTTGATGGAACATTTTGGACCAGCCCTAGCTGTGACTTCTGTACCCATGTGAGAAGATAGCATTGAGGATTTTGTTTTCATTACCTGTCTTCTCTTCTCAGCTCCAGCACGGCATTCTTTGTGACAGGTTATGCCAAAGCTCATGTCAACCGCCTCCTTCCTGCCTATCCATGCACTACTTAGTCAATTGCAAGCCAGTGCTTTGCTATAAAAAGACAGTGCTGGAAAAATCAATCCACCACATTTAAAATATATTGCAGCATTGTTGGAAAAGTCCTTCACAGGGGATTTCAGATCCAGGAGCAAGAAACTTTTCTTGGATGGCCGTAGGTTTGGTGGCAAAATAACTTTCATATAAGTAGGTATTCAGTCAGAATGTGGCCAATCAGTATAAATATAAGACAGAGAACAAGCTGTTGTTAAGCTCCAATAATGACCTCTGGGTAGAGTAGTGAGAAGACAAGAGATATTGAATTTTGGATTGCTCTTTTTTTAAAGAGTGATGACAAAACAATGTTCTTTATATTTGCTGGACTCTCAGAGAGGCTGATGTTTTTATGTAATAAGTTACCTAATAGCATGAGCTGAAAGGTTCTAGATCAATTAGATATTTGGTTGCTTTTTTCATAGATGCTTGCACATCTATTATTATTTTAATAGATCTTCAGCTGTGGTATTAAAACCTGGAATTGCTCACAGTCAGCACCCTGGTTTTACTGCTTGAAGTAGTTTGGTGAGCTGTGGATTCCACTCTTTTCCTAACAAATTTCTAGTGCTGAGTGAAGAATATGGCAAATGTATAGGTACCAGGTACCAAAATAGGAATCTTAGGGAAATTTTTACCTTTTATTTCCCCTACATGAATTGTCAGCGAACAGATTGCAAAGTTTTTGAATTTGCAATTTAAAATGAATGCTATTACTTTGGGAAATAATTCTGGACCCGCAGATTGTTCACAAAAAAGATCATTACAAGTAATCACCATTTTAGCTGGCTTAGTTAGTGAGGCCCAGATCCTAGAAGGTATTTAGGCAACTAACTCCCATGAGTTAGGAACCACATTTGCGGATCTGGGCTTTACACAATATGCATGGCAATGCTTCCAGTCCCCAGTAGGGTATTGTTCCGATTATTATAATGATATTATTATTAAATCTGGTCAAAAAAATTCTGTTAAAACTGTTTTTTGAGAAAACAAAATTTTCTTTGAAATGGTCAGCTTTCATAAGAAAATTTCAGTATTTTCTCAAAAAACCCAAATGCCCCAAAAATTGAAGTTTTCTGGTTTTGGACAAAAAAACAAAATATTTCCATACAAAATAGCACGGTTGTGCCTCGTGAGAGTTGTAGATCAGGTTCCTTACTCTCCCATTCTTGTCTATGAGGCAGGTGCATTGACACATTTATTTTTGTGTCAGTTTTCCATTGGGGAGGCGTTATTTCCCAGCCAGCTAGTAATTATTAATTATTCTCAATTACTAGGCTGTCAAGCGATTAAAAAAATTAATTGTGATTAATCGCGCTGTTAAACAATAATAGAATACTATTTATAAAAATATGTTTGTATGTTTTCCACATTTTCATATATATTGATTTCAATTACAACACAGAATATGAAGTGTACAGCGGTCACTTTATATTATTTTTATTACAAATATTTGACCTGTACAAATAAAAGAAATAGCATTTTTCAATTCACTTAATACAAGTACTGTAGTGCAATCTCTATCATGAAAGTTGAACTTACAAATATAAAATTATGTACAAAAAAGAACTGCATTAAAAAATAAAACGGTGTAAAACTTTAGAACCTACAGGTCCACTCAGTCCTACCTCATGTTCAGCCAATCATTAAGACAAACAAGTTTGTTTACATTTACGGGAGATAATGCTGCCCACTTCTAATTTACAATGTCACCTGAAAGTGAGAACAGGTGTTTGCATGGCCCAGTTGTAGCCAGCGTTGCAAGAAATTTACATGCCAGATGTGCTAAAGTTTCATAAGTCCCTTAATTTCATAGGCTATCAGGGTTGGAAGGGACCTCAGGAGATCATCTAGTCCAACCCCCTGCTCAAAGCAGGACCAATCCCCAATTTTTGCCCCAGATCCCTAAATGACCCCCTCCAGGATTGAACTCACAACCCTGGGTTTAACAAGCTAATGCTCAAACCACTGACCTATTAATGATTCAACCACCATTCCAGAGGACAAGCGTCCATGCTGATGATGGAGTTCTGCTCGAGAATGATCCAAAACAGTGCAGACCAATGCATGTTCATTTTCATCATCTGAGTTAGATGCCACCAGCAGAAGATTGATTTTCCTTTTTGGTCATTTGGGTTCTGTTGTTTCTGCATCGGAGTGTTGCTCTTTTAAGACTTCCGAAAGAATGCTTCACATTCCATAGCAATCAGATTTTGGAAGGCACTTCAGATTCTTAAATCTTAGGTCAAGTGCTGTAGCTATCTTTAGAAATCTCACATAGGTACCTTCTTTGTGTTTTGTCAAACCTGCAGTGAAAGTGTTCTTAAAATGAACAACATGCTTGGTCACTATTCGAGACTGCTATAACATGAAATATTTGTCAGAATGTGGGTAAAACACAGAGTAGAAGACAAACAATTCTTCCCCAAGGAGCTCAGTCACAAAGTTAATTAACGCATTATTTTTTTAATGAGTGTCATCAGCATGGTGTCCAAAGCATGGTGTCCTCTGGAATGGTGTCCAAAGCATGTAGGGGCATACGAATGTTTAGGATATCTGGCACATAAATACCTTGCAATGCCAGCTACAAAAGTATTAGGTGAACGACTGTCCTCACTTTCAGGTGACGTTGTAAATAAGAAATTATCTCCTGTAAATGTAAACAAACTTGTTTCTCTTAGCGATTGGCTGAACAAGAAGTAGGATTGAGTGGACTTGTAGGCTCTAAAGTTTTACATTGTTTTGTTTTTTGATGCAGTTGTATAACAAAAAAAATCTACATTTGTAAGTTGCGCTTTCATGATAAAGAGATTGCATTATGGTACTTGTATGAGGTGAATTGAAAAATACTATTTCTTTTGTTTATCATTTTTACAGTGCAAGTATTTGAAATAAATAATATAAAGTGAGTACTGTACACATTGTATTCTGTGTTGTAATTGAAATCTATATTTTTGAAAATGTAGAAAAACATCCAAAATATTTAATAAATTTTGATTGGTATTCTATTGTTTAACAGTGCAATTAAACCCACGATTAATCGCAATTAATTTTTTTGAGTTAATCGTGTGAGTTACCTGCAATTAATTGACAGCCCTATTAATTACTTCTTAAAAGCTGAATTGGGAGCTGCCTTTTGCACCCATGAATGGAAGTGGGGGGGTGTAAAGAGTCCGTATTGCCTTAAGCAGCCTACCTGCATCGTGAAGTGGCTGCAGCTCACTGTCCCATACATGTGGATAGGGAGTAGGGAACTAGGGGCAGAGCCAGTGGACTGCAGCCAGTGCACTAGGAGAAGTAGTACTCTGCTCCAGAGTATGGCTGGTATAGATTATTTCTCTCTCTGGAGTAAGGGGAGAACCAGGAATTAGACTATGGGCTTGTCTACACAAACAATTAGACCACAGCAAGCTGGGGAATGAATCTACCGCACACATGCCTGCTGCGGTCTAACTGTTTGTATTAACACTGCTGATGTTCACAGTCCATTAATACCCTTTGATCTAGTCCTGTTTCACAGAGGTCTAGACCTGCAATGTACATCAGCAAGCTGCACATAAACTAAACCTTTGTGTGGACAAGCCCTGTGACTCTGGTCTGCTCCTGGGGCAGCACAACTATGCACTGATCCTTACTGAAGGCATTGGGTAAAGCGACAATTGAGCCCTAAAGCCAGCAGCGTAATTAGCATTATATGAGATGTGAAATGAGAATCCTGTCCCCAAAAGGATTACGGTATAAAAAAGACTGACCATAATTAAGCAGCACATCACAAATTATGAAGTGCCTATTTTAAGTCACATATTCAATGCAAAATTTGCTTTCAGTGACTATTCAAGTGTAAGATTCCCTTGGAGCAAAAGTATAAAGCCTAATACAGCTGGTGTGCTCAAACGTCCATGGAGTATGAAAGGGTTGCACACAAGGCTGACTCTAAATGCACGTGGGGATTCAGACACAGTAGCTAGAGCTGGGTGAAAATGTTCAGACCGTTTATTCACCAAAAAATGACGTTTCGATCGACCAGAAACTATTTGTGAATTTGACACACACAGTTTCAGCCCCTCACAAAATGGGAAGAGGAGCCCCCTCCCCTTTATAATCGTTAGTCCAGTGAGGAGGGCACTTACCTGGCGTATGGGAAGACCCGGGTTTGAACCCTGCTATAGAATGGACCAAAACAGACTTTGTCAATTCACTGACAATTCTGAAAAATTTCAGATTTGGTTCAACCTGAATCTTTTTTTCTGTCACTGAACCAAAAAATCAGTTATTCATCCAGGTCTTAGAACAGGGGCAGGCAAACTTTTTGGCCTGAGGGCCACATCGGGTTTCCAAAATTGTATGGCGGGCCGGTTAGGGGAGGCTATGCCTCCCCAAACCGCCAGACGTGGCCCGGCCCCTGCCTCCTATCCCCCTCCCACTTCTCGCCCCCTGTTCCCCGCCCTCGCAGCGCCCTGACCCCTATCCACACCCCCGACCCCTGACCACACGCCCAAACTCCCCTGCCCTCTATCCAACCCCCCTTACCCTCTTACCTGGCTGCCTGGAGCACCGGTGGCTGGCGGCGCTACAGCCATGCCGCCCAGAGCACCGGCTCAGGCTGTGGCTCTGCAACTGCGCTGCCCAGCCTCCCAGAGCATTGTGCCGGCGGTGCGGCACACTGAGGCTGCAGGGGAGGGGGAACAGCAGGGAAGGGCCAAGGGCTAGTCTCCCGGGCCAGGAGCTCAGGGGCCGGGCACAGGGTCCCATGGGCCAGATGTGGCCTGCAGGCCATAGTTTGCCCACCTCTGTCTTATAGCAAGGGAATTATATTCCCGCTATTCACTCTGCTTGACTGATTTCAGACACTGAATTTGTCATATATGGTTTAGCAAGACCCATTGCCTCGGAGAACTGGATTTCAATTTATTTTGATTTACATTGTAATAAAATAGGTCTAAATACTGCAGGCATGTCTACTGTGTCATCACACTTGGTTCACCTGAGCTTGCTGGTATACAGCTCCTCTTCCAGATCCAAAGAACAGCCTCTCCGCTTTTCTCTGCATAGCTGAGAGTGAAGGGAATATGAGGATGTGGCTAGGGGGAAGAGGAAGCTTAGCAGCCATGAAGCTTTTCCTCAGGTTTACTTACATACACACTGTCTCTCACATGCTCACTCACACTCTCTCTCTCTCTTTGCAGGACAAGCATTAATACTTGGGTATTATCCTGCATTTAAGAACTTCATCTCTAAAGAAATATTCTGAAAGGCAATGATACATTTTTATTGGACTGGTTTCAGATGATGAAGTGAGCTGTAGCTCACGAAAGCTCATGCTCAAATAAATTGGTTAGTCTCTAAGGTGCCACAAGTACTCCTTTTCTTTTTATTGGACTAACCACAATAACAAATTACCTAGATAGTTCTTGCCCAAGATCCTCACGCTCCCACAGGATTTATATTCCACTGGTAAAAAAAATAAACCCTAGATTAGGTTCAGCACTTTCAATCCATCTGTCTTTTTTCCTAGATTTTGCCATTAGCCATCAAGTGACTCCAAATCTGTTGTAATGTGAAATTGTAAAGGTCTTGGAGCCTCTTCCAAACTACTGACAAAAGCCAGAAAATTGTTGAAAGTGGTTTACTCCTCCTTTCTGCTCTACAACACTGGAAAATGGGGGAAATAGCAAGGAAGCATTTAACATGCGAATTTGGGTGTATCTCTATAATTCCTTTCCAATATCAAGACCTCTTTCTCACCTTCTTATCCTACAGAAATTCACTAGCAGCCCTACATGCCAACATGTAGTTAAGGAACATAAGAAAGAATGTTTACACTTAGAATACTAAAAACCAATTATGAAATTGCTGGCTCACCCTTTGATTTTTGGAAGGAGGTCTCCCATTTACCGGTGCAGTTTGCACCTACCATATCTGTGCCACACTCTCTTTTCCTACATTCAGCTGCATTACTGCAGTTGCAGATCTGAGCAGCTGGATTTCTAACTGCCCATGTAATCAGAAGTAGTACATTTCAGATGTGCCCCCACAGTCCATTTTGTGGGTGCAAAAATTGCAGGAGCAAACTTTACAAGGGTAAATTCCACCCACAAACAGGGAGGCCAGGACTCAGCCCAGCTGAAAAGATACTTCACAGTTTGTGTTATTGCAGTTCTGCCTCTCATTGTGCTATGGGCTTAATCCTGCAAGGTGCTGAGCGCTCTGGCTTCAGTCTCCAAAACACATAAGCTTGTGGTTAACTTTAAGCAGGTGAGTAGTCCATGAATAATTACACATGGAATTTGCATTAGCAAGAACAGTATGAAGTGTATTCTGATATGTTGTGACTAGCGTGGCACTGTATTAGCAATACCGTATTGGAAGACGCTTGATAGCTGTAGATAAGAATCATAAAGCTACTGTGATGTCCTATGTGATAGCTGCATCTTTTGTATACTAGTCCTTTAAAGAATGAAGGAAACTAAAAGGATGCTGCCCAATAGCTCAAACTCCTAAAATACTCTTCTTCAAAGTTATTACAGTCTGGTAGGGAAGATCCTCTTGCTTTGTGGTATAAATATAAAAATAAACAGGGGAAGTGTGGAATCACTGATTCATTTGTTTTTTAACATCAACACATGGCTTTAATCCTGTTTGCACTATTTTGGTGTCATCCCAAACTTGTAAAAATAAATAGCATTACTCCACCTATCACTAGCATACTGTGATTGTGTGTGTGTGTGTGTGTGTAAACATGCATGCTAACATGGTTTTCACACATTTACAATAATAGCAGAATATTTAAATTAATTCAACAGAGCACAGTGAAACTTGCCGTACATTTTCTTCCTATATCTGTTTTTCCCTGCTTGAAGTGAACTGTAGCTATATTCAGGCGTGGATCTATCCATTACATTCAGTATCTATTGTAAATAACCACTGGGAACCCCACTGGTTAGTCCTAATTTATCCAAACCAGTTATTTGATATTTCAAACCAATTCCCTTCCTCGAATCAAAGACCAAGTATAGTACAAGATGGCTAAATCAAGCATAAATAAATCAAATGTATACATATTCATATGATGTCTCCAGAATTCTAAACACTTCTAAATAGTGGTTTTGTGGTGAAAAACTGAGCATGCTTTATTTTTAATATTGCTGCATGGACCTATACAATCCCAGATTCTTATCATCAATAACGTGAATGATCATCTCCTGGCTCTCTGCAGTTTCCCCTTATATCAATCATTCCATAGCCACTGGATCTTTCCCTAATTTGCTGAGTGTTTCTTTTTATCACCTCCTGTAGGAAAAACCTTGTCTTGACATGTGGTTAGCTAGCTACTGTCCCTCTGCTACATGGTAGCTTCCCCTGTATTCAGAAAGCTTCTGGAAAAAGTGATTGTCTCTGACTACATCTCCCCAGATAACATCTTAACTATTTCCAGTTTGGCTTTTTCACTCACTCTGAAACTACCCAGCTCCATGTACTTAATGACTCATTCCTTGTCTCTTTGACCATGGCTCTCTCTCTCTCTTCTTATTCTACTTTATCTCACTGCGTCTTCAAAAGTTATCAAAGACACTGGCACCTGTTCAGCAAGTATTTAGCATGTGCCTAACATTTAAGCATATGAGTGGTCACACTAAAGTCAATTGGCCTGCAAATTGAAATCAGTGAGGCTACTTACATGCTACAAGTTAGACACGTGCTTAGGTACCTTGCTCAGTCAGAGCCTTTATCCTCCCGGAATGCTTTAGGAAAAAAGCCATTTTCTCCAGTACTCTCCTGGCCTGGTTTGACTCATATCTCACCCACCATTCCTTTATCATTCTTCTTGAGGCTCTACATCATCCCTTCTTTCTCTGCTATGGAAAGCCTCAGATTTTCATCCTAGGTTCATGAGATTCAGCTAAAATAAGATCTAAACTTTTGATTGCTTCTCCAAACAGGCTTTCTCAAGCTATATCCTAGGGACATAGGAATTGCCATGCTACATCAGACCAATCGTCCATCTAGACAGCAAGTACCAGATACTTCAGAGGCAAGTGTGAAATCCTCACATATAGAACAGTTATGCAATAACATGCCTATGAGGCGGTTTCTGCTAGTTGGTTAGTGATTACATCCCCAATATAACAAGGTACTTAAGCGTACGTCTAACTTTAAATACCCAATCAGTCCCATTAATTACCTTGATGAATCAAGCCCCCAGTCCTGATATCTGAGAGTTGATATCCCACATAAATGGTTATCTTAGCTATTTGAAATCTAAATGTGAATGGTATTCTTCTCCATAGAAATAGATAATTATTTTTTAATCCTGCTAAATTCTTTGCCTCAATAATATCTTGTGATGGAGATTACAATGATTTGCACAGGTTAATTGGGTTGTGTATTCAAGTATTTCCTTTCATCAGTTGCCTTGTAATACAATTCAGCATCCCTCCCTGCCTTTTCTTCCCTTTGTACTACTTGAGAGAGGGTAGGTAGGATTCTATTTCCCTTTTATTACTTTTCTTTTGCTTCCTATGATGGTTGTGGATGAGTCCAAAATATAACAAAAGTATCTGTGACACATAATTAAGCACCTCTGCCACCAGTCTCGGGCAAATCATGCAGAGGCAAATGAAAATAAGGGGATAAAAGTTAGTTAATCAAACTGTTATAAATCTCTTTGCTTTAGTTTATACTCAAGCCATAGAGCACAATACTACTCACCTCAGTAGCTTTGATTAACTTTATTTATACAACTATTAGCCTACCCTACATTATAGACTCTTTGAAGCAGGGTCTGTGCCTTCATTTATGTTTAGAAATTGTATCACTGGAACACAGTGGGTGCCGTTAGAAATAAATAATAAAATATCATTATGAAAATTTAACATTTTTCGCAACCAGACCCCGATTCTGAAAAGCATCCCTCTCCAGGGCAGAACTTAAAGCACATGCTTAAGTCCCATTGACAGTGGTAAAGCTGCTGACATGCTGAAACCACCGCCTCTCATGCTGACCAATATTGTCTCATTATTTCATTGTACTCCACAGTCGCTCTGTCTGTATCCATCTGTTCTCTCTTGTCTTATACTAGATTGGAAGCTCCTTGGGGTAGGGGCCGTCTTTTTTGTTATCTGTTTGTACACACATTGTAGCACAATGGGGTCTTAGTCCATGACTGGCACGCCTAAGTGCTATGGTAACACTACTACTACTAATAATAATTATTATTTATTAATATTTTATTATTAATAATAACAGGGTGCAAGCACATGCTTAAAGTAAGCATGTGAGTAAGTGCTTTCCTGAAACAATTCCTCAGTTTGTATTTACTTAATATACAATATTTCTTACTAAATCTTAGGTGCGTATTTCATACATTTAATTTAAAGTGTTATTGCAGATATATATGGAGGTGAGGCATGACCCCTCAACCCCATATTTTGAATAGTTCCTCAGTAGGACCAACACAGCAGGATTATTTTCCCTTTCCTTAACTAAAAATGCAGCAGCTACCTTTCTGTTTGACTCTGTGAGTTTGAGCAAAACCAATGGACATTTTCAGAGTGTGAGATGTTTGTTTTCTGGATGGCATCTCTTACAAAAATGTTCCAACCAGGCTTCCAAATGTAGGCTGTCACGTTTGCTGAAGTACTAAAGACACAGGCTGCCAGAGGAGTTTAGCATCTTTCTCTGCCTAGAAGTAGATTAGTAAGGTGGAATCTTTAAGGCTTGGAAGTATGTACGGTTCTGTGCACACCTGCTGTGGTTTTGCTCGGGAGAGGCAATGCAATGAAATAGAAGAGTGAAAGGATTTTGCTGCCTCGCCTTTGCGCTTCACCTCTACTGGGGAAACAGCATATTGTAATAGCACATGGGAGACCTAAGTGCTGGGAGGACCCTGGAGATTCCTGAGCGAAGTTCTATTGAATGCGATGGGACTGCTTGCATGAGTCAGGTGAGCAGGATTTATCCTTGACTATGTACAGTGAGGGAAAAAACGCCTCATGCTCAAGACAGCCAGTCAAGCCCCTGCCCACGCTACAGTGGAAACCATTGTATCAACAACTGTCTTTATACACAGCTATTGCTTGTAAGCACCCTTTCTGTTGCCTTTGGGGAAAGGGATATTTTATTTCCTGAGAGCAGTGCTACATCCTGGTGTAAAAATAGTTCGGCTAAGTGCCTGGGAGGACAGACAGTAGCAATTCCCAGAAAAATACTCCTGTCCAAACTGGCCGGTGATGACCATTGCAGCCTGGCCATTGCAGACAAAGCTTCAACTTCAGCATGGTCACAGCTTAAAAGAGGGTAGACAAGGGGTCTGGAGAGGGAAGGAGCTACAATAACAGATAAATTTTAAGCAGTTGAAAGAGAGGGTTAAAAAGTGGTTCAGCTGTGAAACTGAGAGCAATTTTTTTTCTAATGTCATCTTTGTTGACTACCAAGACCACCACTTTGAATCTCAGTGACCCTGGCCTTTGAAAGCAGGTCAGTGACATGTTCAACGCATATTCTCCTTTCATTGCATGGAAACTGCATTCCTAAGGCCTTTACATACTTAACCAATGTCTATTTCCTTCTTCTCATCTAATGGACAGTTGCACAATTAATATGTGCACTGACTCGGAGCAGTTACAATATTTGTCTTTTTGGAGAACTTTGAAAAATATGAATTATAATGTGCCTGGAATGTTAACTGGCAAATACTATAACAATGGTATAAACAGAAATCCCCAAATGGTCATTCATATTATTTAGCTTGCAGTTTGGCTTGTGAAAAGTTGTGACATGCATGTCCTGTGCCTGCCTTTCTAATCGACACATGCTCTGGCGCGTGCTTGGTAACTGCCCTTTTAAATTATTGCTAAACTTTCTGCTCTGCAGTGTCCAACATGAGGCTGTTTGCAATAGACAGTATTACAGCAGCATTTTGAGAAATGTCAGCCACACTGGTTCTTGAGTGTAGCTGATGTAATATAGACATTTTTATCTAGTGTTACTGATCATTACAAATTGCTTTATGGTCTCAGAGGATGGTGTTGCAAATGTAGTGCTTCGGGATGAAAATTACATTAAACTGAGGTAGCTTGTGCTACAATGTATTATGTATCCCATATGCAAGCTCCACCCCAAACAGTAAAAGGAACTGATTTAGTGACTCATATTTTCATGTATCATATCCATCAGATAACCTCTTTTTTCAGAACCACAGGAGAAGCTTAGATTATTTTGACATCCTCTGCAGTGTTTGGTAGAGATTTGTTTTCTCTCTCTTCTCTCTGTCCCTTTTTTCCCTTCAACTCTGTCTCTCTCTCTCTCTCTCTCTCTACCCCAATTTATCTGGATTAAACAAGTCTGATTATTCTTTATGCCATTGCAAATAAAGTCATTTTCAGAAACAGATGTCTAAATCAACCAGTGAAATAATCCTGGAGGCAGATGCAGCCTTCCATAAGCTGCCAGGCACATGGCGCAATCAAAGTGATGAAACAAAATGGAACAGGCTGCAGAAAAAGTAATTAAATTATAGTTTCATTGTAGAAGCACATTTTAAAATTACTGAGATTCAGAGCCTATAATGCTGGTATTATAGTGGAAAGAATACTTGCCATGGGTCATGAGCATTTTTTTAAACAGTTATTAATCATGCTTGACTGGAAAGACATGTGTAACGTACAACAAGCAGTGGCTGTAGTTTTGCCAAAGGAAGCTTTTGTTCCCTGAAGAGAATTGTATCAAAGGCCAGTGTATCCTATTATTACATGTGCAATTGCAGAATGCAGAATGTGAAATGGGGCCTTTCAGATTTCAGAACAGAGTACTAAAAAAAAAGAAAAAGAAAACAAGTATTGTGTCTTCTTGAATACTGTATGACCTTTTTTCCCTACCAAGTTAACTTATTCACTGACCAAAAAAAAAAAAAACACACACACACAAAAACCGCTCCTAAGTAAAGATAATGTGAAGGTTCTGACAAAAATGGAAAAAAGCCAGGAAATCTAAAAAGTCCTAGAAAATAAAGATGAAAAAAACCTCATTAGCTCATCTAAATCCATTTCCCTGCCAACACAAGATTAGTCCCGATTAGAACTGGTTGAAAATTTTCCAGTGGAACCTTTTCCCATTAGAAAATGCCAATTTGTCAAAATAAAAAAGGTTTTTGCAAGAATGTGTAAATTTTGATAATATTTCCTTTTAAAAACTCAAAACAAAGCATTTTTGATAAGGTCCGACCTTATTGTAACATTACATTTTCATTTTGTAATGATTTTTTGTTTTGAAATATTATTTTATATTTTATGATAAGACCAAATCAAAATGGAACATTTCAATTTTGTCAGAACAAAAGCACTTGGATTGACCCAAAACGAAAAATGTTCAAAACTGTTCCAAAGTTTTATTTTGTGGGATATTTTGAAATTTGACATTTCATACCAATACGGAACAAAACATAGATTTGTTAATGAAACGGAAATTCTGGTTCCTGACCAGCTCTCATCCCATTTAGGGCCTGAACCAATGTTCTTGAAGTCAAAGGCTTCTGTTGACTTCACTGGGCACTGGATTCAGCACTGGGTCCAGTTCATTCCCAAGTGATGGGGCTTTTGCCACTTCACCTTGGACAATATTATTCACCTTAGGAGATTTCAGTGTCAGAAGTTTTTTCCAGAAATTCAGCTTAAACTTTCCCTTTAACTGCTTCCTATAATTCCTGCATCAACCAACTCTGTTGTATGACCCTAATTAATTCCTCTCCTTCCCAGGTGTTTGTCTTTCAATATTGTAGTCTGTTATGTGTCTCCCTATTTTGTGGCTTTATAATATTTCACATACATCAGTCTCCCCCTGATTATGTTTTATTGCTCTACTGTGAACTCACTCCAGGTTTCAATCTGTCTGGTAATGAGGTACCCAAAACTAAACATAATATTCCAGGAACAGGTGCATCAGAGCCCTATAGAGAGGACCTATTATTCTCTCTGTGCTTCATGATGTGACATCTCAACCCCTAATTTGCTGTCCACTTACCCATTCCTAGGTCTCTTATGGCTTGACCGCTTTCCAAGTTTCTCTGTCCCACTGGTATAAATAATTTTTCCCCTCATGTATTAGCTTGCATTTCTTCAGAATTAATCTCTTACTGTTGATTTCTGCCCATATTTCTCATCTCCATGTCTCCTTTTCTATTATTGCCTTGCCTTTGCTCAGGTTTGCAAAATCTTCTAATTTAGTATAATCAGCAGATTTCGCTAATGTGCTGCTAACATCCTTTTCCAGATCACTGATGAAGATGTTAACTAACACGAGAGTAATGCTGACCTCTGCAGTAATCACTAGATATTTCCTCATTGCAAAATATCATTAGTTACCCACTCTTCAGAATTCTTCAGAGGAGCCAAAGGACCATGCTGTGGTTAATCCTGAGCAGGGGATGATAGGTGAGGGCAGGCTCCTCTAACTCTGCTTTCTACCTCCCACTATCCCTGTCTTGCCCTTGGTTATAGGACCAAATTCTGCTTTTGGTCACCCATATGGAATGCCATTAAAGTCAGTGGGGTTACACAGGGGCAGCAGAGGTCACAATTTGGCTTGCAGAGTTTAAATACCTTTAAATGGATTGTGTTTTAATCAGGTACAGGAAATTCACTCCCATGTATTAATCTTTTAGTGCCAAGCTTCTGCATTTTTACAGCAACCCCTTTAAAACATAGGATGTATGATGGATGTGCAGGGAAACCCAGATGTAGTTTTTGCAGCACTATAGTAAGGGCTGTTATGCTTCGCAAGTTGGATGCAGCAGAGAATCTGCCCCAGTGATTTCAGAAATTGATCAGACTGGAATAAAGTCACTATCAGATGCAATATTTTTCTGTTATGTGGGTTGTGATGTTATATCCTAAACAAAGCAGGGTGCTGTGGAACTGGCAGGGTGGTTCAGGTATCAATTCCTTATTTTATTGCGTCTATCAAGTGGGTAAGGTGAATAGAATTTAACACCAGATGGTATTTCAGTCAACAGCTGTGTAAAAGCAAACAACAGTTTTTATTTAAGAATTCTGTAGTGCTTTTCCTTGGGTATCCCAGCTACACATAATTAGCAAATGGGCAACTTTACATCTAGCACTAGCTTCTCAGCAGTAAAACGAGATAAATTGTTTCATTTTAGAGCTTGACTTTGAAGTAATTAATAAATATGATATTTGATTTTTCTGAGCTTTTGAGCACTTCATCAGTTAGGTGACAAACTTGCTTTTGAGTTTTAAAGATTCTGCTGGTTTAAATCAGTCCTGGAGATATTGATTAGAGTGACTAAATCTTGGCAAGCATTTGGCTCTTTACTTTGAGTATTGACTGTCCATAAAAAAGTCATTTATCATGCTTTTTTAAAAAAATCTGGTTTCAAACAAAGCTCTGGGAACTTGTTCACTGTATAGTCCTCTGGTTGACTAAAATGTTCTTGCAATACCAAAGATTTCACTTATTGCAAGAGAGCTGGTGAGTTAGAACTGAAATATTAATCCTGTAAGTGTTATTTTAAAGTAGCTGTTCTGATGATCTGCAATGGCACTGAAACACAGTGGGTATTTTTTATTCCTGTGAGTGATGAAGTCTTTACAGGAAACAGCCATATTTGCAGCTGGTACGATTTTACTGCTGTGGGAGATATCCTGTCCTTTCTTTTCTCTCAGAGAATTCCCTATACATCCTTGCTTCAAGCAAACGTGACCATGATGCCCCAGAAAGAGGGCCTTTGACAGATTGCCATCAATTCCCTTGTGGTAGGATCTTGCCTTCCTCACTGGATTGGATGCTGCATGAATTTCTAACCTCTCTACATTTGTCTGCTGGCACTGTCTTTTCAGCATGTAGTTGATTCTGTGGCCTAGAGTAATCCAGTGGAATACATCAGGAATTATTTTGTCTTTTGTAGTATTTTGGTGGCTTGTTGTTTGTTGTTAATCGGTTTTTAAATTTTAATAAATTAGTCTAGCAACAATTACTGAAATTCCACGTTGAAAAACAGACACCTCATCTACCCCCCCCCCCAGATGTTCTGGTTTAACTTGGATTTAAACTTGAAGAGTGGTCAGTTTGGATGAGCTATTACCAGCAGGAGAGTGAGTTTGTGTGTGTATGGGGGTGGGGGGGATGTGAGGAAACCTGGATTTGTGCAGGAAATAGCCCAACTTGATTGTCATGCACATTGTGTAAAGAGTTGTCACTTTGGATGGGCTATCACCAGCAGGAGAGTGAATTTGTGTGGGGGGTGGAGGGTGAGAAAACCTGGATTTGTGCTGGAAATGGCCCACCTGATGATCACTTTAGATAAGCTATTACCAGCAGGACAGTGGGGTGGGAGTAGGTATTGTTTCATATTCTCTGTGTATATATAAAGCCTGCTGCAGTTTCCACGATATACATCTGAGGAAGTGAGCTGTAGCTCACGAAAGCTTATGCTCTAATAAATTGGCTAGTCTCTAAGGTGCCACAAGTACTCCTTTTCTTTTTGCGAATACAGACTAACACGGCTGTTACTCTGAAACCAGTGGTTGAAGTGTACTACACGTAACATTCAGATGTAAAATTAGAAAATACATATTGAATAAAATATATAGAAAAGGCCCTTTTTATTAGGCTGAATGTCCCCTACGTTAGAATAAACTGGATAGGGAATAGGAGTTCAGGTATCTATCTCAGAGGATGAATTTCCACTTCTTACCATGTGGTAATGGAAGTGTTCTACGCAAAATAAACATATCTCAGGAATCCTGCTAGAGGCTCACATGCAGACTTGCCCATGGTTATCCACTTATTTATTATCTCTGGGATTTATTATTGCCACTCATTATATCTAATAGTGAAGCTACACACCCTGCAAAAGTTCTAGAGAATACAAAACTCAGAGATCAGGCTGCATAGCAACAAAAGTTACTGTGGGCACGTCACCCCAGTGCTGTCCTTTCTGCACTGGCTCCCCATAGCATACAGGGTACAATTCAATGTATCCATCTTGATATTCAGTCATCCATGCAATTGACCTTAGCTACATGAGACCTGACATGTACCTCCACAACCCTGGAACTTATGACAGCTAAATTCCACTGGAAATGAGAAACTATTGACCAAGGGGAAGAGGCTCTAAAGTGTGGCAGACAGTACTTTCACAGGAGCTAGGCCTAGACTATGAAACTCACATCCACAAGATTGCAGCGTAACCTTGGACTTCACCACATACAAGTAAATAAATGCAAACTCATTTATTTGACTTAGCTTTACCTCAGTCAATTTTTACGCATGCATGTACACAAGCCAAAAACCCTATAAAATAATCAAGCTGTTTATCATGTGAGTTTGCACAGAAGAGAGAGAGAAAAAAATAGTTTTTAATATTTAAATACTTGGGACGTGCTCTGATACTACAGCAGTTGGGCTGTATAATCACCTGGATGGGCAGATAGATTGGGGTGATATGTAGAACAGCTGTCCTCCCAGCCAGCCCGTGTCTCACTTCTCCATACCCATAAAGCCCAATCTCATGTATATTTATGGTGTTACCTACAAAAAATGTTATTTTTACTGAATAATAATTATAAAATAAGTTACATTTTCAATGTCTCTTTCAAACTGAATGATCCATATAATTAAAAAAACCTCCTGGGCTTATTTTAGTCAGCTGTTAATATATTTTACTGGGTCACTGGACTCACTACACCTGAGGCAGTTGTTAATGACCTAATAACGCAAGCACCGTACTATCTTCATATCTGTGTGTCAGTATATTCATGTTTTCATATATTTGCTACTTGGTAAGGACGTCGCCTTTGTAAAATCATTCTATTGCAAAGGCCCACATCCTCAAGGGTGTTGAGGCACCTTACTTCTATTGAAATACCTTTTGAAGAGCTGGGCCAAACTGACTTACTCAAGGCTACACAGTGTGTCAATGGCACAAACAGGAGTTTCTGGTTTCCATCCCCTCCCTTAGGCAGCTTGTTCTACTGGACTCTTTTCCATTTTTCTCCAGGTTGGGTGATGTCATAGTAATGAGATGAGCAGTGTAATGAGATGAACAGTGTAAATAAAAATAATAATCTAGATGAGGGGCTGATGGAGTATCAAAGACATGATTAGATTTTCTACTATACTCCTGTTGGTTAGTGTGAACTCTCCCAGGGTCTAGGTCACAAGTCCAAGTTAAGTGTCAGGAAGGGAAGTGCTAGCCTTTTACCGACATGTGCTGGTTCCATTCTGGGCTAATTGCTCCTGGGAACAGTTGGCCCCCGTAACCACGGGAACAGAGGGGACCCATTTATTCTATGTGGCTAGGTCTCACAGAACTAGTTGTAGGAACGAGGCGTTTCTGTAGCTCCCGAAGCATCCCTCCATAGATCCTCACATGCACATTCACTCTCTCTCATTCCTTTCCATGTAGTTGGGTTGCAGACTTTTCTACAGCCCTGTGATAGCCTAGTAACCCCTCTGCTACTCCTGCTGAGGCATTAAGGAAAGGACCGAACCTCCTGACCTCAGTCCCCAGAGCCACAGTGATCATATATGAGCAGTCATTAGCCATAGACTCTGCACCTGGTGGGACTCAGACTGCACTACTGGGCCACTATCTGTGAAGTAGTGTCCTTCAGGATGTGCGTTATCCACTGCAAAGTCCGGCCGGGCCGAAAAGCTGGGCCAAACTCTGAGATGTCCACGCACTGGGGCTGGTTCTTTAGCCACTAGAGCTCCCACTTATTATAGTGATACCAAAGTAATGAACAACATGAACCTTAACAGATCTTTGAGAGAAGCAACAATTAGCCTTTTTTTGGTCCTTGTTCTGAAAATAATGTTCTGCTCTGAGTGTAACTCTAAGGATTCCATTTTCTTTAAGACAGGCCTAAAATGGACAAAAATCACTAAACAGTCTCCAAGAAAGCTTTAAGCTTTCTTTTCTTTGAGGATTGCCTGTCCCTGGTAACATTCATCCCTCCCCATTTTAATTTGTAATGATAAATGTCCTTGCAATAATAAACTCATAATAGATGCTTGTTTATCCCTTCAAGGCATGTCCTTGCCACTTTCATTAGCGTTTCAGGATATTTATGACTTTGTGAATGACTGAAAATCTGCAATTTGTCATCGGGGATTAAGACACATCCTTCTCTCACTTAGGGCTGAAGCTGAGCTTTGGCCTTGGAGAGACAGAACCACCTCTGGGCTTCTTAGACAAAAACAAAGCCAGACAGTGCCCACATTTACTGCAGCAAGTGGCTCTTTGCTACTTAGATGTCTTCGCTAATGTGTCATCTGAACTAACTGTAGGGACCATAAAATCCTCTGTTCTGCAGGAGCAAGAAAGAATGGGGTGGAGACAGGGAGAGGAATGCAAGTGTCTCCATTTCCCAGTTCAAACAAAAATAACAGAGTTTAAAAGTAAAATTGGAATTTTTTTCACGCACACACACACAAAGTGTGTCTATTCAAGGAAATATTATATTTCAATTTGTCATTGTGGTTCTGCTGCACTGAGTCACTCTCAACTTCAGAGCACATGAAGCCAACAGTATCCTGAAGGCTCAGAAGACAAGTTTATCACCTACTTGATGAAGGATGACGTACTCAGGCACTTAAAAAAATAAAAACAATCAAAAGAGCTTTTCACAGGCTAAGCCATACTAGGAAAAATCAGAGGGGAGGACGTTAATTGGTTTGTGCAACGTGATATTTTCAGCTTTGAAAAAATTCAGCCATTCAGTGGTACTTTCTTTCTTTCTGCAGGTTGACTAAGTGGAAAAACTAAGAAACTGCTTTCAAGCATTGAAGATACCAGGCCAGGATGAACACGAAGGACACAAAAGTGACTGAAGGAGGTCTCAATGTCACACTTACCATACGCCTTCTCATGCACGGCAAGGTGATGCACTTAACCCTGTAACAGTGGTTGTCTTTTTTATTTATCTAGGTGTCTGTGGTTGCATTAAAGTCTGACAGTTACATTTACAAAGACCTTGGTCCTGCTCCAATTTAAGTCAAGAGCAAAATTCCCATTGACTCAAGGCCCAAAGACCTGTCCATGATTCAGCAACGTGATACCACTCATGCTGAAATTAAGCATATATTTAATTCCATTCCTGTTCAGCATAGCACTTAGGCACATGGTTAAGTGTGTAAATCAGGGCTTCTAACAGGCCAACTTGGGGCCAGAGTGCCAATATCAGTGTTGTTACAGCTTCACAATTCTATAGCTCAGGGACTGAGAACAATTACATATCAAACCCCAGTTTCCAATACTTTGTTAGTCTCTTAATACAGAAGTGTGCTGCTATAAATTAAAACTTGTTTCACAGGTTCTCTCCCTGAGGGCATGTTTATTTGCAATATTTGGCAAAACTAGCGTGGGTGTTTTCATATTTGGGAAGCATCTGTACAGTGCTGGCCTCAGGTAGATGTTTGCTCTCCTTTAGCAAGGAAACAGTGAAAATAGAGATAGATTAAATATGTTTTGGAAATATCTCACTAATATATATAATGTTTGTTTTGATTTATAATGCATAAAATATTTTCTTGGGCTCTAGGCAGCTGTGTTATACATTAAAAATACAATCACATTAAAACAAAAAACAGCCGCTGCTTCTCACCCCCTACACCAGAAAAGAACTGAGAGGCATTCAAAACCCATAAAATAGCCTCCTAACACAAATACCAGACTCTCTTATGCCCCCATATAAACTGGATTTATGTATGTGCAGGTTTGTATTTGTGTATAACACACACAAACTGTGTTAAACGAATGTTAAGATTGCAAAGTCAAGCACTCAAAAGTTAGAAAATGGGAGAATTAAGGTTGCCCATGCTATCTTAACTCAGCCCCTTTGTGCATATGCATTACGATACAGGTTTTAGTTACATGATCACATCCTATTTTTTCAACAGGATCCCTGCCTCCTTCAGTGCAAAGGATAGACCTGCTCTGGGCATGAATCAGGGTTGCACAGTGAAGGAGGCTGTTGTCTGTAGGACCCCTGGCTCATACGTTGAGGAAGTTGGAAGACATGTAGGAATTTAGGTAAGGGATTGCAGGAAGAGAAAGGATGGTCTCATGGTTAAGGGAGTTGAATGGTGCAGTGGAAAATTGGATCCTATCCCTGCCCCTGCCACAGAGTTCCTATGTAATGCTGGACAAGTAACTTGAACCAAACTTTTCACAGGCAATCACTAATCATTTTCTGGGTGCCTGACTTAAGATCTTGGGGCCTAATTTGCAGAAGTGCAGAGCACTCACAGCTGTAACTGAAGTCAATGAGAGCTATGCTTTGAACATATAAATTCTGTAAAATGCTTATAATGCTAGGTACTCTGAAAATTACCCAAAATTAGTGGATACTTTTGGCTTTAATCTCTGTGCTTCTGTTCCCCATCTGTCCAATGGGGATAATAATATCTCCTCTCACTGAGCTGTTGGGGAAATAAATTAATTAGTGTATGTGAAGCAATCAGATACTGCAGCGATGAGCACCATAGAAAAGCCCAGTAGGAAAGTAATAATTATATCTTCAGATCAGGGTTTGAATAGTGTGCAATGACTAAAGCGCAAGGCCACACATTAAAAAACAAGGAGAAGACAAGAAGAATCAATTGTCTAGGGAGGTAGTGGAATCTCTGTCACTGGAGGTTTTTAAGAGCACGCTAGACAATCACCTGTCAGGGATGTCTAGATAATACTAAGTCCCACCTTGAGTACAGGGGTCTGGACTGGAAGACCTTTCAAGGTCCCTTCCAGTCCTACAATTCTATGATTCTATTAAAATATTAAGTAACTGTGGTCCACTCTGTGTACACATGATACAGGGGTCCTGTGGAAAAAATAGCATGTGGTTATGTAATTAAAAACTGTATCATGATGCATACGCACAAAGGGGCCAAATTAAGGTTACATGGACAACCTTAGTTCCGGCATTTCCAAACTTCTAAGTGCTTGAATTTACAACCTTCATAATTTTCTTTTTAGTTAGTTTCTAATTAGCGTAATTTTCTAGGCTTTTAAAATAAGAAAACTGAAGAACAGAAGTTCTGTCATGTGATGTGATATACACCCACATGGATCATCAGCAGGGCTGGAACCTCTAGGTCTACCACACAGGCCTCTGACACTTGAGTTATCAGGGTAACTGGCAGCAAAAGTAGGATGTCATTCTCTCTTTGGACCAGCACAAGAGGGGGATGAGACAGATTGCCAGTGAGTTTCAGAGATCTTTGCTGACAGCAGAAAAATGATGAGACTCAGGAAACTTAGTTTCCATCCCAAGCTCTGTAGGGGAGTGTGCTCTAGTGGGCACAGACTCTTCTGCTAACTTCCCTCAGATTCACTCACCTCCCACCCCAACTCCATACTGGTTCCCATATCCAGTCTTTGTCCAGCCAATCCCAGTCAGTTTCTCATCTCCTGCCCTCTAGTTCTAGTCTGACCAGAGTCCTTATCCGAATCTACTTTTTTCCCTCCCTCCTGGTCAAGCTGCATTCCAATCAGATGGCGTCCTCCTCTATGCTGCCTGGGTGCCAACAAGGGGTCATTGAGGGTCCATGAGAGACAAGCTCCCTGCTCTCAGTTCCAGTGTCTGGCCCAACTGTGGCCTGGAGCAGCCATTACAGGGAAAGGCCAGATTCAGCCATGAAACCCTGGACTGGAGGGAGAATGCTCAGTTGCTCTCTGAGAAAGATGCAATACACAGGCTGGAGTTGTGACAGGCTGGAGCATCCTCAGTGAGGACAGTGTCTTCAGAAATCTTAGCTGCTAAAAATCAAAGTCTTTACTGAGCCTGTGCTAACTGATTTTTCAGAGGGACTTATAACTTGGCCAAATGTGAGCAGATTTTTCACAAGGGCAGTAAAAAGCATATCCCTGACACAAATGCCACCACCTGCAAAATTTCATGTCCCTTCTCCAAAGCATATGGGCCCTAGATCTGATCAAAGAAAGGGTCACCAGCATATTTTAGTAATGAACAAAACTACATATTTTTCCCTAGCCTTTTTCCTTAAAGTGGCAGAACCATTTTGGATGAAATTTTTCAGGAAGTTTCAGCCAAACTTGCACCTAGCATGTAAAATCCAAGCCCAAATGGTTTATGTTTGGCAAAGTTATAATCAACTGAAAATAGGGTCTTATAATGGGAAGTATCAGGCAAAGGTATAATGTCTGTGTGTGTGTAAAAACCTAGGATGTGGTTCTTAGGGCTCCATCCTGCAAGGTGCTGGTGCTGATCCAGCGCTGCACTTAAACATACGTTTAACTTCACACCTGTGATTAGTTCTGTTGGCTTCATTAAACTACTTTTGGCTTACGTGCGTTCTGGATCATGCCAGAAAGCTAAACTGCTCTCAGAATCAAGCCCTTTGTGTAACTCAATAAGTATCAGTCATTTTCAGGACATTTTAGTTAAACTGTTTTTTAAACTAGTATAAAGCAATCAGAAAGGAAATTAGAAGAAGTTAATTTTCTGTGTTGAACATAGTGAATTGGGTGCACAACTACAGTTAACAGTAAACGGGTGTATGTATCTAATCTTCAATTAACATGTAGCCCTGAGAGTTTAAATTAAACCCATAAAAGCAAGGAAATTCAAAGTTAGTGGAAATATACCATACATCCTCAGTTAACAAGGCGCAATGGGTGTACCCTTTACTACAGTATGCTCTAATAATGTGCCCTATCGCATCTAAGTATTGCAAAGAATGTATTAAATTATAATTTATTTTTGTATATTAAACTCAGGCCCTCACATTTACTTTGATGTCATCTTTGTGATTTAAAAATGCTAATATCAATGTCGGAGTTATCATTCTGAGAGCTGTGAGTAGCTCTGAAATAGAGCAAGAAATATGCTTCCACAGTTTCTTAAAATTTGCTGCGGTAATGGCATCTCTGGAAATTGCTGTACTCTAATTAGCGTTCCCAGACAAAACACTTAAAGGGGTCAGCATTCAAGTTATAAATAAGGTTTCATAACTTACAGGTAAAAGGGGAGAATTAAAGGACATTGTTAAAAATCATAGAATTTATTACTTAGTAAACTAAATATATTTTTTAAAGTTGAAATGTATGGAAATCCATTCTTACCTCTGTCCCTATAATTGTGTTACCTTCTGAACTCCTACATTAGGAGGTTAATATGCTTGTGACATCTGCATTGTATTTCACAAATAGACATCTTACACTACACTTGTCTACACTTAACTGTACCGCTGTAGCTCTTAGTGAAGATGCTACCGGTACCGACAGGAGACCTTCTCCGGCCAGCGTAGGTATTCCACCTCTCCAAGAGGCAGTAGCTATGTTGACGGGAGAAGGCCTCCAGTCAACGTAGCGCTGTTTACACACCTAAGTGACGTAGTTATACTAAAATAAGTTTGTAGTGTAGACCAAGGCTATGTAAGCTTCATTAGCTCAGCTGTAAACCCTGGTGGCTTTGGACATTTTAAACACATATACTTGGGTAGTTTGCATATGGACTTTAAAGAGGAGGATGGATTTCTTTAACCATGTCCACTGCACATTATGTAGCATGATATACACTGCTGAACTCCAAAGGGAAGATGTCCACAGACACCTGGAGGCTAACCATTTTGCAGCATAGAAGGTTAATATTGTAAAAACAAATTCCACTGGCTGGCATGAGGGAAGTAATGCTGCACAGGGAGCTGGTTAGATCTTCAGTGGGTGTATATGACATGTAAGAGATAGGGGAGGCCTGATTTTCAACTCACCACTAGGTTAAATCAGAAAAAACTCCATTGAAGTCAATGGAGTCACAGCAGTGTGAAACCCCTCTAACCAAGATCAGGATTAGGACCAAGATGTTTCTACTGCTGTCTCATCAAGGAATGGTGAATCAGAAGACAGTCTCTGGTCTTTCATGGAGGTGGTTGTACATAATAAGGATGATACAATGTAGAGGTGTATAGGGCTCATATTGTCAGTGAGAAAGATGTTCTCTGTTCAGGCATAAGGCTCATGTTCCATGAAGTTCAGCAGAGATGGGGCAGGGAAAATGGGGACAGAATTAAGGTTGTTTAGGATACCCTAACGCTCCATTTCCCTATTTCAAATGTTTGAATTGTATATAGTTTTCAACATTTGTTCTATAAAACTATGATGTTCTTTCAAGTTCCTCCCCCTTTAAGGAGCCTGTGTATTCACAACTATAATTTTATTTTACCTACATTTTGCATCTGGGAATTTCCTTAGTTTTTTTAAAAAAAGGTTTTTGTTTCTACGTTTGTGAAGTATTGATGTGGTGGGAGCCCTCGCTGGAGTCCTTCCCACGGTCACAAGCTGGGCCAGCAGCACCAACTATGCCAGTTACTAACTATTCCACTTCTTGGGGCTCTGCCATACTTGGGTGCCCGATTTTTTCAATCTCCCTCATCGGTCATGTTTTCTAGACCTTTAATCATTTTTGTTGCTCTTCTCTGGACTTTCTCCAATTTGTCCACATCTTTCCTTAAGTGTGGCACCCAAAACAGGACATAAAACTTCAGTTGAGGCCAAATCAGTGCAGAGTAGAGTGGAAGAATTACTTCTCATATCTTGCTCACAACACTCCTGTTAATGCATCCCAGAATGATGATTGCTTTTTTTGCAACAGTGTTACACTGTTCGTTCATACTTAGCTTGTGATCCACTATGACCCCCAGATCCCTTTCCGCAGTACTCCTTCCTAGGCAGTCATTTCCCATTTTGTATGTGTGCAACTGATTATTCCTTCCTAAATGGAGTACTTTGCATTTGTCCTTATTGAATTTCATCCTATTTTCTTCAGACCATTTCTCCAGTTTGTCCAAATCATTTTGAATTTTAACCCTGTCCTCCAAAGCACTTGCAAGCCCTCCAGCTTGGTATCATCTGCAAACATTGTAAGTATATTCTCTATGCATTATCTAAATCATTGATGAAGATATTGAACAGAACTGGACCCAGAACTGATCACTGCAGGACTCCATTCAGTATGCCCTTCCAGCTTAACTGTGAACCACTGATAACTACTGTCTCAGAATGGTTTTCCAACCAGTTATGCACCCACCTTTTAGTAGCTCCATCTAGGTTGTATTTTCTAGATGGAGCTACTATGTGTAGCTACATGTACTATATGTATGTGTTTGTGAGAAAGTCACACAAGACAGTATCAAAAACCTTACTAAAATCAAGCTATACCATATCTACCGCTTCCCCCACAGCCAAAGGCTTGTTACCCTTTCAAAGAAAGCTATCCGGTTGGTTTGACATGATCTGTTCTTGACAAATCCAGACTGACTGCTGCTTATCACCTTTATTATCTTCTAGATGTTTGCAAATTGATGGCTTAATTATTTGCTCCTTTATCTTTCTGGGTACCGAAGTTCCCCAACCCAGCACCTTCCTATTCCCCAGATATCTTTTACCTCCCACCCGTCTGCCAGGGCTGCCAAATTTTGTGCAGCTCCATCTCCTACCCTTGCCATTGCTTGGGGCTGGGTATATTGACCTTAAGCTGAAGTTTATGGTCATATACAAATTACTTGCAAATATGCCAGATAGTTGCATATTCACAAATAATTAGTATAAATGCAACACATGGAGCCACACTAATCTTGGCTGCTATGTCAGTCATTCTCACAGAGTATAGTTACATTATCTGATGTGTAAAGAAAGCTTAATTCAACAACAGACATTGTTACGGGGATGAGAAAGAGAAGAGAAAAGGAGAAATCGAGTGGGTTTTTACAGAGTGTAGGTCAGCGCAGAATTCAGCTTTGTGTAGGCTGGAGAGGTAGGAAGAGGGGAAAAGAGATAGCAAGGGAGGACTCTTTGGGCCTGATTCTGATCTCGCTTTGTCCAGTTTTACGAAGTGTAATTGCATTGAAATCAGTGGATTTATTTCTGATCTTAAACAGTGTGAGAGAAATCAGATCTATAGACAGACATCATTTGTATCTAACAAGCCTTTTGTGGAGCGACAATAAATTCCCAGGTTATATATATATTATAATAACTGCCACTGTTGTTTCAAGTACTGTTAGCACAAGTTAAATTTCTCCCTGTTGTATCTCTTTTATTCCATTTTTCCTCATGCTCCTATTTATGTGAAACACATTCCCTCCTTCCCCACCCCCTACGGAGAGAGTTGACTCCTTCAACCCACATACCACGTTTTACTCTCCCTTATATGTTCATGTATTTTCCTTCTGGAGCCTGTTGTCATTGCTGTATCAACCACAGGGGCCCACTAGATAGCAGTGTTAGTGGGGAGCAAGGGAATAAGTGAAGGAGCTGAATGTGGGTTTTCCACGCTGCATTTCTGCCAGGTTGAAATGCAGCCATGTTTATAATGATAAGCAGTACTGATTAAGGCACAGGTTATTTTCTGGGATTAATGACAAGCTGGGAAGCCTTGATAATGTGACAGGGGGCTCGGCTTACCAATAACATGACCTAGTGGTTAGCTTGCAGGCCTCTACTTTCCCCGCCCCCATCTCCCGTGCCTCTCATCAGCAACTCTTCCAATAATGTGAAAGCCTGCCTCTTGGGGATGACAACTTGACCCTCCAGCAAAGTCACCAGTTCGGTTCATCCCCCTTCAGGGTAACAAAATCTAAAGAGGTATGAAGAATCCCACATTCTCAAAACAGAAAGGGTCTTCAGCCCACTTCCGGACGTTTATGCAGGGTTCAGCCTCACATCAGGGCTCTCAGCATCTCTACCCTCTCCTCACTCCTGAAAGGAGGGGTGGGAAAGGAGGAACATGCTCCTTTCCATAACAATGGTCACAGGGAGTTGTTAGGAGAGTCCAGATCTTCCCATTCCACAGGGCTCTGGCCCCGGGCCCTATGAGAGGTAACAATATCAAGCACCCTGCAATTCCTTGAACCTCCTTCCCTGGGTCACTTCCACTGTTCGCCTCTCCCCAAAGTCTCAAAGTCTAACATAAGACAGCAAAAATAAAGAGTAATTTGAACCTTCAGGTCTCGGCTGGAAGCCCCTTCCTTGTAATGGGGGTTTGTGCAACACCCTTGTTCAGGAGCTCTCAACATAGGTCTGTCCTCCCACCTTACCTGAGCCACCTGGCTACCTTTTAAACTCCTTTCTCTAGCTGGAACATGCTTTGCAGGTGCGGTGGGGCACTCACTTGGGCCCAGAACTGCTCCTTAGCCTCTTCACTCCTAGTGTGGGGTTTATGCACCGCATTACGTTGTAAAAAATTACTCTCTGCCAGGCTGAGGCTGGGATTTAGTTTATATTCATGCCTAAAATGAATAATCAGGAGAAACCTCATTTTCTGGAGTTCTGCAGCCCTACTTCTTAGTATCCTTGCTGGCCATCTCAGCACGGAGACTAAAGTTTGAATGGGCCCAGAAATTAAATCACCTTTCCCCTCCTAAAGGTGGAACTTTCAGGCCAGGGCTGGGGTAGGATGGCAGTGTTATAGTTGGACTGCTATTACCCATTCCTGTTTTGTAGATAGAGGACATCAGTTTCCATTACTGTCAAGATAGCACCTATCACGAGCATTAAATTAACATTTTTAGAAAGGACTTATAGTATGCAAATATAGAGTGCAAGTGCGTGGTGCCATCCCCAGCTGTCATAGCCCTCAGCAGGCATCAACTGGATACATTGGTAAAGGGCCAAAAGGGCCGTTCCCTTTTTTCGTCAAAAATCAACTTTTCATAATTGCCCGTAAAATAGATTAGGGTAGGTTCTTTGGAGCTTTTGATATTTCATTTTCATTTTTCTGTTCACATTTTGGAAGATTTGTATTCTCGTGAATTTTGGAAGGCTGATTTTCTCGCCTAATGCCAACAGTAATGAGGTCAAGCACTCTGCAGTATGGTAAAGGCTTTTCCATGCAGCTTTGCCAATACCCCGCAGAACCAGCTCTGTGCCAATTCTGAGCATCATGTGCCCAATATAAAAGGACTCCAAGGAAGCATTTACACTGTACTGGAGAATTATTACATGACTTTAAAATGGTTTGGACTTGTACACAGCCAGTGTTAACAGGCTGTCTGAAACCCTGAAGATTCGCCATGAAGGGCCGAATTCAGATACGTATGGTATCAGCAGAAGGGTGTTGGATTTCAAAAAAGCAATTTAGGAGAAATTTAAAAATCAAGTGTGTAAGGTGGAATAGGAGGAAATATTCAAATCTGCCAGTCTGAAATAAGGCTAAGGCAGCCTACAAAACACTTTGAATAAGGCCCAGCAAGTTTCAATTCTTCGGTAAAAGAAGAATGTAAGCAACAAGAAGAGACTTGTGTGATTTCATAAGGGATTGCTCAAAGATCTGAGGTGAAAAAGAAACAAAGCTGTACTGGGAATAGCAAAGTGTACAGGAAACCAAACAAGCATACAGGGAGTCAGTTAAAGCCTTCAGGGAAAAGTTAAAGATTGCAAAAATAAAAACTAGAAAGAGTTAATACAAGCCAGATGGGGTGAGGAGAACAAGAAGAGCATTTACCAATAGAGAGGGGGTACAGGCGGGAAAGAAAAATGGGAGAGAAAGTGGACCTGTTGTTACTAAATGATATGGGTTAATCAATCTGGGAGGGAAATAATGTGCAACATGTATGTTCAGTATGAGGGAGAAATCTGGAAAGCACAAAAGCTGAAAGAGAGCTGGTGTGATAATGGCTAGAAAGATTAGAACAACAAACATGAGTTTGATCGCTACATGGTGACACTGTAGTCAAAAATATGAGTGCAGTTTTGGGCTTCATCTAAAGAGTCATCTGGTCAATGGGACAGGGAGGCAATAGGTACCTCTCTCTATGGCTCTGGCGAAAGCATACCTGGAATACTGTACTCAGTTCTAGGTACTAGATCATGGGCAAGATGTTGGAAAATGGGAGCTCAAAGAAAAGCAAGGAAAAAAAAAAGGTGGCTGAATAGATTGGGGAGAGAAATGCAAAGAGCTAATAACTTTGTTAAGTTATGATGAGGGAGAAAATAAGTTTGCAAATCTATGAAGAAAATAAACACCAAGAAGGGAATGTAATTTATTTTGAGTGATACAAGGAATTAGAACTAGAAATAATGGGATAAAATAATAAGTAATTGTAACAATAAAGGCTAAAGAAAAAGGAATTTTAGGTTAAACACTAGGGGAAACTGCCTGGTAGTGAGACTTATTAGTCTGTGAAACAGTCTCCTAAGGGAAGTGTTGGAAGCATCATTGCTTGGAATATTTAAAACGTATCTGGATAAAATACAAGCAAATGTACTATAGGGAACAATCCTGCAGTAGCAGGGGAAAATATCTGATGATCTAATAGGGCTTTTCTGTCTCTGACTTTTTGATGGGGTGAAACATTCCAACTCTATCCTCATAGTCACAGTATCGGTAAATTAGACAAGTGTACTTAGCAGCCACATTTTCGACTGTGGCCATTGATTTTGATTGTCTCAATTTTAGGGTGCCCCCCTTCAGATACCCTTGGACCTTTTTAGTGGTGCTGATCATCTTCAACAGCATTGACGTCAGCTAGAGTTGTGGGTGCTCAGCGCCTCTGAAAAAGGAGACCTACTGTGTCCCAGCAGGGCACACCTAACATCAGTGGCCGTCACGGTTCACAACAAAATTTTCTACAGTTGATTTTTTTTCATTACTATACTACTCACCCACACTTAAAGACACTAATACAGGCAAGATAAAAAACAAAGAGAACATTTCTCACTTTCATTCATTGTACACAGCACAGTCTCGCCTTCATGGACTTTTTTTTTTAACAGCAGAATAACCTGGAGCCTTTTTTTCCACACTTGTCTATATAATCCATCCCTGACAGGTCTGTAAAACAAAATATCACCAGCTCCTCTGTTATCATGAAATAAATAACCTCTTCTAATTTTAATCCATTTCACATTAATATGTAACATAAAAGAAAGTGTCTTTGAGAGTTGGCTTCTCAGCAAGTTAATCCAAGGAGGAAAAATGCCAGCTAAGTCAATGTTCATTCTGTACTTTCTATTTCTTGTGAACACTGGCAAGGTATTTATGATTGATTGATTGTGCACTTCCTATACATAATTTCAGTGACAGCCCACAGTCCCTTACTACTTTGCCAGTCTGACAAAAGGGAGTGATTCATTGGAAGAGTGTTAGCAATCCAGACATTTTCTTATTGCCAGTGGCTGCTGCAACTTCCCAAAAACAAACCACGTGACAAACATTTCTTGTATCTGGTAAGCATGATATTCTGATCAGTACACAGATACAATGAATTGATATAAGCAGAAGGCACTGTTTCCATTGCTACTGATTTCGTACAGTGGATGAGCACAGGGACTGTCATCACTAGTACCACCAGCACTGGAAGGAAGATAGTAGAAGGTTGCAGTAGATAACTGTGGTGAAATTTTATACAAATTACTAGCCTGCTAGCCAAATAGAAGTAGGATGTGTTATAAAACCTTCTGCAACACAAAAGGGTGGAATAGTGTCTTCTCTTTCAGAATGGCCATAACGTGTCAGTGAGCTGTAGAAACTGATGAAGGGTCTCAAGCATATGCCTTACTTTTAGCATAGGAGCAGTCCCATTGAAGACCTTGTTGAATTGAGGTTTTAAGTATCAGATGTTGAATACATAAACATGGATCACCAGTTAACATGACTGACTCAGTCATTCGTTCTTTCAAGGTAGATGAACTGAGTGATGGCACATGTAATTTACTGTCTTTTTTTCAGGTACATTAATAGTTGGCTTTATACAGGGCTTAATCCTGATGTCTTTGCTGGTGCAAAATTAATATCAAAGTGCAACAGTAGCAACCTGCGTAATAAAGGCTTTGGGATGTTGCTTGTAGTTTGTCAAATGCTTTGGGATGAAAGCATAAATGTATGATATTATTGTGACTTTTAAAATGGTTTTCACGTCCATAAATGAATTTAGATTACGGCTCCTGTCAGATTAGTGTTTCAACAACACTGTAAAGTTGGTGGCAGGATTTTATAACAGAGTGATCACTGGTTTATTGTGAGGACTGTTTTTTACTCCCGAGATTGATGGTGCTATAATGATTATTAAACTGGCAATATTTAGAAAAATGATGGAACTTCACACATCATGTTCGCAGTCTAAAGGTTACTCTTTATGCCAAGCTTTGTTACCACTTGTTAAGCTTCCTGTTTTTTTTTAACATGACTAATTTGTTTTCCTTTCTATGCAGAAGACATAACTATTAGCTGATTAGGGAAATAGCTCTCTCTCTCATACAGTTTGACTGAGTATTTCAGAAACCCAGATTTGTCAGTTGCACTGTCAAGATCTCTGTCAACCACTTGGATTGTAAGGAGTTGGTTTTTGTTTTAATTTTTCTGTTCCATTAGCAATAGGGTGGCATAGGTAATGCGTTCTGTTTTGTGCTAAGACCCTGTGCCTCTGGATTGCTCATTTGGCATGGAACTCATCCTATATCTAATCCATCATGTGAATTAGGTGTGAAAATAATAGTGTGTGTCTACCTCTTAGCATTAAGTAAACTATCCCTCATTTTTAACATTGATTTTCCTTCTATTGCCCATTGAAATGATGACTAAGTAATTGAAAATTTAAAAAACCACGTATCCAGTATACTTTTCATAGAACAAACCAATGACTGGCAACATTTTCCATTTTCTAGTAACATATGGCTTTATACAGAGTTTGCATTGTGTCATTTTTGTTACATTTATAACTACTTAGACACAGTTTAGGGTACATCAACAGTACGAAATTATTTTGAAATTATTCTATTTGAATTTTCAGAAGCGATTTTATACATTCGGTCTTCTGTGTCCCCACTAAAGCGTGTGAATTTGGCAGAGTGCATCCACAGTACCGAGGCTAGCATTGAATGTTGGAGCGGTGCACTATGGGTAGCTATCCCACAGTTCCCGCAGTCCACGCCGCCCATTGGAATTCTGGGTTAAGCTCCCAGTGCATGATGGGGCAAAAACATTTTCGCGAGTGTTTCTGGGTGTGTGTCGTCAGCCGCTCCTCCCTTTGTGAAAGCTATGGCAGACAATTGTTTTACACCTTTTTGGCATCCAGACACCATACTGCTTTCAGCAGACAGTGCACCACTGCTCTCCTGCTACTATGAATCCACCTCGCATTTCCTCTCGTCTTCCTATGTAATCTCTAGTATCTACTCTTTCCCTTCCTCATTGAACGCTTCCGCTGCCAACTCTGCTCAGCCACCGTGAACCGAGCAGCACAGCTTCCTCCGCCAACTCTGCTCTCCCGCTCTTGCTGCGCTACCGAGCTTCTCCATGTTGTCTGTCCTGGGCTCCCGCCTCCGTGAAAGCTACAGAAGACAACCATTTCCCACCTTTTTTCAGCTATCGTGAACCGAACAGCACCTCTTCTGCTGCCACTCTGCTCTCCTACGTTTCATGCCATTTTTCCAGGATTACCCGTGCAGGCACCATAGCTATGGAGCCCGTTCAGATCTCCACTGTAGTTTTGACCATTGTAAATACCTCACACATTATCCAGCAGTATGTGCAGTACCTGCAAAACTGGGCGAGGAAGCGACGACAGCACGATTACTATACTGATGAGGACATGGACACAGACATTCCTAGAAGCACGGCATGTGGCGATTGGGAGATCCTGGTAGTGTTGGGCCAGGTTCGTGCCGTGGAACGCTGATTCTGGGCCCTGGAAACAAGCACAGACTGGTGGGACCACATAGTGTTGAAGGTATGGGATGATTCCCAGTGGCTGCGAAACTTTCGTATGCATAGGGCCACTTTCATGGAACTTTGTGACTTGCTGTGCCCTGCCCTGAAGCTCAAAGACACCAAAATGAAAGCAGCCCTCACAGTTGAGAAGCGAGTGGCCATAGCCCTGTAGAAGCTTGCAACGCCCGACAGCTACTGGTCATTCGGGAATCAGTTTGGAGTGGGCAAATCTACTGTGGGGGCTGCTGTGCTGCAAGTAGCCAACACAATCATTGACCAGCTGCTATCAAGGGTGGTGACTTTGGGAAATGTGCAGACCATTGTGGATGGCTTTAATGCGTTGGGGTTCCCTAACTGCAGCGGGGCGATAGACAGAACGAATATCCCTATCTTGGCCCTGGAATACTGGGGCAGCCAATACATAAACTGCAAAGGGTACTTTTCCATGATGCTGCAAGCACTGGTGGATCACAAAGGATGTTTCACCGACATCAACGTGGGATGGCCGGAAAAGGTGCATGATGCTCACATCTTCAGGAACTCTGGTCTGATTGAACAGCTGCAGGAAGGGACTTACTTCCCAGACCGGAAAATTACTGTTGGGGATGTTGAAATTCCTATAGTTATCCTCGGGGACCCAGCCTACCCCTTAATGCCATGGCTTATGAAACCGTACACAGGCACCCTGGACAGTAGTAAGGAGCAGTTCAACTGTAGGCTGAGCAAGTGCAGAATGGTGGTAGAATGTGCTTTTGGATGTTTGAAAGCGCGCTGGTGCAGTTTACTGACTTGGTTAGATCTCAGCACAATATTGCTCCACAATATCTGTGAGAGTAAAGGGGAGACATTTATGGTGGGGTGGGAGGTTGAGGCAACTCGCCTGGTGGCCAGTTTCGCACAGCCAGACAAGAGGGCGATTAGAAGAGCGCAGCAGGGTGCGCTTCGTATCAGAGAAGCTTTGAAAGCCGGTTTCATGACTGGCCAGGGTACGGTGTGACAGTTGTGTTTGTTTCTTTTAAAAAAAGAAAAGGAGTACTTGTGGCACCTTAGAAACTAACCAAATAAATTGGTTAGTCTCTAAGGTGCCACAAGTACTCCTTTTCTTTTTGCGAATACAGACTAACACGGCTGTTACTCTGAAACGTTTCTTTTAAAGTTACCCCCCCCCATATATATATATATATGAACGAATCAAGTTTGACAAACCAGAAAACCCAATATGAGACCCATTCTCCAAATTAGCTAAAGAACCCTCTGATTTCTATCTGAGCAAAAAAAAAAAAAAAAAGGCTTCCCTATCAGAATTAAAAATATATGCTGTTTCTGATCTTTATGTGAATTTGGCTTTGCTGGAGAGAGGACTGGTGCTGACAAACTTAGAGCTGTCAATTCATCCCAGAGAAAGAACTTTTTCTTTTGGCTTGCTTATATGGTCCAAAAATATCTGGGAATTTAGGAACTTCATTATTAAATAGATTTTCCTCCTTTTTTCATAGACTATCAGCCTCATACATTCCTGGTCAAGATGGACTACTGGACTGCTAAAAACCTAAATAGTAATTTTTGTGTGTACATAGATATAGATTCATACACTCCTGAAGTCTATATATATGTACAGATTATTAGATATACTAGTGCAAGGTACTTAACACTTAAGCTAACACAATAACAAGCAAAATAACACTTATATAAATATACTAGCATATAGGTCGACTCCACACAACACATAAAATTGTGTTTCCACAGAGCACATAAGAAGCCCATCTGAATACAGTCCAGCACTATATGAGAATGAAGTAGAGTTTCCAGGCAGCTAATAGGAGGAGCAATAAAGAAGAAAACAAAAACAAGGGAGGTACATTTTGAGAATAAGTCTGAGGATTTCCAGGTTCAGCAGCAGTCAGCGTAGAGGCAGACTGGGGTCTTCATGGCCTTGTTCATCAATGTACTTAACTTCAGCATGTACTTAACTTTAAGCATGTGCTTGTGTCCCATCAACATGAATGGGATTTAAGCACATGTTGAAGCAGCTTGCTAAATTGGAACTTCTCCACTCACAGAACATCTGCAGCTGTCCTCAGTGTTGTGGATGTGGTTAGAAGAGCCACAAGCCCTAACTGCTTCATTTTGGATCTGTATACATTATTCATTGGAAAAAAGAACTTCCACAAGGTCACTGCACCAGCCTTGAAATGTGGAGATGAATTTAGTAGCCTTTTGTCATAAAATGAGCCTTTTTCACAGGAAAAAGTAATGGATAGCCATTTCTTAAATCTACTCTGGTGGTTGTGATTCAGAACAAGTCAGGGGAAAGTACTAGCTGCAGATCAGCTCTCCAGATCAGATTAATCATGTCTAACTCTTTTTAACCAGTGGAAGCGGATTTTGGAGACTAACCACAGAATATGAGCTTTTTCCTTGGCTGGTCTCATCTCCAACAGTTGTTTTTCAGTCTTGGATCAAACTTGTGCAACTAGCACAATGCTCATGGTGTTCATTTTATGGTTATTAGCTTCCATTTTGCTTCCCTACTGCTTGTGTGTGCCTAGTTTAAAACACATGGATGTGATCAGAACTCCCATTGCATGTCTGAAGGTTTTTTTCTGGACTTTTTATACGACTCCACGTAGGATTTTAATAACCCGTTAGCCATCCTCAGAGTGTCTAACAGCTGATTAGAAATCACTGGTTTGGGAAGCTGTCACTGGAGGGATTGAGAAGGACGGGCCAGCAGTTGTTTATACAATAACTCCTGATCTCACCATTAATCCACTTCTGTCCATTACTTGCTGAAAAGAGCACAAGTGTCTGCCTTCAAAGAGATCACCATTGAATGTGAAGGCTGTATCTTCCCAATTTTCCCAGAATATTGTTCAGCTCAGTTCTGAATCTCTTATTCCCCAAAATAAGATCTCGGTATTTACAGTGACAGTTTGCTGCATTAGCTCAGGGCTACTTTCGAGGCAGTGGGGCTTCCTTCATGACAGCAGTAAACTCTTGTGTGTCATTTATTTATATTGCAATAGGAGCTCTTAGTTCATTCCTTCTTATAATGCATATTTGTATGGACTAAAAATGTAGCTATTGTGAAATGTGGCTGGTCTGTCCTGCCCACCTTTGTTTTCAGAATGAACTTTATAGTGAAATATTGTTTAATTAACATTTTCTTCTTTTTGTTCTCATAAATATTCACTTACTGTGTTGTTTTTTTCCTGTTCCAGGAGGTTGGGAGCATTATTGGAAAGGTCAGTAATTTACTTTAAGAATTATTTTTTTAATTCATGTCTCAATATCCTATATCAATTGACCACTGCAATAGGGACTAATTTTTCCCCATTTGTTTAACAGAAAGGGGAGACAGTTAAGAAGATGAGGGAGGAGGTAAGAGAGAAACTTTGATGTCTTTATTTCTTTCTGTCAGAGTAGAACTAGATGTGTATGGAATAACAGTGCCACCAGGTGGCTGGAAAGATTAATACCAACTATTTATTATTATATGTGGTGTTGTTTTAATACATAAGCCAAAATTAAACAGTTTTTATTAATATAAGCTTCCCATAAAGCTGTCTCAGGTTTTTTGTCTTCTTTAAAGGAAACTAAAAGTGGATAATTTCTACAGCACTGTGCCTGTAACCCTATTGTCTCAGAGCTTATTTAGTCAGTAGGGTTCTAAGTGTCACAGAAACTCTTAGGGTTCTATTCTCCCACTAACTCACATTCATGGAGTTTGGTTCCAGAGCTGAATTTTCCAAAGGTTAGGATTATGGGTGGGTGTTGAATACAGGGATTTGGATTGACACATTATAGGAGGTGGGGGCCATCCAAAAAGTCTGGCTGTCTCTCAGAGCTGGAGTGGTCCATGTGGTACAGGCTCATCTCTTACCACTCCCTTTGTCAACACTTGGCGATAAGAAGATAAACCTGCAAACTGGAGACATCATACCTGTTGTAAAGATGCAAAAAAGGCACCTTTTCCCCCATTCCTGGAGTTTAGATTTATGAACAAAAAGATTAATTCAAAGCTGATATCACATAAATCTCACTCCAAATCAACTCCCTAGGCTTGGCTGCTCATAGGTTTACTTTCCAATCAGCTGATCTGTCCCAGACCCTAAATCTCCTACTTCAGGGCTTCAGCCAGTCACTTGTAGGGGCCAGGAAATGTTTCCCCCTGCTACTTCCCCACTTCCCCCCATGTATTCTTGCTGTTGGGTTTTGTTTGTTTTTCATGGTGTTGTTTTTTGTCTTTGTTGTTGTTTTGTTTTGTTTGTGGCATCAAAGATGGCTACAGCTGGAGCTGGGACACTGCACTGTGTGGACTGAAGCTCTGAGCATTCTTTCTCTCAGGTGCTTGGCTGGCTGGTTCTTGCTCACACATTCAGGGTCTATCTGATCCCATATGCAGGGTTGAGAAGGAATTTTCCCTTCAGTCAGATTGGCAGTGACCTGGGGGAGAGGAGTTGCTCTCCTCTGCAATGTGGAGTCAGATTCTGTGCCAGGATTATCTGGGTATATCTCAGTCAGTTCTCTGCCATTGCAGGGGCCTTGGGTATTAGTGCACGTTGGTCCCTCCTGTTTTCTGCTGTGGCACATAACAGCTTAGTCTCCTGAGAGCTGTAACATATTAGTCTAATTTCAGTTGTTGGTTTTAATGTGCAGGTGCTCGGTGGTATTGGTGGTCTGTGATATACAGGAGGTCAGATTTGATCTGGTGGTCCCTTCTGGCCTTAAATTCTCGGACTCTAGCTACCGGTCCTCAGAGGTCTACCCCACCTTTCTTATACTCAGGATGGAGTCTAAAAAGTCACATCTGCCCCACTGAGTCAGCAGAAACTAACCTGCAGCTCCCTGCAGGGTTCCATTGCCTGTTAAAAGGATGAGGCAATCTACCTTTTTGAAAGTAAAAAATTCAGTTATACAGAGAATGTACCGAGAATTGTTTAATTTAGTTTTAGGGTTTCAGCAGTGCATATTCTGCCAGTTGCTTTGTTAGGCACTTGTAGAAAGTCTCCCTTAAGGAAATTTTAAAACATGCGGTGTAGAAGAATACTCTGATATGCCCTTTCAATACATGCACTGAAGAGTTTCTTTTCAGCCAGACTGATGTCAGAGCTCTCTTTTTGCAGACACAACTTTCACCCATGTGTTGACTCATTAAATACAGGTAACAGGTTTCAGAGTGGTAGCCATGTTAGTCTATATCAGCAAAAACAACGAGGAGTACTTGTGGAGTAAGGTGCCACAAGTACTCCTTGTTGTTTTTGTAAATACAGGTATTTATTTAGATTTATGAAAGAAGTAAGTGGTGTGTTTCTGATGCTCCAGATGCCCCTGATATTCATTAAACAAACAATAATCAGTTAATCAAAATGAATTGCTGGTGCTAATCTTATTGTTCCCACCAACAGGCAGCTAGAGCTCCACTCACTCAGATTTGTGCCCACAGGTGAGTGCAAAACTGTGGGCACAGATTTTGTGTGTGCATGTTGAATCTACAAAAGAGAAGCCCCCTCTCCCCAGTAACTCTTTTTCTGAAAACTTATTCCCTGGTCCCTGCAATCGAACCTGTAAGGTGTAAAAAAATAATTTGTCTCATTTTTTCACAATATATGGAAATTTTCCTCCTTATGCTCCTGAGGACACTAGAAGCACACCTTCTAATTTTTGGTATTAAGGGGTTGATTTAAAAAAGAATAAGGGCAAAGAGTATCTGGGATAAACATGATATGGAGACATATCATCTTAGTCCTCAAACTCTGAAGTGAATGTTGTATACATAGTAAAAAGGAAATTACATATAATTCCTGTAACTGATCGCTTTCTTTTGTGCTTTCCTTTAAAGAAATAGAACACAATTATTTCTATCTAGGCTTTTCTGGCAGATGTCATGATAGCAAATAACACACCATATTTTGAGGAGTGGCACTTGGGCTGTCTGTGTCATTCTCTAAGCTACCAGCGGCCTGGCACAGCCTAACTGATATGTCTCCAGAAAACTACAGTCCAGTGAAATTCCTTTCACTTCATGCATAAGGCTGCCAAAAAATACTGGCATCCCTACTGCTTTCCTTTAGAATGTAACCTCTCCGATTCAATCATTTTGACATGACTGAAAGCCTAACAAGAGTTAAATGATCTTTTGCCATGTGTGATTTTCGGAAAACATTGGATACAATGATGCATAGTGGGACGGTCTTTCACATAAACTGTTGCGACCTTGCTCGCATAAAAAGTACTTTCATTAACGTTAGGCGTATATTCTAAATATTGCAAGGTGAGTAATCCCTGAACGCACCGATCCTCTGAGCAGCTCTGCATAGGCAGACTCCTGTGCCCACACAGAACCCCACCGAAGCAGAGGAGCTGATTGTAAGATTCCACCCTAAGGAGCTTGTTTTGTGTTTGATAACTGAAGCCAGACACTTTGAACTAGCTTAAAACTAGGCCTCGCCACTGATTAAACACTGATGTATGATTAGTGTGTATCTGGAAATCCCCTCGCCCTTTCCCCCGCCAAGGTGGATTCACAACTCTCCAGTCCACCTGTCAGACAAAAGTAGATTAAGTACCGGCAGCCCTTGCCTCTTCACAGACATTTAGAATATACCTGTCAGGAGATTCAGTGACAGGACGATTTTGCCATTAGTACGCCTTGTTGTTATATTTGGTTGCTGTCATGTAGAGAGGCAAAATACACAAAACTGGTTCAATAGCAGTAAGTGCGGGAATAAAAAGAAATTACACAGTCTTGGTCTTTCCTGAACCATCTGGGTCTGATTCTCATTACATTAAGGAGTCTGTGTAATACATTTATACCCACTTTAAGGGGCATCTGTCTCACCAGAGTGATAAAAAGGGGCCATGGTGTAAATGAGAATCAGGTTCTCTGTCTCCCAGGTATCTGGTTTCCTATTTCCTTCTTGCTGGCTCTTCCTCTTAAAGAGACATGACTGTGTTTCTGCACTGGTATCTTACAGTTACTGCTGGATGATTCTTTAGTAAGTGTGTTCAGTACACATTAATTTACCTAATTTGTATGAGTTTGTACAAAGCGCTCATTAGAATAATTTAGTCTAGGATGTAAATTAAAGACCTATAAAATATGGCCCGTAGTTCTAGTTACCCTGTTTATTCAGAAAACTGGAGCCCCACCTAGACAGACTATTTTCAGGTGAATAGTCTGGATCCAGTCCAGATATGAAATTATTTATTTTTATTTTTAGTTGATGCTTGCTAAATAGAAATTTCAAATGCCCACAATTCTGGTTTTAGTCCTATTCAAGTTTACTCCTGTACGTAGGAAAGAGAGAATGAAAGAATTTATTTTACAGTTGTTACTTTCAATTACTTAGGTGCTGCTCACCAACTGTGGTGAAGAGAGCCATATACGTACCTAGCTAGACAGACAAGTAGAATCCTCCCTATTTTGCATCCCAAAAGAAAACGTACTTTAAAAATATTTGTTCTTGTTGACAGAGTGGTGCTCGAATCAATATTTCAGAAGGTTCCTGTCCAGAAAGAATTGTGACAATAACAGGCCCAACAGATGCAATTTTTAAGGCTTTTTCTATGATTGCATTAAAATTTGAAGAGGTAAGCAAATAAAATACATTTTTCTCTCTTCAAGTTGGAGTACAAATATTGTCTGAATTTTCTCATGTTTGCTTTAATGCTAAATATAATTTGTTTAATGCTCTATTTAATAGCAATGAAAGTGGTTATGTTTTTATAAATACTTTTGGCAGTAATACTGGAAGAGAAATAATGGGTCAATTTACAAGCTGTTTGATCATTTCTTTTGCTTTTCGTAGACTTTAGGGAAAAGCAATTGCTTCCAGTAATGTGCTCTAATGGTGGAAAAAGTGTCTTGGAAATTTCTGGTCCCATTGTGGATTTGATTTGAAAAGAATAATTGCATAACTTATAACTCGGTTTCAGTGTGAATCAGCTTGATAGTGATGTAAATTTTTTATATCAAAAAGAGTATAGATTTCATTCAACTGGAAGATTTTTTAAAAATTATTAAAAGCAAAATATATCATTGCCAATTACCGTATTTAGACTTCAGATTTTAAAATACAATAAATACACTGAAAATAAATAAGCCAAAATAGAGCTTCTCTAGTGTTAAACGTATGCAGCCATGTACATACACCGCTGGATGACATCAGCTTTCACAGGGCAAGTAGAATTAGACGTGCCCAGTACTGGGGTGGGAAACCTCCATGAAAGACCCCAGGGGGCTGTAGAAAGTGGTGGGTGGTACTAATACACTAAGGGTGCTCTTCTCTCTGCATCAGTGTGATGAACTGAAATACCGCATCATGGTGTTAGAAGGCGCCATCTTTCAGATGAGATGTAAAACTGAGGCCTTGTCACATGTGGTGAATAATATTCTTGTAGCACTTTTCTCGAAAGCAAGGAGGCATTTTAGCTAAACTTCAACCCAGACAATTACATTCTGCCTAAGTTCCCCAGTCAGTTTCAATATACATGTTTGCTTTCTTCACTTCCTCCCCTAAACTACTGGGAACAGCTCCTGCATGCTATTAAATAGTTGCCATATTCCAAGAGAATTATGAAACACTTTGGTATCTTCTATGAGGAAAGGGCTCCATAAGGGCCCTATCCTGGAAAGTGCTGAGGGATACCTACAAGGAGCTAGTCACTCCCAATCCGAGTCCGGCCTCATAACTAAGACATCATTAAATGCTCTGTACCTAACGAAGGGCAAGAAAGTTGAGGTTTCAGCATTTGAGATATTTTATTTATTGACTCTCTTGTATTTTAGGTGATAGGTTTGTATCTTAATGTGGCAGTTCTTAGTCAAAAAGGTCATTTACATTCATTGCAGCTACAGTAGCTGTGCATTATGTTATAAAATACCCACATTTGCTTCAAATGTAATTTGCCACGTTTTGATTTAAAAGCCGGGCTTGAATGACGTCTACATCATGCAACCAGTTCTGTTCGCTGTAATTATTTTGAAAGGTCCCCAGGGATAAAAATGGAATATTGGAGAACTATAACTCTGGGAGGCATAACAAAGTACTTGTTCTCACAAATTGCAAATGAGCTATAGACATATCATGTGCCGCTGTTTTAATACATATCACACCTTTCTGTTTTACATTTCTTCAGCCATTTATTTGAACCATAAATCAGAATATTGTTTTCTTGCATTTCTCTATAAAATACTTTTATTCTCCCTTTCAGTATTGCTAACAGCATAACTATGGCGTAACAACCCAGAAGTGTGGCTGTACGGGAAGGTATAAATTGCTCGCCAAAGAAAACTCTTTTTCAATGCGCTCTCAGGGCATAAATCCTGTTTAGAGAAAAAGCTGGCAAACTCTAATGCGCCCTAAGAAATGCTGGGTCTGGGTTTGTGTGAAGACCCTTTTTCAGGCTAAAATTATACTTCATGTAGAGTGGGAGAGAAGAGAGAGAAATGAGAGTTGTCCTTGTTAAATGTTTGCTGCTTCAAAGTTTGTAATAATAATTTACATATTTCTGGAAGCCCCAACTAGATATCATGGCTCTATTGCACTAGGTGTTGTCCAGATATTAAGTAAATATACAGTCCGTGTCCCAGTGTGGGTCATCTTCCCAACCCTCTGAGCTGCTGCAGAGTGGCATTTTTGGAATGGGGCAGAACAGGGTATGCACAGGCGTGTGCCATGCTGGTGATTCCACATAGTTAAAAAATTCAGTGGCAGAGCCAGGATCCTGCCCTGGTTGAGGATAGTACAGTAATCCCAGTGTCATTTGGCTGAGGGTGAGCAAATTGAGTCATTCATTTCACCAGTCGCATGAATATTCACCTAGCATAGTTTAAGATTTTTAGTAATATTTTTGTTTAATTGCTATTCAGTCACCCATCTATTCTCTGCTGTTGCATACCATGGCCTTGGAAGGAGAGGTGAGAAGAAACCCTCCCCTCCCCTAGCCTTGAGAAGGGGTATGTGTATAGGGGGCGGGGAGATAGGCATACCAACAGTAGCTGCTTTGGTTTGTTTTTCTTCAATGTATTATGTCAGAAGATGGCCACATGTTCTCATGTGACCTCTCGGCATAAAGAAAATAGCTTTAAAAGGTGTAGACGGTGACATTCAGTTCTTCTCAGAGTACTCTAAGCACTTCCAGTTCTCAGTTTATCAGTGTCAAATCAATGGAAACCGGTGACTCACTGAGGTCTGCCTTTTTCAACTGAGGAACTTTTTTGAAGAAAAAAAAAAAAGTGTGGTAGCTAACTTCATTTAGTTCATGTGACATCACACGCCCCTTAACACAGAGTGTAGCAGGTTTGACATTGTTACAACCATGTTAGCTATTTGTGTTTGTAGCTAGAGCTCCTCCATAGCCTTAGCCAGCTAAGCCACATTAAAATACAATTTGTCCTGTATACAGTAGAGTTCAAATGTGTTTGCTAACACCTTGGGGGGAGGGGGTGAACCACCTTTCGTCCCAGTCATTTGTACTCTAGTAGCACGTAGGCGCCACAAGAGTGGACCCGACTCTCTTGTGCTAGGCACCGTACAAATCCATAACCGCAGCAACATGGTCCTTGCCACAAAGAACAACTCCATGATCTTCAGCAGGGCTGTACAGGATTTCACCCTGACTGTGTTTTAGATGATCACTGGATAAATGATCATCCCAACCCAAACCTATAGAAAATGAGCATAAGACGTTTCCTGATAAGAGCTAATAACTGTTCACCCTTTTATGGTTTTGAGTAGCTTGTTCTAAATCAGGGGTGGGCAAACTTTTTGGCCCAAGGGCCACATCAGGGTGCAAAACTGTATGGAGGGCTGGTAGGGAAGGCTGTGCCTCCCAAAACAGCCTAGCCCCCGCCCCCTATCTGCCCCTCCCACTTCCCACACCCTGACTGTCCCCCTCAGAACCCCCGACCATCCAACCCCCCCTGCTCCTTGTCCCCTGACTGCCCCCTCCTGGGATCCCCTGCCCCAAACTGCCCCCCCCAGGATTCCACCCCCTATCCAATCCCCCCTGCCCCTGACTGCCCCGACCTATCCACACCCCTGCCCCGTGACAGGCCCCTTGGACTCCCATGCCCTATCCAATCCCCCCTGTTCCCTGACCCCTGACCACCCCAGAACCTCCATCCCATCCAACCGCCCCCTGGTCCCTGTCCCCTGACGGCCTCCCGGGACCTCCCGCCCCTAACCACCCCTGCTCCCTGTCCCCTGACTGTGCCCCGGATCCCCCTACCCAACCTTTCCACCACCGCATGCGCGCCGCCTCCACCCCCTTACCATGCCGCTCAGAGCGGCAGGAGCTTGCAGCCCCACTGCCTGCGCGGCGGCTTGGCTGAGTGGGAGGGGAAACAGCGGGGGAGGGGCCAGGGGCGAGCCTCCTGGGCCAGGAGCTCGGGGGCCAGGCAGGACGGTCCTGCGGGCCGGAGTTTGCCCATCTCTGTTCTAAATCGAAATCCATCCATCCATCAAGTTGGCTAAAATCATTCATAAGTCGTTACCCTCTGGAGCAAGGCAGTCCTTTTCCTTAATGCCCAGAGCCTCACCCACGGATGCTTTTGGGCAGAATAAACTATGATAACATTTTTTTGTCTTTGTACTATCCATCCGTCACTAAGTTCTGTGGATTGCTTCTGACACAGTGAGGTGCACTGGTGGTTGAACAAAATGCTCTTGGTAAGTGAATACCAGCTCAATGCTGGTTTTTTTGCTTTCAAGATAAAGTTATGTGAAATCTTCATTTCAACACCACAGGTACCTAACTGGGGAGAAACACATCCCGGGAGGACATGAGAGCCCTCAAACAACCCCGCCTTTCTAATACCAGTAAATAATCAAAACATATAATAATCAACATAAAACATAAAATAATCAAAACCTAGTGTAAGGAAGCCAGGCCTAAAAGAGATTTTTCTGCACTGGTATTGTTTCCTGCCTTTTACCAAAAAGCTTTAACAATCTCTCAGGGCAACAGGCATGTTACTTTCTAGCAGGTTGCTAATGAATTCATATGCTTGCTAGACAAGCCCAGTTTGGATCACCCTGATGATTAAAATAGGCACTTTTATCTAGAGGGAAACCAGGCCTATGAAAAATGGCAAAACTCAACATCGATTGTAGACGTTGCAGCTGGCAAAGACATCTTAGATCACCAAATCTGTCTTCCCTTGCAAATGCATGGGATTATCTCCTGCTATAGTAATTAGCAGGTAGAGCTCCGTGCATAATGCCGAGAAACATTCCCAAAATGTGTTTGAAAAATGTTGTGAAAATCCATATTTATTTGCAAATATTCACAAAATACTTGCTCGGCTGCATTAGATGGGTAAAAATGGGGGGGGGGGAGGAAGAGTTAATCAGATAATTATCTGATCAGCTTTCTTATCAAGTATGAAACCAATACTACACAGATACTAAATTGTCATAGACCAGCTGAGGATCTGCCCAATAGTCTCATGGCTGTTTGCTGAGCACTGAGCTAGAATGGTTCTACGTATGGCAGATTTACTGCACAGCTAGCCAGGGTGTGAATCTACCATGCAGCAGCTTGCCCTGCAGTAATGTTGCACATGGGCACCACATGACTTGGAATGCAGCTTAGCGTGCAATATGCCAGCCACGCTCTGAGACTTTCAGTGTGCTGTGGCAGTGTCCCTGTGGGACGGTACTGCACAGCAAGCTGGTGCTATAGATTCATATCCTGGCTTGCCATGCAGTAGCCCTTACTCTCAGACACTTTGCTGGCTACTGATGGGAGGGATGCTTCAGTGGTTAGGCAGGTAACCTGGTATTTAGGAGATCCAGGTAGAGGTGCCGACTTTGTGATTTGCGGGGGGGGTGCTTGACCCCCGCTCCGCCCCAGACCCCACCCCCGCTCCACCCCTTCCCCCAAGCACCCACCCCGTCTCTTCCCGGCCCAATCAACCCCCTCCCTCAAGCGCGCCCTGCCCCCGCTCCTCCCCCTCCATCCCAGCGCCTCCTGCACCCCGCTGAACAGCTGATTGCGGTGGGGGGAAGAGCTGATCATGGGGCTGAGGTGCTGAGCACCCACTATTTTATTTCCAGCCCCGGAGCACCCACGGAGTCGGCACCTATGGATCCAGGTACAATTCCCTGTTCTGCCATAGACTTCCTGTACAACTGGGGCAAGTCACATAGTGTGTCTGTGCCTTAGTTCCCCATCTGTAAAATGGGGATGATAGCACTTCCTGCCCCCCCAGGGGCATTGTGAAGGTAAATATATTACGGATTGTGGGGTCCTCAAATACTACAATACTATAACACTAAAACTTCAGTTAGCTGGCTGGGGAGTCAGGGGGGCTCGCCACACTTCCATAGCTCTTTTGGGCCAGATTCTGCATAGGTGGGAGGCCTCCTCAGCAGAGGCACTACAGTTCCCCCCGTTTCCTCCCTTTCCCCCTCCCCACAACACCAGACATGAGCTGAGACTAGGCAGCCGGGAAGCTGGCTCTGCCCGTCAGTGTGCCAGGCATCGCGGTCACAATCAGCTTCCAAGGCTGCTCCTGGCCCAGCACAGCTATGTACTGCCTCATATACAAATCTGTTGGCAAAGCCCCACTTAGCTCCTAATGAACGTTAGCTGTGTAGGAAAGATAGGGATGCGCACATATTTTTGTTACATCAACAGGAACATTTTATCACGGCTGTCTAGTTTTAAAACTCACTTTCCAAAACCTAAACAGAATGAAAACATTGCATGTAGCTGCCCAATATTGTCTATTAACAGAGCAACTTGGAAATATCGCTAAATGTTGGCTGAATTTTTTTCCATATGCTAAGAAAATATTTTACTCGCTGCAGAATAAAGCAATCACAGGTCTACATTACTGTATAGAACAGAATAGAAGCCAAGTATTCATTTGCCAGCATTTCTTTAATGAAGTTGTTATAAAACTAATCCACTCTAAACCACTCATGAATATGGCATTATAATTTAATGTTAGAAATTTTCTTTTTATGGCTACATGTAAATTAAGTGGTGACTTTCTAAGAATGCTTAGAACAAAATATATTACTACACAAAGAATAGCTCCCAAAGTTCACCATAATAATGCAAAGTTATGGAGTAAAGTACTTAAAACTTAGGCCCTGATTCTGCAAGCGCTTACATGAATGCTTAATTTTATTCATGGGAGCAGTCTTCTTGGCCAGCAGTGCTGCTCATGTGCATAAATTAAGCACAGGTGTGTTTGTAGGACCAAGGTCTTGGGGGGAAATGATCAAAATAAGGATCGGTGTTTAAAAAAAGAAAAAGTGGAATGAAGAGTTAGAATTGTGAATACAAAATGTTGTTACTTTAAAATCTGACCTTGTCAATTTGTACTTTATATACCTGAGACAACCGGGAAAATAAAGTATATAAGGAATTTATTGGTGGCACAGATAGCATCACCTATATTTAATGTTGTCTGACACTTTCCATTATAACATCCTGTTTTCAGTTGCTTATTACTCTGCCAAACTTAAACAATGTAGACTGAAATTTTCCAGCTGGGTGTCTGCCTAAGACTGCATTTTTCTGAGGAAGTTTCATCTAAGTTTAGCAACTAAATTTGGTGAAGATTCCATCTGCACTGAGCATGCTTTATCCACACAAAGTGATTGCTCATGTTCCAGTCCCGGATTGATTAGGAATTTCCTGCACTTGTTGCTCCTGGCTGCGAGGTGCTGCTGCAGTTCCAGGCATCAGGAGTGAGAGGAATTCCACACATAGTCTTCCAAGTTTTTTTCCCCAGGATGCAAGGAAATATTCAATCTTGGAAAGACGTGATATGTTGTTGTTTATAGAGCCAGACTGGCTGCCAATGAGCCAGGCAGATAACATGGCAAGAAACCAGGAAAATTTTGAAACCTGCCTGAACCATGAGAACCCTGCCTGATGTCCACTGGAATATTGTTGAAACTGACATATTCCTGCAGATTGTTGACAAATTGACATTTTCCCATGGAAAAAAATGTTCGCTTGGAAATTTTCTGACCTGCTCTAACCAGGAGCCAGTAATTCCTGAGTGCTGGCCCTTTTCTGACATCCTTGTGGCTTTGGGCATCTCTATGCTCCTCTCTTTGCAGTTTTTCCTTTTTTAAAAAACGGTGAGGTTAATACACAGAGCGGGTGCTGTGGCCATAAATTAATTGTTTATGAAGTTTGAAGTTGCTGAATATTATTAATGTATTAGTCCCAGATCAAATGGTAGAAATTGCTTATTCAAAATGTGAGAGAACTTGGCAATCTTTTGTGACATAGGGCTTGCCTGTCTTTGAAGTGAAAGGCATGTTATATATCTGTGGCATACCACCAGCTAACAGCAACTTGGCAAAATTTGATGGCATCCCACTTCTAAAAACCTAGTTGTGGCTTGCATTTGTACAGCACCTTACACAATGGGGTCGTGGTCCATGTCTAGGCTCCTAGACACTGTGGTAATACAAATTTGTATTCATGTACAAAAGAATATGTATATATATTACACTGTATGTGTTTCAGATGCATGCATGCCACAACTTGCTGTAACCTGTATTGCTTTGTTTTGGATTGTAACCTCTTGCTGACAGTAAATATGACATGATGCAGCGTCGATGAGGGAAATCGCCTAAGAATTAACCTGTGGCAGGCAGCCATGCCTCATTGTGCTGGGAGTCTGTCAGCTTTTTTTAAGCAAAACAGGGTCAGGCTGGGCCAACACTTAGATGGAAAACCTCTAATGTAAGAAATACCAAAGTACTCCTGGTCATTAGGATAGCACTTTTCATTACTGTACTAACGTACCAACATAGCATCAGGCAGCACTGTACTCCTTGAGGTCCTCTCTTTTGCGTGAGAGGTGGAACCAAGGTCCTGATCGCTCATGGTCATTAAAGATCTCATGGCACTTTTCATGAGATTAGAAGTGTCAATCCTGATGGTTTGGGACAAATTATATTTTGGGTAATTACAGTAACTCTGTCAACCTAAATTCTCCCTCAATTAGTTACGATATTTTCCTTTCCTCTAGGTCCTAAGCTCCTGTGTGCTGTTAAACAGCTGCTGTACTCCATCTCAGAGATGGGCAAAGTTACCTTAACCTATGTCAAAGCGCTGGTGTGCCTTAATTAGTTAATGTTGACAAAAGTATGTTGCAATGCTCTTATGAAAGATGCTATAGAATTGCACGGTAGTGTTTGTGGCTTTTTATTTCCAACGACATCTAGGATTCTGGAATGCTCTCAGCTGTAGCACATTCTATAGTGGGAAGATAAGCATTATAATTTCATTTGTAATAAAAATATTACATCAGGGGATTCCGATTTGTGCTTGCAAAGGAGAATTTGAATAAGCAAAGCACATTTAACACAAATCTGAGGCTAGCAACCGGCAGAACTCTAAAATGCTCACTGAAGGGTACAGTAGAATCTCACTGATCAGATGAGATGAGATGAACAGGTGGTTGCTGCTGTGTATGCAATTCCCACAGCCATATCTGCATACTTGGATTACATAGCTATGACACAAAAGAGTTTAGGAAAAGTTAAGCAGTGTTGAGAATGCTTTGAGATCTGCAGGAAAATTAAATATGGGAAACTTCAAAATATTTATCAAAATAATAGTCCTTGCTCTCCCATGTCTGTTGACTAATGTTGTTTATTGTTTCTCCGTTGTTTCCTTCGTATTAAAAGTGCTAACAAATATAATGTGATTTGTTAGCTGATCAGAGACTGTCTTTGTGCCTACATATTTCAGCACTTGGAATCAACAGTTCCATTGCCATGATGTCATCATGCAGTTCATGCTTCCGGGGTGCCACCAGCAGAGCTGGCTGCTTTATGTGCTACAAAAACATGATTAGCTTCCATTTTACCAATTCTCCGAGAACAGCTTGAGTATTTACTTTGATCCTCTTAAGTGCTAAGAGGAATGACAAATCCTCAACTAATTCTTACTGACGTTATTACAGGACATAAATGCTTCAATGACAAACAGCACGGTGACAAGCAAACCACCTGTGACACTGCGACTTGTAGTCCCTGCAAGTCAGTGTGGATCCCTTATAGGAAAAGGGGGTTCCAAAATCAAAGAAATCAGGGAGGTAAGTTCTAGGATTCCAACAGGGGATGCTAGGTAACTTTATGTAGCTAAATGTCCTAATATGTCCATTTAAAGAGTATGGCTTACAGCATCCTGCCACCATAGCTGGTTCATTGCATTAATGTAAATATTTTGTGAATGGAATGCTAAGCTAAATCAGCTGTGAAAGGTGTCAAAAACATCTGTAGACTCATGAAATCTGAGCATCTACAGTGGCATAACCAGTTTTAGAAGCAATTTGTCTTTCCATGTCGCAACCCTTCAGAAAGTAACTCCGACCTTCAAGATCTTTAGTGCACAGCTGGCATTCGGATACACATTTGAGAAGAGGAAAAAGCAAGATGCCACATAGCAAAGGAACAGTTTAACACAGAATTGTTTCTTCAACTTTTAAAAAAATCCATAAATACCTCAAATAATCTAGGGCTTAAGTACTGCTAAGCCTTTTCTAATCTGAGCGTTTCAAATTACAGCCTCTGTAGCCAGAAAAAGCCAAGTAATTTAAAGGGACACTGTCCAAGTTAGTAGGCATAATATTTAACTTACCTTGATTTGTCAAATTGGTTTTCTAACTGTATTCCATACTCCCTTTACTCCCCATCCTGCCTCCAATATTATGGCTTCACAGGTGGCCTAATTTCACATATACTGATCCTGAGAAACTCATATAGAATTTTTTAATCCAAGCTATTTCTTAGGACATCCACTCCACCCCAAAATCCACTGAGGCCATAACCTCTCTGAAGCAGCTCTGTAACAGAGGGTCTGTGGGTTTTATTGTTGTTTTGCTTTTGTTTTGAGACCTCTCCTGGACTTTGCTTTTGGAGCTGCAGGCAGTTGGGGGGGCATGGAACTATGTGAAGAGAAACTCCGCAAGAAGATCCTCATGGAAATATGTTCCCCCTTGCAGCCTCCAACCCTCCTCTGGGTTTTAGTGGGAGGAGGAGTGATCTGGCATTAAGTGTGTGGGCTCAGAAATTAATAATTATAGCAAAAATGTTATTGATAACTATATCTTATGATCTATCCATGATGAGAAGTGCTTCTTAACTTCTTAACATTCAGACTGCAGAGCTAAGCCAAATGGGTACAAGTTTATATTTATTTGTTTGTTTGATTAGATAGATTTCAGCCACAATAAAAAATGCCCATACAAAAGGTACTAAGCACCTGAACAATTGATTAAATCTACAGCAACATAATAATGACCACTCAGCAACATTAAGTACTCATGTACAGGAAATACATCACATAATCATGTCTAGATAACAGATACATTTGAGTTTTCCTTTCGATTAAATCTTATCAGATAGACAGTGTTTGGATAACTTTTTAATATTAAATTTACAATGCCAATTACCAATTTTCCTCTAGTCACAAACTGCCAAGATATTTTTAGATCAATTACCAATTTTATAAACCTAATACATCAACAAAATGTATGCTATCGTGACAAAACTTTTGCAGAATTTTTTGAAAGTCAGTCAAACAATTAATAATCAGATATATTCTAGGGGTATTTTGTACCTACTTTTGAACAGAACTTTTTGAAAAATGGCATGTTCATCCTATGGAAAATTCCAATGTTTCAATGTTTGTTTTTGTCCTGAAATGGGGACAAAGTGTAGAAATATGCAATATTTTCACAAAAGGAAAGGTTCAAAAAAATTCAGTTTGGAAATATTGAACCAAAAACATTTGACATTTTTGATCAAAATGTTGAGTTGAAATTAAATGTTTTGTTTTGTTTTGCATTTTCCTGTCAAAAAAATTCATTGAAATTTCTTTTTTATGAAAGGTTTTGATGAAATCACATAGTTGGCAAATGTCTTTGATTGAAAAGTTGTGACCAGCTCTAGTTCTGAATATGTTTATTTAGATTAGTGTAACAATAAGTAGGGAAGTGGTCAAAAGTAGAAAGAGCAGTCAGGTGCCCAAATCCCTTGGCTGTCCCCTGAATTCCTTCATTTGTTACCAAATTTGATTATTGCCCAAATTGTGCAACCACAGTTGATTCTGGGGGTGATTCTTATTTCTGGGGGAAATTCAACACTTTTGGCCCCCTATTGTAAGGTATTAGGTCAAAAGAACAGTGTGAACTAACTCCCTCTCCCTTTCTGTAAACCTAAAGATAATGGCAAAGTTTTGCTCTCAGTTTCACACATGCCATCCCACTATAGGCAAAGAGTTGTAAAGATTAGCAATTTGAGTGATTGAATGGCACAGCTGTAACTGAGACGCAGTATTTGACCCAGAGTATTTTGTACAAGGCCTGCTGGTACTCTGAAAACTTTGTTTTAAATGATGAGTACTGCCCAAATGAAAAAGGATCAACCATCCTCTCAAGATGCATTCTAATCTCATCATCACGCAACACATTGAGCAGCAGCAGTATGACAGATGTTCTTTTATACTCAATTCTGTACCCAGCAGCAACATGTTGTCTGCCTCAGTATTTTCAAGACCTGATTTTAAAAAAAAGAAGAGGCACAATGACATGAAAGATTGATCAAATTATGGTGACATTCCAAAGCATATTAGAGAGACCCATAATGGATATTCTGAGTTTAAACAGCACTAGTGAACAGAAGATGTAATCAGTAATTTAATCAGTCTCTGGAAAAAGAGTAAGATGTGTTGTGTATGGCCAACAGCAAACTAAATTAACTCCTTACTGACTGACACAAAATCAATGCAAGGCAAAAACATTTGTATCCACAAGTCAGAAATAGATTGTGTGTATAATGTATGAAAATACTAATTCAATAGAAATAGTTTTTGTTATTTTTTTCCCATCAATTGAAAAAGGCTTACAAGATTTTTGCTGGGTTATACCAAGAATGATTTTGGCCTCAAGTCTTTTTTTTTTTTTTTTTTTTTTTAACTAAGAACCATTACTGTCAAGATTAAGGAGGGGAAAAAACCACTGGCTCATTACATGGTTAGGTTCATTAGTGAACTAGAAACTGATGATGTGCATATGTTTAATCAACACTAATAATAATTTAGAAGTGCACCTGTATTGCTCTGCATCACTGAGATATTCCAGAGTATAAAGCAACCCCAATTTTCATTCAGTAAAATGACCGCAGTCATCAGTTCGTTAAGGAATCACCCATCCATGATTGGAATTCATTTGGGAGGCTGAAGCTCTTCAGACAGTTATTTTTTTAATGATCATCTTAATGATTGTGAAAGTCCTTAGTGGAAAAATCCACTGTATCTGCAGTACTCTCTGTTTCAGGAAGATGGGAGACTTCCCAATGTATTCATTTAACAACCATTGATAACTACACTTTCTACCATTGAGAATGCTTGCAAACTTGACTTCCGTATGCAAATCTACACTCGGCAGTTTTATATATATACAGCATAAAGCTAGCAGAGAACAGGCACGTTTTAGATATCTCTGTGCTTTATCAGATTATTTGTTATTGGTGAATAAATGGCTTCTAATGTGCAGCTGTATTTTGACAACACTAATGTTTGTTTCGTTTGTTTTTTTCTTAAGTCCACAGGGGCCCAGGTACAAGTAGCAGGGGATATGTTGCCAAATTCAACAGAACGTGCTGTAACTATATCGGGCACTCCGGATGCCATTATTCAGTGTGTAAAACAAATCTGTGTGGTCATGCTAGAGGTAAGAGAGCACTTAAAAACGTTGAGGTTCATACTGATAATGTTCAGAAATTATATTAATTTCCTCCAAATCCCCCCACTCTCTCTCAAGCCCTGATCCTATAAGAAGCTGATCTCCCCCAACTCCCAGTGATTTCAAGACTAGTTGTCAACGCTTCTGGTTTTAGACTGCACAGTGCCTCACTGATCAAACCATTAGAGCAGGATCTACTTACCATGAATACAACCCTTCGACACTGATTGTCATTAAAAAGTCAACAGCTAGTGGAAAACCACAAGTCCCACCCCAAATCAGGATAAAAAGTAGAAACCTCAGTATTTTCCATGAAACAGAATACCCTGTAACACTTCATGCTGACATTATTGAAATATTTGGTTTTGATATGGTTGAAACATTTCAATAAGGTCATCGTTTTGTTTCTATAATGTCAAAATGTTTCATTTTTAATTTGTCGCTTTGATTATATTATATTGCTATCATCTGCTTTTTTAATATAGTATAATATAACTTTATCAAAACAAAATGTTCTGGCCTTATTGAAGCCAAATGCATCAATAAGGTCTAAACGAAATATTTTAACCTCACCAAAATGAAACGTTTTAATAATTTATTGTTGAAAATGTTGACAAAATTAATACATTTCCTCCAAAACATTTCAATGTTGTTGAATTGACATTTTCCAGTGGAAAAACATTCTGTCAAAAAAAATGTTCCATTACTTCTAATCCAGTGGTTCTCAAAACCAGTGTGCCACTTGTTCAGGGAAAGCCCCTGGGGGCCGGACCAGTTTGTTTACCTGCCGCGTCCGCAGGTTCAGCCGATTGCAGCTCCCACTGGCCGCCATTCGCCACTCCAGGCCAATGGGGGCTGCGGGAATGGCAGCAAGCATGTCCCTTGGCCCACGCCGTTTCCCGCAGCCCCCATTGGCCTGGAGCGGCGAACCGCAGCCAGTGAAAGCCGCAATCGGCCGAACCTGCGGACGCGGCAGGTAAACAAACCGGTCCGGCCCGCCAGGGGCTTTCCCTGAACAAGCGGCGGACCAGCTTTGAGAACCACTGATCTAGTCAAAAATTACCACGCTATGATGCCTGACATCCAACAGTTATTCTTTATTCTAAATATAGTAGGATGTGTGGCATCTCTGATACTACAATCTGATCACTCTTGTCTGGTTAGTAGCAACCACTCCACATCAAAAGAGAATGCAACCTAATAAATATCAATGTTATAAACTATTATTATTGTAAGGACCAAAGTTTGTCTTGCAGATAAGGGGCTCTTGCTTCAGTTGGCATTAGATGTGCATAAAAATGTAGCAAAACAGAAAGACCAAAACTGGTTTTCAGTATTTTCTATTAGCCACAGAGAGCTTGGCATGACTTTGTGAAGAATTGATAAACTGTTGGAATATAAAAAATCCATTTCTCTGTGTGTAGAATTTAGAATATAATTTAAAGGGCGTGATTTTGAAAAGGGCTTAATTCTGTCCTTTCACTTCCCATTTTGTTCTCACAGCTTTGCAGATGCAAATAACTGCAGGAACAATTTTGCATCTCCCATTACTGGCATGTAGTCATTTAACTACCTGCTTTGTGGATGCAGGCAGTAGTCTGATGTCTAAATTATATTAATTACACCCATAGTTATTTGAAGAGACAAACCGGGGCCAGAGAGTCGTTTTCTGCCTATAGAGCCATTTTCTTTGAGATAAACAGTTCTGAAAGTATAGAAAACAGAACTTGTTTAATTTTAGAGATAATAAACTAGAGACAGCAAATTACCAGTTTGAAGCCTTAGAGAAGACAATGATGTAACTGCATTTTGCTTCTTCAAACATTAAAGCGTACATAAAATAAATGTGTTTAATTTGTTCAATGTATTTAATTTGGCAAGGGTCACTGCTTTATTAAAATCAAATAGTCAATAATAGAGAATTAGGATGTGGAAATGTTATTTAGTGGTGGTGGTGGTTGATTGCAGTAGTGCCTAGAGGTCAGGACTCCATTGTGCCAGACACTATGCAGATAATTTGAAGCCTGTTTTACAGGATTGTTCCCAGGGCCATTTTGTCTGTCTTAGTCTCTATAAAGAAATATTCATGCTTGGTCAAGTATTTACTGATCACATTTTTATCTACTGACTCTCAGAACAATTTTCTTCTTCTGTTACTTGGAGAGGACCCGTCTTACTCCCATTGAAGGCAGTGAAAATAGGCCTACACTAGTCATGACTTTCCTCTACACTTCTCACTCTGAGTTCAGTGGAATGCAGGATCTGGCCCATTTAATTATCCCCCGAGTTCAATGAGCGTGGTGACTATAGCACAGACTGAAAATTCTTATTTCACTTTTATACTGGGACACTTGGCTGTGTGACAGCGCACAAAGGGTTATCAACTGAATGTATTGTTCTCTTTTAACAGGTTTGGGCAAAGAGAGAACGCTGGGGAGAGTCTCCCAAAAGATTGGCAAGTTTCAAAATTGGCACCTAACTTCCTTAGATCTCATGAAAAGCTAAATTCATTCCCAGGCCCCTTGAATCTTTACCAAATTATTGTGGAAACAAAAACAAACCTGTCTGCATTTTTCTTTTGCCTACGTAATAAGGACCTTAGCCCATACCCCTGAAGTGAGTGTGAATTTTGCCACTGAATTCAATGGGAGCACGATCTGGGCTCTTGCGAGAATATGCTGGTGAATGGGGCAGAGGCATGTAATTGCTGTGTGAGGTGAACAAAGTAAAAAATGATTTTATTTGAGCTACTTAATTCCACATCTTGATATGTTTTTGCTTTCAGTCCCCACCCAAAGGTGCCACCATTCCCTACCGTCCCAAACCTGCCTCTGCACCTATCATTTTTGCAGGTGGCCAGGTAAGAGCAGACACCATTTTGGCTTCAGCTGGAAACCACACCGTCTTGGCCCAACCTCAGCCAGCGCCTGTTAGTTTTCACCTTTTATACTTTTTTGCCTGGTATAGTATGAATGTGTTTTATCCAGTGTGGATTGTTATTGCTTGCAGAAAAGGAGAACACTGTGTTATAAACTTAAAATGAAAACAAGTCAAGGGCTTCTTTTAACTTGTCTTCTGTATTGTTATTGAATAAACCTCTGATACTTGTACCCTATTCATTTCAGTGATGTCCCTGACACTGGGTTGTTTTGTTTTGTTTTTTCTCTCTGTCTCTTCCAGTAAATGCAACATCATAGTTGATGTTGCCAGGAACTTGTCACCTACCATGAGTAGCTGCATCAGGGATATTCTGCTTGCTACCTGACAACACATTAGAGAAGTGGTTCTCAAACTTTTTTTTTTCATGGGCCACTTGAAAATTGCTGAGAGTCTCGCCGGACCACTTAATGATCTTTCCAAATGTTGTTTGTACCATTAGCTAACTACTGTAAAGCACTTTGGATAAAAGCACTATTTAAAAAAAAACCTTATTAATAATTAACATTTTTGGTTCTACAAATAAAAGCACACAACTCATATTTTAATATCAGTAATGTTACCTTTCTAATGCGATGGCTGTGTCCTCTCTCCCCCACTGTGGCAGCCTCCAAACTGGGGCTGGGAAAGAGGGGGATCTGTCCCCCACCACAGCAGCCCCGGAGCTGGGGCTGGGAAGGAGGGCCGTCTCTCCCTGGCAGCCGCAGCCCGGGAGCTGGGGAAAGTCGCCTCTTTCTCTGGCCACCGCAGCCCGGCAGGTTTCAAATTCCTCCCTCCCCCTCTTCTCGCCCCACTGCCCCTCCCACCTAGCCCCTATTTCCCCCCCCCCCCCCAGGCCAACACCTCACCTTACATGTGTGTCTTCTCCAGGGTCCAGGCACCTAATTAGTGGAGCCACCCCTGCGCAGCTCCACTAATTAGGTGGGTGGCCCTTCATTCTGTTGTGTGCGGCCACCCAGGCGCGCACCTTAGGGGGAACTAGCTGCGGACCACCTGAATGGAGCTCACGAACCACTGGTGGTCCACGAACCCCAGTTTGAGAACCTCTGAAATAGAGTATAACTCTGTAATCTTCTACAATAGAAAGGAACAAAAATAAGACAACTGGTATTTTGTCAAGATTTAAAATTAGGTTCTGCAGTAAGGAGGTCATTTGTTCTGTTGTAAAGAGACTGGTATCCAAAATCAGAAATGCTTTAATGGAACAAACCTTTGTATTATTTTTTTAAGTTGCGGTTTCATCAATTTTATAAAGTAATATAACTAAGTTACCATATTGATCAGCTTTCACCATGTGATCACAGAGTACAGAGCTTCTGCTGAAGAAATGCTCTTCTAGTTTTCAAGGTTTCATAATTTTAATATTCCATAGGGCCCAGTCATGACTTCCTGGGTAAAATATGCACACAAGAAGTATTATATGCTGTATTATTTTTACTATTATTTCTTACGGTGGTGCCTATGGCCCAACCAAGAATGGGGCCCCTTTGTGGTAGGCATAGTAACAGAGCAGTAGACCATCTCTGTCCTGACGAGGTTCCGCCTGTTCTGCACAGCCTGATTTATACCATATCCAAAGCTTTGTTGTTGTTTGCTTTTTTACATGGTGGAGGTTTGGCTGTTCCCCCCACATCTTGCTGCCCCTTCAAGCCATATGACCATGGTTCCCACCCACTTTCAGCCCTTCTGTGGTGTTTCCATACAATGTATCTTGTTCTTCCCTTTGGATATTGCCTTGAAATAGGCATACTAACCTGGTGCTTCATTGCAGCTTGCCCTATCATCATCTAATGTGGAGAAAGGCAGCTGTTGATAAACTGGCATCCCAACAATACACACAGCCAGTGGACTATCTAGACGTGCCACTGATATGATGTGTGAGCTGTTGTGCCAACAGTTCACCTAGAACACCATTTCTCCACGATCGCTTATGTTATGGCCAAATGAGAGGCCTTCCCCTGACTGTTTTCAGAGTGATGTCCTAGAGTGTCAAGTCACCCCCTCGCTTGGAACTATATGAGAACAGATGGCATCTGTAGCTGCCATAGCACCCATTTGGAGCACCTCGGGGTTCTGTAGAGCTGCTGGTTCATAGGAAGGCTACATCTCATAAGTGCATCAAAGAGCAGGTCAGGCCATTATGGATTAAAAGTTTTTCCAACATTATTATTCGATAACGCTAACTAGCCACTTTACAAAAATTTTAATATCCTTTATATTGACTCTCCAGTTACGGTCATGGTTGGCAGAAGTATTTTATGGTAAATTTTGAGAAAAAAAAAAAAACCTAACTCAATATTAATTCCTCCTATCCAGGTCTGCTGCTCTTACTTTGACTAGTATTCTTCAGAGTAAGATGCCTACTTTCTTAATTGATAGAATTGAAATTATTTTTCCAGAATTTGATCTCAGCTGACTGTGAAAGTTCACAGAGTAAGTTACGCCAGACATATATTTTAAGTTTATAGTGTGGTGTTCTCCTTTAAAGCAGATGTATATATATTCAGTGATGCACAGTAGCAGTGCTGTAAATGGTGTTACCATCAAAGATTGTCTCAGTGCATAACAAATTACTCAAATAAAAGAATACTAAAAGTAGGCACTAGAATGCTCTCAACAGTTGGAATAAGAATTTGAAATTCTGTCTTATCATATAGTGTAACAGATTGCTGGATTCTAATCATCTTTAGTTTTATAAATCACAAAGAAAACAGCTGGGTGTTCTATATTTTTATTCACACGGCCTAATTCAATCAAGAAAAAAGTAGCTGATTCCGATATTTTGTGTGCACCTTTGAACCTGTAGTCTCTTCCTTATTAGGCAAATTCTTCAGTACCTTAGAAAATGGTAGTGGTGGGCTTGGGAGATAGCAAGGAAAGGATTTCTCATGGATTTTATTTCTAGTGTCAAAATATAGTATATGCATTATGTTTTTGATAGTGTAATAAGAAATCCTGATTACAAATTAATATTGAAAACAAAATAAAATGGTATCAGCAGTGAAGAGATGCTGGATGGGGTCACTCTCCCGTCCTGTAGGATCAGTTTCAGTTCTAAATTATTCCATGGTTAAGCTGAAAGATTTGGGGGTTTGTTTGTTTCTTAACTATACTCTGCATATCAAGCTACCCTGGAAAAATCAAACACCTACTATTATTTGACGAGATGGGATTTTGCATGGGTTTTGCTGCTTTAAACATTTTTTTAATCCTCTCTGTCCTTTTCTCAGTATGGTATTAAGTAGCAGAACGGAAAGGAAGGTGAACACAGTGCTGCCTTTCTCTTAGCTCTTAAATGAAATCCAGCATATGCAGTTGGGTTTTTTTGTTTCTTTAAACAATCTGAAAGCACCACCCATGTCTGAAAGAAACAAGGTTTCGTCCCATTTGTCTATCCATATTTTTTGTACATTACCCTATCCCAAAAATGCACACTTCCAGCATTGTCTCTTCAGGGACAGACTTTGCCCTGACTTACCCTTCATTCAATCTCAGTTGCGTCACAGGCTGTAAATCAGGGCAAATTTTAGACCCAGGGGACCAACCATTCCCGCTTTCATTGAAGTCAGTGGCAAAATTTCCATTGACTTTATTGGGAACAGGATCCCACCCCCTGGTTTGTAGATTAAAGCCACCATTTCCTCTTTCCATGCATTTGGTCAATTATTTTTATTTATTATTTCTGTTTCAGTAACTCCCAAAATGTGCTTGGCTTGTTCCAACAATGGAGAGGACACAGTCCTGCCCTGAAGCGTTTTACAATCTGAAGTGCAAAGGTGCTGGAACTAGGGGTGCTGGGGGTGCTGCCACATCCCCTGGCTTGAAGTGGTCTCCATCATGTGCAGGGTTTACAGTTTGGTTCCATGGCTCTCCGCCCCCTCACCGTAGAAATTGTTCCAGCGTCTCTGCTGAAGTGTGCTCTTTCTACTATATTTGAAATGGAGCTAGGCTCAGATTGAACACAGCTGAAGTAGGTCAAAGGTATAGTGAGGTGCTTTTCAGTCCAAATGATTTGCCCGCAGAATTAAACCCCAATCCAGCAGAATATTTAAGCACGATATCAAAGGGACTACTCTCATGCTTGAAGTTAAACACCTGCATTAGGCTCTGACCCAGCAAAACAATTAAGCACGTGCTCAACTTTAAGCATGTGCTTATGTCTATCCCTGTTCAGCAAAGCATTTAAACATATGCTGAGCTTTAAGCATGTCCTTAAATGACACTGCTCTTGGTGGAACTTAAGCATGTGCTTTTGTGTTTTTCTGGCTCAGGGCCTTAATTTACAATTGACCAAAGTGTTACAAACCTCCACATAACTGACTATGCACATGACTAGTCCCATTGTATTCAATAGCACTCGTGCGCATAAAGATACTCTCAGGCATAAGTATTTGTAGGATTGGAGCCCGACTTCATAAGTAACTTTAAAATAAAGGAAATGTTTCTGCTCAAGGAGAGAAGTGCTGGTGTACAAATTTCTAATAAGCAGCTGGAACGTTTAATTAAACTCCGTTAAATGAATTGTTCTATCATTTTCAGAAAATTCATTTCTTTCTCAGAGACCTTTTTGTCAAATAAGCATTTTGCAACCTAAGCTAATCAGCTCTCTTCCTGTTTATGATTCTGTTTGTACAAATAGTTATGCATTATAATCTGTCCTTCTGTTTTCCCTCCTGCCCAAGCACAAACACATTAAAATGTTTTGATGGGCTCTCCCTTTTGGAAAAGTCATGCAGAATGTAATAGACAATTACAACTTTCTGTATAGGTTGGTTTTTTTTAAACCGTCCTGTAGAATTTAATAGAGGCAGTGAGAGAGAGAAGGGGCTATTCTAATTACCGCCACTGGCATACACCAGGAGAGGATAGCCACGGCATCATGTATCTCCTCCCTTCCCTGACATGCCCCTTATGGCTGGCACAGGAGCTTCCTCCATCCAGTGCCAGCAGAATTCCATGCTGGCCATTTGCACTGCTTGAGCAGGGCAAAGGGCTGGGTTTCAGTTGAGAATCTGGATCTTTGTGTACAAGAAGAAAATTAATTTTGCTGTCTGTCCCCACGAATTGTTTCAAAACCCTTACGCCAGCCTTGTGCGGAGTGGTGTGAGAAAGATGGACAGGAATCAGTTACCTCAGGGATGGAGGAGGCTGAAAAAAACATGGTCTTGTAGGGCCACCTGAAGATAAGCACAAAGACATCTCCAAGCGAGTCCAGCAGCCAGTTCTGGCCCCACTCCTCTTCCACACAGACCCATGGCGTTAGACCCGTGTGGTGGAAAGTGCTTGCTGCCCCTGGAGCACCCACTGTTCCTGGAGCACCCACTGTTCCTGGTGCACCCACTGTTCCTGGAGCACCCACTGTTGCAGTGCTCCTCGCAGCACCTCGCCCGTTGGGCTGCACCGGAAAGGCACAACAGAGCCCTTCCTGTACTGTGTGGCTGTCAAAGCAGCACAAGAAAACTAAGCTTCTCTTCGCATGTAACGAAATGTGATTTGCATTAGATCTGGAAAATAGCACAAGGTTCTCTCTAGCCTGATGAACGTGGAGTACTTATTGTCTAATTTGACTGATACGTATCTTTAATTTTGCTTGTCATTTTCAGGCGTTTACAATTCAGGGGCAGTATGCCATCCCTCATCCAGACGTGAGTCCAGCGCATGTAAATTACTCCCTTCTACTTTCTCTCTCTCTCTCTTATTTGTTCTGGGCAGCATTTACTTTCTACAGTTAAAATTCAGACATGCCTGTAGATGCCTGTACTTAACAGTGTACCATGTAGCCAAGTGTTAGCATTAGTGGATAACTTCTGTAATAATTGCTAGAAAGTACAATGCCCCAGATACAAATGACAGTTTTTTGTCTTTTATGCATGCTATGTACTTGAGTTTTTAATATGTAATTCTACAGAAAAGTAGTTAATATTAACAATAGCCATTACATGTAATAACAATAGAGACGTCATTTTAACCAGTTTTTCTATACAGTAGAATAGAATGAATGATTAAACCTTTATTTTAATTTTAATTAATCCAGTTTTAAAACATGTAAGATGGTTTTCTCTACTCTGAAATAATTCCATTTGATTGGTTAGTTCTAATTTCCCATCCTGCCCTGCAGTTGACCAAGCTTCACCAGTTGGCTATGCAGCATCCCCCCTTTACTCCCCTTGGGCAGACCACCCCTGGTTTCCCTGGTACGTACCCATGACCCCCTGGGGATGTCCTTCTTCTTAACAGCTTTGTTTTCCATGGTCATTACATCATTTTAATACTAAATGTGGGCAATGACCGATGATCCTTTTGTTTTCACACCTTAATCTTTGTTCTTTTTCCCTGTGGCTCTGTTAGTTTGTTTTTGTCATTACTAAATTCTTGTGCTTTGTTTGTTCCATTTATTTTAATACAATCTACTTAATTTGTGCCATCAGCTAAAGAGCCTGAGTTTCTTTGAGTTAGTCCTATGCAAAGTTATTATGCACCACATAGTATGTACCAGTTAGTATTACCTAAAGTACTTGATAAAATTAATTTTGTTGGACCTCTGTTTTTGTATTGTGCAATGAAAAAATCCAAAGAGAAATTAAAATCAAAGAATGGAAAATGTATTTACAACATAATTACAGATTAATTAAAAATTTTAGAACGTACAATTGAGGGCCTAAACAAGCATCCCTTGTACACTAAAATTCCTTTTCACTTCCATTATGCTTGTTGTCATTGGAACAAATTCTGCTGTTCTTAATTGTGCAAAACTCCCAATGAAGGCAATGGAATTTTGCTCAATTAAGGTCATAATTGTTAAGGCCTGCCAGGTATATTTGTTTGTTTGGAAAAGAGGATTGAAATTAGATAAACTTTCTTGTTTCAGTAAATATTGGGCTTGGAATTCAAGATCTTCCCAAGACATGAATAAATATACACTGGTACATATTTTGTAGGGCAAGTAATAACATTTTTATCAAATACATCAAATTTTGTGAGAGACTGAATCATTTCATTATTTTAATTGTTTATATGATTTTTGGACTACAATATTCAGCAAATATACACAAAGTGTAAAATAAACATACACAATATGTAAACAAATTAATGTAAATATAATGAACATTTAGATAAGGTATTCTGAATAAAATTATTCCTTTTCCATCTTTGCTAGTTGTGGAAAAAATACATTTTAAAATATATCTTTATACCCAGAAAAATTGGAAAGGGAAGAAAGAAAAATGACACACACGATATAATTTGCTTCTACATGGTGTATCTGATAAAATATCAGCAAATAATATTAAATTACCTTTCCTGGCTTTATATTTTCCTTGTTTTTCTACTTGTCATTAACATGGTGCTCCTTAATCTTTTCCTTGTTATGTTTGTGATTTGTATGTTTCCATAACTATACTGAGTGTTAGAGCACTAATTGCATTTCTCCTAAGCATTTTCCTTTTGTCCACCCAATTTAAAAACAAATGTATGCAACTTACAGTATTTTGTACATTTCCCTTTAAAAAAAAAAGTTCTTTCCAACATTTCTGCAACATCACTAATCCCATGTACAATTTAAGTTAACCTAGTTTATTTTCCCCATCTTCCTTTATTTTATCAGTTTTCTTTTCACATTTTACTTTTTGTTTACCTTAGATTTCCACTTTTTATTTTGTGTAATTCAGTGGTCCTGGTAGATAGATCAAAATTCAGACATCCATTCATTTTTGACAATTAATGTATATGGAACAAATTTCATAGTTATTTATAAGTGGAACTATCCACTTTCTAAAAACTTTTTATAGCATTGTAGACTCTGCTGTGACATTTGTTATTTTGGTGGGTTAAAGGTTAATTTAAATAAGAATAAATTAAAGTCAGTCCAACGCTCTTAATTTTTGCATCTCTTGCTTTCTTTTCTCTTTTGCTAGCAGTTCTGTATTTTTCATTGCTACTCTTTTATCTTTTTTTCCCCACATTTTCCTTCTTTTAAATATCATTTGTTGTGTCTTCTCTTTTTTTTCAAAACGATTGGCATAATGTGTTCCCCTCTGTCCCCTCAATATAGGATTGGATGCCACTACTCCAACCAGTTCCCATGAGCTTACTATTCCAAATGATGTAAGTGGACCAATAGTCACTCTCTCTCTCGGGCTGCTGTAGGTGGAATATTTCATTTTGTGTCAATTCATCAATTTGTTACTAAGATAAAGCTATGTCATTTAGACTATGCTATCAGAACTGTGTTACTAAGTATCAGAGTGCAGGGCAAAGTGGGGGGGATTACAATTTATGTTAGTGTCAGTACTCGAATGAGTTTTCTCTACTTAAGGAATTACTACATCTAGGAAGAGTTAGTAGAATAGTGGTATAAAAAAGAAGACAAGGTGAGACTGGATGGCTCAGTTGAATGACAAGGATACAGAGCATTTCACCTGTGGTCACCTGGTCCAGTAAGGCCAGGTTGGTTGTTACTGAAAGTGTAATCAATAGGGCTGTCAAGCGATTAAAAAAATTAATTGTGATTAATCGTGTGTTTTGAAAAAATAATCACGATTAATCATGCTGTTTTCCACATTTTCAAATATATTGATTTCAATTACAATACTGAATACAAAGTATTCACTTTATATTTATTTTTATAATAAATATTTGCACTGTAAAAATAAAATAAATAGCATTTTTCAATTCACTTAATACAAGTACTGTAGTGCAATCTCATTGTCATGAAAGTTGGACTTACAAATGTAGAATTATGTACAAAAAAAACTGCATTCAAAAATAAAACAATGTAAAACTTTAGAACCTACAAGTCCACTCAGTCCTATTTCTTGTTCAGCCAATCGCTAAGAGAAACAAGTTTGTTTACATTTACAGGAGATAATGCTGCCCACTTCTTGTTTACAATGTCACCTGAAAGTGAGAACAGGCATTTGCATGGCACTGTTGTAGCCGGCGTTGCAAGATATTTACATGACAGATGCACTAACGATTCATATGTCCCTTCATGCTTCAACCACAATTCCAGAGGACATGCATCCAAGGTGGTGATGGATTCTGCTCGATAACAATCCAAAGCAGTGCAGACCAACGCATGTTCATTTTCATCATCTGAGTCAGATGCCACCAGAAGAAGGCTGATTTTCTTTTTTGGTGGTTCGTGTTTTGTAGTTTCCGCATCGAAGTGTTGCTCTTTTAAGACTTCTGAAAGTATGCTCCACAATCAGATTTTGGAAGGCACTTCAGATTCTTAAATCTTGAGTGCTGTAGCTGTCTTTAGAAATCTCACATTGGTACCTTCTTTATGTTTTGTCAAATCTGCATGAAAGTGTTCTTAAAATGAACAACATGCTGGGTCATCATCCAAGACTGCTAGAACAATATAAGGCAGAATGCAGGTAAAACACAGAGCAGGGGACATACAATTCTCCCCCAAGGAGTTCAGTCACAAATTTAATTAACACATTATTTTTTTAACGAGCATCATCAGCATGGAAGCATGTCCTCTGGAATTGTGGCCAAAGCATGAAGGGGCATACGAATGTTTTGCATATCTGGCACATAAATACCTTGCAATGCCGGCTACAAAAGTGACATGCAAATGGCTGTTCTCACTTTCAAGTGACATTGTAAATATGAAGCAGGCAGCAGTATCTCCTATTTCTCTTAGCAATTGGCTGGACAAGAAGCAGGACTGAGTGGACTTGTAGGCTCTAAAGTTTTACATTGTTTTATTTTTGAGTCTAGTTATATAACAAAAAAAATCTACATTTGTAAGTTGCACTTTCATGATAAAGAGATTGCACTATGGTACTTGTCCAAGGTGACTTGAAAAATACTGTTTATCATTTTTACAGTGCAAATATTTGTAATAAAAATAATATAAAGTGAGTACTGTACACTTTGTATTCTGTATTGTAATTGAAATCAATATATTTGAAAATGTAGAAAAAACGTCCAAAATATTTAATAAATTTGAACTGGTATTCTATTGTTTAACAGTGCGATTAATCACGATTAATTTTTTTAAATTGGGATTAATTTTTTTGAGTTAATCGCATGAGTTAACTGTGATTTATCGAGAGCCGTAGTTATCAATCATTGAATGGCTGGTGCCCTAAGTGGAGTTAGTAACTAAGGAATGGGTGTTTGGATCACAGGTGGCACCCAGATTAACAGTCCCAGTAAAAACACCAAGAACTGAATGGACTTGGAAAATGAACAAGCTCCATATTCTATGGGGAAGTTCCTCCAGGTTAGGATTGAGAACACATAGACCAGCTAGTTTGGGGAAACTGCACTGTGACTTGCTTGTGCCATATTGTTCTGGACTAGTCAGAGGACCTTTGTCTCCAAGGCTGTCAATTCAGCATCTTTCATGAGCACAAAATGTACTTAAACTATATAAAAGTGCAACGTAAACAACATTGCTTTTAAAAAGAGGGGTTAAAAACTGGAGCAACACTCCAACTCTGTGAACTCCAAACTGGATATGATTGGACTACCCAGCCCTCACCTGCGATGGTCCCCGCCACGCTACAAGATGCTGGAACTTTAGACATCCACTTAACATTTCCAGCTGATTCTTTACCTGCCACTGTCAAATCTTTGCCATCAGCTCTAGGTCTGATCAACTTTCTTTATAAATGAATGACACAGAAAATTGAAGATATCCCCTCTAGTAAAAAAAGCTTTCAAGAATGAATGGGATCACAAATAACAATTACATTACTTACCAGATACTTATAACATCATATAACCCCTGTTAATCTCAGTGGCAGTGATTTATAGAAAGAAGAAGAGAAAGCAAATCAGAGTTAATAGAGAAAAGGTGTCTCCTTTCCCAAGTACCTGAGATCTGGCAAGCTTTGCATTAGTAGGAGGACACCCTACTAATATGTTTTATCATCTAGTTTATTGTTTGTTCAGTATTTTATGAGAGCACCATATTTCTCCTTGCAGCGCAGGTTTGGGGAAGCTCACTGCCAAAGTCTGCTCTTGCTCATAGCACTGTAAATCCAGAATAACTCCATTTACTTCAGTGGAGTCTCTCTGGAGAGCTGCTGATGAAAGCAAGATCAGACTTTGGCCCTGTGTCCCTTTTGCAACAGAGAGACTCTGTTCCTAGCCTCACAACTGCAAAACACACTGACTCAGCACTAACCTCTGACACACAAATGTGCATCATTGCATTATTTGAAAAATCCTTCTGCAACAGCAGATCTTTCAAGATCTAGTAGAACAAGCCAGCATATGTGAGTTTTAAATCAAGCCCATTGTAAGTTAAGTCAAGCCCAGTCTCACTGCCACCTTTTTAAAAGGGATCCCTGAGAACAAAATGGCTTAGGCACAGAAATAGCTTGTAGGAACGCTACAGCTAGGAAAACAGAATAATATTTTGGGTTGGTTCCCAGCATTAAGTTCAACTGTATATTAATAGAAGTGCGAAATGGCGTCGGTACTCTGCATATGCGCAGGTGTGTGTGTAGTGCTGCCAGCCCGGGAAGTGGTACGATTTTGGGGAGGATTCTCATGATAAAATACAGGCTGTTTGTGTTTCTGGCAGCCAGAGCAGTTGACTGCAGTACAGAAGAGTGTATGTTTTCAGCGGGCAGAGTCCTGGAGCAGGCACAACTGACCAGAGAAACCCTAGGGCTCATGGAAAGGAGGGACAATTGTTTGGGGGCCCCCAAGCTCAAGGTGGGAGTGGCCTAATGTCTGTGTAAATAAATGGGAGGGACCCCAGTGAACGTGATGTGCCAGGGCTCCAATTTTAACTCGATAGGCCTGGAGCTGCACCCATTCTGAGCTCGCTAGCCACAGCTTCATTCCCTCACTACCAAGCCTTCCCCTGCAGGCTAGAGACAGGGGGAGGCTGCCTGGGTGGTTTATGGGAATGGGGGCCCTTCAGGACCCTACTAAGGAGAAGTGGGGGAGCCTTCTTGAGTGGAGGGCGAAGGGAGGAGGCTGCAGGAGCCTGGTGGGGGTCAGTGAGTGAATTGGGAGCCAGGGAGCTCTGGCCAATGGGGCATGGAAGTTGGGGAGCCCATGCCCTGAATGTGGTTTGTGCACACTCTGTATGTGGTTACGGTTCAGTTTTCAACCTGTTATTGTCACACACACACTGAGGGTGGGCAGGGGGAGTTCACAAACCAGACAGACCAAAAACCTGAGTTAAGCTGGATTCTGATGGTTGGTTTGTGAACTGTTGGGGTTGGTGATTTATTTTTTTTTAAATGTAATAAATAGTCAAACAACCCTCTCTTGGAGAGGAACTTGCCAAAGGGCGCTGAGAATCCAGTAAGACTCACCTCGTGTTGATTTGAGGACTTCATCCTCTCTAGTGGCTGGGGAATTTATTTGGGGTGGGAAGGCAATAGAGTGGTGGTGGGGGGCAGAGAGGATAACTCTCGATAGCAACATTTCCTGGGTAGATCCTAGGGTCTGGTCTACACCCTGTGCGATGTAGTCAGGTCTTCCTGACCCCCAGGGTAGTGCCTCTGAGTCAAAGGAAGAATTTTTCTGTCAACCTGGCTACCGCCTCTCAGAGAGAGAACTATCTACGTCAATGGAAAAAACCCTTCTGGCAATGTAGGATGCATCTACCCTACAGCGGCGTAAATGCAACCCCTTAGTCATGCCACTGTAGCACAGACATACCCTAAGGTTGCATGCAATAATCCGGGAGGCAATGAATGTTACTTAAAACAGCATTAAGTCCCACCAAGTCCTATTTGTGTTTGCAGCTGAGCAGCCAGAGGGGGAGTCACCCAATGGCAGCACAATTCCTGTAGGGGGAAGGAGGGGAGGGTAGTGGCAGTGCATGGAGAGCAACTGCTGCCCATTTGCATCTGGAACTTCCAGGGGATCTACCAGACCGAGAGGCTCCTCCCCTCCCCATGATATTGCCCACACCGTCTCTCCCACTAAGAGGGATGATGAAAATTCTAAATGGCTCCAACCTTCTTGGCCCTGCCCCAACACCCCACTGTCCCTATGGAGCAACAACTGTATGGGCCCAAGGTGGGTTGATTCCTCACCCCTCTTCCTTATGGCTAGAAGGAATTGCACCCACATTAGGTCCCCTCAGTAGAAGTGATGATCTGGCCTTCAGTAATTAAAGTCTGTCTGCTTTTAGCTCATCCATCAAAATTGATTTTTTGTTGGTATTGTCTAAATTACTCACAAAAAGTCACTTATTCTGAGTTCATCATACATTTGGTGACCAGTATATCCCTCGAGAGGCCGCACTAGTAACAGTAAGGAGAAAGCTGAGTCCTCCCTAAAAATAAAGTGTCAACTTCAATACTTTCTGCTATTGCTCTTGCTTGGCAATACTGATTATTGCTCCAAACAGGAAATCAGGGTTGATATTTGTCATCTTGACAAGTAGCCAAGGAAATTAATTGATTTTTTGATAAGGTGTAAGAACCTACATACCCGCCGCCTGGGTCGTTCTGAAATAGTTTTGTAAGCAATGCATCCAGTTGGCTTTCTGCTTCACTTTCAGTGCTTCACCTTTATCCTTCACTGCCTTTTGTCTAGTATTGCAAAAGAGGTCTGTGTAAACTGTTAGCTCTTGGAAGGGCAGAGTGTACATCAGTGAGGGCAGCCTACTCTGGGCGTTATTCTCCCCTTGCACTGGTGCAAACCAGGAATAATTCTTTTTATGTTAATAGGCCACTTTGTCTACTGCTTTGCACCTGGAGAAGTCATTGACCTCTTTGCAAAGTGGATATAAGATACCAGTGGAAATTAGAGGAGAATCGAGACCACTATACTTATACTTGCTCTTGAGTTACCAAAGAAGAACAGGATATGATTTCAATAAAAATAAACCCAGAAGGCTAAGTCTGAGTTGTTACTTAGTCCTCGATCAGACAGATTCTCACCAATTCAATAAAGCAAAATTCACAGAAGCTGGTGACCTATCCGTGACTTTTACTAAAATTATCGCTGACAAAATGGGGAGCTCAGTTGCGGGGTTCCCACACTGCCTGCAAAGGTTAGGCAGCTGTGGGGGCTGCTCTGAGCTCTGGGGGCCCCCACTGCCTGTGGGAGCTTGGAGCTCCGGGGTCCCCCGCTGGGAGCTTTAGGGTACCCCGCCAACCATGGTGGCCTAGCGCTTTGAAGGACTCCCAGTCACACAGTGACTCAGCACTCCAGGGTCCCCTGTCCCTCACGGTGGCCAGGAGCTGTGGCCCCACCGCCCATGGCAGCTCAGAGCTGTGGGGGAACCCCCGCTGCCCAAGGCAGTCAGGAGCTGCGACCTCACCACCTGCGTCAGCCGGGAGCTGCAGAGGTGGGGCCCGCCACCTGCAGCAGCTCAGAGCTGCAGGGGGCCCCCGCTAATCGCGGTAGCTGGGAGCTCCCAGGTCCCCTGCCCTCCATGGCAGCCAGGAGCTCTGGGGTCTCCACCACTCATGGTGGCTGGGAGCTGTGGCCCCCGCCACCCACAGCAGCTTGGAGCTGTGGGGGGACCCCACTACCCATTGTGGCTGGGAGCGCCAAGGGGACCCCAGCACCCACAGCCACGGGGAGCTGCAAAGTCTGGAAGTCTCTGATTCAATGACTTCCGTGACCTCCATGAAAAAATTGTAGGCTTAAGCATAAGTTAATACCTGTTTACAATTCATATTTGTTTGTGTCATAGTAAATCCTAGTTATTCTTTCTTCAGTAATTGTGTGAGGCAGTTATAAAATCATTTCTCTGTTATTAGTGGTTACTATAGCTCAGACCTCACAGCTTTCTACAAATGATAATTGCAACTAATTAATAAAGAAAAATGGCACCATGCCATAAAATCAAACTTCCTATCCAGACTGTGAATTTAGAAGTTCTGTTCATCTAGGTTTTTAGTAGGTGCCCACCACTGTAGTTTCTGGGCATTTCTGAAAAAGAACGAATAAAGTGGGCTATATTTCTCCCATCTCCCTCAGAGGCCATTTAAATGTGTGTATGTGCGTGTCTCCTCTCTCCCAATCCAGGTAGTTATGCCAATCTGAAGGTGTTGAGGTATCTGGTTATTCCCACCCTCTCCAGAAAAGGAGTTCAATCAGCCTGAATCAATTGTCAAGAAAACTGTGTCCTCCACTCTCACAAGTTGACCCTTGAGCTTCATTGTCCATGAGGAAAGTTGTGATCCCTACCCAAGAGGCACTTCTTTAGTACTCCTGAGGAGGGATTAAAGATGAGCACTGTTGTCTTCAAACTAACCAGTTCTTCTGCGTGGAGGCAGTATGGGGAGCAGAGCTCCAGGTGATGGGTCTGTCGGCAGGCAGTGCTGCTCAGGAAGCAGGTTGATACATTTGAGATGATCTGGACCTATTCTAAAGTTGGTGCACTCATTCCCAAATATAGAGAGTTGCATTAATTCGATCTGGAAGTCAGAAAGGCATGGAGCACTCTGACCATCTCATTGTCCAATAGTAGGGACACATCCAGTCAAAGATGAAAGAAAGCATTTATTGGCAGTGATCGCTATTTTAGTGTCCAGAAATACTGAAGAGTCCAAAAGAACTCCTAGGCTACAGTGTGACTTGATTATCTGAGGGCAGATGCCCCCAAATAGCAGGAGATACTATGAAGATGGGTTATTCTTCAAAATATTTCCTTCATCCCACCTGTATTACCTCTGTCTGGTTTGCATGTAGTTTCAGCCGGCTGTCTTCCATCCACTTGCTGGGATCCTCTTCTGCTTTCCAGGCTTATGCTGGAAGAGCAAAAACTTGTGATGTACATCTTGGCATATAATGGTGGAGTGGTGATAGCGAGGTGGGAGGATGGAGAAGGTGGTGGAAGTGGGGTACAATGGAGCTGGCACAGGTGGATCACAGTCTTAAAACACCTGACACTGCAAAGCCAATATTGGTCAGCGAGATAAAAATCACCTTTCCCCTTTAAAAAAAAAAAGAGAGAAAACAATGAACAGAAGGCAAAACCCCCCAAAAACAGCAGAATGCTTTGAAAATAAAATGCCACAAATCTGATAAATGCTCTCTATAAATATAAATAGGCCTGTAAATCCATCTGAATTGGAAATGACAAGCTGATGGGCCAGCCTTCTGTATTCTAGAGGAATATTGACTCCTTCCTTTCAAATAACTAATTTGGAAGCTCATCACATAAGCACTATAAGGGTGTTGTACAATCAAAATCCCCATCATCTCCATAAAAGGTAAATATGACCTTCCCATTGCATAGCTGTTGTCCTTGACTGAGAAATGCTGAAGAGCTAGGAAAAAATGTTAGATCCTGCAGATCTTACTCAGGCAAAACTCCAATTGATTTCCTGCAGAACTGGGCACAAGTAAACAGAGTACCTAAACACGACAAATATATCCCTTAGGGAGACAATAGGTCCAACCTAAGAGCCCAGGCGTTGCTTTCTAATATATCTATTGTCTGAATGTCAGCAATAAAATTGCACCCTATCCTCTGAATGATCCTTATTCAAGAAAGCTCTGTTCAGCAAAGGCCCTTAGGCACAACTTTAATCTTAATTTAAAATTAAACGTGTGTAAGTGCTTTCCTGAATTGGAAGATGTGTCATTACTTATATTAACGGGCTTAAAAGGTGAAAGTGTGGCTTGAAAGAACTCATTTACTGCCACCAATGTTTAATGATCCGCATTAAAAATATTGGAACGTATCCTTGGTTGGTGAAAATTGGCATAGTTCTACTGAAGTCAATGGAGATATGCCAGTTTACAGCAGTTGAAGATCTGGCCCAGTAAATTAAATTTAATTTAATTTGATACTGAGAGCCATAAATATGATAGAAAGTAGCACCCAATATGGTAATATGTAATTAACCAGATATTTTTATTTGGGTAAAGTGATTTCTGAAAAATAAGTATTTTACCTGCTTGTCTTTTGGTATAATCTTGTATTTCCTCTTGACCTGATTCTGTCCCCCTTTAACCAAGGGGAAGCCCAGTTTTTAATTCCCCGTGGATAATCAATGGGACCGCTTGTGAAGCAAATCACTATACAGTATGAGGAAAGATATGAAAATGTGCCCCAAAGTAAGATGCTAATCTCAACCTTAGTAAGAGGATGGGGCAAAACTGGGTCCTCTATAAAGCAATGTACTTTCAATTAAGCTGGTGCACATTATATTTTTCATTGGTAGTTTAGGTCTGCACAGAAATGACAATAACAGTGTCATTGTCGAAAAATTTGTCCTACCAATTTTCTTTATATCTGTTTATGAAGTCTGTGAAATCACTATGAGCCAGATTATGCATTACCCTTGGGAGGTGGGAGGAGAGATCTTAAGTATCACCGCTGCTTTTTAACAAACACAGAGTAGTCAAGCATTGTGTCCAAGGCCCTACAATAAGTCCGTGAGAGAGCTGTGATCAGATATCAGGAGATTGTGACTTCCACTAGACTACACTGTCCCTCATGTAGCCCCTTTTCTAAATAAAAATGCATAAATAAATCCCACTATGGCAGCTCTCTGAGGTGTATAAAAAGGCAGTGTACTTATGCAACAGAGGAAAGAAGCAGAAGGAATAAAAGAGATTGAAAATAATGAGGAAGAAATTAAACTTAAGTATTTATGAAAAACAATTAGAGAGTCTCCTTTGAAGAGAACATCATAGACCAAGTTCTACTGTCAGTTATACCCTGGATTTACATCAGGGTAATATGTCAGGGAGCCACAGATAGCTGTGGTATCCTGGGAATGTCAGACACATCCAGTATAACATGTAACAGAAACAATTCCATGGATACACAATAAATCAGTTCTTACATGGACTGAAACTGCCTTTAAATTTACAGGAAGGGAATACGTAGTTCAGCGTATTGGTAAAGGGAGATGTCTCTTCACCTTTGGTCAGTGAGTCAGACTGGTATGGAATGACAGTTGTTCCCATCTGACAGTTGTTGAGTGGTCATTATTAAATGAGTCTCAGTCTTGTGTCCACTCTTGTTGGCAGTCTCAGGAGAGAGGCCAAGGATTCAGTGGGCTGAGCCTGCCCTCCTGTTTCACCCTTGAAGCTACTCCCACCAGGCCAGTGGAGGTAAAGTGATGAGGCAGCATTGGGAAGCTTGCGTTGGCAGTACCTGCACTGGGGATAAGCAGAAAACTTCAATCTCAGACGCTGCCCACTCAGTACCTTTTGCTAGCACTATTACAAATGGAATCCAGTTTTATCTAGAAGTGAAATATTCAACAACCTGCAAGCCACTTGCCAGTATGACAAGCCAACGCTTTACAGTAGGGGGCTTGTCATAAACTACAGACAGGTATGGCTGTTCCCAGTGCCATACCGAGAGAATGCAGCAGTGAGGGACATAAAGAGCCAAACAAGCAGAAAACTCACCCTTGAAGGCCATAGTTTAAAGTATAATTCACATACTCTCTCTTTATGTGTGATAGATTGTCTTTGTTATTAAGCACTGCCCGTGTGCTCAGCACTATACAAACACAAAGAAAGGCACAGGGCCTGAATCTGAACTCACATGGTGTAAATCAGGAGTAATTCCACTGTAGTCAATAGAGTTAAACTGGTGTGAGCTAAAAATCAATCTTCATAATCCCATCCTCGAGGAGTTTCTGGTCCTGACTCGATCCCGCTCCCATTGATGTCATAGGAATTTTGCTATGGACCTGGACAGACAATTAAGAACTAATGAGTGCATGACTCTCCTCTGATTTACACCAGTATAACTACGTGGTTTTTGGTGGAGTCATGCCTGCGTTATACTATTGTAAATCAGGCCCATGATACACTGGAAGACCTCATGATCATCAGTCTCAAAGCAGTTCCAGTGGTCCTGCTAAAGAAAAATGTTAGACTTCTGTACTGCTCATCCTCTAATTGTATCTGCCGAGAGTTTTCAGAAGCAGCAAACCTGTAATTGTAGGACATACAACACTTCATACAGTGCTGTCACTTTCAGTGTTCGATGGACCCACCTCTTTTGCAAGGGACCCAGTAGGACTAAGTATCACAGAATCTGTCAAATTCTGCTTTGCAACCATCTACAAATGAGAGATGGCTTCTCCTGAGTGGGCCAGTCAGTAGCATTAGAAAGATTTGTCTTAAAAAAAGAGCATCAGTTTGGCTATAATTTCATATGACTATCTCAGAGTGAGGGAGACAAAATGCAAAGGGCCTGGCTCACCATTGCATCATGCCGGTTTTACACCAGTATTACGCCATCAAAATGACTTGAGGAGGAGAGGCAGTCTCCCAGATCACCTGATCCCAAAACATTTAAACTGCATAGATTAAAACCATCCCCTAGAATTCCCGGAAATGTATTGGCAGTCCATGCAGATCATATACTCCAATGCTATGGTAATACGCACCATATAAATACCTAAGATAGATCAATTCCATAGCCCCAGTATAATGTGCACCCAGGGGACAACGATATTCTGAACTAGCTTTAGTGTTTGATTGGTCTCGGTGATGTGGCTCCCTGCAGAGTGTATTACAGCTAGGCGGGGTTAAGGTGAGAGAGGGTAAGTGTGGAAAGCTCCACTCAGGAATTAACAGGTGACCCTCTCCTTGCCAAGCACAAATTAAAAAGTGTTCTTGGCCACCACCACTTCTTGGGCATCCAGGAGCAGCCCAGAATCTAGCAATGCTCTTAAGTTGTTCATCTGGGTCACAAATGGTGATCACACTCTCTCAGTCATGGTCTTGATTAAAGTGCCACCAGCACTTCTGGATGCTTCCACCAACATTATCTCCAGTTTATCTGGACTGAGTCACAATCATTCAAATCCCGTACTCATTTAGGCACTAGGCTATTGGTTCCACTCTAACAGCTGGGTCAAGCATGACAGCAGCATACAGTTGGGTGTCTTTGGTGTCCCCTTCCAAGTTGCCTCATGAACACATTGAATAAAAGAGGTGATACAACAGACCTCATGGTACCTTGCATGAAACCCCCTCATGGCAGCTACCATCTGAGTCATCTTAGAACACCCCAGAACAACTCCACTGCTTTGCCAGGCCACAGACACTTTAACAAACCCTGCTGACTAGAGCTGGTTGGCATTTTTTCTAAATGTTAACAAAAATCAGAGTTTTTACACACATTTGTATTGTGTTTTGACTACTGCGAACAGATTTAAAAATCTTTTTATCTCCGTGGTTAGGACACAATCAGCTACAGCAGCCAGTACCATGCTCAGGCCTACAACTTGGCTGACCAGGGTTAAGGAAATCTGAGGACTCAAGGGGCAGCCAGAGTTGCCTCACCACAACTTTCTCACTGATCCTTCCTTACAAAAGGAAAAATTCCTAAAATTAACACACAAAGTGGAAACAGTCCCTCAGACTATGGAACAGGAAATCTCCTATATTTATGTGCCTCATCCTCCCACTCCTCCCAACCCTCTTGATCTGTTTTGTCCTTCTATTGTGGCCTGTCTGGCCATCTAGACTGCGAACTCTCTGGGGCAGGGATGGTATTCTTTGTGATTTATCTGCTCAGTGCCTAGCACTATGGGGCCCTAACCTTGGCTTGGGGTTCCTAGACCCTGCCGTCATACAAATAAATAATACTAGTCCTAATATTTTTAGTTCAGCGGCCAAAAAAAAAAAAAGTACTTCCTTGCTCATTCCCCATTCACTCAGTAGGAACCATCTCTGCCAACAATAGTCCTGTACTGTCATCCAAAGTCCTGGGCTTCATCTTCCATCAGCTCATGGATGGTGCTAAGTTCATCGGCCATCAATCTTGCATTTAATAACATGTGGCAAAGGCTCAGATCCCTGTTCCCCATCAGTGATAAAACCAAAGGAACCAGAGTTAACCATCTCCATCTTGGCTTCCAGCTTGGTGCACACTTCTGTTTTCCTACCTTCTTTCGCCTGTCTGCTCACCACCACAGGAAATGAGGTGGGGCCATGCCCTGGCAACCATCGCTCTCGCACATCCCCCAAATGCAGAAGCATTGGCCACTGATTTGCATTAAACACTTTTAAAATTTTTGCATACAAATGCAAAAAGATTGTAGCCCACCAAGAACTTTCAAGCAGCCTTTGAAACAATATGCAGTGTATTTTGCCAGTTGACTTTAAGGCTAAGAAGGGACCGTTGTGAGCATTAAGTCTGACCTCCGGCACGTTGCAGGCCACAGACCCTCACCCGCCCACTCCTGTAATAGACCCAGTACAATGTTACTGAAGGATAAAATGGGACATAAGAACACATGCGGAATCCTGACTTACATTTTGAAAATAAAAAGGATCAAGTTGTGAAGGAAGTGTCATCTTGCCGTAGGCCCAGTTCTGCACTCAGCTACATGGTTGAAAGTCCTGTTGTCTTTAATGGAGAGAAACCTGTGTAAAGGTGGGCAGAATTTGGTCGATAACATTTAGGACTGTCAAGCAAGCTTGAAAGCCCAAGTGAGTGAGGTTCTGTTAGTGAATGAGACAAGCTTTCGAACTACACAGAGCTCTTCTTCAGACTGATGCAGAGACCCATCAATAGAGCTTTCAGTCTGTCTGATTTGTCAGTTATGTTGCAGCTCTTGATATTTTCACTGACAATTCAAACTGGGCTCTACGTTGTATTCTGTAGCACTGCACTATGCCAGTATTCTCTGACGTATTGGATGGCTAAATTGCCTGATACTGAGTTAATACATAACCACCTACAAAATGACAAGGCTTTAACTATAGGAGCTTGACCATTGAGCCCATAGACCCTGCTAGCTATTCATTCCAAACAGCACAGCAAAAATCTTTTGTTTTGATATCGAGAGACCTTAGTAACCACATTTTGATCAATACGACAGTTTGCAGTTAAATGGTTTTTGCTTGTGTCTGTGGCACTAATTTCAGTCTTTGTCCCACTCCAGTTAATAGGCTGCATTATTGGCAGACAAGGCAGTAAGATAAATGAAATCAGGCAGATGTCAGGAGCGCAGATCAAGATTGCTAATGCCACAGAAGGCTCGGCAGAACGACAAGTTACAATCACAGGCTCCCCGGCAAACATCAGTTTAGCACAGTACCTCATTAACGCAAGGTAAGTTAGCTTTGTAAGTGATATGCTTCTGCAAGATTGCTCTGTCTGTTTTCCAACAAATGTCTGCCTAGGACAAAGCCAGAAAGTTGTTGTGTAGTGTCCATTTTGCATAGTCTTATTTGATTCCTACCTCTTTGTAAATCCTGTACTGTTAGAGCCTGTGTTTATTGGTGGTTTATATGGAAAGCGGCTTAATCTGGTGCAATTTCAGTTACACTGAATCATAAGAGCTCAAAATCTGAACATTTATATTTGTAGCCATCTAGCCTCTGAGCTGGATACAGAAAATGATACTGTCATAAATTTGTTGGAAGATAAAAGTTTTCATAGGACAAACTGATAGTGATGCAGACTCGTTCTGCTGTCTTAAATGGCAACTATAGATTGCAAAACACATTTAATTTGCTAGCTGGAAATTGCTTTCTCAGGGTTGATATTAAACAGACATTTGGTTGCTAAAGAGACCCGGGATTTATTTTTTCCATAGATAGCCCCACAAATTTGTAAAAAGCCCATCCTCATGAGACAGGGTGAGAATCTCCTTTTCACCACTTTTCAGCTCCAATGTTAATGAAAACACTGGTTGTTTAGTTAGCCCTTTGAGACTGCTTATGCCTTTCGCTATTTGGATGATTATTTAGGAAAAGATTAAAGTGGGTATGCAAGTAGCACTTCATTTGCTATTACCCCTTTGAGAAAGTGCAATGAATGTAATGCTCTGTCATAAATCTGCTTGTATGTGCTGTACCAAGGCACTAGAGAGGAAGATTCGTATCTATACATTATACCATTTTGAAAAAACACGGTGCCATCTCGCAAATCAAGCTACTTTCTTTAACATACTTGCTATTAAAGTAATATAAAGTGTGTAAAATAGTATAAGCTTGTGTATGTTGTGGATTGCAGTCCTAGCGATTCTAACCAGCCATTGTTGTGGATTGCAGACCTAGCAATTCTCTCCACCAATATAATTTGACCAACACTAGAAAAGCATGTAGATTCCATGAATGAAGGGAAAGGAGATTTGCAAAATATTTATGAAGCCTTCCATTTTGGCAAACAAAATATTACCTTTGCATTACTTGAAACTAGCTTGCCAGGGATAAATGTACGGTTCTGTGGGACCGCGAAGCTTCAACACTAGCCATTCCAAGGATCCAAAAAACCCATACAGCTTGTGCGCTTTGCATTCTTTATAGCAAATATAAGTCACGTCCTTAAGCCCTGTAATCAAGTAAAAATGTGTTCCCTCCTTTAACCCTTAAGGATATGTTCTTCTCTTGGTGTTCAGGGATTCCCCACACATCGAGACGAGAATAGACCCCTTCACTTTTAGTTGCACAAACACCATATGGCATGCACCTGGATTGCAGAAGATAACAATTTAAGATCTTCAAGACAGCTAAAGCATGCAAATAAAGTTATTAATGGAGTTGCAGTGAGCTGCTCACCAGAGACAGAAACTCTAGTGAACAAACCTCTCTTTGACTCACTTAGAAAAGCCTGTGAACTCTCACAGCTCTGATTATTGCTGTCTAATGGTTCTTTTCATGGAATGGGACATTTAAGAGGTCTTTTAACACACTTTTGCAATGAAGAAAACTGCTGACCAATCATATTCCATGGATACTATATACCCTGTGAAACTCGAAACAAAGTAGTACTTTATTCTTGTTGAATTTCTAGGTAGAAAGCATTTGTTATCATCAGATACAATAAACCATTATATATTCTGTACCATATGTTGAAAATGTATTTAGGTAAAATGACTTCATTTGTGAAGGAAGAGTCTTAAAACAATGTATAATAAATTAAGCTCTCAAGTATCCTAGTTAATTAAGGTGGCCTGTTCATTTTAAAAAGCTATGTTATGTGACCAATTTTTTGCTAAAAGATATAATGAGGAGAGAGGAATTCTGTTAACTTAGGTGCCAACACAGCAACAGAACTAGTTGGCAGACAAGGATTGAATGGGCCGTGGAAATTGAATAACTTCAGTCCAACAAGCGGTGTCCCCAACCTGTGGCTTACGCAGCTTGGCAAGGCTACGGGAGGGAAATATAGAGTGCCATAGCCCATGCGGGACCTTTTCTGGGGATAAATGGGGCCAGCTTCAAGGGTTGTAAATCCAAAACTTTATATAAGTCCTATGTGCGCTTTCTTTTTTAAAATTTTTATTTATTTATAATTTTTTATTAAACATAAAAAGCAGATGTGAAATAAATTGTTACTAGAGAGAGTTCAGTACAATATCAAAGTACTAAACTCACCAAGATACCCACTGGTATGCCAAAATAGTTAATGTCCACCGAGACCAGAGGCCACCAAGTTTTCCCATCATTCCTGGATCTACCTTTTCTTTCTGTTCAGGGAGTTACTTCTGATACTGACATCACACTGCAGACCAATCAGCTCTGACTCCTGTTGTAATGTCATTCCCATTGGTTTGGTTTCCAGGGGCATTACTTCTAGGAATTACAATACATAATTCCAGGTTTGGCAGTAGCATGAGTTTTAAAAGAATACCAGTTATTTGAAGTACCTAAACTATTTCTAGCCAGTTTTGTCTTCTTTAAAATCATTTATCAGACAATTTTAAATAAAGATTCTTTTGTTGCAGTATCTTGTTGAATATGTGCATGAGAATATATAAACTAGGTTAAATTTAAGGCAGCATGGTCTATAGAGACAGAGATTTAACCTTATTTTTGTTTCTGTATGGATATAGCCAACTGTTGATATTTGTACCCCTGAAATATGCCCCATCTTAGTTATGTGCATTAGGAATGCTTTATTTCCTGTATATCTCTTGTCTCTTAACTGGTCTCCAGCCTGAACCATGTAACCACAGGACTCGGGAAATAAGGTTCCACTGTAATAATTGGATCCTTGTTATCAAATTATTATCTTAAAATTCTTACTAAAAATGAAGTGAACCACAATTTAAGTTTAAACTGTATGATATATGACTTCTTCTTTGGGTTATAAATGGATTTTAGCCAACGGTGCTTTCTTATTCTTGTTAAGGAGTAGCTTTTTGAAGATATTTTTACTTCCATTTTGATAACCATTGATTAGTTCAAGGATAATTAATAAGGGCCCACCCCTATATTCCTTACCTACTCAAGAAATCCACTGATTCCACAGAACACAGGATGTGGCCTTCAATGTATTTATTCATAAAATGAAGCTCTTTTCTGAAAAGTAACTTTGTAAAACTGGCATCATGGAGTTCCAGGTGTGTCACGCATCATTGGCTTCCAAATTAAATGTGGTCTGTTTACATGTAAACAGTTGATTTTGGTAACTGCAGACTCAACAAGGCCTCTGAAAGCCAAGTTGGATTCCTTGTATTTTATGCATCATCACCACCACCACTAGAAATAAAGATCTGGGAAGGCAGGCCAGATTAGACCCTTAGTTATGCCTGTGCAGGTCAGTACATCATTTGGAGACAATGAGGTTACACAGATGTCACTGAGGCCATGATTTTGGCCTGCAGAATATTTGCCACCTGTGATGATACACGAGAAGGTATTTGCAGCCCCCCGGCTGAACTTTCAGCATTAGCAGCTAGAAAAATCCCATCTCATTACTTGCCAACTGAGCCAGTTTGATGTGGATCACTGTGCAATGATAAACAATGAATCCTCACAATGTCATTTTTACAGACCCCTCTCAGAGTAAAACTGAGCTGTAAATATAAAATCCAGTTATATACAGATTATCTTACAAAACATGCTGCTCCTGCTCACCAACCTGAGAAGGCACCATGTAGTTGGCTCCAAATTTCAGGGTCAGGTAACAGGCATTTTTAATGTAAATTATATAGTTTAATATTCCAGATGGCATTGTTTGCTGTATAAAGACGCTATTATTGTCTTTCTACATAGACCAGTTTTGACACCAGGTAAGAGAAAGCAGTGTTGTTCAGTGGGAATGGGTGAGACTTGTGGAGGCAGAGATTAAGAAAACCAAAGTTTTCTGTTTCATGAACCCCAAACCTTTACAAACATAGCTGAGACAGCTTCTGGCTCCCTGGCAAAAGTGCTGGTCAAAAGAGCCCACTTCCTTGTCAGGTAGGATTACCAAGTATGAAAAATCGGGACGGGGTGGGGGGTAATAGGCCCCTTTATAAGACAAAGCCCCAAATATCGGGACTGTCCCTATAAAATCAGGATATCTGGTCATCCTATTGTCGGGGGAAGTGAAGAACCTGATATCTCCCCCCCTCCCCATACAGCCAAACAAGCCCCGAGCTTCCTCACACATACCTTTAGCAGCCGTTCTGGGGGTACCGTCCTCAAACACCATTACCTCTGTCAGCTTCAAGGGATGGTTTCATCTGCTGTCCAGGGGCAGCACTTAGATCAAAGGGAGGGGCTTCTGGTGGTTGCCCATCTCCATTCAACAACAGTGAGCAGGAGACATTCCTGCAAGTCACTTGAAGCTGCATGGAGCCCTGGGCTCAGGGAAGACCCTACTTGCATTCTTGTTAGGCCTGCCCAGAGGTGAAATTCATCCTCTTGACTGAGGCCTGGATATGATTTGTCCTTAATCCTATGCAATATGGGTGTGTCTGTCCTTTAGTGCTTAAATGAACAGGGCAGCAGGGCTAGAAGTGTTCCCCAGTCTGCTGCTGGCTGATGATAGATTGGCCTCTGCCACAGGCCCTTCTCCTGCCCTTTGTGGATTGAGGGGCATTGGGAGTCTCTGCCATTCCTGCTCCCACTCCCAAATAGAATATGTGGGAGAGGGAAAGTACTGCTCCCAGAAGTGGGCACAGGGAGGAAGCAGTGGAGGGTTGGCCAATAGATCGTCCCAAAAGAGTAGTGTGGTCCCAGCCACTATGAGGAGAAAGCTTTATAGGGAAAGGGGGCA